>NW_027363234.1:0-1410998 GCF_046119375.1 Phyllobates terribilis | reverse complement strand
GCAACAAAGTCCTTAAATAATGCAGCAGAGTCATTAAATAATGCAACAAAGTCCTTAAACAATGCAGCAGAGTCCTTAAATAATGCAGAAGAGTCCTTAAATAATGCAACCAAGACCTTAAATAATGCAGCAGAGTCCTTAAATAATGCAACAAAGTACTTAAATAATGCAGCAGAGTCCTTAAGTACCGTAGCAGAGTCCTTAAATACTGCAGCAAAGTCCATAAATAAAGCAGCAGAGTCCTTAAATAATGCAGCAAAGTCATTAAATAATGCAGCAGGGTCCTTAAATAATGCAACAAAGTCCTTAAATAATGCAGCAGAGTCCTTAAAAAATGCAGCAAAGTCTGTAAATAATGCAGCAGAGTCCTTAAATAATCCAGCCAAGTCCTTAAATAATGCAACAAAGTCCTTAAATAATGCAGCAGATTACTGAAATACTGCAGCAGGGTCCTTAAATAATGCAGCAGAGTCCTTAAATAATGCAACAAAGTCCTTAAATAATGCAGCAGAGTCCTTAAATAATGCAACAAAGTCCTTAAATAATGCAGCAGAGTCCTTAAATAATGCAGTAAAGTCCTTAAATAATGCAGCACAGTCCTTAAATAATACAGCCAAGTCCTTAAATAATGCAGCAAAGTCTTTAAATAATGCAATAAAGTCCATAAATAATGCAGCAAAGTCCTTAAATAATGCAGCAGAGTACAGAAATACCGCAGCAGGATCCTTAAATAATGCAGCAGAGTCCTTAAATAATGCAACAAAGTCCTTAAATAATGCAGAACAGTCCTTAAATAATGCAATAAAGTCCTTAAATAATGCAGCAAAGTCCTTAAATATTGCAGCAGAGTCCTTAAATAATGCAACAAAGTCCTTAAATAATGCAACAAAGTCCTTAAATAATGCAGCAGAATCCTTAAATAATGAAGCAGAGTCCTTAAATAATCCAGCCAAGTCCTTAAATACTGCAGCAGAGTACTTAAATAATGCAGCAAGGTCCTTAAATAATGCAGCAGAGTCCTTAAATAATGCAGCAAAGTCCTTAAATAATGCAGCACAGTCCTTAAATAATCCAGCCAAGTCCTTAAATAATGCAGCAATATCTTTAAATAATGCAATAAAGTCCATAAAAAATGCAGCAAATTCCTTAAATAATGCAGCAGAGTACTGAAATACCGCAGCAGGATCCTTAAATAATGCAGCAGAGTCCTTAAATAATGCAACAAAGTCCTTAAATAATGCAGAACAGTACTTAAATAATGCAATAAAGTCCTTAAATAATGCAGCAAAGTCCTTAAATAATGCAGCAGAGTCCTTAAATAATGCAACAAAGTCCTTAAATAATGCAGCAGAGTCCTTAAATAATGCAAGAAAGTCCTTAAATAATGCAGCACATTCCTTAAATAATGCAGCAGAGTCCTTAAATAATGCAACAAAGTCCTTAAATAATGCAGCAGAGTCCTTAAATAATGCAAGAAAGTCCTTAAATAATGCAGCAAATTCCTTAAATAATGCAGCAAAGTCTTTAAATAATGCAATAAAGTCCTTAAATAATGCAGCAGATTACTGAAATACTGCAGCAGGGTCCTTAAATAATGCAGCAGAGTTCTTAAATAATGCAACAAAGTCCTTAAATAATGCAGGAGAGTCCTTAAATAATGCAACAAAGTCCTTAAATAATGCAGCAGAGTCCTTAAATAATGCAGCAAAGTCCTTAAATAATGCAGCACAGTCCTTAAATAATCCAGCCAAGTCCTTCAATAATGCAGCAAAGTCTTTAAATAATGCAATAAAGTCCATAAATGATGCAGCAAATTCCTTAAATAATGCAGCAGAGTACTGAAATACCGCAGCAGAATCCTTAAATAATGCAACAGAGTCCTTAAATAATGCAACAAAGTCCTTAAATAATGCAGAACAGTCCTTAAATAATGCAATAAAGTCCTTAAATAATGCAGCAAAGTCCTTAAATAATGCAGCAGAGTCCTTAAATAATGCAGCAAAGTCCTTAAATAATGCAACAAAGTCCTTAAATAATGCAGCAGAGTCCTTAAATAATGCAACAAAGTCCTTAAATAATGCAGCAGAGTCCTTAAATAATGCAGCACATTCCATAAATAATACAGCAGAGTCCTTAAATAATCCAGCCAAGTCCTTAAATAATGCAGAAAAGTCCTTAAATAATGCAGCAGAGTCCTTAAATACTGCTGCAGAGTCCTTAAATAATGCAGCAAAGTCCTTAAATACCACAGCAGAGTCCTTAAATAATGCAGCAAAGTATTTAAATAATGCAGCACAGTCCCTAAATAATCCAGCCAAGTCCTTAAATAATGCAGCAGAGTCCTTAAATAATGCAGAAAAGTCCTTAAATAATGCAGCAGAGTCCTTAAATACTTCTGCATAGTCCTTAAATAATGCAGCAAAGTCCTTGAATAATGCAGAAGAGTCCTTAAATAATGCAACAAAGTCCTTAAATAATGCAGAAGAGTCCTTAAATAATGCAACAAAGTTCTTAAATAATGCAGCAGAGTCCTAAAATACCACAGCAGAGTCCTTAAATAATGCAGCAAAGTCTTTAAATAATGCAACAAAGTCCTTAAATAATGCAGCAGAGACCTTAAATAATGCAGAAGAGTCCTTAAATAATCCAGCCAAGTCCTTAAATAATCCAGCCAAGTCCTTAAATAATGCAGCAGAGTCCTTAAATAATGCAACAAAATCCTTAAATAATGCAGAAGAGTCCTTAAATAATCCAGCCAAGTCCTTAAATCATGCAGCAGGGTCCTTAAATAATCCAGCCAAGTCCTTAAATAATGCAGCAGAGTCCTTAAATAATGCAGCAAAGTCATTAAATAATGCAGCAGAGTCCTTAAATACTTCAGCATAGTCCTTAAATAATGCAGCAAAGTCCTTGAATAATGCATCAGAGTCCTTAAATAATGCAACAAAGTCCTTAAATAATGCAGAAGAGTCCTTAAATAATGCAACAAAGTCCTTAAATAATGCAGCAGAATCCTTAAATAATGCAACAAAGTACTTAAATAATGCAGCAGAGTCCTTAAATAATGCAGCAAAGTCATTAAATAATGCTGCAGAGTCCTTAAATAATGCAGCAAATTCCTTAAATAATGCAGCAAAGTCTTTAAATAATGCAATAAAGTCCATAAATAATGCAGCAAAGTCCTTAAATAATGCAGCAGAGTACTGAAATACCGCAGCAGGGTCCTTAAATAATGCAGCAAAGTCATTAAATAATGAAGTAGAGTCCTTAAATAATGCAACAACGTCCTTAAATGATGCAGCAGAGTCCTTAAATAATGCAACAAAGTCCTTAAATAATGCAGCAGAGTCCTTAAATAATGCAGCAGAGTACTGAAATACTGCAGCAGGGTCCTTAAATAATGCAGCAAAGTCGTTAAATAATGAAGTAGAGTCCTTAAATAATGCAAAAAAGTCCTTAAATGATGCAACAGAGTCCTTAAATAATGCAACAAATTCCTTAAATAATGCAGCAGAGTCCTTAAATAATGCAACAAAGTACTTAAATAATGCAGCAGAGTCCTTAAATAATGCAACAAAGTACTTAAATAATGCAGCAGAGTCCTTAAGTAACGTAGCAGAGTACTTAAATAATGCAGCAAAGTCATTAAATAATGCAGCAGAGTCCTTTAATAATGCAACAAATTCCTTAAATAATGCAGCAGAGTCCTTAAATAATGCAATAAAGTCCATAAATAATGCAGCAAAGTCCTTATATAATTCAGCAGAGTGCTGAAATACCGCAGCAGGGTCCTTAAATAATGCAGCAGAGTCCTTAAATAATGCAACAAAGTCCTTAAATAATGCAGCAGGGTCCTTAAATAATGCAACAAAGTCCTTAAATAATGCAGCAGAGTCCTTAAATAATGCAGCAAAGTCCTTAAATAATGCAACAAAGTCCTTAAATAATGCAGCAGGGTCCTTAAATAATGCAACAAAGTCCTTAAATAATGCAGCAGAGTCCTTAAATAATGCAGCAAAGTCCTTAAATAATGCAGCAGAGTCCTTAAATAATCCAGCCAAGTCCTTAAATAATGCAGCAAAGTCCTTAAATAATGCAGCAGAGTACTGAAATACTGCAGCAGGATCCTTAAATAATGCAGCAGAGTCCTTAAATAATGCAACAAAGTCCTTAAATAATGCAGAACAGTCCTTAAATAATGCAGCAAAGTCCTTAAATAATGCAACAAAGTCCTTAAATAATGCAACAAAGTCCTTAAATAATGCAGCAGAGTCCTTAAATAATGCAACAAAGTACTTAAATAATGCAGAAGAGTCCTTAAATAATGCAACAAAGTCCTTAAATAATGCAGCTGAGTACTTAAATAATGCAACAAAGTACTTAAATAATGCAGCAGAGTCCTTAAGTACCGTATCAGAGTCCTTAAATAATGCAGCAAAGTCCTTAAATAATGCAGCAGAGTCCTTAAATAATGCAGCAAAGTCCTTAAATAATGCAACAAAGTCCTTAAATAATGCAGCAGATTACTGAAATACTGCAGCAGGGTCCTTAAATAATGCAGCAGAGTCCTTAAATAATGCAACAAAGTCCTTAAATAATGCAGCAGAGTCCTTAAATAATGCAACAAAGTCCTTAAATAATGCAGCAGAGTCCTTAAATAATGCAGCAGAGTACTGAAATACCGCAGCAGGGTCCTTAAATAATGCAGCAAAGTCGTTAAATAATGAAGTAGAGTCCTTAAATAATGCAACAACGTCCTTAAATGATGCAGCAGAGTCCTTAAATAATGCAACAAAGTCCTTAAATAATGCAGCAGAGTCCTTAAATAATGCAGCAGAGTACTGAAATACTGCAGCAGGGTCCTTAAATAATGCAGCAAAGTCGTTAAATAATGAAGTAGAGTCCTTAAATAATGCAAAAAAGTCCTTAAATGATGCAACAGAGTCCTTAAATAATGCAACAAATTCCTTAAATAATGCAGCAGAGTCCTTAAATAATGCAACAAAGTACTTAAATAATGCAGCAGAGTCCTTAAATAATGCAACAAAGTACTTAAATAATGCAGCAGAGTCCTTAAGTAACGTAGCAGAGTACTTAAATAATGCAGCAAAGTCATTAAATAATGCAGCAGAGTCCTTTAATAATGCAACAAATTCCTTAAATAATGCAGCAGAGTCCTTAAATAATGCAATAAAGTCCATAAATAATGCAGCAAAGTCCTTATATAATTCAGCAGAGTGCTGAAATACCGCAGCAGGGTCCTTAAATAATGCAGCAGAGTCCTTAAATAATGCAACAAAGTCCTTAAATAATGCAGCAGGGTCCTTAAATAATGCAACAAAGTCCTTAAATAATGCAGCAGAGTCCTTAAATAATGCAGCAAAGTCCTTAAATAATGCAACAAAGTCCTTAAATAATGCAGCAGGGTCCTTAAATAATGCAACAAAGTCCTTAAATAATGCAGCAGAGTCCTTAAATAATGCAGCAAAGTCCTTAAATAATGCAGCAGAGTCCTTAAATAATCCAGCCAAGTCCTTAAATAATGCAGCAAAGTCCTTAAATAATGCAGCAGAGTACTGAAATACTGCAGCAGGATCCTTAAATAATGCAGCAGAGTCCTTAAATAATGCAACAAAGTCCTTAAATAATGCAGAACAGTCCTTAAATAATGCAGCAAAGTCCTTAAATAATGCAACAAAGTCCTTAAATAATGCAGCAGAGTCCTTAAATAATGCAACAAAGTCCTTAAATAATGCAGCAGAGTCCTTAAATAATGCAGCAGAGTACTGAAATACCGCAGCAGGGTCCTTAAATAATGCAGCAAAGTCGTTAAATAATGAAGTAGAGTCCTTAAATAATGCAACAACGTCCTTAAATGATGCAGCAGAGTCCTTAAATAATGCAACAAAGTCCTTAAATAATGCAGCAGAGTCCTTAAATAATGCAGCAGAGTACTGAAATACTGCAGCAGGGTCCTTAAATAATGCAGCAAAGTCGTTAAATAATGAAGTAGAGTCCTTAAATAATGCAAAAAAGTCCTTAAATGATGCAACAGAGTCCTTAAATAATGCAACAAAGTCCTTAAATAATGCAGCAGAGTCCTTAAAAAATGCAGCAAAGTCTGTAAATAATGCAGCAGAGTCCTTAAATAATCCAGCCAAGTCCTTAAATAATGCAACAACGTCCTTAAATAATGCAGCAGAGTCCTTAAATACTTCTGCATAGTCCTTAAATAATGCAGCAAAGTCCTTGAATAATGCAGCAGAGTCCTTAAATAATGCAACAAAGTCCTTAAATAATGCAGAAGAGTCCTTAAATAATGCAACAAAGTTCTTAAATAATGCAGCAGAGTCCTAAAATACCACAGCAGAGTCCTTAAATAATGCAGCAAAGTCTTTAAATAATGCAACAAAGTCCTTAAATAATGCAGCAGAGACCTTAAATAATGCAGAAGAGTCCTTAAATAATCCAGCCAAGTCCTTAAATAATCCAGCCAAGTCCTTAAATAATGCAGCAGAGTCCTTAAATAATGCAACAAAATCCTTAAATAATGCAGAAGAGTCCTTAAATAATCCAGCCAAGTCCTTAAATCATGCAGCAGGGTCCTTAAATAATCCAGCCAAGTCCTTAAATAATGCAGCAGAGTCCTTAAATAATGCAGCAAAGTCATTAAATAATGCAGCAGAGTCCTTAAATACTTCAGCATAGTCCTTAAATAATGCAGCAAAGTCCTTGAATAATGCATCAGAGTCCTTAAATAATGCAACAAAGTCCTTAAATAATGCAGAAGAGTCCTTAAATAATGCAACAAAGTCCTTAAATAATGCAGCAGAATCCTTAAATAATGCAACAAAGTACTTAAATAATGCAGCAGAGTCCTTAAATAATGCAGCAAAGTCATTAAATAATGCTGCAGAGTCCTTAAATAATGCAGCAAATTCCTTAAATAATGCAGCAAAGTCTTTAAATAATGCAATAAAGTCCATAAATAATGCAGCAAAGTCCTTAAATAATGCAGCAGAGTACTGAAATACCCGCAGCAGGGTCCTTAAATAATGCAGCAAAGTCATTAAATAATGAAGTAGAGTCCTTAAATAATGCAACAACGTCCTTAAATGATGCAGCAGAGTCCTTAAATAATGCAACAAAGTCCTTAAATAATGCAGCAGAGTCCTTAAATAATGCAGCAGAGTACTGAAATACTGCAGCAGGGTCCTTAAATAATGCAGCAAAGTCGTTAAATAATGAAGTAGAGTCCTTAAATAATGCAAAAAAGTCCTTAAATGATGCAACAGAGTCCTTAAATAATGCAACAAATTCCTTAAATAATGCAGCAGAGTCCTTAAATAATGCAACAAAGTACTTAAATAATGCAGCAGAGTCCTTAAATAATGCAACAAAGTACTTAAATAATGCAGCAGAGTCCTTAAGTAACGTAGCAGAGTACTTAAATAATGCAGCAAAGTCATTAAATAATGCAGCAGAGTCCTTTAATAATGCAACAAATTCCTTAAATAATGCAGCAGAGTCCTTAAATAATGCAATAAAGTCCATAAATAATGCAGCAAAGTCCTTATATAATTCAGCAGAGTGCTGAAATACCGCAGCAGGGTCCTTAAATAATGCAGCAGAGTCCTTAAATAATGCAACAAAGTCCTTAAATAATGCAGCAGGGTCCTTAAATAATGCAACAAAGTCCTTAAATAATGCAGCAGAGTCCTTAAATAATGCAGCAAAGTCCTTAAATAATGCAACAAAGTCCTTAAATAATGCAGCAGGGTCCTTAAATAATGCAACAAAGTCCTTAAATAATGCAGCAGAGTCCTTAAATAATGCAGCAAAGTCCTTAAATAATGCAGCAGAGTCCTTAAATAATCCAGCCAAGTCCTTAAATAATGCAGCAAAGTCCTTAAATAATGCAGCAGAGTACTGAAATACTGCAGCAGGATCCTTAAATAATGCAGCAGAGTCCTTAAATAATGCAACAAAGTCCTTAAATAATGCAGAACAGTCCTTAAATAATGCAGCAAAGTCCTTAAATAATGCAACAAAGTCCTTAAATAATGCAACAAAGTCCTTAAATAATGCAGCAGAGTCCTTTAATAATGCAACAAAGTACTTAAATAATGCAGAAGAGTCCTTAAATAATGCAACAAAGTCCTTAAATAATGCAGCTGAGTACTTAAATAATGCAACAAAGTACTTAAATAATGCAGCAGAGTCCTTAAGTACCGTATCAGAGTCCTTAAATAATGCAGCAAAGTCCTTAAATAATGCAGCAGAGTCCTTAAATAATGCAGCAAAGTCCTTAAATAATGCAACAAAGTCCTTAAATAATGCAGCAGATTACTGAAATACTGCAGCAGGGTCCTTAAATAATGCAGCAGAGTCCTTAAATAATGCAACAAAGTCCTTAAATAATGCAGCAGAGTCCTTAAATAATGCAACAAAGTCCTTAAATAATGCAGCAGAGTCCTTAAATAATGCAGCAGAGTACTGAAATACCGCAGCAGGGTCCTTAAATAATGCAGCAAAGTCGTTAAATAATGAAGTAGAGTCCTTAAATAATGCAACAAAGTCCTTAAATGATGCAGCAGAGTCCTTAAATAATGCAACAAAGTCCTTAAATAATGCAGCAGAGTCCTTAAATAATGCAACAAAGTCCTTAAACAATGCAGCAGAGTCCTTAAATAATGCAGAAGAGTCCTTAAATAATGCAACCAAGACCTTAAATAATGCAGCAGAGTCCTTAAATAATGCAACAAAGTACTTAAATAATGCAGCAGAGTCCTTAAGTACCGTAGCAGAGTCCTTAAATACTGCAGCAAAGTCCATAAATAAAGCAGCAGAGTCCTTAAATAATGCAGCAAAGTCATTAAATAATGCAGCAGGGTCCTTAAATAATGCAACAAAGTCCTTAAATAATGCAGCAGAGTCCTTAAAAAATGCAGCAAAGTCTGTAAATAATGCAGCAGAGTCCTTAAATAATCCAGCCAAGTCCTTAAATAATGCAACAACGTCCTTAAATAATGCAGCAGATTACTGAAATACTGCAGCAGGGTCCTTAAATAATGCAGCAGAGTCCTTAAATAATGCAACAAAGTCCTTAAATAATGCAGCAGAGTCCTTAAATAATGCAACAAAGTCCTTAAATAATGCAGCAGAGTCCTTAAATAATGCAGTAAAGTCCTTAAATAATGCAGCACAGTCCTTAAATAATACAGCCAAGTCCTTAAATAATGCAGCAAAGTCTTTAAATAATGCAATAAAGTCCATAAATAATGCAGCAAAGTCCTTAAATAATGCAGCAGAGTACAGAAATACCGCAGCAGGATCCTTAAATAATGCAGCAGAGTCCTTAAATAATGCAACAAAGTCCTTAAATAATGCAGAACAGTCCTTAAATAATGCAATAAAGTCCTTAAATAATGCAGCAAAGTCCTTAAATATTGCAGCAGAGTCCTTAAATAATGCAACAAAGTCCTTAAATAATGCAACAAAGTCCTTAAATAATGCAGCAGAATCCTTAAATAATGAAGCAGAGTCCTTAAATAATCCAGCCAAGTCCTTAAATACTGCAGCAGAGTACTTAAATAATGCAGCAAGGTCCTTAAATAATGCAGCAGAGTCCTTAAATAATGCAGCAAAGTCCTTAAATAATGCAGCACAGTCCTTAAATAATCCAGCCAAGTCCTTAAATAATGCAGCAATATCTTTAAATAATGCAATAAAGTCCATAAAAAATGCAGCAAATTCCTTAAATAATGCAGCAGAGTACTGAAATACCGCAGCAGGATCCTTAAATAATGCAGCAGAGTCCTTAAATAATGCAACAAAGTCCTTAAATAATGCAGAACAGTACTTAAATAATGCAATAAAGTCCTTAAATAATGCAGCAAAGTCCTTAAATAATGCAGCAGAGTCCTTAAATAATGCAACAAAGTCCTTAAATAATGCAGCAGAGTCCTTAAATAATGCAAGAAAGTCCTTAAATAATGCAGCACATTCCTTAAATAATGCAGCAGAGTCCTTAAATAATGCAACAAAGTCCTTAAATAATGCAGCAGAGTCCTTAAATAATGCAAGAAAGTCCTTAAATAATGCAGCAAATTCCTTAAATAATGCAGCAAAGTCTTTAAATAATGCAATAAAGTCCTTAAATAATGCAGCAGATTACTGAAATACTGCAGCAGGGTCCTTAAATAATGCAGCAGAGTTCTTAAATAATGCAACAAAGTCCTTAAATAATGCAGGAGAGTCCTTAAATAATGCAACAAAGTCCTTAAATAATGCAGCAGAGTCCTTAAATAATGCAGCAAAGTCCTTAAATAATGCAGCACAGTCCTTAAATAATCCAGCCAAGTCCTTCAATAATGCAGCAAAGTCTTTAAATAATGCAATAAAGTCCATAAATGATGCAGCAAATTCCTTAAATAATGCAGCAGAGTACTGAAATACCGCAGCAGAATCCTTAAATAATGCAACAGAGTCCTTAAATAATGCAACAAAGTCCTTAAATAATGCAGAACAGTCCTTAAATAATGCAATAAAGTCCTTAAATAATGCAGCAAAGTCCTTAAATAATGCAGCAGAGTCCTTAAATAATGCAGCAAAGTCCTTAAATAATGCAACAAAGTCCTTAAATAATGCAGCAGAGTCCTTAAATAATGCAACAAAGTCCTTAAATAATGCAGCAGAGTCCTTAAATAATGCAGCACATTCCATAAATAATACAGCAGAGTCCTTAAATAATCCAGCCAAGTCCTTAAATAATGCAGAAAAGTCCTTAAATAATGCAGCAGAGTCCTTAAATACTGCTGCAGAGTCCTTAAATAATGCAGCAAAGTCCTTAAATACCACAGCAGAGTCCTTAAATAATGCAGCAAAGTATTTAAATAATGCAGCACAGTCCCTAAATAATCCAGCCAAGTCCTTAAATAATGCAGCAGAGTCCTTAAATAATGCAGAAAAGTCCTTAAATAATGCAGCAGAGTCCTTAAATACTTCTGCATAGTCCTTAAATAATGCAGCAAAGTCCTTGAATAATGCAGCAGAGTCCTTAAATAATGCAACAAAGTCCTTAAATAATGCAGAAGAGTCCTTAAATAATGCAACAAAGTTCTTAAATAATGCAGCAGAGTCCTAAAATACCACAGCAGAGTCCTTAAATAATGCAGCAAAGTCTTTAAATAATGCAACAAAGTCCTTAAATAATGCAGCAGAGACCTTAAATAATGCAGAAGAGTCCTTAAATAATCCAGCCAAGTCCTTAAATAATCCAGCCAAGTCCTTAAATAATGCAGCAGAGTCCTTAAATAATGCAACAAAATCCTTAAATAATGCAGAAGAGTCCTTAAATAATCCAGCCAAGTCCTTAAATCATGCAGCAGGGTCCTTAAATAATCCAGCCAAGTCCTTAAATAATGCAGCAGAGTCCTTAAATAATGCAGCAAAGTCATTAAATAATGCAGCAGAGTCCTTAAATACTTCAGCATAGTCCTTAAATAATGCAGCAAAGTCCTTGAATAATGCATCAGAGTCCTTAAATAATGCAACAAAGTCCTTAAATAATGCAGAAGAGTCCTTAAATAATGCAACAAAGTCCTTAAATAATGCAGCAGAATCCTTAAATAATGCAACAAAGTACTTAAATAATGCAGCAGAGTCCTTAAATAATGCAGCAAAGTCATTAAATAATGCTGCAGAGTCCTTAAATAATGCAGCAAATTCCTTAAATAATGCAGCAAAGTCTTTAAATAATGCAATAAAGTCCATAAATAATGCAGCAAAGTCCTTAAATAATGCAGCAGAGTACTGAAATACCGCAGCAGGGTCCTTAAATAATGCAGCAAAGTCATTAAATAATGAAGTAGAGTCCTTAAATAATGCAACAACGTCCTTAAATGATGCAGCAGAGTCCTTAAATAATGCAACAAAGTCCTTAAATAATGCAGCAGAGTCCTTAAATAATGCAGCAGAGTACTGAAATACTGCAGCAGGGTCCTTAAATAATGCAGCAAAGTCGTTAAATAATGAAGTAGAGTCCTTAAATAATGCAAAAAAGTCCTTAAATGATGCAACAGAGTCCTTAAATAATGCAACAAATTCCTTAAATAATGCAGCAGAGTCCTTAAATAATGCAACAAAGTACTTAAATAATGCAGCAGAGTCCTTAAATAATGCAACAAAGTACTTAAATAATGCAGCAGAGTCCTTAAGTAACGTAGCAGAGTACTTAAATAATGCAGCAAAGTCATTAAATAATGCAGCAGAGTCCTTTAATAATGCAACAAATTCCTTAAATAATGCAGCAGAGTCCTTAAATAATGCAATAAAGTCCATAAATAATGCAGCAAAGTCCTTATATAATTCAGCAGAGTGCTGAAATACCGCAGCAGGGTCCTTAAATAATGCAGCAGAGTCCTTAAATAATGCAACAAAGTCCTTAAATAATGCAGCAGGGTCCTTAAATAATGCAACAAAGTCCTTAAATAATGCAGCAGAGTCCTTAAATAATGCAGCAAAGTCCTTAAATAATGCAACAAAGTCCTTAAATAATGCAGCAGGGTCCTTAAATAATGCAACAAAGTCCTTAAATAATGCAGCAGAGTCCTTAAATAATGCAGCAAAGTCCTTAAATAATGCAGCAGAGTCCTTAAATAATCCAGCCAAGTCCTTAAATAATGCAGCAAAGTCCTTAAATAATGCAGCAGAGTACTGAAATACTGCAGCAGGATCCTTAAATAATGCAGCAGAGTCCTTAAATAATGCAACAAAGTCCTTAAATAATGCAGAACAGTCCTTAAATAATGCAGCAAAGTCCTTAAATAATGCAACAAAGTCCTTAAATAATGCAACAAAGTCCTTAAATAATGCAGCAGAGTCCTTAAATAATGCAACAAAGTACTTAAATAATGCAGAAGAGTCCTTAAATAATGCAACAAAGTCCTTAAATAATGCAGCTGAGTACTTAAATAATGCAACAAAGTACTTAAATAATGCAGCAGAGTCCTTAAGTACCGTATCAGAGTCCTTAAATAATGCAGCAAAGTCCTTAAATAATGCAGCAGAGTCCTTAAATAATGCAGCAAAGTCCTTAAATAATGCAACAAAGTCCTTAAATAATGCAGCAGATTACTGAAATACTGCAGCAGGGTCCTTAAATAATGCAGCAGAGTCCTTAAATAATGCAACAAAGTCCTTAAATAATGCAGCAGAGTCCTTAAATAATGCAACAAAGTCCTTAAATAATGCAGCAGAGTCCTTAAATAATGCAGCAGAGTACTGAAATACCGCAGCAGGGTCCTTAAATAATGCAGCAAAGTCGTTAAATAATGAAGTAGAGTCCTTAAATAATGCAACAAAGTCCTTAAATGATGCAGCAGAGTCCTTAAATAATGCAACAAAGTCCTTAAATAATGCAGCAGAGTCCTTAAATAATGCAACAAAGTCCTTAAACAATGCAGCAGAGTCCTTAAATAATGCAGAAGAGTCCTTAAATAATGCAACCAAGACCTTAAATAATGCAGCAGAGTCCTTAAATAATGCAACAAAGTACTTAAATAATGCAGCAGAGTCCTTAAGTACCGTAGCAGAGTCCTTAAATACTGCAGCAAAGTCCATAAATAAAGCAGCAGAGTCCTTAAATAATGCAGCAAAGTCATTAAATAATGCAGCAGAGTCCTTAAATAATGCAACAAATTCCTTAAATAATGCAGCAGAGTCCTTAAATAATGCAATAAAGTCCATAAATAATGCAGCAAAGTCCTTAAATAATTCAGCAGAGTGCTGAAATACCGCAGCAGGGTCCTTAAATAATGCAGCAGAGTCCTTAAATAATGCAACAAAGTCCTTAAATAATGCAGCAGGGTCCTTAAATAATGCAACAAAGTCCTTAAATAATGCAGCAGAGTCCTTAAAAAATGCAGCAAAGTCTGTAAATAATGCAGCAGAGTCCTTAAATAATCCAGCCAAGTCCTTAAATAATGCAACAACGTCCTTAAATAATGCAGCAGATTACTGAAATACTGCAGCAGGGTCCTTAAATAATGCAGCAGAGTCCTTAAATAATGCAACAAAGTCCTTAAATAATGCAGCAGAGTCCTTAAATAATGCAACAAAGTCCTTAAATAAAGCAGCAGAGTCCTTAAATAATGCAGTAAAGTCCTTAAATAATGCAGCACAGTCCTTAAATAATACAGCCAAGTCCTTAAATAATGCAGCAAAGTCTTTAAATAATGCAATAAAGTCCATAAATAATGCAGCAAAGTCCTTAAATAATGCAGCAGAGTACAGAAATACCGCAGCAGGATCCTTAAATAATGCAGCAGAGTCCTTAAATAATGCAACAAAGTCCTTAAATAATGCAGAACAGTCCTTAAATAATGCAATAAAGTCCTTAAATAATGCAGCAAAGTCCTTAAATATTGCAGCAGAGTCCTTAAATAATGCAACAAAGTCCTTAAATAATGCAACAAAGTCCTTAAATAATGCAGCAGAGTCCTTAAATAATGAAGCAGAGTCCTTAAATAATCCAGCCAAGTCCTTAAATACTGCAGCAGAGTACTTAAATAATGCAGCAAGGTCCTTAAATAATGCAGCAGAGTCCTTAAATAATGCAGCAAAGTCCTTAAATAATGCAGCACAGTCCTTAAATAATCCAGCCAAGTCCTTAAATAATGCAGCAATATCTTTAAATAATGCAATAAAGTCCATAAAAAATGCAGCAAATTCCTTAAATAATGCAGCAGAGTACTGAAATACCGCAGCAGGATCCTTAAATAATGCAGCAGAGTCCTTAAATAATGCAACAAAGTCCTTAAATAATGCAGAACAGTACTTAAATAATGCAATAAAGTCCTTAAATAATGCAGCAAAGTCCTTAAATAATGCAGCAGAGTCCTTAAATAATGCAACAAAGTCCTTAAATAATGCAGCAGAGTCCTTAAATAATGCAAGAAAGTCCTTAAATAATGCAGCACATTCCTTAAATAATGCAGCAGAGTCCTTAAATAATGCAACAAAGTCCTTAAATAATGCAGCAGAGTCCTTAAATAATGCAAGAAAGTCCTTAAATGATGCAACAGAGTCCTTAAATAATGCAACAAATTCCTTAAATAATGCAGCAGAGTCCTTAAATAATGCAACAAAGTACTTAAATAATGCAGCAGAGTCCTTAAATAATGCAACAAAGTACTTAAATAATGCAGCAGAGTCCTTAAGTAACGTAGCAGAGTACTTAAATAATGCAGCAAAGTCATTAAATAATGCAGCAGAGTCCTTTAATAATGCAACAAATTCCTTAAATAATGCAGCAGAGTCCTTAAATAATGCAATAAAGTCCATAAATAATGCAGCAAAGTCCTTATATAATTCAGCAGAGTGCTGAAATACCGCAGCAGGGTCCTTAAATAATGCAGCAGAGTCCTTAAATAATGCAACAAAGTCCTTAAATAATGCAGCAGGGTCCTTAAATAATGCAACAAAGTCCTTAAATAATGCAGCAGAGTCCTTAAATAATGCAGCAAAGTCCTTAAATAATGCAACAAAGTCCTTAAATAATGCAGCAGGGTCCTTAAATAATGCAACAAAGTCCTTAAATAATGCAGCAGAGTCCTTAAATAATGCAGCAAAGTCCTTAAATAATGCAGCAGAGTCCTTAAATAATCCAGCCAAGTCCTTAAATAATGCAGCAAAGTCCTTAAATAATGCAGCAGAGTACTGAAATACTGCAGCAGGATCCTTAAATAATGCAGCAGAGTCCTTAAATAATGCAACAAAGTCCTTAAATAATGCAGAACAGTCCTTAAATAATGCAGCAAAGTCCTTAAATAATGCAGCAAAGTCCTTAAATAATGCAACAAAGTCCTTAAATAATGCAGCAGAGTCCTTAAATAATGCAACAAAGTACTTAAATAATGCAGAAGAGTCCTTAAATAATGCAACAAAGTCCTTAAATAATGCAGCTGAGTACTTAAATAATGCAACAAAGTACTTAAATAATGCAGCAGAGTCCTTAAGTACCGTATCAGAGTCCTTAAATAATGCAGCAAAGTCCTTAAATAATGCAGCAGAGTCCTTAAATAATGCAGCAAAGTCCTTAAATAATGCAACAAAGTCCTTAAATAATGCAGCAGATTACTGAAATACTGCAGCAGGGTCCTTAAATAATGCAGCAGAGTCCATAAATAATGCAACAAAGTCCTTAAATAATGCAACAAAGTCCTTAAATAATGCAGCATAGTCCTTAAATAATGCAGCAGAGTACTGAAATACCGCAGCAGGGTCCTTAAATAATGCAGCAAAGTCGTTAAATAATGAAGTAGAGTCCTTAAATAATGCAACAAAGTCCTTAAATGATGCAGCAGAGTCCTTAAATAATGCAACAAAGTCCTTAAATAATGCAGCAGAGTCCTTAAATAATGCAACAAAGTCCTTAAACAATGCAGCAGAGTCCTTAAATAATGCAGAAGAGTCCTTAAATAATGCAACCAAGACCTTAAATAATGCAGCAGAGTCCTTAAATAATGCAACAAAGTACTTAAATAATGCAGCAGAGTCCTTAAGTACCGTAGCAGAGTCCTTAAATACTGCAGCAAAGTCCATAAATAAAGCAGCAGAGTCCTTAAATAATGCAGCAAAGTCATTAAATAATGCAGCAGAGTCCTTAAATAATGCAACAAATTCCTTAAATAATGCAGCAGAGTCCTTAAATAATGCAATAAAGTCCATAAATAATGCAGCAAAGTCCTTAAATAATTCAGCAGAGTGCTGAAATACCGCAGCAAAGTCCTTAAATAATGCAACAAAGTCCTTAAATAATGCAGCAGAGTCCTTAAATAATGCAACAAAGTCCTTAAATAATGCAGCAGAGTCCTTAAATAATGCAGCACATTCCATAAATAATACAGCAGAGTCCTTAAATAATCCAGCCAAGTCCTTAAATAATGCAGAAAAGTCCTTAAATAATGCAGCAGAGTCCTTAAATACTGCTGCAGAGTCCTTAAATAATGCAGCAAAGTCCTTAAATACCACAGCAGAGTCCTTAAATAATGCAGCAAAGTATTTAAATAATGCAGCACAGTCCCTAAATAATCCAGCCAAGTCCTTAAATAATGCAGCAGAGTCCTTAAATAATGCAGAAAAGTCCTTAAATAATGCAGCAGAGTCCTTAAATACTTCTGCATAGTCCTTAAATAATGCAGCAAAGTCCTTGAATAATGCAGCAGAGTCCTTAAATAATGCAACAAAGTCCTTAAATAATGCAGAAGAGTCCTTAAATAATGCAACAAAGTTCTTAAATAATGCAGCAGAGTCCTAAAATACCACAGCAGAGTCCTTAAATAATGCAGCAAAGTCTTTAAATAATGCAACAAAGTCCTTAAATAATGCAGCAGAGACCTTAAATAATGCAGAAGAGTCCTTAAATAATCCAGCCAAGTCCTTAAATAATCCAGCCAAGTCCTTAAATAATGCAGCAGAGTCCTTAAATAATGCAACAAAATCCTTAAATAATGCAGAAGAGTCCTTAAATAATCCAGCCAAGTCCTTAAATCATGCAGCAGGGTCCTTAAATAATCCAGCCAAGTCCTTAAATAATGCAGCAGAGTCCTTAAATAATGCAGCAAAGTCATTAAATAATGCAGCAGAGTCCTTAAATACTTCAGCATAGTCCTTAAATAATGCAGCAAAGTCCTTGAATAATGCATCAGAGTCCTTAAATAATGCAACAAAGTCCTTAAATAATGCAGAAGAGTCCTTAAATAATGCAACAAAGTCCTTAAATAATGCAGCAGAATCCTTAAATAATGCAACAAAGTACTTAAATAATGCAGCAGAGTCCTTAAATAATGCAGCAAAGTCATTAAATAATGCTGCAGAGTCCTTAAATAATGCAGCAAATTCCTTAAATAATGCAGCAAAGTCTTTAAATAATGCAATAAAGTCCATAAATAATGCAGCAAAGTCCTTAAATAATGCAGCAGAGTACTGAAATACCGCAGCAGGGTCCTTAAATAATGCAGCAAAGTCATTAAATAATGAAGTAGAGTCCTTAAATAATGCAACAACGTCCTTAAATGATGCAGCAGAGTCCTTAAATAATGCAACAAAGTCCTTAAATAATGCAGCAGAGTCCTTAAATAATGCAGCAGAGTACTGAAATACTGCAGCAGGGTCCTTAAATAATGCAGCAAAGTCGTTAAATAATGAAGTAGAGTCCTTAAATAATGCAAAAAAGTCCTTAAATGATGCAACAGAGTCCTTAAATAATGCAACAAATTCCTTAAATAATGCAGCAGAGTCCTTAAATAATGCAACAAAGTACTTAAATAATGCAGCAGAGTCCTTAAATAATGCAACAAAGTACTTAAATAATGCAGCAGAGTCCTTAAGTAACGTAGCAGAGTACTTAAATAATGCAGCAAAGTCATTAAATAATGCAGCAGAGTCCTTTAATAATGCAACAAATTCCTTAAATAATGCAGCAGAGTCCTTAAATAATGCAATAAAGTCCATAAATAATGCAGCAAAGTCCTTATATAATTCAGCAGAGTGCTGAAATACCGCAGCAGGGTCCTTAAATAATGCAGCAGAGTCCTTAAATAATGCAACAAAGTCCTTAAATAATGCAGCAGGGTCCTTAAATAATGCAACAAAGTCCTTAAATAATGCAGCAGAGTCCTTAAATAATGCAGCAAAGTCCTTAAATAATGCAACAAAGTCCTTAAATAATGCAGCAGGGTCCTTAAATAATGCAACAAAGTCCTTAAATAATGCAGCAGAGTCCTTAAATAATGCAGCAAAGTCCTTAAATAATGCAGCAGAGTCCTTAAATAATCCAGCCAAGTCCTTAAATAATGCAGCAAAGTCCTTAAATAATGCAGCAGAGTACTGAAATACTGCAGCAGGATCCTTAAATAATGCAGCAGAGTCCTTAAATAATGCAACAAAGTCCTTAAATAATGCAGAACAGTCCTTAAATAATGCAGCAAAGTCCTTAAATAATGCAACAAAGTCCTTAAATAATGCAACAAAGTCCTTAAATAATGCAGCAGAGTCCTTAAATAATGCAACAAAGTACTTAAATAATGCAGAAGAGTCCTTAAATAATGCAACAAAGTCCTTAAATAATGCAGCTGAGTACTTAAATAATGCAACAAAGTACTTAAATAATGCAGCAGAGTCCTTAAGTACCGTATCAGAGTCCTTAAATAATGCAGCAAAGTCCTTAAATAATGCAGCAGAGTCCTTAAATAATGCAGCAAAGTCCTTAAATAATGCAACAAAGTCCTTAAATAATGCAGCAGATTACTGAAATACTGCAGCAGGGTCCTTAAATAATGCAGCAGAGTCCTTAAATAATGCAACAAAGTCCTTAAATAATGCAGCAGAGTCCTTAAATAATGCAACAAAGTCCTTAAATAATGCAGCAGAGTCCTTAAATAATGCAGCAGAGTACTGAAATACCGCAGCAGGGTCCTTAAATAATGCAGCAAAGTCGTTAAATAATGAAGTAGAGTCCTTAAATAATGCAACAAAGTCCTTAAATGATGCAGCAGAGTCCTTAAATAATGCAACAAAGTCCTTAAATAATGCAGCAGAGTCCTTAAATAATGCAACAAAGTCCTTAAACAATGCAGCAGAGTCCTTAAATAATGCAGAAGAGTCCTTAAATAATGCAACCAAGACCTTAAATAATGCAGCAGAGTCCTTAAATAATGCAACAAAGTACTTAAATAATGCAGCAGAGTCCTTAAGTACCGTAGCAGAGTCCTTAAATACTGCAGCAAAGTCCATAAATAAAGCAGCAGAGTCCTTAAATAATGCAGCAAAGTCATTAAATAATGCAGCAGAGTCCTTAAATAATGCAACAAATTCCTTAAATAATGCAGCAGAGTCCTTAAATAATGCAATAAAGTCCATAAATAATGCAGCAAAGTCCTTAAATAATTCAGCAGAGTGCTGAAATACCGCAGCAGGGTCCTTAAATAATGCAGCAGAGTCCTTAAATAATGCAACAAAGTCCTTAAATAATGCAGCAGGGTCCTTAAATAATGCAACAAAGTCCTTAAATAATGCAGCAGAGTCCTTAAAAAATGCAGCAAAGTCTGTAAATAATGCAGCAGAGTCCTTAAATAATCCAGCCAAGTCCTTAAATAATGCAACAACGTCCTTAAATAATGCAGCAGATTACTGAAATACTGCAGCAGGGTCCTTAAATAATGCAGCAGAGTCCTTAAATAATGCAACAAAGTCCTTAAATAATGCAGCAGAGTCCTTAAATAATGCAACAAAGTCCTTAAATAAAGCAGCAGAGTCCTTAAATAATGCAGTAAAGTCCTTAAATAATGCAGCACAGTCCTTAAATAATACAGCCAAGTCCTTAAATAATGCAGCAAAGTCTTTAAATAATGCAATAAAGTCCATAAATAATGCAGCAAAGTCCTTAAATAATGCAGCAGAGTACAGAAATACCGCAGCAGGATCCTTAAATAATGCAGCAGAGTCCTTAAATAATGCAACAAAGTCCTTAAATAATGCAGAACAGTCCTTAAATAATGCAATAAAGTCCTTAAATAATGCAGCAAAGTCCTTAAATATTGCAGCAGAGTCCTTAAATAATGCAACAAAGTCCTTAAATAATGCAACAAAGTCCTTAAATAATGCAGCAGAGTCCTTAAATAATGAAGCAGAGTCCTTAAATAATCCAGCCAAGTCCTTAAATACTGCAGCAGAGTACTTAAATAATGCAGCAAGGTCCTTAAATAATGCAGCAGAGTCCTTAAATAATGCAGCAAAGTCCTTAAATAATGCAGCACAGTCCTTAAATAATCCAGCCAAGTCCTTAAATAATGCAGCAATATCTTTAAATAATGCAATAAAGTCCATAAAAAATGCAGCAAATTCCTTAAATAATGCAGCAGAGTACTGAAATACCGCAGCAGGATCCTTAAATAATGCAGCAGAGTCCTTAAATAATGCAACAAAGTCCTTAAATAATGCAGAACAGTACTTAAATAATGCAATAAAGTCCTTAAATAATGCAGCAAAGTCCTTAAATAATGCAGCAGAGTCCTTAAATAATGCAACAAAGTCCTTAAATAATGCAGCAGAGTCCTTAAATAATGCAAGAAAGTCCTTAAATAATGCAGCACATTCCTTAAATAATGCAGCAGAGTCCTTAAATAATGCAACAAAGTCCTTAAATAATGCAGCAGAGTCCTTAAATAATGCAAGAAAGTCCTTAAATGATGCAACAGAGTCCTTAAATAATGCAACAAATTCCTTAAATAATGCAGCAGAGTCCTTAAATAATGCAACAAAGTACTTAAATAATGCAGCAGAGTCCTTAAATAATGCAACAAAGTACTTAAATAATGCAGCAGAGTCCTTAAGTAACGTAGCAGAGTACTTAAATAATGCAGCAAAGTCATTAAATAATGCAGCAGAGTCCTTTAATAATGCAACAAATTCCTTAAATAATGCAGCAGAGTCCTTAAATAATGCAATAAAGTCCATAAATAATGCAGCAAAGTCCTTATATAATTCAGCAGAGTGCTGAAATACCGCAGCAGGGTCCTTAAATAATGCAGCAGAGTCCTTAAATAATGCAACAAAGTCCTTAAATAATGCAGCAGGGTCCTTAAATAATGCAACAAAGTCCTTAAATAATGCAGCAGAGTCCTTAAATAATGCAGCAAAGTCCTTAAATAATGCAACAAAGTCCTTAAATAATGCAGCAGGGTCCTTAAATAATGCAACAAAGTCCTTAAATAATGCAGCAGAGTCCTTAAATAATGCAGCAAAGTCCTTAAATAATGCAGCAGAGTCCTTAAATAATCCAGCCAAGTCCTTAAATAATGCAGCAAAGTCCTTAAATAATGCAGCAGAGTACTGAAATACTGCAGCAGGATCCTTAAATAATGCAGCAGAGTCCTTAAATAATGCAACAAAGTCCTTAAATAATGCAGAACAGTCCTTAAATAATGCAGCAAAGTCCTTAAATAATGCAGCAAAGTCCTTAAATAATGCAACAAAGTCCTTAAATAATGCAGCAGAGTCCTTAAATAATGCAACAAAGTACTTAAATAATGCAGAAGAGTCCTTAAATAATGCAACAAAGTCCTTAAATAATGCAGCTGAGTACTTAAATAATGCAACAAAGTACTTAAATAATGCAGCAGAGTCCTTAAGTACCGTATCAGAGTCCTTAAATAATGCAGCAAAGTCCTTAAATAATGCAGCAGAGTCCTTAAATAATGCAGCAAAGTCCTTAAATAATGCAACAAAGTCCTTAAATAATGCAGCAGATTACTGAAATACTGCAGCAGGGTCCTTAAATAATGCAGCAGAGTCCATAAATAATGCAACAAAGTCCTTAAATAATGCAGCAGAGTCCTTAAATAATGCAACAAAGTCCTTAAATAATGCAGCATAGTCCTTAAATAATGCAGCAGAGTACTGAAATACCGCAGCAGGGTCCTTAAATAATGCAGCAAAGTCGTTAAATAATGAAGTAGAGTCCTTAAATAATGCAACAAAGTCCTTAAATGATGCAGCAGAGTCCTTAAATAATGCAACAAAGTCCTTAAATAATGCAGCAGAGTCCTTAAATAATGCAACAAAGTCCTTAAACAATGCAGCAGAGTCCTTAAATAATGCAGAAGAGTCCTTAAATAATGCAACCAAGACCTTAAATAATGCAGCAGAGTCCTTAAATAATGCAACAAAGTACTTAAATAATGCAGCAGAGTCCTTAAGTACCGTAGCAGAGTCCTTAAATACTGCAGCAAAGTCCATAAATAAAGCAGCAGAGTCCTTAAATAATGCAGCAAAGTCATTAAATAATGCAGCAGAGTCCTTAAATAATGCAACAAATTCCTTAAATAATGCAGCAGAGTCCTTAAATAATGCAATAAAGTCCATAAATAATGCAGCAAAGTCCTTAAATAATTCAGCAGAGTGCTGAAATACCGCAGCAGGGTCCTTAAATAATGCAGCAGAGTCCTTAAATAATGCAACAAAGTCCTTAAATAATGCAGCAGGGTCCTTAAATAATGCAACAAAGTCCTTAAATAATGCAGCAGAGTCCTTAAAAAATGCAGCAAAGTCTGTAAATAATGCAGCAGAGTCCTTAAATAATCCAGCCAAGTCCTTAAATAATGCAACAACGTCCTTAAATAATGCAGCAGATTACTGAAATACTGCAGCAGGGTCCTTAAATAATGCAGCAGAGTCCTTAAATAATGCAACAAAGTCCTTAAATAATGCAGCAGAGTCCTTAAATAATGCAACAAAGTCCTTAAATAATGCAGCAGAGTCCTTAAATAATGCAGTAAAGTCCTTAAATAATGCAGCACAGTCCTTAAATAATACAACCAAGTCCTTAAATAATGCAGCAAAGTCTTTAAATAATGCAATAAAGTCCATAAATAATGCAGCAAAGTCCTTAAATAATGCAGCAGAGTACAGAAATACCGCAGCAGGATCCTTAAATAATGCAGCAGAGTCCTTAAATAATGCAACAAAGTCCTTAAATAATGCAGAACAGTCCTTAAATAATGCAATAAAGTCCTTAAATAATGCAGCAAAGTCTTTAAATATTGCAGCAGAGTCCTTAAATAATGCAACAAAGTCCTTAAATAATGCAACAAAGTCCTTAAATAATGCAGCAGAGTCCTTAAATAATGAAGCAGAGTCCTTAAATAATCCAGCCAAGTCCTTAAATACTGCAGCAGAGTACTTAAATAATGCAGCAAGGTCCTTAAATAATGCAGCAGAGTCCTTAAATAATGCAGCAAAGTCCTTAAATAATGCAGCACAGTCCTTAAATAATCCAGCCAAGTCCTTAAATAATGCAGCAATATCTTTAAATAATGCAATAAAGTCCATAAAAAATGCAGCAAATTCCTTAAATAATGCAGCAGAGTACTGAAATACCGCAGCAGGATCCTTAAATAATGCAGCAGAGTCCTTAAATAATGCAACAAAGTCCTTAAATAATGCAGAACAGTACTTAAATAATGCAATAAAGTCCTTAAATGATGCAGCAAAGTCCTTAAATAATGCAGCAGAGTCCTTAAATAATGCAACAAAGTCCTTAAATAATGCAGCAGAGTCCTTAAATAATGCAAGAAAGTCCTTAAATAATGCAGCACATTCCTTAAATAATGCAGCAGAGTCCTTAAATAATGCAACAAAGTCCTTAAATAATGCAGCAGAGTCCTTAAATAATGCAAGAAAGTCCTTAAATAATGCAGCAAATTCCTTAAATAATGCAGCAAAGTCTTTAAATAATGCAATAAAGTCCTTAAATAATGCAGCAGATTACTGAAATACTGCAGCAGGGTCCTTAAATAATGCAGCAGAGTTCTTAAATAATGCAACAAAGTCCTTAAATAATGCAGGAGAGTCCTTAAATAATGCAACAAAGTCCTTAAATAATGCAGCAGAGTCCTTAAATAATGCAGCAAAGTCCTTAAATAATGCAGCACAGTCCTTAAATAATCCAGCCAAGTCCTTCAATAATGCAGCAAAGTCTTTAAATAATGCAATAAAGTCCATAAATGATGCAGCAAATTCCTTAAATAATGCAGCAGAGTACTGAAATACCGCAGCAGAATCCTTAAATAATGCAACAGAGTCCTTAAATAATGCAACAAAGTCCTTAAATAATGCAGAACAGTCCTTAAATAATGCAATAAAGTCCTTAAATAATGCAGCAAAGTCCTTAAATAATGCAGCAGAGTCCTTAAATAATGCAACAAAGTCCTTAAATAATGCAGCAGAGTCCTTAAATAATGCAACAAAGTCCTTAAATAATGCAGCAGAGTCCTTAAATAATGCAGCAGAGTACTGAAATACCGCAGCAGGGTCCTTAAATAATGCAGCAAAGTCGTTAAATAATGAAGTAGAGTCCTTAAATAATGCAACAAAGTCCTTAAATGATGCAGCAGAGTCCTTAAATAATGCAACAAAGTCCTTAAATAATGCAGGAGAGTCCTTAAATAATGCAACAGATTACTGAAATACTGCAGCAGGGTCCTTAAATAATGCAGCAGAGTCCTTAAATAATGCAACAAAGTCCTTAAATAATGCAGGAGAGTCCTTAAATAATGCAGCAGATTACTGAAATACTGCAGCAGGGTCCTTAAATAATGCAGCAGAGTCCTTAAATAATGCAACAAAGTCCTTAAATAATGCAGCAGAGTCCTTAAATAATGCAACAAAGTCCTTAAATAATGCAGCAGAGTCCTTAAATAATGCAGTAAAGTCCTTAAATAATGCAGCACAGTCCTTAAATAATACAGCCAAGTCCTTAAATAATGCAGCAAAGTCTTTAAATAATGCAATAAAGTCCATAAATAATGCAGCAAAGTCCTTAAATAATGCAGCAGAGTACAGAAATACCGCAGCAGGATCCTTAAATAATGCAGCAGAGTCCTTAAATAATGCAACAAAGTCCTTAAATAATGCAGAACAGTCCTTAAATAATGCAATAAAGTCCTTAAATAATGCAGCAAAGTCCTTAAATATTGCAGCAGAGTCCTTAAATAATGCAACAAAGTCCTTAAATAATGCAACAAAGTCCTTAAATAATGCAGCAGAGTCCTTAAATAATGAAGCAGAGTCCTTAAATAATCCAGCCAAGTCCTTAAATACTGCAGCAGAGTACTTAAATAATGCAGCAAGGTCCTTAAATAATGCAGCAGAGTCCTTAAATAATGCAGCAAAGTCCTTAAATAATGCAGCACAGTCCTTAAATAATCCAGCCAAGTCCTTAAATAATGCAGCAATATCTTTAAATAATGCAATAAAGTCCATAAAAAATGCAGCAAATTCCTTAAATAATGCAGCAGAGTACTGAAATACCGCAGCAGGATCCTTAAATAATGCAGCAGAGTCCTTAAATAATGCAACAAAGTCCTTAAATAATGCAGAACAGTACTTAAATAATGCAATAAAGTCCTTAAATAATGCAGCAAAGTCCTTAAATAATGCAGCAGAGTCCTTAAATAATGCAACAAAGTCCTTAAATAATGCAGCAGAGTCCTTAAATAATGCAAGAAAGTCCTTAAATAATGCAGCACATTCCTTAAATAATGCAGCAGAGTCCTTAAATAATGCAACAAAGTCCTTAAATAATGCAGCAGAGTCCTTAAATAATGCAAGAAAGTCCTTAAATGATGCAACAGAGTCCTTAAATAATGCAACAAATTCCTTAAATAATGCAGCAGAGTCCTTAAATAATGCAACAAAGTACTTAAATAATGCAGCAGAGTCCTTAAATAATGCAACAAAGTACTTAAATAATGCAGCAGAGTCCTTAAGTAACGTAGCAGAGTACTTAAATAATGCAGCAAAGTCATTAAATAATGCAGCAGAGTCCTTTAATAATGCAACAAATTCCTTAAATAATGCAGCAGAGTCCTTAAATAATGCAATAAAGTCCATAAATAATGCAGCAAAGTCCTTATATAATTCAGCAGAGTGCTGAAATACCGCAGCAGGGTCCTTAAATAATGCAGCAGAGTCCTTAAATAATGCAACAAAGTCCTTAAATAATGCAGCAGGGTCCTTAAATAATGCAACAAAGTCCTTAAATAATGCAGCAGAGTCCTTAAATAATGCAGCAAAGTCCTTAAATAATGCAACAAAGTCCTTAAATAATGCAGCAGGGTCCTTAAATAATGCAACAAAGTCCTTAAATAATGCAGCAGAGTCCTTAAATAATGCAGCAAAGTCCTTAAATAATGCAGCAGAGTCCTTAAATAATCCAGCCAAGTCCTTAAATAATGCAGCAAAGTCCTTAAATAATGCAGCAGAGTACTGAAATACTGCAGCAGGATCCTTAAATAATGCAGCAGAGTCCTTAAATAATGCAACAAAGTCCTTAAATAATGCAGAACAGTCCTTAAATAATGCAGCAAAGTCCTTAAATAATGCAGCAAAGTCCTTAAATAATGCAACAAAGTCCTTAAATAATGCAGCAGAGTCCTTAAATAATGCAACAAAGTACTTAAATAATGCAGAAGAGTCCTTAAATAATGCAACAAAGTCCTTAAATAATGCAGCTGAGTACTTAAATAATGCAACAAAGTACTTAAATAATGCAGCAGAGTCCTTAAGTACCGTATCAGAGTCCTTAAATAATGCAGCAAAGTCCTTAAATAATGCAGCAGAGTCCTTAAATAATGCAGCAAAGTCCTTAAATAATGCAACAAAGTCCTTAAATAATGCAGCAGATTACTGAAATACTGCAGCAGGGTCCTTAAATAATGCAGCAGAGTCCATAAATAATGCAACAAAGTCCTTAAATAATGCAGCAGAGTCCTTAAATAATGCAACAAAGTCCTTAAATAATGCAGCAGAGTCCTTAAATAATGCAGCAGAGTACTGAAATACCGCAGCAGGGTCCTTAAATAATGCAGCAAAGTCGTTAAATAATGAAGTAGAGTCCTTAAATAATGCAACAAAGTCCTTAAATGATGCAGCAGAGTCCTTAAATAATGCAACAAAGTCCTTAAATAATGCAGCAGAGTCCTTAAATAATGCAACAAAGTCCTTAAACAATGCAGCAGAGTCCTTAAATAATGCAGAAGAGTCCTTAAATAATGCAACCAAGACCTTAAATAATGCAGCAGAGTCCTTAAATAATGCAACAAAGTACTTAAATAATGCAGCAGAGTCCTTAAGTACCGTAGCAGAGTCCTTAAATACTGCAGCAAAGTCGATAAATAAAGCAGCAGAGTCCTTAAATAATGCAGCAAAGTCATTAAATAATGCAGCAGAGTCCTTAAATAATGCAACAAATTCCTTAAATAATGCAGCAGAGTCCTTAAATAATGCAATAAAGTCCATAAATAATGCAGCAAAGTCCTTAAATAATTCAGCAGAGTGCTGAAATACCGCAGCAGGGTCCTTAAATAATGCAGCAGAGTCCTTAAATAATGCAACAAAGTCCTTAAATAATGCAGCAGGGTCCTTAAATAATGCAACAAAGTCCTTAAATAATGCAGCAGAGTCCTTAAAAAATGCAGCAAAGTCTGTAAATAATGCAGCAGAGTCCTTAAATAATCCAGCCAAGTCCTTAAATAATGCAACAACGTCCTTAAATAATGCAGCAGATTACTGAAATACTGCAGCAGGGTCCTTAAATAATGCAGCAGAGTCCTTAAATAATGCAACAAAGTCCTTAAATAATGCAGCAGAGTCCTTAAATAATGCAACAAAGTCCTTAAATAATGCAGCAGAGTCCTTAAATAATGCAGTAAAGTCCTTAAATAATGCAGCACAGTCCTTAAATAATACAGCCAAGTCCTTAAATAATGCAGCAAAGTCTTTAAATAATGCAATAAAGTCCATAAATAATGCAGCAAAGTCCTTAAATAATGCAGCAGAGTACAGAAATACCGCAGCAGGATCCTTAAATAATGCAGCAGAGTCCTTAAATAATGCAACAAAGTCCTTAAATAATGCAGAACAGTCCTTAAATAATGCAATAAAGTCCTTAAATAATGCAGCAAAGTCTTTAAATATTGCAGCAGAGTCCTTAAATAATGCAACAAAGTCCTTAAATAATGCAACAAAGTCCTTAAATAATGCAGCAGAGTCCTTAAATAATGAAGCAGAGTCCTTAAATAATCCAGCCAAGTCCTTAAATACTGCAGCAGAGTACTTAAATAATGCAGCAAGGTCCTTAAATAATGCAGCAGAGTCCTTAAATAATGCAGCAAAGTCCTTAAATAATGCAGCACAGTCCTTAAATAATCCAGCCAAGTCCTTAAATAATGCAGCAATATCTTTAAATAATGCAATAAAGTCCATAAAAAATGCAGCAAATTCCTTAAATAATGCAGCAGAGTACTGAAATACCGCAGCAGGATCCTTAAATAATGCAGCAGAGTCCTTAAATAATGCAACAAAGTCCTTAAATAATGCAGAACAGTACTTAAATAATGCAATAAAGTCCTTAAATAATGCAGCAAAGTCCTTAAATAATGCAGCAGAGTCCTTAAATAATGCAACAAAGTCCTTAAATAATGCAGCAGAGTCCTTAAATAATGCAAGAAAGTCCTTAAATAATGCAGCACATTCCTTAAATAATGCAGCAGAGTCCTTAAATAATGCAACAAAGTCCTTAAATAATGCAGCAGAGTCCTTAAATAATGCAAGAAAGTCCTTAAATAATGCAGCAAATTCCTTAAATAATGCAGCAAAGTCTTTAAATAATGCAATAAAGTCCTTAAATAATGCAGCAGATTACTGAAATACTGCAGCAGGGTCCTTAAATAATGCAGCAGAGTTCTTAAATAATGCAACAAAGTCCTTAAATAATGCAGGAGAGTCCTTAAATAATGCAACAAAGTCCTTAAATAATGCAGCAGAGTCCTTAAATAATGCAGCAAAGTCCTTAAATAATGCAGCACAGTCCTTAAATAATCCAGCCAAGTCCTTCAATAATGCAGCAAAGTCTTTAAATAATGCAATAAAGTCCATAAATGATGCAGCAAATTCCTTAAATAATGCAGCAGAGTACTGAAATACCGCAGCAGAATCCTTAAATAATGCAACAGAGTCCTTAAATAATGCAACAAAGTCCTTAAATAATGCAGAACAGTCCTTAAATAATGCAATAAAGTCCTTAAATAATGCAGCAAAGTCCTTAAATAATGCAGCAGAGTCCTTAAATAATGCAACAAAGTCCTTAAATAATGCAGCAGAGTCCTTAAATAATGCAACAAAGTCCTTAAATAATGCAGCAGAGTCCTTAAATAATGCAGCAGAGTACTGAAATACCGCAGCAGGGTCCTTAAATAATGCAGCAAAGTCGTTAAATAATGAAGTAGAGTCCTTAAATAATGCAACAAAGTCCTTAAATGATGCAGCAGAGTCCTTAAATAATGCAACAAAGTCCTTAAATAATGCAGGAGAGTCCTTAAATAATGCAACAAAGTCCTTAAACAATGCAGCAGAGTCCTTAAATAATGCAGAAGAGTCCTTAAATAATGCAACCAAGACCTTAAATAATGCAGCAGAGTCCTTAAATAATGCAACAAAGTACTTAAATAATGCAGCAGAGTCCTTAAGTACCGATGCAGAGTCCTTAAATACTGCAGCAAAGTCCTTAAATAAAGCAGCAGAGTCCTTAAATAATGCAGCAAAGTCATTAAATAATGCAGCAGAGTCCTTAAATAATGCAACAAATTCCTTAAATAATGCAGCAGAGTCCTTAAATAATGCAATAAAGTCCATAAATAATGCAGCAAAGTCCTTAAATAATTCAGCAGAGTGCTGAAATACCGCAGCAGGGTCCTTAAATAATGCAGCAGAGTCCTTAAAAAATGCAACAAAGTCCTTAAATAATGCAGCAGGGTCCTTAAATAATGCAACAAAGTCCTTAAATAATGCAGCAGAGTCCTTAAAAAATGCAGCAAAGTCCGTAAATAATGCAGCAGAGTCCTTAAATAATCCAGCCAAGTCCTTAAATAATGCAACAAAGTCCTTAAATAATGCAGCAGATTACTGAAATACTGCAGCAGGGTCCTTAAATAATGCAGCAGAGTCCTTAAATAATGCAACAAAGTCCTTAAATAATGCAGCAGAGTCCTTAAATAATGCAACAAAGTCCTTAAATAATGCAGCAGAGTCCTTAAATAATGCAGTAAAGTCCTTAAATAATGCAGCACAGTCCTTAAATAGTACAGCCAAGTCCTTAAATAATGCAGCAAAGTCTTTAAATAATGCAATAAAGTCCATAAATAATGCAGCAAAGTCCTTAAATAATGCAGCAGAGTACTGAAATACCGCAGCAGGATCCTTAAATAATGCAGCAGAGTCCTTAAATAATGCAACAAAGTCCTTAAATAATGCAGAACAGTCCTTAAATAATGCAATAAAGTCCTTAAATAATGCAGCAAAGTCCTTAAATAATGCAGCAGAGTCCTTAAATAATGCAGCAAAGTCCTTAAATAATGCAACAAAGTCCTTAAATAATGCAGCAGAGTCCTTAAATAATGCAACAAAGTCCTTAAATAATGCAGCAGAGTCCTTAAATAATGCAGCACATTCCATAAATAATACAGCAGAGTCCTTAAATAATCCAGCCAAGTCCTTAAATAATGCAGAAAAGTCCTTAAATAATGCAGCAGAGTCCTTAAATACTGCTGCAGAGTCCTTAAATAATGCAGCAAAGTCCTTAAATACCACAGCAGAGTCCTTAAATAATGCAGCAAAGTATTTAAATAATGCAGCACAGTCCCTAAATAATCCAGCCAAGTCCTTAAATAATGCAGCAGAGTCCTTAAATAATGCAGAAAAGTCCTTAAATAATGCAGCAGAGTCCTTAAATACTTCTGCATAGTCCTTAAATAATGCAGCAAAGTCCTTGAATAATGCAGCAGAGTCCTTAAATAATGCAACAAAGTCCTTAAATAATGCAGAAGAGTCCTTAAATAATGCAACAAAGTTCTTAAATAATGCAGCAGAGTCCTAAAATACCACAGCAGAGTCCTTAAATAATGCAGCAAAGTCTTTAAATAATGCAACAAAGTCCTTAAATAATGCAGCAGAGACCTTAAATAATGCAGAAGAGTCCTTAAATAATCCAGCCAAGTCCTTAAATAATCCAGCCAAGTCCTTAAATAATGCAGCAGAGTCCTTAAATAATGCAACAAAATCCTTAAATAATGCAGAAGAGTCCTTAAATAATCCAGCCAAGTCCTTAAATCATGCAGCAGGGTCCTTAAATAATCCAGCCAAGTCCTTAAATAATGCAGCAGAGTCCTTAAATAATGCAGCAAAGTCATTAAATAATGCAGCAGAGTCCTTAAATACTTCAGCATAGTCCTTAAATAATGCAGCAAAGTCCTTGAATAATGCATTAGAGTCCTTAAATAATGCAACAAAGTCCTTAAATAATGCAGAAGAGTCCTTAAATAATGCAACAAAGTCCTTAAATAATGCAGCAGAATCCTTAAATAATGCAACAAAGTACTTAAATAATGCAGCAGAGTTCTTAAATAATGCAGCAAAGTCATTAAATAATGCTGCAGAGTCCTTAAATAATGCAGCAAATTCCTTAAATAATGCAGCAAAGTCTTTAAATAATGCAATAAAGTCCATAAATAATGCAGCAAAGTCCTTAAATAATGCAGCAGAGTACTGAAATACCGCAGCAGGGTCCTTAAATAATGCAGCAAAGTCATTAAATAATGAAGTAGAGTCCTTAAATAATGCAACAACGTCCTTAAATGATGCAGCAGAGTCCTTAAATAATGCAACAAAGTCCTTAAATAATGCAGCAGAGTCCTTAAATAATGCAGCAGAGTACTGAAATACTGCAGCAGGGTCCTTAAATAATGCAGCAAAGTCGTTAAATAATGAAGTAGAGTCCTTAAATAATGCAAAAAAGTCCTTAAATGATGCAACAGAGTCCTTAAATAATGCAACAAATTCCTTAAATAATGCAGCAGAGTCCTTAAATAATGCAACAAAGTACTTAAATAATGCAGCAGAGTCCTTAAATAATGCAACAAAGTACTTAAATAATGCAGCAGAGTCCTTAAGTAACGTAGCAGAGTACTTAAATAATGCAGCAAAGTCATTAAATAATGCAGCAGAGTCCTTTAATAATGCAACAAATTCCTTAAATAATGCAGCAGAGTCCATAAATAATGCAATAAAGTCCATAAATAGTGCAGCAAAGTCCTTATATAATTCAGCAGAGTGCTGAAATACCGCAGCAGGGTCCTTAAATAATGCAGCAGAGTCCTTAAATAATGCAACAAAGTCCTTAAATAATGCAGCAGGGTCCTTAAATAATGCAACAAAGTCCTTAAATAATGCAGCAGAGTCCTTAAATAATGCAGCAAAGTCCTTAAATAATGCAACAAAGTCCTTAAATAATGCAGCAGGGTCCTTAAATAATGCAACAAAGTCCTAAATAATGCAGCAGAGTCCTTAAATAATGCAGCAAAGTCCTTAAATAATGCAGCAGAGTCCTTAAATAATCCAGCCAAGTCCTTAAATAATGCAGCAAAGTCCTTAAATAATGCAGCAGAGTACTGAAATACTGCAGCAGGATCCTTAAATAATGCAGCAGAGTCCTTAAATAATGCAACAAAGTCCTTAAATAATGCAGAAAAGTCCTTAAATAATGCAGCAAAGTCCTTAAATAATGCAACAAAGTCCTTAAATAATGCAACAAAGTCCTTAAATAATGCAGCAGAGTCCTTAAATAATGCAACAAAGTACTTAAATAATGCAGAAGAGTCCTTAAATAATGCAACAAAGTCCTTAAATAATGCAGCTGAGTACTTAAATAATGCAACAAAGTACTTAAATAATGCAGCAGAGTCCTTAAGTACCGTATCAGAGTCCTTAAATAATGCAGCAAAGTCCTTAAATAATGCAGCAGAGTCCTTAAATAATGCAGCAAAGTCCTTAAATAATGCAACAAAGTCCTTAAATAATGCAGCAGATTACTGAAATACTGCAGCAGGGTCCTTAAATAATGCAGCAGAGTCCTTAAATAATGCAACAAAGTCCTTAAATAATGCAGCAGAGTCCTTAAATAATGCAACAAAGTCCTTAAATAATGCAGCAGAGTCCTTAAATAATGCAGCAGAGTACTGAAATACCGCAGCAGGGTCCTTAAATAATGCAGCAAAGTCGTTAAATAATGAAGTAGAGTCCTTAAATAATGCAACAAAGTCCTTAAATGATGCAGCAGAGTCCTTAAATAATGCAACAAAGTCCTTAAATAATGCAGGAGAGTCCTTAAATAATGCAACAAAGTCCTTAAACAATGCAGCAGAGTCCTTAAATAATGCAGAAGAGTCCTTAAATAATGCAACCAAGACCTTAAATAATGCAGCAGAGTCCTTAAATAATGCAACAAAGTACTTAAATAATGCAGCAGAGTCCTTAAGTACCGATGCAGAGTCCTTAAATACTGCAGCAAAGTCCTTAAATAAAGCAGCAGAGTCCTTAAATAATGCAGCAAAGTCATTAAATAATGCAGCAGAGTCCTTAAATAATGCAACAAATTCCTTAAATAATGCAGCAGAGTCCTTAAATAATGCAATAAAGTCCATAAATAATGCAGCAAAGTCCTTAAATAATTCAGCAGAGTGCTGAAATACCGCAGCAGGGTCCTTAAATAATGCAGCAGAGTCCTTAAAAAATGCAACAAAGTCCTTAAATAATGCAGCAGGGTCCTTAAATAATGCAACAAAGTCCTTAAATAATGCAGCAGAGTCCTTAAAAAATGCAGCAAAGTCCGTAAATAATGCAGCAGAGTCCTTAAATAATCCAGCCAAGTCCTTAAATAATGCAACAAAGTCCTTAAATAATGCAGCAGATTACTGAAATACTGCAGCAGGGTCCTTAAATAATGCAGCAGAGTCCTTAAATAATGCAACAAAGTCCTTAAATAATGCAGCAGAGTCCTTAAATAATGCAACAAAGTCCTTAAATAATGCAGCAGAGTCCTTAAATAATGCAGTAAAGTCCTTAAATAATGCAGCACAGTCCTTAAATAGTACAGCCAAGTCCTTAAATAATGCAGCAAAGTCTTTAAATAATGCAATAAAGTCCATAAATAATGCAGCAAAGTCCTTAAATAATGCAGCAGAGTACTGAAATACCGCAGCAGGATCCTTAAATAATGCAGCAGAGTCCTTAAATAATGCAACAAAGTCCTTAAATAATGCAGAACAGTCCTTAAATAATGCAATAAAGTCCTTAAATAATGCAGCAAAGTCCTTAAATAATGCAGCAGAGTCCTTAAATAATGCAGCAAAGTCCTTAAATAATGCAACAAAGTCCTTAAATAATGCAGCAGAGTCCTTAAATAATGCAACAAAGTCCTTAAATAATGCAGCAGAGTCCTTAAATAATGCAGCACATTCCATAAATAATACAGCAGAGTCCTTAAATAATCCAGCCAAGTCCTTAAATAATGCAGAAAAGTCCTTAAATAATGCAGCAGAGTCCTTAAATACTGCTGCAGAGTCCTTAAATAATGCAGCAAAGTCCTTAAATACCACAGCAGAGTCCTTAAATAATGCAGCAAAGTATTTAAATAATGCAGCACAGTCCCTAAATAATCCAGCCAAGTCCTTAAATAATGCAGCAGAGTCCTTAAATAATGCAGAAAAGTCCTTAAATAATGCAGCAGAGTCCTTAAATACTTCTGCATAGTCCTTAAATAATGCAGCAAAGTCCTTGAATAATGCAGCAGAGTCCTTAAATAATGCAACAAAGTCCTTAAATAATGCAGAAGAGTCCTTAAATAATGCAACAAAGTTCTTAAATAATGCAGCAGAGTCCTAAAATACCACAGCAGAGTCCTTAAATAATGCAGCAAAGTCTTTAAATAATGCAACAAAGTCCTTAAATAATGCAGCAGAGACCTTAAATAATGCAGAAGAGTCCTTAAATAATCCAGCCAAGTTCTTAAATAATCCAGCCAAGTCCTTAAATAATGCAGCAGAGTCCTTAAATAATGCAACAAAATCCTTAAATAATGCAGAAGAGTCCTTAAATAATCCAGCCAAGTCCTTAAATCATGCAGCAGGGTCCTTAAATAATCCAGCCAAGTCCTTAAATAATGCAGCAGAGTCCTTAAATAATGCAGCAAAGTCATTAAATAATGCAGCAGAGTCCTTAAATACTTCAGCATAGTCCTTAAATAATGCAGCAAAGTCCTTGAATAATGCATTAGAGTCCTTAAATAATGCAACAAAGTCCTTAAATAATGCAGAAGAGTCCTTAAATAATGCAACAAAGTCCTTAAATAATGCAGCAGAATCCTTAAATAATGCAACAAAGTACTTAAATAATGCAGCAGAGTTCTTAAATAATGCAGCAAAGTCATTAAATAATGCTGCAGAGTCCTTAAATAATGCAGCAAATTCCTTAAATAATGCAGCAAAGTCTTTAAATAATGCAATAAAGTCCATAAATAATGCAGCAAAGTCCTTAAATAATGCAGCAGAGTACTGAAATACCGCAGCAGGGTCCTTAAATAATGCAGCAAAGTCATTAAATAATGAAGTAGAGTCCTTAAATAATGCAACAACGTCCTTAAATGATGCAGCAGAGTCCTTAAATAATGCAACAAAGTCCTTAAATAATGCAGCAGAGTCCTTAAATAATGCAGCAAAGTCATTAAATAATGCAGCAGAGTCCTTAAATAATGCAACAAATTCCTTAAATAATGCAGCAGAGTCCTTAAATAATGCAATAAAGTCCATAAATAATGCAGCAAAGTCCTTAAATAATTCAGCAGAGTGCTGAAATACCGCAGCAGGGTCCTTAAATAATGCAGCAGAGTCCTTAAAAAATGCAACAAAGTCCTTAAATAATGCAGCAGGGTCCTTAAATAATGCAACAAAGTCCTTAAATAATGCAGCAGAGTCCTTAAAAAATGCAGCAAAGTCCGTAAATAATGCAGCAGAGTCCTTAAATAATCCAGCCAAGTCCTTAAATAATGCAACAAAGTCCTTAAATAATGCAGCAGATTACTGAAATACTGCAGCAGGGTCCTTAAATAATGCAGCAGAGTCCTTAAATAATGCAACAAAGTCCTTAAATAATGCAGCAGAGTCCTTAAATAATGCAACAAAGTCCTTAAATAATGCAGCAGAGTCCTTAAATAATGCAGTAAAGTCCTTAAATAATGCAGCACAGTCCTTAAATAGTACAGCCAAGTCCTTAAATAATGCAGCAAAGTCTTTAAATAATGCAATAAAGTCCATAAATAATGCAGCAAAGTCCTTAAATAATGCAGCAGAGTACTGAAATACCGCAGCAGGATCCTTAAATAATGCAGCAGAGTCCTTAAATAATGCAACAAAGTCCTTAAATAATGCAGAACAGTCCTTAAATAATGCAATAAAGTCCTTAAATAATGCAGCAAAGTCCTTAAATATTGCAGCAGAGTCCTTAAATAATGCAACAAAGTCCTTAAATAATGCAACAAAGTCCTTAAATAATGCAGCAGAGTCCTTAAATAATGCAGCAGAGTCCTTAAATAATCCAGCCAAGTCCTTAAATACTGCAGCAGAGTACTTAAATAATGCAGCAAAGTCCTTAAATAATGCAGCAGAGTCCTTAAATAATGCAGCAAAGTCCTTAAATAATGCAGCACAGTCCTTAAATAATCCAGCCAAGTCCTTAAATAATGCAGCAATGTCTTTAAATAATGCAATAAAGTCCATAAATAATGCAGCAAATTCCTTAAATAATGCAGCAGAGTACTGAAATACCGCAGCAGGATCCTTAAATAATGCAGCAGAGTCCTTAAATAATGCAACAAAGTCCTTAAATAATGCAGAACAGTCCTTAAATAATGCAATAAAGTCCTTAAATAATGCAGCAAAGTCCTTAAATAATGCAGCAGAGTCCTTAAATAATGCAACAAAGTCCTTAAATAATGCAGCAGAGTCCTTAAATAATGCAAGAAAGTCCTTAAATAATGCAGCACATTCCTTAAATAATGCAGCAGAGTCCTTAAATAATGCAACAAAGTCCTTAAATAATGCAGCAGAGTCCTTAAATAATGCAAGAAAGGCCTTAAATAATGCAGCAAATTCCTTAAATAATGCAGCAAAGTCTTTAAATAATGCAATAAGGTCCTTAAATAATGCAGCAGAGTACTGAAATACCGCAGCAGGGTCCTTAAATAATGCAGCAAAGTCGTTAAATAATGAAGTAGAGTCCTTAAATAATGCAACAATGTCCTTAAATGATGCAGCAGAGTCCTTAAATAATGCAACAAAGTCCTTAAATAATGCAGCAGAGTCCTTAAATAATGCAGCAGAGTACTGAAATACCGCAGCAGGGTCCTTAAATAATGCAGCAAAGTCGTTAAATAATGAAGTAGAGTCCTTAAATAATGCAACAAAGTCCTTAAATGATGCAGCAGAGTCCTTAAATAATGCAACAAAGTCCTTAAATAATGCAGCAGAGTCCTTAGATAATGCAACAAAGTCCTTAAACAATGCAGCAGAGTCCTTAAATAATGCAGAAGAGTCCTTAAATAATACAACCAAGACCTTAAATAATGCAGCAGAGTCCTTAAATAATGCAACAAAGTACTTAAATAATGCAGCAGAGTCCTTAAGTACCGTAGCAGAGTCCTTAAATACTGCAGCAAAGTCCTTAAATAATGCAGCAGAGTCCTTAAATAATGCAGCAAAGTCATTAGATAATGCAGCAGAGTCCTTAAATAATGCAACAAATCCCTTAAATAATGCAGCAGAGTCCTTAAATAATGCAATAAAGTCCATAAATAATGCAGCAAAGTCCTTAAATAATTCAGCAGAGTGCTGAAATACCGCAGCAGGGTCCTTAAATAATGCAGTAGAGTCCTTAAATAATGGAACAAAGTCCTTAAATAATGCAGCAGGGTCCTTAAATAATGCAAAAAAGTCCTTAAATAATGCAGCAGATTCCTTAAAAAATGCAGCAAAGTCCGTAAATAATGCAGCAGAGTCCTTAAAGAATCCAGCCAAGTCCTTAAATAATGCAACAAAGTCCTTAAATAATGCAGCAGATTACTGAAATACTGCAGCAGGGTCCTTAAATAATGCAGCAGAGTTCTTAAATAATGCAACAAAGTCCTTAAATAATGCAGCAGAGTCCTTAAATAATGCAACAAAGTCCTTAAATAATGCAGCAGAGTCCTTACATAATGCAGCAAAGTCCTTAAATAATGCAGCACAGTCCTTAAATAATCCAGCCAAGTCCTTAAATAATGCAGCAAAGTCTTTAAATAATGCAATAAAGTCCATAAATGATGCAGCAAATTCCTTAAATAATGCAGCAGAGTACTGAAATACCGCAGCAGAATCCTTAAATAATGCAACAGAGTCCTTAAATAATGCAGCAGAGTCCTTAAATAATGCAGCAGAGTCCTTAAATAATGCAACAAAGTCCTTAAATAATGCAGCAGTCCTTAAATAATGCAGCACATTCCTTAAATAATACAGCAGAGTCCTTAAATAATCCAGCCAAGTCCTTAAATAATGCAGCAGAGTCCTTAAATAATGCAGAAAAGTCCTTAAATAATGCAGCAGAGTCCTTAAATACTGCAGCAGAGTCCATAAATAATGCAGCAAAGTCCTTAAATACCACAGCAGAGTCCTTAAATAATGCAGCAAAGTCTTTAAATAATGCAGCACAGTCCTTAAATAATCCAGCCAAGTCCTTAAATAATGCAGCAGAGTCCTTAAATAATGCAGAAAAGTCCTTAAATAATGCAGCAGAGTCCTTAAATACTTCTGCATAGTCCTTAAATAATGCAGCAAAGTCCTTGAATAATGCAGCAGAGTCCTTAAATAATGCAACAAAGTCCTTAAATAATGCAGAAGAGTCCTTAAATAATGCAGCTAATTCCTTAAATAATGCAGCAAAGTCTTTAAATAATGCAATAAAGTCCATAAATAATGCAGCAAAGTTCTTAAATAATGCAGCAGAGTCCTTAAATACCACAGCAGAGTCCTTAAATAATGCAGCAAAGTCTTTAAATAATGCAACAAAGTCCTTAAATAATGCAGCAGAGACCTTAAATAATGCAGAAGAGTCCTTAAATAATCCAGCCAAGTCCTTAAATAATCCAGCCAAGTCCTTAAATAATGCAGCAGAGTCCTTAAATAATGCAACAAAATCCTTAAATAATGCAGAAGAGTCCTTAAATAATCCAGCCAAGTCCTTAAATCATGCAGCAGGGTCCTTAAATAATCCAGCCAAGTCCTTAAATAATGCAGCAGAGTCCTTAAATAATGCAGCAAAGTCCTTAAATAATGCAGCAGAGTCCTTAAATACTTCAGCATAGTCCTTAAATAATGCAGCAAAGTCCTTGAATAATGCATCAGAGTCCTTAAATAATGCAACAATGTCCTTAAATAATGCAGAAGAGTCCTTAAATAATGCAACAAAGTCCTTAAATAATGCAGCAGAATCCTTAAATAATGCAACAAAGTACTTAAATAATGCAGCAGAGTCCTTAAATAATGCAGCAAAGTCATTAAATAATGCTGCAGAGTCCTTAAATACCACAGCAGAGTCCTTAAATAATGCAGCAAAGTCTTTAAATAATGCAACAAAGTCCTTAAATAATGCAGCAGAGACCTTAAATAATGCAGAAGAGTCCTTAAATAATCCAGCCAAGTCCTTAAATAATCCAGCCAAGTCCTTAAATAATGCAGCAGAGTCCTTAAATAATGCAACAAAATCCTTAAATAATGCAGAAGAGTCCTTAAATAATCCAGCCAAGTCCTTAAATCATGCAGCAGGGTCCTTAAATAATCCAGCCAAGTCCTTAAATAATGCAGCAGAGTCCTTAAATAATGCAGCAAAGTCCTTAAATAATGCAGCAGAGTCCTTAAATACTTCAGCATAGTCCTTAAATAATGCAGCAAAGTCCTTGAATAATGCATCAGAGTCCTTAAATAATGCAACAATGTCCTTAAATAATGCAGAAGAGTCCTTAAATAATGCAACAAAGTCCTTAAATAATGCAGCAGAATCCTTAAATAATGCAACAAAGTACTTAAATAATGCAGCAGAGTCCTTAAATAATGCAGCAAAGTCATTAAATAATGCTGCAGAGTCCTTAAATAATGCAGCAAATTCCTTAAATAATGCAGCAAAGTCTTTAAATAATGCAATAAAGTCCATAAATAACGCAGCAAAGTCCTTAAATAATGCAGCAGAGTACTGAAATACCGCAGCAGGGTCCTTAAATAATGCAGCAAAGTCGTTAAATAATGAAGTAGAGTCCTTAAATAATGCAACAACGTCCTTAAATGATGCAGCAGAGTCCTTAAATAATGCAACAAAGTCCTTAAATAATGCAGCAGAGTCCTTAAATAATGCAGCAGAGTACTGAAATACTGCAGCAGGGTCCTTAAATAATGCAGCAAAGTCGTTAAATAATGAAGTAGAGTCCTTAAATAATGCAAAAAAGTCCTTAAATGATGCAACAGAGTCCTTAAATAATGCAACAAATTCCTTAAATAATGCAGCAGAGTCCTTAAATAATGCAACAAAGTCCTTAAACAATGCAGCAGAGTCCTTAAATAATGCAGAAGAGTCCTTAAATAATGCAACCAAGACCTTAAATAATGCAGCAGAGTCCTTAAATAATGCAACAAAGTACTTAAATAATGCAGCAGAGTCCTTAAGTAACGTAGCAGAGTACTTAAATAATGCAGCAAAGTCATTAAATAATGCAGCAGAGTCCTTAAATAATGCAATAAAGTCCATAAATAATGCAGCAAAGTCCTTAAATAATTCAGCAGAGTGCTGAAATACCGCAGCAGGGTCCTTAAATAATGCAGCAGAGTCCTTAAATAATGCAACAAAGTCCTTAAATAATGCAGCAGGGTCCTTAAATAATGCAACAAAGTCCTTAAATAATGCAGCAGAGTCCTTAAATAATGCAGCAAAGTCCTTAAATAATGCAGCAGAGTCCTTAAATAATCCAGCCAAGTCCTTAAATAATGCAGCAAAGTCCTTAAATAATGCAGCAGAGTACTGAAATACCGCAGCAGGATCCTTAAATAATGCAGCAGAGTCCTTAAATAATGCAGCAAAGTCCTTAAATAATGCAACAAAGTCCTTAAATAATGCAACAAAGTTCTTAAATAATGCAGCAGAGTCCTTAAATACCACAGCAGAGTCCTTAAATAATGCAGCAAAGTCTTTAAATAATGCAACAAAGTCCTTAAATAATGCAGCAGAGTCCTTAAATAATGCAACAAAATCCTTAAATAATGCAGAAGAGTCCTTAAATAATCCAGCCAAGTCCTTAAATCATGCAGCAGGGTCCTTAAATAATCCAGCCAAGTCCTTAAATAATGCAGCAGAGTCCTTAAATAATGCAGCAAAGTCCTTAAATAATGCAGCAGAGTCCTTAAATACTTCAGCATAGTCCTTAAATAATGCAGCAAAGTCCTTGAATAATGCATCAGAGTCCTTAAATAATGCAACAAATTCCTTAAATAATGCAGAAAAGTCCTTAAATAATGCAGCAGAATCCTTAAATAATGCAACAAAGTACTTAAATAATGCAGCAGAGTCCTTAAATAATGCAGCAAAGTCATTAAATAATGCTGCAGAGTCCTTAAATAATGCAGCAAATTCCTTAAATAATGCAGCAAAGTCTTTAAATAATGCAATAAAGTCCATAAATAATGCTGCAAAGTCCTTAAATAATGCAGCAGAGTACTGAAATACCGCAGCAGGGTCCTTAAATAATGCAGCAAAGTCGTTAAATATTGAAGTAGAGTCCTTAAATAATGCAACAACGTCCTTAAATGATGCAGCAGAGTCCTTAAATAATGCAACAAAGTCCTTAAATAATGCAGCAGAGTCCTTAAATAATGCAGCAGAGTACTGAAATACTGCAGCAGGGTCCTTAAATAATGCAGCAAAGTCGTTAAATAATGAAGTAGAGTCCTTAAATAATGAAAAAAAGTCCTTAAATGATGCAACAGAGTCCTTAAATAATGCAACAAATTCCTTAAATAATGCAGCAGAGTCCTTAAATAATGCAACAAAGTCCTTAAACAATGCAGCAGAGTCCTTAAATAATGCAGAAGAGTCCTTAAATAATGCAACCAAGACCTTAAATAATGCAACAGAGTCCTTAAATAATGCAACAAAGTACTTAAATAATGCAGCAGAGTCCTTAAGTAACGTAGCAGAGTACTTAAATAATGCAGCAAAGTCATTAAATAATTCAGCAGAGTGCTGAAATACCGCAGCAGGGTCCTTAAATAATGCAGCAGAGTCCTTAAATAATGCAACAAAGTCCTTAAATAATGCAGCAGGGTCCTTAAATAATGCAACAAAGTCCTTAAATAATGCAGCAGATTACTGAAATACTGCAGCAGGGTAATTAAATAATGCAGCAGAGTACTTAAATAATGCAACAAAGTCCTTAAATAATGCAGCAGAGTCCTTAAATAATGCAACAAAGTCCTTAAATAATGCAGCAGAGTCCTTAAATAATGCAAGAAAGTCCTTAAATAATGCAGCACATTCCTTAAATAATGCAGCAGAGTCCTTAAATAATGCAACAAAGTCCTTAAATAATGCAGCAGAGTCCTTAAATAATGCAAGAAAGGCCTTAAATAATGCAGCAAATTCCTTAAATAATGCAGCAAAGTCTTTAAATAATGCAATAAAGTCCTTAAATAATGCAGCAGAGTACTGAATACCGCAGCAGGGTCCTTAAATAATGCAGCAAAGTCGTTAAATAATGAAGTAGAGTCCTTAAATAATGCAACAACGTCCTTAAATGATGCAGCAGAGTCCTTAAATAATGCAACAAAGTCCTTAAATAATGCAGCAGAGTCCTTAAATAATGCAGCAGAGTACTGAAATACCGCAGCAGGGTCCTTAAATAATGCAGCAAAGTCGTTAAATAATGAAGTAGAGTCCTTAAATAATGCAACAAAGTCCTTAAATGATGCAGCAGAGTCCTTAAATAATGCAACAAAGTCCTTAAATAATGCAGCAGAGTCCTTAGATAATGCAACAAAGTCCTTAAACAATGCAGCAGAGTCCTTAAATAATGCAGAAGAGTCCTTAAATAATACAACCAAGACCTTAAATAATGCAGCAGAGTCCTTAAATAATGCAACAAAGTACTTAAATAATGCAGCAGAGTCCTTAAGTACCGTAGCAGAGTCCTTAAATACTGCAGCAAAGTCCTTAAATAATGCAGCAGAGTCCTTAAATAATGCAGCAAAGTCATTAGATAATGCAGCAGAGTCCTTAAATAATGCAACAAATCCCTTAAATAATGCAGCAGAGTCCTTAAATAATGCAATAAAGTCCATAAATAATGCAGCAAAGTCCTTAAATAATTCAGCAGAGTGCTGAAATACCGCAGCAGGGTCCTTAAATAATGCAGTAGAGTCCTTAAATAATGGAACAAAGTCCTTAAATAATGCAGCAGGGTCCTTAAATAATGCAAAAAAGTCCTTAAATAATGCAGCAGATTCCTTAAAAAATGCAGCAAAGTCCGTAAATAATGCAGCAGAGTCCTTAAAGAATCCAGCCAAGTCCTTAAATAATGCAACAAAGTCCTTAAATAATGCAGCAGATTACTGAAATACTGCAGCAGGGTCCTTAAATAATGCAGCAGAGTTCTTAAATAATGCAACAAAGTCCTTAAATAATGCAGCAGAGTCCTTAAATAATGCAACAAAGTCCTTAAATAATGCAGCAGAGTCCTTACATAATGCAGCAAAGTCCTTAAATAATGCAGCACAGTCCTTAAATAATCCAGCCAAGTCCTTAAATAATGCAGCAAAGTCTTTAAATAATGCAATAAAGTCCATAAATGATGCAGCAAATTCCTTAAATAATGCAGCAGAGTACTGAAATACCGCAGCAGAATCCTTAAATAATGCAACAGAGTCCTTAAATAATGCAGCAGAGTCCTTAAATAATGCAACAAAGTCCTTAAATAATGCAGCAGAGTCCTTAAATAATGCAACAAAGTCCTTAAATAATGCAGCAGAGTCCTTAAATAATGCAGCACATTCCTTAAATAATACAGCAGAGTCCTTAAATAATCCAGCCAAGTCCTTAAATAATGCAGCAGAGTCCTTAAATAATGCAGAAAAGTCCTTAAATAATGAAGCAGAGTCCTTAAATACTGCAGCAGAGTCCATAAATAATGCAGCAAAGTCCTTAAATACCACAGCAGAGTCCTTAAATAATGCAGCAAAGTCTTTAAATAATGCAGCACAGTCCTTAAATAATGCAGCAGAGTCCTTAAATAATGCAACAAAGTCCTTAAATAATGCAGCAGAGTCCTTAAATAATGCAAGAAAGGCCTTAAATAATGCAGCAAATTCCTTAAATAATGCAGCAAAGTCTTTAAATAATGCAATAAAGTCCTTAAATAATGCAGCAGAGTACTGAAATACCGCAGCAGGGTCCTTAAATAATGCAGCAAAGTCGTTAAATAATGAAGTAGAGTCCTTAAATAATGCAACAACGTCCTTAAATGATGCAGCAGAGTCCTTAAATAATGCAACAAAGTCCTTAAATAATGCAGCAGAGTCCTTAAATAATGCAGCAGAGTACTGAAATACCGCAGCAGGGTCCTTAAATAATGCAGCAAAGTCGTTAAATAATGAAGTAGAGTCCTTAAATAATGCAACAAAGTCCTTAAATGATGCAGCAGAGTCCTTAAATAATGCAACAAAGTCCATAAATAATGCAGCAAAGTCCTTAAATAATTCAGCAGAGTGCTGAAATACCGCAGCAGGGTCCTTAAATAATGCAGCAGAGTCCTTAAAAAATGCAACAAAGTCCTTAAATAATGCAGCAGGGTCCTTAAATAATGCAACAAAGTCCTTAAATAATGCAGCAGAGTCCTTAAATAATGCAGTAAAGTCCTTAAATAATGCAGCACAGTCCTTAAATAGTACAGCCAAGTCCTTAAATAATGCAGCAAAGTCTTTAAATAATGCAATAAAGTCCATAAATAATGCAGCAAAGTCCTTAAATAATGCAGCAGAGTACTGAAATACCGCAGCAGGATCCTTAAATAATGCAGCAGAGTCCTTAAATAATGCAACAAAGTCCTTAAATAATGCAGAACAGTCCTTAAATAATGCAATAAAGTCCTTAAATAATGCAGCAAAGTCCTTAAATAATGCAGCAGAGTCCTTAAATAATGCAGCAAAGTCCTTAAATAATGCAACAAAGTCCTTAAATAATGCAGCAGAGTCCTTAAATAATGCAACAAAGTCCTTAAATAATGCAGCAGAGTCCTTAAATAATGCAGCACATTCCATAAATAATACAGCAGAGTCCTTAAATAATCCAGCCAAGTCCTTAAATAATGCAGAAAAGTCCTTAAATAATGCAGCAGAGTCCTTAAATACTGCTGCAGAGTCCTTAAATAATGCAGCAAAGTCCTTAAATACCACAGCAGAGTCCTTAAATAATGCAGCAAAGTATTTAAATAATGCAGCACAGTCCCTAAATAATCCAGCCAAGTCCTTAAATAATGCAGCAGAGTCCTTAAATAATGCAGAAAAGTCCTTAAATAATGCAGCAGAGTCCTTAAATACTTCTGCATAGTCCTTAAATAATGCAGCAAAGTCCTTGAATAATGCAGCAGAGTCCTTAAATAATGCAACAAAGTTCTTAAATAATGCAGCAGAGTCCTAAAATACCACAGCAGAGTCCTTAAATAATGCAGCAAAGTCTTTAAATAATGCAACAAAGTCCTTAAATAATGCAGCAGAGACCTTAAATAATGCAGAAGAGTCCTTAAATAATCCAGCCAAGTCCTTAAATAATCCAGCCAAGTCCTTAAATAATGCAGCAGAGTCCTTAAATAATGCAACAAAATCCTTAAATAATGCAGAAGAGTCCTTAAATAATCCAGCCAAGTCCTTAAATCATGCAGCAGGGTCCTTAAATAATCCAGCCAAGTCCTTAAATAATGCAGCAGAGTCCTTAAATAATGCAGCAAAGTCATTAAATAATGCAGCAGAGTCCTTAAATACTTCAGCATAGTCCTTAAATAATGCAGCAAAGTCCTTGAATAATGCATCAGAGTCCTTAAATAATGCAACAATGTCCTTAAATAATGCAGAAGAGTCCTTAAATAATGCAACAAAGTCCTTAAATAATGCAGCAGAATCCTTAAATAATGCAACAAAGTACTTAAATAATGCAGCAGAGTCCTTAAATAATGCAGCAAAGTCATTAAATAATGCTGCAGAGTCCTTAAATAATGCAGCAAATTCCTTAAATAATGCAGCAAAGTCTTTAAATAATGCAATAAAGTCCATAAATAATGCAGCAAAGTCCTTAAATAATGCAGCAGAGTACTGAAATACCGCAGCAGGGTCCTTAAATAATGCAGCAAAGTCATTAAATAATGAAGTAGAGTCCTTAAATAATGCAACAACGTCCTTAAATGATGCAGCAGAGTCCTTAAATAATGCAACAAAGTCCTTAAATAATGCAGCAGAGTCCTTAAATAATGCAGCAGAGTACTGAAATACTGCAGCAGGGTCCTTAAATAATGCAGCAAAGTCGTTAAATAATGAAGTAGAGTCCTTAAATAATGCAAAAAAGTCCTTAAATGATGCAACAGAGTCCTTAAATAATGCAACAAATTCCTTAAATAATGCAGCAGAGTCCTTAAATAATGCAACAAAGTACTTAAATAATGCAGCAGAGTCCTTAAATAATGCAACAAAGTACTTAAATAATGCAGCAGAGTCCTTAAGTAACGTAGCAGAGTACTTAAATAATGCAGCAAAGTCATTAAATAATGCAGCAGAGTCCTTTAATAATGCAACAAATTCCTTAAATAATGCAGCAGAGTCCTTAAATAATGCAATAAAGTCCATAAATAATGCAGCAAAGTCCTTATATAATTCAGCAGAGTGCTGAAATACCGCAGCAGGGTCCTTAAATAATGCAGCAGAGTCCTTAAATAATGCAACAAAGTCCTTAAATAATGCAGCAGGGTCCTTAAATAATGCAACAAAGTCCTTAAATAATGCAGCAGAGTCCTTAAATAATGCAGCAAAGTCCTTAAATAATGCAACAAAGTCCTTAAATAATGCAGCAGGGTCCTTAAATAATGCAACAAAGTCCTTAAATAATGCAGCAGAGTCCTTAAATAATGCAGCAAAGTCCTTAAATAATGCAGCAGAGTCCTTAAATAATCCAGCCAAGTCCTTAAATAATGCAGCAAAGTCCTTAAATAATGCAGCAGAGTACTGAAATACTGCAGCAGGATCCTTAAATAATGCAGCAGAGTCCTTAAATAATGCAACAAAGTCCTTAAATAATGCAGAACAGTCCTTAAATAATGCAGCAAAGTCCTTAAATAATGCAACAAAGTCCTTAAATAATGCAACAAAGTCCTTAAATAATGCAGCAGAGTCCTTAAATAATGCAACAAAGTACTTAAATAATGCAGAAGAGTCCTTAAATAATGCAACAAAGTCCTTAAATAATGCAGCTGAGTACTTAAATAATGCAACAAAGTACTTAAATAATGCAGCAGAGTCCTTAAGTACCGTATCAGAGTCCTTAAATAATGCAGCAAAGTCCTTAAATAATGCAGCAGAGTCCTTAAATAATGCAGCAAAGTCCTTAAATAATGCAACAAAGTCCTTAAATAATGCAGCAGATTACTGAAATACTGCAGCAGGGTCCTTAAATAATGCAGCAGAGTCCTTAAATAATGCAACAAAGTCCTTAAATAATGCAGCAGAGTCCTTAAATAATGCAACAAAGTCCTTAAATAATGCAGCAGAGTCCTTAAATAATGCAGCAGAGTACTGAAATACCGCAGCAGGGTCCTTAAATAATGCAGCAAAGTCGTTAAATAATGAAGTAGAGTCCTTAAATAATGCAACAAAGTCCTTAAATGATGCAGCAGAGTCCTTAAATAATGCAACAAAGTCCTTAAATAATGCAGGAGAGTCCTTAAATAATGCAACAAAGTCCTTAAACAATGCAGCAGAGTCCTTAAATAATGCAGAAGAGTCCTTAAATAATGCAACCAAGACCTTAAATAATGCAGCAGAGTCCTTAAATAATGCAACAAAGTACTTAAATAATGCAGCAGAGTCCTTAAGTACCGATGCAGAGTCCTTAAATACTGCAGCAAAGTCCTTAAATAAAGCAGCAGAGTCCTTAAATAATGCAGCAAAGTCATTAAATAATGCAGCAGAGTCCTTAAATAATGCAACAAATTCCTTAAATAATGCAGCAGAGTCCTTAAATAATGCAATAAAGTCCATAAATAATGCAGCAAAGTCCTTAAATAATTCAGCAGAGTGCTGAAATACCGCAGCAGGGTCCTTAAATAATGCAGCAGAGTCCTTAAAAAATGCAACAAAGTCCTTAAATAATGCAGCAGGGTCCTTAAATAATGCAACAAAGTCCTTAAATAATGCAGCAGAGTCCTTAAAAAATGCAGCAAAGTCCGTAAATAATGCAGCAGAGTCCTTAAATAATCCAGCCAAGTCCTTAAATAATGCAACAAAGTCCTTAAATAATGCAGCAGATTACTGAAATACTGCAGCAGGGTCCTTAAATAATGCAGCAGAGTCCTTAAATAATGCAACAAAGTCCTTAAATAATGCAGCAGAGTCCTTAAATAATGCAACAAAGTCCTTAAATAATGCAGCAGAGTCCTTAAATAATGCATTAAAGTCCTTAAATAATGCAGCACAGTCCTTAAATAGTACAGCCAAGTCCTTAAATAATGCAGCAAAGTCTTTAAATAATGCAATAAAGTCCATAAATAATGCAGCAAAGTCCTTAAATAATGCAGCAGAGTACTGAAATACCGCAGCAGGATCCTTAAATAATGCAGCAGAGTCCTTAAATAATGCAACAAAGTCCTTAAATAATGCAGAACAGTCCTTAAATAATGCAATAAAGTCCTTAAATAATGCAGCAAAGTCCTTAAATAATGCAGCAGAGTCCTTAAATAATGCAGCAAAGTCCTTAAATAATGCAACAAAGTCCTTAAATAATGCAGCAGAGTCCTTAAATAATGCAACAAAGTCCTTAAATAATGCAGCAGAGTCCTTAAATAATGCAGCACATTCCATAAATAATACAGCAGAGTCCTTAAATAATCCAGCCAAGTCCTTAAATAATGCAGAAAAGTCCTTAAATAATGCAGCAGAGTCCTTAAATACTGCTGCAGAGTCCTTAAATAATGCAGCAAAGTCCTTAAATACCACAGCAGAGTCCTTAAATAATGCAGCAAAGTATTTAAATAATGCAGCACAGTCCCTAAATAATCCAGCCAAGTCCTTAAATAATGCAGCAGAGTCCTTAAATAATGCAGAAAAGTCCTTAAATAATGCAGCAGAGTCCTTAAATACTTCTGCATAGTCCTTAAATAATGCAGCAAAGTCCTTGAATAATGCAGCAGAGTCCTTAAATAATGCAACAAAGTCCTTAAATAATGCAGAAGAGTCCTTAAATAATGCAACAAAGTTCTTAAATAATGCAGCAGAGTCCTAAAATACCACAGCAGAGTCCTTAAATAATGCAGCAAAGTCTTTAAATAATGCAACAAAGTCCTTAAATAATGCAGCAGAGACCTTAAATAATGCAGAAGAGTCCTTAAATAATCCAGCCAAGTCCTTAAATAATCCAGCCAAGTCCTTAAATAATGCAGCAGAGTCCTTAAATAATGCAACAAAATCCTTAAATAATGCAGAAGAGTCCTTAAATAATCCAGCCAAGTCCTTAAATCATGCAGCAGGGTCCTTAAATAATCCAGCCAAGTCCTTAAATAATGCAGCAGAGTCCTTAAATAATGCAGCAAAGTCATTAAATAATGCAGCAGAGTCCTTAAATACTTCAGCATAGTCCTTAAATAATGCAGCAAAGTCCTTGAATAATGCATCAGAGTCCTTAAATAATGCAACAATGTCCTTAAATAATGCAGAAGAGTCCTTAAATAATGCAACAAAGTCCTTAAATAATGCAGCAGAATCCTTAAATAATGCAACAAAGTACTTAAATAATGCAGCAGAGTCCTTAAATAATGCAGCAAAGTCATTAAATAATGCTGCAGAGTCCTTAAATAATGCAGCAAATTCCTTAAATAATGCAGCAAAGTCTTTAAATAATGCAATAAAGTCCATAAATAATGCAGCAAAGTCCTTAAATAATGCAGCAGAGTACTGAAATACCGCAGCAGGGTCCTTAAATAATGCAGCAAAGTCGTTAAATAATGAAGTAGAGTCCTTAAATAATGCAACAACGTCCTTAAATGATGCAGCAGAGTCCTTAAATAATGCAACAAAGTCCTTAAATAATGCAGCAGAGTCCTTAAATAATGCAGCAGAGTACTGAAATACTGCAGCAGGGTCCTTAAATAATGCAGCAAAGTCGTTAAATAATGAAGTAGAGTCCTTAAATAATGCAAAAAAGTCCTTAAATGATGCAACAGAGTCCTTAAATAATGCAACAAATTCCTTAAATAATGCAGCAGAGTCCTTAAATAATGCAACAAAGTCCTTAAACAATGCAGCAGAGTCCTTAAATAATGCAGAAGAGTCCTTAAATAATGCAACCAAGACCTTAAATAATGCAGCAGAGTCCTTAAATAATGCAACAAAGTACTTAAATAATGCAGCAGAGTCCTTAAGTAACGTAGCAGAGTACTTAAATAATGCAGCAAAGTCATTAAATAATGCAGCAGAGTCCTTAAATAATGCAATAAAGTCCATAAATAATGCAGCAAAGTCCTTAAATAATTCAGCAGAGTGCTGAAATACCGCAGCAGGGTCCTTAAATAATGCAGCAGAGTCCTTAAATAATGCAACAAAGTCCTTAAATAATGCAGCAGGGTCCTTAAATAATGCAACAAAGTCCTTAAATAATGCAGCAGAGTCCTTAAATAATGCAGCAAAGTCCTTAAATAATGCAGCAGAGTCCTTAAATAATCCAGCCAAGTCCTTAAATAATGCAGCAAAGTCCTTAAATAATGCAGCAGAGTACTGAAATACCGCAGCAGGATCCTTAAATAATGCAGCAGAGTCCTTAAATAATGCAGCAAAGTCCTTAAATAATGCAACAAAGTCCTTAAATAATGCAACAAAGTTCTTAAATAATGCAGCAGAGTCCTTAAATACCACAGCAGAGTCCTTAAATAATGCAGCAAAGTCTTTAAATAATGCAACAAAGTCCTTAAATAATGCAGCAGAGTCCTTAAATAATGCAACAAAATCCTTAAATAATGCAGAAGAGTCCTTAAATAATCCAGCCAAGTCCTTAAATCATGCAGCAGGGTCCTTAAATAATCCAGCCAAGTCCTTAAATAATGCAGCAGAGTCCTTAAATAATGCAGCAAAGTCCTTAAATAATGCAGCAGAGTCCTTAAATACTTCAGCATAGTCCTTAAATAATGCAGCAAAGTCCTTGAATAATGCATCAGAGTCCTTAAATAATGCAACAAATTCCTTAAATAATGCAGAAAAGTCCTTAAATAATGCAGCAGAATCCTTAAATAATGCAACAAAGTACTTAAATAATGCAGCAGAGTCCTTAAATAATGCAGCAAAGTCATTAAATAATGCTGCAGAGTCCTTAAATAATGCAGCAAATTCCTTAAATAATGCAGCAAAGTCTTTAAATAATGCAATAAAGTCCATAAATAATGCTGCAAAGTCCTTAAATAATGCAGCAGAGTACTGAAATACCGCAGCAGGGTCCTTAAATAATGCAGCAAAGTCGTTAAATAATGAAGTAGAGTCCTTAAATAATGCAACAACGTCCTTAAATGATGCAGCAGAGTCCTTAAATAATGCAACAAAGTCCTTAAATAATGCAGCAGAGTCCTTAAATAATGCAGCAGAGTACTGAAATACTGCAGCAGGGTCCTTAAATAATGCAGCAAAGTCGTTAAATAATGAAGTAGAGTCCTTAAATAATGAAAAAAAGTCCTTAAATGATGCAACAGAGTCCTTAAATAATGCAACAAATTCCTTAAATAATGCAGCAGAGTCCTTAAATAATGCAACAAAGTCCTTAAACAATGCAGCAGAGTCCTTAAATAATGCAGAAGAGTCCTTAAATAATGCAACCAAGACCTTAAATAATGCAACAGAGTCCTTAAATAATGCAACAAAGTACTTAAATAATGCAGCAGAGTCCTTAAGTAACGTAGCAGAGTACCTAAATAATGCAGCAAAGTCATTAAATAATTCAGCAGAGTGCTGAAATACCGCAGCAGGGTCCTTAAATAATGCAGCAGAGTCCTTAAATAATGCAACAAAGTCCTTAAATAATGCAGCAGGGTCCTTAAATAATGCAACAAAGTCCTTAAATAATGCAGCAGATTACTGAAATACTGCAGCAGGGTAATTAAATAATGCAGCAGAGTACTTAAATAATGCAACAAAGTCCTTAAATAATGCAGCAGAGTCCTTAAATAATGCAACAAAGTCCTTAAATAATGCAGCAGAGTCCTTAAATAATGCAAGAAAGTCCTTAAATAATGCAGCACATTCCTTAAATAATGCAGCAGAGTCCTTAAATAATGCAACAAAGTCCTTAAATAATGCAGCAGAGTCCTTAAATAATGCAAGAAAGGCCTTAAATAATGCAGCAAATTCCTTAAATAATGCAGCAAAGTCTTTAAATAATGCAATAAAGTCCTTAAATAATGCAGCAGAGTACTGAAATACCGCAGCAGGGTCCTTAAATAATGCAGCAAAGTCGTTAAATAATGAAGTAGAGTCCTTAAATAATGCAACAACGTCCTTAAATGATGCAGCAGAGTCCTTAAATAATGCAACAAAGTCCTTAAATAATGCAGCAGAGTCCTTAAATAATGCAGCAGAGTACTGAAATACCGCAGCAGGGTCCTTAAATAATGCAGCAAAGTCGTTAAATAATGAAGTAGAGTCCTTAAATAATGCAACAAAGTCCTTAAATGATGCAGCAGAGTCCTTAAATAATGCAACAAAGTCCTTAAATAATGCAGCAGAGTCCTTAGATAATGCAACAAAGTCCTTAAACAATGCAGCAGAGTCCTTAAATAATGCAGAAGAGTCCTTAAATAATACAACCAAGACCTTAAATAATGCAGCAGAGTCCTTAAATAATGCAACAAAGTACTTAAATAATGCAGCAGAGTCCTTAAGTACCGTAGCAGAGTCCTTAAATACTGCAGCAAAGTCCTTAAATAATGCAGCAGAGTCCTTAAATAATGCAGCAAAGTCATTAGATAATGCAGCAGAGTCCTTAAATAATGCAACAAATCCCTTAAATAATGCAGCAGAGTCCTTAAATAATGCAATAAAGTCCATAAATAATGCAGCAAAGTCCTTAAATAATTCAGCAGAGTGCTGAAATACCGCAGCAGGGTCCTTAAATAATGCAGTAGAGTCCTTAAATAATGGAACAAAGTCCTTAAATAATGCAGCAGGGTCCTTAAATAATGCAAAAAAGTCCTTAAATAATGCAGCAGATTCCTTAAAAAATGCAGCAAAGTCCGTAAATAATGCAGCAGAGTCCTTAAAGAATCCAGCCAAGTCCTTAAATAATGCAACAAAGTCCTTAAATAATGCAGCAGATTACTGAAATACTGCAGCAGGGTCCTTAAATAATGCAGCAGAGTTCTTAAATAATGCAACAAAGTCCTTAAATAATGCAGCAGAGTCCTTAAATAATGCAACAAAGTCCTTAAATAATGCAGCAGAGTCCTTACATAATGCAGCAAAGTCCTTAAATAATGCAGCACAGTCCTTAAATAATCCAGCCAAGTCCTTAAATAATGCAGCAAAGTCTTTAAATAATGCAATAAAGTCCATAAATGATGCAGCAAATTCCTTAAATAATGCAGCAGAGTACTGAAATACCGCAGCAGAATCCTTAAATAATGCAACAGAGTCCTTAAATAATGCAGCAGAGTCCTTAAATAATGCAACAAAGTCCTTAAATAATGCAGCAGAGTCCTTAAATAATGCAACAAAGTCCTTAAATAATGCAGCAGAGTCCTTAAATAATGCAGCACATTCCTTAAATAATACAGCAGAGTCCTTAAATAATCCAGCCAAGTCCTTAAATAATGCAGCAGAGTCCTTAAATAATGCAGAAAAGTCCTTAAATAATGAAGCAGAGTCCTTAAATACTGCAGCAGAGTCCATAAATAATGCAGCAAAGTCCTTAAATACCACAGCAGAGTCCTTAAATAATGCAGCAAAGTCTTTAAATAATGCAGCACAGTCCTTAAATAATGCAGCAGAGTCCTTAAATAATGCAACAAAGTCCTTAAATAATGCAGCAGAGTCCTTAAATAATGCAAGAAAGGCCTTAAATAATGCAGCAAATTCCTTAAATAATGCAGCAAAGTCTTTAAATAATGCAATAAAGTCCTTAAATAATGCAGCAGAGTACTGAAATACCGCAGCAGGGTCCTTAAATAATGCAGCAAAGTCGTTAAATAATGAAGTAGAGTCCTTAAATAATGCAACAACGTCCTTAAATGATGCAGCAGAGTCCTTAAATAATGCAACAAAGTCCTTAAATAATGCAGCAGAGTCCTTAAATAATGCAGCAGAGTACTGAAATACCGCAGCAGGGTCCTTAAATAATGCAGCAAAGTCGTTAAATAATGAAGTAGAGTCCTTAAATAATGCAACAAAGTCCTTAAATGATGCAGCAGAGTCCTTAAATAATGCAACAAAGTCCTTAAATAATGCAGCAGAGTCCTTAGATAATGCAACACAGTCCTTAAACAATGCAGCAGAGTCCTTAAATAATGCAGAAGAGTCCTTAAATAATACAACCAAGACCTTAAATAATGCAGCAGAGTCCTTAAATAATGCAACAAAGTACTTAAATAATGCAGCAGAGTCCTTAAGTACCGTAGCAGAGTCCTTAAATACTGCAGCAAAGTCCTTAAATAATGCAGCAGAGTCCTTAAATAATGCAGCAAAGTCATTAGATAATGCAGCAGAGTCCTTAAATAATGCAACAAATCCCTTAAATAATGCAGCAGAGTCCTTAAATAATGCAATAAAGTCCATAAATAATGCAGCAAAGTCCTTAAATAATTCAGCAGAGTGCAGAAATACCGCAGCAGGGTCCTTAAATAATGCAGTAGAGTCCTTAAATAATGGAACAAAGTCCTTAAATAATGCAGCAGGGTCCTTAAATAATGCAGCAGAGTCCTTAAATAATGCAACAAAGTCCTTAAATAATGCAGCAGGGTCCTTAAATAATGCAACAAAGTCCTTAAATAATGCAGCAGAGTCCTTAAATAATGCAGCAAAGTCCTTAAATAATGCAACAAAGTCCTTAAATAATGCAGCAGGGTCCTTAAATAATGCAACAAAGTCCTTAAATAATGCAGCAGAGTCCTTAAATAATGCAGCAAAGTCCTTAAATAATGCAGCAGAGTCCTTAAATAATCCAGCCAAGTCCTTAAATAATGCAGCAAAGTCCTTAAATAATGCAGCAGAGTACTGAAATACTGCAGCAGGATCCTTAAATAATGCAGCAGAGTCCTTAAATAATGCAACAAAGTCCTTAAATAATGCAGAACAGTCCTTAAATAATGCAGCAAAGTCCTTAAATAATGCAACAAAGTCCTTAAATAATGCAACAAAGTCCTTAAATAATGCAGCAGAGTCCTTAAATAATGCAACAAAGTACTTAAATAATGCAGAAGAGTCCTTAAATAATGCAACAAATTCCTTAAATAATGCAGAAAAGTCCTTAAATAATGCAGCAGAATCCTTAAATAATGCAACAAAGTACTTAAATAATGCAGCAGAGTCCTTAAATAATGCAGCAAAGTCATTAAATAATGCTGCAGAGTCCTTAAATAATGCAGCAAATTCCTTAAATAATGCAGCAAAGTCTTTAAATAATGCAATAAAGTCCATAAATAATGCTGCAAAGTCCTTAAATAATGCAGCAGAGTACTGAAATACCGCAGCAGGGTCCTTAAATAATGCAGCAAAGTCGTTAAATAATGAAGTAGAGTCCTTAAATAATGCAACAACGTCCTTAAATGATGCAGCAGAGTCCTTAAATAATGCAACAAAGTCCTTAAATAATGCAGCAGAGTCCTTAAATAATGCAGCAGAGTACTGAAATACTGCAGCAGGGTCCTTAAATAATGCAGCAAAGTCGTTAAATAATGAAGTAGAGTCCTTAAATAATGAAAAAAAGTCCTTAAATGATGCAACAGAGTCCTTAAATAATGCAACAAATTCCTTAAATAATGCAGCAGAGTCCTTAAATAATGCAACAAAGTCCTTAAACAATGCAGCAGAGTCCTTAAATAATGCAGAAGAGTCCTTAAATAATGCAACCAAGACCTTAAATAATGCAACAGAGTCCTTAAATAATGCAACAAAGTACTTAAATAATGCAGCAGAGTCCTTAAGTAACGTAGCAGAGTACTTAAATAATGCAGCAAAGTCATTAAATAATTCAGCAGAGTGCTGAAATACCGCAGCAGGGTCCTTAAATAATGCAGCAGAGTCCTTAAATAATGCAACAAAGTCCTTAAATAATGCAGCAGGGTCCTTAAATAATGCAACAAAGTCCTTAAATAATGCAGCAGATTACTGAAATACTGCAGCAGGGTAATTAAATAATGCAGCAGAGTACTTAAATAATGCAACAAAGTCCTTAAATAATGCAGCAGAGTCCTTAAATAATGCAACAAAGTCCTTAAATAATGCAGCAGAGTCCTTAAATAATGCAAGAAAGTCCTTAAATAATGCAGCACATTCCTTAAATAATGCAGCAGAGTCCTTAAATAATGCAACAAAGTCCTTAAATAATGCAGCAGAGTCCTTAAATAATGCAAGAAAGGCCTTAAATAATGCAGCAAATTCCTTAAATAATGCAGCAAAGTCTTTAAATAATGCAATAAAGTCCTTAAATAATGCAGCAGAGTACTGAAATACCGCAGCAGGGTCCTTAAATAATGCAGCAAAGTCGTTAAATAATGAAGTAGAGTCCTTAAATAATGCAACAACGTCCTTAAATGATGCAGCAGAGTCCTTAAATAATGCAACAAAGTCCTTAAATAATGCAGCAGAGTCCTTAAATAATGCAGCAGAGTACTGAAATACCGCAGCAGGGTCCTTAAATAATGCAGCAAAGTCGTTAAATAATGAAGTAGAGTCCTTAAATAATGCAACAAAGTCCTTAAATGATGCAGCAGAGTCCTTAAATAATGCAACAAAGTCCTTAAATAATGCAGCAGAGTCCTTAGATAATGCAACAAAGTCCTTAAACAATGCAGCAGAGTCCTTAAATAATGCAGAAGAGTCCTTAAATAATACAACCAAGACCTTAAATAATGCAGCAGAGTCCTTAAATAATGCAACAAAGTACTTAAATAATGCAGCAGAGTCCTTAAGTACCGTAGCAGAGTCCTTAAATACTGCAGCAAAGTCCTTAAATAATGCAGCAGAGTCCTTAAATAATGCAGCAAAGTCATTAGATAATGCAGCAGAGTCCTTAAATAATGCAACAAATCCCTTAAATAATGCAGCAGAGTCCTTAAATAATGCAATAAAGTCCATAAATAATGCAGCAAAGTCCTTAAATAATTCAGCAGAGTGCTGAAATACCGCAGCAGGGTCCTTAAATAATGCAGTAGAGTCCTTAAATAATGGAACAAAGTCCTTAAATAATGCAGCAGGGTCCTTAAATAATGCAAAAAAGTCCTTAAATAATGCAGCAGATTCCTTAAAAAATGCAGCAAAGTCCGTAAATAATGCAGCAGAGTCCTTAAAGAATCCAGCCAAGTCCTTAAATAATGCAACAAAGTCCTTAAATAATGCAGCAGATTACTGAAATACTGCAGCAGGGTCCTTAAATAATGCAGCAGAGTTCTTAAATAATGCAACAAAGTCCTTAAATAATGCAGCAGAGTCCTTAAATAATGCAACAAAGTCCTTAAATAATGCAGCAGAGTCCTTACATAATGCAGCAAAGTCCTTAAATAATGCAGCACAGTCCTTAAATAATCCAGCCAAGTCCTTAAATAATGCAGCAAAGTCTTTAAATAATGCAATAAAGTCCATAAATGATGCAGCAAATTCCTTAAATAATGCAGCAGAGTACTGAAATACCGCAGCAGAATCCTTAAATAATGCAACAGAGTCCTTAAATAATGCAGCAGAGTCCTTAAATAATGCAACAAAGTCCTTAAATAATGCAGCAGAGTCCTTAAATAATGCAACAAAGTCCTTAAATAATGCAGCAGAGTCCTTAAATAATGCAGCACATTCCTTAAATAATACAGCAGAGTCCTTAAATAATCCAGCCAAGTCCTTAAATAATGCAGCAGAGTCCTTAAATAATGCAGAAAAGTCCTTAAATAATGAAGCAGAGTCCTTAAATACTGCAGCAGAGTCCATAAATAATGCAGCAAAGTCCTTAAATACCACAGCAGAGTCCTTAAATAATGCAGCAAAGTCTTTAAATAATGCAGCACAGTCCTTAAATAATGCAGCAGAGTCCTTAAATAATGCAACAAAGTCCTTAAATAATGCAGCAGAGTCCTTAAATAATGCAAGAAAGGCCTTAAATAATGCAGCAAATTCCTTAAATAATGCAGCAAAGTCTTTAAATAATGCAATAAAGTCCTTAAATAATGCAGCAGAGTACTGAAATACCGCAGCAGGGTCCTTAAATAATGCAGCAAAGTCGTTAAATAATGAAGTAGAGTCCTTAAATAATGCAACAACGTCCTTAAATGATGCAGCAGAGTCCTTAAATAATGCAACAAAGTCCTTAAATAATGCAGCAGAGTCCTTAAATAATGCAGCAGAGTACTGAAATACCGCAGCAGGGTCCTTAAATAATGCAGCAAAGTCGTTAAATAATGAAGTAGAGTCCTTAAATAATGCAACAAAGTCCTTAAATGATGCAGCAGAGTCCTTAAATAATGCAACAAAGTCCTTAAATAATGCAGCAGAGTCCTTAGATAATGCAACACAGTCCTTAAACAATGCAGCAGAGTCCTTAAATAATGCAGAAGAGTCCTTAAATAATACAACCAAGACCTTAAATAATGCAGCAGAGTCCTTAAATAATGCAACAAAGTACTTAAATAATGCAGCAGAGTCCTTAAGTACCGTAGCAGAGTCCTTAAATACTGCAGCAAAGTCCTTAAATAATGCAGCAGAGTCCTTAAATAATGCAGCAAAGTCATTAGATAATGCAGCAGAGTCCTTAAATAATGCAACAAATCCCTTAAATAATGCAGCAGAGTCCTTAAATAATGCAATAAAGTCCATAAATAATGCAGCAAAGTCCTTAAATAATTCAGCAGAGTGCTGAAATACCGCAGCAGGGTCCTTAAATAATGCAGTAGAGTCCTTAAATAATGGAACAAAGTCCTTAAATAATGCAGCAGGGTCCTTAAATAATGCAGCAGAGTCCTTAAATAATGCAACAAAGTCCTTAAATAATGCAGCAGGGTCCTTAAATAATGCAACAAAGTCCTTAAATAATGCAGCAGAGTCCTTAAATAATGCAGCAAAGTCCTTAAATAATGCAACAAAGTCCTTAAATAATGCAGCAGGGTCCTTAAATAATGCAACAAAGTCCTTAAATAATGCAGCAGAGTCCTTAAATAATGCAGCAAAGTCCTTAAATAATGCAGCAGAGTCCTTAAATAATCCAGCCAAGTCCTTAAATAATGCAGCAAAGTCCTTAAATAATGCAGCAGAGTACTGAAATACTGCAGCAGGATCCTTAAATAATGCAGCAGAGTCCTTAAATAATGCAACAAAGTCCTTAAATAATGCAGAACAGTCCTTAAATAATGCAGCAAAGTCCTTAAATAATGCAACAAAGTCCTTAAATAATGCAACAAAGTCCTTAAATAATGCAGCAGAGTCCTTAAATAATGCAACAAAGTACTTAAATAATGCAGAAGAGTCCTTAAATAATGCAACAAAGTCCTTAAATAATGCAGCTGAGTACTTAAATAATGCAACAAAGTACTTAAATAATGCAGCAGAGTCCTTAAGTACCGTATCAGAGTCCTTAAATAATGCAGCAAAGTCCTTAAATAATGCAGCAGAGTCCTTAAATAATGCAGCAAAGTCCTTAAATAATGCAACAAAGTCCTTAAATAATGCAGCAGATTACTGAAATACTGCAGCAGGGTCCTTAAATAATGCAGCAGAGTCCTTAAATAATGCAACAAAGTCCTTAAATAATGCAGCAGAGTCCTTAAATAATGCAACAAAGTCCTTAAATAATGCAGCAGAGTCCTTAAATAATGCAGCAGAGTACTGAAATACCGCAGCAGGGTCCTTAAATAATGCAGCAAAGTCGTTAAATAATGAAGTAGAGTCCTTAAATAATGCAACAAAGTCCTTAAATGATGCAGCAGAGTCCTTAAATAATGCAACAAAGTCCTTAAATAATGCAGGAGAGTCCTTAAATAATGCAACAAAGTCCTTAAACAATGCAGCAGAGTCCTTAAATAATGCAGAAGAGTCCTTAAATAATGCAACCAAGACCTTAAATAATGCAGCAGAGTCCTTAAATAATGCAACAAAGTACTTAAATAATGCAGCAGAGTCCTTAAGTACCGATGCAGAGTCCTTAAATACTGCAGCAAAGTCCTTAAATAAAGCAGCAGAGTCCTTAAATAATGCAGCAAAGTCATTAAATAATGCAGCAGAGTCCTTAAATAATGCAACAAATTCCTTAAATAATGCAGCAGAGTCCTTAAATAATGCAATAAAGTCCATAAATAATGCAGCAAAGTCCTTAAATAATTCAGCAGAGTGCTGAAATACCGCAGCAGGGTCCTTAAATAATGCAGCAGAGTCCTTAAAAAATGCAACAAAGTCCTTAAATAATGCAGCAGGGTCCTTAAATAATGCAACAAAGTCCTTAAATAATGCAGCAGAGTCCTTAAAAAATGCAGCAAAGTCCGTAAATAATGCAGCAGAGTCCTTAAATAATCCAGCCAAGTCCTTAAATAATGCAACAAAGTCCTTAAATAATGCAGCAGATTACTGAAATACTGCAGCAGGGTCCTTAAATAATGCAGCAGAGTCCTTAAATAATGCAACAAAGTCCTTAAATAATGCAGCAGAGTCCTTAAATAATGCAACAAAGTCCTTAAATAATGCAGCAGAGTCCTTAAATAATGCAGTAAAGTCCTTAAATAATGCAGCACAGTCCTTAAATAGTACAGCCAAGTCCTTAAATAATGCAGCAAAGTCTTTAAATAATGCAATAAAGTCCATAAATAATGCAGCAAAGTCCTTAAATAATGCAGCAGAGTACTGAAATACCGCAGCAGGATCCTTAAATAATGCAGCAGAGTCCTTAAATAATGCAACAAAGTCCTTAAATAATGCAGAACAGTCCTTAAATAATGCAATAAAGTCCTTAAATAATGCAGCAAAGTCCTTAAATAATGCAGCAGAGTCCTTAAATAATGCAGCAAAGTCCTTAAATAATGCAACAAAGTCCTTAAATAATGCAGCAGAGTCCTTAAATAATGCAACAAAGTCCTTAAATAATGCAGCAGAGTCCTTAAATAATGCAGCACATTCCATAAATAATACAGCAGAGTCCTTAAATAATCCAGCCAAGTCCTTAAATAATGCAGAAAAGTCCTTAAATAATGCAGCAGAGTCCTTAAATACTGCTGCAGAGTCCTTAAATAATGCAGCAAAGTCCTTAAATACCACAGCAGAGTCCTTAAATAATGCAGCAAAGTATTTAAATAATGCAGCACAGTCCCTAAATAATCCAGCCAAGTCCTTAAATAATGCAGCAGAGTCCTTAAATAATGCAGAAAAGTCCTTAAATAATGCAGCAGAGTCCTTAAATACTTCTGCATAGTCCTTAAATAATGCAGCAAAGTCCTTGAATAATGCAGCAGAGTCCTTAAATAATGCAACAAAGTCCTTAAATAATGCAGAAGAGTCCTTAAATAATGCAACAAAGTTCTTAAATAATGCAGCAGAGTCCTAAAATACCACAGCAGAGTCCTTAAATAATGCAGCAAAGTCTTTAAATAATGCAACAAAGTCCTTAAATAATGCAGCAGAGACCTTAAATAATGCAGAAGAGTCCTTAAATAATCCAGCCAAGTCCTTAAATAATCCAGCCAAGTCCTTAAATAATGCAGCAGAGTCCTTAAATAATGCAACAAAATCCTTAAATAATGCAGAAGAGTCCTTAAATAATCCAGCCAAGTCCTTAAATCATGCAGCAGGGTCCTTAAATAATCCAGCCAAGTCCTTAAATAATGCAGCAGAGTCCTTAAATAATGCAGCAAAGTCATTAAATAATGCAGCAGAGTCCTTAAATACTTCAGCATAGTCCTTAAATAATGCAGCAAAGTCCTTGAATAATGCATCAGAGTCCTTAAATAATGCAACAAAGTCCTTAAATAATGCAGAAGAGTCCTTAAATAATGCAACAAAGTCCTTAAATAATGCAGCAGAATCCTTAAATAATGCAACAAAGTACTTAAATAATGCAGCAGAGTCCTTAAATAATGCAGCAAAGTCATTAAATAATGCTGCAGAGTCCTTAAATAATGCAGCAAATTCCTTAAATAATGCAGCAAAGTCTTTAAATAATGCAATAAAGTCCATAAATAATGCAGCAAAGTCCTTAAATAATGCAGCAGAGTACTGAAATACCGCAGCAGGGTCCTTAAATAATGCAGCAAAGTCATTAAATAATGAAGTAGAGTCCTTAAATAATGCAACAACGTCCTTAAATGATGCAGCAGAGTCCTTAAATAATGCAACAAAGTCCTTAAATAATGCAGCAGAGTCCTTAAATAATGCAGCAGAGTACTGAAATACTGCAGCAGGGTCCTTAAATAATGCAGCAAAGTCGTTAAATAATGAAGTAGAGTCCTTAAATAATGCAAAAAAGTCCTTAAATGATGCAACAGAGTCCTTAAATAATGCAACAAATTCCTTAAATAATGCAGCAGAGTCCTTAAATAATGCAACAAAGTACTTAAATAATGCAGCAGAGTCCTTAAATAATGCAACAAAGTACTTAAATAATGCAGCAGAGTCCTTAAGTAACGTAGCAGAGTACTTAAATAATGCAGCAAAGTCATTAAATAATGCAGCAGAGTCCTTTAATAATGCAACAAATTCCTTAAATAATGCAGCAGAGTCCTTAAATAATGCAATAAAGTCCATAAATAATGCAGCAAAGTCCTTATATAATTCAGCAGAGTGCTGAAATACCGCAGCAGGGTCCTTAAATAATGCAGCAGAGTCCTTAAATAATGCAACAAAGTCCTTAAATAATGCAGCAGGGTCCTTAAATAATGCAACAAAGTCCTTAAATAATGCAGCAGAGTCCTTAAATAATGCAGCAAAGTCCTTAAATAATGCAACAAAGTCCTTAAATAATGCAGCAGGGTCCTTAAATAATGCAACAAAGTCCTTAAATAATGCAGCAGAGTCCTTAAATAATGCAGCAAAGTCCTTAAATAATGCAGCAGAGTCCTTAAATAATCCAGCCAAGTCCTTAAATAATGCAGCAAAGTCCTTAAATAATGCAGCAGAGTACTGAAATACTGCAGCAGGATCCTTAAATAATGCAGCAGAGTCCTTAAATAATGCAACAAAGTCCTTAAATAATGCAGAACAGTCCTTAAATAATGCAGCAAAGTCCTTAAATAATGCAACAAAGTCCTTAAATAATGCAACAAAGTCCTTAAATAATGCAGCAGAGTCCTTAAATAATGCAACAAAGTACTTAAATAATGCAGAAGAGTCCTTAAATAATGCAACAAAGTCCTTAAATAATGCAGCTGAGTACTTAAATAATGCAACAAAGTACTTAAATAATGCAGCAGAGTCCTTAAGTACCGTATCAGAGTCCTTAAATAATGCAGCAAAGTCCTTAAATAATGCAGCAGAGTCCTTAAATAATGCAGCAAAGTCCTTAAATAATGCAACAAAGTCCTTAAATAATGCAGCAGATTACTGAAATACTGCAGCAGGGTCCTTAAATAATGCAGCAGAGTCCTTAAATAATGCAACAAAGTCCTTAAATAATGCAGCAGAGTCCTTAAATAATGCAACAAAGTCCTTAAATAATGCAGCAGAGTCCTTAAATAATGCAGCAGAGTACTGAAATACCGCAGCAGGGTCCTTAAATAATGCAGCAAAGTCGTTAAATAATGAAGTAGAGTCCTTAAATAATGCAACAAAGTCCTTAAATGATGCAGCAGAGTCCTTAAATAATGCAACAAAGTCCTTAAATAATGCAGGAGAGTCCTTAAATAATGCAACAAAGTCCTTAAACAATGCAGCAGAGTCCTTAAATAATGCAGAAGAGTCCTTAAATAATGCAACCAAGACCTTAAATAATGCAGCAGAGTCCTTAAATAATGCAACAAAGTACTTAAATAATGCAGCAAAGTCGTTAAATAATGAAGTAGAGTCCTTAAATAATGCAACAACGTCCTTAAATGATGCAGCAGAGTCCTTAAATAATGCAACAAAGTCCTTAAATAATGCAGCAGAGTCCTTAAATAATGCAGCAGAGTACTGAAATACTGCAGCAGGGTCCTTAAATAATGCAGCAAAGTCGTTAAATAATGAAGTAGAGTCCTTAAATAATGAAAAAAAGTCCTTAAATGATGCAACAGAGTCCTTAAATAATGCAACAAATTCCTTAAATAATGCAGCAGAGTCCTTAAATAATGCAACAAAGTCCTTAAACAATGCAGCAGAGTCCTTAAATAATGCAGAAGAGTCCTTAAATAATGCAACCAAGACCTTAAATAATGCAACAGAGTCCTTAAATAATGCAACAAAGTACTTAAATAATGCAGCAGAGTCCTTAAGTAACGTAGCAGAGTACTTAAATAATGCAGCAAAGTCATTAAATAATTCAGCAGAGTGCTGAAATACCGCAGCAGGGTCCTTAAATAATGCAGCAGAGTCCTTAAATAATGCAACAAAGTCCTTAAATAATGCAGCAGGGTCCTTAAATAATGCAACAAAGTCCTTAAATAATGCAGCAGATTACTGAAATACTGCAGCAGGGTAATTAAATAATGCAGCAGAGTACTTAAATAATGCAACAAAGTCCTTAAATAATGCAGCAGAGTCCTTAAATAATGCAACAAAGTCCTTAAATAATGCAGCAGAGTCCTTAAATAATGCAAGAAAGTCCTTAAATAATGCAGCACATTCCTTAAATAATGCAGCAGAGTCCTTAAATAATGCAACAAAGTCCTTAAATAATGCAGCAGAGTCCTTAAATAATGCAAGAAAGGCCTTAAATAATGCAGCAAATTCCTTAAATAATGCAGCAAAGTCTTTAAATAATGCAATAAAGTCCTTAAATAATGCAGCAGAGTACTGAAATACCGCAGCAGGGTCCTTAAATAATGCAGCAAAGTCGTTAAATAATGAAGTAGAGTCCTTAAATAATGCAACAACGTCCTTAAATGATGCAGCAGAGTCCTTAAATAATGCAACAAAGTCCTTAAATAATGCAGCAGAGTCCTTAAATAATGCAGCAGAGTACTGAAATACCGCAGCAGGGTCCTTAAATAATGCAGCAAAGTCGTTAAATAATGAAGTAGAGTCCTTAAATAATGCAACAAAGTCCTTAAATGATGCAGCAGAGTCCTTAAATAATGCAACAAAGTCCTTAAATAATGCAGCAGAGTCCTTAGATAATGCAACAAAGTCCTTAAACAATGCAGCAGAGTCCTTAAATAATGCAGAAGAGTCCTTAAATAATACAACCAAGACCTTAAATAATGCAGCAGAGTCCTTAAATAATGCAACAAAGTACTTAAATAATGCAGCAGAGTCCTTAAGTACCGTAGCAGAGTCCTTAAATACTGCAGCAAAGTCCTTAAATAATGCAGCAGAGTCCTTAAATAATGCAGCAAAGTCATTAGATAATGCAGCAGAGTCCTTAAATAATGCAACAAATCCCTTAAATAATGCAGCAGAGTCCTTAAATAATGCAATAAAGTCCATAAATAATGCAGCAAAGTCCTTAAATAATTCAGCAGAGTGCTGAAATACCGCAGCAGGGTCCTTAAATAATGCAGTAGAGTCCTTAAATAATGGAACAAAGTCCTTAAATAATGCAGCAGGGTCCTTAAATAATGCAAAAAAGTCCTTAAATAATGCAGCAGATTCCTTAAAAAATGCAGCAAAGTCCGTAAATAATGCAGCAGAGTCCTTAAAGAATCCAGCCAAGTCCTTAAATAATGCAACAAAGTCCTTAAATAATGCAGCAGATTACTGAAATACTGCAGCAGGGTCCTTAAATAATGCAGCAGAGTTCTTAAATAATGCAACAAAGTCCTTAAATAATGCAGCAGAGTCCTTAAATAATGCAACAAAGTCCTTAAATAATGCAGCAGAGTCCTTACATAATGCAGCAAAGTCCTTAAATAATGCAGCACAGTCCTTAAATAATCCAGCCAAGTCCTTAAATAATGCAGCAAAGTCTTTAAATAATGCAATAAAGTCCATAAATGATGCAGCAAATTCCTTAAATAATGCAGCAGAGTACTGAAATACCGCAGCAGAATCCTTAAATAATGCAACAGAGTCCTTAAATAATGCAGCAGAGTCCTTAAATAATGCAACAAAGTCCTTAAATAATGCAGCAGAGTCCTTAAATAATGCAACAAAGTCCTTAAATAATGCAGCAGAGTCCTTAAATAATGCAGCACATTCCTTAAATAATACAGCAGAGTCCTTAAATAATCCAGCCAAGTCCTTAAATAATGCAGCAGAGTCCTTAAATAATGCAGAAAAGTCCTTAAATAATGAAGCAGAGTCCTTAAATACTGCAGCAGAGTCCATAAATAATGCAGCAAAGTCCTTAAATACCACAGCAGAGTCCTTAAATAATGCAGCAAAGTCTTTAAATAATGCAGCACAGTCCTTAAATAATGCAGCAGAGTCCTTAAATAATGCAACAAAGTCCTTAAATAATGCAGCAGAGTCCTTAAATAATGCAAGAAAGGCCTTAAATAATGCAGCAAATTCCTTAAATAATGCAGCAAAGTCTTTAAATAATGCAATAAAGTCCTTAAATAATGCAGCAGAGTACTGAAATACCGCAGCAGGGTCCTTAAATAATGCAGCAAAGTCGTTAAATAATGAAGTAGAGTCCTTAAATAATGCAACAACGTCCTTAAATGATGCAGCAGAGTCCTTAAATAATGCAACAAAGTCCTTAAATAATGCAGCAGAGTCCTTAAATAATGCAGCAGAGTACTGAAATACCGCAGCAGGGTCCTTAAATAATGCAGCAAAGTCGTTAAATAATGAAGTAGAGTCCTTAAATAATGCAACAAAGTCCTTAAATGATGCAGCAGAGTCCTTAAATAATGCAACAAAGTCCTTAAATAATGCAGCAGAGTCCTTAGATAATGCAACACAGTCCTTAAACAATGCAGCAGAGTCCTTAAATAATGCAGAAGAGTCCTTAAATAATACAACCAAGACCTTAAATAATGCAGCAGAGTCCTTAAATAATGCAACAAAGTACTTAAATAATGCAGCAGAGTCCTTAAGTACCGTAGCAGAGTCCTTAAATACTGCAGCAAAGTCCTTAAATAATGCAGCAGAGTCCTTAAATAATGCAGCAAAGTCATTAGATAATGCAGCAGAGTCCTTAAATAATGCAACAAATCCCTTAAATAATGCAGCAGAGTCCTTAAATAATGCAATAAAGTCCATAAATAATGCAGCAAAGTCCTTAAATAATTCAGCAGAGTGCTGAAATACCGCAGCAGGGTCCTTAAATAATGCAGTAGAGTCCTTAAATAATGGAACAAAGTCCTTAAATAATGCAGCAGGGTCCTTAAATAATGCAGCAGAGTCCTTAAATAATGCAACAAAGTCCTTAAATAATGCAGCAGGGTCCTTAAATAATGCAACAAAGTCCTTAAATAATGCAGCAGAGTCCTTAAATAATGCAGCAAAGTCCTTAAATAATGCAACAAAGTCCTTAAATAATGCAGCAGGGTCCTTAAATAATGCAACAAAGTCCTTAAATAATGCAGCAGAGTCCTTAAATAATGCAGCAAAGTCCTTAAATAATGCAGCAGAGTCCTTAAATAATCCAGCCAAGTCCTTAAATAATGCAGCAAAGTCCTTAAATAATGCAGCAGAGTACTGAAATACTGCAGCAGGATCCTTAAATAATGCAGCAGAGTCCTTAAATAATGCAACAAAGTCCTTAAATAATGCAGAACAGTCCTTAAATAATGCAGCAAAGTCCTTAAATAATGCAACAAAGTCCTTAAATAATGCAACAAAGTCCTTAAATAATGCAGCAGAGTCCTTAAATAATGCAACAAAGTACTTAAATAATGCAGAAGAGTCCTTAAATAATGCAACAAAGTCCTTAAATAATGCAGCTGAGTACTTAAATAATGCAACAAAGTACTTAAATAATGCAGCAGAGTCCTTAAGTACCGTATCAGAGTCCTTAAATAATGCAGCAAAGTCCTTAAATAATGCAGCAGAGTCCTTAAATAATGCAGCAAAGTCCTTAAATAATGCAACAAAGTCCTTAAATAATGCAGCAGATTACTGAAATACTGCAGCAGGGTCCTTAAATAATGCAGCAGAGTCCTTAAATAATGCAACAAAGTCCTTAAATAATGCAGCAGAGTCCTTAAATAATGCAACAAAGTCCTTAAATAATGCAGCAGAGTCCTTAAATAATGCAGCAGAGTACTGAAATACCGCAGCAGGGTCCTTAAATAATGCAGCAAAGTCGTTAAATAATGAAGTAGAGTCCTTAAATAATGCAACAAAGTCCTTAAATGATGCAGCAGAGTCCTTAAATAATGCAACAAAGTCCTTAAATAATGCAGGAGAGTCCTTAAATAATGCAACAAAGTCCTTAAACAATGCAGCAGAGTCCTTAAATAATGCAGAAGAGTCCTTAAATAATGCAACCAAGACCTTAAATAATGCAGCAGAGTCCTTAAATAATGCAACAAAGTACTTAAATAATGCAGCAGAGTCCTTAAGTACCGATGCAGAGTCCTTAAATACTGCAGCAAAGTCCTTAAATAAAGCAGCAGAGTCCTTAAATAATGCAGCAAAGTCATTAAATAATGCAGCAGAGTCCTTAAATAATGCAACAAATTCCTTAAATAATGCAGCAGAGTCCTTAAATAATGCAATAAAGTCCATAAATAATGCAGCAAAGTCCTTAAATAATTCAGCAGAGTGCTGAAATACCGCAGCAGGGTCCTTAAATAATGCAGCAGAGTCCTTAAAAAATGCAACAAAGTCCTTAAATAATGCAGCAGGGTCCTTAAATAATGCAACAAAGTCCTTAAATAATGCAGCAGAGTCCTTAAAAAATGCAGCAAAGTCCGTAAATAATGCAGCAGAGTCCTTAAATAATCCAGCCAAGTCCTTAAATAATGCAACAAAGTCCTTAAATAATGCAGCAGATTACTGAAATACTGCAGCAGGGTCCTTAAATAATGCAGCAGAGTCCTTAAATAATGCAACAAAGTCCTTAAATAATGCAGCAGAGTCCTTAAATAATGCAACAAAGTCCTTAAATAATGCAGCAGAGTCCTTAAATAATGCAGTAAAGTCCTTAAATAATGCAGCACAGTCCTTAAATAGTACAGCCAAGTCCTTAAATAATGCAGCAAAGTCTTTAAATAATGCAATAAAGTCCATAAATAATGCAGCAAAGTCCTTAAATAATGCAGCAGAGTACTGAAATACCGCAGCAGGATCCTTAAATAATGCAGCAGAGTCCTTAAATAATGCAACAAAGTCCTTAAATAATGCAGAACAGTCCTTAAATAATGCAATAAAGTCCTTAAATAATGCAGCAAAGTCCTTAAATAATGCAGCAGAGTCCTTAAATAATGCAGCAAAGTCCTTAAATAATGCAACAAAGTCCTTAAATAATGCAGCAGAGTCCTTAAATAATGCAACAAAGTCCTTAAATAATGCAGCAGAGTCCTTAAATAATGCAGCACATTCCATAAATAATACAGCAGAGTCCTTAAATAATCCAGCCAAGTCCTTAAATAATGCAGAAAAGTCCTTAAATAATGCAGCAGAGTCCTTAAATACTGCTGCAGAGTCCTTAAATAATGCAGCAAAGTCCTTAAATACCACAGCAGAGTCCTTAAATAATGCAGCAAAGTATTTAAATAATGCAGCACAGTCCCTAAATAATCCAGCCAAGTCCTTAAATAATGCAGCAGAGTCCTTAAATAATGCAGAAAAGTCCTTAAATAATGCAGCAGAGTCCTTAAATACTTCTGCATAGTCCTTAAATAATGCAGCAAAGTCCTTGAATAATGCAGCAGAGTCCTTAAATAATGCAACAAAGTCCTTAAATAATGCAGAAGAGTCCTTAAATAATGCAACAAAGTTCTTAAATAATGCAGCAGAGTCCTAAAATACCACAGCAGAGTCCTTAAATAATGCAGCAAAGTCTTTAAATAATGCAACAAAGTCCTTAAATAATGCAGCAGAGACCTTAAATAATGCAGAAGAGTCCTTAAATAATCCAGCCAAGTCCTTAAATAATCCAGCCAAGTCCTTAAATAATGCAGCAGAGTCCTTAAATAATGCAACAAAATCCTTAAATAATGCAGAAGAGTCCTTAAATAATCCAGCCAAGTCCTTAAATCATGCAGCAGGGTCCTTAAATAATCCAGCCAAGTCCTTAAATAATGCAGCAGAGTCCTTAAATAATGCAGCAAAGTCATTAAATAATGCAGCAGAGTCCTTAAATACTTCAGCATAGTCCTTAAATAATGCAGCAAAGTCCTTGAATAATGCATCAGAGTCCTTAAATAATGCAACAAAGTCCTTAAATAATGCAGAAGAGTCCTTAAATAATGCAACAAAGTCCTTAAATAATGCAGCAGAATCCTTAAATAATGCAACAAAGTACTTAAATAATGCAGCAGAGTCCTTAAATAATGCAGCAAAGTCATTAAATAATGCTGCAGAGTCCTTAAATAATGCAGCAAATTCCTTAAATAATGCAGCAAAGTCTTTAAATAATGCAATAAAGTCCATAAATAATGCAGCAAAGTCCTTAAATAATGCAGCAGAGTACTGAAATACCGCAGCAGGGTCCTTAAATAATGCAGCAAAGTCATTAAATAATGAAGTAGAGTCCTTAAATAATGCAACAACGTCCTTAAATGATGCAGCAGAGTCCTTAAATAATGCAACAAAGTCCTTAAATAATGCAGCAGAGTCCTTAAATAATGCAGCAGAGTACTGAAATACTGCAGCAGGGTCCTTAAATAATGCAGCAAAGTCGTTAAATAATGAAGTAGAGTCCTTAAATAATGCAAAAAAGTCCTTAAATGATGCAACAGAGTCCTTAAATAATGCAACAAATTCCTTAAATAATGCAGCAGAGTCCTTAAATAATGCAACAAAGTACTTAAATAATGCAGCAGAGTCCTTAAATAATGCAACAAAGTACTTAAATAATGCAGCAGAGTCCTTAAGTAACGTAGCAGAGTACTTAAATAATGCAGCAAAGTCATTAAATAATGCAGCAGAGTCCTTTAATAATGCAACAAATTCCTTAAATAATGCAGCAGAGTCCTTAAATAATGCAATAAAGTCCATAAATAATGCAGCAAAGTCCTTATATAATTCAGCAGAGTGCTGAAATACCGCAGCAGGGTCCTTAAATAATGCAGCAGAGTCCTTAAATAATGCAACAAAGTCCTTAAATAATGCAGCAGGGTCCTTAAATAATGCAACAAAGTCCTTAAATAATGCAGCAGAGTCCTTAAATAATGCAGCAAAGTCCTTAAATAATGCAACAAAGTCCTTAAATAATGCAGCAGGGTCCTTAAATAATGCAACAAAGTCCTTAAATAATGCAGCAGAGTCCTTAAATAATGCAGCAAAGTCCTTAAATAATGCAGCAGAGTCCTTAAATAATCCAGCCAAGTCCTTAAATAATGCAGCAAAGTCCTTAAATAATGCAGCAGAGTACTGAAATACTGCAGCAGGATCCTTAAATAATGCAGCAGAGTCCTTAAATAATGCAACAAAGTCCTTAAATAATGCAGAACAGTCCTTAAATAATGCAGCAAAGTCCTTAAATAATGCAACAAAGTCCTTAAATAATGCAACAAAGTCCTTAAATAATGCAGCAGAGTCCTTAAATAATGCAACAAAGTACTTAAATAATGCAGAAGAGTCCTTAAATAATGCAACAAAGTCCTTAAATAATGCAGCTGAGTACTTAAATAATGCAACAAAGTACTTAAATAATGCAGCAGAGTCCTTAAGTACCGTATCAGAGTCCTTAAATAATGCAGCAAAGTCCTTAAATAATGCAGCAGAGTCCTTAAATAATGCAGCAAAGTCCTTAAATAATGCAACAAAGTCCTTAAATAATGCAGCAGATTACTGAAATACTGCAGCAGGGTCCTTAAATAATGCAGCAGAGTCCTTAAATAATGCAACAAAGTCCTTAAATAATGCAGCAGAGTCCTTAAATAATGCAACAAAGTCCTTAAATAATGCAGCAGAGTCCTTAAATAATGCAGCAGAGTACTGAAATACCGCAGCAGGGTCCTTAAATAATGCAGCAAAGTCGTTAAATAATGAAGTAGAGTCCTTAAATAATGCAACAAAGTCCTTAAATGATGCAGCAGAGTCCTTAAATAATGCAACAAAGTCCTTAAATAATGCAGGAGAGTCCTTAAATAATGCAACAAAGTCCTTAAACAATGCAGCAGAGTCCTTAAATAATGCAGAAGAGTCCTTAAATAATGCAACCAAGACCTTAAATAATGCAGCAGAGTCCTTAAATAATGCAACAAAGTACTTAAATAATGCAGCAGAGTCCTTAAGTACCGATGCAGAGTCCTTAAATACTGCAGCAAAGTCCTTAAATAAAGCAGCAGAGTCCTTAAATAATGCAGCAAAGTCATTAAATAATGCAGCAGAGTCCTTAAATAATGCAACAAATTCCTTAAATAATGCAGCAGAGTCCTTAAATAATGCAATAAAGTCCATAAATAATGCAGCAAAGTCCTTAAATAATTCAGCAGAGTGCTGAAATACCGCAGCAGGGTCCTTAAATAATGCAGCAGAGTCCTTAAAAAATGCAACAAAGTCCTTAAATAATGCAGCAGGGTCCTTAAATAATGCAACAAAGTCCTTAAATAATGCAGCAGAGTCCTTAAAAAATGCAGCAAAGTCCGTAAATAATGCAGCAGAGTCCTTAAATAATCCAGCCAAGTCCTTAAATAATGCAACAAAGTCCTTAAATAATGCAGCAGATTACTGAAATACTGCAGCAGGGTCCTTAAATAATGCAGCAGAGTCCTTAAATAATGCAACAAAGTCCTTAAATAATGCAGCAGAGTCCTTAAATAATGCAACAAAGTCCTTAAATAATGCAGCAGAGTCCTTAAATAATGCAGTAAAGTCCTTAAATAATGCAGCACAGTCCTTAAATAGTACAGCCAAGTCCTTAAATAATGCAGCAAAGTCTTTAAATAATGCAATAAAGTCCATAAATAATGCAGCAAAGTCCTTAAATAATGCAGCAGAGTACTGAAATACCGCAGCAGGATCCTTAAATAATGCAGCAGAGTCCTTAAATAATGCAACAAAGTCCTTAAATAATGCAGAACAGTCCTTAAATAATGCAATAAAGTCCTTAAATAATGCAGCAAAGTCCTTAAATATTGCAGCAGAGTCCTTAAATAATGCAACAAAGTCCTTAAATAATGCAACAAAGTCCTTAAATAATGCAGCAGAGTCCTTAAATAATGCAGCAGAGTCCTTAAATAATCCAGCCAAGTCCTTAAATACTGCAGCAGAGTACTTAAATAATGCAGCAAAGTCCTTAAATAATGCAGCAGAGTCCTTAAATAATGCAGCAAAGTCCTTATATAATGCAGCACAGTCCTTAAATAATCCAGCCAAGTCCTTAAATAATGCAGCAATGTCTTTAAATAATGCAATAAAGTCCATAAATAATGCAGCAAATTCCTTAAATAATGCAGCAGAGTACTGAAATACCGCAGCAGGATCCTTAAATAATGCAGCAGAGTCCTTAAATAATGCAACAAAGTCCTTAAATAATGCAGAACAGTCCTTAAATAATGCAATAAAGTCCTTAAATAATGCAGCAAAGTCCTTAAATAATGCAGCAGAGTCCTTAAATAATGCAACAAAGTCCTTAAATAATGCAGCAGAGTCCTTAAATAATGCAAGAAAGTCCTTAAATAATGCAGCACATTCCTTAAATAATGCAGCAGAGTCCTTAAATAATGCAACAAAGTCCTTAAATAATGCAGCAGAGTCCTTAAATAATGCAAGAAAGGCCTTAAATAATGCAGCAAATTCCTTAAATAATGCAGCAAAGTCTTTAAATAATGCAATAAAGTCCTTAAATAATGCAGCAGAGTACTGAAATACCGCAGCAGGGTCCTTAAATAATGCAGCAAAGTCGTTAAATAATGAAGTAGAGTCCTTAAATAATGCAACAATGTCCTTAAATGATGCAGCAGAGTCCTTAAATAATGCAACAAAGTCCTTAAATAATGCAGCAGAGTCCTTAAATAATGCAGCAGAGTACTGAAATACCGCAGCAGGGTCCTTAAATAATGCAGCAAAGTCGTTAAATAATGAAGTAGAGTCCTTAAATAATGCAACAAAGTCCTTAAATGATGCAGCAGAGTCCTTAAATAATGCAACAAAGTCCTTAAATAATGCAGCAGAGTCCTTAGATAATGCAACAAAGTCCTTAAACAATGCAGCAGAGTCCTTAAATAATGCAGAAGAGTCCTTAAATAATACAACCAAGACCTTAAATAATGCAGCAGAGTCCTTAAATAATGCAACAAAGTACTTAAATAATGCAGCAGAGTCCTTAAGTACCGTAGCAGAGTCCTTAAATACTGCAGCAAAGTCCTTAAATAATGCAGCAGAGTCCTTAAATAATGCAGCAAAGTCATTAGATAATGCAGCAGAGTCCTTAAATAATGCAACAAATCCCTTAAATAATGCAGCAGAGTCCTTAAATAATGCAATAAAGTCCATAAATAATGCAGCAAAGTCCTTAAATAATTCAGCAGAGTGCTGAAATACCGCAGCAGGGTCCTTAAATAATGCAGTAGAGTCCTTAAATAATGGAACAAAGTCCTTAAATAATGCAGCAGGGTCCTTAAATAATGCAGCAGAGTCCTTAAATAATGCAACAAAGTCCTTAAATAATGCAGCAGGGTCCTTAAATAATGCAACAAAGTCCTTAAATAATGCAGCAGAGTCCTTAAATAATGCAGCAAAGTCCTTAAATAATGCAACAAAGTCCTTAAATAATGCAGCAGGGTCCTTAAATAATGCAACAAAGTCCTTAAATAATGCAGCAGAGTCCTTAAATAATGCAGCAAAGTCCTTAAATAATGCAGCAGAGTCCTTAAATAATCCAGCCAAGTCCTTAAATAATGCAGCAAAGTCCTTAAATAATGCAGCAGAGTACTGAAATACTGCAGCAGGATCCTTAAATAATGCAGCAGAGTCCTTAAATAATGCAACAAAGTCCTTAAATAATGCAGAACAGTCCTTAAATAATGCAGCAAAGTCCTTAAATAATGCAACAAAGTCCTTAAATAATGCAACAAAGTCCTTAAATAATGCAGCAGAGTCCTTAAATAATGCAACAAAGTACTTAAATAATGCAGAAGAGTCCTTAAATAATGCAACAAAGTCCTTAAATAATGCAGCTGAGTACTTAAATAATGCAACAAAGTACTTAAATAATGCAGCAGAGTCCTTAAGTACCGTATCAGAGTCCTTAAATAATGCAGCAAAGTCCTTAAATAATGCAGCAGAGTCCTTAAATAATGCAGCAAAGTCCTTAAATAATGCAACAAAGTCCTTAAATAATGCAGCAGATTACTGAAATACTGCAGCAGGGTCCTTAAATAATGCAGCAGAGTCCTTAAATAATGCAACAAAGTCCTTAAATAATGCAGCAGAGTCCTTAAATAATGCAACAAAGTCCTTAAATAATGCAGCAGAGTCCTTAAATAATGCAGCAGAGTACTGAAATACCGCAGCAGGGTCCTTAAATAATGCAGCAAAGTCGTTAAATAATGAAGTAGAGTCCTTAAATAATGCAACAAAGTCCTTAAATGATGCAGCAGAGTCCTTAAATAATGCAACAAAGTCCTTAAATAATGCAGGAGAGTCCTTAAATAATGCAACAAAGTCCTTAAACAATGCAGCAGAGTCCTTAAATAATGCAGAAGAGTCCTTAAATAATGCAACCAAGACCTTAAATAATGCAGCAGAGTCCTTAAATAATGCAACAAAGTACTTAAATAATGCAGCAGAGTCCTTAAGTACCGATGCAGAGTCCTTAAATACTGCAGCAAAGTCCTTAAATAAAGCAGCAGAGTCCTTAAATAATGCAGCAAAGTCATTAAATAATGCAGCAGAGTCCTTAAATAATGCAACAAATTCCTTAAATAATGCAGCAGAGTCCTTAAATAATGCAATAAAGTCCATAAATAATGCAGCAAAGTCCTTAAATAATTCAGCAGAGTGCTGAAATACCGCAGCAGGGTCCTTAAATAATGCAGCAGAGTCCTTAAAAAATGCAACAAAGTCCTTAAATAATGCAGCAGGGTCCTTAAATAATGCAACAAAGTCCTTAAATAATGCAGCAGAGTCCTTAAAAAATGCAGCAAAGTCCGTAAATAATGCAGCAGAGTCCTTAAATAATCCAGCCAAGTCCTTAAATAATGCAACAAAGTCCTTAAATAATGCAGCAGATTACTGAAATACTGCAGCAGGGTCCTTAAATAATGCAGCAGAGTCCTTAAATAATGCAACAAAGTCCTTAAATAATGCAGCAGAGTCCTTAAATAATGCAACAAAGTCCTTAAATAATGCAGCAGAGTCCTTAAATAATGCAGTAAAGTCCTTAAATAATGCAGCACAGTCCTTAAATAGTACAGCCAAGTCCTTAAATAATGCAGCAAAGTCTTTAAATAATGCAATAAAGTCCATAAATAATGCAGCAAAGTCCTTAAATAATGCAGCAGAGTACTGAAATACCGCAGCAGGATCCTTAAATAATGCAGCAGAGTCCTTAAATAATGCAACAAAGTCCTTAAATAATGCAGAACAGTCCTTAAATAATGCAATAAAGTCCTTAAATAATGCAGCAGAGTCCTTAAATAATGCAGCAAAGTCCTTAAATAATGCAACAAAGTCCTTAAATAATGCAGCAGAGTCCTTAAATAATGCAACAAAGTCCTTAAATAATGCAGCAGAGTCCTTAAATAATGCAGCACATTCCATAAATAATACAGCAGAGTCCTTAAATAATCCAGCCAAGTCCTTAAATAATGCAGAAAAGTCCTTAAATAATGCAGCAGAGTCCTTAAATACTGCTGCAGAGTCCTTAAATAATGCAGCAAAGTCCTTAAATACCACAGCAGAGTCCTTAAATAATGCAGCAAAGTATTTAAATAATGCAGCACAGTCCCTAAATAATCCAGCCAAGTCCTTAAATAATGCAGCAGAGTCCTTAAATAATGCAGAAAAGTCCTTAAATAATGCAGCAGAGTCCTTAAATACTTCTGCATAGTCCTTAAATAATGCAGCAAAGTCCTTGAATAATGCAGCAGAGTCCTTAAATAATGCAACAAAGTCCTTAAATAATGCAGAAGAGTCCTTAAATAATGCAACAAAGTTCTTAAATAATGCAGCAGAGTCCTAAAATACCACAGCAGAGTCCTTAAATAATGCAGCAAAGTCTTTAAATAATGCAACAAAGTCCTTAAATAATGCAGCAGAGACCTTAAATAATGCAGAAGAGTCCTTAAATAATCCAGCCAAGTCCTTAAATAATCCAGCCAAGTCCTTAAATAATGCAGCAGAGTCCTTAAATAATGCAACAAAATCCTTAAATAATGCAGAAGAGTCCTTAAATAATCCAGCCAAGTCCTTAAATCATGCAGCAGGGTCCTTAAATAATCCAGCCAAGTCCTTAAATAATGCAGCAGAGTCCTTAAATAATGCAGCAAAGTCATTAAATAATGCAGCAGAGTCCTTAAATACTTCAGCATAGTCCTTAAATAATGCAGCAAAGTCCTTGAATAATGCATCAGAGTCCTTAAATAATGCAACAAAGTCCTTAAATAATGCAGAAGAGTCCTTAAATAATGCAACAAAGTCCTTAAATAATGCAGCAGAATCCTTAAATAATGCAACAAAGTACTTAAATAATGCAGCAGAGTCCTTAAATAATGCAGCAAAGTCATTAAATAATGCTGCAGAGTCCTTAAATAATGCAGCAAATTCCTTAAATAATGCAGCAAAGTCTTTAAATAATGCAATAAAGTCCATAAATAATGCAGCAAAGTCCTTAAATAATGCAGCAGAGTACTGAAATACCGCAGCAGGGTCCTTAAATAATGCAGCAAAGTCATTAAATAATGAAGTAGAGTCCTTAAATAATGCAACAACGTCCTTAAATGATGCAGCAGAGTCCTTAAATAATGCAACAAAGTCCTTAAATAATGCAGCAGAGTCCTTAAATAATGCAGCAGAGTACTGAAATACTGCAGCAGGGTCCTTAAATAATGCAGCAAAGTCGTTAAATAATGAAGTAGAGTCCTTAAATAATGCAAAAAAGTCCTTAAATGATGCAACAGAGTCCTTAAATAATGCAACAAATTCCTTAAATAATGCAGCAGAGTCCTTAAATAATGCAACAAAGTACTTAAATAATGCAGCAGAGTCCTTAAATAATGCAACAAAGTACTTAAATAATGCAGCAGAGTCCTTAAGTAACGTAGCAGAGTACTTAAATAATGCAGCAAAGTCATTAAATAATGCAGCAGAGTCCTTTAATAATGCAACAAATTCCTTAAATAATGCAGCAGAGTCCTTAAATAATGCAATAAAGTCCATAAATAATGCAGCAAAGTCCTTATATAATTCAGCAGAGTGCTGAAATACCGCAGCAGGGTCCTTAAATAATGCAGCAGAGTCCTTAAATAATGCAACAAAGTCCTTAAATAATGCAGCAGGGTCCTTAAATAATGCAACAAAGTCCTTAAATAATGCAGCAGAGTCCTTAAATAATGCAGGAAAGTCCTTAAATAATGCAACAAAGTCCTTAAATAATGCAGCAGGGTCCTTAAATAATGCAACAAAGTCCTTAAATAATGCAGCAGAGTCCTTAAATAATGCAGCAAAGTCCTTAAATAATGCAGCAGAGTCCTTAAATAATCCAGCCAAGTCCTTAAATAATGCAGCAAAGTCCTTAAATAATGCAGCAGAGTACTGAAATACTGCAGCAGGATCCTTAAATAATGCAGCAGAGTCCTTAAATAATGCAACAAAGTCCTTAAATAATGCAGAACAGTCCTTAAATAATGCAGCAAAGTCCTTAAATAATGCAACAAAGTCCTTAAATAATGCAACAAAGTCCTTAAATAATGCAGCAGAGTCCTTAAATAATGCAACAAAGTACTTAAATAATGCAGAAGAGTCCTTAAATAATGCAACAAAGTCCTTAAATAATGCAGCTGAGTACTTAAATAATGCAACAAAGTACTTAAATAATGCAGCAGAGTCCTTAAGTACCGTATCAGAGTCCTTAAATAATGCAGCAAAGTCCTTAAATAATGCAGCAGAGTCCTTAAATAATGCAGCAAAGTCCTTAAATAATGCAACAAAGTCCTTAAATAATGCAGCAGATTACTGAAATACTGCAGCAGGGTCCTTAAATAATGCAGCAGAGTCCTTAAATAATGCAACAAAGTCCTTAAATAATGCAGCAGAGTCCTTAAATAATGCAACAAAGTCCTTAAATAATGCAGCAGAGTCCTTAAATAATGCAGCAGAGTACTGAAATACCGCAGCAGGGTCCTTAAATAATGCAGCAAAGTCGTTAAATAATGAAGTAGAGTCCTTAAATAATGCAACAAAGTCCTTAAATGATGCAGCAGAGTCCTTAAATAATGCAACAAAGTCCTTAAATAATGCAGGAGAGTCCTTAAATAATGCAACAAAGTCCTTAAACAATGCAGCAGAGTCCTTAAATAATGCAGAAGAGTCCTTAAATAATGCAACCAAGACCTTAAATAATGCAGCAGAGTCCTTAAATAATGCAACAAAGTACTTAAATAATGCAGCAGAGTCCTTAAGTACCGATGCAGAGTCCTTAAATACTGCAGCAAAGTCCTTAAATAAAGCAGCAGAGTCCTTAAATAATGCAGCAAAGTCATTAAATAATGCAGCAGAGTCCTTAAATAATGCAACAAATTCCTTAAATAATGCAGCAGAGTCCTTAAATAATGCAATAAAGTCCATAAATAATGCAGCAAAGTCCTTAAATAATTCAGCAGAGTGCTGAAATACCGCAGCAGGGTCCTTAAATAATGCAGCAGAGTCCTTAAAAAATGCAACAAAGTCCTTAAATAATGCAGCAGGGTCCTTAAATAATGCAACAAAGTCCTTAAATAATGCAGCAGAGTCCTTAAAAAATGCAGCAAAGTCCGTAAATAATGCAGCAGAGTCCTTAAATAATCCAGCCAAGTCCTTAAATAATGCAACAAAGTCCTTAAATAATGCAGCAGATTACTGAAATACTGCAGCAGGGTCCTTAAATAATGCAGCAGAGTCCTTAAATAATGCAACAAAGTCCTTAAATAATGCAGCAGAGTCCTTAAATAATGCAACAAAGTCCTTAAATAATGCAGCAGAGTCCTTAAATAATGCAGTAAAGTCCTTAAATAATGCAGCACAGTCCTTAAATAGTACAGCCAAGTCCTTAAATAATGCAGCAAAGTCTTTAAATAATGCAATAAAGTCCATAAATAATGCAGCAAAGTCCTTAAATAATGCAGCAGAGTACTGAAATACCGCAGCAGGATCCTTAAATAATGCAGCAGAGTCCTTAAATAATGCAACAAAGTCCTTAAATAATGCAGAACAGTCCTTAAATAATGCAATAAAGTCCTTAAATAATGCAGCAAAGTCCTTAAATATTGCAGCAGAGTCCTTAAATAATGCAACAAAGTCCTTAAATAATGCAACAAAGTCCTTAAATAATGCAGCAGAGTCCTTAAATAATGCAGCAGAGTCCTTAAATAATCCAGCCAAGTCCTTAAATACTGCAGCAGAGTACTTAAATAATGCAGCAAAGTCCTTAAATAATGCAGCAGAGTCCTTAAATAATGCAGCAAAGTCCTTATATAATGCAGCACAGTCCTTAAATAATCCAGCCAAGTCCTTAAATAATGCAGCAATGTCTTTAAATAATGCAATAAAGTCCATAAATAATGCAGCAAATTCCTTAAATAATGCAGCAGAGTACTGAAATACCGCAGCAGGATCCTTAAATAATGCAGCAGAGTCCTTAAATAATGCAACAAAGTCCTTAAATAATGCAGAACAGTCCTTAAATAATGCAATAAAGTCCTTAAATAATGCAGCAAAGTCCTTAAATAATGCAGCAGAGTCCTTAAATAATGCAACAAAGTCCTTAAATAATGCAGCAGAGTCCTTAAATAATGCAAGAAAGTCCTTAAATAATGCAGCACATTCCTTAAATAATGCAGCAGAGTCCTTAAATAATGCAACAAAGTCCTTAAATAATGCAGCAGAGTCCTTAAATAATGCAAGAAAGGCCTTAAATAATGCAGCAAATTCCTTAAATAATGCAGCAAAGTCTTTAAATAATGCAATAAAGTCCTTAAATAATGCAGCAGAGTACTGAAATACCGCAGCAGGGTCCTTAAATAATGCAGCAAAGTCGTTAAATAATGAAGTAGAGTCCTTAAATAATGCAACAATGTCCTTAAATGATGCAGCAGAGTCCTTAAATAATGCAACAAAGTCCTTAAATAATGCAGCAGAGTCCTTAAATAATGCAGCAGAGTACTGAAATACCGCAGCAGGGTCCTTAAATAATGCAGCAAAGTCGTTAAATAATGAAGTAGAGTCCTTAAATAATGCAACAAAGTCCTTAAATGATGCAGCAGAGTCCTTAAATAATGCAACAAAGTCCTTAAATAATGCAGCAGAGTCCTTAGATAATGCAACAAAGTCCTTAAACAATGCAGCAGAGTCCTTAAATAATGCAGAAGAGTCCTTAAATAATACAACCAAGACCTTAAATAATGCAGCAGAGTCCTTAAATAATGCAACAAAGTACTTAAATAATGCAGCAGAGTCCTTAAGTACCGTAGCAGAGTCCTTAAATACTGCAGCAAAGTCCTTAAATAATGCAGCAGAGTCCTTAAATAATGCAGCAAAGTCATTAGATAATGCAGCAGAGTCCTTAAATAATGCAACAAATCCCTTAAATAATGCAGCAGAGTCCTTAAATAATGCAATAAAGTCCATAAATAATGCAGCAAAGTCCTTAAATAATTCAGCAGAGTGCTGAAATACCGCAGCAGGGTCCTTAAATAATGCAGTAGAGTCCTTAAATAATGGAACAAAGTCCTTAAATAATGCAGCAGGGTCCTTAAATAATGCAAAAAAGTCCTTAAATAATGCAGCAGATTCCTTAAAAAATGCAGCAAAGTCCGTAAATAATGCAGCAGAGTCCTTAAAGAATCCAGCCAAGTCCTTAAATAATGCAACAAAGTCCTTAAATAATGCAGCAGATTACTGAAATACTGCAGCAGGGTCCTTAAATAATGCAGCAGAGTTCTTAAATAATGCAACAAAGTCCTTAAATAATGCAGCAGAGTCCTTAAATAATGCAACAAAGTCCTTAAATAATGCAGCAGAGTCCTTACATAATGCAGCAAAGTCCTTAAATAATGCAGCACAGTCCTTAAATAATCCAGCCAAGTCCTTAAATAATGCAGCAAAGTCTTTAAATAATGCAATAAAGTCCATAAATGATGCAGCAAATTCCTTAAATAATGCAGCAGAGTACTGAAATACCGCAGCAGAATCCTTAAATAATGCAACAGAGTCCTTAAATAATGCAGCAGAGTCCTTAAATAATGCAGCAGAGTCCTTAAATAATGCAACAAAGTCCTTAAATAATGCAGCAGTCCTTAAATAATGCAGCACATTCCTTAAATAATACAGCAGAGTCCTTAAATAATCCAGCCAAGTCCTTAAATAATGCAGCAGAGTCCTTAAATAATGCAGAAAAGTCCTTAAATAATGCAGCAGAGTCCTTAAATACTGCAGCAGAGTCCATAAATAATGCAGCAAAGTCCTTAAATACCACAGCAGAGTCCTTAAATAATGCAGCAAAGTCTTTAAATAATGCAGCACAGTCCTTAAATAATCCAGCCAAGTCCTTAAATAATGCAGCAGAGTCCTTAAATAATGCAGAAAAGTCCTTAAATAATGCAGCAGAGTCCTTAAATACTTCTGCATAGTCCTTAAATAATGCAGCAAAGTCCTTGAATAATGCAGCAGAGTCCTTAAATAATGCAACAAAGTCCTTAAATAATGCAGAAGAGTCCTTAAATAATGCAGCTAATTCCTTAAATAATGCAGCAAAGTCTTTAAATAATGCAATAAAGTCCATAAATAATGCAGCAAAGTTCTTAAATAATGCAGCAGAGTCCTTAAATACCACAGCAGAGTCCTTAAATAATGCAGCAAAGTCTTTAAATAATGCAACAAAGTCCTTAAATAATGCAGCAGAGACCTTAAATAATGCAGAAGAGTCCTTAAATAATCCAGCCAAGTCCTTAAATAATCCAGCCAAGTCCTTAAATAATGCAGCAGAGTCCTTAAATAATGCAACAAAATCCTTAAATAATGCAGAAGAGTCCTTAAATAATCCAGCCAAGTCCTTAAATCATGCAGCAGGGTCCTTAAATAATCCAGCCAAGTCCTTAAATAATGCAGCAGAGTCCTTAAATAATGCAGCAAAGTCCTTAAATAATGCAGCAGAGTCCTTAAATACTTCAGCATAGTCCTTAAATAATGCAGCAAAGTCCTTGAATAATGCATCAGAGTCCTTAAATAATGCAACAATGTCCTTAAATAATGCAGAAGAGTCCTTAAATAATGCAACAAAGTCCTTAAATAATGCAGCAGAATCCTTAAATAATGCAACAAAGTACTTAAATAATGCAGCAGAGTCCTTAAATAATGCAGCAAAGTCATTAAATAATGCTGCAGAGTCCTTAAATACCACAGCAGAGTCCTTAAATAATGCAGCAAAGTCTTTAAATAATGCAACAAAGTCCTTAAATAATGCAGCAGAGACCTTAAATAATGCAGAAGAGTCCTTAAATAATCCAGCCAAGTCCTTAAATAATCCAGCCAAGTCCTTAAATAATGCAGCAGAGTCCTTAAATAATGCAACAAAATCCTTAAATAATGCAGAAGAGTCCTTAAATAATCCAGCCAAGTCCTTAAATCATGCAGCAGGGTCCTTAAATAATCCAGCCAAGTCCTTAAATAATGCAGCAGAGTCCTTAAATAATGCAGCAAAGTCCTTAAATAATGCAGCAGAGTCCTTAAATACTTCAGCATAGTCCTTAAATAATGCAGCAAAGTCCTTGAATAATGCATCAGAGTCCTTAAATAATGCAACAATGTCCTTAAATAATGCAGAAGAGTCCTTAAATAATGCAACAAAGTCCTTAAATAATGCAGCAGAATCCTTAAATAATGCAACAAAGTACTTAAATAATGCAGCAGAGTCCTTAAATAATGCAGCAAAGTCATTAAATAATGCTGCAGAGTCCTTAAATAATGCAGCAAATTCCTTAAATAATGCAGCAAAGTCTTTAAATAATGCAATAAAGTCCATAAATAATGCAGCAAAGTCCTTAAATAATGCAGCAGAGTACTGAAATACCGCAGCAGGGTCCTTAAATAATGCAGCAAAGTCGTTAAATAATGAAGTAGAGTCCTTAAATAATGCAACAACGTCCTTAAATGATGCAGCAGAGTCCTTAAATAATGCAACAAAGTCCTTAAATAATGCAGCAGAGTCCTTAAATAATGCAGCAGAGTACTGAAATACTGCAGCAGGGTCCTTAAATAATGCAGCAAAGTCGTTAAATAATGAAGTAGTGTCCTTAAATAATGCAAAAAAGTCCTTAAATGATGCAACAGAGTCCTTAAATAATGCAACAAATTCCTTAAATAATGCAGCAGAGTCCTTAAATAATGCAACAAAGTCCTTAAACAATGCAGCAGAGTCCTTAAATAATGCAGAAGAGTCCTTAAATAATGCAACCAAGACCTTAAATAATGCAGCAGAGTCCTTAAATAATGCAACAAAGTACTTAAATAATGCAGCAGAGTCCTTAAGTAACGTAGCAGAGTACTTAAATAATGCAGCAAAGTCATTAAATAATGCAGCAGAGTCCTTAAATAATGCAATAAAGTCCATAAATAATGCAGCAAAGTCCTTAAATAATTCAGCAGAGTGCTGAAATACCGCAGCAGGGTCCTTAAATAATGCAGCAGAGTCCTTAAATAATGCAACAAAGTCCTTAAATAATGCAGCAGGGTCCTTAAATAATGCAACAAAGTCCTTAAATAATGCAGCAGAGTCCTTAAATAATGCAGCAAAGTCCTTAAATAATGCAGCAGAGTCCTTAAATAATCCAGCCAAGTCCTTAAATAATGCAGCAAAGTCCTTAAATAATGCAGCAGAGTACTGAAATACCGCAGCAGGATCCTTAAATAATGCAGCAGAGTCCTTAAATAATGCAGCAAAGTCCTTAAATAATGCAACAAAGTCCTTAAATAATGCAACAAAGTTCTTAAATAATGCAGCAGAGTCCTTAAATACCACAGCAGAGTCCTTAAATAATGCAGCAAAGTCTTTAAATAATGCAACAAAGTCCTTAAATAATGCAGCAGAGTCCTTAAATAATGCAACAAAATCCTTAAATAATGCAGAAGAGTCCTTAAATAATCCAGCCAAGTCCTTAAATCATGCAGCAGGGTCCTTAAATAATCCAGCCAAGTCCTTAAATAATGCAGCAGAGTCCTTAAATAATGCAGCAAAGTCCTTAAATAATGCAGCAGAGTCCTTAAATAATGCAACAAATCCCTTAAATAATGCAGCAGAGTCCTTAAATAATGCAACAAATCCCTTAAATAATGCAGCAGAGTCCTTAAATAATGCAATAAAGTCCATAAATAATGCAGCAAAGTCCTTAAATAATTCAGCAGAGTGCTGAAATACCGCAGCAGGGTCCTTAAATAATGCAGTAGAGTCCTTAAATAATGGAACAAAGTCCTTAAATAATGCAGCAGGGTCCTTAAATAATGCAAAAAAGTCCTTAAATAATGCAGCAGATTCCTTAAAAAATGCAGCAAAGTCCGTAAATAATGCAGCAGAGTCCTTAAAGAATCCAGCCAAGTCCTTAAATAATGCAACAAAGTCCTTAAATAATGCAGCAGATTACTGAAATACTGCAGCAGGGTCCTTAAATAATGCAGCAGAGTTCTTAAATAATGCAACAAAGTCCTTAAATAATGCAGCAGAGTCCTTAAATAATGCAACAAAGTCCTTAAATAATGCAGCAGAGTCCTTACATAATGCAGCAAAGTCCTTAAATAATGCAGCACAGTCCTTAAATAATCCAGCCAAGTCCTTAAATAATGCAGCAAAGTCTTTAAATAATGCAATAAAGTCCATAAATGATGCAGAAAATTCCTTAAATAATGCAGCAGAGTACTGAAATACCGCAGCAGAATCCTTAAATAATGCAACAGAGTCCTTAAATAATGCAGCAGAGTCCTTAAATAATGCAGCAGAGTCCTTAAATAATGCAACAAAGTCCTTAAATAATGCAGCAGTCCTTAAATAATGCAGCACATTCCTTAAATAATACAGCAGAGTCCTTAAATAATCCAGCCAAGTCCTTAAATAATGCAGCAGAGTCCTTAAATAATGCAGAAAAGTCCTTAAATAATGCAGCAGAGTCCTTAAATACTTCAGCATAGTCCTTAAATAATGCAGCAAAGTCCTTGAATAATGCATCAGAGTCCTTAAATAATGCAACAATGTCCTTAAATAATGCAGAAGAGTCCTTAAATAATGCAACAAAGTCCTTAAATAATGCAGCAGAATCCTTAAATAATGCAACAAAGTACTTAAATAATGCAGCAGAGTCCTTAAATAATGCAGCAAAGTCATTAAATAATGCTGCAGAGTCCTTAAATACCACAGCAGAGTCCTTAAATAATGCAGCAAAGTCTTTAAATAATGCAACAAAGTCCTTAAATAATGCAGCAGAGACCTTAAATAATGCAGAAGAGTCCTTAAATAATCCAGCCAAGTCCTTAAATAATCCAGCCAAGTCCTTAAATAATGCAGCAGAGTCCTTAAATAATGCAACAAAATCCTTAAATAATGCAGAAGAGTCCTTAAATAATCCAGCCAAGTCCTTAAATCATGCAGCAGGGTCCTTAAATAATCCAGCCAAGTCCTTAAATAATGCAGCAGAGTCCTTAAATAATGCAGCAAAGTCCTTAAATAATGCAGCAGAGTCCTTAAATACATCAGCATAGTCCTTAAATAATGCAGCAAAGTCCTTGAATAATGCATCAGAGTCCTTAAATAATGCAACAATGTCCTTAAATAATTCAGAAGAGTCCTTAAATAATGCAACAAAGTCCTTAAATAATGCAGCAGAATCCTTAAATAATGCAACAAAGTACTTAAATAATGCAGCAGAGTCCTTAAATAATGCAGCAAAGTCATTAAATAATGCTGCAGAGTCCTTAAATAATGCAGCAAATTCCTTAAATAATGCAGCAAAGTCTTTAAATAATGCAATAAAGTCCATAAATAATGCAGCAAAGTCCTTAAATAATGCAGCAGAGTACTGAAATACCGCAGCAGGGTCCTTAAATAATGCAGCAAAGTCGTTAAATAATGAAGTAGAGTCCTTAAATAATGCAACAACGTCCTTAAATGATGCAGCAGAGTCCTTAAATAATGCAACAAAGTCCTTAAATAATGCAGCAGAGTCCTTAAATAATGCAGCAGAGTACTGAAATACTGCAGCAGGGTCCTTAAATAATGCAGCAAAGTCGTTAAATAATGAAGTAGTGTCCTTAAATAATGCAAAAAAGTCCTTAAATGATGCAACAGAGTCCTTAAATAATGCAACAAATTCCTTAAATAATGCAGCAGAGTCCTTAAATAATGCAACAAAGTCCTTAAACAATGCAGCAGAGTCCTTAAATAATGCAGAAGAGTCCTTAAATAATGCAACCAAGACCTTAAATAATGCAGCAGAGTCCTTAAATAATGCAACAAAGTACTTAAATAATGCAGCAGAGTCCTTAAGTAACGTAGCAGAGTACTTAAATAATGCAGCAAAGTCATTAAATAATGCAGCAGAGTCCTTAAATAATGCAATAAAGTCCATAAATAATGCAGCAAAGTCCTTAAATAATTCAGCAGAGTGCTGAAATACCGCAGCAGGGTCCTTAAATAATGCAGCAGAGTCCTTAAATAATGCAACAAAGTCCTTAAATAATGCAGCAGGGTCCTTAAATAATGCAACAAAGTCCTTAAATAATGCAGCAGAGTCCTTAAATAATGCAGCAAAGTCCTTAAATAATGCAGCAGAGTCCTTAAATAATCCAGCCAAGTCCTTAAATAATGCAGCAAAGTCCTTAAATAATGCAGCAGAGTACTGAAATACCGCAGCAGGATCCTTAAATAATGCAGCAGAGTCCTTAAATAATGCAGCAAAGTCCTTAAATAATGCAACAAAGTCCTTAAATAATGCAACAAAGTTCTTAAATAATGCAGCAGAGTCCTTAAATACCACAGCAGAGTCCTTAAATAATGCAGCAAAGTCTTTAAATAATGCAACAAAGTCCTTAAATAATGCAGCAGAGTCCTTAAATAATGCAACAAAATCCTTAAATAATGCAGAAGAGTCCTTAAATAATCCAGCCAAGTCCTTAAATCATGCAGCAGGGTCCTTAAATAATCCAGCCAAGTCCTTAAATAATGCAGCAGAGTCCTTAAATAATGCAGCAAAGTCCTTAAATAATGCAGCAGAGTCCTTAAATAATGCAACAAATCCCTTAAATAATGCAGCAGAGTCCTTAAATAATGCAACAAATCCCTTAAATAATGCAGCAGAGTCCTTAAATAATGCAATAAAGTCCATAAATAATGCAGCAAAGTCCTTAAATAATTCAGCAGAGTGCTGAAATACCGCAGCAGGGTCCTTAAATAATGCAGTAGAGTCCTTAAATAATGGAACAAAGTCCTTAAATAATGCAGCAGGGTCCTTAAATAATGCAAAAAAGTCCTTAAATAATGCAGCAGATTCCTTAAAAAATGCAGCAAAGTCCGTAAATAATGCAGCAGAGTCCTTAAAGAATCCAGCCAAGTCCTTAAATAATGCAACAAAGTCCTTAAATAATGCAGCAGATTACTGAAATACTGCAGCAGGGTCCTTAAATAATGCAGCAGAGTTCTTAAATAATGCAACAAAGTCCTTAAATAATGCAGCAGAGTCCTTAAATAATGCAACAAAGTCCTTAAATAATGCAGCAGAGTCCTTACATAATGCAGCAAAGTCCTTAAATAATGCAGCACAGTCCTTAAATAATCCAGCCAAGTCCTTAAATAATGCAGCAAAGTCTTTAAATAATGCAATAAAGTCCATAAATGATGCAGAAAATTCCTTAAATAATGCAGCAGAGTACTGAAATACCGCAGCAGAATCCTTAAATAATGCAACAGAGTCCTTAAATAATGCAGCAGAGTCCTTAAATAATGCAGCAGAGTCCTTAAATAATGCAACAAAGTCCTTAAATAATGCAGCAGTCCTTAAATAATGCAGCACATTCCTTAAATAATACAGCAGAGTCCTTAAATAATCCAGCCAAGTCCTTAAATAATGCAGCAGAGTCCTTAAATAATGCAGAAAAGTCCTTAAATAATGCAGCAGAGTCCTTAAATACTGCAGCAGAGTCCATAAATAATGCAGCAAAGTCCTTAAATACCACAGCAGAGTCCTTAAATAATGCAGCAGAGTCCTTAAATAATGCAACAAAATCCTTAAATAATGCAGAAGAGTCCTTAAATAATCCAGCCAAGTCCTTAAATCATGCAGCAGGGTCCTTAAATAATCCAGCCAAGTCCTTAAATAATGCAGCAGAGTCCTTAAATAATGCAGCAAAGTCCTTAAATAATGCAGCAGAGTCCTTAAATACTTCAGCATAGTCCTTAAATAATGCAGCAAAGTCCTTGAATAATGCATCAGAGTCCTTAAATAATGCAACAATGTCCTTAAATAATGCAGAAGAGTCCTTAAATAATGCAACAAAGTCCTTAAATAATGCAGCAGAATCCTTAAATAATGCAACAAAGTACTTAAATAATGCAGCAGAGTCCTTAAATAATGCAGCAAAGTCATTAAATAATGCTGCAGAGTCCTTAAATACCACAGCAGAGTCCTTAAATAATGCAGCAAAGTCTTTAAATAATGCAACAAAGTCCTTAAATAATGCAGCAGAGACCTTAAATAATGCAGAAGAGTCCTTAAATAATCCAGCCAAGTCCTTAAATAATCCAGCCAAGTCCTTAAATAATGCAGCAGAGTCCTTAAATAATGCAACAAAATCCTTAAATAATGCAGAAGAGTCCTTAAATAATCCAGCCAAGTCCTTAAATCATGCAGCAGGGTCCTTAAATAATCCAGCCAAGTCCTTAAATAATGCAGCAGAGTCCTTAAATAATGCAGCAAAGTCCTTAAATAATGCAGCAGAGTCCTTAAATACTTCAGCATAGTCCTTAAATAATGCAGCAAAGTCCTTGAATAATGCATCAGAGTCCTTAAATAATGCAACAATGTCCTTAAATAATGCAGAAGAGTCCTTAAATAATGCAACAAAGTCCTTAAATAATGCAGCAGAATCCTTAAATAATGCAACAAAGTACTTAAATAATGCAGCAGAGTCCTTAAATAATGCAGCAAAGTCATTAAATAATGCTGCAGAGTCCTTAAATAATGCAGCAAATTCCTTAAATAATGCAGCAAAGTCTTTAAATAATGCAATAAAGTCCATAAATAATGCAGCAAAGTCCTTAAATAATGCAGCAGAGTACTGAAATACCGCAGCAGGGTCCTTAAATAATGCAGCAAAGTCGTTAAATAATGAAGTAGAGTCCTTAAATAATGCAACAACGTCCTTAAATGATGCAGCAGAGTCCTTAAATAATGCAACAAAGTCCTTAAATAATGCAGCAGAGTCCTTAAATAATGCAGCAGAGTACTGAAATACTGCAGCAGGGTCCTTAAATAATGCAGCAAAGTCGTTAAATAATGAAGTAGAGTCCTTAAATAATGCAAAAAAGTCCTTAAATGATGCAACAGAGTCCTTAAATAATGCAACAAATTCCTTAAATAATGCAGCAGAGTCCTTAAATAATGCAACAAAGTCCTTAAACAATGCAGCAGAGTCCTTAAATAATGCAGAAGAGTCCTTAAATAATGCAACCAAGACCTTAAATAATGCAGCAGAGTCCTTAAATAATGCAACAAAGTACTTAAATAATGCAGCAGAGTCCTTAAGTAACGTAGCAGAGTACTTAAATAATGCAGCAAAGTCATTAAATAATGCAGCAGAGTCCTTAAATAATGCAATAAAGTCCATAAATAATGCAGCAAAGTCCTTAAATAATTCAGCAGAGTGCTGAAATACCGCAGCAGGGTCCTTAAATAATGCAGCAGAGTCCTTAAATAATGCAACAAAGTCCTTAAATAATGCAGCAGGGTCCTTAAATAATGCAACAAAGTCCTTAAATAATGCAGCAGAGTCCTTAAATAATGCAGCAAAGTCCTTAAATAATGCAGCAGAGTCCTTAAATAATCCAGCCAAGTCCTTAAATAATGCAGCAAAGTCCTTAAATAATGCAGCAGAGTACTGAAATACCGCAGCAGGATCCTTAAATAATGCAGCAGAGTCCTTAAATAATGCAGCAAAGTCCTTAAATAATGCAACAAAGTCCTTAAATAATGCAACAAAGTTCTTAAATAATGCAGCAGAGTCCTTAAATACCACAGCAGAGTCCTTAAATAATGCAGCAAAGTCTTTAAATAATGCAACAAAGTCCTTAAATAATGCAGCAGAGTCCTTAAATAATGCAACAAAATCCTTAAATAATGCAGAAGAGTCCTTAAATAATCCAGCCAAGTCCTTAAATCATGCAGCAGGGTCCTTAAATAATCCAGCCAAGTCCTTAAATAATGCAGCAGAGTCCTTAAATAATGCAGCAAAGTCCTTAAATAATGCAGCAGAGTCCTTAAATACTTCAGCATAGTCCTTAAATAATGCAGCAAAGTCCTTGAATAATGCATCAGAGTCCTTAAATAATGCAACAAATTCCTTAAATAATGCAGAAAAGTCCTTAAATAATGCAGCAGAATCCTTAAATAATGCAACAAAGTACTTAAATAATGCAGCAGAGTCCTTAAATAATGCAGCAAAGTCATTAAATAATGCTGCAGAGTCCTTAAATAATGCAGCAAATTCCTTAAATAATGCAGCAAAGTCTTTAAATAATGCAATAAAGTCCATAAATAATGCTGCAAAGTCCTTAAATAATGCAGCAGAGTACTGAAATACCGCAGCAGGGTCCTTAAATAATGCAGCAAAGTCGTTAAATAATGAAGTAGAGTCCTTAAATAATGCAACAACGTCCTTAAATGATGCAGCAGAGTCCTTAAATAATGCAACAAAGTCCTTAAATAATGCAGCAGAGTCCTTAAATAATGCAGCAGAGTACTGAAATACTGCAGCAGGGTCCTTAAATAATGCAGCAAAGTCGTTAAATAATGAAGTAGAGTCCTTAAATAATGAAAAAAAGTCCTTAAATGATGCAACAGAGTCCTTAAATAATGCAACAAATTCCTTAAATAATGCAGCAGAGTCCTTAAATAATGCAACAAAGTCCTTAAACAATGCAGCAGAGTCCTTAAATAATGCAGAAGAGTCCTTAAATAATGCAACCAAGACCTTAAATAATGCAACAGAGTCCTTAAATAATGCAACAAAGTACTTAAATAATGCAGCAGAGTCCTTAAGTAACGTAGCAGAGTACTTAAATAATGCAGCAAAGTCATTAAATAATTCAGCAGAGTGCTGAAATACCGCAGCAGGGTCCTTAAATAATGCAGCAGAGTCCTTAAATAATGCAACAAAGTCCTTAAATAATGCAGCAGGGTCCTTAAATAATGCAACAAAGTCCTTAAATAATGCAGCAGATTACTGAAATACTGCAGCAGGGTAATTAAATAATGCAGCAGAGTACTTAAATAATGCAACAAAGTCCTTAAATAATGCAGCAGAGTCCTTAAATAATGCAACAAAGTCCTTAAATAATGCAGCAGAGTCCTTAAATAATGCAAGAAAGTCCTTAAATAATGCAGCACATTCCTTAAATAATGCAGCAGAGTCCTTAAATAATGCAACAAAGTCCTTAAATAATGCAGCAGAGTCCTTAAATAATGCAAGAAAGGCCTTAAATAATGCAGCAAATTCCTTAAATAATGCAGCAAAGTCTTTAAATAATGCAATAAAGTCCTTAAATAATGCAGCAGAGTACTGAAATACCGCAGCAGGGTCCTTAAATAATGCAGCAAAGTCGTTAAATAATGAAGTAGAGTCCTTAAATAATGCAACAACGTCCTTAAATGATGCAGCAGAGTCCTTAAATAATGCAACAAAGTCCTTAAATAATGCAGCAGAGTCCTTAAATAATGCAGCAGAGTACTGAAATACCGCAGCAGGGTCCTTAAATAATGCAGCAAAGTCGTTAAATAATGAAGTAGAGTCCTTAAATAATGCAACAAAGTCCTTAAATGATGCAGCAGAGTCCTTAAATAATGCAACAAAGTCCTTAAATAATGCAGCAGAGTCCTTAGATAATGCAACAAAGTCCTTAAACAATGCAGCAGAGTCCTTAAATAATGCAGAAGAGTCCTTAAATAATACAACCAAGACCTTAAATAATGCAGCAGAGTCCTTAAATAATGCAACAAAGTACTTAAATAATGCAGCAGAGTCCTTAAGTACCGTAGCAGAGTCCTTAAATACTGCAGCAAAGTCCTTAAATAATGCAGCAGAGTCCTTAAATAATGCAGCAAAGTCATTAGATAATGCAGCAGAGTCCTTAAATAATGCAACAAATCCCTTAAATAATGCAGCAGAGTCCTTAAATAATGCAATAAAGTCCATAAATAATGCAGCAAAGTCCTTAAATAATTCAGCAGAGTGCTGAAATACCGCAGCAGGGTCCTTAAATAATGCAGTAGAGTCCTTAAATAATGGAACAAAGTCCTTAAATAATGCAGCAGGGTCCTTAAATAATGCAATAAAGTCCATAAATAATGCAGCAAAGTCCTTAAATAATTCAGCAGAGTGCTGAAATACCGCAGCAGGGTCCTTAAATAATGCAGTAGAGTCCTTAAATAATGGAACAAAGTCCTTAAATAATGCAGCAGGGTCCTTAAATAATGCAAAAAAGTCCTTAAATAATGCAGCAGATTCCTTAAAAAATGCAGCAAAGTCCGTAAATAATGCAGCAGAGTCCTTAAAGAATCCAGCCAAGTCCTTAAATAATGCAACAAAGTCCTTAAATAATGCAGCAGATTACTGAAATACTGCAGCAGGGTCCTTAAATAATGCAGCAGAGTTCTTAAATAATGCAACAAAGTCCTTAAATAATGCAGCAGAGTCCTTAAATAATGCAACAAAGTCCTTAAATAATGCAGCAGAGTCCTTACATAATGCAGCAAAGTCCTTAAATAATGCAGCACAGTCCTTAAATAATCCAGCCAAGTCCTTAAATAATGCAGCAAAGTCTTTAAATAATGCAATAAAGTCCATAAATGATGCAGCAAATTCCTTAAATAATGCAGCAGAGTACTGAAATACCGCAGCAGAATCCTTAAATAATGCAACAGAGTCCTTAAATAATGCAGCAGAGTCCTTAAATAATGCAACAAAGTCCTTAAATAATGCAGCAGAGTCCTTAAATAATGCAACAAAGTCCTTAAATAATGCAGCAGAGTCCTTAAATAATGCAGCACATTCCTTAAATAATACAGCAGAGTCCTTAAATAATCCAGCCAAGTCCTTAAATAATGCAGCAGAGTCCTTAAATAATGCAGAAAAGTCCTTAAATAATGAAGCAGAGTCCTTAAATACTGCAGCAGAGTCCATAAATAATGCAGCAAAGTCCTTAAATACCACAGCAGAGTCCTTAAATAATGCAGCAAAGTCTTTAAATAATGCAGCACAGTCCTTAAATAATGCAGCAGAGTCCTTAAATAATGCAACAAAGTCCTTAAATAATGCAGCAGAGTCCTTAAATAATGCAAGAAAGGCCTTAAATAATGCAGCAAATTCCTTAAATAATGCAGCAAAGTCTTTAAATAATGCAATAAAGTCCTTAAATAATGCAGCAGAGTACTGAAATACCGCAGCAGGGTCCTTAAATAATGCAGCAAAGTCGTTAAATAATGAAGTAGAGTCCTTAAATAATGCAACAACGTCCTTAAATGATGCAGCAGAGTCCTTAAATAATGCAACAAAGTCCTTAAATAATGCAGCAGAGTCCTTAAATAATGCAGCAGAGTACTGAAATACCGCAGCAGGGTCCTTAAATAATGCAGCAAAGTCGTTAAATAATGAAGTAGAGTCCTTAAATAATGCAACAAAGTCCTTAAATGATGCAGCAGAGTCCTTAAATAATGCAACAAAGTCCTTAAATAATGCAGCAGAGTCCTTAGATAATGCAACACAGTCCTTAAACAATGCAGCAGAGTCCTTAAATAATGCAGAAGAGTCCTTAAATAATACAACCAAGACCTTAAATAATGCAGCAGAGTCCTTAAATAATGCAACAAAGTACTTAAATAATGCAGCAGAGTCCTTAAGTACCGTAGCAGAGTCCTTAAATACTGCAGCAAAGTCCTTAAATAATGCAGCAGAGTCCTTAAATAATGCAGCAAAGTCATTAGATAATGCAGCAGAGTCCTTAAATAATGCAACAAATCCCTTAAATAATGCAGCAGAGTCCTTAAATAATGCAATAAAGTCCATAAATAATGCAGCAAAGTCCTTAAATAATTCAGCAGAGTGCTGAAATACCGCAGCAGGGTCCTTAAATAATGCAGTAGGGTCCTTAAATAATGGAACAAAGTCCTTAAATAATGCAGCAGGGTCCTTAAATAATGCAGCAGAGTCCTTAAATAATGCAACAAAGTCCTTAAATAATGCAGCAGGGTCCTTAAATAATGCAACAAAGTCCTTAAATAATGCAGCAGAGTCCTTAAATAATGCAGCAAAGTCCTTAAATAATGCAACAAAGTCCTTAAATAATGCAGCAGGGTCCTTAAATAATGCAACAAAGTCCTTAAATAATGCAGCAGAGTCCTTAAATAATGCAGCAAAGTCCTTAAATAATGCAGCAGAGTCCTTAAATAATCCAGCCAAGTCCTTAAATAATGCAGCAAAGTCCTTAAATAATGCAGCAGAGTACTGAAATACTGCAGCAGGATCCTTAAATAATGCAGCAGAGTCCTTAAATAATGCAACAAAGTCCTTAAATAATGCAGAACAGTCCTTAAATAATGCAGCAAAGTCCTTAAATAATGCAACAAAGTCCTTAAATAATGCAACAAAGTCCTTAAATAATGCAGCAGAGTCCTTAAATAATGCAACAAAGTACTTAAATAATGCAGAAGAGTCCTTAAATAATGCAACAAATTCCTTAAATAATGCAGAAAAGTCCTTAAATAATGCAGCAGAATCCTTAAATAATGCAACAAAGTACTTAAATAATGCAGCAGAGTCCTTAAATAATGCAGCAAAGTCATTAAATAATGCTGCAGAGTCCTTAAATAATGCAGCAAATTCCTTAAATAATGCAGCAAAGTCTTTAAATAATGCAATAAAGTCCATAAATAATGCTGCAAAGTCCTTAAATAATGCAGCAGAGTCCTTAAATAATGCAACAAAGTCCTTAAATAATGCAGCAGAGTCCTTACATAATGCAGCAAAGTCCTTAAATAATGCAGCACAGTCCTTAAATAATCCAGCCAAGTCCTTAAATAATGCAGCAAAGTCTTTAAATAATGCAATAAAGTCCATAAATGATGCAGCAAATTCCTTAAATAATGCAGCAGAGTACTGAAATACCGCAGCAGAATCCTTAAATAATGCAACAGAGTCCTTAAATAATGCAGCAGAGTCCTTAAATAATGCAACAAAGTCCTTAAATAATGCAGCAGAGTCCTTAAATAATGCAACAAAGTCCTTAAATAATGCAGCAGAGTCCTTAAATAATGCAGCACATTCCTTAAATAATACAGCAGAGTCCTTAAATAATCCAGCCAAGTCCTTAAATAATGCAGCAGAGTCCTTAAATAATGCAGAAAAGTCCTTAAATAATGAAGCAGAGTCCTTAAATACTGCAGCAGAGTCCATAAATAATGCAGCAAAGTCCTTAAATACCACAGCAGAGTCCTTAAATAATGCAGCAAAGTCTTTAAATAATGCAGCACAGTCCTTAAATAATGCAGCAGAGTCCTTAAATAATGCAACAAAGTCCTTAAATAATGCAGCAGAGTCCTTAAATAATGCAAGAAAGGCCTTAAATAATGCAGCAAATTCCTTAAATAATGCAGCAAAGTCTTTAAATAATGCAATAAAGTCCTTAAATAATGCAGCAGAGTACTGAAATACCGCAGCAGGGTCCTTAAATAATGCAGCAAAGTCGTTAAATAATGAAGTAGAGTCCTTAAATAATGCAACAACGTCCTTAAATGATGCAGCAGAGTCCTTAAATAATGCAACAAAGTCCTTAAATAATGCAGCAGAGTCCTTAAATAATGCAGCAGAGTACTGAAATACCGCAGCAGGGTCCTTAAATAATGCAGCAAAGTCGTTAAATAATGAAGTAGAGTCCTTAAATAATGCAACAAAGTCCTTAAATGATGCAGCAGAGTCCTTAAATAATGCAACAAAGTCCTTAAATAATGCAGCAGAGTCCTTAGATAATGCAACACAGTCCTTAAACAATGCAGCAGAGTCCTTAAATAATGCAGAAGAGTCCTTAAATAATACAACCAAGACCTTAAATAATGCAGCAGAGTCCTTAAATAATGCAACAAAGTACTTAAATAATGCAGCAGAGTCCTTAAGTACCGTAGCAGAGTCCTTAAATACTGCAGCAAAGTCCTTAAATAATGCAGCAGAGTCCTTAAATAATGCAGCAAAGTCATTAGATAATGCAGCAGAGTCCTTAAATAATGCAACAAATCCCTTAAATAATGCAGCAGAGTCCTTAAATAATGCAATAAAGTCCATAAATAATGCAGCAAAGTCCTTAAATAATTCAGCAGAGTGCTGAAATACCGCAGCAGGGTCCTTAAATAATGCAGTAGAGTCCTTAAATAATGGAACAAAGTCCTTAAATAATGCAGCAGGGTCCTTAAATAATGCAGCAGAGTCCTTAAATAATGCAACAAAGTCCTTAAATAATGCAGCAGGGTCCTTAAATAATGCAACAAAGTCCTTAAATAATGCAGCAGAGTCCTTAAATAATGCAGCAAAGTCCTTAAATAATGCAACAAAGTCCTTAAATAATGCAGCAGGGTCCTTAAATAATGCAACAAAGTCCTTAAATAATGCAGCAGAGTCCTTAAATAATGCAGCAAAGTCCTTAAATAATGCAGCAGAGTCCTTAAATAATCCAGCCAAGTCCTTAAATAATGCAGCAAAGTCCTTAAATAATGCAGCAGAGTACTGAAATACTGCAGCAGGATCCTTAAATAATGCAGCAGAGTCCTTAAATAATGCAACAAAGTCCTTAAATAATGCAGAACAGTCCTTAAATAATGCAGCAAAGTCCTTAAATAATGCAACAAAGTCCTTAAATAATGCAACAAAGTCCTTAAATAATGCAGCAGAGTCCTTAAATAATGCAACAAAGTACTTAAATAATGCAGAAGAGTCCTTAAATAATGCAACAAATTCCTTAAATAATGCAGAAAAGTCCTTAAATAATGCAGCAGAATCCTTAAATAATGCAACAAAGTACTTAAATAATGCAGCAGAGTCCTTAAATAATGCAGCAAAGTCATTAAATAATGCTGCAGAGTCCTTAAATAATGCAGCAAATTCCTTAAATAATGCAGCAAAGTCTTTAAATAATGCAATAAAGTCCATAAATAATGCTGCAAAGTCCTTAAATAATGCAGCAGAGTACTGAAATACCGCAGCAGGGTCCTTAAATAATGCAGCAAAGTCGTTAAATAATGAAGTAGAGTCCTTAAATAATGCAACAACGTCCTTAAATGATGCAGCAGAGTCCTTAAATAATGCAACAAAGTCCTTAAATAATGCAGCAGAGTCCTTAAATAATGCAGCAGAGTACTGAAATACTGCAGCAGGGTCCTTAAATAATGCAGCAAAGTCGTTAAATAATGAAGTAGAGTCCTTAAATAATGAAAAAAAGTCCTTAAATGATGCAACAGAGTCCTTAAATAATGCAACAAATTCCTTAAATAATGCAGCAGAGTCCTTAAATAATGCAACAAAGTCCTTAAACAATGCAGCAGAGTCCTTAAATAATGCAGAAGAGTCCTTAAATAATGCAACCAAGACCTTAAATAATGCAACAGAGTCCTTAAATAATGCAACAAAGTACTTAAATAATGCAGCAGAGTCCTTAAGTAACGTAGCAGAGTACTTAAATAATGCAGCAAAGTCATTAAATAATTCAGCAGAGTGCTGAAATACCGCAGCAGGGTCCTTAAATAATGCAGCAGAGTCCTTAAATAATGCAACAAAGTCCTTAAATAATGCAGCAGGGTCCTTAAATAATGCAACAAAGTCCTTAAATAATGCAGCAGATTACTGAAATACTGCAGCAGGGTAATTAAATAATGCAGCAGAGTACTTAAATAATGCAACAAAGTCCTTAAATAATGCAGCAGAGTCCTTAAATAATGCAACAAAGTCCTTAAATAATGCAGCAGAGTCCTTAAATAATGCAAGAAAGTCCTTAAATAATGCAGCACATTCCTTAAATAATGCAGCAGAGTCCTTAAATAATGCAACAAAGTCCTTAAATAATGCAGCAGAGTCCTTAAATAATGCAAGAAAGGCCTTAAATAATGCAGCAAATTCCTTAAATAATGCAGCAAAGTCTTTAAATAATGCAATAAAGTCCTTAAATAATGCAGCAGAGTACTGAAATACCGCAGCAGGGTCCTTAAATAATGCAGCAAAGTCGTTAAATAATGAAGTAGAGTCCTTAAATAATGCAACAACGTCCTTAAATGATGCAGCAGAGTCCTTAAATAATGCAACAAAGTCCTTAAATAATGCAGCAGAGTCCTTAAATAATGCAGCAGAGTACTGAAATACCGCAGCAGGGTCCTTAAATAATGCAGCAAAGTCGTTAAATAATGAAGTAGAGTCCTTAAATAATGCAACAAAGTCCTTAAATGATGCAGCAGAGTCCTTAAATAATGCAACAAAGTCCTTAAATAATGCAGCAGAGTCCTTAGATAATGCAACAAAGTCCTTAAACAATGCAGCAGAGTCCTTAAATAATGCAGAAGAGTCCTTAAATAATACAACCAAGACCTTAAATAATGCAGCAGAGTCCTTAAATAATGCAACAAAGTACTTAAATAATGCAGCAGAGTCCTTAAGTACCGTAGCAGAGTCCTTAAATACTGCAGCAAAGTCCTTAAATAATGCAGCAGAGTCCTTAAATAATGCAGCAAAGTCATTAGATAATGCAGCAGAGTCCTTAAATAATGCAACAAATCCCTTAAATAATGCAGCAGAGTCCTTAAATAATGCAATAAAGTCCATAAATAATGCAGCAAAGTCCTTAAATAATTCAGCAGAGTGCTGAAATACCGCAGCAGGGTCCTTAAATAATGCAGTAGAGTCCTTAAATAATGGAACAAAGTCCTTAAATAATGCAGCAGGGTCCTTAAATAATGCAAAAAAGTCCTTAAATAATGCAGCAGATTCCTTAAAAAATGCAGCAAAGTCCGTAAATAATGCAGCAGAGTCCTTAAAGAATCCAGCCAAGTCCTTAAATAATGCAACAAAGTCCTTAAATAATGCAGCAGATTACTGAAATACTGCAGCAGGGTCCTTAAGTAATGCAGCAGAGTTCTTAAATAATGCAACAAAGTCCTTAAATAATGCAGCAGAGTCCTTAAATAATGCAACAAAGTCCTTAAATAATGCAGCAGAGTCCTTACATAATGCAGCAAAGTCCTTAAATAATGCAGCACAGTCCTTAAATAATCCAGCCAAGTCCTTAAATAATGCAGCAAAGTCTTTAAATAATGCAATAAAGTCCATAAATGATGCAGCAAATTCCTTAAATAATGCAGCAGAGTACTGAAATACCGCAGCAGAATCCTTAAATAATGCAACAGAGTCCTTAAATAATGCAGCAGAGTCCTTAAATAATGCAACAAAGTCCTTAAATAATGCAGCAGAGTCCTTAAATAATGCAACAAAGTCCTTAAATAATGCAGCAGAGTCCTTAAATAATGCAGCACATTCCTTAAATAATACAGCAGAGTCCTTAAATAATCCAGCCAAGTCCTTAAATAATGCAGCAGAGTCCTTAAATAATGCAGAAAAGTCCTTAAATAATGAAGCAGAGTCCTTAAATACTGCAGCAGAGTCCATAAATAATGCAGCAAAGTCCTTAAATACCACAGCAGAGTCCTTAAATAATGCAGCAAAGTCTTTAAATAATGCAGCACAGTCCTTAAATAATGCAGCAGAGTCCTTAAATAATGCAACAAAGTCCTTAAATAATGCAGCAGAGTCCTTAAATAATGCAAGAAAGGCCTTAAATAATGCAGCAAATTCCTTAAATAATGCAGCAAAGTCTTTAAATAATGCAATAAAGTCCTTAAATAATGCAGCAGAGTACTGAAATACCGCAGCAGGGTCCTTAAATAATGCAGCAAAGTCGTTAAATAATGAAGTAGAGTCCTTAAATAATGCAACAACGTCCTTAAATGATGCAGCAGAGTCCTTAAATAATGCAACAAAGTCCTTAAATAATGCAGCAGAGTCCTTAAATAATGCAGCAGAGTACTGAAATACCGCAGCAGGGTCCTTAAATAATGCAGCAAAGTCTTTAAATAATGCAATAAAGTCCATAAATGATGCAGCAAATTCCTTAAATAATGCAGCAGAGTACTGAAATACCGCAGCAGAATCCTTAAATAATGCAACAGAGTCCTTAAATAATGCAGCAGAGTCCTTAAATAATGCAACAAAGTCCTTAAATAATGCAGCAGAGTCCTTAAATAATGCAACAAAGTCCTTAAATAATGCAGCAGAGTCCTTAAATAATGCAGCACATTCCTTAAATAATACAGCAGAGTCCTTAAATAATCCAGCCAAGTCCTTAAATAATGCAGCAGAGTCCTTAAATAATGCAGAAAAGTCCTTAAATAATGAAGCAGAGTCCTTAAATACTGCAGCAGAGTCCATAAATAATGCAGCAAAGTCCTTAAATACCACAGCAGAGTCCTTAAATAATGCAGCAAAGTCTTTAAATAATGCAGCACAGTCCTTAAATAATGCAGCAGAGTCCTTAAATAATGCAACAAAGTCCTTAAATAATGCAGCAGAGTCCTTAAATAATGCAAGAAAGGCCTTAAATAATGCAGCAAATTCCTTAAATAATGCAGCAAAGTCTTTAAATAATGCAATAAAGTCCTTAAATAATGCAGCAGAGTACTGAAATACCGCAGCAGGGTCCTTAAATAATGCAGCAAAGTCGTTAAATAATGAAGTAGAGTCCTTAAATAATGCAACAACGTCCTTAAATGATGCAGCAGAGTCCTTAAATAATGCAACAAAGTCCTTAAATAATGCAGCAGAGTCCTTAAATAATGCAGCAGAGTACTGAAATACCGCAGCAGGGTCCTTAAATAATGCAGCAAAGTCGTTAAATAATGAAGTAGAGTCCTTAAATAATGCAACAAAGTCCTTAAATGATGCAGCAGAGTCCTTAAATAATGCAACAAAGTCCTTAAATAATGCAGCAGAGTCCTTAGATAATGCAACACAGTCCTTAAACAATGCAGCAGAGTCCTTAAATAATGCAGAAGAGTCCTTAAATAATACAACCAAGACCTTAAATAATGCAGCAGAGTCCTTAAATAATGCAACAAAGTACTTAAATAATGCAGCAGAGTCCTTAAGTACCGTAGCAGAGTCCTTAAATACTGCAGCAAAGTCCTTAAATAATGCAGCAGAGTCCTTAAATAATGCAGCAAAGTCATTAGATAATGCAGCAGAGTCCTTAAATAATGCAACAAATCCCTTAAATAATGCAGCAGAGTCCTTAAATAATGCAATAAAGTCCATAAATAATGCAGCAAAGTCCTTAAATAATTCAGCAGAGTGCTGAAATACCGCAGCAGGGTCCTTAAATAATGCAGTAGAGTCCTTAAATAATGGAACAAAGTCCTTAAATAATGCAGCAGGGTCCTTAAATAATGCAGCAGAGTCCTTAAATAATGCAACAAAGTCCTTAAATAATGCAGCAGGGTCCTTAAATAATGCAACAAAGTCCTTAAATAATGCAGCAGAGTCCTTAAATAATGCAGCAAAGTCCTTAAATAATGCAACAAAGTCCTTAAATAATGCAGCAGGGTCCTTAAATAATGCAACAAAGTCCTTAAATAATGCAGCAGAGTCCTTAAATAATGCAGCAAAGTCCTTAAATAATGCAGCAGAGTCCTTAAATAATCCAGCCAAGTCCTTAAATAATGCAGCAAAGTCCTTAAATAATGCAGCAGAGTACTGAAATACTGCAGCAGGATCCTTAAATAATGCAGCAGAGTCCTTAAATAATGCAACAAAGTCCTTAAATAATGCAGAACAGTCCTTAAATAATGCAGCAAAGTCCTTAAATAATGCAACAAAGTCCTTAAATAATGCAACAAAGTCCTTAAATAATGCAGCAGAGTCCTTAAATAATGCAACAAAGTACTTAAATAATGCAGAAGAGTCCTTAAATAATGCAACAAATTCCTTAAATAATGCAGAAAAGTCCTTAAATAATGCAGCAGAATCCTTAAATAATGCAACAAAGTACTTAAATAATGCAGCAGAGTCCTTAAATAATGCAGCAAAGTCATTAAATAATGCTGCAGAGTCCTTAAATAATGCAGCAAATTCCTTAAATAATGCAGCAAAGTCTTTAAATAATGCAATAAAGTCCATAAATAATGCTGCAAAGTCCTTAAATAATGCAGCAGAGTACTGAAATACCGCAGCAGGGTCCTTAAATAATGCAGCAAAGTCGTTAAATAATGAAGTAGAGTCCTTAAATAATGCAACAACGTCCTTAAATGATGCAGCAGAGTCCTTAAATAATGCAACAAAGTCCTTAAATAATGCAGCAGAGTCCTTAAATAATGCAGCAGAGTACTGAAATACTGCAGCAGGGTCCTTAAATAATGCAGCAAAGTCGTTAAATAATGAAGTAGAGTCCTTAAATAATGAAAAAAAGTCCTTAAATGATGCAACAGAGTCCTTAAATAATGCAACAAATTCCTTAAATAATGCAGCAGAGTCCTTAAATAATGCAACAAAGTCCTTAAACAATGCAGCAGAGTCCTTAAATAATGCAGAAGAGTCCTTAAATAATGCAACCAAGACCTTAAATAATGCAACAGAGTCCTTAAATAATGCAACAAAGTACTTAAATAATGCAGCAGAGTCCTTAAGTAACGTAGCAGAGTACTTAAATAATGCAGCAAAGTCATTAAATAATTCAGCAGAGTGCTGAAATACCGCAGCAGGGTCCTTAAATAATGCAGCAGAGTCCTTAAATAATGCAACAAAGTCCTTAAATAATGCAGCAGGGTCCTTAAATAATGCAACAAAGTCCTTAAATAATGCAGCAGATTACTGAAATACTGCAGCAGGGTAATTAAATAATGCAGCAGAGTACTTAAATAATGCAACAAAGTCCTTAAATAATGCAGCAGAGTCCTTAAATAATGCAACAAAGTCCTTAAATAATGCAGCAGAGTCCTTAAATAATGCAAGAAAGTCCTTAAATAATGCAGCACATTCCTTAAATAATGCAGCAGAGTCCTTAAATAATGCAACAAAGTCCTTAAATAATGCAGCAGAGTCCTTAAATAATGCAAGAAAGGCCTTAAATAATGCAGCAAATTCCTTAAATAATGCAGCAAAGTCTTTAAATAATGCAATAAAGTCCTTAAATAATGCAGCAGAGTACTGAAATACCGCAGCAGGGTCCTTAAATAATGCAGCAAAGTCGTTAAATAATGAAGTAGAGTCCTTAAATAATGCAACAACGTCCTTAAATGATGCAGCAGAGTCCTTAAATAATGCAACAAAGTCCTTAAATAATGCAGCAGAGTCCTTAAATAATGCAGCAGAGTACTGAAATACCGCAGCAGGGTCCTTAAATAATGCAGCAAAGTCGTTAAATAATGAAGTAGAGTCCTTAAATAATGCAACAAAGTCCTTAAATGATGCAGCAGAGTCCTTAAATAATGCAACAAAGTCCTTAAATAATGCAGCAGAGTCCTTAGATAATGCAACAAAGTCCTTAAACAATGCAGCAGAGTCCTTAAATAATGCAGAAGAGTCCTTAAATAATACAACCAAGACCTTAAATAATGCAGCAGAGTCCTTAAATAATGCAACAAAGTACTTAAATAATGCAGCAGAGTCCTTAAGTACCGTAGCAGAGTCCTTAAATACTGCAGCAAAGTCCTTAAATAATGCAGCAGAGTCCTTAAATAATGCAGCAAAGTCATTAGATAATGCAGCAGAGTCCTTAAATAATGCAACAAATCCCTTAAATAATGCAGCAGAGTCCTTAAATAATGCAATAAAGTCCATAAATAATGCAGCAAAGTCCTTAAATAATTCAGCAGAGTGCTGAAATACCGCAGCAGGGTCCTTAAATAATGCAGTAGAGTCCTTAAATAATGGAACAAAGTCCTTAAATAATGCAGCAGGGTCCTTAAATAATGCAAAAAAGTCCTTAAATAATGCAGCAGATTCCTTAAAAAATGCAGCAAAGTCCGTAAATAATGCAGCAGAGTCCTTAAAGAATCCAGCCAAGTCCTTAAATAATGCAACAAAGTCCTTAAATAATGCAGCAGATTACTGAAATACTGCAGCAGGGTCCTTAAGTAATGCAGCAGAGTTCTTAAATAATGCAACAAAGTCCTTAAATAATGCAGCAGAGTCCTTAAATAATGCAACAAAGTCCTTAAATAATGCAGCAGAGTCCTTACATAATGCAGCAAAGTCCTTAAATAATGCAGCACAGTCCTTAAATAATCCAGCCAAGTCCTTAAATAATGCAGCAAAGTCTTTAAATAATGCAATAAAGTCCATAAATGATGCAGCAAATTCCTTAAATAATGCAGCAGAGTACTGAAATACCGCAGCAGAATCCTTAAATAATGCAACAGAGTCCTTAAATAATGCAGCAGAGTCCTTAAATAATGCAACAAAGTCCTTAAATAATGCAGCAGAGTCCTTAAATAATGCAACAAAGTCCTTAAATAATGCAGCAGAGTCCTTAAATAATGCAGCACATTCCTTAAATAATACAGCAGAGTCCTTAAATAATCCAGCCAAGTCCTTAAATAATGCAGCAGAGTCCTTAAATAATGCAGAAAAGTCCTTAAATAATGAAGCAGAGTCCTTAAATACTGCAGCAGAGTCCATAAATAATGCAGCAAAGTCCTTAAATACCACAGCAGAGTCGTTAAATAATGCAGCAAAGTCTTTAAATAATGCAGCACAGTCCTTAAATAATGCAGCAGAGTCCTTAAATAATGCAACAAAGTCCTTAAATAATGCAGCAGAGTCCTTAAATAATGCAAGAAAGGCCTTAAATAATGCAGCAAATTCCTTAAATAATGCAGCAAAGTCTTTAAATAATGCAATAAAGTCCTTAAATAATGCAGCAGAGTACTGAAATACCGCAGCAGGGTCCTTAAATAATGCAGCAAAGTCGTTAAATAATGAAGTAGAGTCCTTAAATAATGCAACAACGTCCTTAAATGATGCAGCAGAGTCCTTAAATAATGCAACAAAGTCCTTAAATAATGCAGCAGAGTCCTTAAATAATGCAGCAGAGTACTGAAATACCGCAGCAGGGTCCTTAAATAATGCAGCAAAGTCGTTAAATAATGAAGTAGAGTCCTTAAATAATGCAACAAAGTCCTTAAATGATGCAGCAGAGTCCTTAAATAATGCAACAAAGTCCTTAAATAATGCAGCAGAGTCCTTAGATAATGCAACACAGTCCTTAAACAATGCAGCAGAGTCCTTAAATAATGCAGAAGAGTCCTTAAATAATACAACCAAGACCTTAAATAATGCAGCAGAGTCCTTAAATAATGCAACAAAGTACTTAAATAATGCAGCAGAGTCCTTAAGTACCGTAGCAGAGTCCTTAAATACTGCAGCAAAGTCCTTAAATAATGCAGCAGAGTCCTTAAATAATGCAGCAAAGTCATTAGATAATGCAGCAGAGTCCTTAAATAATGCAACAAATCCCTTAAATAATGCAGCAGAGTCCTTAAATAATGCAATAAAGTCCATAAATAATGCAGCAAAGTCCTTAAATAATTCAGCAGAGTGCTGAAATACCGCAGCAGGGTCCTTAAATAATGCAGTAGAGTCCTTAAATAATGGAACAAAGTCCTTAAATAATGCAGCAGGGTCCTTAAATAATGCAGCAGAGTCCTTAAATAATGCAACAAAGTCCTTAAATAATGCAGCAGGGTCCTTAAATAATGCAACAAAGTCCTTAAATAATGCAGCAGAGTCCTTAAATAATGCAGCAAAGTCCTTAAATAATGCAACAAAGTCCTTAAATAATGCAGCAGGGTCCTTAAATAATGCAACAAAGTCCTTAAATAATGCAGCAGAGTCCTTAAATAATGCAGCAAAGTCCTTAAATAATGCAGCAGAGTCCTTAAATAATCCAGCCAAGTCCTTAAATAATGCAGCAAAGTCCTTAAATAATGCAGCAGAGTACTGAAATACTGCAGCAGGATCCTTAAATAATGCAGCAGAGTCCTTAAATAATGCAACAAAGTCCTTAAATAATGCAGAACAGTCCTTAAATAATGCAGCAAAGTCCTTAAATAATGCAACAAAGTCCTTAAATAATGCAACAAAGTCCTTAAATAATGCAGCAGAGTCCTTAAATAATGCAACAAAGTACTTAAATAATGCAGAAGAGTCCTTAAATAATGCAACAAAGTCCTTAAATAATGCAGCTGAGTACTTAAATAATGCAACAAAGTACTTAAATAATGCAGCAGAGTCCTTAAGTACCGTATCAGAGTCCTTAAATAATGCAGCAAAGTCCTTAAATAATGCAGCAGAGTCCTTAAATAATGCAGCAAAGTCCTTAAATAATGCAACAAAGTCCTTAAATAATGCAGCAGATTACTGAAATACTGCAGCAGGGTCCTTAAATAATGCAGCAGAGTCCTTAAATAATGCAACAAAGTCCTTAAATAATGCAGCAGAGTCCTTAAATAATGCAACAAAGTCCTTAAATAATGCAGCAGAGTCCTTAAATAATGCAGCAGAGTACTGAAATACCGCAGCAGGGTCCTTAAATAATGCAGCAAAGTCGTTAAATAATGAAGTAGAGTCCTTAAATAATGCAACAAAGTCCTTAAATGATGCAGCAGAGTCCTTAAATAATGCAACAAAGTCCTTAAATAATGCAGGAGAGTCCTTAAATAATGCAACAAAGTCCTTAAACAATGCAGCAGAGTCCTTAAATAATGCAGAAGAGTCCTTAAATAATGCAACCAAGACCTTAAATAATGCAGCAGAGTCCTTAAATAATGCAACAAAGTACTTAAATAATGCAGCAGAGTCCTTAAGTACCGATGCAGAGTCCTTAAATACTGCAGCAAAGTCCTTAAATAAAGCAGCAGAGTCCTTAAATAATGCAGCAAAGTCATTAAATAATGCAGCAGAGTCCTTAAATAATGCAACAAATTCCTTAAATAATGCAGCAGAGTCCTTAAATAATGCAATAAAGTCCATAAATAATGCAGCAAAGTCCTTAAATAATTCAGCAGAGTGCTGAAATACCGCAGCAGGGTCCTTAAATAATGCAGCAGAGTCCTTAAAAAATGCAACAAAGTCCTTAAATAATGCAGCAGGGTCCTTAAATAATGCAACAAAGTCCTTAAATAATGCAGCAGAGTCCTTAAAAAATGCAGCAAAGTCCGTAAATAATGCAGCAGAGTCCTTAAATAATCCAGCCAAGTCCTTAAATAATGCAACAAAGTCCTTAAATAATGCAGCAGATTACTGAAATACTGCAGCAGGGTCCTTAAATAATGCAGCAGAGTCCTTAAATAATGCAACAAAGTCCTTAAATAATGCAGCAGAGTCCTTAAATAATGCAACAAAGTCCTTAAATAATGCAGCAGAGTCCTTAAATAATGCAGTAAAGTCCTTAAATAATGCAGCACAGTCCTTAAATAGTACAGCCAAGTCCTTAAATAATGCAGCAAAGTCTTTAAATAATGCAATAAAGTCCATAAATAATGCAGCAAAGTCCTTAAATAATGCAGCAGAGTACTGAAATACCGCAGCAGGATCCTTAAATAATGCAGCAGAGTCCTTAAATAATGCAACAAAGTCCTTAAATAATGCAGAACAGTCCTTAAATAATGCAATAAAGTCCTTAAATAATGCAGCAAAGTCCTTAAATAATGCAGCAGAGTCCTTAAATAATGCAGCAAAGTCCTTAAATAATGCAACAAAGTCCTTAAATAATGCAGCAGAGTCCTTAAATAATGCAACAAAGTCCTTAAATAATGCAGCAGAGTCCTTAAATAATGCAGCACATTCCATAAATAATACAGCAGAGTCCTTAAATAATCCAGCCAAGTCCTTAAATAATGCAGAAAAGTCCTTAAATAATGCAGCAGAGTCCTTAAATACTGCTGCAGAGTCCTTAAATAATGCAGCAAAGTCCTTAAATACCACAGCAGAGTCCTTAAATAATGCAGCAAAGTATTTAAATAATGCAGCACAGTCCCTAAATAATCCAGCCAAGTCCTTAAATAATGCAGCAGAGTCCTTAAATAATGCAGAAAAGTCCTTAAATAATGCAGCAGAGTCCTTAAATACTTCTGCATAGTCCTTAAATAATGCAGCAAAGTCCTTGAATAATGCAGCAGAGTCCTTAAATAATGCAACAAAGTCCTTAAATAATGCAGAAGAGTCCTTAAATAATGCAACAAAGTTCTTAAATAATGCAGCAGAGTCCTAAAATACCACAGCAGAGTCCTTAAATAATGCAGCAAAGTCTTTAAATAATGCAACAAAGTCCTTAAATAATGCAGCAGAGACCTTAAATAATGCAGAAGAGTCCTTAAATAATCCAGCCAAGTCCTTAAATAATCCAGCCAAGTCCTTTAATAATGCAGCAGAGTCCTTAAATAATGCAACAAAATCCTTAAATAATGCAGAAGAGTCCTTAAATAATCCAGCCAAGTCCTTAAATCATGCAGCAGGGTCCTTAAATAATCCAGCCAAGTCCTTAAATAATGCAGCAGAGTCCTTAAATAATGCAGCAAAGTCATTAAATAATGCAGCAGAGTCCTTAAATACTTCAGCATAGTCCTTAAATAATGCAGCAAAGTCCTTGAATAATGCATCAGAGTCCTTAAATAATGCAACAAAGTCCTTAAATAATGCAGAAGAGTCCTTAAATAATGCAACAAAGTCCTTAAATAATGCAGCAGAATCCTTAAATAATGCAACAAAGTACTTAAATAATGCAGCAGAGTCCTTAAATAATGCAGCAAAGTCATTAAATAATGCTGCAGAGTCCTTAAATAATGCAGCAAATTCCTTAAATAATGCAGCAAAGTCTTTAAATAATGCAATAAAGTCCATAAATAATGCAGCAAAGTCCTTAAATAATGCAGCAGAGTACTGAAATACCGCAGCAGGGTCCTTAAATAATGCAGCAAAGTCATTAAATAATGAAGTAGAGTCCTTAAATAATGCAACAACGTCCTTAAATGATGCAGCAGAGTCCTTAAATAATGCAACAAAGTCCTTAAATAATGCAGCAGAGTCCTTAAATAATGCAGCAGAGTACTGAAATACTGCAGCAGGGTCCTTAAATAATGCAGCAAAGTCGTTAAATAATGAAGTAGAGTCCTTAAATAATGCAAAAAAGTCCTTAAATGATGCAACAGAGTCCTTAAATAATGCAACAAATTCCTTAAATAATGCAGCAGAGTCCTTAAATAATGCAACAAAGTACTTAAATAATGCAGCAGAGTCCTTAAATAATGCAACAAAGTACTTAAATAATGCAGCAGAGTCCTTAAGTAACGTAGCAGAGTACTTAAATAATGCAGCAAAGTCATTAAATAATGCAGCAGAGTCCTTTAATAATGCAACAAATTCCTTAAATAATGCAGCAGAGTCCTTAAATAATGCAATAAAGTCCATAAATAATGCAGCAAAGTCCTTATATAATTCAGCAGAGTGCTGAAATACCGCAGCAGGGTCCTTAAATAATGCAGCAGAGTCCTTAAATAATGCAACAAAGTCCTTAAATAATGCAGCAGGGTCCTTAAATAATGCAACAAAGTCCTTAAATAATGCAGCAGAGTCCTTAAATAATGCAGCAAAGTCCTTAAATAATGCAACAAAGTCCTTAAATAATGCAGCAGGGTCCTTAAATAATGCAACAAAGTCCTTAAATAATGCAGCAGAGTCCTTAAATAATGCAGCAAAGTCCTTAAATAATGCAGCAGAGTCCTTAAATAATCCAGCCAAGTCCTTAAATAATGCAGCAAAGTCCTTAAATAATGCAGCAGAGTACTGAAATACTGCAGCAGGATCCTTAAATAATGCAGCAGAGTCCTTAAATAATGCAACAAAGTCCTTAAATAATGCAGAACAGTCCTTAAATAATGCAGCAAAGTCCTTAAATAATGCAACAAAGTCCTTAAATAATGCAACAAAGTCCTTAAATAATGCAGCAGAGTCCTTAAATAATGCAACAAAGTACTTAAATAATGCAGAAGAGTCCTTAAATAATGCAACAAAGTCCTTAAATAATGCAGCTGAGTACTTAAATAATGCAACAAAGTACTTAAATAATGCAGCAGAGTCCTTAAGTACCGTATCAGAGTCCTTAAATAATGCAGCAAAGTCCTTAAATAATGCAGCAGAGTCCTTAAATAATGCAGCAAAGTCCTTAAATAATGCAACAAAGTCCTTAAATAATGCAGCAGATTACTGAAATACTGCAGCAGGGTCCTTAAATAATGCAGCAGAGTCCTTAAATAATGCAACAAAGTCCTTAAATAATGCAGCAGAGTCCTTAAATAATGCAACAAAGTCCTTAAATAATGCAGCAGAGTCCTTAAATAATGCAGCAGAGTACTGAAATACCGCAGCAGGGTCCTTAAATAATGCAGCAAAGTCGTTAAATAATGAAGTAGAGTCCTTAAATAATGCAACAAAGTCCTTAAATGATGCAGCAGAGTCCTTAAATAATGCAACAAAGTCCTTAAATAATGCAGGAGAGTCCTTAAATAATGCAACAAAGTCCTTAAACAATGCAGCAGAGTCCTTAAATAATGCAGAAGAGTCCTTAAATAATGCAACCAAGACCTTAAATAATGCAGCAGAGTCCTTAAATAATGCAACAAAGTACTTAAATAATGCAGCAGAGTCCTTAAGTACCGATGCAGAGTCCTTAAATACTGCAGCAAAGTCCTTAAATAAAGCAGCAGAGTCCTTAAATAATGCAGCAAAGTCATTAAATAATGCAGCAGAGTCCTTAAATAATGCAACAAATTCCTTAAATAATGCAGCAGAGTCCTTAAATAATGCAATAAAGTCCATAAATAATGCAGCAAAGTCCTTAAATAATTCAGCAGAGTGCTGAAATACCGCAGCAGGGTCCTTAAATAATGCAGCAGAGTCCTTAAAAAATGCAACAAAGTCCTTAAATAATGCAGCAGGGTCCTTAAATAATGCAACAAAGTCCTTAAATAATGCAGCAGAGTCCTTAAAAAATGCAGCAAAGTCCGTAAATAATGCAGCAGAGTCCTTAAATAATCCAGCCAAGTCCTTAAATAATGCAACAAAGTCCTTAAATAATGCAGCAGATTACTGAAATACTGCAGCAGGGTCCTTAAATAATGCAGCAGAGTCCTTAAATAATGCAACAAAGTCCTTAAATAATGCAGCAGAGTCCTTAAATAATGCAACAAAGTCCTTAAATAATGCAGCAGAGTCCTTAAATAATGCAGTAAAGTCCTTAAATAATGCAGCACAGTCCTTAAATAGTACAGCCAAGTCCTTAAATAATGCAGCAAAGTCTTTAAATAATGCAATAAAGTCCATAAATAATGCAGCAAAGTCCTTAAATAATGCAGCAGAGTACTGAAATACCGCAGCAGGATCCTTAAATAATGCAGCAGAGTCCTTAAATAATGCAACAAAGTCCTTAAATAATGCAGAACAGTCCTTAAATAATGCAATAAAGTCCTTAAATAATGCAGCAAAGTCCTTAAATATTGCAGCAGAGTCCTTAAATAATGCAACAAAGTCCTTAAATAATGCAACAAAGTCCTTAAATAATGCAGCAGAGTCCTTAAATAATGCAGCAGAGTCCTTAAATAATCCAGCCAAGTCCTTAAATACTGCAGCAGAGTACTTAAATAATGCAGCAAAGTCCTTAAATAATGCAGCAGAGTCCTTAAATAATGCAGCAAAGTCCTTATATAATGCAGCACAGTCCTTAAATAATCCAGCCAAGTCCTTAAATAATGCAGCAATGTCTTTAAATAATGCAATAAAGTCCATAAATAATGCAGCAAATTCCTTAAATAATGCAGCAGAGTACTGAAATACCGCAGCAGGATCCTTAAATAATGCAGCAGAGTCCTTAAATAATGCAACAAAGTCCTTAAATAATGCAGAACAGTCCTTAAATAATGCAATAAAGTCCTTAAATAATGCAGCAAAGTCCTTAAATAATGCAGCAGAGTCCTTAAATAATGCAACAAAGTCCTTAAATAATGCAGCAGAGTCCTTAAATAATGCAAGAAAGTCCTTAAATAATGCAGCACATTCCTTAAATAATGCAGCAGAGTCCTTAAATAATGCAACAAAGTCCTTAAATAATGCAGCAGAGTCCTTAAATAATGCAAGAAAGGCCTTAAATAATGCAGCAAATTCCTTAAATAATGCAGCAAAGTCTTTAAATAATGCAATAAAGTCCTTAAATAATGCAGCAGAGTACTGAAATACCGCAGCAGGGTCCTTAAATAATGCAGCAAAGTCGTTAAATAATGAAGTAGAGTCCTTAAATAATGCAACAATGTCCTTAAATGATGCAGCAGAGTCCTTAAATAATGCAACAAAGTCCTTAAATAATGCAGCAGAGTCCTTAAATAATGCAGCAGAGTACTGAAATACCGCAGCAGGGTCCTTAAATAATGCAGCAAAGTCGTTAAATAATGAAGTAGAGTCCTTAAATAATGCAACAAAGTCCTTAAATGATGCAGCAGAGTCCTTAAATAATGCAACAAAGTCCTTAAATAATGCAGCAGAGTCCTTAGATAATGCAACAAAGTCCTTAAACAATGCAGCAGAGTCCTTAAATAATGCAGAAGAGTCCTTAAATAATACAACCAAGACCTTAAATAATGCAGCAGAGTCCTTAAATAATGCAACAAAGTACTTAAATAATGCAGCAGAGTCCTTAAGTACCGTAGCAGAGTCCTTAAATACTGCAGCAAAGTCCTTAAATAATGCAGCAGAGTCCTTAAATAATGCAGCAAAGTCATTAGATAATGCAGCAGAGTCCTTAAATAATGCAACAAATCCCTTAAATAATGCAGCAGAGTCCTTAAATAATGCAATAAAGTCCATAAATAATGCAGCAAAGTCCTTAAATAATTCAGCAGAGTGCTGAAATACCGCAGCAGGGTCCTTAAATAATGCAGTAGAGTCCTTAAATAATGGAACAAAGTCCTTAAATAATGCAGCAGGGTCCTTAAATAATGCAAAAAAGTCCTTAAATAATGCAGCAGATTCCTTAAAAAATGCAGCAAAGTCCGTAAATAATGCAGCAGAGTCCTTAAAGAATCCAGCCAAGTCCTTAAATAATGCAACAAAGTCCTTAAATAATGCAGCAGATTACTGAAATACTGCAGCAGGGTCCTTAAATAATGCAGCAGAGTTCTTAAATAATGCAACAAAGTCCTTAAATAATGCAGCAGAGTCCTTAAATAATGCAACAAAGTCCTTAAATAATGCAGCAGAGTCCTTACATAATGCAGCAAAGTCCTTAAATAATGCAGCACAGTCCTTAAATAATCCAGCCAAGTCCTTAAATAATGCAGCAAAGTCTTTAAATAATGCAATAAAGTCCATAAATGATGCAGCAAATTCCTTAAATAATGCAGCAGAGTACTGAAATACCGCAGCAGAATCCTTAAATAATGCAACAGAGTCCTTAAATAATGCAGCAGAGTCCTTAAATAATGCAGCAGAGTCCTTAAATAATGCAACAAAGTCCTTAAATAATGCAGCAGTCCTTAAATAATGCAGCACATTCCTTAAATAATACAGCAGAGTCCTTAAATAATCCAGCCAAGTCCTTAAATAATGCAGCAGAGTCCTTAAATAATGCAGAAAAGTCCTTAAATAATGCAGCAGAGTCCTTAAATACTGCAGCAGAGTCCATAAATAATGCAGCAAAGTCCTTAAATACCACAGCAGAGTCCTTAAATAATGCAGCAAAGTCTTTAAATAATGCAGCACAGTCCTTAAATAATCCAGCCAAGTCCTTAAATAATGCAGCAGAGTCCTTAAATAATGCAGAAAAGTCCTTAAATAATGCAGCAGAGTCCTTAAATACTTCTGCATAGTCCTTAAATAATGCAGCAAAGTCCTTGAATAATGCAGCAGAGTCCTTAAATAATGCAACAAAGTCCTTAAATAATGCAGAAGAGTCCTTAAATAATGCAGCTAATTCCTTAAATAATGCAGCAAAGTCTTTAAATAATGCAATAAAGTCCATAAATAATGCAGCAAAGTTCTTAAATAATGCAGCAGAGTCCTTAAATACCACAGCAGAGTCCTTAAATAATGCAGCAAAGTCTTTAAATAATGCAACAAAGTCCTTAAATAATGCAGCAGAGACCTTAAATAATGCAGAAGAGTCCTTAAATAATCCAGCCAAGTCCTTAAATAATCCAGCCAAGTCCTTAAATAATGCAGCAGAGTCCTTAAATAATGCAACAAAATCCTTAAATAATGCAGAAGAGTCCTTAAATAATCCAGCCAAGTCCTTAAATCATGCAGCAGGGTCCTTAAATAATCCAGCCAAGTCCTTAAATAATGCAGCAGAGTCCTTAAATAATGCAGCAAAGTCCTTAAATAATGCAGCAGAGTCCTTAAATACTTCAGAATAGTCCTTAAATAATGCAGCAAAGTCCTTGAATAATGCATCAGAGTCCTTAAATAATGCAACAATGTCCTTAAATAATGCAGAAGAGTCCTTAAATAATGCAACAAAGTCCTTAAATAATGCAGCAGAATCCTTAAATAATGCAACAAAGTACTTAAATAATGCAGCAGAGTCCTTAAATAATGCAGCAAAGTCATTAAATAATGCTGCAGAGTCCTTAAATACCACAGCAGAGTCCTTAAATAATGCAGCAAAGTCTTTAAATAATGCAACAAAGTCCTTAAATAATGCAGCAGAGACCTTAAATAATGCAGAAGAGTCCTTAAATAATCCAGCCAAGTCCTTAAATAATCCAGCCAAGTCCTTAAATAATGCAGCAGAGTCCTTAAATAATGCAACAAAATCCTTAAATAATGCAGAAGAGTCCTTAAATAATCCAGCCAAGTCCTTAAATCATGCAGCAGGGTCCTTAAATAATCCAGCCAAGTCCTTAAATAATGCAGCAGAGTCCTTAAATAATGCAGCAAAGTCCTTAAATAATGCAGCAGAGTCCTTAAATACTTCAGCATAGTCCTTAAATAATGCAGCAAAGTCCTTGAATAATGCATCAGAGTCCTTAAATAATGCAACAATGTCCTTAAATAATGCAGAAGAGTCCTTAAATAATGCAACAAAGTCCTTAAATAATGCAGCAGAATCCTTAAATAATGCAACAAAGTACTTAAATAATGCAGCAGAGTCCTTAAATAATGCAGCAAAGTCATTAAATAATGCTGCAGAGTCCTTAAATAATGCAGCAAATTCCTTAAATAATGCAGCAAAGTCTTTAAATAATGCAATAAAGTCCATAAATAATGCAGCAAAGTCCTTAAATAATGCAGCAGAGTACTGAAATACCGCAGCAGGGTCCTTAAATAATGCAGCAAAGTCGTTAAATAATGAAGTAGAGTCCTTAAATAATGCAACAACGTCCTTAAATGATGCAGCAGAGTCCTTAAATAATGCAACAAAGTCCTTAAATAATGCAGCAGAGTCCTTAAATAATGCAGCAGAGTACTGAAATACTGCAGCAGGGTCCTTAAATAATGCAGCAAAGTCGTTAAATAATGAAGTAGTGTCCTTAAATAATGCAAAAAAGTCCTTAAATGATGCAACAGAGTCCTTAAATAATGCAACAAATTCCTTAAATAATGCAGCAGAGTCCTTAAATAATGCAACAAAGTCCTTAAACAATGCAGCAGAGTCCTTAAATAATGCAGAAGAGTCCTTAAATAATGCAACCAAGACCTTAAATAATGCAGCAGAGTCCTTAAATAATGCAACAAAGTACTTAAATAATGCAGCAGAGTCCTTAAGTAACGTAGCAGAGTACTTAAATAATGCAGCAAAGTCATTAAATAATGCAGCAGAGTCCTTAAATAATGCAATAAAGTCCATAAATAATGCAGCAAAGTCCTTAAATAATTCAGCAGAGTGCTGAAATACCGCAGCAGGGTCCTTAAATAATGCAGCAGAGTCCTTAAATAATGCAACAAAGTCCTTAAATAATGCAGCAGGGTCCTTAAATAATGCAACAAAGTCCTTAAATAATGCAGCAGAGTCCTTAAATAATGCAGCAAAGTCCTTAAATAATGCAGCAGAGTCCTTAAATAATCCAGCCAAGTCCTTAAATAATGCAGCAAAGTCCTTAAATAATGCAGCAGAGTACTGAAATACCGCAGCAGGATCCTTAAATAATGCAGCAGAGTCCTTAAATAATGCAGCAAAGTCCTTAAATAATGCAACAAAGTCCTTAAATAATGCAACAAAGTTCTTAAATAATGCAGCAGAGTCCTTAAATACCACAGCAGAGTCCTTAAATAATGCAGCAAAGTCTTTAAATAATGCAACAAAGTCCTTAAATAATGCAGCAGAGTCCTTAAATAATGCAACAAAATCCTTAAATAATGCAGAAGAGTCCTTAAATAATCCAGCCAAGTCCTTAAATCATGCAGCAGGGTCCTTAAATAATCCTGCCAAGTCCTTAAATAATGCAGCAGAGTCCTTAAATAATGCAGCAAAGTCCTTAAATAATGCAGCAGAGTCCTTAAATAATGCAACAAATCCCTTAAATAATGCAGCAGAGTCCTTAAATAATGCAACAAATCCCTTAAATAATGCAGCAGAGTCCTTAAATAATGCAATAAAGTCCATAAATAATGCAGCAAAGTCCTTAAATAATTCAGCAGAGTGCTGAAATACCGCAGCAGGGTCCTTAAATAATGCAGTAGAGTCCTTAAATAATGGAACAAAGTCCTTAAATAATGCAGCAGGGTCCTTAAATAATGCAAAAAAGTCCTTAAATAATGCAGCAGATTCCTTAAAAAATGCAGCAAAGTCCGTAAATAATGCAGCAGAGTCCTTAAAGAATCCAGCCAAGTCCTTAAATAATGCAACAAAGTCCTTAAATAATGCAGCAGATTACTGAAATACTGCAGCAGGGTCCTTAAATAATGCAGCAGAGTTCTTAAATAATGCAACAAAGTCCTTAAATAATGCAGCAGAGTCCTTAAATAATGCAACAAAGTCCTTAAATAATGCAGCAGAGTCCTTACATAATGCAGCAAAGTCCTTAAATAATGCAGCACAGTCCTTAAATAATCCAGCCAAGTCCTTAAATAATGCAGCAAAGTCTTTAAATAATGCAATAAAGTCCATAAATGATGCAGAAAATTCCTTAAATAATGCAGCAGAGTACTGAAATACCGCAGCAGAATCCTTAAATAATGCAACAGAGTCCTTAAATAATGCAGCAGAGTCCTTAAATAATGCAGCAGAGTCCTTAAATAATGCAACAAAGTCCTTAAATAATGCAGCAGTCCTTAAATAATGCAGCACATTCCTTAAATAATACAGCAGAGTCCTTAAATAATCCAGCCAAGTCCTTAAATAATGCAGCAGAGTCCTTAAATAATGCAGAAAAGTCCTTAAATAATGCAGCAGAGTCCTTAAATACTGCAGCAGAGTCCATAAATAATGCAGCAAAGTCCTTAAATACCACAGCAGAGTCCTTAAATAATGCAGCAAAGTCTTTAAATAATGCAGCACAGTCCTTAAATAATCCAGCCAAGTCCTTAAATAATGCAGCAGAGTCCTTAAATAATGCAGAAAAGTCCTTAAATAATGCAGCAGAGTCCTTAAATACTTCTGCATAGTCCTTAAATAATGCAGCAAAGTCCTTGAATAATGCAGCAGAGTCCTTAAATAATGCAACAAAGTCCTTAAATAATGCAGAAGAGTCCTTAAATAATGCAGCTAATTCCTTAAATAATGCAGCAAAGTCTTTAAATAATGCAATAAAGTCCATAAATAATGCAGCAAAGTTCTTAAATAATGCAGCAGAGTCCTTAAATACCACAGCAGAGTCCTTAAATAATGCAGCAAAGTCTTTAAATAATGCAACAAAGTCCTTAAATAATGCAGCAGAGACCTTAAATAATGCAGAAGAGTCCTTAAATAATCCAGCCAAGTCCTTAAATAATCCAGCCAAGTCCTTAAATAATGCAGCAGAGTCCTTAAATAATGCAACAAAATCCTTAAATAATGCAGAAGAGTCCTTAAATAATCCAGCCAAGTCCTTAAATCATGCAGCAGGGTCCTTAAATAATCCAGCCAAGTCCTTAAATAATGCAGCAGAGTCCTTAAATAATGCAGCAAAGTCCTTAAATAATGCAGCAGAGTCCTTAAATACTTCAGCATAGTCCTTAAATAATGCAGCAAAGTCCTTGAATAATGCATCAGAGTCCTTAAATAATGCAACAATGTCCTTAAATAATGCAGAAGAGTCCTTAAATAATGCAACAAAGTCCTTAAATAATGCAGCAGAATCCTTAAATAATGCAACAAAGTACTTAAATAATGCAGCAGAGTCCTTAAATAATGCAGCAAAGTCATTAAATAATGCTGCAGAGTCCTTAAATACCACAGCAGAGTCCTTAAATAATGCAGCAAAGTCTTTAAATAATGCAACAAAGTCCTTAAATAATGCAGCAGAGACCTTAAATAATGCAGAAGAGTCCTTAAATAATCCAGCCAAGTCCTTAAATAATCCAGCCAAGTCCTTAAATAATGCAGCAGAGTCCTTAAATAATGCAACAAAATCCTTAAATAATGCAGAAGAGTCCTTAAATAATCCAGCCAAGTCCTTAAATCATGCAGCAGGGTCCTTAAATAATCCAGCCAAGTCCTTAAATAATGCAGCAGAGTCCTTAAATAATGCAGCAAAGTCCTTAAATAATGCAGCAGAGTCCTTAAATACTTCAGCATAGTCCTTAAATAATGCAGCAAAGTCCTTGAATAATGCATCAGAGTCCTTAAATAATGCAACAATGTCCTTAAATAATGCAGAAGAGTCCTTAAATAATGCAACAAAGTCCTTAAATAATGCAGCAGAATCCTTAAATAATGCAACAAAGTACTTAAATAATGCAGCAGAGTCCTTAAATAATGCAGCAAAGTCATTAAATAATGCTGCAGAGTCCTTAAATAATGCAGCAAATTCCTTAAATAATGCAGCAAAGTCTTTAAATAATGCAATAAAGTCCATAAATAATGCAGCAAAGTCCTTAAATAATGCAGCAGAGTACTGAAATACCGCAGCAGGGTCCTTAAATAATGCAGCAAAGTCGTTAAATAATGAAGTAGAGTCCTTAAATAATGCAACAACGTCCTTAAATGATGCAGCAGAGTCCTTAAATAATGCAACAAAGTCCTTAAATAATGCAGCAGAGTCCTTAAATAATGCAGCAGAGTACTGAAATACTGCAGCAGGGTCCTTAAATAATGCAGCAAAGTCGTTAAATAATGAAGTAGAGTCCTTAAATAATGCAAAAAAGTCCTTAAATGATGCAACAGAGTCCTTAAATAATGCAACAAATTCCTTAAATAATGCAGCAGAGTCCTTAAATAATGCAACAAAGTCCTTAAACAATGCAGCAGAGTCCTTAAATAATGCAGAAGAGTCCTTAAATAATGCAACCAAGACCTTAAATAATGCAGCAGAGTCCTTAAATAATGCAACAAAGTACTTAAATAATGCAGCAGAGTCCTTAAGTAACGTAGCAGAGTACTTAAATAATGCAGCAAAGTCATTAAATAATGCAGCAGAGTCCTTAAATAATGCAATAAAGTCCATAAATAATGCAGCAAAGTCCTTAAATAATTCAGCAGAGTGCTGAAATACCGCAGCAGGGTCCTTAAATAATGCAGCAGAGTCCTTAAATAATGCAACAAAGTCCTTAAATAATGCAGCAGGGTCCTTAAATAATGCAACAAAGTCCTTAAATAATGCAGCAGAGTCCTTAAATAATGCAGCAAAGTCCTTAAATAATGCAGCAGAGTCCTTAAATAATCCAGCCAAGTCCTTAAATAATGCAGCAAAGTCCTTAAATAATGCAGCAGAGTACTGAAATACCGCAGCAGGATCCTTAAATAATGCAGCAGAGTCCTTAAATAATGCAGCAAAGTCCTTAAATAATGCAACAAAGTCCTTAAATAATGCAACAAAGTTCTTAAATAATGCAGCAGAGTCCTTAAATACCACAGCAGAGTCCTTAAATAATGCAGCAAAGTCTTTAAATAATGCAACAAAGTCCTTAAATAATGCAGCAGAGTCCTTAAATAATGCAACAAAATCCTTAAATAATGCAGAAGAGTCCTTAAATAATCCAGCCAAGTCCTTAAATCATGCAGCAGGGTCCTTAAATAATCCAGCCAAGTCCTTAAATAATGCAGCAGAGTCCTTAAATAATGCAGCAAAGTCCTTAAATAATGCAGCAGAGTCCTTAAATACTTCAGCATAGTCCTTAAATAATGCAGCAAAGTCCTTGAATAATGCATCAGAGTCCTTAAATAATGCAACAAATTCCTTAAACAATGCAGAAAAGTCCTTAAATAATGCAGCAGAATCCTTAAATAATGCAACAAAGTACTTAAATAATGCAGCAGAGTCCTTAAATAATGCAGCAAAGTCATTAAATAATGCTGCAGAGTCCTTAAATAATGCAGCAAATTCCTTAAATAATGCAGCAAAGTCTTTAAATAATGCAATAAAGTCCATAAATAATGCTGCAAAGTCCTTAAATAATGCAGCAGAGTACTGAAATACCGCAGCAGGGTCCTTAAATAATGCAGCAAAGTCGTTAAATAATGAAGTAGAGTCCTTAAATAATGCAACAACGTCCTTAAATGATGCAGCAGAGTCCTTAAATAATGCAATAAAGTCCTTAAATAATGCAGCAGAGTCCTTAAATAATGCAGCAGAGTACTGAAATACTGCAGCAGGGTCCTTAAATAATGCAGCAAAGTCGTTAAATAATGAAGTAGAGTCCTTAAATAATGAAAAAAAGTCCTTAAATGATGCAACAGAGTCCTTAAATAATGCAACAAATTCCTTAAATAATGCAGCAGAGTCCTTAAATAATGCAACAAAGTCCTTAAACAATGCAGCAGAGTCCTTAAATAATGCAGAAGAGTCCTTAAATAATGCAACCAAGACCTTAAATAATGCAACAGAGTCCTTAAATAATGCAACAAAGTACTTAAATAATGCAGCAGAGTCCTTAAGTAACGTAGCAGAGTACTTAAATAATGCAGCAAAGTCATTAAATAATTCAGCAGAGTGCTGAAATACCGCAGCAGGGTCCTTAAATAATGCAGCAGAGTCCTTAAATAATGCAACAAAGTCCTTAAATAATGCAGCAGAGTCCTTAAATAATGCAAGAAAGTCCTTAAATAATGCAGCACATTCCTTAAATAATGCAGCAGAGTCCTTAAATAATGCAACAAAGTCCTTAAATAATGCAGCAGAGTCCTTAAATAATGCAAGAAAGGCCTTAAATAATGCAGCAAATTCCTTAAATAATGCAGCAAAGTCTTTAAATAATGCAATAAAGTCCTTAAATAATGCAGCAGAGTACTGAAATACCGCAGCAGGGTCCTTAAATAATGCAGCAAAGTCGTTAAATAATGAAGTAGAGTCCTTAAATAATGCAACAACGTCCTTAAATGATGCAGCAGAGTCCTTAAATAATGCAACAAAGTCCTTAAATAATGCAGCAGAGTCCTTAAATAATGCAGCAGAGTACTGAAATACCGCAGCAGGGTCCTTAAATAATGCAGCAAAGTCGTTAAATAATGAAGTAGAGTCCTTAAATAATGCAACAAAGTCCTTAAATGATGCAGCAGAGTCCTTAAATAATGCAACAAAGTCCTTAAATAATGCAGCAGAGTCCTTAGATAATGCAACAAAGTCCTTAAACAATGCAGCAGAGTCCTTAAATAATGCAGAAGAGTCCTTAAATAATACAACCAAGACCTTAAATAATGCAGCAGAGTCCTTAAATAATGCAACAAAGTACTTAAATAATGCAGCAGAGTCCTTAAGTACCGTAGCAGAGTCCTTAAATACTGCAGCAAAGTCCTTAAATAATGCAGCAGAGTCCTTAAATAATGCAGCAAAGTCATTAGATAATGCAGCAGAGTCCTTAAATAATGCAACAAATCCCTTAAATAATGCAGCAGAGTCCTTAAATAATGCAATAAAGTCCATAAATAATGCAGCAAAGTCCTTAAATAATTCAGCAGAGTGCTGAAATACCGCAGCAGGGTCCTTAAATAATGCAGTAGAGTCCTTAAATAATGGAACAAAGTCCTTAAATAATGCAGCAGGGTCCTTAAATAATGCAAAAAAGTCCTTAAATAATGCAGCAGATTCCTTAAAAAATGCAGCAAAGTCCGTAAATAATGCAGCAGAGTCCTTAAAGAATCCAGCCAAGTCCTTAAATAATGCAACAAAGTCCTTAAATAATGCAGCAGATTACTGAAATACTGCAGCAGGGTCCTTAAATAATGCAGCAGAGTTCTTAAATAATGCAACAAAGTCCTTAAATAATGCAGCAGAGTCCTTAAATAATGCAACAAAGTCCTTAAATAATGCAGCAGAGTCCTTACATAATGCAGCAAAGTCCTTAAATAATGCAGCACAGTCCTTAAATAATCCAGCCAAGTCCTTAAATAATGCAGCAAAGTCTTTAAATAATGCAATAAAGTCCATAAATGATGCAGCAAATTCCTTAAATAATGCAGCAGAGTACTGAAATACCGCAGCAGAATCCTTAAATAATGCAACAGAGTCCTTAAATAATGCAGCAGAGTCCTTAAATAATGCAACAAAGTCCTTAAATAATGCAGCAGAGTCCTTAAATAATGCAACAAAGTCCTTAAATAATGCAGCAGAGTCCTTAAATAATGCAGCACATTCCTTAAATAATACAGCAGAGTCCTTAAATAATCCAGCCAAGTCCTTAAATAATGCAGCAGAGTCCTTAAATAATGCAGAAAAGTCCTTAAATAATGAAGCAGAGTCCTTAAATACTGCAGCAGAGTCCATAAATAATGCAGCAAAGTCCTTAAATACCACAGCAGAGTCCTTAAATAATGCAGCAAAGTCTTTAAATAATGCAGCACAGTCCTTAAATAATGCAGCAGAGTCCTTAAATAATGCAACAAAGTCCTTAAATAATGCAGCAGAGTCCTTAAATAATGCAAGAAAGGCCTTAAATAATGCAGCAAATTCCTTAAATAATGCAGCAAAGTCTTTAAATAATGCAATAAAGTCCTTAAATAATGCAGCAGAGTACTGAAATACCGCAGCAGGGTCCTTAAATAATGCAGCAAAGTCGTTAAATAATGAAGTAGAGTCCTTAAATAATGCAACAACGTCCTTAAATGATGCAGCAGAGTCCTTAAATAATGCAACAAAGTCCTTAAATAATGCAGCAGAGTCCTTAAATAATGCAGCAGAGTACTGAAATACCGCAGCAGGGTCCCTTAAATAATGCAGCAAAGTCGTTAAATAATGAAGTAGAGTCCTTAAATAATGCAACAAAGTCCTTAAATGATGCAGCAGAGTCCTTAAATAATGCAACAAAGTCCTTAAATAATGCAGCAGAGTCCTTAGATAATGCAACACAGTCCTTAAACAATGCAGCAGAGTCCTTAAATAATGCAGAAGAGTCCTTAAATAATACAACCAAGACCTTAAATAATGCAGCAGAGTCCTTAAATAATGCAACAAAGTACTTAAATAATGCAGCAGAGTCCTTAAGTACCGTAGCAGAGTCCTTAAATACTGCAGCAAAGTCCTTAAATAATGCAGCAGAGTCCTTAAATAATGCAGCAAAGTCATTAGATAATGCAGCAGAGTCCTTAAATAATGCAACAAATCCCTTAAATAATGCAGCAGAGTCCTTAAATAATGCAATAAAGTCCATAAATAATGCAGCAAAGTCCTTAAATAATTCAGCAGAGTGCTGAAATACCGCAGCAGGGTCCTTAAATAATGCAGTAGAGTCCTTAAATAATGGAACAAAGTCCTTAAATAATGCAGCAGGGTCCTTAAATAATGCAAAAAAGTCCTTAAATAATGCAGCAGATTCCTTAAAAAATGCAGCAAAGTCCGTAAATAATGCAGCAGAGTCCTTAAAGAATCCAGCCAAGTCCTTAAATAATGCAACAAAGTCCTTAAATAATGCAGCAGATTACTGAAATACTGCAGCAGGGTCCTTAAATAATGCAGCAGAGTTCTTAAATAATGCAACAAAGTCCTTAAATAATGCAGCAGAGTCCTTAAATAATGCAACAAAGTCCTTAAATAATGCAGCAGAGTCCTTACATAATGCAGAAAAGTCCTTAAATAATGCAGCAGAGTCCTTAAATACTGCAGCAGAGTCCATAAATAATGCAGCAAAGTCCTTAAATACCACAGCAGAGTCCTTAAATAATGCAGCAAAGTCTTTAAATAATGCAGCACAGTCCTTAAATAATCCAGCCAAGTCCTTAAATAATGCAGCAGAGTCCTTAAATAATGCAGAAAAGTCCTTAAATAATGCAGCAGAGTCCTTAAATACTTCTGCATAGTCCTTAAATAATGCAGCAAAGTCCTTGAATAATGCAGCAGAGTCCTTAAATAATGCAACAAAGTCCTTAAATAATGCAGAAGAGTCCTTAAATAATGCAGCTAATTCCTTAAATAATGCAGCAAAGTCTTTAAATAATGCAATAAAGTCCATAAATAATGCAGCAAAGTTCTTAAATAATGCAGCAGAGTCCTTAAATACCACAGCAGAGTCCTTAAATAATGCAGCAAAGTCTTTAAATAATGCAACAAAGTCCTTAAATAATGCAGCAGAGACCTTAAATAATGCAGAAGAGTCCTTAAATAATCCAGCCAAGTCCTTAAATAATCCAGCCAAGTCCTTAAATAATGCAGCAGAGTCCTTAAATAATGCAACAAAATCCTTAAATAATGCAGAAGAGTCCTTAAATAATCCAGCCAAGTCCTTAAATCATGCAGCAGGGTCCTTAAATAATCCAGCCAAGTCCTTAAATAATGCAGCAGAGTCCTTAAATAATGCAGCAAAGTCCTTAAATAATGCAGCAGAGTCCTTAAATACTTCAGCATAGTCCTTAAATAATGCAGCAAAGTCCTTGAATAATGCATCAGAGTCCTTAAATAATGCAACAATGTCCTTAAATAATGCAGAAGAGTCCTTAAATAATGCAACAAAGTCCTTAAATAATGCAGCAGAATCGTTAAATAATGCAACAAAGTACTTAAATAATGCAGCAGAGTCCTTAAATAATGCAGCAAAGTCATTAAATAATGCTGCAGAGTCCTTAAATACCACAGCAGAGTCCTTAAATAATGCAGCAAAGTCTTTAAATAATGCAACAAAGTCCTTAAATAATGCAGCAGAGACCTTAAATAATGCAGAAGAGTCCTTAAATAATCCAGCCAAGTCCTTAAATAATCCAGCCAAGTCCTTAAATAATGCAGCAGAGTCCTTAAATAATGCAACAAAATCCTTAAATAATGCAGAAGAGTCCTTAAATAATCCAGCCAAGTCCTTAAATCATGCAGCAGGGTCCTTAAATAATCCAGCCAAGTCCTTAAATAATGCAGCAGAGTCCTTAAATAATGCAGCAAAGTCCTTAAATAATGCAGCAGAGTCCTTAAATACTTCAGCATAGTCCTTAAATAATGCAGCAAAGTCCTTGAATAATGCATCAGAGTCCTTAAATAATGCAACAATGTCCTTAAATAATGCAGAAGAGTCCTTAAATAATGCAACAAAGTCCTTAAATAATGCAGCAGAATCCTTAAATAATGCAACAAAGTACTTAAATAATGCAGCAGAGTCCTTAAATAATGCAGCAAAGTCATTAAATAATGCTGCAGAGTCCTTAAATAATGCAGCAAATTCCTTAAATATTGCAGCAAAGTCTTTAAATAATGCAATAAAGTCCATAAATAATGCAGCAAAGTCCTTAAATAATGCAGCAGAGTACTGAAATACCGCAGCAGGGTCCTTAAATAATGCAGCAAAGTCGTTAAATAATGAAGTAGAGTCCTTAAATAATGCAACAACGTCCTTAAATGATGCAGCAGAGTCCTTAAATAATGCAACAAAGTCCTTAAATAATGCAGCAGAGTCCTTAAATAATGCAGCAGAGTACTGAAATACTGCAGCAGGGTCCTTAAATAATGCAGCAAAGTCGTTAAATAATGAAGTAGAGTCCTTAAATAATGCAAAAAAGTCCTTAAATGATGCAACAGAGTCCTTAAATAATGCAACAAATTCCTTAAATAATGCAGCAGAGTCCTTAAATAATGCAACAAAGTCCTTAAACAATGCAGCAGAGTCCTTAAATAATGCAGAAGAGTCCTTAAATAATGCAACCAAGACCTTAAATAATGCAGCAGAGTCCTTAAATAATGCAACAAAGTACTTAAATAATGCAGCAGAGTCCTTAAGTAACGTAGCAGAGTACTTAAATAATGCAGCAAAGTCATTAAATAATGCAGCAGAGTCCTTAAATAATGCAATAAAGTCCATAAATAATGCAGCAAAGTCCTTAAATAATTCAGCAGAGTGCTGAAATACCGCAGCAGGGTCCTTAAATAATGCAGCAGAGTCCTTAAATAATGCAACAAAGTCCTTAAATAATGCAGCAGGGTCCTTAAATAATGCAACAAAGTCCTTAAATAATGCAGCAGAGTCCTTAAATAATGCAGCAAAGTCCTTAAATAATGCAGCAGAGTCCTTAAATAATCCAGCCAAGTCCTTAAATAATGCAGCAAAGTCCTTAAATAATGCAGCAGAGTACTGAAATACCGCAGCAGGATCCTTAAATAATGCAGCAGAGTCCTTAAATAATGCAGCAAAGTCCTTAAATAATGCAACAAAGTCCTTAAATAATGCAACAAAGTTCTTAAATAATGCAGCAGAGTCCTTAAATACCACAGCAGAGTCCTTAAATAATGCAGCAAAGTCTTTAAATAATGCAACAAAGTCCTTAAATAATGCAGCAGAGTCCTTAAATAATGCAACAAAATCCTTAAATAATGCAGAAGAGTCCTTAAATAATCCAGCCAAGTCCTTAAATCATGCAGCAGGGTCCTTAAATAATCCAGCCAAGTCCTTAAATAATGCAGCAGAGTCCTTAAATAATGCAGCAAAGTCCTTAAATAATGCAGCAGAGTCCTTAAATACTTCAGCATAGTCCTTAAATAATGCAGCAAAGTCCTTGAATAATGCATCAGAGTCCTTAAATAATGCAACAAATTCCTTAAACAATGCAGAAAAGTCCTTAAATAATGCAGCAGAATCCTTAAATAATGCAACAAAGTACTTAAATAATGCAGCAGAGTCCTTAAATAATGCAGCAAAGTCATTAAATAATGCTGCAGAGTCCTTAAATAATGCAGCAAATTCCTTAAATAATGCAGCAAAGTCTTTAAATAATGCAATAAAGTCCATAAATAATGCTGCAAAGTCCTTAAATAATGCAGCAGAGTACTGAAATACCGCAGCAGGGTCCTTAAATAATGCAGCAAAGTCGTTAAATAATGAAGTAGAGTCCTTAAATAATGCAACAACGTCCTTAAATGATGCAGCAGAGTCCTTAAATAATGCAATAAAGTCCTTAAATAATGCAGCAGAGTCCTTAAATAATGCAGCAGAGTACTGAAATACTGCAGCAGGGTCCTTAAATAATGCAGCAAAGTCGTTAAATAATGAAGTAGAGTCCTTAAATAATGAAAAAAAGTCCTTAAATGATGCAACAGAGTCCTTAAATAATGCAACAAATTCCTTAAATAATGCAGCAGAGTCCTTAAATAATGCAACAAAGTCCTTAAACAATGCAGCAGAGTCCTTAAATAATGCAGAAGAGTCCTTAAATAATGCAACCAAGACCTTAAATAATGCAACAGAGTCCTTAAATAATGCAACAAAGTACTTAAATAATGCAGCAGAGTCCTTAAGTAACGTAGCAGAGTACTTAAATAATGCAGCAAAGTCATTAAATAATTCAGCAGAGTGCTGAAATACCGCAGCAGGGTCCTTAAATAATGCAGCAGAGTCCTTAAATAATGCAACAAAGTCCTTAAATAATGCAGCAGGGTCCTTAAATAATGCAACAAAGTCCTTAAATAATGCAGCAGATTACTGAAATACTGCAGCAGGGTAATTAAATAATGCAGCAGAGTACTTAAATAATGCAACAAAGTCCTTAAATAATGCAGCAGAGTCCTTAAATAATGCAACAAAGTCCTTAAATAATGCAGCAGAGTCCTTAAATAATGCAAGAAAGTCCTTAAATAATGCAGCACATTCCTTAAATAATGCAGCAGAGTCCTTAAATAATGCAACAAAGTCCTTAAATAATGCAGCAGAGTCCTTAAATAATGCAAGAAAGGCCTTAAATAATGCAGCAAATTCCTTAAATAATGCAGCAAAGTCTTTAAATAATGCAATAAAGTCCTTAAATAATGCAGCAGAGTACTGAAATACCGCAGCAGGGTCCTTAAATAATGCAGCAAAGTCGTTAAATAATGAAGTAGAGTCCTTAAATAATGCAACAACGTCCTTAAATGATGCAGCAGAGTCCTTAAATAATGCAACAAAGTCCTTAAATAATGCAGCAGAGTCCTTAAATAATGCAGCAGAGTACTGAAATACCGCAGCAGGGTCCTTAAATAATGCAGCAAAGTCGTTAAATAATGAAGTAGAGTCCTTAAATAATGCAACAAAGTCCTTAAATGATGCAGCAGAGTCCTTAAATAATGCAACAAAGTCCTTAAATAATGCAGCAGAGTCCTTAGATAATGCAACAAAGTCCTTAAACAATGCAGCAGAGTCCTTAAATAATGCAGAAGAGTCCTTAAATAATACAACCAAGACCTTAAATAATGCAGCAGAGTCCTTAAATAATGCAACAAAGTACTTAAATAATGCAGCAGAGTCCTTAAGTACCGTAGCAGAGTCCTTAAATACTGCAGCAAAGTCCTTAAATAATGCAGCAGAGTCCTTAAATAATGCAGCAAAGTCATTAGATAATGCAGCAGAGTCCTTAAATAATGCAACAAATCCCTTAAATAATGCAGCAGAGTCCTTAAATAATGCAATAAAGTCCATAAATAATGCAGCAAAGTCCTTAAATAATTCAGCAGAGTGCTGAAATACCGCAGCAGGGTCCTTAAATAATGCAGTAGAGTCCTTAAATAATGGAACAAAGTCCTTAAATAATGCAGCAGGGTCCTTAAATAATGCAAAAAAGTCCTTAAATAATGCAGCAGATTCCTTAAAAAATGCAGCAAAGTCCGTAAATAATGCAGCAGAGTCCTTAAAGAATCCAGCCAAGTCCTTAAATAATGCAACAAAGTCCTTAAATAATGCAGCAGATTACTGAAATACTGCAGCAGGGTCCTTAAATAATGCAGCAGAGTTCTTAAATAATGCAACAAAGTCCTTAAATAATGCAGCAGAGTCCTTAAATAATGCAACAAAGTCCTTAAATAATGCAGCAGAGTCCTTACATAATGCAGCAAAGTCCTTAAATAATGCAGCACAGTCCTTAAATAATCCAGCCAAGTCCTTAAATAATGCAGCAAAGTCTTTAAATAATGCAATAAAGTCCATAAATGATGCAGCAAATTCCTTAAATAATGCAGCAGAGTACTGAAATACCGCAGCAGAATCCTTAAATAATGCAACAGAGTCCTTAAATAATGCAGCAGAGTCCTTAAATAATGCAACAAAGTCCTTAAATAATGCAGCAGAGTCCTTAAATAATGCAACAAAGTCCTTAAATAATGCAGCAGAGTCCTTAAATAATGCAGCACATTCCTTAAATAATACAGCAGAGTCCTTAAATAATCCAGCCAAGTCCTTAAATAATGCAGCAGAGTCCTTAAATAATGCAGAAAAGTCCTTAAATAATGAAGCAGAGTCCTTAAATACTGCAGCAGAGTCCATAAATAATGCAGCAAAGTCCTTAAATACCACAGCAGAGTCCTTAAATAATGCAGCAAAGTCTTTAAATAATGCAGCACAGTCCTTAAATAATGCAGCAGAGTCCTTAAATAATGCAACAAAGTCCTTAAATAATGCAGCAGAGTCCTTAAATAATGCAAGAAAGGCCTTAAATAATGCAGCAAATTCCTTAAATAATGCAGCAAAGTCTTTAAATAATGCAATAAAGTCCTTAAATAATGCAGCAGAGTACTGAAATACCGCAGCAGGGTCCTTAAATAATGCAGCAAAGTCGTTAAATAATGAAGTAGAGTCCTTAAATAATGCAACAACGTCCTTAAATGATGCAGCAGAGTCCTTAAATAATGCAACAAAGTCCTTAAATAATGCAGCAGAGTCCTTAAATAATGCAGCAGAGTACTGAAATACCGCAGCAGGGTCCCTTAAATAATGCAGCAAAGTCGTTAAATAATGAAGTAGAGTCCTTAAATAATGCAACAAAGTCCTTAAATGATGCAGCAGAGTCCTTAAATAATGCAACAAAGTCCTTAAATAATGCAGCAGAGTCCTTAGATAATGCAACACAGTCCTTAAACAATGCAGCAGAGTCCTTAAATAATGCAGAAGAGTCCTTAAATAATACAACCAAGACCTTAAATAATGCAGCAGAGTCCTTAAATAATGCAACAAAGTACTTAAATAATGCAGCAGAGTCCTTAAGTACCGTAGCAGAGTCCTTAAATACTGCAGCAAAGTCCTTAAATAATGCAGCAGAGTCCTTAAATAATGCAGCAAAGTCATTAGATAATGCAGCAGAGTCCTTAAATAATGCAACAAATCCCTTAAATAATGCAGCAGAGTCCTTAAATAATGCAATAAAGTCCATAAATAATGCAGCAAAGTCCTTAAATAATTCAGCAGAGTGCTGAAATACCGCAGCAGGGTCCTTAAATAATGCAGTAGAGTCCTTAAATAATGGAACAAAGTCCTTAAATAATGCAGCAGGGTCCTTAAATAATGCAAAAAAGTCCTTAAATAATGCAGCAGATTCCTTAAAAAATGCAGCAAAGTCCGTAAATAATGCAGCAGAGTCCTTAAAGAATCCAGCCAAGTCCTTAAATAATGCAACAAAGTCCTTAAATAATGCAGCAGATTACTGAAATACTGCAGCAGGGTCCTTAAATAATGCAGCAGAGTTCTTAAATAATGCAACAAAGTCCTTAAATAATGCAGCAGAGTCCTTAAATAATGCAACAAAGTCCTTAAATAATGCAGCAGAGTCCTTACATAATGCAGCAAAGTCCTTAAATAATGCAGCACAGTCCTTAAATAATCCAGCCAAGTCCTTAAATAATGCAGCAAAGTCTTTAAATAATGCAATAAAGTCCATAAATGATGCAGCAAATTCCTTAAATAATGCAGCAGAGTACTGAAATACCGCAGCAGAATCCTTAAATAATGCAACAGAGTCCTTAAATAATGCAGCAGAGTCCTTAAATAATGCAACAAAGTCCTTAAATAATGCAGCAGAGTCCTTAAATAATGCAACAAAGTCCTTAAATAATGCAGCAGAGTCCTTAAATAATGCAGCACATTCCTTAAATAATACAGCAGAGTCCTTAAATAATCCAGCCAAGTCCTTAAATAATGCAGCAGAGTCCTTAAATAATGCAGAAAAGTCCTTAAATAATGCAGCAGAGTCCTTAAATACTGCAGCAGAGTCCATAAATAATGCAGCAAAGTCCTTAAATACCACAGCAGAGTCCTTAAATAATGCAGCAAAGTCTTTAAATAATGCAGCACAGTCCTTAAATAATCCAGCCAAGTCCTTAAATAATGCAGCAGAGTCCTTAAATAATGCAGAAAAGTCCTTAAATAATGCAGCAGAGTCCTTAAATACTTCTGCATAGTCCTTAAATAATGCAGCAAAGTCCTTGAATAATGCAGCAGAGTCCTTAAATAATGCAACAAAGTCCTTAAATAATGCAGAAGAGTCCTTAAATAATGCAGCTAATTCCTTAAATAATGCAGCAAAGTCTTTAAATAATGCAATAAAGTCCATAAATAATGCAGCAAAGTTCTTAAATAATGCAGCAGAGTCCTTAAATACCACAGCAGAGTCCTTAAATAATGCAGCAAAGTCTTTAAATAATGCAACAAAGTCCTTAAATAATGCAGCAGAGACCTTAAATAATGCAGAAGAGTCCTTAAATAATCCAGCCAAGTCCTTAAATAATCCAGCCAAGTCCTTAAATAATGCAGCAGAGTCCTTAAATAATGCAACAAAATCCTTAAATAATGCAGAAGAGTCCTTAAATAATCCAGCCAAGTCCTTAAATCATGCAGCAGGGTCCTTAAATAATCCAGCCAAGTCCTTAAATAATGCAGCAGAGTCCTTAAATAATGCAGCAAAGTCCTTAAATAATGCAGCAGAGTCCTTAAATACTTCAGCATAGTCCTTAAATAATGCAGCAAAGTCCTTGAATAATGCATCAGAGTCCTTAAATAATGCAACAATGTCCTTAAATAATGCAGAAGAGTCCTTAAATAATGCAACAAAGTCCTTAAATAATGCAGCAGAATCGTTAAATAATGCAACAAAGTACTTAAATAATGCAGCAGAGTCCTTAAATAATGCAGCAAAGTCATTAAATAATGCTGCAGAGTCCTTAAATACCACAGCAGAGTCCTTAAATAATGCAGCAAAGTCTTTAAATAATGCAACAAAGTCCTTAAATAATGCAGCAGAGACCTTAAATAATGCAGAAGAGTCCTTAAATAATCCAGCCAAGTCCTTAAATAATCCAGCCAAGTCCTTAAATAATGCAGCAGAGTCCTTAAATAATGCAACAAAATCCTTAAATAATGCAGAAGAGTCCTTAAATAATCCAGCCAAGTCCTTAAATCATGCAGCAGGGTCCTTAAATAATCCAGCCAAGTCCTTAAATAATGCAGCAGAGTCCTTAAATAATGCAGCAAAGTCCTTAAATAATGCAGCAGAGTCCTTAAATACTTCAGCATAGTCCTTAAATAATGCAGCAAAGTCCTTGAATAATGCATCAGAGTCCTTAAATAATGCAACAATGTCCTTAAATAATGCAGAAGAGTCCTTAAATAATGCAACAAAGTCCTTAAATAATGCAGCAGAATCCTTAAATAATGCAACAAAGTACTTAAATAATGCAGCAGAGTCCTTAAATAATGCAGCAAAGTCATTAAATAATGCTGCAGAGTCCTTAAATAATGCAGCAAATTCCTTAAATATTGCAGCAAAGTCTTTAAATAATGCAATAAAGTCCATAAATAATGCAGCAAAGTCCTTAAATAATGCAGCAGAGTACTGAAATACCGCAGCAGGGTCCTTAAATAATGCAGCAAAGTCGTTAAATAATGAAGTAGAGTCCTTAAATAATGCAACAACGTCCTTAAATGATGCAGCAGAGTCCTTAAATAATGCAACAAAGTCCTTAAATAATGCAGCAGAGTCCTTAAATAATGCAGCAGAGTACTGAAATACTGCAGCAGGGTCCTTAAATAATGCAGCAAAGTCGTTAAATAATGAAGTAGAGTCCTTAAATAATGCAAAAAAGTCCTTAAATGATGCAACAGAGTCCTTAAATAATGCAACAAATTCCTTAAATAATGCAGCAGAGTCCTTAAATAATGCAACAAAGTCCTTAAACAATGCAGCAGAGTCCTTAAATAATGCAGAAGAGTCCTTAAATAATGCAACCAAGACCTTAAATAATGCAGCAGAGTCCTTAAATAATGCAACAAAGTACTTAAATAATGCAGCAGAGTCCTTAAGTAACGTAGCAGAGTACTTAAATAATGCAGCAAAGTCATTAAATAATGCAGCAGAGTCCTTAAATAATGCAATAAAGTCCATAAATAATGCAGCAAAGTCCTTAAATAATTCAGCAGAGTGCTGAAATACCGCAGCAGGGTCCTTAAATAATGCAGCAGAGTCCTTAAATAATGCAACAAAGTCCTTAAATAATGCAGCAGGGTCCTTAAATAATGCAACAAAGTCCTTAAATAATGCAGCAGAGTCCTTAAATAATGCAGCAAAGTCCTTAAATAATGCAGCAGAGTCCTTAAATAATCCAGCCAAGTCCTTAAATAATGCAGCAAAGTCCTTAAATAATGCAGCAGAGTACTGAAATACCGCAGCAGGATCCTTAAATAATGCAGCAGAGTCCTTAAATAATGCAGCAAAGTCCTTAAATAATGCAACAAAGTCCTTAAATAATGCAACAAAGTTCTTAAATAATGCAGCAGAGTCCTTAAATACCACAGCAGAGTCCTTAAATAATGCAGCAAAGTCTTTAAATAATGCAACAAAGTCCTTAAATAATGCAGCAGAGTCCTTAAATAATGCAACAAAATCCTTAAATAATGCAGAAGAGTCCTTAAATAATCCAGCCAAGTCCTTAAATCATGCAGCAGGGTCCTTAAATAATCCAGCCAAGTCCTTAAATAATGCAGCAGAGTCCTTAAATAATGCAGCAAAGTCCTTAAATAATGCAGCAGAGTCCTTAAATACTTCAGCATAGTCCTTAAATAATGCAGCAAAGTCCTTGAATAATGCATCAGAGTCCTTAAATAATGCAACAAATTCCTTAAATAATGCAGAAAAGTCCTTAAATAATGCAGCAGAATCCTTAAATAATGCAACAAAGTACTTAAATAATGCAGCAGAGTCCTTAAATAATGCAGCAAAGTCATTAAATAATGCTGCAGAGTCCTTAAATAATGCAGCAAATTCCTTAAATAATGCAGCAAAGTCTTTAAATAATGCAATAAAGTCCATAAATAATGCTGCAAAGTCCTTAAATAATGCAGCAGAGTACTGAAATACCGCAGCAGGGTCCTTAAATAATGCAGCAAAGTCGTTAAATAATGAAGTAGAGTCCTTAAATAATGCAACAACGTCCTTAAATGATGCAGCAGAGTCCTTAAATAATGCAACAAAGTCCTTAAATAATGCAGCAGAGTCCTTAAATAATGCAGCAGAGTACTGAAATACTGCAGCAGGGTCCTTAAATAATGCAGCAAAGTCGTTAAATAATGAAGTAGAGTCCTTAAATAATGAAAAAAAGTCCTTAAATGATGCAACAGAGTCCTTAAATAATGCAACAAATTCCTTAAATAATGCAGCAGAGTCCTTAAATAATGCAACAAAGTCCTTAAACAATGCAGCAGAGTCCTTAAATAATGCAGAAGAGTCCTTAAATAATGCAACCAAGACCTTAAATAATGCAACAGAGTCCTTAAATAATGCAACAAAGTATTTAAATAATGCAGCAAAGTCATTAAATAATTCAGCAGAGTGCTGAAATACCGCAGCAGGGTCCTTAAATAATGCAGCAGAGTCCTTAAATAATGCAACAAAGTCCTTAAATAATGCAGCAGGGTCCTTAAATAATGCAACAAAGTCCTTAAATAATGCAGCAGATTACTGAAATACTGCAGCAGGGTAATTAAATAATGCAGCAGAGTACTTAAATAATGCAACAAAGTCCTTAAATAATGCAGCAGAGTCCTTAAATAATGCAACAAAGTCCTTAAATAATGCAGCAGAGTCCTTAAATAATGCAGCATAGTACTGAAATACCGCTGCAGGGTCCTTAAATAATGCAGCAAAGTCGTTAAATAATGAAGTAGAGTCCTTAAATAATGCAACAAAGTCCTTAAATGATGCAGCAGAGTCCTTAAATAATTCAGCAGAGTGCTGAAATACCGCAGCAGGGTCCTTAAATAATGCAGCAGAGTCCTTAAATAATGCAACAAAGTCCTTAAATAATGCAGCAGGGTCCTTAAATAATGCAACAAAGTCCTTAAATAATGCAGCAGAGTCCTTAAATAATGCAGCAAAGTCCTTAAATAATGCAGCAGAGTCCTTAAATAATCCAGCCAAGTCCTTAAATAATGCAGCAAAGTCCTTAAATAATGCAGCAGCGTACTGAAATACCGCAGCAGGATCCTTAAATAATGCAGCAGAGTCCTTAAATAATGCAACAAAGTCCTTAAATAATGCAGAACAGTCTTTAAATAATGCAATAAAGTCCTTAAATAATGCAGCAAAGTCCTTAAATAATGCAGCAGAGTCCTTAAATAATGCAACAAAGTCCTTAAATAATGCAACAAAGTCCTTAAATAATGCAGCAGAGTCCTTATATAATGCAGCACATTACTTAAATAATGCAGCAGAGTCCTTAAATAATCCAGCCAAGTCCTTAAATACTGCAGCAGAGTACTTAAATAATGCAGCAGAGTCCTTAAATAATGCAACAAATTCCTTAAATAATGCAGCAGAGTCCTTAAATAATGCAATAAAGTCCATAAATAATGCAGCAAAGTCCTTAAATAATTCAGCAGAGTGCTGAAATACCGCAGCAGGGTCCTTAAATAATGCAGCAGAGTCCTTAAATAATGCAACAAAGTCCTTAAATAATGCAGCAGGGTCCTTAAATAATGCAACAAAGTCCTTAAATAATGCAGCAGAGTCCTTAAATAATGCAGCAAAGTCATTAAATAATGCTGCAGAGTCCTTAAATAATGCAGCAAATTCCTTAAATATTGCAGCAAAGTCTTTAAATAATGCAATAAAGTCCATAAATAATGCAGCAAAGTCCTTAAATAATGCAGCAGAGTACTGAAATACCGCAGCAGGGTCCTTAAATAATGCAGCAAAGTCGTTAAATAATGAAGTAGAGTCCTTAAATAATGCAACAACGTCCTTAAATGATGCAGCAGAGTCCTTAAATAATGCAACAAAGTCCTTAAATAATGCAGCAGAGTCCTTAAATAATGCAGCAGAGTACTGAAATACTGCAGCAGGGTCCTTAAATAATGCAGCAAAGTCGTTAAATAATGAAGTAGAGTCCTTAAATAATGCAAAAAAGTCCTTAAATGATGCAACAGAGTCCTTAAATAATGCAACAAATTCCTTAAATAATGCAGCAGAGTCCTTAAATAATGCAACAAAGTCCTTAAACAATGCAGCAGAGTCCTTAAATAATGCAGAAGAGTCCTTAAATAATGCAACCAAGACCTTAAATAATGCAGCAGAGTCCTTAAATAATGCAACAAAGTACTTAAATAATGCAGCAGAGTCCTTAAGTAACGTAGCAGAGTACTTAAATAATGCAGCAAAGTCATTAAATAATGCAGCAGAGTCCTTAAATAATGCAATAAAGTCCATAAATAATGCAGCAAAGTCCTTAAATAATTCAGCAGAGTGCTGAAATACCGCAGCAGGGTCCTTAAATAATGCAGCAGAGTCCTTAAATAATGCAACAAAGTCCTTAAATAATGCAGCAGGGTCCTTAAATAATGCAACAAAGTCCTTAAATAATGCAGCAGAGTCCTTAAATAATGCAGCAAAGTCCTTAAATAATGCAGCAGAGTCCTTAAATAATCCAGCCAAGTCCTTAAATAATGCAGCAAAGTCCTTAAATAATGCAGCAGAGTACTGAAATACCGCAGCAGGATCCTTAAATAATGCAGCAGAGTCCTTAAATAATGCAGCAAAGTCCTTAAATAATGCAACAAAGTCCTTAAATAATGCAACAAAGTTCTTAAATAATGCAGCAGAGTCCTTAAATACCACAGCAGAGTCCTTAAATAATGCAGCAAAGTCTTTAAATAATGCAACAAAGTCCTTAAATAATGCAGCAGAGTCCTTAAATAATGCAACAAAATCCTTAAATAATGCAGAAGAGTCCTTAAATAATCCAGCCAAGTCCTTAAATCATGCAGCAGGGTCCTTAAATAATCCAGCCAAGTCCTTAAATAATGCAGCAGAGTCCTTAAATAATGCAGCAAAGTCCTTAAATAATGCAGCAGAGTCCTTAAATACTTCAGCATAGTCCTTAAATAATGCAGCAAAGTCCTTGAATAATGCATCAGAGTCCTTAAATAATGCAACAAATTCCTTAAATAATGCAGAAAAGTCCTTAAATAATGCAGCAGAATCCTTAAATAATGCAACAAAGTACTTAAATAATGCAGCAGAGTCCTTAAATAATGCAGCAAAGTCATTAAATAATGCTGCAGAGTCCTTAAATAATGCAGCAAATTCCTTAAATAATGCAGCAAAGTCTTTAAATAATGCAATAAAGTCCATAAATAATGCTGCAAAGTCCTTAAATAATGCAGCAGAGTACTGAAATACCGCAGCAGGGTCCTTAAATAATGCAGCAAAGTCGTTAAATAATGAAGTAGAGTCCTTAAATAATGCAACAACGTCCTTAAATGATGCAGCAGAGTCCTTAAATAATGCAACAAAGTCCTTAAATAATGCAGCAGAGTCCTTAAATAATGCAGCAGAGTACTGAAATACTGCAGCAGGGTCCTTAAATAATGCAGCAAAGTCGTTAAATAATGAAGTAGAGTCCTTAAATAATGAAAAAAAGTCCTTAAATGATGCAACAGAGTCCTTAAATAATGCAACAAATTCCTTAAATAATGCAGCAGAGTCCTTAAATAATGCAACAAAGTCCTTAAACAATGCAGCAGAGTCCTTAAATAATGCAGAAGAGTCCTTAAATAATGCAACCAAGACCTTAAATAATGCAACAGAGTCCTTAAATAATGCAACAAAGTACTTAAATAATGCAGCAAAGTCATTAAATAATTCAGCAGAGTGCTGAAATACCGCAGCAGGGTCCTTAAATAATGCAGCAGAGTCCTTAAATAATGCAACAAAGTCCTTAAATAATGCAGCAGGGTCCTTAAATAATGCAACAAAGTCCTTAAATAATGCAGCAGATTACTGAAATACTGCAGCAGGGTAATTAAATAATGCAGCAGAGTACTTAAATAATGCAACAAAGTCCTTAAATAATGCAGCAGAGTCCTTAAATAATGCAACAAAGTCCTTAAATAATGCAGCAGAGTCCTTAAATAATGCAGCATAGTACTGAAATACCGCTGCAGGGTCCTTAAATAATGCAGCAAAGTCGTTAAATAATGAAGTAGAGTCCTTAAATAATGCAACAAAGTCCTTAAATGATGCAGCAGAGTCCTTAAATAATTCAGCAGAGTGCTGAAATACCGCAGCAGGGTCCTTAAATAATGCAGCAGAGTCCTTAAATAATGCAACAAAGTCCTTAAATAATGCAGCAGGGTCCTTAAATAATGCAACAAAGTCCTTAAATAATGCAGCAGAGTCCTTAAATAATGCAGCAAAGTCCTTAAATAATGCAGCAGAGTCCTTAAATAATCCAGCCAAGTCCTTAAATAATGCAGCAAAGTCCTTAAATAATGCAGCAGAGTACTGAAATACCGCAGCAGGATCCTTAAATAATGCAGCAGAGTCCTTAAATAATGCAACAAAGTCCTTAAATAATGCAGAACAGTCTTTAAATAATGCAATAAAGTCCTTAAATAATGCAGCAAAGTCCTTAAATAATGCAGCAGAGTCCTTAAATAATGCAACAAAGTCCTTAAATAATGCAACAAAGTCCTTAAATAATGCAGCAGAGTCCTTATATAATGCAGCACATTACTTAAATAATGCAGCAGAGTCCTTAAATAATCCAGCCAAGTCCTTAAATACTGCAGCAGAGTACTTAAATAATGCAGCAGAGTCCTTAAATAATGCAACAAATTCCTTAAATAATGCAGCAGAGTCCTTAAATAATGCAATAAAGTCCATAAATAATGCAGCAAAGTCCTTAAATAATTCAGCAGAGTGCTGAAATACCGCAGCAGGGTCCTTAAATAATGCAGCAGAGTCCTTAAATAATGCAACAAAGTCCTTAAATAATGCAGCAGGGTCCTTAAATAATGCAACAAAGTCCTTAAATAATGCAGCAGAGTCCTTAAATAATGCAGCAAAGTCCTTAAATAATGCAGCAGAGTCCTTAAATAATCCAGCCAAGTCCTTAAATAATGCAGCAAAGTCCTTAAATAATGCAGCAGAGTACTGAAATACCGCAGCAGGATCCTTAAATAATGCAGCAGAGTCCTTAAATAATGCAACAAAGTCCTTAAATAATGCAGAACAGTCCTTAAATAATGCAATAAAGTCCTTAAATAATGCAGCAAAGTCCTTAAATAATGCAGCAGAGTCCTTAAATAATGCAACAAAGTCCTTAAATAATGCAACAAAGTCCTTAAATAATGCAGCAGAGTCCTTAAATAATGCAACAAAGTACTTAAATAATGCAGAAGAGTCCTTAAATAATGCAACAAAGTACTTATATAATGCAGCAGAGTCCTTAAGTACCGTATCAGAGTCCTTAAATAATGCAGCAAAGTCCTTAAATAATGCAGCAGAGTCCTTAAATAATGCAGCAAAGTCCTTAAATAATGCAACAAAGTCCTTAAATAATGCAGCAGATTACTGAAATACTGCAGCAGGGTCCTTAAATAATGCAGCAGAGTCTTTAAATAATGCAACAAAGTCCTTAAATAATTCAGCAGAGTCCTTAAATAATGCAACAAAGTCCTTAAATAATGCAGCAGAGTCCTTAAATAATGCAGCAGAGTACTGAAATACCGCAGCAGGGTCCTTAAATAATGCAGCAAAGTCGTTAAATAATGAAGTAGAGTCCTTTAATAATGCAACAAAGTCCTTAAATGATGCAGCAGAGTCCTTAAATAATGCAACAAAGTCCTTAAATAATGCAGCAGAGTCCTTAAGTAATGCAAGAAAAGTCCTTAAACAATGCAGCAGAGTCCTTAAATAATGCAGAAGAGTCCTTAAATAATGCAACCAAGACCTTAAATAATGCAGCAGAGTCCTTAAATAATGCAACAAAGTACTTAAATAATGCAGCAGAGTCCTTAAGTACCGTAGCAGAGTCCTTAAATACTGCAGCAAAGTCCTTAAATAAAGCAGAAGAGTCCTTAAATAATGCAGCAAAGTCATTAAATAATGCAGCAGAGTCCTTAAATAATCCAGCCAAGTCCTTAAATAATGCAGCAAAGTCTTTAAATAATGCAATAAAGTCCATAAATAATGCAGCAAAGTTCTTAAATAATGCAGCAGAGTCCTTAAATAATGCAACAAAGTCCTTGAATAATGCAGCAGAGTCCTTAAATAATGCAACAAAGTCCTTAAATAATGCAGAAGAGTCCTTAAATAATGCAGCAAATTCCTTAAATAATGCAGCAAAGTCTTTAAATAATGCAATAAAGTCCATAAATAATGCAGCAAAGTTCTTAAATAATGCAGCAGAGTCCTTAAATACCACAGCAGAGTCCTTAAATAATGCAGCAAAGTCTTTAAATAATGCAACAAAGTCCTTAAATAATGCAGCAGAGACCTTAAATAATGCAGAAGAGTCCTTAAATAATCCAGCCAAGTCCTTAAATAATCCAGCCAAGTCCTTAAATAATGCAGCAGAGTCCTTAAATAATGCAACAAAATCCTTAAATCATGCAGAAGAGTCCTTAAATAATCCAGCCAAGTCCTTAAATCATACAGCAGGGTCCTTAAATAATCCAGCCAAGTCCTTAAATAATGCAGCAGAGTCCTTAAATAATGCAGCAAAGTCCTTAAATAATGCAGCAGAGTCCTTAAATACTTCAGCATAGTCCTTAAATAATGCAGCAAAGTCCTTGAATAATGCATCAGAGTCCTTAAATAATGCAACAAAGTCCTTAAATAATGCAGAAGAGTCCTTAAATAATGCAACAAAGTCCTTAAACAATGCTGCAGAGTCCTTAAATAATGCAGAAGAGTCCTTAAATAATGCAACCAAGACCTTAAATAATGCAGCAGAGTCCTTAAATAATGCAACAAAGTACTTAAATAATGCAGCAGAGTCCTTAAGTACCGTAGCAGAGTCCTTAAATACTGCAGCAAAGTCCTTAAATAAAGCAGCAGAGTCCTTAAATAATGCAGCAAAGTCATTAAATAATGCAGCAGAGTCGTTAAATAATGCAACAAATTCCTTAAATAATGCAGCAGAGTCCTTAAATAATGCAATAAAGTCCATAAATAATGCAGCAAAGTCCTTAAATAATTCAGCAGAGTGCTGAAATACCGCAGCAGGGTCCTTAAATAATGCAGCAGAGTCCTTAAATAATGCAACAAAGTCCTTAAATAATGCAGCAGGGTCCTTAAATAATGCAACAAAGTCCTTAAATAATGCAGCAGAGTCCTTAAAAAATGGAGCAAAGTCTGTAAATAATGCAGCAGAGTCCTTAAATAATCCAGCCAAGTCCTTAAATAATGCAACAAAGTCCTTAAATAATGCAGCAGAGTCCTTAAATAATGCAGCACATTCCTTAAATAATACAGCAGAGTCCTTAAATAATCCAGCCAAGTCCTTAAATAATGCAGCAGAGTCCTTAAATAATGCAGAAAAGTCCTTAAATAATGCAGCAGAGTCCTTAAATACTGCAGCAGAGTCCATAAATAATGCAGCAAAGTCCTTAAATACCACAGCAGAGTCGTTAAATAATGCAGCAAAGTCTTTAAATAATGCAGCACAGTCCTTAAATAATCCAGCCAAGTCCTTAAATAATGCAGCAGAGTCCTTAAATAATGCAGAAAAGTCCTTAAATAATGCAGCAGAGTCCTTAAATACTTCTGCATAGTCCTTAAATAATGCAGCAAAGTCCTTGAATAATGCAGCAGAGTCCTTAAATAATGCAACAAAGTCCTTAAATAATGCAGAAGAGTCCTTAAATAATGCAGCAAATTCCTTAAATAATGCAGCAAAGTCTTTAAATAATGCAATAAAGTCCATAAATAATGCAGCAAAGTTCTTAAATAATGCAGCAGAGTCCTTAAATACCACAGCAGAGTCCTTAAATAATGCAGCAAAGTCTTTAAATAATGCAACAAAGTCCTTAAATAATGCAGCAGAGACCTTAAATAATGCAGAAGAGTCCTTAAATAATCCAGCCAAGTCCTTAAATAATCCAGCCAAGTCCTTAAATAATGCAACAAAATCCTTAAATAATGCAGAAGAGTCCTTAAATAATCCAGCCAAGTCCTTAAATCATGCAGCAGGGTCCTTAAATAATCCAGCCAAGTCCTTAAATAATGCAGCAGAGTCCTTAAATAATGCAGCAAAGTCCTTAAATAATGCAGCAGAGTCCTTAAATACTTCAGCATAGTCCTTAAATAATGCAGCAAAGTCCTTGAATAATGCATCAGAGTCCTTAAATAATGCAACAAAGTCCTTAAATAATGCAGAAGAGTCCTTAAATAATGCAACAAAGTCCTTAAATAATGCAGCAGAATCCTTAAATAATTCAACAAAGTACTTAAATAATGCAGCAGAGTCCTTAAATAATGCAGCAAAGTCATTAAATAATGCTGCAGAGTCCTTAAATAATGCAGCAAATTCCTTAAATAATGCAGCAAAGTCTTTAAATAATGCAATAAAGTCCATAAATAATGCAGCCAAGTCCTTAAATAATGCAGCAGAGTACTGAAATACCGCAGCAGGGTCCTTAAATAATGCAGCAAAGTCGTTAAATAATGAAGTAGAGTCCTTAAATAATGCAACAACGTCCTTAAATGATGCAGCAGAGTCCTTAAATAATGAAACAAAGTCCTTAAATAATGCAGCAGAGTCCTTAAATAATGCAATAAAGTCCATAAATAATGCAGCAAAGTCCTTAAATAATTCAGCAGAGTGCTGAAATACCGCAGCAGGGTCCTTAAATAATGCAGCAGAGTCCTTAAATAATGCAACAAAGTCCTTAAATAATGCAGCAGGGTCCTTAAATAATGCAACAAAGTCCTTAAATAATGCAGCAGAGTCCTTAAAAAATGGAGCAAAGTCTGTAAATAATGCAGCAGAGTCCTTAAATAATCCAGCCAAGTCCTTAAATAATGCAACAAAGTCCTTAAATAATGCAGCAGGGTCCTTAAATAATGCAACAAAGTCCTTAAATAATGCAGCAGGGTCCTTAAATAATGCAGCAGAGTCCTTAAATAATGCAACAAAGTCCTTAAATAATGCAGCAGAGTCCTTAAATAATGCAACAAAGTCCTTAAATAATGCAGCAGAGTCCTTAAATAATGCAGTAAAGTCCTTAAATAATGCAGCACAGTCCTTAAATAATACAGCCAAGTCCTTACATAATGCAGCAAAGTCTTTAAATAATGCAATAAAGTCCATAAATAATGCAGCAAAGTCCTTAAATAATGCAGCAGAGTACTGAAATACCGCAGCAGGATCCTTAAATAATGCAGCAGAGTCCTTAAATAATGCAACAAAGTCCTTAAATAATGCAGAACAGTCCTTAAATAATGCAATAAAGTCCTTAAATAATGCAGCAAAGTCCTTAAATAATGCAGCAGAGTCCTTAAATAATGCAACAAAGTCCTTAAATAATGCAGCAGAGTCCTTAAATAATGCAAGAAAGTCCTTAAATAATGCAGCACATTCCTTAAATAATGCAGCAGAGTCCTTAAATAATGCAACAAAGTCCTTAAATAAGGCAGCAGAGTCCTTAAATAATGCAAGAAAGTCCTTAAATAATGCAGCAAAGTCTTTAAATAATGCAATAAAGTCCTTAAATAATGCAGCAGAGTACTGAAATACCGCAGCAGGGTCCTTAAATAATGCAGCAAAGTCGTTATATAATGAAGTAGAGTCCTTAAATAATGCAACAACGTCCTTAAATGATGCAGCAGAGTCCATAAATAATGCAACAAAGTCCTTAAATAATGCAGCAGAGTCCTTAAATAATGCAGCAGAGTACTGAAATACCGCAGCAGGGTCCTTAAATAATGCAGCAAAGTCGTTAAATAATGCAGCAGAGTCCTTAAATAATGCAACAAAGTCCTTAAATAATGCAGCAGAGTCCTTAAATAATGCAACAAAGTCCTTAAATAATGCAGCAGAGTCCTTAAATAATGCAGTAAAGTCCTTAAATAATGCAGCACAGTCCTTAAATAATACAGCCAAGTCCTTACATAATGCAGCAAAGTCTTTAAATAATGCAATAAAGTCCATAAATAATGCAGCAAAGTCCTTAAATAATGCAGCAGAGTACTGAAATACCGCAGCAGGATCCTTAAATAATGCAGCAGAGTCCTTAAATAATGCAACAAAGTCCTTAAATAATGCAGAACAGTCCTTAAATAATGCAATAAAGTCCTTAAATAATGCAGCAAAGTCCTTAAATAATGCAGCAGAGTCCTTAAATAATGCAACAAAGTCCTTAAATAATGCAGCAGAGTCCTTAAATAATGCAAGAAAGTCCTTAAATAATGCAGCACATTCCTTAAATAATGCAGCAGAGTCCTTAAATAATGCAACAAAGTCCTTAAATAAGGCAGCAGAGTCCTTAAATAATGCAAGAAAGTCCTTAAATAATGCAGCAAATTCCTTAAATAATGCAGCAAAGTCTTTAAATAATGCAATAAAGTCCTTAAATAATGCAGCAGAGTACTGAAATACCGCAGCAGGGTCCTTAAATAATGCAGCAAAGTCGTTAAATAATGAAGTAGAGTCCTTAAATAATGCAACAACGTCCTTAAATGATGCAGCAGAGTCCATAAATAATGCAACAAAGTCCTTAAATAATGCAGCAGAGTCCTTAAATAATGCAGCAGAGTACTGAAATACCGCAGCAGGGTCCTTAAATAATGCAGCAAAGTCGTTAAATAATGAAGTAGAGTCCTTAAATAATGCAACAAAGTCCTTAAATGATGCAGCAGAGTCCTTAAATAATGCAACAAAGTCCTTAAATAATGCAGCAGAGTCCTTAGATAATGCAACAAAGTCCTTAAACAATGCAGCAGAGTCATAGTTACATAGTTACATAGTTACATAGTTACATAGTTTATAAGGCCGAAAAAAGACAAGCGTCCATCCAGTTCAGCCTATTTCTTGTGCACTGCAGCTATTCCGCAGCGTTGATCCAGCGGAACGCAAAAAAAAAAAAAAAAAAAACATGCGGTATAGGCCAATTGACATCATTGAGGAAAAAATTCACTTCCCGACACCAATCTGGATTAATTAACTATCACTAAGCATAAGATGTAATTTTATTGTTCTCAAGAAAGGCGTCCAGGCCTCTCTTGAACTCATTAAGTGAGTTGGACATCACCACTTCCTCTCCCAGAGAGTTCCAGAGTCTCACGGCTCTGACCGTAAAGAATCCCCTTCTATGCTGGTGCAGGAACCTCCTTTCCTCCAGACGCATAGTGTGCCCCCTCGTCTTTGTCACAATCCTTGGTATAAACAGGTCATGGGAGAGATCTCTGTACTGCCCCCTGATGTATTTATACATGTTTATGAGGTCTCCCCTAAGCCTTCTCTTTTCCAACGTAAATAGGCCTAATTTTGACAACCTCTCTGGGTATTCTAGTCCATCCATTCCCTTTATTACCTTAGTCGCCCTCCTTTGTACCCTCTCTAGCTCCAATATGTCTTTCCTGAGCACCGGAGCCCAGAACTGTGCACAATATTCTAAGTGCGGCCTTACCAGCGCTTTATACAGAGGAAGAACAATGTTCTCATCATATGCCCCTATTCCTCTTCTGATGCATGCCATGACTCTATTTGCCTTCGCAGCTGCTGCCTGACACTGGGCACTCCAATTTAATTTGCTATTAACCAAGACGCCCAGGTCCTTCTCCATGTCAGATTTCCCCAACGATTTCCCATTTAATATGTATGGGTGACTGCTGTTTTTCTTTCCCATGTGCATGACCTTACATTTATCGGCATTGAACCCCATTTGCCATTTTTTGGCCCAACTCCCCAATTTATCTAAATCCTCCTGTAGCTGTGCCCTATCCTCATCTGTGTTAACTACTTTATAAAGTTTAGTATCATCTGCAAATATTGCTATTTTACTATGCAACCCTTCCACTAGATCATTAATAAATATATTAAATAATATAGGGCCCAAGACAGACCCTTGAGGCACCCCGCTAGTAACCCTGACACACCCTGAGCTTACTCCATTGATAACCACCCTCTGCTTTCTATCACTCAGCCAGCTATTTACCCACTTACACACATTATCCCCCAGACCAAGCATTCTCATTTTATATACCACCCTTTTGTGTGGCACGGTATCAAATGCTTTGGAGAAGTCAAGGTATACAACATCCACTGACTCTCCACGGTCCAGCTGTGAGCTCACCTCCTCGTAGAAGGCAATCAGGTTTGTTTGGCAGGAGCGATCCCTCATGAATCCATGTTGATATGGAGTTAGACAGTTATTATCATTAAGATATTCTACAATAGCATCTCTAAGAAATCCTTCAAACAATTTACCCACAACAGAGGTTAAGCTGACTGGTCTATAGTTCCCAGGGTCACTTTTATAATGCAGAAGAGTCCTTAAATAATACAACCAAGACCTTAAATAATGCAGCAGAGTCCTTAAATAATGCAACAAAGTACTTAAATAATGCAGCAGAGTCCTTAAGTACCGTAGCAGAGTCCTTAAATACTGCAGCAAAGTCCTTAAATAATGCAGCAGAGTCCTTAAATAATGCAGCAAAGTCATTAGATAATGCAGCAGAGTCCTTAAATAATGCAACAAATCCCTTAAATAATGCAGCAGAGTCCTTAAATAATGCAATAAAGTCCATAAATAATGCAGCAAAGTCCTTAAATAATTCAGCAGAGTGCTGAAATACCGCAGCAGGGTCCTTAAATAATGCAGCAGAGTCCTTAAATAATGCAACAAAGTCCTTAAATAATGCAGCAGGGTCCTTAAATAATGCAAAAAAGTCCTTAAATAATGCAGCAGATTCCTTAAAAAATGCAGCAAAGTCCGTAAATAATGCAGCAGAGTCCTTAAATAATCCAGCCAAGTCCTTAAATAATGCAACAAAGTCCTTAAATAATGCAGCAGATTACTGAAATACTGCAGCAGGGTCCTTAAATAATGCAGCAGAGTCCTTAAATAATGCAACAAAGTCCTTAAATAATGCAGCAGAATCCTTAAATAATGCAGCAAAGTCCTTAAATAATGCAGCACAGTCCTTAAATAATCCAGCCAAGTCCTTAAATAATGCAGCAAAGTCTTTAAATAATGCAATAAAGTCCATAAATGATGCAGCAAATTCCTTAAACAATGCAGCAGAGTACTGAAATACCGCAGCAGAATCCTTAAATAATGCAACAGAGTCCTTAAATAATGCAGCAGAGTCCTTAAATAATGCAACAAAGTCCTTAAATAATGCAGCAGAGTCCTTAAATAATGCAACAAAGTCCTTAAATAATGCAGCAGAGTCCTTAAATAATGCAGCACATTCCTTAAATAATACAGCAGAGTCCTTAAATAATCCAGCCAAGTCCTTAAATAATGCAGCAGAGTCCTTAAATAATGCAGAAAAGTCCTTAAATAATGCAGCAGAGTCCTTAAATACTGCAGCAGAGTCGTTAAATAATGCAGCAAAGTCTTTAAATAATGCAGCACAGTCCTTAAATAATCCAGCCAAGTCCTTAAATAATGCAGCAGAGTCCTTAAATAATGCAGAAAAGTCCTTAAATAATGCAGCAGAGTCCTTAAATACTTCTGCATAGTCCTTAAATAATGCAGCAAAGTCCTTGAATAATGCAGCAGAGTCCTTAAATAATGCAACAAAGTCCTTAAATAATGCAGAAGAGTCCTTAAATAATGCAGCAAATTCCTTAAATAATGCAGCAAAGTCTTTAAATAATGCAATAAAGTCCATAAATAATGCAGCAAAGTTCTTAAATAATGCAGCAGAGTCCTTAAATACCACAGCAGAGTCCTTAAATAATGCAGCAAAGTCTTTAAATAATGCAACAAAGTCCTTAAATAATGCAGCAGAGACCTTAAATAATGCAGAAGAGTCCTTAAATAATCCAGCCAAGTCCTTAAATAATCCAGCCAAGTCCTTAAATAATGCAACAAAATCCTTAAATAATGCAGAAGAGTCCTTAAATAATCCAGCCAAGTCCTTAAATCATGCAGCAGGGTCCTTAAATAATCCAGCCAAGTCCTTAAATAATGCAGCAGAGTCCTTAAATAATGCAGCAAAGTCCTTAAATAATGCAGCAGAGTCCTTAAATACTTCAGCATAGTCCTTAAATAATGCAGCAAAGTCCTTGAATAATGCATCAGAGTCCTTAAATAATGCAACAAAGTCCTTAAATAATGCAGAAGAGTCCTTAAATAATGCAACAAAGTCCTTAAATAATGCAGCAGAATCCTTAAATAATGCAACAAAGTACTTAAATAATGCAGCAGAGTCCTTAAATAATGCAGCAAAGTCATTAAATAATGCTGCAGAGTCCTTAAATAATGCAGCAAATTCCTTAAATAATGCAGCAAAGTCTTTAAATAATGCAATAAAGTCCATAAATAATGCAGCCAAGTCCTTAAATAATGCAGCAGAGTACTGAAATACCGCAGCAGGGTCCTTAAATAATGCAGCAAAGTCGTTAAATAATGAAGTAGAGTCCTTAAATAATGCAACAACGTCCTTAAATGATGCAGCAGAGTCCTTAAATAATGCAACAAAGTCCTTAAATAATGCAGCAGAGTCCTTAAATAATGCAGCAGAGTACTGAAATACTGCAGCAGGGTCCTTAAATAATGCAGCAAAGTCGTTAAATAATGAAGTAGAGTCCTTAAATAATGCAAAAAAGTCCTTAAATGATGCAACAGAGTCCTTAAATAATGCAACAAATTCCTTAAATAATGCAGCATAGTCCTTAAATAATGCAACAAAGTCCTTAAACAATGCAGCAGAGTCCTTAAATAATGCAGAAGAGTCCTTAAATAATGCAACCAAGACCTTAAATAATGCAGCAGAGTCCTTAAATAATGCAACAAAGTACTTAAATAATGCAGCAGAGTCCTTAAGTAACGTAGCAGAGTACTTAAATAATGCAGCAAAGTCATTAAATAATGCAGCAGAGTCCTTTAATAATGCAATAAATTCCTTAAATAATGCAGCAGAGTCCTTAAATAATGCAATAAAGTCCATAAATAATGCAGCAAAGTCCTTAAATAATTAAGCAGAGTGCTGAAATACCGCAGCAGGGTCCTTAAATAATGCAGCAGAGTCCTTAAATAATGCAACAAAGTCCTTACATAATGCAGCAGGGTCCTTAAATAATGCAAAAAAGTCCTTAAATAATGCAGCAGATTCCTTAAAAAATGCAGCAAAGTCCGTAAATAATGCAGCAGAGTCCTTAAATAATCCAGCCAAGTCCTTAAATAATGCAACAAAGTCCTTAAATAATGCAGCAGATTACTGAAATACTGCAGCAGGGTCTTTAAATAATGCAGCAGAGTTCTTAAATAATGCAACAAAGTCCTTAAATAATGCAGCAGAGTCCTTAAATAATGCAACAAAGTCCTTAAATAATGCAGCAGAGTCCTTAAGTAATGCAGCAAAGTCCTTAAATAATGCAGCACAGTCCTTAAATAATCCAGCCAAGTCCTTAAATAATGCAGCAAAGTCTTTAAATAATGCAATAAAGTCCATAAATGATGCAGCAAATTCCTTAAATAATGCAGCAGAGTACTGAAATACCGCAGCAGAATCCTTAAATAATGCAACAGAGTCCTTAAATAATGCAGCAGAGTCCTTAAATAATGCAACAAAGTCCTTAAATAATGCAGCAGAGTCCTTAAATAATGCAACAAAGTCCTTAAATAATGCAGCAGAGTCCTTAAATAATGCAGAACATTCCTTAAATAATACAGCAGAGTCCTTAAATAATCCAGCCAAGTCCTTAAATAATGCAGCAGAGTCCTTAAATAATGCAGAAAAGTCCTTAAATAATGCAGCAGAGTCCTTAATTACTGCAGCAGAGTCCTTAAATAATGCAGCAAAGTCCTTAAATACCACAGCAGAGTCCTTAAATAATGCAGCAAAGTCTTTAAATAATGCAGCACAGTCCTTAAATAATCCAGCCAAGTCCTTAAATAATGCAGCAGAGTCCTTAAATAATGCAGAAAAGTCCTTAAATAATGCAGCAGAGTCCTTAAATACTTCTGCATAGTCCTTAAATAATGCAGCAAAGTCCTTGAATAATGCAGCAGAGTCCTTAAATAATGCAACAAAGTCCTTAAATAATGCAGAAGAGTCCTTAAATAATGCAGCAAATTCCTTAAATAATGCAGCAAAGTCTTTAAATAATGCAATAAAGTCCATAAATAATGCAGCAAAGTTCTTAAATAATGCAGCAGAGTCCTTAAATACCACAGCAGAATCCTTAAATAATGCAGCAAAGTCTTTAAATAATGCAACAAAGTCCTTAAATAATGCAGCAGAGACCTTAAATAATGCAGAAGAGTCCTTAAATAATCCAGCCAAGTCCTTAAATAATCCAGCCAAGTCCTTAAATAATGCAGCAGAGTCCTTAAATAATGCAACAAAATCCTTAAATAATGCAGAAGAGTCCTTAAATAATCCAGCCAAGTCCTTAAATCATACAGCAGGGTCCTTAAATAATCCAGCCAAGTCCTTAAATAATGCAGCAGAGTCCTTAAATAATGCAGCAAAGTCCTTAAATAATGCAGCAGAGTCCTTAAATACTTCAGCATAGTCCTTAAATAATGCAGCAAAGTCCTTGAATAATGCATCAGAGTCCTTAAATAATGCAACAAAGTCCTTAAATAATGCAGAAGAGTCCTTAAATAATGCAACAAAGTCCTTAAATAATGCAGCAGAATCCTTAAATAATGCAACAAAGTACTTAAATAATGCAGCAGAGTCCTTAAATAATGCAGCAAAGTCATTAAATAATGCTGTAGAGTCCTTAAATAATGCAGCAAATTCCTTAAATAATGCAGCAAAGTCTTTAAATAATGCAATAAAGTCCATAAATAATGCAGCAAAGTCCTTAAATAATGCAGCAGAGTACTGAAATACCGCAGCAGGGTCCTTAAATAATGCAGCAAAGTCGTTAAATAATGAAGTAGAGTCCTTAAATAATGCAACAACGTCCTTAAATGATGCAGCAGAGTCCTTAAATAATGCAACAAAGTCCTTAAATAATGCAGCAGAGTCCTTAAATAATGCAGCAGAGTACTGAAATACTGCAGCAGGGTCCTTAAATAATGCAGCAAAGTCGTTAAATAATGAAGTAGAGTCCTTAAATAATGCAAAAAAGTCCTTAAATGATGCAACAGAGTCCTTAAATAATGCAACAAATTCCTTAAATAATGCAGCATAGTCCTTAAATAATGCAACAAAGTCCTTAAACAATGCAGCAGAGTCCTTAAATAATGCAGAAGAGTCCTTAAATAATGCAACCAAGACCTTAAATAATGCAGCAGAGTCCTTAAATAATGCAACAAAGTACTTAAATAATGCAGCAGAGTCCTTAAGTAACGTAGCAGAGTACTTAAATAATGCAGCAAAGTCATTAAATAATGCAGCAGAGTCCTTTAATAATGCAATAAATTCCTTAAATAATGCAGCAGAGTCCTTAAATAATGCAATAAAGTCCATAAATAATGCAGCAAAGTCCTTAAATAATTAAGCAGAGTGCTGAAATACCGCAGCAGGGTCCTTAAATAATGCAGCAGAGTCCTTAAATAATGCAACAAAGTCCTTACATAATGCAGCAGGGTCCTTAAATAATGCAAAAAAGTCCTTAAATAATGCAGCAGATTCCTTAAAAAATGCAGCAAAGTCCGTAAATAATGCAGCAGAGTCCTTAAATAATCCAGCCAAGTCCTTAAATAATGCAACAAAGTCCTTAAATAATGCAGCAGATTACTGAAATACTGCAGCAGGGTCTTTAAATAATGCAGCAGAGTTCTTAAATAATGCAACAAAGTCCTTAAATAATGCAGCAGAGTCCTTAAATAATGCAACAAAATCCTTAAATAATGCAGAAGAGTCCTTAAATAATCCAGCCAAGTCCTTAAATCATGCAGCAGGGTCCTTAAATAATCCAGCCAAGTCCTTAAATAATGCAGCAGAGTCCTTAAATAATGCAGCAAAGTCCTTAAATAATGCAGCAGAGTCCTTAAATACTTCAGCATAGTCCTTAAATAATGCAGCAAAGTCCTTGAATAATGCATCAGAGTCCTTAAATAATGCAACAAAGTCCTTAAATAATGCAGAAGAGTCCTTAAATAATGCAACAAAGTCCTTAAATAATGCAGCAGAATCCTTAAATAATGCAACAAAGTACTTAAATAATGCAGCAGAGTCCTTAAATAATGCAGCAAAGTCATTAAATAATGCTGCAGAGTCCTTAAATAATGCAGCAAATTCCTTAAATAATGCAGCAAAGTCTTTAAATAATGCAATAAAGTCCATAAATAATGCAGCCAAGTCCTTAAATAATGCAGCAGAGTACTGAAATACCGCAGCAGGGTCCTTAAATAATGCAGCAAAGTCGTTAAATAATGAAGTAGAGTCCTTAAATAATGCAACAACGTCCTTAAATGATGCAGCAGAGTCCTTAAATAATGAAACAAAGTCCTTAAATAATGCAGCAGAGTCCTTAAATAATGCAATAAAGTCCATAAATAATGCAGCAAAGTCCTTAAATAATTCAGCAGAGTGCTGAAATACCGCAGCAGGGTCCTTAAATAATGCAGCAGAGTCCTTAAATAATGCAACAAAGTCCTTAAATAATGCAGCAGGGTCCTTAAATAATGCAACAAAGTCCTTAAATAATGCAGCAGAGTCCTTAAAAAATGGAGCAAAGTCTGTAAATAATGCAGCAGAGTCCTTAAATAATCCAGCCAAGTCCTTAAATAATGCAACAAAGTCCTTAAATAATGCAGCAGGGTCCTTAAATAATGCAACAAAGTCCTTAAATAATGCAGCAGGGTCCTTAAATAATGCAGCAGAGTCCTTAAATAATGCAACAAAGTCCTTAAATAATGCAGCAGAGTCCTTAAATAATGCAACAAAGTCCTTAAATAATGCAGCAGAGTCCTTAAATAATGCAGTAAAGTCCTTAAATAATGCAGCACAGTCCTTAAATAATACAGCCAAGTCCTTACATAATGCAGCAAAGTCTTTAAATAATGCAATAAAGTCCATAAATAATGCAGCAAAGTCCTTAAATAATGCAGCAGAGTACTGAAATACCGCAGCAGGATCCTTAAATAATGCAGCAGAGTCCTTAAATAATGCAACAAAGTCCTTAAATAATGCAGAACAGTCCTTAAATAATGCAATAAAGTCCTTAAATAATGCAGCAAAGTCCTTAAATAATGCAGCAGAGTCCTTAAATAATGCAACAAAGTCCTTAAATAATGCAGCAGAGTCCTTAAATAATGCAAGAAAGTCCTTAAATAATGCAGCACATTCCTTAAATAATGCAGCAGAGTCCTTAAATAATGCAACAAAGTCCTTAAATAAGGCAGCAGAGTCCTTAAATAATGCAAGAAAGTCCTTAAATAATGCAGCAAAGTCTTTAAATAATGCAATAAAGTCCTTAAATAATGCAGCAGAGTACTGAAATACCGCAGCAGGGTCCTTAAATAATGCAGCAAAGTCGTTATATAATGAAGTAGAGTCCTTAAATAATGCAACAACGTCCTTAAATGATGCAGCAGAGTCCATAAATAATGCAACAAAGTCCTTAAATAATGCAGCAGAGTCCTTAAATAATGCAGCAGAGTACTGAAATACCGCAGCAGGGTCCTTAAATAATGCAGCAAAGTCGTTAAATAATGCAGCAGAGTCCTTAAATAATGCAACAAAGTCCTTAAATAATGCAGCAGAGTCCTTAAATAATGCAACAAAGTCCTTAAATAATGCAGCAGAGTCCTTAAATAATGCAGTAAAGTCCTTAAATAATGCAGCACAGTCCTTAAATAATACAGCCAAGTCCTTACATAATGCAGCAAAGTCTTTAAATAATGCAATAAAGTCCATAAATAATGCAGCAAAGTCCTTAAATAATGCAGCAGAGTACTGAAATACCGCAGCAGGATCCTTAAATAATGCAGCAGAGTCCTTAAATAATGCAACAAAGTCCTTAAATAATGCAGAACAGTCCTTAAATAATGCAATAAAGTCCTTAAATAATGCAGCAAAGTCCTTAAATAATGCAGCAGAGTCCTTAAATAATGCAACAAAGTCCTTAAATAATGCAGCAGAGTCCTTAAATAATGCAAGAAAGTCCTTAAATAATGCAGCACATTCCTTAAATAATGCAGCAGAGTCCTTAAATAATGCAACAAAGTCCTTAAATAAGGCAGCAGAGTCCTTAAATAATGCAAGAAAGTCCTTAAATAATGCAGCAAATTCCTTAAATAATGCAGCAAAGTCTTTAAATAATGCAATAAAGTCCTTAAATAATGCAGCAGAGTACTGAAATACCGCAGCAGGGTCCTTAAATAATGCAGCAAAGTCGTTAAATAATGAAGTAGAGTCCTTAAATAATGCAACAACGTCCTTAAATGATGCAGCAGAGTCCATAAATAATGCAACAAAGTCCTTAAATAATGCAGCAGAGTCCTTAAATAATGCAGCAGAGTACTGAAATACCGCAGCAGGGTCCTTAAATAATGCAGCAAAGTCGTTAAATAATGAAGTAGAGTCCTTAAATAATGCAACAAAGTCCTTAAATGATGCAGCAGAGTCCTTAAATAATGCAACAAAGTCCTTAAATAATGCAGCAGAGTCCTTAGATAATGCAACAAAGTCCTTAAACAATGCAGCAGAGTCATAGTTACATAGTTACATAGTTACATAGTTACATAGTTTATAAGGCCGAAAAAAGACAAGCGTCCATCCAGTTCAGCCTATTTCTTGTGCACTGCAGCTATTCCGCAGCGTTGATCCAGCGGAACGCAAAAAAAAAAAAAAAAAAAACATGCGGTATAGGCCAATTGACATCATTGAGGAAAAAATTCACTTCCCGACACCAATCTGGATTAATTAACTATCACTAAGCATAAGATGTAATTTTATTGTTCTCAAGAAAGGCGTCCAGGCCTCTCTTGAACTCATTAAGTGAGTTGGACATCACCACTTCCTCTCCCAGAGAGTTCCAGAGTCTCACGGCTCTGACCGTAAAGAATCCCCTTCTATGCTGGTGCAGGAACCTCCTTTCCTCCAGACGCATAGTGTGCCCCCTCGTCTTTGTCACAATCCTTGGTATAAACAGGTCATGGGAGAGATCTCTGTACTGCCCCCTGATGTATTTATACATGTTTATGAGGTCTCCCCTAAGCCTTCTCTTTTCCAACGTAAATAGGCCTAATTTTGACAACCTCTCTGGGTATTCTAGTCCATCCATTCCCTTTATTACCTTAGTCGCCCTCCTTTGTACCCTCTCTAGCTCCAATATGTCTTTCCTGAGCACCGGAGCCCAGAACTGTGCACAATATTCTAAGTGCGGCCTTACCAGCGCTTTATACAGAGGAAGAACAATGTTCTCATCATATGCCCCTATTCCTCTTCTGATGCATGCCATGACTCTATTTGCCTTCGCAGCTGCTGCCTGACACTGGGCACTCCAATTTAATTTGCTATTAACCAAGACGCCCAGGTCCTTCTCCATGTCAGATTTCCCCAACGATTTCCCATTTAATATGTATGGGTGACTGCTGTTTTTCTTTCCCATGTGCATGACCTTACATTTATCGGCATTGAACCCCATTTGCCATTTTTTGGCCCAACTCCCCAATTTATCTAAATCCTCCTGTAGCTGTGCCCTATCCTCATCTGTGTTAACTACTTTATAAAGTTTAGTATCATCTGCAAATATTGCTATTTTACTATGCAACCCTTCCACTAGATCATTAATAAATATATTAAATAATATAGGGCCCAAGACAGACCCTTGAGGCACCCCGCTAGTAACCCTGACACACCCTGAGCTTACTCCATTGATAACCACCCTCTGCTTTCTATCACTCAGCCAGCTATTTACCCACTTACACACATTATCCCCCAGACCAAGCATTCTCATTTTATATACCACCCTTTTGTGTGGCACGGTATCAAATGCTTTGGAGAAGTCAAGGTATACAACATCCACTGACTCTCCACGGTCCAGCTGTGAGCTCACCTCCTCGTAGAAGGCAATCAGGTTTGTTTGGCAGGAGCGATCCCTCATGAATCCATGTTGATATGGAGTTAGACAGTTATTATCATTAAGATATTCTACAATAGCATCTCTAAGAAATCCTTCAAACAATTTACCCACAACAGAGGTTAAGCTGACTGGTCTATAGTTCCCAGGGTCACTTTTATAATGCAGAAGAGTCCTTAAATAATACAACCAAGACCTTAAATAATGCAGCAGAGTCCTTAAATAATGCAACAAAGTACTTAAATAATGCAGCAGAGTCCTTAAGTACCGTAGCAGAGTCCTTAAATACTGCAGCAAAGTCCTTAAATAATGCAGCAGAGTCCTTAAATAATGCAGCAAAGTCATTAGATAATGCAGCAGAGTCCTTAAATAATGCAACAAATCCCTTAAATAATGCAGCAGAGTCCTTAAATAATGCAATAAAGTCCATAAATAATGCAGCAAAGTCCTTAAATAATTCAGCAGAGTGCTGAAATACCGCAGCAGGGTCCTTAAATAATGCAGCAGAGTCCTTAAATAATGCAACAAAGTCCTTAAATAATGCAGCAGGGTCCTTAAATAATGCAAAAAAGTCCTTAAATAATGCAGCAGATTCCTTAAAAAATGCAGCAAAGTCCGTAAATAATGCAGCAGAGTCCTTAAATAATCCAGCCAAGTCCTTAAATAATGCAACAAAGTCCTTAAATAATGCAGCAGATTACTGAAATACTGCAGCAGGGTCCTTAAATAATGCAGCAGAGTTCTAAAATAATGCAACAAAGTCCTTAAATAATGCAGCAGAGTCCTTAAATAATGCAACAAAGTCCTTAAATAATGCAGCAGAATCCTTAAATAATGCAGCAAAGTCCTTAAATAATGCAGCACAGTCCTTAAATAATCCAGCCAAGTCCTTAAATAATGCAGCAAAGTCTTTAAATAATGCAATAAAGTCCATAAATGATGCAGCAAATTCCTTAAACAATGCAGCAGAGTACTGAAATACCGCAGCAGAATCCTTAAATAATGCAACAGAGTCCTTAAATAATGCAGCAGAGTCCTTAAATAATGCAACAAAGTCCTTAAATAATGCAGCAGAGTCCTTAAATAATGCAACAAAGTCCTTAAATAATGCAGCAGAGTCCTTAAATAATGCAGCACATTCCTTAAATAATACAGCAGAGTCCTTAAATAATCCAGCCAAGTCCTTAAATAATGCAGAAAAGTCCTTAAATAATGCAGAAAAGTCCTTAAATAATGCAGCAGAGTCCTTAAATACTGCAGCAGAGTCGTTAAATAATGCAGCAAAGTCTTTAAATAATGCAGCACAGTCCTTAAATAATCCAGCCAAGTCCTTAAATAATGCAGCAGAGTCCTTAAATAATGCAGAAAAGTCCTTAAATAATGCAGCAGAGTCCTTAAATACTTCTGCATAGTCCTTAAATAATGCAGCAAAGTCCTTGAATAATGCAGCAGAGTCCTTAAATAATGCAACAAAGTCCTTAAATAATGCAGAAGAGTCCTTAAATAATGCAGCAAATTCCTTAAATAATGCAGCAAAGTCTTTAAATAATGCAATAAAGTCCATAAATAATGCAGCAAAGTTCTTAAATAATGCAGCAGAGTCCTTAAATACCACAGCAGAGTCCTTAAATAATGCAGCAAAGTCTTTAAATAATGCAACAAAGTCCTTAAATAATGCAGCAGAGACCTTAAATAATGCAGAAGAGTCCTTAAATAATCCAGCCAAGTCCTTAAATAATCCAGCCAAGTCCTTAAATAATGCAACAAAATCCTTAAATAATGCAGAAGAGTCCTTAAATAATCCAGCCAAGTCCTTAAATCATGCAGCAGGGTCCTTAAATAATCCAGCCAAGTCCTTAAATAATGCAGCAGAGTCCTTAAATAATGCAGCAAAGTCCTTAAATAATGCAGCAGAGTCCTTAAATACTTCAGCATAGTCCTTAAATAATGCAGCAAAGTCCTTGAATAATGCATCAGAGTCCTTAAATAATGCAACAAAGTCCTTAAATAATGCAGAAGAGTCCTTAAATAATGCAACAAAGTCCTTAAATAATGCAGCAGAATCCTTAAATAATGCAACAAAGTACTTAAATAATGCAGCAGAGTCCTTAAATAATGCAGCAAAGTCATTAAATAATGCTGCAGAGTCCTTAAATAATGCAGCAAATTCCTTAAATAATGCAGCAAAGTCTTTAAATAATGCAATAAAGTCCATAAATAATGCAGCCAAGTCCTTAAATAATGCAGCAGAGTACTGAAATACCGCAGCAGGGTCCTTAAATAATGCAGCAAAGTCGTTAAATAATGAAGTAGAGTCCTTAAATAATGCAACAACGTCCTTAAATGATGCAGCAGAGTCCTTAAATAATGCAACAAAGTCCTTAAATAATGCAGCAGAGTCCTTAAATAATGCAGCAGAGTACTGAAATACTGCAGCAGGGTCCTTAAATAATGCAGCAAAGTCGTTAAATAATGAAGTAGAGTCCTTAAATAATGCAAAAAAGTCCTTAAATGATGCAACAGAGTCCTTAAATAATGCAACAAATTCCTTAAATAATGCAGCATAGTCCTTAAATAATGCAACAAAGTCCTTAAACAATGCAGCAGAGTCCTTAAATAATGCAGAAGAGTCCTTAAATAATGCAACCAAGACCTTAAATAATGCAGCAGAGTCCTTAAATAATGCAACAAAGTACTTAAATAATGCAGCAGAGTCCTTAAGTAACGTAGCAGAGTACTTAAATAATGCAGCAAAGTCATTAAATAATGCAGCAGAGTCCTTTAATAATGCAATAAATTCCTTAAATAATGCAGCAGAGTCCTTAAATAATGCAATAAAGTCCATAAATAATGCAGCAAAGTCCTTAAATAATTAAGCAGAGTGCTGAAATACCGCAGCAGGGTCCTTAAATAATGCAGCAGAGTCCTTAAATAATGCAACAAAGTCCTTACATAATGCAGCAGGGTCCTTAAATAATGCAAAAAAGTCCTTAAATAATGCAGCAGATTCCTTAAAAAATGCAGCAAAGTCCGTAAATAATGCAGCAGAGTCCTTAAATAATCCAGCCAAGTCCTTAAATAATGCAACAAAGTCCTTAAATAATGCAGCAGATTACTGAAATACTGCAGCAGGGTCTTTAAATAATGCAGCAGAGTTCTTAAATAATGCAACAAAGTCCTTAAATAATGCAGCAGAGTCCTTAAATAATGCAACAAAGTCCTTAAATAATGCAGCAGAGTCCTTAAGTAATGCAGCAAAGTCCTTAAATAATGCAGCACAGTCCTTAAATAATCCAGCCAAGTCCTTAAATAATGCAGCAAAGTCTTTAAATAATGCAATAAAGTCCATAAATGATGCAGCAAATTCCTTAAATAATGCAGCAGAGTACTGAAATACCGCAGCAGAATCCTTAAATAATGCAACAGAGTCCTTAAATAATGCAGCAGAGTCCTTAAATAATGCAACAAAGTCCTTAAATAATGCAGCAGAGTCCTTAAATAATGCAACAAAGTCCTTAAATAATGCAGCAGAGTCCTTAAATAATGCAGAACATTCCTTAAATAATACAGCAGAGTCCTTAAATAATCCAGCCAAGTCCTTAAATAATGCAGCAGAGTCCTTAAATAATGCAGAAAAGTCCTTAAATAATGCAGCAGAGTCCTTAATTACTGCAGCAGAGTCCTTAAATAATGCAGCAAAGTCCTTAAATACCACAGCAGAGTCCTTAAATAATGCAGCAAAGTCTTTAAATAATGCAGCACAGTCCTTAAATAATCCAGCCAAGTCCTTAAATAATGCAGCAGAGTCCTTAAATAATGCAGAAAAGTCCTTAAATAATGCAGCAGAGTCCTTAAATACTTCTGCATAGTCCTTAAATAATGCAGCAAAGTCCTTGAATAATGCAGCAGAGTCCTTAAATAATGCAACAAAGTCCTTAAATAATGCAGAAGAGTCCTTAAATAATGCAGCAAATTCCTTAAATAATGCAGCAAAGTCTTTAAATAATGCAATAAAGTCCATAAATAATGCAGCAAAGTTCTTAAATAATGCAGCAGAGTCCTTAAATACCACAGCAGAATCCTTAAATAATGCAGCAAAGTCTTTAAATAATGCAACAAAGTCCTTAAATAATGCAGCAGAGACCTTAAATAATGCAGAAGAGTCCTTAAATAATCCAGCCAAGTCCTTAAATAATCCAGCCAAGTCCTTAAATAATGCAGCAGAGTCCTTAAATAATGCAACAAAATCCTTAAATAATGCAGAAGAGTCCTTAAATAATCCAGCCAAGTCCTTAAATCATACAGCAGGGTCCTTAAATAATCCAGCCAAGTCCTTAAATAATGCAGCAGAGTCCTTAAATAATGCAGCAAAGTCCTTAAATAATGCAGCAGAGTCCTTAAATACTTCAGCATAGTCCTTAAATAATGCAGCAAAGTCCTTGAATAATGCATCAGAGTCCTTAAATAATGCAACAAAGTCCTTAAATAATGCAGAAGAGTCCTTAAATAATGCAACAAAGTCCTTAAATAATGCAGCAGAATCCTTAAATAATGCAACAAAGTACTTAAATAATGCAGCAGAGTCCTTAAATAATGCAGCAAAGTCATTAAATAATGCTGTAGAGTCCTTAAATAATGCAGCAAATTCCTTAAATAATGCAGCAAAGTCTTTAAATAATGCAATAAAGTCCATAAATAATGCAGCAAAGTCCTTAAATAATGCAGCAGAGTACTGAAATACCGCAGCAGGGTCCTTAAATAATGCAGCAAAGTCGTTAAATAATGAAGTAGAGTCCTTAAATAATGCAACAACGTCCTTAAATGATGCAGCAGAGTCCTTAAATAATGCAACAAAGTCCTTAAATAATGCAGCAGAGTCCTTAAATAATGCAGCAGAGTAATGAAATACTGCAGCAGGGTCCTTAAATAATGCAGCAAAGTCCTTAAATAATGCAGCAGAGTCCTTAAATAATCCAGCCAAGTCCTTAAATAATGCAGCAAAGTCCTTAAATAATGCAGCAGAGTACTGAAATACCGCAGCAGGATCCTTAAATAATGCAGCAGAGTCCTTAAATAATGCAACAAAGTCCTTAAATAATGCAGAACAGTCCTTAAATAATGCAATAAAGTCCTTAAATAATGCAGCAAAGTCCTTAAATAATGCAGCAGAGTCCTTAAATAATGCAACAAAGTCCTTAAATAATGCAACAAAGTCCTTAAATAATGCAGCAGAGTCCTTAAATAATGCAACAAAGTACTTAAATAATGCAGAAGAGTCCTTAAATAATGCAACAAAGTACTTATATAATGCAGCAGAGTCCTTAAGTACCGTATCAGAGTCCTTAAATAATGCAGCAAAGTCCTTAAATAATGCAGCAGAGTCCTTAAATAATGCAGCAAAGTCCTTAAATAATGCAACAAAGTCCTTAAATAATGCAGCAGATTACTGAAATACTGCAGCAGGGTCCTTAAATAATGCAGCAGAGTCTTTAAATAATGCAACAAAGTCCTTAAATAATGCAGCAGTGTCCTTAAATAATGCAACAAAGTCCTTAAATAATGCAGCAGAGTCCTTAAATAATGCAGCAGAGTACTGAAATACCGCAGCAGGGTCCTTAAATAATGCAGCAAAGTCGTTAAATAATGAAGTAGAGTCCTTTAATAATGCAACAAAGTCCTTAAATGATGCAGCAGAGTCCTTAAATAATGCAACAAAGTCCTTAAATAATGCAGCAGAGTCCTTAAATAATGCAACAAAGTCCTTAAACAATGCAGCAGAGTCCTTAAATAATGCAGAAGAGTCCTTAAATAATGCAACCAAGACCTTAAATAATGCAGCAGAGTCCTTAAATAATGCAACAAAGTACTTAAATAATGCAGCAGAGTCCTTAAGTACCGTAGCAGAGTCCTTAAATACTGCAGCAAAGTCCTTAAATAAAGCAGCAGAGTCCTTAAATAATGCAGCAAAGTCATTAAATAATGCAGCAGAGTCCTTAAATAATGCAACAAATTCCTTAAATAATGCAGCAGAGTCCTTAAATAATGCAACAAAGTCCTTAAATAATGCAGCAGAGTCCTTAAATAATGCAGCAGAGTACTGAAATACCGCAGCAGGGTCCTTAAATAATGCAGCAAAGTCGTTAAATAATGAAGTAGAGTCCTTTAATAATGCAACAAAGTCCTTAAATGATGCAGCAGAGTCCTTAAATAATGCAACAAAGTCCTTAAATAATGCAGCAGAGTCCTTAAATAATGCAACAAAGTCCTTAAACAATGCAGCAGAGTCCTTAAATAATGCAGAAGAGTCCTTAAATAATGCAACCAAGACCTTAAATAATGCAGCAGAGTCCTTAAATAATGCAACAAAGTACTTAAATAATGCAGCAGAGTCCTTAAGTACCGTAGCAGAGTCCTTAAATACTGCAGCAAAGTCCTTAAATAAAGCAGCAGAGTCCTTAAATAATGCAGCAAAGTCATTAAATAATGCAGCAGAGTCCTTAAATAATGCAACAAATTCCTTAAATAATGCAGCAGAGTCCTTAAATAATGCAATAAAGTCCATAAATAATGCAGCAAAGTCCTTAAATAATTCAGCAGAGTGCTGAAATACCGCAGCAGGGTCCTTAAATAATGCAGCAGAGTCCTTAAATAATGCAACAAAGTCCTTAAATAATGCAGCAGGGTCCTTAAATAATGCAACAAAGTCCTTAAATAATGCAGCAGAGTCCTTAAAAAATTCAGCAAAGTCTGTAAATAATGCAGCAGAGTCCTTAAATAATCCAGCCAAGTCCTTAAATAATGCAACAACGTCCTTAAATAATGCAGCAGATTACTGAAATACTGCAGCAGGGTCCTTAAATAATGCAGCAGAGTCCTTAAATAATGCAACAAAGTCCTTAAATAATGCAGCAGAGTCCTTAAATAATGCAACAAAGTCCTTAAATAATGCAGCAGAGTCCTTAAATAATGCAGTAAAGTCCTTAAATAATGCAGCACAGTCCTTAAATAATACAGCCAAGTCCTTAAATAATGCAGCAAAGTCTTTAAATTATGCAATAAAGTCCATAAATAATGCAGCAAAGTCCTTAAATAATGCAGCAGAGTACTGAAATACCGCAGCAGGATCCTTAAATAATGCAGCAGAGTCCTTAAATAATGCAACAAAGTCCTTAAATAATGCAGAACAGGCATTAAATAATGCAATAAAGTCCTTAAATAATGCAGCAAAGTCCTTAAATATTGCAGCAGAGTCCTTAAATAATGCAACAAAGTCCTTAAATAATGCAACAAAGTCCTTAAATAATGCAGCAGAGTCCTTAAATAATGCAGCAGAGTCCTTAAATAATCCAGCCAAGTCCTTAAATACTGCAGCAGAGTACTTAAATAATGCAGCAAGGTCCTTAAATAATGCAGCAGAGTCCTTAAATAATGCAGCAAAGTCCTTAAATAATGCAGCACAGTCCTTAAATAATCCAGCCAAGTCCTTAAATAATGCAGCAAAGTCTTTAAATAATGCAATAAAGTCCATAAATGATGCAGCAAATTCCTTAAACAATGCAGCAGAGTACTGAAATACCGCAGCAGAATCCTTAAATAATGCAACAGAGTCCTTAAATAATGCAGCAGAGTCCTTAAATAATGCAACAAAGTCCTTAAATAATGCAGCAGAGTCCTTAAATAATGCAACAAAGTCCTTAAATAATGCAGCAGAGTCCTTAAATAATGCAGCACATTCCTTAAATAATACAGCAGAGTCCTTAAATAATCCAGCCAAGTCCTTAAATAATGCAGCAGAGTCCTTAAATAATGCAGAAAAGTCCTTAAATAATGCAGCAGAGTCCTTAAATACTGCAGCAGAGTCCATAAATAATGCAGCAAAGTCCTTAAATACCACAGCAGAGTCGTTAAATAATGCAGCAAAGTCTTTAAATAATGCAGCACAGTCCTTAAATAATCCAGCCAAGTCCTTAAATAATGCAGCAGAGTCCTTAAATAATGCAGAAAAGTCCTTAAATAATGCAGCAGAGTCCTTAAATACTTCTGCATAGTCCTTAAATAATGCAGCAAAGTCCTTGAATAATGCAGCAGAGTCCTTAAATAATGCAACAAAGTCCTTAAATAATGCAGAAGAGTCCTTAAATAATGCAGCAAATTCCTTAAATAATGCAGCAAAGTCTTTAAATAATGCAATAAAGTCCATAAATAATGCAGCAAAGTTCTTAAATAATGCAGCAGAGTCCTTAAATACCACAGCAGAGTCCTTAAATAATGCAGCAAAGTCTTTAAATAATGCAACAAAGTCCTTAAATAATGCAGCAGAGACCTTAAATAATGCAGAAGAGTCCTTAAATAATCCAGCCAAGTCCTTAAATTATCCAGCCAAGTCCTTAAATAATGCAACAAAATCCTTAAATAATGCAGAAGAGTCCTTAAATAATCCAGCCAAGTCCTTAAATCATGCAGCAGGGTCCTTAAATAATCCAGCCAAGTCCTTAAATAATGCAGCAGAGTCCTTAAATAATGCAATAAAGTCCATAAATAATGCAGCAAAGTCCTTAAATAATTAAGCAGAGTGCTGAAATACCGCAGCAGGGTCCTTAAATAATGCAGCAGAGTCCTTAAATAATGCAACAAAGTCCTTACATAATGCAGCAGGGTCCTTAAATAATGCAAAAAAGTCCTTAAATAATGCAGCAGATTCCTTAAAAAATGCAGCAAAGTCCGTAAATAATGCAGCAGAGTCCTTAAATAATCCAGCCAAGTCCTTAAATAATGCAACAAAGTCCTTAAATAATGCAGCAGATTACTGAAATACTGCAGCAGGGTCTTTAAATAATGCAGCAGAGTTCTTAAATAATGCAACAAAGTCCTTAAATAATGCAGCAGAGTCCTTAAATAATGCAACAAAGTCCTTAAATAATGCAGCAGAGTCCTTAAGTAATGCAGCAAAGTCCTTAAATAATGCAGCACAGTCCTTAAATAATCCAGCCAAGTCCTTAAATAATGCAGCAAAGTCTTTAAATAATGCAATAAAGTCCATAAATGATGCAGCAAATTCCTTAAATAATGCAGCAGAGTACTGAAATACCGCAGCAGAATCCTTAAATAATGCAACAGAGTCCTTAAATAATGCAGCAGAGTCCTTAAATAATGCAACAAAGTCCTTAAATAATGCAGCAGAGTCCTTAAATAATGCAACAAAGTCCTTAAATAATGCAGCAGAGTCCTTAAATACTTCTGCATAGTCCTTAAATAATGCAGCAAAGTCCTTGAATAATGCAGCAGAGTCCTTAAATAATGCAACAAAGTCCTTAAATAATGCAGAAGAGTCCTTAAATAATGCAGCAAATTCCTTAAATAATGCAGCAAAGTCTTTAAATAATGCAATAAAGTCCATAAATAATGCAGCAAAGTCCTTAAATAATGCAGCAGTGTCCTTAAATAATGCAACAAAGTCCTTAAATAATGCAGCAGAGTCCTTAAATAATGCAGCAGAGTACTGAAATACCGCAGCAGGGTCCTTAAATAATGCAGCAAAGTCGTTAAATAATGAAGTAGAGTCCTTTAATAATGCAACAAAGTCCTTAAATGATGCAGCAGAGTCCTTAAATAATGCAACAAAGTCCTTAAATAATGCAGCAGAGTCCTTAAATAATGCAACAAAGTCCTTAAACAATGCAGCAGAGTCCTTAAATAATGCAGAAGAGTCCTTAAATAATGCAACCAAGACCTTAAATAATGCAGCAGAGTCCTTAAATAATGCAACAAAGTACTTAAATAATGCAGCAGAGTCCTTAAGTACCGTAGCAGAGTCCTTAAATACTGCAGCAAAGTCCTTAAATAAAGCAGCAGAGTCCTTAAATAATGCAGCAAAGTCATTAAATAATGCAGCAGAGTCCTTAAATAATGCAACAAATTCCTTAAATAATGCAGCAGAGTCCTTAAATAATGCAACAAAGTCCTTAAATAATGCAGCAGAGTCCTTAAATAATGCAGCAGAGTACTGAAATACCGCAGCAGGGTCCTTAAATAATGCAGCAAAGTCGTTAAATAATGAAGTAGAGTCCTTTAATAATGCAACAAAGTCCTTAAATGATGCAGCAGAGTCCTTAAATAATGCAACAAAGTCCTTAAATAATGCAGCAGAGTCCTTAAATAATGCAACAAAGTCCTTAAACAATGCAGCAGAGTCCTTAAATAATGCAGAAGAGTCCTTAAATAATGCAACCAAGACCTTAAATAATGCAGCAGAGTCCTTAAATAATGCAACAAAGTACTTAAATAATGCAGCAGAGTCCTTAAGTACCGTAGCAGAGTCCTTAAATACTGCAGCAAAGTCCTTAAATAAAGCAGCAGAGTCCTTAAATAATGCAGCAAAGTCATTAAATAATGCAGCAGAGTCCTTAAATAATGCAACAAATTCCTTAAATAATGCAGCAGAGTCCTTAAATAATGCAATAAAGTCCATAAATAATGCAGCAAAGTCCTTAAATAATTCAGCAGAGTGCTGAAATACCGCAGCAGGGTCCTTAAATAATGCAGCAGAGTCCTTAAATAATGCAACAAAGTCCTTAAATAATGCAGCAGGGTCCTTAAATAATGCAACAAAGTCCTTAAATAATGCAGCAGAGTCCTTAAAAAATTCAGCAAAGTCTGTAAATAATGCAGCAGAGTCCTTAAATAATCCAGCCAAGTCCTTAAATAATGCAACAACGTCCTTAAATAATGCAGCAGATTACTGAAATACTGCAGCAGGGTCCTTAAATAATGCAGCAGAGTCCTTAAATAATGCAACAAAGTCCTTAAATAATGCAGCAGAGTCCTTAAATAATGCAACAAAGTCCTTAAATAATGCAGCAGAGTCCTTAAATAATGCAGTAAAGTCCTTAAATAATGCAGCACAGTCCTTAAATAATACAGCCAAGTCCTTAAATAATGCAGCAAAGTCTTTAAATAATGCAATAAAGTCCATAAATAATGCAGCAAAATCCTTAAATAATGCAGCAGAGTACTGAAATACCGCAGCAGGATCCTTAAATAATGCAGCAGAGTCCTTAAATAATGCAACAAAGTCCTTAAATAATGCAGAACAGTCCTTAAATAATGCAATAAAGTCCTTAAATAATGCAGCAAAGTCCTTAAATATTGCAGCAGAGTCCTTAAATAATGCAACAAAGTCCTTAAATAATGCAACAAAGTCCTTAAATAATGCAGCAGAGTCCTTAAATAATGCAGCAGAGTCCTTAAATAATCCAGCCAAGTCCTTAAATACTGCAGCAGAGTACTTAAATAATGCAGCAAGGTCCTTAAATAATGCAGCAGAGTCCTTAAATAATGCAGCAAAGTCCTTAAATAATGCAGCACAGTCCTTAAATAATCCAGCCAAGTCCTTAAATAATGCAGCAAAGTCTTTAAATAATGCAATAAAGTCCATAAATGATGCAGCAAATTCCTTAAACAATGCAGCAGAGTACTGAAATACCGCAGCAGAATCCTTAAATAATGCAACAGAGTCCTTAAATAATGCAGCAGAGTCCTTAAATAATGCAACAAAGTCCTTAAATAATGCAGCAGAGTCCTTAAATAATGCAACAAAGTCCTTAAATAATGCAGCAGAGTCCTTAAATAATGCAGCACATTCCTTAAATAATACAGCAGAGTCCTTAAATAATCCAGCCAAGTCCTTAAATAATGCAGCAGAGTCCTTAAATAATGCAGAAAAGTCCTTAAATAATGCAGCAGAGTCCTTAAATACTGCAGCAGAGTCCATAAATAATGCAGCAAAGTCCTTAAATACCACAGCAGAGTCGTTAAATAATGCAGCAAAGTCTTTAAATAATGCAGCACAGTCCTTAAATAATCCAGCCAAGTCCTTAAATAATGCAGCAGAGTCCTTAAATAATGCAGAAAAGTCCTTAAATAATGCAGCAGAGTCCTTAAATACTTCTGCATAGTCCTTAAATAATGCAGCAAAGTCCTTGAATAATGCAGCAGAGTCCTTAAATAATGCAACAAAGTCCTTAAATAATGCAGAAGAGTCCTTAAATAATGCAGCAAATTCCTTAAATAATGCAGCAAAGTCTTTAAATAATGCAATAAAGTCCATAAATAATGCAGCAAAGTTCTTAAATAATGCAGCAGAGTCCTTAAATACCACAGCAGAGTCCTTAAATAATGCAGCAAAGTCTTTAAATAATGCAACAAAGTCCTTAAATAATGCAGCAGAGACCTTAAATAATGCAGAAGAGTCCTTAAATAATCCAGCCAAGTCCTTAAATAATCCAGCCAAGTCCTTAAATAATGCAACAAAATCCTTAAATAATGCAGAAGAGTCCTTAAATAATCCAGCCAAGTCCTTAAATCATGCAGCAGGGTCCTTAAATAATCCAGCCAAGTCCTTAAATAATGCAGCAGAGTCCTTAAATAATGCAATAAAGTCCATAAATAATGCAGCAAAGTCCTTAAATAATTAAGCAGAGTGCTGAAATACCGCAGCAGGGTCCTTAAATAATGCAGCAGAGTCCTTAAATAATGCAACAAAGTCCTTACATAATGCAGCAGGGTCCTTAAATAATGCAAAAAAGTCCTTAAATAATGCAGCAGATTCCTTAAAAAATGCAGCAAAGTCTGTAAATAATGCAGCAGAGTCCTTAAATAATCCAGCCAAGTCCTTAAATAATGCAACAAAGTCCTTAAATAATGCAGCAGATTACTGAAATACTGCAGCAGGGTCTTTAAATAATGCAGCAGAGTTCTTAAATAATGCAACAAAGTCCTTAAATAATGCAGCAGAGTCCTTAAATAATGCAACAAAGTCCTTAAATAATGCAGCAGAGTCCTTAAGTAATGCAGCAAAGTCCTTAAATAATGCAGCACAGTCCTTAAATAATCCAGCCAAGTCCTTAAATAATGCAGCAAAGTCTTTAAATAATGCAATAAAGTCCATAAATGATGCAGCAAATTCCTTAAATAATGCAGCAGAGTACTGAAATACCGCAGCAGAATCCTTAAATAATGCAACAGAGTCCTTAAATAATGCAGCAGAGTCCTTAAATAATGCAACAAAGTCCTTAAATAATGCAGCAGAGTCCTTAAATAATGCAACAAAGTCCTTAAATAATGCAGCAGAGTCCTTAAATAATGCAGAACATTCCTTAAATAATACAGCAGAGTCCTTAAATAATCCAGCCAAGTCCTTAAATAATGCAGCAGAGTCCTTAAATAATGCAGAAAAGTCCTTAAATAATGCAGCAGAGTCCTTAAATACTGCAGCAGAGTCCTTAAATAATGCAGCAAAGTCCTTAAATACCACAGCAGAGTCCTTAAATAATGCAGCAAAGTCTTTAAATAATGCAGCACAGTCCTTAAATAATCCAGCCAAGTCCTTAAATAATGCAGCAGAGTCCTTACATAATGCAGAAAAGTCCTTAAATAATGCAGCAGAGTCCTTAAATACTTCTGCATAGTCCTTAAATAATGCAGCAAAGTCCTTGAATAATGCAGCAGAGTCCTTAAATAATGCAACAAAGTCCTTAAATAATGCAGAAGAGTCCTTAAATAATGCAGCAAATTCCTTAAATAATGCAGCAAAGTCTTTAAATAATGCAATAAAGTCCATAAATAATGCAGCAAAGTTCTTAAATAATGCAGCAGAGTCCTTAAATACCACAGCAGAGTCCTTAAATAATGCAGCAAAGTCTTTAAATAATGCAACAAAGTCCTTAAATAATGCAGCAGAGACCTTAAATAATGCAGAAGAGTCCTTAAATAATCCAGCCAAGTCCTTAAATAATCCAGCCAAGTCCTTAAATAATGCAGCAGAGTCCTTAAATAATGCAACAAAGTCCTTAAATAATGCAGCAGAGTCCTTAAATAATGCAGAACATTCCTTAAATAATACAGCAGAGTCCTTAAATAATCCAGCCAAGTCCTTAAATAATGCAGCAGAGTCCTTAAATAATGCAGAAAAGTCCTTAAATAATGCAGCAGAGTCCTTAAATACTGCAGCAGAGTCCTTAAATAATGCAGCAAAGTCCTTAAATACCACAGCAGAGTCCTTAAATAATGCAGCAAAGTCTTTAAATAATGCAGCACAGTCCTTAAATAATCCAGCCAAGTCCTTAAATAATGCAGCAGAGTCCTTAAATAATGCAGAAAAGTCCTTAAATAATGCAGCAGAGTCCTTAAATACTTCTGCATAGTCCTTAAATAATGCAGCAAAGTCCTTGAATAATGCAGCAGAGTCCTTAAATAATGCAACAAAGTCCTTAAATAATGCAGAAGAGTCCTTAAATAATGCAGCAAATTCCTTAAATAATGCAGCAAAGTCTTTAAATAATGCAATAAAGTCCATAAATAATGCAGCAAAGTCCTTAAATAATGCAGCAGTGTCCTTAAATAATGCAACAAAGTCCTTAAATAATGCAGCAGAGTCCTTAAATAATGCAGCAGAGTACTGAAATACCGCAGCAGGGTCCTTAAATAATGCAGCAAAGTCGTTAAATAATGAAGTAGAGTCCTTTAATAATGCAACAAAGTCCTTAAATGATGCAGCAGAGTCCTTAAATAATGCAACAAAGTCCTTAAATAATGCAACAAAGTCCTTAAATAATGCAGCAGAGTCCTTAAATAATGCAGCAGAGTCCTTAAATAATCCAGCCAAGTCCTTAAATACTGCAGCAGAGTACTTAAATAATGCAGCAAGGTCCTTAAAAAATGCAGCAGAGTCCTTAAATAATGCAGCAAAGTCCTTAAATAATGCAGCACAGTCCTTAAATAATCCAGCCAAGTCCTTAAATAATGCAGCAAAGTCTTTAAATAATGCAATAAAGTCCATAAATGATGCAGCAAATTCCTTAAACAATGCAGCAGAGTACTGAAATACCGCAGCAGAATCCTTAAATAATGCAACAGAGTCCTTAAATAATGCAGCAGAGTCCTTAAATAATGCAACAAAGTCCTTAAATAATGCAGCAGAGTCCTTAAATAATGCAACAAAGTCCTTAAATAATGCAGCAGAGTCCTTAAATAATGCAGCACATTCCTTAAATAATACAGCAGAGTCCTTAAATAATCCAGCCAAGTCCTTAAATAATGCAGCAGAGTCCTTAAATAATGCAGAAAAGTCCTTAAATAATGCAGCAGAGTCCTTAAATACTGCAGCAGAGTCCATAAATAATGCAGCAAAGTCCTTAAATACCACAGCAGAGTCGTTAAATAATGCAGCAAAGTCTTTAAATAATGCAGCACAGTCCTTAAATAATCCAGCCAAGTCCTTAAATAATGCAGCAGAGTCCTTAAATAATGCAGAAAAGTCCTTAAATAATGCAGCAGAGTCCTTAAATACTTCTGCATAGTCCTTAAATAATGCAGCAAAGTCCTTGAATAATGCAGCAGAGTCCTTAAATAATGCAACAAAGTCCTTAAATAATGCAGAAGAGTCCTTAAATAATGCAGCAAATTCCTTAAATAATGCAGCAAAGTCTTTAAATAATGCAATAAAGTCCATAAATAATGCAGCAAAGTTCTTAAATAATGCAGCAGAGTCCTTAAATACCACAGCAGAGTCCTTAAATAATGCAGCAAAGTCTTTAAATAATGCAACAAAGTCCTTAAATAATGCAGCAGAGACCTTAAATAATGCAGAAGAGTCCTTAAATAATCCAGCCAAGTCCTTAAATAATCCAGCCAAGTCCTTAAATAATGCAACAAAATCCTTAAATAATGCAGAAGAGTCCTTAAATAATCCAGCCAAGTCCTTAAATCATGCAGCAGGGTCCTTAAATAATCCAGCCAAGTCCTTAAATAATGCAGCAGAGTCCTTAAATAATGCAATAAAGTCCATAAATAATGCAGCAAAGTCCTTAAATAATTAAGCAGAGTGCTGAAATACCGCAGCAGGGTCCTTAAATAATGCAGCAGAGTCCTTAAATAATGCAACAAAGTCCTTACATAATGCAGCAGGGTCCTTAAATAATGCAAAAAAGTCCTTAAATAATGCAGCAGATTCCTTAAAAAATGCAGCAAAGTCCGTAAATAATGCAGCAGAGTCCTTAAATAATCCAGCCAAGTCCTTAAATAATGCAACAAAGTCCTTAAATAATGCAGCAGATTACTGAAATACTGCAGCAGGGTCTTTAAATAATGCAGCAGAGTTCTTAAATAATGCAACAAAGTCCTTAAATAATGCAGCAGAGTCCTTAAATAATGCAACAAAGTCCTTAAATAATGCAGCAGAGTCCTTAAGTAATGCAGCAAAGTCCTTAAATAATGCAGCACAGTCCTTAAATAATCCAGCCAAGTCCTTAAATAATGCAGCAAAGTCTTTAAATAATGCAATAAAGTCCATAAATGATGCAGCAAATTCCTTAAATAATGCAGCAGAGTACTGAAATACCGCAGCAGAATCCTTAAATAATGCAACAGAGTCCTTAAATAATGCAGCAGAGTCCTTAAATAATGCAACAAAGTCCTTAAATAATGCAGCAGAGTCCTTAAATAATGCAACAAAGTCCTTAAATAATGCAGCAGAGTCCTTAAATACTTCTGCATAGTCCTTAAATAATGCAGCAAAGTCCTTGAATAATGCAGCAGAGTCCTTAAATAATGCAACAAAGTCCTTAAATAATGCAGAAGAGTCCTTAAATAATGCAGCAAATTCCTTAAATAATGCAGCAAAGTCTTTAAATAATGCAATAAAGTCCATAAATAATGCAGCAAAGTCCTTAAATAATGCAGCAGTGTCCTTAAATAATGCAACAAAGTCCTTAAATAATGCAGCAGAGTCCTTAAATAATGCAGCAGAGTACTGAAATACCGCAGCAGGGTCCTTAAATAATGCAGCAAAGTCGTTAAATAATGAAGTAGAGTCCTTTAATAATGCAACAAAGTCCTTAAATGATGCAGCAGAGTCCTTAAATAATGCAACAAAGTCCTTAAATAATGCAGCAGAGTCCTTAAATAATGCAACAAAGTCCTTAAACAATGCAGCAGAGTCCTTAAATAATGCAGAAGAGTCCTTAAATAATGCAACCAAGACCTTAAATAATGCAGCAGAGTCCTTAAATAATGCAACAAAGTACTTAAATAATGCAGCAGAGTCCTTAAGTACCGTAGCAGAGTCCTTAAATACTGCAGCAAAGTCCTTAAATAAAGCAGCAGAGTCCTTAAATAATGCAGCAAAGTCATTAAATAATGCAGCAGAGTCCTTAAATAATGCAACAAATTCCTTAAATAATGCAGCAGAGTCCTTAAATAATGCAACAAAGTCCTTAAATAATGCAGCAGAGTCCTTAAATAATGCAGCAGAGTACTGAAATACCGCAGCAGGGTCCTTAAATAATGCAGCAAAGTCGTTAAATAATGAAGTAGAGTCCTTTAATAATGCAACAAAGTCCTTAAATGATGCAGCAGAGTCCTTAAATAATGCAACAAAGTCCTTAAATAATGCAGCAGAGTCCTTAAATAATGCAACAAAGTCCTTAAACAATGCAGCAGAGTCCTTAAATAATGCAGAAGAGTCCTTAAATAATGCAACCAAGACCTTAAATAATGCAGCAGAGTCCTTAAATAATGCAACAAAGTACTTAAATAATGCAGCAGAGTCCTTAAGTACCGTAGCAGAGTCCTTAAATACTGCAGCAAAGTCCTTAAATAAAGCAGCAGAGTCCTTAAATAATGCAGCAAAGTCATTAAATAATGCAGCAGAGTCCTTAAATAATGCAACAAATTCCTTAAATAATGCAGCAGAGTCCTTAAATAATGCAATAAAGTCCATAAATAATGCAGCAAAGTCCTTAAATAATTCAGCAGAGTGCTGAAATACCGCAGCAGGGTCCTTAAATAATGCAGCAGAGTCCTTAAATAATGCAACAAAGTCCTTAAATAATGCAGCAGGGTCCTTAAATAATGCAACAAAGTCCTTAAATAATGCAGCAGAGTCCTTAAAAAATTCAGCAAAGTCTGTAAATAATGCAGCAGAGTCCTTAAATAATCCAGCCAAGTCCTTAAATAATGCAACAACGTCCTTAAATAATGCAGCAGATTACTGAAATACTGCAGCAGGGTCCTTAAATAATGCAGCAGAGTCCTTAAATAATGCAACAAAGTCCTTAAATAATGCAGCAGAGTCCTTAAATAATGCAACAAAGTCCTTAAATAATGCAGCAGAGTCCTTAAATAATGCAGTAAAGTCCTTAAATAATGCAGCACAGTCCTTAAATAATACAGCCAAGTCCTTAAATAATGCAGCAAAGTCTTTAAATAATGCAATAAAGTCCATAAATAATGCAGCAAAGTCCTTAAATAATGCAGCAGAGTACTGAAATACCGCAGCAGGATCCTTAAATAATGCAGCAGAGTCCTTAAATAATGCAACAAAGTCCTTAAATAATGCAGAACAGGCATTAAATAATGCAATAAAGTCCTTAAATAATGCAGCAAAGTCCTTAAATATTGCAGCAGAGTCCTTAAATAATGCAACAAAGTCCTTAAATAATGCAACAAAGTCCTTAAATAATGCAGCAGAGTCCTTAAATAATGCAGCAGAGTCCTTAAATAATCCAGCCAAGTCCTTAAATACTGCAGCAGAGTACTTAAATAATGCAGCAAGGTCCTTAAATAATGCAGCAGAGTCCTTAAATAATGCAGCAAAGTCCTTAAATAATGCAGCACAGTCCTTAAATAATCCAGCCAAGTCCTTAAATAATGCAGCAAAGTCTTTAAATAATGCAATAAAGTCCATAAATGATGCAGCAAATTCCTTAAACAATGCAGCAGAGTACTGAAATACCGCAGCAGAATCCTTAAATAATGCAACAGAGTCCTTAAATAATGCAGCAGAGTCCTTAAATAATGCAACAAAGTCCTTAAATAATGCAGCAGAGTCCTTAAATAATGCAACAAAGTCCTTAAATAATGCAGCAGAGTCCTTAAATAATGCAGCACATTCCTTAAATAATACAGCAGAGTCCTTAAATAATCCAGCCAAGTCCTTAAATAATGCAGCAGAGTCCTTAAATAATGCAGAAAAGTCCTTAAATAATGCAGCAGAGTCCTTAAATACTGCAGCAGAGTCCATAAATAATGCAGCAAAGTCCTTAAATACCACAGCAGAGTCGTTAAATAATGCAGCAAAGTCTTTAAATAATGCAGCACAGTCCTTAAATAATCCAGCCAAGTCCTTAAATAATGCAGCAGAGTCCTTAAATAATGCAGAAAAGTCCTTAAATAATGCAGCAGAGTCCTTAAATACTTCTGCATAGTCCTTAAATAATGCAGCAAAGTCCTTGAATAATGCAGCAGAGTCCTTAAATAATGCAACAAAGTCCTTAAATAATGCAGAAGAGTCCTTAAATAATGCAGCAAATTCCTTAAATAATGCAGCAAAGTCTTTAAATAATGCAATAAAGTCCATAAATAATGCAGCAAAGTTCTTAAATAATGCAGCAGAGTCCTTAAATACCACAGCAGAGTCCTTAAATAATGCAGCAAAGTCTTTAAATAATGCAACAAAGTCCTTAAATAATGCAGCAGAGACCTTAAATAATGCAGAAGAGTCCTTAAATAATCCAGCCAAGTCCTTAAATAATCCAGCCAAGTCCTTAAATAATGCAGCAGAGTCCTTAAATAATGCAACAAAGTCCTTAAATAATGCAGCAGAGTCCTTAAATAATGCAGAACATTCCTTAAATAATACAGCAGAGTCCTTAAATAATCCAGCCAAGTCCTTAAATAATGCAGCAGAGTCCTTAAATAATGCAGAAAAGTCCTTAAATAATGCAGCAGAGTCCTTAAATACTGCAGCAGAGTCCTTAAATAATGCAGCAAAGTCCTTAAATACCACAGCAGAGTCCTTAAATAATGCAGCAAAGTCTTTAAATAATGCAGCACAGTCCTTAAATAATCCAGCCAAGTCCTTAAATAATGCAGCAGAGTCCTTAAATAATGCAGAAAAGTCCTTAAATAATGCAGCAGAGTCCTTAAATACTTCTGCATAGTCCTTAAATAATGCAGCAAAGTCCTTGAATAATGCAGCAGAGTCCTTAAATAATGCAACAAAGTCCTTAAATAATGCAGAAGAGTCCTTAAATAATGCAGCAAATTCCTTAAATAATGCAGCAAAGTCTTTAAATAATGCAATAAAGTCCATAAATAATGCAGCAAAGTCCTTAAATAATGCAGCAGTGTCCTTAAATAATGCAACAAAGTCCTTAAATAATGCAGCAGAGTCCTTAAATAATGCAGCAGAGTACTGAAATACCGCAGCAGGGTCCTTAAATAATGCAGCAAAGTCGTTAAATAATGAAGTAGAGTCCTTTAATAATGCAACAAAGTCCTTAAATGATGCAGCAGAGTCCTTAAATAATGCAACAAAGTCCTTAAATAATGCAACAAAGTCCTTAAATAATGCAGCAGAGTCCTTAAATAATGCAGCAGAGTCCTTAAATAATCCAGCCAAGTCCTTAAATACTGCAGCAGAGTACTTAAATAATGCAGCAAGGTCCTTAAAAAATGCAGCAGAGTCCTTAAATAATGCAGCAAAGTCCTTAAATAATGCAGCACAGTCCTTAAATAATCCAGCCAAGTCCTTAAATAATGCAGCAAAGTCTTTAAATAATGCAATAAAGTCCATAAATGATGCAGCAAATTCCTTAAACAATGCAGCAGAGTACTGAAATACCGCAGCAGAATCCTTAAATAATGCAACAGAGTCCTTAAATAATGCAGCAGAGTCCTTAAATAATGCAACAAAGTCCTTAAATAATGCAGCAGAGTCCTTAAATAATGCAACAAAGTCCTTAAATAATGCAGCAGAGTCCTTAAATAATGCAGCACATTCCTTAAATAATACAGCAGAGTCCTTAAATAATCCAGCCAAGTCCTTAAATAATGCAGCAGAGTCCTTAAATAATGCAGAAAAGTCCTTAAATAATGCAGCAGAGTCCTTAAATACTGCAGCAGAGTCCATAAATAATGCAGCAAAGTCCTTAAATACCACAGCAGAGTCGTTAAATAATGCAGCAAAGTCTTTAAATAATGCAGCACAGTCCTTAAATAATCCAGCCAAGTCCTTAAATAATGCAGCAGAGTCCTTAAATAATGCAGAAAAGTCCTTAAATAATGCAGCAGAGTCCTTAAATACTTCTGCATAGTCCTTAAATAATGCAGCAAAGTCCTTGAATAATGCAGCAGAGTCCTTAAATAATGCAACAAAGTCCTTAAATAATGCAGAAGAGTCCTTAAATAATGCAGCAAATTCCTTAAATAATGCAGCAAAGTCTTTAAATAATGCAATAAAGTCCATAAATAATGCAGCAAAGTTCTTAAATAATGCAGCAGAGTCCTTAAATACCACAGCAGAGTCCTTAAATAATGCAGCAAAGTCTTTAAATAATGCAACAAAGTCCTTAAATAATGCAGCAGAGACCTTAAATAATGCAGAAGAGTCCTTAAATAATCCAGCCAAGTCCTTAAATAATCCAGCCAAGTCCTTAAATAATGCAACAAAATCCTTAAATAATGCAGAAGAGTCCTTAAATAATCCAGCCAAGTCCTTAAATCATGCAGCAGGGTCCTTAAATAATCCAGCCAAGTCCTTAAATAATGCAGCAGAGTCCTTAAATAATGCAATAAAGTCCATAAATAATGCAGCAAAGTCCTTAAATAATTAAGCAGAGTGCTGAAATACCGCAGCAGGGTCCTTAAATAATGCAGCAGAGTCCTTAAATAATGCAACAAAGTCCTTACATAATGCAGCAGGGTCCTTAAATAATGCAAAAAAGTCCTTAAATAATGCAGCAGATTCCTTAAAAAATGCAGCAAAGTCCGTAAATAATGCAGCAGAGTCCTTAAATAATCCAGCCAAGTCCTTAAATAATGCAACAAAGTCCTTAAATAATGCAGCAGATTACTGAAATACTGCAGCAGGGTCTTTAAATAATGCAGCAGAGTTCTTAAATAATGCAACAAAGTCCTTAAATAATGCAGCAGAGTCCTTAAATAATGCAACAAAGTCCTTAAATAATGCAGCAGAGTCCTTAAGTAATGCAGCAAAGTCCTTAAATAATGCAGCACAGTCCTTAAATAATCCAGCCAAGTCCTTAAATAATGCAGCAAAGTCTTTAAATAATGCAATAAAGTCCATAAATGATGCAGCAAATTCCTTAAATAATGCAGCAGAGTACTGAAATACCGCAGCAGAATCCTTAAATAATGCAACAGAGTCCTTAAATAATGCAGCAGAGTCCTTAAATAATGCAACAAAGTCCTTAAATAATGCAGCAGAGTCCTTAAATAATGCAACAAAGTCCTTAAATAATGCAGCAGAGTCCTTAAATAATGCAACAAAGTCCTTAAATAATGCAGCAGAGTCCTTAAATACTTCTGCATAGTCCTTAAATAATGCAGCAAAGTCCTTGAATAATGCAGCAGAGTCCTTAAATAATGCAACAAAGTCCTTAAATAATGCAGAAGAGTCCTTAAATAATGCAGCAAATTCCTTAAATAATGCAGCAAAGTCTTTAAATAATGCAATAAAGTCCATAAATAATGCAGCAAAGTCCTTAAATAATGCAGCAGTGTCCTTAAATAATGCAACAAAGTCCTTAAATAATGCAGCAGAGTCCTTAAATAATGCAGCAGAGTACTGAAATACCGCAGCAGGGTCCTTAAATAATGCAGCAAAGTCGTTAAATAATGAAGTAGAGTCCTTTAATAATGCAACAAAGTCCTTAAATGATGCAGCAGAGTCCTTAAATAATGCAACAAAGTCCTTAAATAATGCAGCAGAGTCCTTAAATAATGCAACAAAGTCCTTAAACAATGCAGCAGAGTCCTTAAATAATGCAGAAGAGTCCTTAAATAATGCAACCAAGACCTTAAATAATGCAGCAGAGTCCTTAAATAATGCAACAAAGTACTTAAATAATGCAGCAGAGTCCTTAAGTACCGTAGCAGAGTCCTTAAATACTGCAGCAAAGTCCTTAAATAAAGCAGCAGAGTCCTTAAATAATGCAGCAAAGTCATTAAATAATGCAGCAGAGTCCTTAAATAATGCAACAAATTCCTTAAATAATGCAGCAGAGTCCTTAAATAATGCAACAAAGTCCTTAAATAATGCAGCAGAGTCCTTAAATAATGCAGCAGAGTACTGAAATACCGCAGCAGGGTCCTTAAATAATGCAGCAAAGTCGTTAAATAATGAAGTAGAGTCCTTTAATAATGCAACAAAGTCCTTAAATGATGCAGCAGAGTCCTTAAATAATGCAACAAAGTCCTTAAATAATGCAGCAGAGTCCTTAAATAATGCAACAAAGTCCTTAAACAATGCAGCAGAGTCCTTAAATAATGCAGAAGAGTCCTTAAATAATGCAACCAAGACCTTAAATAATGCAGCAGAGTCCTTAAATAATGCAACAAAGTACTTAAATAATGCAGCAGAGTCCTTAAGTACCGTAGCAGAGTCCTTAAATACTGCAGCAAAGTCCTTAAATAAAGCAGCAGAGTCCTTAAATAATGCAGCAAAGTCATTAAATAATGCAGCAGAGTCCTTAAATAATGCAACAAATTCCTTAAATAATGCAGCAGAGTCCTTAAATAATGCAATAAAGTCCATAAATAATGCAGCAAAGTCCTTAAATAATTCAGCAGAGTGCTGAAATACCGCAGCAGGGTCCTTAAATAATGCAGCAGAGTCCTTAAATAATGCAACAAAGTCCTTAAATAATGCAGCAGGGTCCTTAAATAATGCAACAAAGTCCTTAAATAATGCAGCAGAGTCCTTAAAAAATTCAGCAAAGTCTGTAAATAATGCAGCAGAGTCCTTAAATAATCCAGCCAAGTCCTTAAATAATGCAACAACGTCCTTAAATAATGCAGCAGATTACTGAAATACTGCAGCAGGGTCCTTAAATAATGCAGCAGAGTCCTTAAATAATGCAACAAAGTCCTTAAATAATGCAGCAGAGTCCTTAAATAATGCAACAAAGTCCTTAAATAATGCAGCAGAGTCCTTAAATAATGCAGTAAAGTCCTTAAATAATGCAGCACAGTCCTTAAATAATACAGCCAAGTCCTTAAATAATGCAGCAAAGTCTTTAAATAATGCAATAAAGTCCATAAATAATGCAGCAAAGTCCTTAAATAATGCAGCAGAGTACTGAAATACCGCAGCAGGATCCTTAAATAATGCAGCAGAGTCCTTAAATAATGCAACAAAGTCCTTAAATAATGCAGAACAGGCATTAAATAATGCAATAAAGTCCTTAAATAATGCAGCAAAGTCCTTAAATATTGCAGCAGAGTCCTTAAATAATGCAACAAAGTCCTTAAATAATGCAACAAAGTCCTTAAATAATGCAGCAGAGTCCTTAAATAATGCAGCAGAGTCCTTAAATAATCCAGCCAAGTCCTTAAATACTGCAGCAGAGTACTTAAATAATGCAGCAAGGTCCTTAAATAATGCAGCAGAGTCCTTAAATAATGCAGCAAAGTCCTTAAATAATGCAGCACAGTCCTTAAATAATCCAGCCAAGTCCTTAAATAATGCAGCAAAGTCTTTAAATAATGCAATAAAGTCCATAAATGATGCAGCAAATTCCTTAAACAATGCAGCAGAGTACTGAAATACCGCAGCAGAATCCTTAAATAATGCAACAGAGTCCTTAAATAATGCAGCAGAGTCCTTAAATAATGCAACAAAGTCCTTAAATAATGCAGCAGAGTCCTTAAATAATGCAACAAAGTCCTTAAATAATGCAGCAGAGTCCTTAAATAATGCAGCACATTCCTTAAATAATACAGCAGAGTCCTTAAATAATCCAGCCAAGTCCTTAAATAATGCAGCAGAGTCCTTAAATAATGCAGAAAAGTCCTTAAATAATGCAGCAGAGTCCTTAAATACTGCAGCAGAGTCCATAAATAATGCAGCAAAGTCCTTAAATACCACAGCAGAGTCGTTAAATAATGCAGCAAAGTCTTTAAATAATGCAGCACAGTCCTTAAATAATCCAGCCAAGTCCTTAAATAATGCAGCAGAGTCCTTAAATAATGCAGAAAAGTCCTTAAATAATGCAGCAGAGTCCTTAAATACTTCTGCATAGTCCTTAAATAATGCAGCAAAGTCCTTGAATAATGCAGCAGAGTCCTTAAATAATGCAACAAAGTCCTTAAATAATGCAGAAGAGTCCTTAAATAATGCAGCAAATTCCTTAAATAATGCAGCAAAGTCTTTAAATAATGCAATAAAGTCCATAAATAATGCAGCAAAGTTCTTAAATAATGCAGCAGAGTCCTTAAATACCACAGCAGAGTCCTTAAATAATGCAGCAAAGTCTTTAAATAATGCAACAAAGTCCTTAAATAATGCAGCAGAGACCTTAAATAATGCAGAAGAGTCCTTAAATAATCCAGCCAAGTCCTTAAATAATCCAGCCAAGTCCTTAAATAATGCAGCAGAGTCCTTAAATAATGCAACAAAGTCCTTAAATAATGCAGCAGAGTCCTTAAATAATGCAGAACATTCCTTAAATAATACAGCAGAGTCCTTAAATAATCCAGCCAAGTCCTTAAATAATGCAGCAGAGTCCTTAAATAATGCAGAAAAGTCCTTAAATAATGCAGCAGAGTCCTTAAATACTGCAGCAGAGTCCTTAAATAATGCAGCAAAGTCCTTAAATACCACAGCAGAGTCCTTAAATAATGCAGCAAAGTCTTTAAATAATGCAGCACAGTCCTTAAATAATCCAGCCAAGTCCTTAAATAATGCAGCAGAGTCCTTAAATAATGCAGAAAAGTCCTTAAATAATGCAGCAGAGTCCTTAAATACTTCTGCATAGTCCTTAAATAATGCAGCAAAGTCCTTGAATAATGCAGCAGAGTCCTTAAATAATGCAACAAAGTCCTTAAATAATGCAGAAGAGTCCTTAAATAATGCAGCAAATTCCTTAAATAATGCAGCAAAGTCTTTAAATAATGCAATAAAGTCCATAAATAATGCAGCAAAGTCCTTAAATAATGCAGCAGTGTCCTTAAATAATGCAACAAAGTCCTTAAATAATGCAGCAGAGTCCTTAAATAATGCAGCAGAGTACTGAAATACCGCAGCAGGGTCCTTAAATAATGCAGCAAAGTCGTTAAATAATGAAGTAGAGTCCTTTAATAATGCAACAAAGTCCTTAAATGATGCAGCAGAGTCCTTAAATAATGCAACAAAGTCCTTAAATAATGCAACAAAGTCCTTAAATAATGCAGCAGAGTCCTTAAATAATGCAGCAGAGTCCTTAAATAATCCAGCCAAGTCCTTAAATACTGCAGCAGAGTACTTAAATAATGCAGCAAGGTCCTTAAAAAATGCAGCAGAGTCCTTAAATAATGCAGCAAAGTCCTTAAATAATGCAGCACAGTCCTTAAATAATCCAGCCAAGTCCTTAAATAATGCAGCAAAGTCTTTAAATAATGCAATAAAGTCCATAAATGATGCAGCAAATTCCTTAAACAATGCAGCAGAGTACTGAAATACCGCAGCAGAATCCTTAAATAATGCAACAGAGTCCTTAAATAATGCAGCAGAGTCCTTAAATAATGCAACAAAGTCCTTAAATAATGCAGCAGAGTCCTTAAATAATGCAACAAAGTCCTTAAATAATGCAGCAGAGTCCTTAAATAATGCAGCACATTCCTTAAATAATACAGCAGAGTCCTTAAATAATCCAGCCAAGTCCTTAAATAATGCAGCAGAGTCCTTAAATAATGCAGAAAAGTCCTTAAATAATGCAGCAGAGTCCTTAAATACTGCAGCAGAGTCCATAAATAATGCAGCAAAGTCCTTAAATACCACAGCAGAGTCGTTAAATAATGCAGCAAAGTCTTTAAATAATGCAGCACAGTCCTTAAATAATCCAGCCAAGTCCTTAAATAATGCAGCAGAGTCCTTAAATAATGCAGAAAAGTCCTTAAATAATGCAGCAGAGTCCTTAAATACTTCTGCATAGTCCTTAAATAATGCAGCAAAGTCCTTGAATAATGCAGCAGAGTCCTTAAATAATGCAACAAAGTCCTTAAATAATGCAGAAGAGTCCTTAAATAATGCAGCAAATTCCTTAAATAATGCAGCAAAGTCTTTAAATAATGCAATAAAGTCCATAAATAATGCAGCAAAGTTCTTAAATAATGCAGCAGAGTCCTTAAATACCACAGCAGAGTCCTTAAATAATGCAGCAAAGTCTTTAAATAATGCAACAAAGTCCTTAAATAATGCAGCAGAGACCTTAAATAATGCAGAAGAGTCCTTAAATAATCCAGCCAAGTCCTTAAATAATCCAGCCAAGTCCTTAAATAATGCAACAAAATCCTTAAATAATGCAGAAGAGTCCTTAAATAATCCAGCCAAGTCCTTAAATCATGCAGCAGGGTCCTTAAATAATCCAGCCAAGTCCTTAAATAATGCAGCAGAGTCCTTAAATAATGCAATAAAGTCCATAAATAATGCAGCAAAGTCCTTAAATAATTAAGCAGAGTGCTGAAATACCGCAGCAGGGTCCTTAAATAATGCAGCAGAGTCCTTAAATAATGCAACAAAGTCCTTACATAATGCAGCAGGGTCCTTAAATAATGCAAAAAAGTCCTTAAATAATGCAGCAGATTCCTTAAAAAATGCAGCAAAGTCCGTAAATAATGCAGCAGAGTCCTTAAATAATCCAGCCAAGTCCTTAAATAATGCAACAAAGTCCTTAAATAATGCAGCAGATTACTGAAATACTGCAGCAGGGTCTTTAAATAATGCAGCAGAGTTCTTAAATAATGCAACAAAGTCCTTAAATAATGCAGCAGAGTCCTTAAATAATGCAACAAAGTCCTTAAATAATGCAGCAGAGTCCTTAAGTAATGCAGCAAAGTCCTTAAATAATGCAGCACAGTCCTTAAATAATCCAGCCAAGTCCTTAAATAATGCAGCAAAGTCTTTAAATAATGCAATAAAGTCCATAAATGATGCAGCAAATTCCTTAAATAATGCAGCAGAGTACTGAAATACCGCAGCAGAATCCTTAAATAATGCAACAGAGTCCTTAAATAATGCAGCAGAGTCCTTAAATAATGCAACAAAGTCCTTAAATAATGCAGCAGAGTCCTTAAATAATGCAACAAAGTCCTTAAATAATGCAGCAGAGTCCTTAAATACTTCTGCATAGTCCTTAAATAATGCAGCAAAGTCCTTGAATAATGCAGCAGAGTCCTTAAATAATGCAACAAAGTCCTTAAATAATGCAGAAGAGTCCTTAAATAATGCAGCAAATTCCTTAAATAATGCAGCAAAGTCTTTAAATAATGCAATAAAGTCCATAAATAATGCAGCAAAGTCCTTAAATAATGCAGCAGTGTCCTTAAATAATGCAACAAAGTCCTTAAATAATGCAGCAGAGTCCTTAAATAATGCAGCAGAGTACTGAAATACCGCAGCAGGGTCCTTAAATAATGCAGCAAAGTCGTTAAATAATGAAGTAGAGTCCTTTAATAATGCAACAAAGTCCTTAAATGATGCAGCAGAGTCCTTAAATAATGCAACAAAGTCCTTAAATAATGCAGCAGAGTCCTTAAATAATGCAACAAAGTCCTTAAACAATGCAGCAGAGTCCTTAAATAATGCAGAAGAGTCCTTAAATAATGCAACCAAGACCTTAAATAATGCAGCAGAGTCCTTAAATAATGCAACAAAGTACTTAAATAATGCAGCAGAGTCCTTAAGTACCGTAGCAGAGTCCTTAAATACTGCAGCAAAGTCCTTAAATAAAGCAGCAGAGTCCTTAAATAATGCAGCAAAGTCATTAAATAATGCAGCAGAGTCCTTAAATAATGCAACAAATTCCTTAAATAATGCAGCAGAGTCCTTAAATAATGCAACAAAGTCCTTAAATAATGCAGCAGAGTCCTTAAATAATGCAGCAGAGTACTGAAATACCGCAGCAGGGTCCTTAAATAATGCAGCAAAGTCGTTAAATAATGAAGTAGAGTCCTTTAATAATGCAACAAAGTCCTTAAATGATGCAGCAGAGTCCTTAAATAATGCAACAAAGTCCTTAAATAATGCAGCAGAGTCCTTAAATAATGCAACAAAGTCCTTAAACAATGCAGCAGAGTCCTTAAATAATGCAGAAGAGTCCTTAAATAATGCAACCAAGACCTTAAATAATGCAGCAGAGTCCTTAAATAATGCAACAAAGTACTTAAATAATGCAGCAGAGTCCTTAAGTACCGTAGCAGAGTCCTTAAATACTGCAGCAAAGTCCTTAAATAAAGCAGCAGAGTCCTTAAATAATGCAGCAAAGTCATTAAATAATGCAGCAGAGTCCTTAAATAATGCAACAAATTCCTTAAATAATGCAGCAGAGTCCTTAAATAATGCAATAAAGTCCATAAATAATGCAGCAAAGTCCTTAAATAATTCAGCAGAGTGCTGAAATACCGCAGCAGGGTCCTTAAATAATGCAGCAGAGTCCTTAAATAATGCAACAAAGTCCTTAAATAATGCAGCAGGGTCCTTAAATAATGCAACAAAGTCCTTAAATAATGCAGCAGAGTCCTTAAAAAATTCAGCAAAGTCTGTAAATAATGCAGCAGAGTCCTTAAATAATCCAGCCAAGTCCTTAAATAATGCAACAACGTCCTTAAATAATGCAGCAGATTACTGAAATACTGCAGCAGGGTCCTTAAATAATGCAGCAGAGTCCTTAAATAATGCAACAAAGTCCTTAAATAATGCAGCAGAGTCCTTAAATAATGCAACAAAGTCCTTAAATAATGCAGCAGAGTCCTTAAATAATGCAGTAAAGTCCTTAAATAATGCAGCACAGTCCTTAAATAATACAGCCAAGTCCTTAAATAATGCAGCAAAGTCTTTAAATAATGCAATAAAGTCCATAAATAATGCAGCAAAGTCCTTAAATAATGCAGCAGAGTACTGAAATACCGCAGCAGGATCCTTAAATAATGCAGCAGAGTCCTTAAATAATGCAACAAAGTCCTTAAATAATGCAGAACAGGCATTAAATAATGCAATAAAGTCCTTAAATAATGCAGCAAAGTCCTTAAATATTGCAGCAGAGTCCTTAAATAATGCAACAAAGTCCTTAAATAATGCAACAAAGTCCTTAAATAATGCAGCAGAGTCCTTAAATAATGCAGCAGAGTCCTTAAATAATCCAGCCAAGTCCTTAAATACTGCAGCAGAGTACTTAAATAATGCAGCAAGGTCCTTAAATAATGCAGCAGAGTCCTTAAATAATGCAGCAAAGTCCTTAAATAATGCAGCACAGTCCTTAAATAATCCAGCCAAGTCCTTAAATAATGCAGCAAAGTCTTTAAATAATGCAATAAAGTCCATAAATGATGCAGCAAATTCCTTAAACAATGCAGCAGAGTACTGAAATACCGCAGCAGAATCCTTAAATAATGCAACAGAGTCCTTAAATAATGCAGCAGAGTCCTTAAATAATGCAACAAAGTCCTTAAATAATGCAGCAGAGTCCTTAAATAATGCAACAAAGTCCTTAAATAATGCAGCAGAGTCCTTAAATAATGCAGCACATTCCTTAAATAATACAGCAGAGTCCTTAAATAATCCAGCCAAGTCCTTAAATAATGCAGCAGAGTCCTTAAATAATGCAGAAAAGTCCTTAAATAATGCAGCAGAGTCCTTAAATACTGCAGCAGAGTCCATAAATAATGCAGCAAAGTCCTTAAATACCACAGCAGAGTCGTTAAATAATGCAGCAAAGTCTTTAAATAATGCAGCACAGTCCTTAAATAATCCAGCCAAGTCCTTAAATAATGCAGCAGAGTCCTTAAATAATGCAGAAAAGTCCTTAAATAATGCAGCAGAGTCCTTAAATACTTCTGCATAGTCCTTAAATAATGCAGCAAAGTCCTTGAATAATGCAGCAGAGTCCTTAAATAATGCAACAAAGTCCTTAAATAATGCAGAAGAGTCCTTAAATAATGCAGCAAATTCCTTAAATAATGCAGCAAAGTCTTTAAATAATGCAATAAAGTCCATAAATAATGCAGCAAAGTTCTTAAATAATGCAGCAGAGTCCTTAAATACCACAGCAGAGTCCTTAAATAATGCAGCAAAGTCTTTAAATAATGCAACAAAGTCCTTAAATAATGCAGCAGAGACCTTAAATAATGCAGAAGAGTCCTTAAATAATCCAGCCAAGTCCTTAAATAATCCAGCCAAGTCCTTAAATAATGCAACAAAATCCTTAAATAATGCAGAAGAGTCCTTAAATAATCCAGCCAAGTCCTTAAATCATGCAGCAGGGTCCTTAAATAATCCAGCCAAGTCCTTAAATAATGCAGCAGAGTCCTTAAATAATGCAACAAAGTCCTTAAATAATGCAACAAAGTCCTTAAATAATGCAGCAAAGTCCTTAAATAATGCAACAAAGTACTTAAATAATGCAGAAGAGTCCTTAAATAATGCAACAAAGTACTTATATAATGCAGCAGAGTCCTTAAGTACCGTATCAGAGTCCTTAAATAATGCAGCAAAGTCCTTAAATAATGCAGCAGAGTCCTTAAATAATGCAGCAAAGTCCTTAAATAATGCAACAAAGTCCTTAAATAATGCAGCAGATTACTGAAATACTGCAGCAGGGTCCTTAAATAATGCAGCAGAGTCTTTAAATAATGCAACAAAGTCCTTAAATAATGCAGCAGTGTCCTTAAATAATGCAACAAAGTCCTTAAATAATGCAGCAGAGTCCTTAAATAATGCAGCAGAGTACTGAAATACCGCAGCAGGGTCCTTAAATAATGCAGCAAAGTCGTTAAATAATGAAGTAGAGTCCTTTAATAATGCAACAAAGTCCTTAAATGATGCAGCAGAGTCCTTAAATAATGCAACAAAGTCCTTAAATAATGCAGCAGAGTCCTTAAATAATGCAACAAAGTCCTTAAACAATGCAGCAGAGTCCTTAAATAATGCAGAAGAGTCCTTAAATAATGCAACCAAGACCTTAAATAATGCAGCAGAGTCCTTAAATAATGCAACAAAGTACTTAAATAATGCAGCAGAGTCCTTAAGTACCGTAGCAGAGTCCTTAAATACTGCAGCAAAGTCCTTAAATAAAGCAGCAGAGTCCTTAAATAATGCAGCAAAGTCATTAAATAATGCAGCAGAGTCCTTAAATAATGCAACAAATTCCTTAAATAATGCAGCAGAGTCCTTAAATAATGCAATAAAGTCCATAAATAATGCAGCAAAGTCCTTAAATAATTCAGCAGAGTGCTGAAATACCGCAGCAGGGTCCTTAAATAATGCAGCAGAGTCCTTAAATAATGCAACAAAGTCCTTAAATAATGCAGCAGGGTCCTTAAATAATGCAACAAAGTCCTTAAATAATGCAGCAGAGTCCTTAAAAAATTCAGCAAAGTCTGTAAATAATGCAGCAGAGTCCTTAAATAATCCAGCCAAGTCCTTAAATAATGCAACAACGTCCTTAAATAATGCAGCAGATTTCTGAAATACTGCAGCAGGGTCCTTAAATAATGCAGCAGAGTCCTTAAATAATGCAACAAAGTCCTTAAATAATGCAGCAGAGTCCTTAAATAATGCAACAAAGTCCTTAAATAATGCAGCAGAGTCCTTAAATAATGCAGTAAAGTCCTTAAATAATGCAGCACAGTCCTTAAATAATACAGCCAAGTCCTTAAATAATGCAGCAAAGTCTTTAAATAATGCAATAAAGTCCATAAATAATGCAGCAAAGTCCTTAAATAATGCAGCAGAGTACTGAAATACCGCAGCAGGATCCTTAAATAATGCAGCAGAGTCCTTAAATAATGCAACAAAGTCCTTAAATAATGCAGAACAGGCATTAAATAATGCAATAAAGTCCTTAAATAATGCAGCAAAGTCCTTAAATATTGCAGCAGAGTCCTTAAATAATGCAACAAAGTCCTTAAATAATGCAACAAAGTCCTTAAATAATGCAGCAGAGTCCTTAAATAATGCAGCAGAGTCCTTAAATAATCCAGCCAAGTCCTTAAATACTGCAGCAGAGTACTTAAATAATGCAGCAAGGTCCTTAAATAATGCAGCAGAGTCCTTAAATAATGCAGCAAAGTCCTTAAATAATGCAGCACAGTCCTTAAATAATCCAGCCAAGTCCTTAAATAATGCAGCAAAGTCTTTAAATAATGCAATAAAGTCCATAAATGATGCAGCAAATTCCTTAAACAATGCAGCAGAGTACTGAAATACCGCAGCAGAATCCTTAAATAATGCAACAGAGTCCTTAAATAATGCAGCAGAGTCCTTAAATAATGCAACAAAGTCCTTAAATAATGCAGCAGAGTCCTTAAATAATGCAACAAAGTCCTTAAATAATGCAGCAGAGTCCTTAAATAATGCAGCACATTCCTTAAATAATACAGCAGAGTCCTTAAATAATCCAGCCAAGTCCTTAAATAATGCAGCAGAGTCCTTAAATAATGCAGAAAAGTCCTTAAATAATGCAGCAGAGTCCTTAAATACTGCAGCAGAGTCCATAAATAATGCAGCAAAGTCCTTAAATACCACAGCAGAGTCGTTAAATAATGCAGCAAAGTCTTTAAATAATGCAGCACAGTCCTTAAATAATCCAGCCAAGTCCTTAAATAATGCAGCAGAGTCCTTAAATAATGCAGAAAAGTCCTTAAATAATGCAGCAGAGTCCTTAAATACTTCTGCATAGTCCTTAAATAATGCAGCAAAGTCCTTGAATAATGCAGCAGAGTCCTTAAATAATGCAACAAAGTCCTTAAATAATGCAGAAGAGTCCTTAAATAATGCAGCAAATTCCTTAAATAATACAGCAAAGTCTTTAAATAATGCAATAAAGTCCATAAATAATGCAGCAAAGTTCTTAAATAATGCAGCAGAGTCCTTAAATACCACAGCAGAGTCCTTAAATAATGCAGCAAAGTCTTTAAATAATGCAACAAAGTCCTTAAATAATGCAGCAGAGACCTTAAATAATGCAGAAGAGTCCTTAAATAATCCAGCCAAGTCCTTAAATAATCCAGCCAAGTCCTTAAATAATGCAACAAAATCCTTAAATAATGCAGAAGAGTCCTTAAATAATCCAGCCAAGTCCTTAAATCATGCAGCAGGGTCCTTAAATAATCCAGCCAAGTCCTTAAATAATGCAGCAGAGTCCTTAAATAATGCAACAAAGTCCTTAAATAATGCAACAAAGTCCTTAAATAATGCAGCAGAGTCCTTAAATAATGCAACAAAGTACTTAAATAATGCAGAAGAGTCCTTAAATAATGCAACAAAGTACTTATATAATGCAGCAGAGTCCTTAAGTACCGTATCAGAGTCCTTAAATAATGCAGCAAAGTCCTTAAATAATGCAGCAGAGTCCTTAAATAATGCAGCAAAGTCCTTAAATAATGCAACAAAGTCCTTAAATAATGCAGCAGATTACTGAAATACTGCAGCAGGGTCCTTAAATAATGCAGCAGAGTCTTTAAATAATGCAACAAAGTCCTTAAATAATGCAGCAGTGTCCTTAAATAATGCAACAAAGTCCTTAAATAATGCAGCAGAGTCCTTAAATAATGCAGCAGAGTACTGAAATACCGCAGCAGGGTCCTTAAATAATGCAGCAAAGTCGTTAAATAATGAAGTAGAGTCCTTTAATAATGCAACAAAGTCCTTAAATGATGCAGCAGAGTCCTTAAATAATGCAACAAAGTCCTTAAATAATGCAGCAGAGTCCTTAAATAATGCAACAAAGTCCTTAAACAATGCAGCAGAGTCCTTAAATAATGCAGAAGAGTCCTTAAATAATGCAACCAAGACCTTAAATAATGCAGCAGAGTCCTTAAATAATGCAACAAAGTACTTAAATAATGCAGCAGAGTCCTTAAGTACCGTAGCAGAGTCCTTAAATACTGCAGCAAAGTCCTTAAATAAAGCAGCAGAGTCCTTAAATAATGCAGCAAAGTCATTAAATAATGCAGCAGAGTCCTTAAATAATGCAACAAATTCCTTAAATAATGCAGCAGAGTCCTTAAATAATGCAACAAAGTCCTTAAATAATGCAGCAGAGTCCTTAAATAATGCAGCAGAGTACTGAAATACCGCAGCAGGGTCCTTAAATAATGCAGCAAAGTCGTTAAATAATGAAGTAGAGTCCTTTAATAATGCAACAAAGTCCTTAAATGATGCAGCAGAGTCCTTAAATAATGCAACAAAGTCCTTAAATAATGCAGCAGAGTCCTTAAATAATGCAACAAAGTCCTTAAACAATGCAGCAGAGTCCTTAAATAATGCAGAAGAGTCCTTAAATAATGCAACCAAGACCTTAAATAATGCAGCAGAGTCCTTAAATAATGCAACAAAGTACTTAAATAATGCAGCAGAGTCCTTAAGTACCGTAGCAGAGTCCTTAAATACTGCAGCAAAGTCCTTAAATAAAGCAGCAGAGTCCTTAAATAATGCAGCAAAGTCATTAAATAATGCAGCAGAGTCCTTAAATAATGCAACAAATTCCTTAAATAATGCAGCAGAGTCCTTAAATAATGCAATAAAGTCCATAAATAATGCAGCAAAGTCCTTAAATAATTCAGCAGAGTGCTGAAATACCGCAGCAGGGTCCTTAAATAATGCAGCAGAGTCCTTAAATAATGCAACAAAGTCCTTAAATAATGCAGCAGGGTCCTTAAATAATGCAACAAAGTCCTTAAATAATGCAGCAGAGTCCTTAAAAAATTCAGCAAAGTCTGTAAATAATGCAGCAGAGTCCTTAAATAATCCAGCCAAGTCCTTAAATAATGCAACAACGTCCTTAAATAATGCAGCAGATTACTGAAATACTGCAGCAGGGTCCTTAAATAATGCAGCAGAGTCCTTAAATAATGCAACAAAGTCCTTAAATAATGCAGCAGAGTCCTTAAATAATGCAACAAAGTCCTTAAATAATGCAGCAGAGTCCTTAAATAATGCAGTAAAGTCCTTAAATAATGCAGCACAGTCCTTAAATAATACAGCCAAGTCCTTAAATAATGCAGCAAAGTCTTTAAATAATGCAATAAAGTCCATAAATAATGCAGCAAAGTCCTTAAATAATGCAGCAGAGTACTGAAATACCGCAGCAGGATCCTTAAATAATGCAGCAGAGTCCTTAAATAATGCAACAAAGTCCTTAAATAATGCAGAACAGGCATTAAATAATGCAATAAAGTCCTTAAATAATGCAGCAAAGTCCTTAAATATTGCAGCAGAGTCCTTAAATAATGCAACAAAGTCCTTAAATAATGCAACAAAGTCCTTAAATAATGCAGCAGAGTCCTTAAATAATGCAGCAGAGTCCTTAAATAATCCAGCCAAGTCCTTAAATACTGCAGCAGAGTACTTAAATAATGCAGCAAGGTCCTTAAATAATGCAGCAGAGTCCTTAAATAATGCAGCAAAGTCCTTAAATAATGCAGCACAGTCCTTAAATAATCCAGCCAAGTCCTTAAATAATGCAGCAAAGTCTTTAAATAATGCAATAAAGTCCATAAATGATGCAGCAAATTCCTTAAACAATGCAGCAGAGTACTGAAATACCGCAGCAGAATCCTTAAATAATGCAACAGAGTCCTTAAATAATGCAGCAGAGTCCTTAAATAATGCAACAAAGTCCTTAAATAATGCAGCAGAGTCCTTAAATAATGCAACAAAGTCCTTAAATAATGCAGCAGAGTCCTTAAATAATGCAGCACATTCCTTAAATAATACAGCAGAGTCCTTAAATAATCCAGCCAAGTCCTTAAATAATGCAGCAGAGTCCTTAAATAATGCAGAAAAGTCCTTAAATAATGCAGCAGAGTCCTTAAATACTGCAGCAGAGTCCATAAATAATGCAGCAAAGTCCTTAAATACCACAGCAGAGTCGTTAAATAATGCAGCAAAGTCTTTAAATAATGCAGCACAGTCCTTAAATAATCCAGCCAAGTCCTTAAATAATGCAGCAGAGTCCTTAAATAATGCAGAAAAGTCCTTAAATAATGCAGCAGAGTCCTTAAATACTTCTGCATAGTCCTTAAATAATGCAGCAAAGTCCTTGAATAATGCAGCAGAGTCCTTAAATAATGCAACAAAGTCCTTAAATAATGCAGAAGAGTCCTTAAATAATGCAGCAAATTCCTTAAATAATGCAGCAAAGTCTTTAAATAATGCAATAAAGTCCATAAATAATGCAGCAAAGTTCTTAAATAATGCAGCAGAGTCCTTAAATACCACAGCAGAGTCCTTAAATAATGCAGCAAAGTCTTTAAATAATGCAACAAAGTCCTTAAATAATGCAGCAGAGACCTTAAATAATGCAGAAGAGTCCTTAAATAATCCAGCCAAGTCCTTAAATAATCCAGCCAAGTCCTTAAATAATGCAACAAAATCCTTAAATAATGCAGAAGAGTCCTTAAATAATCCAGCCAAGTCCTTAAATCATGCAGCAGGGTCCTTAAATAATCCAGCCAAGTCCTTAAATAATGCAGCAGAGTCCTTAAATAATGCAATAAAGTCCATAAATAATGCAGCAAAGTCCTTAAATAATTAAGCAGAGTGCTGAAATACCGCAGCAGGGTCCTTAAATAATGCAGCAGAGTCCTTAAATAATGCAACAAAGTCCTTACATAATGCAGCAGGGTCCTTAAATAATGCAAAAAAGTCCTTAAATAATGCAGCAGATTCCTTAAAAAATGCAGCAAAGTCCGTAAATAATGCAGCAGAGTCCTTAAATAATCCAGCCAAGTCCTTAAATAATGCAACAAAGTCCTTAAATAATGCAGCAGATTACTGAAATACTGCAGCAGGGTCTTTAAATAATGCAGCAGAGTTCTTAAATAATGCAACAAAGTCCTTAAATAATGCAGCAGAGTCCTTAAATAATGCAACAAAGTCCTTAAATAATGCAGCAGAGTCCTTAAGTAATGCAGCAAAGTCCTTAAATAATGCAGCACAGTCCTTAAATAATCCAGCCAAGTCCTTAAATAATGCAGCAAAGTCTTTAAATAATGCAATAAAGTCCATAAATGATGCAGCAAATTCCTTAAATAATGCAGCAGAGTACTGAAATACCGCAGCAGAATCCTTAAATAATGCAACAGAGTCCTTAAATAATGCAGCAGAGTCCTTAAATAATGCAACAAAGTCCTTAAATAATGCAGCAGAGTCCTTAAATAATGCAACAAAGTCCTTAAATAATGCAGCAGAGTCCTTAAATACTTCTGCATAGTCCTTAAATAATGCAGCAAAGTCCTTGAATAATGCAGCAGAGTCCTTAAATAATGCAACAAAGTCCTTAAATAATGCAGAAGAGTCCTTAAATAATGCAGCAAATTCCTTAAATAATGCAGCAAAGTCTTTAAATAATGCAATAAAGTCCATAAATAATGCAGCAAAGTCCTTAAATAATGCAGCAGTGTCCTTAAATAATGCAACAAAGTCCTTAAATAATGCAGCAGAGTCCTTAAATAATGCAGCAGAGTACTGAAATACCGCAGCAGGGTCCTTAAATAATGCAGCAAAGTCGTTAAATAATGAAGTAGAGTCCTTTAATAATGCAACAAAGTCCTTAAATGATGCAGCAGAGTCCTTAAATAATGCAACAAAGTCCTTAAATAATGCAGCAGAGTCCTTAAATAATGCAACAAAGTCCTTAAACAATGCAGCAGAGTCCTTAAATAATGCAGAAGAGTCCTTAAATAATGCAACCAAGACCTTAAATAATGCAGCAGAGTCCTTAAATAATGCAACAAAGTACTTAAATAATGCAGCAGAGTCCTTAAGTACCGTAGCAGAGTCCTTAAATACTGCAGCAAAGTCCTTAAATAAAGCAGCAGAGTCCTTAAATAATGCAGCAAAGTCATTAAATAATGCAGCAGAGTCCTTAAATAATGCAACAAATTCCTTAAATAATGCAGCAGAGTCCTTAAATAATGCAACAAAGTCCTTAAATAATGCAGCAGAGTCCTTAAATAATGCAGCAGAGTACTGAAATACCGCAGCAGGGTCCTTAAATAATGCAGCAAAGTCGTTAAATAATGAAGTAGAGTCCTTTAATAATGCAACAAAGTCCTTAAATGATGCAGCAGAGTCCTTAAATAATGCAACAAAGTCCTTAAATAATGCAGCAGAGTCCTTAAATAATGCAACAAAGTCCTTAAACAATGCAGCAGAGTCCTTAAATAATGCAGAAGAGTCCTTAAATAATGCAACCAAGACCTTAAATAATGCAGCAGAGTCCTTAAATAATGCAACAAAGTACTTAAATAATGCAGCAGAGTCCTTAAGTACCGTAGCAGAGTCCTTAAATACTGCAGCAAAGTCCTTAAATAAAGCAGCAGAGTCCTTAAATAATGCAGCAAAGTCATTAAATAATGCAGCAGAGTCCTTAAATAATGCAACAAATTCCTTAAATAATGCAGCAGAGTCCTTAAATAATGCAATAAAGTCCATAAATAATGCAGCAAAGTCCTTAAATAATTCAGCAGAGTGCTGAAATACCGCAGCAGGGTCCTTAAATAATGCAGCAGAGTCCTTAAATAATGCAACAAAGTCCTTAAATAATGCAGCAGGGTCCTTAAATAATGCAACAAAGTCCTTAAATAATGCAGCAGAGTCCTTAAAAAATTCAGCAAAGTCTGTAAATAATGCAGCAGAGTCCTTAAATAATCCAGCCAAGTCCTTAAATAATGCAACAACGTCCTTAAATAATGCAGCAGATTACTGAAATACTGCAGCAGGGTCCTTAAATAATGCAGCAGAGTCCTTAAATAATGCAACAAAGTCCTTAAATAATGCAGCAGAGTCCTTAAATAATGCAACAAAGTCCTTAAATAATGCAGCAGAGTCCTTAAATAATGCAGTAAAGTCCTTAAATAATGCAGCACAGTCCTTAAATAATACAGCCAAGTCCTTAAATAATGCAGCAAAGTCTTTAAATAATGCAATAAAGTCCATAAATAATGCAGCAAAATCCTTAAATAATGCAGCAGAGTACTGAAATACCGCAGCAGGATCCTTAAATAATGCAGCAGAGTCCTTAAATAATGCAACAAAGTCCTTAAATAATGCAGAACAGTCCTTAAATAATGCAATAAAGTCCTTAAATAATGCAGCAAAGTCCTTAAATATTGCAGCAGAGTCCTTAAATAATGCAACAAAGTCCTTAAATAATGCAACAAAGTCCTTAAATAATGCAGCAGAGTCCTTAAATAATGCAGCAGAGTCCTTAAATAATCCAGCCAAGTCCTTAAATACTGCAGCAGAGTACTTAAATAATGCAGCAAGGTCCTTAAATAATGCAGCAGAGTCCTTAAATAATGCAGCAAAGTCCTTAAATAATGCAGCACAGTCCTTAAATAATCCAGCCAAGTCCTTAAATAATGCAGCAAAGTCTTTAAATAATGCAATAAAGTCCATAAATGATGCAGCAAATTCCTTAAACAATGCAGCAGAGTACTGAAATACCGCAGCAGAATCCTTAAATAATGCAACAGAGTCCTTAAATAATGCAGCAGAGTCCTTAAATAATGCAACAAAGTCCTTAAATAATGCAGCAGAGTCCTTAAATAATGCAACAAAGTCCTTAAATAATGCAGCAGAGTCCTTAAATAATGCAGCACATTCCTTAAATAATACAGCAGAGTCCTTAAATAATCCAGCCAAGTCCTTAAATAATGCAGCAGAGTCCTTAAATAATGCAGAAAAGTCCTTAAATAATGCAGCAGAGTCCTTAAATACTGCAGCAGAGTCCATAAATAATGCAGCAAAGTCCTTAAATACCACAGCAGAGTCGTTAAATAATGCAGCAAAGTCTTTAAATAATGCAGCACAGTCCTTAAATAATCCAGCCAAGTCCTTAAATAATGCAGCAGAGTCCTTAAATAATGCAGAAAAGTCCTTAAATAATGCAGCAGAGTCCTTAAATACTTCTGCATAGTCCTTAAATAATGCAGCAAAGTCCTTGAATAATGCAGCAGAGTCCTTAAATAATGCAACAAAGTCCTTAAATAATGCAGAAGAGTCCTTAAATAATGCAGCAAATTACTTAAATAATGCAGCAAAGTCTTTAAATAATGCAATAAAGTCCATAAATAATGCAGCAAAGTTCTTAAATAATGCAGCAGAGTCCTTAAATACCACAGCAGAGTCCTTAAATAATGCAGCAAAGTCTTTAAATAATGCAACAAAGTCCTTAAATAATGCAGCAGAGACCTTAAATAATGCAGAAGAGTCCTTAAATAATCCAGCCAAGTCCTTAAATAATCCAGCCAAGTCCTTAAATAATGCAACAAAATCCTTAAATAATGCAGAAGAGTCCTTAAATAATCCAGCCAAGTCCTTAAATCATGCAGCAGGGTCCTTAAATAATCCAGCCAAGTCCTTAAATAATGCAGCAGAGTCCTTAAATAATGCAATAAAGTCCATAAATAATGCAGCAAAGTCCTTAAATAATTAAGCAGAGTGCTGAAATACCGCAGCAGGGTCCTTAAATAATGCAGCAGAGTCCTTAAATAATGCAACAAAGTCCTTACATAATGCAGCAGGGTCCTTAAATAATGCAAAAAAGTCCTTAAATAATGCAGCAGATTCCTTAAAAAATGCAGCAAAGTCTGTAAATAATGCAGCAGAGTCCTTAAATAATCCAGCCAAGTCCTTAAATAATGCAACAAAGTCCTTAAATAATGCAGCAGATTACTGAAATACTGCAGCAGGGTCTTTAAATAATGCAGCAGAGTTCTTAAATAATGCAACAAAGTCCTTAAATAATGCAGCAGAGTCTTTAAATAATGCAACAAAGTCCTTAAATAATGCAGCAGAGTCCTTAAGTAATGCAGCAAAGTCCTTAAATAATGCAGCACAGTCCTTAAATAATCCAGCCAAGTCCTTAAATAATGCAGCAAAGTCTTTAAATAATGCAATAAAGTCCATAAATGATGCAGCAAATTCCTTAAATAATGCAGCAGAGTACTGAAATACCGCAGCAGAATCCTTAAATAATGCAACAGAGTCCTTAAATAATGCAGCAGAGTCCTTAAATAATGCAACAAAGTCCTTAAATAATGCAGCAGAGTCCTTAAATAATGCAACAAAGTCCTTAAATAATGCAGCAGAGTCCTTAAATAATGCAGAACATTCCTTAAATAATACAGCAGAGTCCTTAAATAATCCAGCCAAGTCCTTAAATAATGCAGCAGAGTCCTTAAATAATGCAGAAAAGTCCTTAAATAATGCAGCAGAGTCCTTAAATACTGCAGCAGAGTCCTTAAATAATGCAGCAAAGTCCTTAAATACCACAGCAGAGTCCTTAAATAATGCAGCAAAGTCTTTAAATAATGCAGCACAGTCCTTAAATAATCCAGCCAAGTCCTTAAATAATGCAGCAGAGTCCTTACATAATGCAGAAAAGTCCTTAAATAATGCAGCAGAGTCCTTAAATACTTCTGCATAGTCCTTAAATAATGCAGCAAAGTCCTTGAATAATGCAGCAGAGTCCTTAAATAATGCAACAAAGTCCTTAAATAATGCAGAAGAGTCCTTAAATAATGCAGCAAATTCCTTAAATAATGCAGCAAAGTCTTTAAATAATGCAATAAAGTCCATAAATAATGCAGCAAAGTTCTTAAATAATGCAGCAGAGTCCTTAAATACCACAGCAGAGTCCTTAAATAATGCAGCAAAGTCTTTAAATAATGCAACAAAGTCCTTAAATAATGCAGCAGAGACCTTAAATAATGCAGAAGAGTCCTTAAATAATCCAGCCAAGTCCTTAAATAATCCAGCCAAGTCCTTAAATAATGCAGCAGAGTCCTTAAATAATGCAACAAAGTCCTTAAATAATGCAGCAGAGTCCTTAAATAATGCAGAACATTCCTTAAATAATACAGCAGAGTCCTTAAATAATCCAGCCAAGTCCTTAAATAATGCAGCAGAGTCCTTAAATAATGCAGAAAAGTCCTTAAATAATGCAGCAGAGTCCTTAAATACTGCAGCAGAGTCCTTAAATAATGCAGCAAAGTCCTTAAATACCACAGCAGAGTCCTTAAATAATGCAGCAAAGTCTTTAAATAATGCAGCACAGTCCTTAAATAATCCAGCCAAGTCCTTAAATAATGCAGCAGAGTCCTTAAATAATGCAGAAAAGTCCTTAAATAATGCAGCAGAGTCCTTAAATACTTCTGCATAGTCCTTAAATAATGCAGCAAAGTCCTTGAATAATGCAGCAGAGTCCTTAAATAATGCAACAAAGTCCTTAAATAATGCAGAAGAGTCCTTAAATAATGCAGCAAATTCCTTAAATAATGCAGCAAAGTCTTTAAATAATGCAATAAAGTCCATAAATAATGCAGCAAAGTCCTTAAATAATGCAGCAGTGTCCTTAAATAATGCAACAAAGTCCTTAAATAATGCAGCAGAGTCCTTAAATAATGCAGCAGAGTACTGAAATACCGCAGCAGGGTCCTTAAATAATGCAGCAAAGTCGTTAAATAATGAAGTAGAGTCCTTTAATAATGCAACAAAGTCCTTAAATGATGCAGCAGAGTCCTTAAATAATGCAACAAAGTCCTTAAATAATGCAACAAAGTCCTTAAATAATGCAGCAGAGTCCTTAAATAATGCAGCAGAGTCCTTAAATAATCCAGCCAAGTCCTTAAATACTGCAGCAGAGTACTTAAATAATGCAGCAAGGTCCTTAAAAAATGCAGCAGAGTCCTTAAATAATGCAGCAAAGTCCTTAAATAATGCAGCACAGTCCTTAAATAATCCAGCCAAGTCCTTAAATAATGCAGCAAAGTCTTTAAATAATGCAATAAAGTCCATAAATGATGCAGCAAATTCCTTAAACAATGCAGCAGAGTACTGAAATACCGCAGCAGAATCCTTAAATAATGCAACAGAGTCCTTAAATAATGCAGCAGAGTCCTTAAATAATGCAACAAAGTCCTTAAATAATGCAGCAGAGTCCTTAAATAATGCAACAAAGTCCTTAAATAATGCAGCAGAGTCCTTAAATAATGCAGCACATTCCTTAAATAATACAGCAGAGTCCTTAAATAATCCAGCCAAGTCCTTAAATAATGCAGCAGAGTCCTTAAATAATGCAGAAAAGTCCTTAAATAATGCAGCAGAGTCCTTAAATACTGCAGCAGAGTCCATAAATAATGCAGCAAAGTCCTTAAATACCACAGCAGAGTCGTTAAATAATGCAGCAAAGTCTTTAAATAATGCAGCACAGTCCTTAAATAATCCAGCCAAGTCCTTAAATAATGCAGCAGAGTCCTTAAATAATGCAGAAAAGTCCTTAAATAATGCAGCAGAGTCCTTAAATACTTCTGCATAGTCCTTAAATAATGCAGCAAAGTCCTTGAATAATGCAGCAGAGTCCTTAAATAATGCAACAAAGTCCTTAAATAATGCAGAAGAGTCCTTAAATAATGCAGCAAATTCCTTAAATAATGCAGCAAAGTCTTTAAATAATGCAATAAAGTCCATAAATAATGCAGCAAAGTTCTTAAATAATGCAGCAGAGTCCTTAAATACCACAGCAGAGTCCTTAAATAATGCAGCAAAGTCTTTAAATAATGCAACAAAGTCCTTAAATAATGCAGCAGAGACCTTAAATAATGCAGAAGAGTCCTTAAATAATCCAGCCAAGTCCTTAAATAATCCAGCCAAGTCCTTAAATAATGCAACAAAATCCTTAAATAATGCAGAAGAGTCCTTAAATAATCCAGCCAAGTCCTTAAATCATGCAGCAGGGTCCTTAAATAATCCAGCCAAGTCCTTAAATAATGCAGCAGAGTCCTTAAATAATGCAATAAAGTCCATAAATAATGCAGCAAAGTCCTTAAATAATTAAGCAGAGTGCTGAAATACCGCAGCAGGGTCCTTAAATAATGCAGCAGAGTCCTTAAATAATGCAACAAAGTCCTTACATAATGCAGCAGGGTCCTTAAATAATGCAAAAAAGTCCTTAAATAATGCAGCAGATTCCTTAAAAAATGCAGCAAAGTCCGTAAATAATGCAGCAGAGTCCTTAAATAATCCAGCCAAGTCCTTAAATAATGCAACAAAGTCCTTAAATAATGCAGCAGATTACTGAAATACTGCAGCAGGGTCTTTAAATAATGCAGCAGAGTTCTTAAATAATGCAACAAAGTCCTTAAATAATGCAGCAGAGTCCTTAAATAATGCAACAAAGTCCTTAAATAATGCAGCAGAGTCCTTAAGTAATGCAGCAAAGTCCTTAAATAATGCAGCACAGTCCTTAAATAATCCAGCCAAGTCCTTAAATAATGCAGCAAAGTCTTTAAATAATGCAATAAAGTCCATAAATGATGCAGCAAATTCCTTAAATAATGCAGCAGAGTACTGAAATACCGCAGCAGAATCCTTAAATAATGCAACAGAGTCCTTAAATAATGCAGCAGAGTCCTTAAATAATGCAACAAAGTCCTTAAATAATGCAGCAGAGTCCTTAAATAATGCAACAAAGTCCTTAAATAATGCAGCAGAGTCCTTAAATACTTCTGCATAGTCCTTAAATAATGCAGCAAAGTCCTTGAATAATGCAGCAGAGTCCTTAAATAATGCAACAAAGTCCTTAAATAATGCAGAAGAGTCCTTAAATAATGCAGCAAATTCCTTAAATAATGCAGCAAAGTCTTTAAATAATGCAATAAAGTCCATAAATAATGCAGCAAAGTCCTTAAATAATGCAGCAGTGTCCTTAAATAATGCAACAAAGTCCTTAAATAATGCAGCAGAGTCCTTAAATAATGCAGCAGAGTACTGAAATACCGCAGCAGGGTCCTTAAATAATGCAGCAAAGTCGTTAAATAATGAAGTAGAGTCCTTTAATAATGCAACAAAGTCCTTAAATGATGCAGCAGAGTCCTTAAATAATGCAACAAAGTCCTTAAATAATGCAGCAGAGTCCTTAAATAATGCAACAAAGTCCTTAAACAATGCAGCAGAGTCCTTAAATAATGCAGAAGAGTCCTTAAATAATGCAACCAAGACCTTAAATAATGCAGCAGAGTCCTTAAATAATGCAACAAAGTACTTAAATAATGCAGCAGAGTCCTTAAGTACCGTAGCAGAGTCCTTAAATACTGCAGCAAAGTCCTTAAATAAAGCAGCAGAGTCCTTAAATAATGCAGCAAAGTCATTAAATAATGCAGCAGAGTCCTTAAATAATGCAACAAATTCCTTAAATAATGCAGCAGAGTCCTTAAATAATGCAATAAAGTCCATAAATAATGCAGCAAAGTCCTTAAATAATTAAGCAGAGTGCTGAAATACCGCAGCAGGGTCCTTAAATAATGCAGCAGAGTCCTTAAATAATGCAACAAAGTCCTTACATAATGCAGCAGGGTCCTTAAATAATGCAAAAAAGTCCTTAAATAATGCAGCAGATTCCTTAAAAAATGCAGCAAAGTCCGTAAATAATGCAGCAGAGTCCTTAAATAATCCAGCCAAGTCCTTAAATAATGCAACAAAGTCCTTAAATAATGCAGCAGATTACTGAAATACTGCAGCAGGGTCTTTAAATAATGCAGCAGAGTTCTTAAATAATGCAACAAAGTCCTTAAATAATGCAGCAGAGTCCTTAAATAATGCAACAAAGTCCTTAAATAATGCAGCAGAGTCCTTAAGTAATGCAGCAAAGTCCTTAAATAATGCAGCACAGTCCTTAAATAATCCAGCCAAGTCCTTAAATAATGCAGCAAAGTCTTTAAATAATGCAATAAAGTCCATAAATGATGCAGCAAATTCCTTAAATAATGCAGCAGAGTACTGAAATACCGCAGCAGAATCCTTAAATAATGCAACAGAGTCCTTAAATAATGCAGCAGAGTCCTTAAATAATGCAACAAAGTCCTTAAATAATGCAGCAGAGTCCTTAAATAATGCAACAAAGTCCTTAAATAATGCAGCAGAGTCCTTAAATACTTCTGCATAGTCCTTAAATAATGCAGCAAAGTCCTTGAATAATGCAGCAGAGACCTTAAATAATGCAACAAAGTCCTTAAATAATGCAGAAGAGTCCTTAAATAATGCAGCAAATTCCTTAAATAATGCAGCAAAGTCTTTAAATAATGCAATAAAGTCCATAAATAATGCAGCAAAGTCCTTAAATAATGCAGCAGTGTCCTTAAATAATGCAACAAAGTCCTTAAATAATGCAGCAGAGTCCTTAAATAATGCAGCAGAGTACTGAAATACCGCAGCAGGGTCCTTAAATAATGCAGCAAAGTCGTTAAATAATGAAGTAGAGTCCTTTAATAATGCAACAAAGTCCTTAAATGATGCAGCAGAGTCCTTAAATAATGCAACAAAGTCCTTAAATAATGCAGCAGAGTCCTTAAATAATGCAACAAAGTCCTTAAACAATGCAGCAGAGTCCTTAAATAATGCAGAAGAGTCCTTAAATAATGCAACCAAGACCTTAAATAATGCAGCAGAGTCCTTAAATAATGCAACAAAGTACTTAAATAATGCAGCAGAGTCCTTAAGTACCGTAGCAGAGTCCTTAAATACTGCAGCAAAGTCCTTAAATAAAGCAGCAGAGTCCTTAAATAATGCAGCAAAGTCATTAAATAATGCAGCAGAGTCCTTAAATAATGCAACAAATTCCTTAAATAATGCAGCAGAGTCCTTAAATAATGCAACAAAGTCCTTAAATAATGCAGCAGAGTCCTTAAATAATGCAGCAGAGTACTGAAATACCGCAGCAGGGTCCTTAAATAATGCAGCAAAGTCGTTAAATAATGAAGTAGAGTCCTTTAATAATGCAACAAAGTCCTTAAATGATGCAGCAGAGTCCTTAAATAATGCAACAAAGTCCTTAAATAATGCAGCAGAGTCCTTAAATAATGCAACAAAGTCCTTAAACAATGCAGCAGAGTCCTTAAATAATGCAGAAGAGTCCTTAAATAATGCAACCAAGACCTTAAATAATGCAGCAGAGTCCTTAAATAATGCAACAAAGTACTTAAATAATGCAGCAGAGTCCTTAAGTACCGTAGCAGAGTCCTTAAATACTGCAGCAAAGTCCTTAAATAAAGCAGCAGAGTCCTTAAATAATGCAGCAAAGTCATTAAATAATGCAGCAGAGTCCTTAAATAATGCAACAAATTCCTTAAATAATGCAGCAGAGTCCTTAAATAATGCAATAAAGTCCATAAATAATGCAGCAAAGTCCTTAAATAATTCAGCAGAGTGCTGAAATACCGCAGCAGGGTCCTTAAATAATGCAGCAGAGTCCTTAAATAATGCAACAAAGTCCTTAAATAATGCAGCAGGGTCCTTAAATAATGCAACAAAGTCCTTAAATAATGCAGCAGAGTCCTTAAAAAATTCAGCAAAGTCTGTAAATAATGCAGCAGAGTCCTTAAATAATCCAGCCAAGTCCTTAAATAATGCAACAACGTCCTTAAATAATGCAGCAGATTACTGAAATACTGCAGCAGGGTCCTTAAATAATGCAGCAGAGTCCTTAAATAATGCAACAAAGTCCTTAAATAATGCAGCAGAGTCCTTAAATAATGCAACAAAGTCCTTAAATAATGCAGCAGAGTCCTTAAATAATGCAGTAAAGTCCTTAAATAATGCAGCACAGTCCTTAAATAATACAGCCAAGTCCTTAAATAATGCAGCAAAGTCTTTAAATAATGCAATAAAGTCCATAAATAATGCAGCAAAATCCTTAAATAATGCAGCAGAGTACTGAAATACCGCAGCAGGATCCTTAAATAATGCAGCAGAGTCCTTAAATAATGCAACAAAGTCCTTAAATAATGCAGAACAGTCCTTAAATAATGCAATAAAGTCCTTAAATAATGCAGCAAAGTCCTTAAATATTGCAGCAGAGTCCTTAAATAATGCAACAAAGTCCTTAAATAATGCAACAAAGTCCTTAAATTATGCAGCAGAGTCCTTAAATAATGCAGCAGAGTCCTTAAATAATCCAGCCAAGTCCTTAAATACTGCAGCAGAGTACTTAAATAATGCAGCAAGGTCCTTAAATAATGCAGCAGAGTCCTTAAATAATGCAGCAAAGTCCTTAAATAATGCAGCACAGTCCTTAAATAATCCAGCCAAGTCCTTAAATAATGCAGCAAAGTCTTTAAATAATGCAATAAAGTCCATAAATGATGCAGCAAATTCCTTAAACAATGCAGCAGAGTACTGAAATACCGCAGCAGAATCCTTAAATAATGCAACAGAGTCCTTAAATAATGCAGCAGAGTCCTTAAATAATGCAACAAAGTCCTTAAATAATGCAGCAGAGTCCTTAAATAATGCAACAAAGTCCTTAAATAATGCAGCAGAGTCCTTAAATAATGCAGCACATTCCTTAAATAATACAGCAGAGTCCTTAAATAATCCAGCCAAGTCCTTAAATAATGCAGCAGAGTCCTTAAATAATGCAGAAAAGTCCTTAAATAATGCAGCAGAGTCCTTAAATACTGCAGCAGAGTCCATAAATAATGCAGCAAAGTCCTTAAATACCACAGCAGAGTCGTTAAATAATGCAGCAAAGTCTTTAAATAATGCAGCACAGTCCTTAAATAATCCAGCCAAGTCCTTAAATAATGCAGCAGAGTCCTTAAATAATGCAGAAAAGTCCTTAAATAATGCAGCAGAGTCCTTAAATACTTCTGCATAGTCCTTAAATAATGCAGCAAAGTCCTTGAATAATGCAGCAGAGTCCTTAAATAATGCAACAAAGTCCTTAAATAATGCAGAAGAGTCCTTAAATAATGCAGCAAATTCCTTAAATAATGCAGCAAAGTCTTTAAATAATGCAATAAAGTCCATAAATAATGCAGCAAAGTTCTTAAATAATGCAGCAGAGTCCTTAAATACCACAGCAGAGTCCTTAAATAATGCAGCAAAGTCTTTAAATAATGCAACAAAGTCCTTAAATAATGCAGCAGAGACCTTAAATAATGCAGAAGAGTCCTTAAATAATCCAGCCAAGTCCTTAAATAATCCAGCCAAGTCCTTAAATAATGCAACAAAATCCTTAAATAATGCAGAAGAGTCCTTAAATAATCCAGCCAAGTCCTTAAATCATGCAGCAGGGTCCTTAAATAATCCAGCCAAGTCCTTAAATAATGCAGCAGAGTCCTTAAATAATGCAATAAAGTCCATAAATAATGCAGCAAAGTCCTTAAATAATTAAGCAGAGTGCTGAAATACCGCAGCAGGGTCCTTAAATAATGCAGCAGAGTCCTTAAATAATGCAACAAAGTCCTTACATAATGCAGCAGGGTCCTTAAATAATGCAAAAAAGTCCTTAAATAATGCAGCAGATTCCTTAAAAAATGCAGCAAAGTCTGTAAATAATGCAGCAGAGTCCTTAAATAATCCAGCCAAGTCCTTAAATAATGCAACAAAGTCCTTAAATAATGCAGCAGATTACTGAAATACTGCAGCAGGGTCTTTAAATAATGCAGCAGAGTTCTTAAATAATGCAACAAAGTCCTTAAATAATGCAGCAGAGTCCTTAAATAATGCAACAAAGTCCTTAAATAATGCAGCAGAGTCCTTAAGTAATGCAGCAAAGTCCTTAAATAATGCAGCACAGTCCTTAAATAATCCAGCCAAGTCCTTAAATAATGCAGCAAAGTCTTTAAATAATGCAATAAAGTCCATAAATGATGCAGCAAATTCCTTAAATAATGCAGCAGAGTACTGAAATACCGCAGCAGAATCCTTAAATAATGCAACAGAGTCCTTAAATAATGCAGCAGAGTCCTTAAATAATGCAACAAAGTCCTTAAATAATGCAGCAGAGTCCTTAAATAATGCAACAAAGTCCTTAAATAATGCAGCAGAGTCCTTAAATAATGCAGAACATTCCTTAAATAATACAGCAGAGTCCTTAAATAATCCAGCCAAGTCCTTAAATAATGCAGCAGAGTCCTTAAATAATGCAGAAAAGTCCTTAAATAATGCAGCAGAGTCCTTAAATACTGCAGCAGAGTCCTTAAATAATGCAGCAAAGTCCTTAAATACCACAGCAGAGTCCTTAAATAATGCAGCAAAGTCTTTAAATAATGCAGCACAGTCCTTAAATAATCCAGCCAAGTCCTTAAATAATGCAGCAGAGTCCTTACATAATGCAGAAAAGTCCTTAAATAATGCAGCAGAGTCCTTAAATACTTCTGCATAGTCCTTAAATAATGCAGCAAAGTCCTTGAATAATGCAGCAGAGTCCTTAAATAATGCAACAAAGTCCTTAAATAATGCAGAAGAGTCCTTAAATAATGCAGCAAATTCCTTAAATAATGCAGCAAAGTCTTTAAATAATGCAATAAAGTCCATAAATAATGCAGCAAAGTTCTTAAATAATGCAGCAGAGTCCTTAAATACCACAGCAGAGTCCTTAAATAATGCAGCAAAGTCTTTAAATAATGCAACAAAGTCCTTAAATAATGCAGCAGAGACCTTAAATAATGCAGAAGAGTCCTTAAATAATCCAGCCAAGTCCTTAAATAATCCAGCCAAGTCCTTAAATAATGCAGCAGAGTCCTTAAATAATGCAACAAAGTCCTTAAATAATGCAGCAGAGTCCTTAAATAATGCAGAACATTCCTTAAATAATACAGCAGAGTCCTTAAATAATCCAGCCAAGTCCTTAAATAATGCAGCAGAGTCCTTAAATAATGCAGAAAAGTCCTTAAATAATGCAGCAGAGTCCTTAAATACTGCAGCAGAGTCCTTAAATAATGCAGCAAAGTCCTTAAATACCACAGCAGAGTCCTTAAATAATGCAGCAAAGTCTTTAAATAATGCAGCACAGTCCTTAAATAATCCAGCCAAGTCCTTAAATAATGCAGCAGAGTCCTTAAATAATGCAGAAAAGTCCTTAAATAATGCAGCAGAGTCCTTAAATACTTCTGCATAGTCCTTAAATAATGCAGCAAAGTCCTTGAATAATGCAGCAGAGTCCTTAAATAATGCAACAAAGTCCTTAAATAATGCAGAAGAGTCCTTAAATAATGCAGCAAATTCCTTAAATAATGCAGCAAAGTCTTTAAATAATGCAATAAAGTCCATAAATAATGCAGCAAAGTCCTTAAATAATGCAGCAGTGTCCTTAAATAATGCAACAAAGTCCTTAAATAATGCAGCAGAGTCCTTAAATAATGCAGCAGAGTACTGAAATACCGCAGCAGGGTCCTTAAATAATGCAGCAAAGTCGTTAAATAATGAAGTAGAGTCCTTTAATAATGCAACAAAGTCCTTAAATGATGCAGCAGAGTCCTTAAATAATGCAACAAAGTCCTTAAATAATGCAGCAGAGTCCTTAAATAATGCAACAAAGTCCTTAAACAATGCAGCAGAGTCCTTAAATAATGCAGAAGAGTCCTTAAATAATGCAACCAAGACCTTAAATAATGCAGCAGAGTCCTTAAATAATGCAACAAAGTACTTAAATAATGCAGCAGAGTCCTTAAGTACCGTAGCAGAGTCCTTAAATACTGCAGCAAAGTCCTTAAATAAAGCAGCAGAGTCCTTAAATAATGCAGCAAAGTCATTAAATAATGCAGCAGAGTCCTTAAATAATGCAACAAATTCCTTAAATAATGCAGCAGAGTCCTTAAATAATGCAACAAAGTCCTTAAATAATGCAGCAGAGTCCTTAAATAATGCAGCAGAGTACTGAAATACCGCAGCAGGGTCCTTAAATAATGCAGCAAAGTCGTTAAATAATGAAGTAGAGTCCTTTAATAATGCAACAAAGTCCTTAAATGATGCAGCAGAGTCCTTAAATAATGCAACAAAGTCCTTAAATAATGCAGCAGAGTCCTTAAATAATGCAACAAAGTCCTTAAACAATGCAGCAGAGTCCTTAAATAATGCAGAAGAGTCCTTAAATAATGCAACCAAGACCTTAAATAATGCAGCAGAGTCCTTAAATAATGCAACAAAGTACTTAAATAATGCAGCAGAGTCCTTAAGTACCGTAGCAGAGTCCTTAAATACTGCAGCAAAGTCCTTAAATAAAGCAGCAGAGTCCTTAAATAATGCAGCAAAGTCATTAAATAATGCAGCAGAGTCCTTAAATAATGCAACAAATTCCTTAAATAATGCAGCAGAGTCCTTAAATAATGCAATAAAGTCCATAAATAATGCAGCAAAGTCCTTAAATAATTCAGCAGAGTGCTGAAATACCGCAGCAGGGTCCTTAAATAATGCAGCAGAGTCCTTAAATAATGCAACAAAGTCCTTAAATAATGCAGCAGGGTCCTTAAATAATGCAACAAAGTCCTTAAATAATGCAGCAGAGTCCTTAAAAAATTCAGCAAAGTCTGTAAATAATGCAGCAGAGTCCTTAAATAATCCAGCCAAGTCCTTAAATAATGCAACAACGTCCTTAAATAATGCAGCAGATTACTGAAATACTGCAGCAGGGTCCTTAAATAATGCAGCAGAGTCCTTAAATAATGCAACAAAGTCCTTAAATAATGCAGCAGAGTCCTTAAATAATGCAACAAAGTCCTTAAATAATGCAGCAGAGTCCTTAAATAATGCAGTAAAGTCCTTAAATAATGCAGCACAGTCCTTAAATAATACAGCCAAGTCCTTAAATAATGCAGCAAAGTCTTTAAATAATGCAATAAAGTCCATAAATAATGCAGCAAAATCCTTAAATAATGCAGCAGAGTACTGAAATACCGCAGCAGGATCCTTAAATAATGCAGCAGAGTCCTTAAATAATGCAACAAAGTCCTTAAATAATGCAGAACAGTCCTTAAATAATGCAATAAAGTCCTTAAATAATGCAGCAAAGTCCTTAAATATTGCAGCAGAGTCCTTAAATAATGCAACAAAGTCCTTAAATAATGCAACAAAGTCCTTAAATAATGCAGCAGAGTCCTTAAATAATGCAGCAGAGTCCTTAAATAATCCAGCCAAGTCCTTAAATACTGCAGCAGAGTACTTAAATAATGCAGCAAGGTCCTTAAATAATGCAGCAGAGTCCTTAAATAATGCAGCAAAGTCCTTAAATAATGCAGCACAGTCCTTAAATAATCCAGCCAAGTCCTTAAATAATGCAGCAAAGTCTTTAAATAATGCAATAAAGTCCATAAATGATGCAGCAAATTCCTTAAACAATGCAGCAGAGTACTGAAATACCGCAGCAGAATCCTTAAATAATGCAACAGAGTCCTTAAATAATGCAGCAGAGTCCTTAAATAATGCAACAAAGTCCTTAAATAATGCAGCAGAGTCCTTAAATAATGCAACAAAGTCCTTAAATAATGCAGCAGAGTCCTTAAATAATGCAGCACATTCCTTAAATAATACAGCAGAGTCCTTAAATAATCCAGCCAAGTCCTTAAATAATGCAGCAGAGTCCTTAAATAATGCAGAAAAGTCCTTAAATAATGCAGCAGAGTCCATAAATAATGCAGCAAATTCCTTAAATACCACAGCAGAGTCGTTAAATAATGCAGCAAAGTCTTTAAATAATGCAGCACAGTCCTTAAATAATCCAGCCAAGTCCTTAAATAATGCAGCAGAGTCCTTAAATAATGCAGCAGAGTCCTTTAATAATGCAATAAATTCCTTAAATAATGCAGCAGAGTCCTTAAATAATGCAATAAAGTCCATAAATAATGCAGCAAAGTCCTTAAATAATTAAGCAGAGTGCTGAAATACCGCAGCAGGGTCCTTAAATAATGCAGCAGAGTCCTTAAATAATGCAACAAAGTCCTTACATAATGCAGCAGGGTCCTTAAATAATGCAAAAAAGTCCTTAAATAATGCAGCAGATTCCTTAAAAAATGCAGCAAAGTCCGTAAATAATGCAGCAGAGTCCTTAAATAATCCAGCCAAGTCCTTAAATAATGCAACAAAGTCCTTAAATAATGCAGCAGATTACTGAAATACTGCAGCAGGGTCTTTAAATAATGCAGCAGAGTTCTTAAATAATGCAACAAAGTCCTTAAATAATGCAGCAGAGTCCTTAAATAATGCAACAAAGTCCTTAAATAATGCAGCAGAGTCCTTAAGTAATGCAGCAAAGTCCTTAAATAATGCAGCACAGTCCTTAAATAATCCAGCCAAGTCCTTAAATAATGCAGCAAAGTCTTTAAATAATGCAATAAAGTCCATAAATGATGCAGCAAATTCCTTAAATAATGCAGCAGAGTACTGAAATACCGCAGCAGAATCCTTAAATAATGCAACAGAGTCCTTAAATAATGCAGCAGAGTCCTTAAATAATGCAACAAAGTCCTTAAATAATGCAGCAGAGTCCTTAAATAATGCAACAAAGTCCTTAAATAATGCAGCAGAGTCCTTAAATAATGCAGAACATTCCTTAAATAATACAGCAGAGTCCTTAAATAATCCAGCCAAGTCCTTAAATAATGCAGCAGAGTCCTTAAATAATGCAGAAAAGTCCTTAAATAATGCAGCAGAGTCCTTAATTACTGCAGCAGAGTCCTTAAATAATGCAGCAAAGTCCTTAAATACCACAGCAGAGTCCTTAAATAATGCAGCAAAGTCTTTAAATAATGCAGCACAGTCCTTAAATAATCCAGCCAAGTCCTTAAATAATGCAGCAGAGTCCTTAAATAATGCAGAAAAGTCCTTAAATAATGCAGCAGAGTCCTTAAATACTTCTGCATAGTCCTTAAATAATGCAGCAAAGTCCTTGAATAATGCAGCAGAGTCCTTAAATAATGCAACAAAGTCCTTAAATAATGCAGAAGAGTCCTTAAATAATGCAGCAAATTCCTTAAATAATGCAGCAAAGTCTTTAAATAATGCAATAAAGTCCATAAATAATGCAGCAAAGTTCTTAAATAATGCAGCAGAGTCCTTAAATACCACAGCAGAATCCTTAAATAATGCAGCAAAGTCTTTAAATAATGCAACAAAGTCCTTAAATAATGCAGCAGAGACCTTAAATAATGCAGAAGAGTCCTTAAATAATCCAGCCAAGTCCTTAAATAATCCAGCCAAGTCCTTAAATAATGCAGCAGAGTCCTTAAATAATGCAACAAAATCCTTAAATAATGCAGAAGAGTCCTTAAATAATCCAGCCAAGTCCTTAAATCATACAGCAGGGTCCTTAAATAATCCAGCCAAGTCCTTAAATAATGCAGCAGAGTCCTTAAATAATGCAGCAAAGTCCTTAAATAATGCAGCAGAGTCCTTAAATACTTCAGCATAGTCCTTAAATAATGCAGCAAAGTCCTTGAATAATGCATCAGAGTCCTTAAATAATGCAACAAAGTCCTTAAATAATGCAGAAGAGTCCTTAAATAATGCAACAAAGTCCTTAAATAATGCAGCAGAATCCTTAAATAATGCAACAAAGTACTTAAATAATGTAGCAGAGTCCTTAAATAATGCAGCAAAGTCATTAAATAATGCTGTAGAGTCCTTAAATAATGCAGCAAATTCCTTAAATAATGCAGCAAAGTCTTTAAATAATGCAATAAAGTCCATAAATAATGCAGCAAAGTCCTTAAATAATGCAGCAGAGTACTGAAATACCGCAGCAGGGTCCTTAAATAATGCAGCAAAGTCGTTAAATAATGAAGTAGAGTCCTTAAATAATGCAACAACGTCCTTAAATGATGCAGCAGAGTCCTTAAATAATGCAACAAAGTCCTTAAATAATGCAGCAGAGTCCTTAAATAATGCAGCAGAGTAATGAAATACTGCAGCAGGGTCCTTAAATAATGCAGCAAAGTCCTTAAATAATGCAGCAGAGTCCTTAAATAATCCAGCCAAGTCCTTAAATAATGCAGCAAAGTCCTTAAATAATGCAGCAGAGTACTGAAATACCGCAGCAGGATCCTTAAATAATGCAGCAGAGTCCTTAAATAATGCAACAAAGTCCTTAAATAATGCAGAACAGTCCTTAAATAATGCAATAAAGTCCTTAAATAATGCAGCAAAGTCCTTAAATAATGCAGCAGAGTCCTTATATAATGCAACAAAGTCCTTAAATAATGCAGAACAGTCCTTAAATAATGCAATAAAGTCCTTAAATAATGCAGCAAAGTCCTTAAATAATGCAGCAGAGTCCTTAAATAATGCAACAAAGTACTTAAATAATGCAGAAGAGTCCTTAAATAATGCAACAAAGTACTTATATAATGCTGCAGAGTCCTTAAGTACCGTATCAGAGTCCTTAAATAATGCAGCAAAGTCCTTAAATAATGCAGCAGAGTCCTTAAATAATGCAGCAAAGTCCTTAAATAATGCAACAAAGTCCTTAAATAATGCAGCAGATTACTGAAATACTGCAGCAGGGTCCTTAAATAATGCAGCAGAGTCTTTAAATAATGCAACAAAGTCCTTAAATAATGCAGCAGTGTCCTTAAATAATGCAACAAAGTCCTTAAATAATGCAGCAGAGTCCTTAAATAATGCAGCAGAGTACTGAAATACCGCAGCAGGGTCCTTAAATAATGCAGCAAAGTCGTTAAATAATGAAGTAGAGTCCTTTAATAATGCAACAAAGTCCTTAAATGATGCAGCAGAGTCCTTAAATAATGCAACAAAGTCCTTAAATAATGCAGCAGAGTCCTTAAATAATGCAACAAAGTCCTTAAACAATGCAGCAGAGTCCTTAAATAATGCAGAAGAGTCCTTAAATAATGCAACCAAGACCTTAAATAATGCAGCAGAGTCCTTAAATAATGCAACAAAGTACTTAAATAATGCAGCAGAGTCCTTAAGTACCGTAGCAGAGTCCTTAAATACTGCAGCAAAGTCCTTAAATAAAGCAGCAGAGTCCTTAAATAATGCAGCAAAGTCATTAAATAATGCAGCAGAGTCCTTAAATAATGCAACAAATTCCTTAAATAATGCAGCAGAGTCCTTAAATAATGCAACAAAGTCCTTAAATAATGCAGCAGAGTCCTTAAATAATGCAGCAGAGTACTGAAATACCGCAGCAGGGTCCTTAAATAATGCAGCAAAGTCGTTAAATAATGAAGTAGAGTCCTTTAATAATGCAACAAAGTCCTTAAATGATGCAGCAGAGTCCTTAAATAATGCAACAAAGTCCTTAAATAATGCAGCAGAGTCCTTAAATAATGCAACAAAGTCCTTAAACAATGCAGCAGAGTCCTTAAATAATGCAGAAGAGTCCTTAAATAATGCAACCAAGACCTTAAATAATGCAGCAGAGTCCTTAAATAATGCAACAAAGTACTTAAATAATGCAGCAGAGTCCTTAAGTACCGTAGCAGAGTCCTTAAATACTGCAGCAAAGTCCTTAAATAAAGCAGCAGAGTCCTTAAATAATGCAGCAAAGTCATTAAATAATGCAGCAGAGTCCTTAAATAATGCAACAAATTCCTTAAATAATGCAGCAGAGTCCTTAAATAATGCAATAAAGTCCATAAATAATGCAGCAAAGTCCTTAAATAATTCAGCAGAGTGCTGAAATACCGCAGCAGGGTCCTTAAATAATGCAGCAGAGTCCTTAAATAATGCAACAAAGTCCTTAAATAATGCAGCAGGGTCCTTAAATAATGCAACAAAGTCCTTAAATAATGCAGCAGAGTCCTTAAAAAATTCAGCAAAGTCTGTAAATAATGCAGCAGAGTCCTTAAATAATCCAGCCAAGTCCTTAAATAATGCAACAACGTCCTTAAATAATGCAGCAGATTACTGAAATACTGCAGCAGGGTCCTTAAATAATGCAGCAGAGTCCTTAAATAATGCAACAAAGTCCTTAAATAATGCAGCAGAGTCCTTAAATAATGCAACAAAGTCCTTAAATAATGCAGCAGAGTCCTTAAATAATGCAGTAAAGTCCTTAAATAATGCAGCACAGTCCTTAAATAATACAGCCAAGTCCTTAAATAATGCAGCAAAGTCTTTAAATAATGCAATAAAGTCCATAAATAATGCAGCAAAATCCTTAAATAATGCAGCAGAGTACTGAAATACCGCAGCAGGATCCTTAAATAATGCAGCAGAGTCCTTAAATAATGCAACAAAGTCCTTAAATAATGCAGAACAGTCCTTAAATAATGCAATAAAGTCCTTAAATAATGCAGCAAAGTCCTTAAATATTGCAGCAGAGTCCTTAAATAATGCAACAAAGTCCTTAAATAATGCAACAAAGTCCTTAAATAATGCAGCAGAGTCCTTAAATAATGCAGCAGAGTCCTTAAATAATCCAGCCAAGTCCTTAAATACTGCAGCAGAGTACTTAAATAATGCAGCAAGGTCCTTAAATAATGCAGCAGAGTCCTTAAATAATGCAGCAAAGTCCTTAAATAATGCAGCACAGTCCTTAAATAATCCAGCCAAGTCCTTAAATAATGCAGCAAAGTCTTTAAATAATGCAATAAAGTCCATAAATGATGCAGCAAATTCCTTAAACAATGCAGCAGAGTACTGAAATACCGCAGCAGAATCCTTAAATAATGCAACAGAGTCCTTAAATAATGCAGCAGAGTCCTTAAATAATGCAACAAAGTCCTTAAATAATGCAGCAGAGTCCTTAAATAATGCAACAAAGTCCTTAAATAATGCAGCAGAGTCCTTAAATAATGCAGCACATTCCTTAAATAATACAGCAGAGTCCTTAAATAATCCAGCCAAGTCCTTAAATAATGCAGCAGAGTCCTTAAATAATGCAGAAAAGTCCTTAAATAATGCAGCAGAGTCCATAAATAATGCAGCAAATTCCTTAAATACCACAGCAGAGTCGTTAAATAATGCAGCAAAGTCTTTAAATAATGCAGCACAGTCCTTAAATAATCCAGCCAAGTCCTTAAATACTGCAGCAGAGTACTTAAATAATGCAGCAAGGTCCTTAAATAATGCAGCAGAGTCCTTAAATAATGCAGCAAAGTCCTTAAATAATGCAGCACAGTCCTTAAATAATCCAGCCAAGTCCTTAAATAATGCAGCAAAGTCTTTAAATAATGCAATAAAGTCCATAAATGATGCAGCAAATTCCTTAAACAATGCAGCAGAGTACTGAAATACCGCAGCAGAATCCTTAAATAATGCAACAGAGTCCTTAAATAATGCAGCAGAGTCCTTAAATAATGCAACAAAGTCCTTAAATAATGCAGCAGAGTCCTTAAATAATGCAACAAAGTCCTTAAATAATGCAGCAGAGTCCTTAAATAATGCAGCACATTCCTTAAATAATACAGCAGAGTCCTTAAATAATCCAGCCAAGTCCTTAAATAATGCAGCAGAGTCCTTAAATAATGCAGAAAAGTCCTTAAATAATGCAGCAGAGTCCATAAATAATGCAGCAAATTCCTTAAATACCACAGCAGAGTCGTTAAATAATGCAGCAAAGTCTTTAAATAATGCAGCACAGTCCTTAAATAATCCAGCCAAGTCCTTAAATAATGCAGCAGAGTCCTTAAATAATGCAGCAGAGTCCTTTAATAATGCAATAAATTCCTTAAATAATGCAGCAGAGTCCTTAAATAATGCAATAAAGTCCATAAATAATGCAGCAAAGTCCTTAAATAATTAAGCAGAGTGCTGAAATACCGCAGCAGGGTCCTTAAATAATGCAGCAGAGTCCTTAAATAATGCAACAAAGTCCTTACATAATGCAGCAGGGTCCTTAAATAATGCAAAAAAGTCCTTAAATAATGCAGCAGATTCCTTAAAAAATGCAGCAAAGTCCGTAAATAATGCAGCAGAGTCCTTAAATAATCCAGCCAAGTCCTTAAATAATGCAACAAAGTCCTTAAATAATGCAGCAGATTACTGAAATACTGCAGCAGGGTCTTTAAATAATGCAGCAGAGTTCTTAAATAATGCAACAAAGTCCTTAAATAATGCAGCAGAGTCCTTAAATAATGCAACAAAGTCCTTAAATAATGCAGCAGAGTCCTTAAGTAATGCAGCAAAGTCCTTAAATAATGCAGCACAGTCCTTAAATAATCCAGCCAAGTCCTTAAATAATGCAGCAAAGTCTTTAAATAATGCAATAAAGTCCATAAATGATGCAGCAAATTCCTTAAATAATGCAGCAGAGTACTGAAATACCGCAGCAGAATCCTTAAATAATGCAACAGAGTCCTTAAATAATGCAGCAGAGTCCTTAAATAATGCAACAAAGTCCTTAAATAATGCAGCAGAGTCCTTAAATAATGCAACAAAGTCCTTAAATAATGCAGCAGAGTCCTTAAATAATGCAGAACATTCCTTAAATAATACAGCAGAGTCCTTAAATAATCCAGCCAAGTCCTTAAATAATGCAGCAGAGTCCTTAAATAATGCAGAAAAGTCCTTAAATAATGCAGCAGAGTCCTTAATTACTGCAGCAGAGTCCTTAAATAATGCAGCAAAGTCCTTAAATACCACAGCAGAGTCCTTAAATAATGCAGCAAAGTCTTTAAATAATGCAGCACAGTCCTTAAATAATCCAGCCAAGTCCTTAAATAATGCAGCAGAGTCCTTAAATAATGCAGAAAAGTCCTTAAATAATGCAGCAGAGTCCTTAAATACTTCTGCATAGTCCTTAAATAATGCAGCAAAGTCCTTGAATAATGCAGCAGAGTCCTTAAATAATGCAACAAAGTCCTTAAATAATGCAGAAGAGTCCTTAAATAATGCAGCAAATTCCTTAAATAATGCAGCAAAGTCTTTAAATAATGCAATAAAGTCCATAAATAATGCAGCAAAGTTCTTAAATAATGCAGCAGAGTCCTTAAATACCACAGCAGAATCCTTAAATAATGCAGCAAAGTCTTTAAATAATGCAACAAAGTCCTTAAATAATGCAGCAGAGACCTTAAATAATGCAGAAGAGTCCTTAAATAATCCAGCCAAGTCCTTAAATAATCCAGCCAAGTCCTTAAATAATGCAGCAGAGTCCTTAAATAATGCAACAAAATCCTTAAATAATGCAGAAGAGTCCTTAAATAATCCAGCCAAGTCCTTAAATCATACAGCAGGGTCCTTAAATAATCCAGCCAAGTCCTTAAATAATGCAGCAGAGTCCTTAAATAATGCAGCAAAGTCCTTAAATAATGCAGCAGAGTCCTTAAATACTTCAGCATAGTCCTTAAATAATGCAGCAAAGTCCTTGAATAATGCATCAGAGTCCTTAAATAATGCAACAAAGTCCTTAAATAATGCAGAAGAGTCCTTAAATAATGCAACAAAGTCCTTAAATAATGCAGCAGAATCCTTAAATAATGCAACAAAGTACTTAAATAATGTAGCAGAGTCCTTAAATAATGCAGCAAAGTCATTAAATAATGCTGTAGAGTCCTTAAATAATGCAGCAAATTCCTTAAATAATGCAGCAAAGTCTTTAAATAATGCAATAAAGTCCATAAATAATGCAGCAAAGTCCTTAAATAATGCAGCAGAGTACTGAAATACCGCAGCAGGGTCCTTAAATAATGCAGCAAAGTCGTTAAATAATGAAGTAGAGTCCTTAAATAATGCAACAACGTCCTTAAATGATGCAGCAGAGTCCTTAAATAATGCAACAAAGTCCTTAAATAATGCAGCAGAGTCCTTAAATAATGCAGCAGAGTAATGAAATACTGCAGCAGGGTCCTTAAATAATGCAGCAAAGTCCTTAAATAATGCAGCAGAGTCCTTAAATAATCCAGCCAAGTCCTTAAATAATGCAGCAAAGTCCTTAAATAATGCAGCAGAGTACTGAAATACCGCAGCAGGATCCTTAAATAATGCAGCAGAGTCCTTAAATAATGCAACAAAGTCCTTAAATAATGCAGAACAGTCCTTAAATAATGCAATAAAGTCCTTAAATAATGCAGCAAAGTCCTTAAATAATGCAGCAGAGTCCTTATATAATGCAACAAAGTCCTTAAATAATGCAGAACAGTCCTTAAATAATGCAATAAAGTCCTTAAATAATGCAGCAAAGTCCTTAAATAATGCAGCAGAGTCCTTAAATAATGCAACAAAGTACTTAAATAATGCAGAAGAGTCCTTAAATAATGCAACAAAGTACTTATATAATGCAGCAGAGTCCTTAAGTACCGTATCAGAGTCCTTAAATAATGCAGCAAAGTCCTTAAATAATGCAGCAGAGTCCTTAAATAATGCAGCAAAGTCCTTAAATAATGCAACAAAGTCCTTAAATAATGCAGCAGATTACTGAAATACTGCAGCAGGGTCCTTAAATAATGCAGCAGAGTCTTTAAATAATGCAACAAAGTCCTTAAATAATGCAGCAGTGTCCTTAAATAATGCAACAAAGTCCTTAAATAATGCAGCAGAGTCCTTAAATAATGCAGCAGAGTACTGAAATACCGCAGCAGGGTCCTTAAATAATGCAGCAAAGTCGTTAAATAATGAAGTAGAGTCCTTTAATAATGCAACAAAGTCCTTAAATGATGCAGCAGAGTCCTTAAATAATGCAACAAAGTCCTTAAATAATGCAGCAGAGTCCTTAAATAATGCAACAAAGTCCTTAAACAATGCAGCAGAGTCCTTAAATAATGCAGAAGAGTCCTTAAATAATGCAACCAAGACCTTAAATAATGCAGCAGAGTCCTTAAATAATGCAACAAAGTACTTAAATAATGCAGCAGAGTCCTTAAGTACCGTAGCAGAGTCCTTAAATACTGCAGCAAAGTCCTTAAATAAAGCAGCAGAGTCCTTAAATAATGCAGCAAAGTCATTAAATAATGCAGCAGAGTCCTTAAATAATGCAACAAATTCCTTAAATAATGCAGCAGAGTCCTTAAATAATGCAACAAAGTCCTTAAATAATGCAGCAGAGTCCTTAAATAATGCAGCAGAGTACTGAAATACCGCAGCAGGGTCCTTAAATAATGCAGCAAAGTCGTTAAATAATGAAGTAGAGTCCTTTAATAATGCAACAAAGTCCTTAAATGATGCAGCAGAGTCCTTAAATAATGCAACAAAGTCCTTAAATAATGCAGCAGAGTCCTTAAATAATGCAACAAAGTCCTTAAACAATGCAGCAGAGTCCTTAAATAATGCAGAAGAGTCCTTAAATAATGCAACCAAGACCTTAAATAATGCAGCAGAGTCCTTAAATAATGCAACAAAGTACTTAAATAATGCAGCAGAGTCCTTAAGTACCGTAGCAGAGTCCTTAAATACTGCAGCAAAGTCCTTAAATAAAGCAGCAGAGTCCTTAAATAATGCAGCAAAGTCATTAAATAATGCAGCAGAGTCCTTAAATAATGCAACAAATTCCTTAAATAATGCAGCAGAGTCCTTAAATAATGCAATAAAGTCCATAAATAATGCAGCAAAGTCCTTAAATAATTCAGCAGAGTGCTGAAATACCGCAGCAGGGTCCTTAAATAATGCAGCAGAGTCCTTAAATAATGCAACAAAGTCCTTAAATAATGCAGCAGGGTCCTTAAATAATGCAACAAAGTCCTTAAATAATGCAGCAGAGTCCTTAAAAAATTCAGCAAAGTCTGTAAATAATGCAGCAGAGTCCTTAAATAATCCAGCCAAGTCCTTAAATAATGCAACAACGTCCTTAAATAATGCAGCAGATTACTGAAATACTGCAGCAGGGTCCTTAAATAATGCAGCAGAGTCCTTAAATAATGCAACAAAGTCCTTAAATAATGCAGCAGAGTCCTTAAATAATGCAACAAAGTCCTTAAATAATGCAGCAGAGTCCTTAAATAATGCAGTAAAGTCCTTAAATAATGCAGCACAGTCCTTAAATAATACAGCCAAGTCCTTAAATAATGCAGCAAAGTCTTTAAATAATGCAATAAAGTCCATAAATAATGCAGCAAAATCCTTAAATAATGCAGCAGAGTACTGAAATACCGCAGCAGGATCCTTAAATAATGCAGCAGAGTCCTTAAATAATGCAACAAAGTCCTTAAATAATGCAGAACAGTCCTTAAATAATGCAATAAAGTCCTTAAATAATGCAGCAAAGTCCTTAAATATTGCAGCAGAGTCCTTAAATAATGCAACAAAGTCCTTAAATAATGCAACAAAGTCCTTAAATAATGCAGCAGAGTCCTTAAATAATGCAGCAGAGTCCTTAAATAATCCAGCCAAGTCCTTAAATACTGCAGCAGAGTACTTAAATAATGCAGCAAGGTCCTTAAATAATGCAGCAGAGTCCTTAAATAATGCAGCAAAGTCCTTAAATAATGCAGCACAGTCCTTAAATAATCCAGCCAAGTCCTTAAATAATGCAGCAAAGTCTTTAAATAATGCAATAAAGTCCATAAATGATGCAGCAAATTCCTTAAACAATGCAGCAGAGTACTGAAATACCGCAGCAGAATCCTTAAATAATGCAACAGAGTCCTTAAATAATGCAGCAGAGTCCTTAAATAATGCAACAAAGTCCTTAAATAATGCAGCAGAGTCCTTAAATAATGCAACAAAGTCCTTAAATAATGCAGCAGAGTCCTTAAATAATGCAGCACATTCCTTAAATAATACAGCAGAGTCCTTAAATAATCCAGCCAAGTCCTTAAATAATGCAGCAGAGTCCTTAAATAATGCAGAAAAGTCCTTAAATAATGCAGCAGAGTCCTTAAATACTGCAGCAGAGTCCATAAATAATGCAGCAAAGTCCTTAAATACCACAGCAGAGTCGTTAAATAATGCAGCAAAGTCTTTAAATAATGCAGCACAGTCCTTAAATAATCCAGCCAAGTCCTTAAATAATGCAGCAGAGTCCTTAAATAATGCAGAAAAGTCCTTAAATAATGCAGCAGAGTCCTTAAATACTTCTGCATAGTCCTTAAATAATGCAGCAAAGTCCTTGAATAATGCAGCAGAGTCCTTAAATAATGCAACAAAGTCCTTAAATAATGCAGAAGAGTCCTTAAATAATGCAGCAAATTCCTTAAATAATGCAGCAAAGTCTTTAAATAATGCAATAAAGTCCATAAATAATGCAGCAAAGTTCTTAAATAATGCAGCAGAGTCCTTAAATACCACAGCAGAGTCCTTAAATAATGCAGCAAAGTCTTTAAATAATGCAACAAAGTCCTTAAATAATGCAGCAGAGACCTTAAATAATGCAGAAGAGTCCTTAAATAATCCAGCCAAGTCCTTAAATAATCCAGCCAAGTCCTTAAATAATGCAACAAAATCCTTAAATAATGCAGAAGAGTCCTTAAATAATCCAGCCAAGTCCTTAAATCATGCAGCAGGGTCCTTAAATAATCCAGCCAAGTCCTTAAATAATGCAGCAGAGTCCTTAAATAATGCAATAAAGTCCATAAATAATGCAGCAAAGTCCTTAAATAATTAAGCAGAGTGCTGAAATACCGCAGCAGGGTCCTTAAATAATGCAGCAGAGTCCTTAAATAATGCAACAAAGTCCTTACATAATGCAGCAGGGTCCTTAAATAATGCAAAAAAGTCCTTAAATAATGCAGCAGATTCCTTAAAAAATGCAGCAAAGTCCGTAAATAATGCAGCAGAGTCCTTAAATAATCCAGCCAAGTCCTTAAATAATGCAACAAAGTCCTTAAATAATGCAGCAGATTACTGAAATACTGCAGCAGGGTCTTTAAATAATGCAGCAGAGTTCTTAAATAATGCAACAAAGTCCTTAAATAATGCAGCAGAGTCCTTAAATAATGCAACAAAGTCCTTAAATAATGCAGCAGAGTCCTTAAGTAATGCAGCAAAGTCCTTAAATAATGCAGCACAGTCCTTAAATAATCCAGCCAAGTCCTTAAATAATGCAGCAAAGTCTTTAAATAATGCAATAAAGTCCATAAATGATGCAGCAAATTCCTTAAATAATGCAGCAGAGTACTGAAATACCGCAGCAGAATCCTTAAATAATGCAACAGAGTCCTTAAATAATGCAGCAGAGTCCTTAAATAATGCAACAAAGTCCTTAAATAATGCAGCAGAGTCCTTAAATAATGCAACAAAGTCCTTAAATAATGCAGCAGAGTCCTTAAATAATGCAGAACATTCCTTAAATAATACAGCAGAGTCCTTAAATAATCCAGCCAAGTCCTTAAATAATGCAGCAGAGTCCTTAAATAATGCAGAAAAGTCCTTAAATAATGCAGCAGAGTCCTTAAATACTGCAGCAGAGTCCTTAAATAATGCAGCAAAGTCCTTAAATACCACAGCAGAGTCCTTAAATAATGCAGCAAAGTCTTTAAATAATGCAGCACAGTCCTTAAATAATCCAGCCAAGTCCTTAAATAATGCAGCAGAGTCCTTACATAATGCAGAAAAGTCCTTAAATAATGCAGCAGAGTCCTTAAATACTTCTGCATAGTCCTTAAATAATGCAGCAAAGTCCTTGAATAATGCAGCAGAGTCCTTAAATAATGCAACAAAGTCCTTAAATAATGCAGAAGAGTCCTTAAATAATGCAGCAAATTCCTTAAATAATGCAGCAAAGTCTTTAAATAATGCAATAAAGTCCATAACTAATGCAGCAAAGTTCTTAAATAATGCAGCAGAGTCCTTAAATACCACAGCAGAGTCCTTAAATAATGCAGCAAAGTCTTTAAATAATGCAACAAAGTCCTTAAATAATGCAGCAGAGACCTTAAATAATGCAGAAGAGTCCTTAAATAATCCAGCCAAGTCCTTAAATAATCCAGCCAAGTCCTTAAATAATGCAGCAGAGTCCTTAAATAATGCAACAAAGTCCTTAAATAATGCAGCAGAGTCCTTAAATAATGCAGAACATTCCTTAAATAATACAGCAGAGTCCTTAAATAATCCAGCCAAGTCCTTAAATAATGCAGCAGAGTCCTTAAATAATGCAGAAAAGTCCTTAAATAATGCAGCAGAGTCCTTAAATACTGCAGCAGAGTCCTTAAATAATGCAGCAAAGTCCTTAAATACCACAGCAGAGTCCTTAAATAATGCAGCAAAGTCTTTAAATAATGCAGCACAGTCCTTAAATAATCCAGCCAAGTCCTTAAATAATGCAGCAGAGTCCTTAAATAATGCAGAAAAGTCCTTAAATAATGCAGCAGAGTCCTTAAATACTTCTGCATAGTCCTTAAATAATGCAGCAAAGTCCTTGAATAATGCAGCAGAGTCCTTAAATAATGCAACAAAGTCCTTAAATAATGCAGAAGAGTCCTTAAATAATGCAGCAAATTCCTTAAATAATGCAGCAAAGTCTTTAAATAATGCAATAAAGTCCATAAATAATGCAGCAAAGTCCTTAAATAATGCAGCAGTGTCCTTAAATAATGCAACAAAGTCCTTAAATAATGCAGCAGAGTCCTTAAATAATGCAGCAGAGTACTGAAATACCGCAGCAGGGTCCTTAAATAATGCAGCAAAGTCGTTAAATAATGAAGTAGAGTCCTTTAATAATGCAACAAAGTCCTTAAATGATGCAGCAGAGTCCTTAAATAATGCAACAAAGTCCTTAAATAATGCAGCAGAGTCCTTAAATAATGCAACAAAGTCCTTAAACAATGCAGCAGAGTCCTTAAATAATGCAGAAGAGTCCTTAAATAATGCAACCAAGACCTTAAATAATGCAGCAGAGTCCTTAAATAATGCAACAAAGTACTAAAATAATGCAGCAGAGTCCTTAAGTACCGTAGCAGAGTCCTTAAATACTGCAGCAAAGTCCTTAAATAAAGCAGCAGAGTCCTTAAATAATGCAGCAAAGTCATTAAATAATGCAGCAGAGTCCTTAAATAATGCAACAAATTCCTTAAATAATGCAGCAGAGTCCTTAAATAATGCAACAAAGTCCTTAAATAATGCAGCAGAGTCCTTAAATAATGCAGCAGAGTACTGAAATACCGCAGCAGGGTCCTTAAATAATGCAGCAAAGTCGTTAAATAATGAAGTAGAGTCCTTTAATAATGCAACAAAGTCCTTAAATGATGCAGCAGAGTCCTTAAATAATGCAACAAAGTCCTTAAATAATGCAGCAGAGTCCTTAAATAATGCAACAAAGTCCTTAAACAATGCAGCAGAGTCCTTAAATAATGCAGAAGAGTCCTTAAATAATGCAACCAAGACCTTAAATAATGCAGCAGAGTCCTTAAATAATGCAACAAAGTACTTAAATAATGCAGCAGAGTCCTTAAGTACCGTAGCAGAGTCCTTAAATACTGCAGCAAAGTCCTTAAATAAAGCAGCAGAGTCCTTAAATAATGCAGCAAAGTCATTAAATAATGCAGCAGAGTCCTTAAATAATGCAACAAATTCCTTAAATAATGCAGCAGAGTCCTTAAATAATGCAATAAAGTCCATAAATAATGCAGCAAAGTCCTTAAATAATTCAGCAGAGTGCTGAAATACCGCAGCAGGGTCCTTAAATAATGCAGCAGAGTCCTTAAATAATGCAACAAAGTCCTTAAATAATGCAGCAGGGTCCTTAAATAATGCAACAAAGTCCTTAAATAATGCAGCAGAGTCCTTAAAAAATTCAGCAAAGTCTGTAAATAATGCAGCAGAGTCCTTAAATAATCCAGCCAAGTCCTTAAATAATGCAACAACGTCCTTAAATAATGCAGCAGATTACTGAAATACTGCAGCAGGGTCCTTAAATAATGCAGCAGAGTCCTTAAATAATGCAACAAAGTCCTTAAATAATGCAGCAGAGTCCTTAAATAATGCAACAAAGTCCTTAAATAATGCAGCAGAGTCCTTAAATAATGCAGTAAAGTCCTTAAATAATGCAGCACAGTCCTTAAATAATACAGCCAAGTCCTTAAATAATGCAGCAAAGTCTTTAAATAATGCAATAAAGTCCATAAATAATGCAGCAAAATCCTTAAATAATGCAGCAGAGTACTGAAATACCGCAGCAGGATCCTTAAATAATGCAGCAGAGTCCTTAAATAATGCAACAAAGTCCTTAAATAATGCAGAACAGTCCTTAAATAATGCAATAAAGTCCTTAAATAATGCAGCAAAGTCCTTAAATATTGCAGCAGAGTCCTTAAATAATGCAACAAAGTCCTTAAATAATGCAACAAAGTCCTTAAATAATGCAGCAGAGTCCTTAAATAATGCAGCAGAGTCCTTAAATAATCCAGCCAAGTCCTTAAATACTGCAGCAGAGTACTTAAATAATGCAGCAAGGTCCTTAAATAATGCAGCAGAGTCCTTAAATAATGCAGCAAAGTCCTTAAATAATGCAGCACAGTCCTTAAATAATCCAGCCAAGTCCTTAAATAATGCAGCAAAGTCTTTAAATAATGCAATAAAGTCCATAAATGATGCAGCAAATTCCTTAAACAATGCAGCAGAGTACTGAAATACCGCAGCAGAATCCTTAAATAATGCAACAGAGTCCTTAAATAATGCAGCAGAGTCCTTAAATAATGCAACAAAGTCCTTAAATAATGCAGCAGAGTCCTTAAATAATGCAACAAAGTCCTTAAATAATGCAGCAGAGTCCTTAAATAATGCAGCACATTCCTTAAATAATACAGCAGAGTCCTTAAATAATCCAGCCAAGTCCTTAAATAATGCAGCAGAGTCCTTAAATAATGCAGAAAAGTCCTTAAATAATGCAGCAGAGTCCTTAAATACTGCAGCAGAGTCCATAAATAATGCAGCAAAGTCCTTAAATACCACAGCAGAGTCGTTAAATAATGCAGCAAAGTCTTTAAATAATGCAGCACAGTCCTTAAATAATCCAGCCAAGTCCTTAAATAATGCAGCAGAGTCCTTAAATAATGCAGCAGAGTCCTTTAATAATGCAATAAATTCCTTAAATAATGCAGCAGAGTCCTTAAATAATGCAATAAAGTCCATAAATAATGCAGCAAAGTCCTTAAATAATTAAGCAGAGTGCTGAAATACCGCAGCAGGGTCCTTAAATAATGCAGCAGAGTCCTTAAATAATGCAACAAAGTCCTTACATAATGCAGCAGGGTCCTTAAATAATGCAAAAAAGTCCTTAAATAATGCAGCAGATTCCTTAAAAAATGCAGCAAAGTCCGTAAATAATGCAGCAGAGTCCTTAAATAATCCAGCCAAGTCCTTAAATAATGCAACAAAGTCCTTAAATAATGCAGCAGATTACTGAAATACTGCAGCAGGGTCTTTAAATAATGCAGCAGAGTTCTTAAATAATGCAACAAAGTCCTTAAATAATGCAGCAGAGTCCTTAAATAATGCAACAAAGTCCTTAAATAATGCAGCAGAGTCCTTAAGTAATGCAGCAAAGTCCTTAAATAATGCAGCACAGTCCTTAAATAATCCAGCCAAGTCCTTAAATAATGCAGCAAAGTCTTTAAATAATGCAATAAAGTCCATAAATGATGCAGCAAATTCCTTAAATAATGCAGCAGAGTACTGAAATACCGCAGCAGAATCCTTAAATAATGCAACAGAGTCCTTAAATAATGCAGCAGAGTCCTTAAATAATGCAACAAAGTCCTTAAATAATGCAGCAGAGTCCTTAAATAATGCAACAAAGTCCTTAAATAATGCAGCAGAGTCCTTAAATAATGCAGAACATTCCTTAAATAATACAGCAGAGTCCTTAAATAATCCAGCCAAGTCCTTAAATAATGCAGCAGAGTCCTTAAATAATGCAGAAAAGTCCTTAAATAATGCAGCAGAGTCCTTAATTACTGCAGCAGAGTCCTTAAATAATGCAGCAAAGTCCTTAAATACCACAGCAGAGTCCTTAAATAATGCAGCAAAGTCTTTAAATAATGCAGCACAGTCCTTAAATAATCCAGCCAAGTCCTTAAATAATGCAGCAGAGTCCTTAAATAATGCAGAAAAGTCCTTAAATAATGCAGCAGAGTCCTTAAATACTTCTGCATAGTCCTTAAATAATGCAGCAAAGTCCTTGAATAATGCAGCAGAGTCCTTAAATAATGCAACAAAGTCCTTAAATAATGCAGAAGAGTCCTTAAATAATGCAGCAAATTCCTTAAATAATGCAGCAAAGTCTTTAAATAATGCAATAAAGTCCATAAATAATGCAGCAAAGTTCTTAAATAATGCAGCAGAGTCCTTAAATACCACAGCAGAATCCTTAAATAATGCAGCAAAGTCTTTAAATAATGCAACAAAGTCCTTAAATAATGCAGCAGAGACCTTAAATAATGCAGAAGAGTCCTTAAATAATCCAGCCAAGTCCTTAAATAATCCAGCCAAGTCCTTAAATAATGCAGCAGAGTCCTTAAATAATGCAACAAAATCCTTAAATAATGCAGAAGAGTCCTTAAATAATCCAGCCAAGTCCTTAAATCATACAGCAGGGTCCTTAAATAATCCAGCCAAGTCCTTAAATAATGCAGCAGAGTCCTTAAATAATGCAGCAAAGTCCTTAAATAATGCAGCAGAGTCCTTAAATACTTCAGCATAGTCCTTAAATAATGCAGCAAAGTCCTTGAATAATGCATCAGAGTCCTTAAATAATGCAACAAAGTCCTTAAATAATGCAGAAGAGTCCTTAAATAATGCAACAAAGTCCTTAAATAATGCAGCAGAATCCTTAAATAATGCAACAAAGTACTTAAATAATGTAGCAGAGTCCTTAAATAATGCAGCAAAGTCATTAAATAATGCTGTAGAGTCCTTAAATAATGCAGCAAATTCCTTAAATAATGCAGCAAAGTCTTTAAATAATGCAATAAAGTCCATAAATAATGCAGCAAAGTCCTTAAATAATGCAGCAGAGTACTGAAATACCGCAGCAGGGTCCTTAAATAATGCAGCAAAGTCGTTAAATAATGAAGTAGAGTCCTTAAATAATGCAACAACGTCCTTAAATGATGCAGCAGAGTCCTTAAATAATGCAACAAAGTCCTTAAATAATGCAGCAGAGTCCTTAAATAATGCAGCAGAGTAATGAAATACTGCAGCAGGGTCCTTAAATAATGCAGCAAAGTCCTTAAATAATGCAGCAGAGTCCTTAAATAATCCAGCCAAGTCCTTAAATAATGCAGCAAAGTCCTTAAATAATGCAGCAGAGTACTGAAATACCGCAGCAGGATCCTTAAATAATGCAGCAGAGTCCTTAAATAATGCAACAAAGTCCTTAAATAATGCAGAACAGTCCTTAAATAATGCAATAAAGTCCTTAAATAATGCAGCAAAGTCCTTAAATAATGCAGCAGAGTCCTTAAATAATGCAACAAAGTCCTTAAATAATGCAGAACAGTCCTTAAATAATGCAATAAAGTCCTTAAATAATGCAGCAAAGTCCTTAAATAATGCAGCAGAGTCCTTAAATAATGCAACAAAGTACTTAAATAATGCAGAAGAGTCCTTAAATAATGCAACAAAGTACTTATATAATGCAGCAGAGTCCTTAAGTACCGTATCAGAGTCCTTAAATAATGCAGCAAAGTCCTTAAATAATGCAGCAGAGTCCTTAAATAATGCAGCAAAGTCCTTAAATAATGCAACAAAGTCCTTAAATAATGCAGCAGATTACTGAAATACTGCAGCAGGGTCCTTAAATAATGCAGCAGAGTCTTTAAATAATGCAACAAAGTCCTTAAATAATGCAGCAGTGTCCTTAAATAATGCAACAAAGTCCTTAAATAATGCAGCAGAGTCCTTAAATAATGCAGCAGAGTACTGAAATACCGCAGCAGGGTCCTTAAATAATGCAGCAAAGTCGTTAAATAATGAAGTAGAGTCCTTTAATAATGCAACAAAGTCCTTAAATGATGCAGCAGAGTCCTTAAATAATGCAACAAAGTCCTTAAATAATGCAGCAGAGTCCTTAAATAATGCAACAAAGTCCTTAAACAATGCAGCAGAGTCCTTAAATAATGCAGAAGAGTCCTTAAATAATGCAACCAAGACCTTAAATAATGCAGCAGAGTCCTTAAATAATGCAACAAAGTACTTAAATAATGCAGCAGAGTCCTTAAGTACCGTAGCAGAGTCCTTAAATACTGCAGCAAAGTCCTTAAATAAAGCAGCAGAGTCCTTAAATAATGCAGCAAAGTCATTAAATAATGCAGCAGAGTCCTTAAATAATGCAACAAATTCCTTAAATAATGCAGCAGAGTCCTTAAATAATGCAACAAAGTCCTTAAATAATGCAGCAGAGTCCTTAAATAATGCAGCAGAGTACTGAAATACCGCAGCAGGGTCCTTAAATAATGCAGCAAAGTCGTTAAATAATGAAGTAGAGTCCTTTAATAATGCAACAAAGTCCTTAAATGATGCAGCAGAGTCCTTAAATAATGCAACAAAGTCCTTAAATAATGCAGCAGAGTCCTTAAATAATGCAACAAAGTCCTTAAACAATGCAGCAGAGTCCTTAAATAATGCAGAAGAGTCCTTAAATAATGCAACCAAGACCTTAAATAATGCAGCAGAGTCCTTAAATAATGCAACAAAGTACTTAAATAATGCAGCAGAGTCCTTAAGTACCGTAGCAGAGTCCTTAAATACTGCAGCAAAGTCCTTAAATAAAGCAGCAGAGTCCTTAAATAATGCAGCAAAGTCATTAAATAATGCAGCAGAGTCCTTAAATAATGCAACAAATTCCTTAAATAATGCAGCAGAGTCCTTAAATAATGCAATAAAGTCCATAAATAATGCAGCAAAGTCCTTAAATAATTCAGCAGAGTGCTGAAATACCGCAGCAGGGTCCTTAAATAATGCAGCAGAGTCCTTAAATAATGCAACAAAGTCCTTAAATAATGCAGCAGGGTCCTTAAATAATGCAACAAAGTCCTTAAATAATGCAGCAGAGTCCTTAAAAAATTCAGCAAAGTCTGTAAATAATGCAGCAGAGTCCTTAAATAATCCAGCCAAGTCCTTAAATAATGCAACAACGTCCTTAAATAATGCAGCAGATTACTGAAATACTGCAGCAGGGTCCTTAAATAATGCAGCAGAGTCCTTAAATAATGCAACAAAGTCCTTAAATAATGCAGCAGAGTCCTTAAATAATGCAACAAAGTCCTTAAATAATGCAGCAGAGTCCTTAAATAATGCAGTAAAGTCCTTAAATAATGCAGCACAGTCCTTAAATAATACAGCCAAGTCCTTAAATAATGCAGCAAAGTCTTTAAATAATGCAATAAAGTCCATAAATAATGCAGCAAAATCCTTAAATAATGCAGCAGAGTACTGAAATACCGCAGCAGGATCCTTAAATAATGCAGCAGAGTCCTTAAATAATGCAACAAAGTCCTTAAATAATGCAGAACAGTCCTTAAATAATGCAATAAAGTCCTTAAATAATGCAGCAAAGTCCTTAAATATTGCAGCAGAGTCCTTAAATAATGCAACAAAGTCCTTAAATAATGCAACAAAGTCCTTAAATAATGCAGCAGAGTCCTTAAATAATGCAGCAGAGTCCTTAAATAATCCAGCCAAGTCCTTAAATACTGCAGCAGAGTACTTAAATAATGCAGCAAGGTCCTTAAATAATGCAGCAGAGTCCTTAAATAATGCAGCAAAGTCCTTAAATAATGCAGCACAGTCCTTAAATAATCCAGCCAAGTCCTTAAATAATGCAGCAAAGTCTTTAAATAATGCAATAAAGTCCATAAATGATGCAGCAAATTCCTTAAACAATGCAGCAGAGTACTGAAATACCGCAGCAGAATCCTTAAATAATGCAACAGAGTCCTTAAATAATGCAGAAGAGTCCTTAAATAATGCAACAAAGTCCTTAAATAATGCAGCAGAGTCCTTAAATAATGCAACAAAGTCCTTAAATAATGCAGCAGAGTCCTTAAATAATGCAGCACATTCCTTAAATAATACAGCAGAGTCCTTAAATAATCCAGCCAAGTCCTTAAATAATGCAGCAGAGTCCTTAAATAATGCAGAAAAGTCCTTAAATAATGCAGCAGAGTCCTTAAATACTGCAGCAGAGTCCATAAATAATGCAGCAAAGTCCTTAAATACCACAGCAGAGTCGTTAAATAATGCAGCAAAGTCTTTAAATAATGCAGCACAGTCCTTAAATAATCCAGCCAAGTCCTTAAATAATGCAGCAGAGTCCTTAAATAATGCAGAAAAGTCCTTAAATAATGCAGCAGAGTCCTTAAATACTTCTGCATAGTCCTTAAATAATGCAGCAAAGTCCTTGAATAATGCAGCAGAGTCCTTAAATAATGCAACAAAGTCCTTAAATAATGCAGAAGAGTCCTTAAATAATGCAGCAAATTCCTTAAATAATGCAGCAAAGTCTTTAAATAATGCAATAAAGTCCATAAATAATGCAGCAAAGTTCTTAAATAATGCAGCAGAGTCCTTAAATACCACAGCAGAGTCCTTAAATAATGCAGCAAAGTCTTTAAATAATGCAACAAAGTCCTTAAATAATGCAGCAGAGACCTTAAATAATGCAGAAGAGTCCTTAAATAATCCAGCCAAGTCCTTAAATAATCCAGCCAAGTCCTTAAATAATGCAACAAAATCCTTAAATAATGCAGAAGAGTCCTTAAATAATCCAGCCAAGTCCTTAAATCATGCAGCAGGGTCCTTAAATAATCCAGCCAAGTCCTTAAATAATGCAGCAGAGTCCTTAAATAATGCAATAAAGTCCATAAATAATGCAGCAAAGTCCTTAAATAATTAAGCAGAGTGCTGAAATACCGCAGCAGGGTCCTTAAATAATGCAGCAGAGTCCTTAAATAATGCAACAAAGTCCTTACATAATGCAGCAGGGTCCTTAAATAATGCAAAAAAGTCCTTAAATAATGCAGCAGATTCCTTAAAAAATGCAGCAAAGTCCGTAAATAATGCAGCAGAGTCCTTAAATAATCCAGCCAAGTCCTTAAATAATGCAACAAAGTCCTTAAATAATGCAGCAGATTACTGAAATACTGCAGCAGGGTCTTTAAATAATGCAGCAGAGTTCTTAAATAATGCAACAAAGTCCTTAAATAATGCAGCAGAGTCCTTAAATAATGCAACAAAGTCCTTAAATAATGCAGCAGAGTCCTTAAGTAATGCAGCAAAGTCCTTAAATAATGCAGCACAGTCCTTAAATAATCCAGCCAAGTCCTTAAATAATGCAGCAAAGTCTTTAAATAATGCAATAAAGTCCATAAATGATGCAGCAAATTCCTTAAATAATGCAGCAGAGTACTGAAATACCGCAGCAGAATCCTTAAATAATGCAACAGAGTCCTTAAATAATGCAGCAGAGTCCTTAAATAATGCAACAAAGTCCTTAAATAATGCAGCAGAGTCCTTAAATAATGCAACAAAGTCCTTAAATAATGCAGCAGAGTCCTTAAATAATGCAGAACATTCCTTAAATAATACAGCAGAGTCCTTAAATAATCCAGCCAAGTCCTTAAATAATGCAGCAGAGTCCTTAAATAATGCAGAAAAGTCCTTAAATAATGCAGCAGAGTCCTTAAATACTGCAGCAGAGTCCTTAAATAATGCAGCAAAGTCCTTAAATACCACAGCAGAGTCCTTAAATAATGCAGCAAAGTCTTTAAATAATGCAGCACAGTCCTTAAATAATCCAGCCAAGTCCTTAAATAATGCAGCAGAGTCCTTACATAATGCAGAAAAGTCCTTAAATAATGCAGCAGAGTCCTTAAATACTTCTGCATAGTCCTTAAATAATGCAGCAAAGTCCTTGAATAATGCAGCAGAGTCCTTAAATAATGCAACAAAGTCCTTAAATAATGCAGAAGAGTCCTTAAATAATGCAGCAAATTCCTTAAATAATGCAGCAAAGTCTTTAAATAATGCAATAAAGTCCATAAATAATGCAGCAAAGTTCTTAAATAATGCAGCAGAGTCCTTAAATACCACAGCAGAGTCCTTAAATAATGCAGCAAAGTCTTTAAATAATGCAACAAAGTCCTTAAATAATGCAGCAGAGACCTTAAATAATGCAGAAGAGTCCTTAAATAATCCAGCCAAGTCCTTAAATAATCCAGCCAAGTCCTTAAATAATGCAGCAGAGTCCTTAAATAATGCAACAAAGTCCTTAAATAATGCAGCAGAGTCCTTAAATAATGCAGAACATTCCTTAAATAATACAGCAGAGTCCTTAAATAATCCAGCCAAGTCCTTAAATAATGCAGCAGAGTCCTTAAATAATGCAGAAAAGTCCTTAAATAATGCAGCAGAGTCCTTAAATACTGCAGCAGAGTCCTTAAATAATGCAGCAAAGTCCTTAAATACCACAGCAGAGTCCTTAAATAATGCAGCAAAGTCTTTAAATAATGCAGCACAGTCCTTAAATAATCCAGCCAAGTCCTTAAATAATGCAGCAGAGTCCTTAAATAATGCAGAAAAGTCCTTAAATAATGCAGCAGAGTCCTTAAATACTTCTGCATAGTCCTTAAATAATGCAGCAAAGTCCTTGAATAATGCAGCAGAGTCCTTAAATAATGCAACAAAGTCCTTAAATAATGCAGAAGAGTCCTTAAATAATGCAGCAAATTCCTTAAATAATGCAGCAAAGTCTTTAAATAATGCAATAAAGTCCATAAATAATGCAGCAAAGTCCTTAAATAATGCAGCAGTGTCCTTAAATAATGCAACAAAGTCCTTAAATAATGCAGCAGAGTCCTTAAATAATGCAGCAGAGTACTGAAATACCGCAGCAGGGTCCTTAAATAATGCAGCAAAGTCGTTAAATAATGAAGTAGAGTCCTTTAATAATGCAACAAAGTCCTTAAATGATGCAGCAGAGTCCTTAAATAATGCAACAAAGTCCTTAAATAATGCAGCAGAGTCCTTAAATAATGCAACAAAGTCCTTAAACAATGCAGCAGAGTCCTTAAATAATGCAGAAGAGTCCTTAAATAATGCAACCAAGACCTTAAATAATGCAGCAGAGTCCTTAAATAATGCAACAAAGTACTTAAATAATGCAGCAGAGTCCTTAAGTACCGTAGCAGAGTCCTTAAATACTGCAGCAAAGTCCTTAAATAAAGCAGCAGAGTCCTTAAATAATGCAGCAAAGTCATTAAATAATGCAGCAGAGTCCTTAAATAATGCAACAAATTCCTTAAATAATGCAGCAGAGTCCTTAAATAATGCAACAAAGTCCTTAAATAATGCAGCAGAGTCCTTAAATAATGCAGCAGAGTACTGAAATACCGCAGCAGGGTCCTTAAATAATGCAGCAAAGTCGTTAAATAATGAAGTAGAGTCCTTTAATAATGCAACAAAGTCCTTAAATGATGCAGCAGAGTCCTTAAATAATGCAACAAAGTCCTTAAATAATGCAGCAGAGTCCTTAAATAATGCAACAAAGTCCTTAAACAATGCAGCAGAGTCCTTAAATAATGCAGAAGAGTCCTTAAATAATGCAACCAAGACCTTAAATAATGCAGCAGAGTCCTTAAATAATGCAACAAAGTACTTAAATAATGCAGCAGAGTCCTTAAGTACCGTAGCAGAGTCCTTAAATACTGCAGCAAAGTCCTTAAATAAAGCAGCAGAGTCCTTAAATAATGCAGCAAAGTCATTAAATAATGCAGCAGAGTCCTTAAATAATGCAACAAATTCCTTAAATAATGCAGCAGAGTCCTTAAATAATGCAATAAAGTCCATAAATAATGCAGCAAAGTCCTTAAATAATTCAGCAGAGTGCTGAAATACCGCAGCAGGGTCCTTAAATAATGCAGCAGAGTCCTTAAATAATGCAACAAAGTCCTTAAATAATGCAGCAGGGTCCTTAAATAATGCAACAAAGTCCTTAAATAATGCAGCAGAGTCCTTAAAAAATTCAGCAAAGTCTGTAAATAATGCAGCAGAGTCCTTAAATAATCCAGCCAAGTCCTTAAATAATGCAACAACGTCCTTAAATAATGCAGCAGATTACTGAAATACTGCAGCAGGGTCCTTAAATAATGCAGCAGAGTCCTTAAATAATGCAACAAAGTCCTTAAATAATGCAGCAGAGTCCTTAAATAATGCAACAAAGTCCTTAAATAATGCAGCAGAGTCCTTAAATAATGCAGTAAAGTCCTTAAATAATGCAGCACAGTCCTTAAATAATACAGCCAAGTCCTTAAATAATGCAGCAAAGTCTTTAAATAATGCAATAAAGTCCATAAATAATGCAGCAAAATCCTTAAATAATGCAGCAGAGTACTGAAATACCGCAGCAGGATCCTTAAATAATGCAGCAGAGTCCTTAAATAATGCAACAAAGTCCTTAAATAATGCAGAACAGTCCTTAAATAATGCAATAAAGTCCTTAAATAATGCAGCAAAGTCCTTAAATATTGCAGCAGAGTCCTTAAATAATGCAACAAAGTCCTTAAATAATGCAACAAAGTCCTTAAATAATGCAGCAGAGTCCTTAAATAATGCAGCAGAGTCCTTAAATAATCCAGCCAAGTCCTTAAATACTGCAGCAGAGTACTTAAATAATGCAGCAAGGTCCTTAAATAATGCAGCAGAGTCCTTAAATAATGCAGCAAAGTCCTTAAATAATGCAGCACAGTCCTTAAATAATCCAGCCAAGTCCTTAAATAATGCAGCAAAGTCTTTAAATAATGCAATAAAGTCCATAAATGATGCAGCAAATTCCTTAAACAATGCAGCAGAGTACTGAAATACCGCAGCAGAATCCTTAAATAATGCAACAGAGTCCTTAAATAATGCAGCAGAGTCCTTAAATAATGCAACAAAGTCCTTAAATAATGCAGCAGAGTCCTTAAATAATGCAACAAAGTCCTTAAATAATGCAGCAGAGTCCTTAAATAATGCAGCACATTCCTTAAATAATACAGCAGAGTCCTTAAATAATCCAGCCAAGTCCTTAAATAATGCAGCAGAGTCCTTAAATAATGCAGAAAAGTCCTTAAATAATGCAGCAGAGTCCTTAAATACTGCAGCAGAGTCCATAAATAATGCAGCAAAGTCCTTAAATACCACAGCAGAGTCGTTAAATAATGCAGCAAAGTCTTTAAATAATGCAGCACAGTCCTTAAATAATCCAGCCAAGTCCTTAAATAATGCAGCAGAGTCCTTAAATAATGCAGCAGAGTCCTTTAATAATGCAATAAATTCCTTAAATAATGCAGCAGAGTCCTTAAATAATGCAATAAAGTCCATAAATAATGCAGCAAAGTCCTTAAATAATTAAGCAGAGTGCTGAAATACCGCAGCAGGGTCCTTAAATAATGCAGCAGAGTCCTTAAATAATGCAACAAAGTCCTTACATAATGCAGCAGGGTCCTTAAATAATGCAAAAAAGTCCTTAAATAATGCAGCAGATTCCTTAAAAAATGCAGCAAAGTCCGTAAATAATGCAGCAGAGTCCTTAAATAATCCAGCCAAGTCCTTAAATAATGCAACAAAGTCCTTAAATAATGCAGCAGATTACTGAAATACTGCAGCAGGGTCTTTAAATAATGCAGCAGAGTTCTTAAATAATGCAACAAAGTCCTTAAATAATGCAGCAGAGTCCTTAAATAATGCAACAAAGTCCTTAAATAATGCAGCAGAGTCCTTAAGTAATGCAGCAAAGTCCTTAAATAATGCAGCACAGTCCTTAAATAATCCAGCCAAGTCCTTAAATAATGCAGCAAAGTCTTTAAATAATGCAATAAAGTCCATAAATGATGCAGCAAATTCCTTAAATAATGCAGCAGAGTACTGAAATACCGCAGCAGAATCCTTAAATAATGCAACAGAGTCCTTAAATAATGCAGCAGAGTCCTTAAATAATGCAACAAAGTCCTTAAATAATGCAGCAGAGTCCTTAAATAATGCAACAAAGTCCTTAAATAATGCAGCAGAGTCCTTAAATAATGCAGAACATTCCTTAAATAATACAGCAGAGTCCTTAAATAATCCAGCCAAGTCCTTAAATAATGCAGCAGAGTCCTTAAATAATGCAGAAAAGTCCTTAAATAATGCAGCAGAGTCCTTAATTACTGCAGCAGAGTCCTTAAATAATGCAGCAAAGTCCTTAAATACCACAGCAGAGTCCTTAAATAATGCAGCAAAGTCTTTAAATAATGCAGCACAGTCCTTAAATAATCCAGCCAAGTCCTTAAATAATGCAGCAGAGTCCTTAAATAATGCAGAAAAGTCCTTAAATAATGCAGCAGAGTCCTTAAATACTTCTGCATAGTCCTTAAATAATGCAGCAAAGTCCTTGAATAATGCAGCAGAGTCCTTAAATAATGCAACAAAGTCCTTAAATAATGCAGAAGAGTCCTTAAATAATGCAGCAAATTCCTTAAATAATGCAGCAAAGTCTTTAAATAATGCAATAAAGTCCATAAATAATGCAGCAAAGTTCTTAAATAATGCAGCAGAGTCCTTAAATACCACAGCAGAATCCTTAAATAATGCAGCAAAGTCTTTAAATAATGCAACAAAGTCCTTAAATAATGCAGCAGAGACCTTAAATAATGCAGAAGAGTCCTTAAATAATCCAGCCAAGTCCTTAAATAATCCAGCCAAGTCCTTAAATAATGCAGCAGAGTCCTTAAATAATGCAACAAAATCCTTAAATAATGCAGAAGAGTCCTTAAATAATCCAGCCAAGTCCTTAAATCATACAGCAGGGTCCTTAAATAATCCAGCCAAGTCCTTAAATAATGCAGCAGAGTCCTTAAATAATGCAGCAAAGTCCTTAAATAATGCAGCAGAGTCCTTAAATACTTCAGCATAGTCCTTAAATAATGCAGCAAAGTCCTTGAATAATGCATCAGAGTCCTTAAATAATGCAACAAAGTCCTTAAATAATGCAGAAGAGTCCTTAAATAATGCAACAAAGTCCTTAAATAATGCAGCAGAATCCTTAAATAATGCAACAAAGTACTTAAATAATGTAGCAGAGTCCTTAAATAATGCAGCAAAGTCATTAAATAATGCTGTAGAGTCCTTAAATAATGCAGCAAATTCCTTAAATAATGCAGCAAAGTCTTTAAATAATGCAATAAAGTCCATAAATAATGCAGCAAAGTCCTTAAATAATGCAGCAGAGTACTGAAATACCGCAGCAGGGTCCTTAAATAATGCAGCAAAGTCGTTAAATAATGAAGTAGAGTCCTTAAATAATGCAACAACGTCCTTAAATGATGCAGCAGAGTCCTTAAATAATGCAACAAAGTCCTTAAATAATGCAGCAGAGTCCTTAAATAATGCAGCAGAGTAATGAAATACTGCAGCAGGGTCCTTAAATAATGCAGCAAAGTCCTTAAATAATGCAGCAGAGTCCTTAAATAATGCAACAAAGTCCTTAAATAATGCAGAACAGTCCTTAAATAATGCAATAAAGTCCTTAAATAATGCAGCAAAGTCCTTAAATAATGCAGCAGAGTCCTTAAATAATGCAACAAAGTCCTTAAATAATGCAACAAAGTCCTTAAATAATGCAGCAAAGTCCTTAAATAATGCAGCAGAGTACTGAAATACCGCAGCAGGGTCCTTAAATAATGCAGCAGAGTCTTTAAATAATGCAACAAAGTCCTTAAATAATGCAGCAGTGTCCTTAAATAATGCAACAAAGTCCTTAAATAATGCAGCAGAGTCCTTAAATAATGCAGCAGAGTACTGAAATACCGCAGCAGGGTCCTTAAATAATGCAGCAAAGTCGTTAAATAATGAAGTAGAGTCCTTTAATAATGCAACAAAGTCCTTAAATGATGCAGCAGAGTCCTTAAATAATGCAACAAAGTCCTTAAATAATGCAGCAGAGTCCTTAAATAATGCAACAAAGTCCTTAAACAATGCAGCAGAGTCCTTAAATAATGCAGAAGAGTCCTTAAATAATGCAACCAAGACCTTAAATAATGCAGCAGAGTCCTTAAATAATGCAACAAAGTACTTAAATAATGCAGCAGAGTCCTTAAGTACCGTAGCAGAGTCCTTAAATACTGCAGCAAAGTCCTTAAATAAAGCAGCAGAGTCCTTAAATAATGCAGCAAAGTCATTAAATAATGCAGCAGAGTCCTTAAATAATGCAACAAATTCCTTAAATAATGCAGCAGAGTCCTTAAATAATGCAACAAAGTCCTTAAATAATGCAGCAGAGTCCTTAAATAATGCAGCAGAGTACTGAAATACCGCAGCAGGGTCCTTAAATAATGCAGCAAAGTCGTTAAATAATGAAGTAGAGTCCTTTAATAATGCAACAAAGTCCTTAAATGATGCAGCAGAGTCCTTAAATAATGCAACAAAGTCCTTAAATAATGCAGCAGAGTCCTTAAATAATGCAACAAAGTCCTTAAACAATGCAGCAGAGTCCTTAAATAATGCAGAAGAGTCCTTAAATAATGCAACCAAGACCTTAAATAATGCAGCAGAGTCCTTAAATAATGCAACAAAGTACTTAAATAATGCAGCAGAGTCCTTAAGTACCGTAGCAGAGTCCTTAAATACTGCAGCAAAGTCCTTAAATAAAGCAGCAGAGTCCTTAAATAATGCAGCAAAGTCATTAAATAATGCAGCAGAGTCCTTAAATAATGCAACAAATTCCTTAAATAATGCAGCAGAGTCCTTAAATAATGCAATAAAGTCCATAAATAATGCAGCAAAGTCCTTAAATAATTCAGCAGAGTGCTGAAATACCGCAGCAGGGTCCTTAAATAATGCAGCAGAGTCCTTAAATAATGCAACAAAGTCCTTAAATAATGCAGCAGGGTCCTTAAATAATGCAACAAAGTCCTTAAATAATGCAGCAGAGTCCTTAAAAAATTCAGCAAAGTCTGTAAATAATGCAGCAGAGTCCTTAAATAATCCAGCCAAGTCCTTAAATAATGCAACAACGTCCTTAAATAATGCAGCAGATTACTGAAATACTGCAGCAGGGTCCTTAAATAATGCAGCAGAGTCCTTAAATAATGCAACAAAGTCCTTAAATAATGCAGCAGAGTCCTTAAATAATGCAACAAAGTCCTTAAATAATGCAGCAGAGTCCTTAAATAATGCAGTAAAGTCCTTAAATAATGCAGCACAGTCCTTAAATAATACAGCCAAGTCCTTAAATAATGCAGCAAAGTCTTTAAATAATGCAATAAAGTCCATAAATAATGCAGCAAAGTCCTTAAATAATGCAGCAGAGTACTGAAATACCGCAGCAGGATCCTTAAATAATGCAGCAGAGTCCTTAAATAATGCAACAAAGTCCTTAAATAATGCAGAACAGTCATTAAATAATGCAATAAAGTCCTTAAATAATGCAGCAAAGTCCTTAAATATTGCAGCAGAGTCCTTAAATAATGCAACAAAGTCCTTAAATAATGCAACAAAGTCCTTAAATAATGCAGCAGAGTCCTTAAATAATGCAGCAGAGTCCTTAAATAATCCAGCCAAGTCCTTAAATACTGCAGCAGAGTACTTAAATAATGCAGCAAGGTCCTTAAATAATGCAGCAGAGTCCTTAAATAATGCAGCAAAGTCCTTAAATAATGCAGCAAAGTCCTTGAATAATGCAGCAGAGTCCTTAAATAATGCAACAAAGTCCTTAAATAATGCAGAAGAGTCCTTAAATAATGCAGCAAATTCCTTAAATAATGCAGCAAAGTCTTTAAATAATGCAATAAAGTCCATAAATAATGCAGCAAAGTTCTTAAATAATGCAGCAGAGTCCTTAAATACCACAGCAGAATCCTTAAATAATGCAGCAAAGTCTTTAAATAATGCAACAAAGTCCTTAAATAATGCAGCAGAGACCTTAAATAATGCAGAAGAGTCCTTAAATAATCCAGCCAAGTCCTTAAATAATCCAGCCAAGTCCTTAAATAATGCAGCAGAGTCCTTAAATAATGCAACAAAATCCTTAAATAATGCAGAAGAGTCCTTAAATAATCCAGCCAAGTCCTTAAATCATACAGCAGGGTCCTTAAATAATCCAGCCAAGTCCTTAAATAATGCAGCAGAGTCCTTAAATAATGCAGCAAAGTCCTTAAATAATGCAGCAGAGTCCTTAAATACTTCAGCATAGTCCTTAAATAATGCAGCAAAGTCCTTGAATAATGCATCAGAGTCCTTAAATAATGCAACAAAGTCCTTAAATAATGCAGAAGAGTCCTTAAATAATGCAACAAAGTCCTTAAATAATGCAGCAGAATCCTTAAATAATGCAACAAAGTACTTAAATAATGTAGCAGAGTCCTTAAATAATGCAGCAAAGTCATTAAATAATGCTGTAGAGTCCTTAAATAATGCAGCAAATTCCTTAAATAATGCAGCAAAGTCTTTAAATAATGCAATAAAGTCCATAAATAATGCAGCAAAGTCCTTAAATAATGCAGCAGAGTACTGAAATACCGCAGCAGGGTCCTTAAATAATGCAGCAAAGTCGTTAAATAATGAAGTAGAGTCCTTAAATAATGCAACAACGTCCTTAAATGATGCAGCAGAGTCCTTAAATAATGCAACAAAGTCCTTAAATAATGCAGCAGAGTCCTTAAATAATGCAGCAGAGTAATGAAATACTGCAGCAGGGTCCTTAAATAATGCAGCAAAGTCCTTAAATAATGCAGCAGAGTCCTTAAATAATCCAGCCAAGTCCTTAAATAATGCAGCAAAGTCCTTAAATAATGCAGCAGAGTACTGAAATACCGCAGCAGGATCCTTAAATAATGCAGCAGAGTCCTTAAATAATGCAACAAAGTCCTTAAATAATGCAGAACAGTCCTTAAATAATGCAATAAAGTCCTTAAATAATGCAGCAAAGTCCTTAAATAATGCAGCAGAGTCCTTAAATAATGCAACAAAGTCCTTAAATAATGCAACAAAGTCCTTAAATAATGCAGCAGAGTCCTTAAATAATGCAACAAAGTACTTAAATAATGCAGAAGAGTCCTTAAATAATGCAACAAAGTACTTATATAATGCAGCAGAGTCCTTAAGTACCGTATCAGAGTCCTTAAATAATGCAGCAAAGTCCTTAAATAATGCAGCAGAGTCCTTAAATAATGCAGCAAAGTCCTTAAATAATGCAACAAAGTCCTTAAATAATGCAGCAGATTACTGAAATACTGCAGCAGGGTCCTTAAATAATGCAGCAGAGTCTTTAAATAATGCAACAAAGTCCTTAAATAATGCAGCAGTGTCCTTAAATAATGCAACAAAGTCCTTAAATAATGCAGCAGAGTCCTTAAATAATGCAGCAGAGTACTGAAATACCGCAGCAGGGTCCTTAAATAATGCAGCAAAGTCGTTAAATAATGAAGTAGAGTCCTTTAATAATGCAACAAAGTCCTTAAATGATGCAGCAGAGTCCTTAAATAATGCAACAAAGTCCTTAAATAATGCAGCAGAGTCCTTAAATAATGCAACAAAGTCCTTAAACAATGCAGCAGAGTCCTTAAATAATGCAGAAGAGTCCTTAAATAATGCAACCAAGACCTTAAATAATGCAGCAGAGTCCTTAAATAATGCAACAAAGTACTTAAATAATGCAGCAGAGTCCTTAAGTACCGTAGCAGAGTCCTTAAATACTGCAGCAAAGTCCTTAAATAAAGCAGCAGAGTCCTTAAATAATGCAGCAAAGTCATTAAATAATGCAGCAGAGTCCTTAAATAATGCAACAAATTCCTTAAATAATGCAGCAGAGTCCTTAAATAATGCAACAAAGTCCTTAAATAATGCAGCAGAGTCCTTAAATAATGCAGCAGAGTACTGAAATACCGCAGCAGGGTCCTTAAATAATGCAGCAAAGTCGTTAAATAATGAAGTAGAGTCCTTTAATAATGCAACAAAGTCCTTAAATGATGCAGCAGAGTCCTTAAATAATGCAACAAAGTCCTTAAATAATGCAGCAGAGTCCTTAAATAATGCAACAAAGTCCTTAAACAATGCAGCAGAGTCCTTAAATAATGCAGAAGAGTCCTTAAATAATGCAACCAAGACCTTAAATAATGCAGCAGAGTCCTTAAATAATGCAACAAAGTACTTAAATAATGCAGCAGAGTCCTTAAGTACCGTAGCAGAGTCCTTAAATACTGCAGCAAAGTCCTTAAATAAAGCAGCAGAGTCCTTAAATAATGCAGCAAAGTCATTAAATAATGCAGCAGAGTCCTTAAATAATGCAACAAATTCCTTAAATAATGCAGCAGAGTCCTTAAATAATGCAATAAAGTCCATAAATAATGCAGCAAAGTCCTTAAATAATTCAGCAGAGTGCTGAAATACCGCAGCAGGGTCCTTAAATAATGCAGCAGAGTCCTTAAATAATGCAACAAAGTCCTTAAATAATGCAGCAGGGTCCTTAAATAATGCAACAAAGTCCTTAAATAATGCAGCAGAGTCCTTAAAAAATTCAGCAAAGTCTGTAAATAATGCAGCAGAGTCCTTAAATAATCCAGCCAAGTCCTTAAATAATGCAACAACGTCCTTAAATAATGCAGCAGATTACTGAAATACTGCAGCAGGGTCCTTAAATAATGCAGCAGAGTCCTTAAATAATGCAACAAAGTCCTTAAATAATGCAGCAGAGTCCTTAAATAATGCAACAAAGTCCTTAAATAATGCAGCAGAGTCCTTAAATAATGCAGTAAAGTCCTTAAATAATGCAGCACAGTCCTTAAATAATACAGCCAAGTCCTTAAATAATGCAGCAAAGTCTTTAAATAATGCAATAAAGTCCATAAATAATGCAGCAAAGTCCTTAAATAATGCAGCAGAGTACTGAAATACCGCAGCAGGATCCTTAAATAATGCAGCAGAGTCCTTAAATAATGCAACAAAGTCCTTAAATAATGCAGAACAGTCATTAAATAATGCAATAAAGTCCTTAAATAATGCAGCAAAGTCCTTAAATATTGCAGCAGAGTCCTTAAATAATGCAACAAAGTCCTTAAATAATGCAACAAAGTCCTTAAATAATGCAGCAGAGTCCTTAAATAATGCAGCAGAGTCCTTAAATAATCCAGCCAAGTCCTTAAATACTGCAGCAGAGTACTTAAATAATGCAGCAAGGTCCTTAAATAATGCAGCAGAGTCCTTAAATAATGCAGCAAAGTCCTTAAATAATGCAGCACAGTCCTTAAATAATCCAGCCAAGTCCTTAAATAATGCAGCAAAGTCTTTAAATAATGCAATAAAGTCCATAAATGATGCAGCAAATTCCTTAAACAATGCAGCAGAGTACTGAAATACCGCAGCAGAATCCTTAAATAATGCAACAGAGTCCTTAAATAATGCAGCAGAGTCCTTAAATAATGCAACAAAGTCCTTAAATAATGCAGCAGAGTCCTTAAATAATGCAACAAAGTCCTTAAATAATGCAACAGAGTCCTTAAATAATGCAGCACATTCCTTAAATAATACAGCAGAGTCCTTAAATAATCCAGCCAAGTCCTTAAATAATGCAGCAGAGTCCTTAAATAATGCAGAAAAGTCCTTAAATAATGCAGCAGAGTCCTTAAATACTGCAGCAGAGTCCATAAATAATGCAGCAAAGTCCTTAAATACCACAGCAGAGTCGTTAAATAATGCAGCAAAGTCTTTAAATAATGCAGCACAGTCCTTAAATAATCCAGCCAAGTCCTTAAATAATGCAGCAGAGTCCTTAAATAATGCAGCAGAGTCCTTTAATAATGCAATAAATTCCTTAAATAATGCAGCAGAGTCCTTAAATAATGCAATAAAGTCCATAAATAATGCAGCAAAGTCCTTAAATAATTAAGCAGAGTGCTGAAATACCGCAGCAGGGTCCTTAAATAATGCAGCAGAGTCCTTAAATAATGCAACAAAGTCCTTACATAATGCAGCAGGGTCCTTAAATAATGCAAAAAAGTCCTTAAATAATGCAGCAGATTCCTTAAAAAATGCAGCAAAGTCCGTAAATAATGCAGCAGAGTCCTTAAATAATCCAGCCAAGTCCTTAAATAATGCAACAAAGTCCTTAAATAATGCAGCAGATTACTGAAATACTGCAGCAGGGTCTTTAAATAATGCAGCAGAGTTCTTAAATAATGCAACAAAGTCCTTAAATAATGCAGCAGAGTCCTTAAATAATGCAACAAAGTCCTTAAATAATGCAGCAGAGTCCTTAAGTAATGCAGCAAAGTCCTTAAATAATGCAGCACAGTCCTTAAATAATCCAGCCAAGTCCTTAAATAATGCAGCAAAGTCTTTAAATAATGCAATAAAGTCCATAAATGATGCAGCAAATTCCTTAAATAATGCAGCAGAGTACTGAAATACCGCAGCAGAATCCTTAAATAATGCAACAGAGTCCTTAAATAATGCAGCAGAGTCCTTAAATAATGCAACAAAGTCCTTAAATAATGCAGCAGAGTCCTTAAATAATGCAACAAAGTCCTTAAATAATGCAGCAGAGTCCTTAAATAATGCAGAACATTCCTTAAATAATACAGCAGAGTCCTTAAATAATCCAGCCAAGTCCTTAAATAATGCAGCAGAGTCCTTAAATAATGCAGAAAAGTCCTTAAATAATGCAGCAGAGTCCTTAATTACTGCAGCAGAGTCCTTAAATAATGCAGCAAAGTCCTTAAATACCACAGCAGAGTCCTTAAATAATGCAGCAAAGTCTTTAAATAATGCAGCACAGTCCTTAAATAATCCAGCCAAGTCCTTAAATAATGCAGCAGAGTCCTTAAATAATGCAGAAAAGTCCTTAAATAATGCAGCAGAGTCCTTAAATACTTCTGCATAGTCCTTAAATAATGCAGCAAAGTCCTTGAATAATGCAGCAGAGTCCTTAAATAATGCAACAAAGTCCTTAAATAATGCAGAAGAGTCCTTAAATAATGCAGCAAATTCCTTAAATAATGCAGCAAAGTCTTTAAATAATGCAATAAAGTCCATAAATAATGCAGCAAAGTTCTTAAATAATGCAGCAGAGTCCTTAAATACCACAGCAGAATCCTTAAATAATGCAGCAAAGTCTTTAAATAATGCAACAAAGTCCTTAAATAATGCAGCAGAGACCTTAAATAATGCAGAAGAGTCCTTAAATAATCCAGCCAAGTCCTTAAATAATCCAGCCAAGTCCTTAAATAATGCAGCAGAGTCCTTAAATAATGCAACAAAATCCTTAAATAATGCAGAAGAGTCCTTAAATAATCCAGCCAAGTCCTTAAATCATACAGCAGGGTCCTTAAATAATCCAGCCAAGTCCTTAAATAATGCAGCAGAGTCCTTAAATAATGCAGCAAAGTCCTTAAATAATGCAGCAGAGTCCTTAAATACTTCAGCATAGTCCTTAAATAATGCAGCAAAGTCCTTGAATAATGCATCAGAGTCCTTAAATAATGCAACAAAGTCCTTAAATAATGCAGAAGAGTCCTTAAATAATGCAACAAAGTCCTTAAATAATGCAGCAGAATCCTTAAATAATGCAACAAAGTACTTAAATAATGTAGCAGAGTCCTTAAATAATGCAGCAAAGTCATTAAATAATGCTGTAGAGTCCTTAAATAATGCAGCAAATTCCTTAAATAATGCAGCAAAGTCTTTAAATAATGCAATAAAGTCCATAAATAATGCAGCAAAGTCCTTAAATAATGCAGCAGAGTACTGAAATACCGCAGCAGGGTCCTTAAATAATGCAGCAAAGTCGTTAAATAATGAAGTAGAGTCCTTAAATAATGCAACAACGTCCTTAAATGATGCAGCAGAGTCCTTAAATAATGCAACAAAGTCCTTAAATAATGCAGCAGAGTCCTTAAATAATGCAGCAGAGTAATGAAATACTGCAGCAGGGTCCTTAAATAATGCAGCAAAGTCCTTAAATAATGCAGCAGAGTCCTTAAATAATCCAGTCAAGTCCTTAAATAATGCAGCAAAGTCCTTAAATAATGCAGCAGAGTACTGAAATACCGCAGCAGGATCCTTAAATAATGCAGCAGAGTCCTTAAATAATGCAACAAAGTCCTTAAATAATGCAGAACAGTCCTTAAATAATGCAATAAAGTCCTTAAATAATGCAGCAAAGTCCTTAAATAATGCAGCAGAGTCCTTAAATAATGCAACAAAGTCCTTAAATAATGCAACAAAGTCCTTAAATAATGCAGCAGAGTCCTTAAATAATGCAACAAAGTACTTAAATAATGCAGAAGAGTCCTTAAATAATGCAACAAAGTACTTATATAATGCAGCAGAGTCCTTAAGTACCGTATCAGAGTCCTTAAATAATGCAGCAAAGTCCTTAAATAATGCAGCAGAGTCCTTAAATAATGCAGCAAAGTCCTTAAATAATGCAACAAAGTCATTAAATAATGCAGCAGATTACTGAAATACTGCAGCAGGGTCCTTAAATAATGCAGCAGAGTCTTTAAATAATGCAACAAAGTCCTTAAATAATGCAGCAGTGTCCTTAAATAATGCAACAAAGTCCTTAAATAATGCAGCAGAGTCCTTAAATAATGCAGCAGAGTACTGAAATACCGCAGCAGGGTCCTTAAATAATGCAGCAAAGTCGTTAAATAATGAAGTAGAGTCCTTTAATAATGCAACAAAGTCCTTAAATGATGCAGCAGAGTCCTTAAATAATGCAACAAAGTCCTTAAATAATGCAGCAGAGTCCTTAAATAATGCAACAAAGTCCTTAAACAATGCAGCAGAGTCCTTAAATAATGCAGAAGAGTCCTTAAATAATGCAACCAAGACCTTAAATAATGCAGCAGAGTCCTTAAATAATGCAACAAAGTACTTAAATAATGCAGCAGAGTCCTTAAGTACCGTAGCAGAGTCCTTAAATACTGCAGCAAAGTCCTTAAATAAAGCAGCAGAGTCCTTAAATAATGCAGCAAAGTCATTAAATAATGCAGCAGAGTCCTTAAATAATGCAACAAATTCCTTAAATAATGCAGCAGAGTCCTTAAATAATGCAACAAAGTCCTTAAATAATGCAGCAGAGTCCTTAAATAATGCAGCAGAGTACTGAAATACCGCAGCAGGGTCCTTAAATAATGCAGCAAAGTCGTTAAATAATGAAGTAGAGTCCTTTAATAATGCAACAAAGTCCTTAAATGATGCAGCAGAGTCCTTAAATAATGCAACAAAGTCCTTAAATAATGCAGCAGAGTCCTTAAATAATGCAACAAAGTCCTTAAACAATGCAGCAGAGTCCTTAAATAATGCAGAAGAGTCCTTAAATAATGCAACCAAGACCTTAAATAATGCAGCAGAGTCCTTAAATAATGCAACAAAGTACTTAAATAATGCAGCAGAGTCCTTAAGTACCGTAGCAGAGTCCTTAAATACTGCAGCAAAGTCCTTAAATAAAGCAGCAGAGTCCTTAAATAATGCAGCAAAGTCATTAAATAATGCAGCAGAATCCTTAAATAATGCAACAAATTCCTTAAATAATGCAGCAGAGTCCTTAAATAATGCAATAAAGTCCATAAATAATGCAGCAAAGTCCTTAAATAATTCAGCAGAGTGCTGAAATACCGCAGCAGGGTCCTTAAATAATGCAGCAGAGTCCTTAAATAATGCAACAAAGTCCTTAAATAATGCAGCAGGGTCCTTAAATAATGCAACAAAGTCCTTAAATAATGCAGCAGAGTCCTTAAAAAATTCAGCAAAGTCTGTAAATAATGCAGCAGAGTCCTTAAATAATCCAGCCAAGTCCTTAAATAATGCAACAACGTCCTTAAATAATGCAGCAGATTACTGAAATACTGCAGCAGGGTCCTTAAATAATGCAGCAGAGTCCTTAAATAATGCAACAAAGTCCTTAAATAATGCAGCAGAGTCCTTAAATAATGCAACAAAGTCCTTAAATAATGCAGCAGAGTCCTTAAATAATGCAGTAAAGTCCTTAAATAATGCAGCACAGTCCTTAAATAATACAGCCAAGTCCTTAAATAATGCAGCAAAGTCTTTAAATAATGCAATAAAGTCCATAAATAATGCAGCAAAGTCCTTAAATAATGCAGCAGAGTACTGAAATACCGCAGCAGGATCCTTAAATAATGCAGCAGAGTCCTTAAATAATGCAACAAAGTCCTTAAATAATGCAGAACAGTCATTAAATAATGCAATAAAGTCCTTAAATAATGCAGCAAAGTCCTTAAATATTGCAGCAGAGTCCTTAAATAATGCAACAAAGTCCTTAAATAATGCAACAAAGTCCTTAAATAATGCAGCAGAGTCCTTAAATAATGCAGCAGAGTCCTTAAATAATCCAGCCAAGTCCTTAAATACTGCAGCAGAGTACTTAAATAATGCAGCAAGGTCCTTAAATAATGCAGCAGAGTCCTTAAATAATGCAGCAAAGTCCTTAAATAATGCAGCACAGTCCTTAAATAATCCAGCCAAGTCCTTAAATAATGCAGCAAAGTCTTTAAATAATGCAATAAAGTCCATAAATGATGCAGCAAATTCCTTAAACAATGCAGCAGAGTACTGAAATACCGCAGCAGAATCCTTAAATAATGCAACAGAGTCCTTAAATAATGCAGCAGAGTCCTTAAATAATGCAACAAAGTCCTTAAATAATGCAGCAGAGTCCTTAAATAATGCAACAAAGTCCTTAAATAATGCAGCAGAGTCCTTAAATAATGCAGCACATTCCTTAAATAATACAGCAGAGTCCTTAAATAATCCAGCCAAGTCCTTAAATAATGCAGCAGAGTCCTTAAATAATGCAGAAAAGTCCTTAAATAATGCAGCAGAGTCCTTAAATACTGCAGCAGAGTCCATAAATAATGCAGCAAAGTCCTTAAATACCACAGCAGAGTCGTTAAATAATGCAGCAAAGTCTTTAAATAATGCAGCACAGTCCTTAAATAATCCAGCCAAGTCCTTAAATAATGCAGCAGAGTCCTTAAATAATGCAGAAAAGTCCTTAAATAATGCAGCAGAGTCCTTAAATACTTCTGCATAGTCCTTAAATAATGCAGCAAAGTCCTTGAATAATGCAGCAGAGTCCTTAAATAATGCAACAAAGTCCTTAAATAATGCAGAAGAGTCCTTAAATAATGCAGCAAATTCCTTAAATAATGCAGCAAAGTCTTTAAATAATGCAATAAAGTCCATAAATAATGCAGCAAAGTTCTTAAATAATGCAGCAGAGTCCTTAAATACCACAGCAGAGTCCTTAAATAATGCAGCAAAGTCTTTAAATAATGCAACAAAGTCCTTAAATAATGCAGCAGAGACCTTAAATAATGCAGAAGAGTCCTTAAATAATCCAGCCAAGTCCTTAAATAATCCAGCCAAGTCCTTAAATAATGCAACAAAATCCTTAAATAATGCAGAAGAGTCCTTAAATAATCCAGCCAAGTCCTTAAATCATGCAGCAGGGTCCTTAAATAATCCAGCCAAGTCCTTAAATAATGCAGCAGAGTCCTTAAATAATGCAATAAAGTCCATAAATAATGCAGCAAAGTCCTTAAATAATTAAGCAGAGTGCTGAAATACCGCAGCAGGGTCCTTAAATAATGCAGCAGAGTCCTTAAATAATGCAACAAAGTCCTTAAATAATGCAGCAGTGTTCTTAAATAATGCAACAAAGTCCTTAAATAATGCAGCAGAGTCCTTAAATAATGCAGCAGAGTACTGAAATACCGCAGCAGGGTCCTTAAATAATGCAGCAAAGTCGTTAAATAATGAAGTAGAGTCCTTTAATAATGCAACAAAGTCCTTAAATGATGCAGCAGAGTCCTTAAATAATGCAACAAAGTCCTTAAATAATGCAGCAGAGTCCTTAAATAATGCAACAAAGTCCTTAAACAATGCAGCAGAGTCCTTAAATAATGCAGAAGAGTCCTTAAATAATGCAACCAAGACCTTAAATAATGCAGCAGAGTCCTTAAATAATGCAACAAAGTACTTAAATAATGCAGCAGAGTCCTTAAGTACCGTAGCAGAGTCCTTAAATACTGCAGCAAAGTCCTTAAATAAAGCAGCAGAGTCCTTAAATAATGCAGCAAAGTCATTAAATAATGCAGCAGAGTCCTTAAATAATGCAACAAATTCCTTAAATAATGCAGCAGAGTCCTTAAATAATGCAACAAAGTCCTTAAATAATGCAGCAGAGTCCTTAAATAATGCAGCAGAGTACTGAAATACCGCAGCAGGGTCCTTAAATAATGCAGCAAAGTCGTTAAATAATGAAGTAGAGTCCTTTAATAATGCAACAAAGTCCTTAAATGATGCAGCAGAGTCCTTAAATAATGCAACAAAGTCCTTAAATAATGCAGCAGAGTCCTTAAATAATGCAACAAAGTCCTTAAACAATGCAGCAGAGTCCTTAAATAATGCAGAAGAGTCCTTAAATAATGCAACCAAGACCTTAAATAATGCAGCAGAGTCCTTAAATAATGCAACAAAGTACTTAAATAATGCAGCAGAGTCCTTAAGTACCGTAGCAGAGTCCTTAAATACTGCAGCAAAGTCCTTAAATAAAGCAGCAGAGTCCTTAAATAATGCAGCAAAGTCATTAAATAATGCAGCAGAGTCCTTAAATAATGCAACAAATTCCTTAAATAATGCAGCAGAGTCCTTAAATAATGCAATAAAGTCCATAAATAATGCAGCAAAGTCCTTAAATAATTCAGCAGAGTGCTGAAATACCGCAGCAGGGTCCTTAAATAATGCAGCAGAGTCCTTAAATAATGCAACAAAGTCCTTAAATAATGCAGCAGGGTCCTTAAATAATGCAACAAAGTCCTTAAATAATGCAGCAGAGTCCTTAAAAAATTCAGCAAAGTCTGTAAATAATGCAGCAGAGTCCTTAAATAATCCAGCCAAGTCCTTAAATAATGCAACAACGTCCTTAAATAATGCAGCAGATTACTGAAATACTGCAGCAGGGTCCTTAAATAATGCAGCAGAGTCCTTAAATAATGCAACAAAGTCCTTAAATAATGCAGCAGAGTCCTTAAATAATGCAACAAAGTCCTTAAATAATGCAGCAGAGTCCTTAAATAATGCAGTAAAGTCCTTAAATAATGCAGCACAGTCCTTAAATAATACAGCCAAGTCCTTAAATAATGCAGCAAAGTCTTTAAATAATGCAATAAAGTCCATAAATAATGCAGCAAAGTCCTTAAATAATGCAGCAGAGTACTGAAATACCGCAGCAGGATCCTTAAATAATGCAGCAGAGTCCTTAAATAATGCAACAAAGTCCTTAAATAATGCAGAACAGTCATTAAATAATGCAATAAAGTCCTTAAATAATGCAGCAAAGTCCTTAAATATTGCAGCAGAGTCCTTAAATAATGCAACAAAGTCCTTAAATAATGCAACAAAGTCCTTAAATAATGCAGCAGAGTCCTTAAATAATGCAGCAGAGTCCTTAAATAATCCAGCCAAGTCCTTAAATACTGCAGCAGAGTACTTAAATAATGCAGCAAGGTCCTTAAATAATGCAGCAGAGTCCTTAAATAATGCAGCAAAGTCCTTAAATAATGCAGCACAGTCCTTAAATAATCCAGCCAAGTCCTTAAATAATGCAGCAAAGTCTTTAAATAATGCAATAAAGTCCATAAATGATGCAGCAAATTCCTTAAACAATGCAGCAGAGTACTGAAATACCGCAGCAGAATCCTTAAATAATGCAACAGAGTCCTTAAATAATGCAGCAGAGTCCTTAAATAATGCAACAAAGTCCTTAAATAATGCAGCAGAGTCCTTAAATAATGCAACAAAGTCCTTAAATAATGCAGCAGAGTCCTTAAATAATGCAGCACATTCCTTAAATAATACAGCAGAGTCCTTAAATAATCCAGCCAAGTCCTTAAATAATGCAGCAGAGTCCTTAAATAATGCAGAAAAGTCCTTAAATAATGCAGCAGAGTCCTTAAATACTGCAGCAGAGTCCATAAATAATGCAGCAAAGTCCTTAAATACCACAGCAGAGTCGTTAAATAATGCAGCAAAGTCTTTAAATAATGCAGCACAGTCCTTAAATAATCCAGCCAAGTCCTTAAATAATGCAGCAGAGTCCTTAAATAATGCAGAAAAGTCCTTAAATAATGCAGCAGAGTCCTTAAATACTTCTGCATAGTCCTTAAATAATGCAGCAAAGTCCTTGAATAATGCAGCAGAGTCCTTAAATAATGCAACAAAGTCCTTAAATAATGCAGAAGAGTCCTTAAATAATGCAGCAAATTCCTTAAATAATGCAGCAAAGTCTTTAAATAATGCAATAAAGTCCATAAATAATGCAGCAAAGTTCTTAAATAATGCAGCAGAGTCCTTAAATACCACAGCAGATTCCTTAAATAATGCAGCAAAGTCTTTAAATAATGCAACAAAGTCCTTAAATAATGCAGCAGAGACCTTAAATAATGCAGAAGAGTCCTTAAATAATCCAGCCAAGTCCTTAAATAATCCAGCCAAGTCCTTAAATAATGCAACAAAATCCTTAAATAATGCAGAAGAGTCCTTAAATAATCCAGCCAAGTCCTTAAATCATGCAGCAGGGTCCTTAAATAATCCAGCCAAGTCCTTAAATAATGCAGCAGAGTCCTTAAATAATGCAATAAAGTCCATAAATAATGCAGCAAAGTCCTTAAATAATTAAGCAGAGTGCTGAAATACCGCAGCAGGGTCCTTAAATAATGCAGCAGAGTCCTTAAATAATGCAACAAAGTCCTTAAATAATGCAGCAGTGTCCTTAAATAATGCAACAAAGTCCTTAAATAATGCAGCAGAGTCCTTAAATAATGCAGCAGAGTACTGAAATACCGCAGCAGGGTCCTTAAATAATGCAGCAAAGTCGTTAAATAATGAAGTAGAGTCCTTTAATAATGCAACAAAGTCCTTAAATGATGCAGCAGAGTCCTTAAATAATGCAACAAAGTCCTTAAATAATGCAGCAGAGTCCTTAAATAATGCAACAAAGTCCTTAAACAATGCAGCAGAGTCCTTAAATAATGCAGAAGAGTCCTTAAATAATGCAACCAAGACCTTAAATAATGCAGCAGAGTCCTTAAATAATGCAACAAAGTACTTAAATAATGCAGCAGAGTCCTTAAGTACCGTAGCAGAGTCCTTAAATACTGCAGCAAAGTCCTTAAATAAAGCAGCAGAGTCCTTAAATAATGCAGCAAAGTCATTAAATAATGCAGCAGAGTCCTTAAATAATGCAACAAATTCCTTAAATAATGCAGCAGAGTCCTTAAATAATGCAACAAAGTCCTTAAATAATGCAGCAGAGTCCTTAAATAATGCAGCAGAGTACTGAAATACCGCAGCAGGGTCCTTAAATAATGCAGCAAAGTCGTTAAATAATGAAGTAGAGTCCTTTAATAATGCAACAAAGTCCTTAAATGATGCAGCAGAGTCCTTAAATAATGCAACAAAGTCCTTAAATAATGCAGCAGAGTCCTTAAATAATGCAACAAAGTCCTTAAACAATGCAGCAGAGTCCTTAAATAATGCAGAAGAGTCCTTAAATAATGCAACCAAGACCTTAAATAATGCAGCAGAGTCCTTAAATAATGCAACAAAGTACTTAAATAATGCAGCAGAGTCCTTAAGTACCGTAGCAGAGTCCTTAAATACTGCAGCAAAGTCCTTAAATAAAGCAGCAGAGTCCTTAAATAATGCAGCAAAGTCATTAAATAATGCAGCAGAGTCCTTAAATAATGCAACAAATTCCTTAAATAATGCAGCAGAGTCCTTAAATAATGCAATAAAGTCCATAAATAATGCAGCAAAGTCCTTAAATAATTCAGCAGAGTGCTGAAATACCGCAGCAGGGTCCTTAAATAATGCAGCAGAGTCCTTAAATAATGCAACAAAGTCCTTAAATAATGCAGCAGGGTCCTTAAATAATGCAACAAAGTCCTTAAATAATGCAGCAGAGTCCTTAAAAAATTCAGCAAAGTCTGTAAATAATGCAGCAGAGTCCTTAAATAATCCAGCCAAGTCCTTAAATAATGCAACAACGTCCTTAAATAATGCAGCAGATTACTGAAATACTGCAGCAGGGTCCTTAAATAATGCAGCAGAGTCCTTAAATAATGCAACAAAGTCCTTAAATAATGCAGCAGAGTCCTTAAATAATGCAACAAAGTCCTTAAATAATGCAGCAGAGTCCTTAAATAATGCAGTAAAGTCCTTAAATAATGCAGCACAGTCCTTAAATAATACAGCCAAGTCCTTAAATAATGCAGCAAAGTCTTTAAATAATGCAATAAAGTCCATAAATAATGCAGCAAAGTCCTTAAATAATGCAGCAGAGTACTGAAATACCGCAGCAGGATCCTTAAATAATGCAGCAGAGTCCTTAAATAATGCAACAAAGTCCTTAAATAATGCAGAACAGTCATTAAATAATGCAATAAAGTCCTTAAATAATGCAGCAAAGTCCTTAAATATTGCAGCAGAGTCCTTAAATAATGCAACAAAGTCCTTAAATAATGCAACAAAGTCCTTAAATAATGCAGCAGAGTCCTTAAATAATGCAGCAGAGTCCTTAAATAATCCAGCCAAGTCCTTAAATACTGCAGCAGAGTACTTAAATAATGCAGCAAGGTCCTTAAATAATGCAGCAGAGTCCTTAAATAATGCAGCAAAGTCCTTAAATAATGCAGCACAGTCCTTAAATAATCCAGCCAAGTCCTTAAATAATGCAGCAAAGTCTTTAAATAATGCAATAAAGTCCATAAATGATGCAGCAAATTCCTTAAACAATGCAGCAGAGTACTGAAATACCGCAGCAGAATCCTTAAATAATGCAACAGAGTCCTTAAATAATGCAGCAGAGTCCTTAAATAATGCAACAAAGTCCTTAAATAATGCAGCAGAGTCCTTAAATAATGCAACAAAGTCCTTAAATAATGCAGCAGAGTCCTTAAATAATGCTGCACATTCCTTAAATAATACAGCAGAGTCCTTAAATAATCCAGCCAAGTCCTTAAATAATGCAGCAGAGTCCTTAAATAATGCAGAAAAGTCCTTAAATAATGCAGCAGAGTCCTTAAATACTGCAGCAGAGTCCATAAATAATGCAGCAAAGTCCTTAAATACCACAGCAGAGTCGTTAAATAATGCAGCAAAGTCTTTAAATAATGCAGCACAGTCCTTAAATAATCCAGCCAAGTCCTTAAATAATGCAGCAGAGTCCTTAAATAATGCAGCAGAGTCCTTTAATAATGCAATAAATTCCTTAAATAATGCAGCAGAGTCCTTAAATAATGCAATAAAGTCCATAAATAATGCAGCAAAGTCCTTAAATAATTAAGCAGAGTGCTGAAATACCGCAGCAGGGTCCTTAAATAATGCAGCAGAGTCCTTAAATAATGCAACAAAGTCCTTACATAATGCAGCAGGGTCCTTAAATAATGCAAAAAAGTCATTAAATAATGCAGCAGATTCCTTAAAAAATGCAGCAAAGTCCGTAAATAATGCAGCAGAGTCCTTAAATAATCCAGCCAAGTCCTTAAATAATGCAACAAAGTCCTTAAATAATGCAGCAGATTACTGAAATACTGCAGCAGGGTCTTTAAATAATGCAGCAGAGTTCTTAAATAATGCAACAAAGTCCTTAAATAATGCAGCAGAGTCCTTAAATAATGCAACAAAGTCCTTAAATAATGCAGCAGAGTCCTTAAGTAATGCAGCAAAGTCCTTAAATAATGCAGCACAGTCCTTAAATAAACCAGCCAAGTCCTTAAATAATGCAGCAAAGTCTTTAAATAATGCAATAAAGTCCATAAATGATGCAGCAAATTCCTTAAATAATGCAGCAGAGTACTGAAATACCGCAGCAGAATCCTTAAATAATGCAACAGAGTCCTTAAATAATGCAGCAGAGTCCTTAAATAATGCAACAAAGTCCTTAAATAATGCAGCAGAGTCCTTAAATAATGCAACAAAGTCCTTAAATAATGCAGCAGAGTCCTTAAATAATGCAGAACATTCCTTAAATAATACAGCAGAGTCCTTAAATAATCCAGCCAAGTCCTTAAATAATGCAGCAGAGTCCTTAAATAATGCAGAAAAGTCCTTAAATAATGCAGCAGAGTCCTTAATTACTGCAGCAGAGTCCTTAAATAATGCAGCAAAGTCCTTAAATACCACAGCAGAGTCCTTAAATAATGCAGCAAAGTCTTTAAATAATGCAGCACAGTCCTTAAATAATCCAGCCAAGTCCTTAAATAATGCAGCAGAGTCCTTAAATAATGCAGAAAAGTCCTTAAATAATGCAGCAGAGTCCTTAAATACTTCTGCATAGTCCTTAAATAATGCAGCAAAGTCCTTGAATAATGCAGCAGAGTCCTTAAATAATGCAACAAAGTCCTTAAATAATGCAGAAGAGTCCTTAAATAATGCAGCAAATTCCTTAAATAATGCAGCAAAGTCTTTAAATAATGCAATAAAGTCCATAAATAATGCAGCAAAGTTCTTAAATAATGCAGCAGAGTCCTTAAATACCACAGCAGAATCCTTAAATAATGCAGCAAAGTCTTTAAATAATGCAACAAAGTCCTTAAATAATGCAGCAGAGACCTTAAATAATGCAGAAGAGTCCTTAAATAATCCAGCCAAGTCCTTAAATAATCCAGCCAAGTCCTTAAATAATGCAGCAGAGTCCTTAAATAATGCAACAAAATCCTTAAATAATGCAGAAGAGTCCTTAAATAATCCAGCCAAGTCCTTAAATCATACAGCAGGGTCCTTAAATAATCCAGCCAAGTCCTTAAATAATGCAGCAGAGTCCTTAAATAATGCAGCAAAGTCCTTAAATAATGCAGCAGAGTCCTTAAATACTTCAGCATAGTCCTTAAATAATGCAGCAAAGTCCTTGAATAATGCATCAGAGTCCTTAAATAATGCAACAAAGTCCTTAAATAATGCAGAAGAGTCCTTAAATAATGCAACAAAGTCCTTAAATAATGCAGCAGAATCCTTAAATAATGCAACAAAGTACTTAAATAATGTAGCAGAGTCCTTAAATAATGCAGCAAAGTCATTAAATAATGCTGTAGAGTCCTTAAATAATGCAGCAAATTCCTTAAATAATGCAGCAAAGTCTTTAAATAATGCAATAAAGTCCATAAATAATGCAGCAAAGTCCTTAAATAATGCAGCAGAGTACTGAAATACCGCAGCAGGGTCCTTAAATAATGCAGCAAAGTCGTTAAATAATGAAGTAGAGTCCTTAAATAATGCAACAACGTCCTTAAATGATGCAGCAGAGTCCTTAAATAATGCAACAAAGTCCTTAAATAATGCAGCAGAGTCCTTAAATAATGCAGCAGAGTAATGAAATACTGCAGCAGGGTCCTTAAATAATGCAGCAAAGTCCTTAAATAATGCAGCAGAGTCCTTAAATAATCCAGCCAAGTCCTTAAATAATGCAGCAAAGTCCTTAAATAATGCAGCAGAGTACTGAAATACCGCAGCAGGATCCTTAAATAATGCAGCAGAGTCCTTAAATAATGCAACAAAGTCCTTAAATAATGCAGAACAGTCCTTAAATAATGCAATAAAGTCCTTAAATAATGCAGCAAAGTCCTTAAATAATGCAGCAGAGTCCTTAAATAATGCAACAAAGTCCTTAAATAATGCAACAAAGTCCTTAAATAATGCAGCAGAGTCCTTAAATAATGCAACAAAGTACTTAAATAATGCAGAAGAGTCCTTAAATAATGCAACAAAGTACTTATATAATGCAGCAGAGTCCTTAAGTACCGTATCAGAGTCCTTAAATAATACAGCAAAGTCCTTAAATAATGCAGCAGAGTCCTTAAATAATGCAGCAAAGTCCTTAAATAATGCAACAAAGTCCTTAAATAATGCAGCAGATTACTGAAATACTGCAGCAGGGTCCTTAAATAATGCAGCAGAGTCTTTAAATAATGCAACAAAGTCCTTAAATAATGCAGCAGTGTCCTTAAATAATGCAACAAAGTCCTTAAATAATGCAGCAGAGTCCGAAAATAATGCAGCAGAGTACTGAAATACCGCAGCAGGGTCCTTAAATAATGCAGCAAAGTCGTTAAATAATGAAGTAGAGTCCTTTAATAATGCAACAAAGTCCTTAAATGATGCAGCAGAGTCCTTAAATAATGCAACAAAGTCCTTAAATAATGCAGCAGAGTCCTTAAATAATGCAACAAAGTCCTTAAACAATGCAGCAGAGTCCTTAAATAATGCAGAAGAGTCCTTAAATAATGCAACCAAGACCTTAAATAATGCAGCAGAGTCCTTAAATAATGCAACAAAGTACTTAAATAATGCAGCAGAGTCCTTAAGTACCGTAGCAGAGTCCTTAAATACTGCAGCAAAGTCCTTAAATAAAGCAGCAGAGTCCTTAAATAATGCAGCAAAGTCATTAAATAATGCAGCAGAGTCCTTAAATAATGCAACAAATTCCTTAAATAATGCAGCAGAGTCCTTAAATAATGCAACAAAGTCCTTAAATAATGCAGCAGAGTCCTTAAATAATGCAGCAGAGTACTGAAATACCGCAGCAGGGTCCTTAAATAATGCAGCAAAGTCGTTAAATAATGAAGTAGAGTCCTTTAATAATGCAACAAAGTCCTTAAATGATGCAGCAGAGTCCTTAAATAATGCAACAAAGTCCTTAAATAATGCAGCAGAGTCCTTAAATAATGCAACAAAGTCCTTAAACAATGCAGCAGAGTCCTTAAATAATGCAGAAGAGTCCTTAAATAATGCAACCAAGACCTTAAATAATGCAGCAGAGTCCTTAAATAATGCAACAAAGTACTTAAATAATGCAGCAGAGTCCTTAAGTACCGTAGCAGAGTCCTTAAATACTGCAGCAAAGTCCTTAAATAAAGCAGCAGAGTCCTTAAATAATGCAGCAAAGTCATTAAATAATGCAGCAGAGTCCTTAAATAATGCAACAAATTCCTTAAATAATGCAGCAGAGTCCTTAAATAATGCAATAAAGTCCATAAATAATGCAGCAAAGTCCTTAAATAATTCAGCAGAGTGCTGAAATACCGCAGCAGGGTCCTTAAATAATGCAGCAGAGTCCTTAAATAATGCAACAAAGTCCTTAAATAATGCAGCAGGGTCCTTAAATAATGCAACAAAGTCCTTAAATAATGCAGCAGAGTCCTTAAAAAATTCAGCAAAGTCTGTAAATAATGCAGCAGAGTCCTTAAATAATCCAGCCAAGTCCTTAAATAATGCAACAACGTCCTTAAATAATGCAGCAGATTACTGAAATACCGCAGCAGGGTCCTTAAATAATGCAGCAAAGTCGTTAAATAATGAAGTAGAGTCCTTTAATAATGCAACAAAGTCCTTAAATGATGCAGCAGAGTCCTTAAATAATGCAACAAAGTCCTTAAATAATGCAGCAGAGTCCTTAAATAATGCAACAAAGTCCTTAAACAATGCAGCAGAGTCCTTAAATAATGCAGAAGAGTCCTTAAATAATGCAACCAAGACCTTAAATAATGCAGCAGAGTCCTTAAATAATGCAACAAAGTACTTAAATAATGCAGCAGAGTCCTTAAGTACCGTAGCAGAGTCCTTAAATACTGCAGCAAAGTCCTTAAATAAAGCAGCAGAGTCCTTAAATAATGCAGCAAAGTCATTAAATAATGCAGCAGAGTCCTTAAATAATGCAACAAATTCCTTAAATAATGCAGCAGAGTCCTTAAATAATGCAATAAAGTCCATAAATAATGCAGCAAAGTCCTTAAATAATTCAGCAGAGTGCTGAAATACCGCAGCAGGGTCCTTAAATAATGCAGCAGAGTCCTTAAATAATGCAACAAAGTCCTTAAATAATGCAGCAGGGTCCTTAAATAATGCAACAAAGTCCTTAAATAATGCAGCAGAGTCCTTAAAAAATTCAGCAAAGTCTGTAAATAATGCAGCAGAGTCCTTAAATAATCCAGCCAAGTCCTTAAATAATGCAGCACAGTCCTTAAATAATACAGCCAAGTCCTTAAATAATGCAGCAAAGTCTTTAAATAATGCAATAAAGTCCATAAATAATGCAGCAAAGTCCTTAAATAATGCAGCAGAGTACTGAAATACCGCAGCAGGATCCTTAAATAATGCAGCAGAGTCCTTAAATAATGCAACAAAGTCCTTAAATAATGCAGAACAGTCATTAAATAATGCAATAAAGTCCTTAAATAATGCAGCAAAGTCCTTAAATATTGCAGCAGAGTCCTTAAATAATGCAACAAAGTCCTTAAATAATGCAACAAAGTCCTTAAATAATGCAGCAGAGTCCTTAAATAATGCAGCAGAGTCCTTAAATAATCCAGCCAAGTCCTTAAATACTGCAGCAGAGTACTTAAATAATGCAGCAAGGTCCTTAAATAATGCAGCAGAGTCCTTAAATAATGCAGCAAAGTCCTTAAATAATGCAGCACAGTCCTTAAATAATCCAGCCAAGTCCTTAAATAATGCAGCAAAGTCTTTAAATAATGCAATAAAGTCCATAAATGATGCAGCAAATTCCTTAAACAATGCAGCAGAGTACTGAAATACCGCAGCAGAATCCTTAAATAATGCAACAGAGTCCTTAAATAATGCAGCAGAGTCCTTAAATAATGCAACAAAGTCCTTAAATAATGCAGCAGAGTCCTTAAATAATGCAACAAAGTCCTTAAATAATGCAGCAGAGTCCTTAAATAATGCAGCACATTCCTTAAATAATACAGCAGAGTCCTTAAATAATCCAGCCAAGTCCTTAAATAATGCAGCAGAGTCCTTAAATAATGCAGAAAAGTCCTTAAATAATGCAGCAGAGTCCTTAAATACTGCAGCAGAGTCCATAAATAATGCAGCAAAGTCCTTAAATACCACAGCAGAGTCGTTAAATAATGCAGCAAAGTCTTTAAATAATGCAGCACAGTCCTTAAATAATCCAGCCAAGTCCTTAAATAATGCAGCAGAGTCCTTAAATAATGCAGAAAAGTCCTTAAATAATGCAGCAGAGTCCTTAAATACTTCTGCATAGTCCTTAAATAATGCAGCAAAGTCCTTGAATAATGCAGCAGAGTCCTTAAATAATGCAACAAAGTCCTTAAATAATGCAGAAGAGTCCTTAAATAATGCAGCAAATTCCTTAAATAATGCAGCAAAGTCTTTAAATAATGCAATAAAGTCCATAAATAATGCAGCAAAGTTCTTAAATAATGCAGCAGAGTCCTTAAATACCACAGCAGAGTCCTTAAATAATGCAGCAAAGTCTTTAAATAATGCAACAAAGTCCTTAAATAATGCAGCAGAGACCTTAAATAATGCAGAAGAGTCCTTAAATAATCCAGCCAAGTCCTTAAATAATCCAGCCAAGTCCTTAAATAATGCAACAAAATCCTTAAATAATGCAGAAGAGTCCTTAAATAATCCAGCCAAGTCCTTAAATCATGCAGCAGGGTCCTTAAATAATCCAGCCAAGTCCTTAAATAATGCAGCAGAGTCCTTAAATAATGCAATAAAGTCCATAAATAATGCAGCAAAGTCCTTAAATAATTAAGCAGAGTGCTGAAATACCGCAGCAGGGTCCTTAAATAATGCAGCAGAGTCCTTAAATAATGCAACAAAGTCCTTACATAATGCAGCAGGGTCCTTAAATAATGCAAAAAAGTCCTTAAATAATGCAGCAGATTCCTTAAAAAATGCAGCAAAGTCCGTAAATAATGCAGCAGAGTCCTTAAATAATCCAGCCAAGTCCTTAAATAATGCAACAAAGTCCTTAAATAATGCAGCAGATTACTGAAATACTGCAGCAGGGTCTTTAAATAATGCAGCAGAGTTCTTAAATAATGCAACAAAGTCCTTAAATAATGCAGCAGAGTCCTTAAATAATGCAACAAAGTCCTTAAATAATGCAGCAGAGTCCTTAAGTAATGCAGCAAAGTCCTTAAATAATGCAGCACAGTCCTTAAATAATCCAGCCAAGTCCTTAAATAATGCAGCAAAGTCTTTAAATAATGCAATAAAGTCCATAAATGATGCAGCAAATTCCTTAAATAATGCAGCAGAGTACTGAAATACCGCAGCAGAATCCTTAAATAATGCAACAGAGTCCTTAAATAATGCAGCAGAGTCCTTAAATAATGCAACAAAGTCCTTAAATAATGCAGCAGAGTCCTTAAATAATGCAACAAAGTCCTTAAATAATGCAGCAGAGTCCTTAAATAATGCAGAACATTCCTTAAATAATACAGCAGAGTCCTTAAATAATCCAGCCAAGTCCTTAAATAATGCAGCAGAGTCCTTAAATAATGCAGAAAAGTCCTTAAATAATGCAGCAGAGTCCTTAAATACTGCAGCAGAGTCCTTAAATAATGCAGCAAAGTCCTTAAATACCACAGCAGAGTCCTTAAATAATGCAGCAAAGTCTTTAAATAATGCAGCACAGTCCTTAAATAATCCAGCCAAGTCCTTAAATAATGCAGCAGAGTCCTTAAATAATGCAGAAAAGTCCTTAAATAATGCAGCAGAGTCCTTAAATACTTCTGCATAGTCCTTAAATAATGCAGCAAAGTCCTTGAATAATGCAGCAGAGTCCTTAAATAATGCAACAAAGTCCTTAAATAATGCAGAAGAGTCCTTAAATTATGCAGCAAATTCCTTAAATAATGCAGCAAAGTCTTTAAATAATGCAATAAAGTCCATAAATAATGCAGCAAAGTCCTTAAATAATGCAGCAGTGTCCTTAAATAATGCAACAAAGTCCTTAAATAATGCAGCAGAGTCCTTAAATAATGCAGCAGAGTACTGAAATACCGCAGCAGGGTCCTTAAATAATGCAGCAAAGTCGTTAAATAATGAAGTAGAGTCCTTTAATAATGCAACAAAGTCCTTAAATGATGCAGCAGAGTCCTTAAATAATGCAACAAAGTCCTTAAATAATGCAGCAGAGTCCTTAAATAATGCAACAAAGTCCTTAAACAATGCAGCAGAGTCCTTAAATAATGCAGAAGAGTCCTTAAATAATGCAACCAAGACCTTAAATAATGCAGCAGAGTCCTTAAATAATGCAACAAAGTACTTAAATAATGCAGCAGAGTCCTTAAGTACCGTAGCAGAGTCCTTAAATACTGCAGCAAAGTCCTTAAATAAAGCAGCAGAGTCCTTAAATAATGCAGCAAAGTCATTAAATAATGCAGCAGAGTCCTTAAATAATGCAACAAATTCCTTAAATAATGCAGCAGAGTCCTTAAATAATGCAACAAAGTCCTTAAATAATGCAGCAGAGTCCTTAAATAATGCAGCAGAGTACTGAAATACTGCAGCAGGGTCCTTAAATAATGCAGCAAAGTCGTTAAATAATGAAGTAGAGTCCTTTAATAATGCAACAAAGTCCTTAAATGATGCAGCAGAGTCCTTAAATAATGCAACAAAGTCCTTAAATAATGCAGCAGAGTCCTTAAATAATGCAACAAAGTCCTTAAACAATGCAGCAGAGTCCTTAAATAATGCAGAAGAGTCCTTAAATAATGCAACCAAGACCTTAAATAATGCAGCAGAGTCCTTAAATAATGCAACAAAGTACTTAAATAATGCAGCAGAGTCCTTAAGTACCGTAGCAGAGTCCTTAAATACTGCAGCAAAGTCCTTAAATAAAGCAGCAGAGTCCTTAAATAATGCAGCAAAGTCATTAAATAATGCAGCAGAGTCCTTAAATAATGCAACAAATTCCTTAAATAATGCAGCAGAGTCCTTAAATAATGCAATAAAGTCCATAAATAATGCAGCAAAGTCCTTAAATAATTCAGCAGAGTGCTGAAATACCGCAGCAGGGTCCTTAAATAATGCAGCAGAGTCCTTAAATAATGCAACAAAGTCCTTAAATAATGCAGCAGGGTCCTTAAATAATGCAACAAAGTCCTTAAATAATGCAGCAGAGTCCTTAAAAAATTCAGCAAAGTCTGTAAATAATGCAGCAGAGTCCTTAAATAATCCAGCCAAGTCCTTAAATAATGCAACAACGTCCTTAAATAATGCAGCAGATTACTGAAATACTGCAGCAGGGTCCTTAAATAATGCAGCAGAGTCCTTAAATAATGCAACAAAGTCCTTAAATAATGCAGCAGAGTCCTTAAATAATGCAACAAAGTCCTTAAATAATGCAGCAGAGTCCTTAAATAATGCAGTAAAGTCCTTAAATAATGCAGCACAGTCCTTAAATAATACAGCCAAGTCCTTAAATAATGCAGCAAAGTCTTTAAATAATGCAATAAAGTCCATAAATAATGCAGCAAAGTCCTTAAATAATGCAGCAGAGTACTGAAATACCGCAGCAGGATCCTTAAATAATGCAGCAGAGTCCTTAAATAATGCAACAAAGTCCTTAAATAATGCAGAACAGTCATTAAATAATGCAATAAAGTCCTTAAATAATGCAGCAAAGTCCTTAAATATTGCAGCAGAGTCCTTAAATAATGCAACAAAGTCCTTAAATAATGCAACAAAGTCCTTAAATAATGCAGCAGAGTCCTTAAATAATGCAGCAGAGTCCTTAAATAATCCAGCCAAGTCCTTAAATACTGCAGCAGAGTACTTAAATAATGCAGCAAGGTCCTTAAATAATGCAGCAGAGTCCTTAAATAATGCAGCAAAGTCCTTAAATAATGCAGCACAGTCCTTAAATAATCCAGCCAAGTCCTTAAATAATGCAGCAAAGTCTTTAAATAATGCAATAAAGTCCATAAATGATGCAGCAAATTCCTTAAACAATGCAGCAGAGTACTGAAATACCGCAGCAGAATCCTTAAATAATGCAACAGAGTCCTTAAATAATGCAGCAGAGTCCTTAAATAATGCAACAAAGTCCTTAAATAATGCAGCAGAGTCCTTAAATAATGCAACAAAGTCCTTAAATAATGCAGCAGAGTCCTTAAATAATGCAGCACATTCCTTAAATAATACAGCAGAGTCCTTAAATAATCCAGCCAAGTCCTTAAATAATGCAGCAGAGTCCTTAAATAATGCAGAAAAGTCCTTAAATAATGCAGCAGAGTCCTTAAATACTGCAGCAGAGTCCATAAATAATGCAGCAAAGTCCTTAAATACCACAGCAGAGTCGTTAAATAATGCAGCAAAGTCTTTAAATAATGCAGCACAGTCCTTAAATAATCCAGCCAAGTCCTTAAATAATGCAGCAGAGTCCTTAAATAATGCAGAAAAGTCCTTAAATAATGCAGCAGAGTCCTTAAATACTTCTGCATAGTCCTTAAATAATGCAGCAAAGTCCTTGAATAATGCAGCAGAGTCCTTAAATAATGCAACAAAGTCCTTAAATAATGCAGAAGAGTCCTTAAATAATGCAGCAAATTCCTTAAATAATGCAGCAAAGTCTTTAAATAATGCAATAAAGTCCATAAATAATGCAGCAAAGTTCTTAAATAATGCAGCAGAGTCCTTAAATACCACAGCAGAGTCCTTAAATAATGCAGCAAAGTCTTTAAATAATGCAACAAAGTCCTTAAATAATGCAGCAGAGACCTTAAATAATGCAGAAGAGTCCTTAAATAATCCAGCCAAGTCCTTAAATAATCCAGCCAAGTCCTTAAATAATGCAACAAAATCCTTAAATAATGCAGAAGAGTCCTTAAATAATCCAGCCAAGTCCTTAAATCATGCAGCAGGGTCCTTAAATAATCCAGCCAAGTCCTTAAATAATGCAGCAGAGTCCTTAAATAATGCAATAAAGTCCATAAATAATGCAGCAAAGTCCTTAAATAATTAAGCAGAGTGCTGAAATACCGCAGCAGGGTCCTTAAATAATGCAGCAGAGTCCTTAAATAATGCAACAAAGTCCTTACATAATGCAGCAGGGTCCTTAAATAATGCAAAAAAGTCCTTAAATAATGCAGCAGATTCCTTAAAAAATGCAGCAAAGTCCGTAAATAATGCAGCAGAGTCCTTAAATAATCCAGCCAAGTCCTTAAATAATGCAACAAAGTCCTTAAATAATGCAGCAGATTACTGAAATACTGCAGCAGGGTCTTTAAATAATGCAGCAGAGTTCTTAAATAATGCAACAAAGTCCTTAAATAATGCAGCAGAGTCCTTAAATAATGCAACAAAGTCCTTAAATAATGCAGCAGAGTCCTTAAGTAATGCAGCAAAGTCCTTAAATAATGCAGCACAGTCCTTAAATAATCCAGCCAAGTCCTTAAATAATGCAGCAAAGTCTTTAAATAATGCAATAAAGTCCATAAATGATGCAGCAAATTCCTTAAATAATGCAGCAGAGTACTGAAATACCGCAGCAGAATCCTTAAATAATGCAACAGAGTCCTTAAATAATGCAGCAGAGTCCTTAAATAATGCAACAAAGTCCTTAAATAATGCAGCAGAGTCCTTAAATAATGCAACAAAGTCCTTAAATAATGCAGCAGAGTCCTTAAATAATGCAGAACATTCCTTAAATAATACAGCAGAGTCCTTAAATAATCCAGCCAAGTCCTTAAATAATGCAGCAGAGTCCTTAAATAATGCAGAAAAGTCCTTAAATAATGCAGCAGAGTCCTTAAATACTGCAGCAGAGTCCTTAAATAATGCAGCAAAGTCCTTAAATACCACAGCAGAGTCCTTAAATAATGCAGCAAAGTCTTTAAATAATGCAGCACAGTCCTTAAATAATCCAGCCAAGTCCTTAAATAATGCAGCAGAGTCCTTAAATAATGCAGAAAAGTCCTTAAATAATGCAGCAGAGTCCTTAAATACTTCTGCATAGTCCTTAAATAATGCAGCAAAGTCCTTGAATAATGCAGCAGAGTCCTTAAATAATGCAACAAAGTCCTTAAATAATGCAGAAGAGTCCTTAAATTATGCAGCAAATTCCTTAAATAATGCAGCAAAGTCTTTAAATAATGCAATAAAGTCCATAAATAATGCAGCAAAGTCCTTAAATAATGCAGCAGTGTCCTTAAATAATGCAACAAAGTCCTTAAATAATGCAGCAGAGTCCTTAAATAATGCAGCAGAGTACTGAAATACCGCAGCAGGGTCCTTAAATAATGCAGCAAAGTCGTTAAATAATGAAGTAGAGTCCTTTAATAATGCAACAAAGTCCTTAAATGATGCAGCAGAGTCCTTAAATAATGCAACAAAGTCCTTAAATAATGCAGCAGAGTCCTTAAATAATGCAACAAAGTCCTTAAACAATGCAGCAGAGTCCTTAAATAATGCAGAAGAGTCCTTAAATAATGCAACCAAGACCTTAAATAATGCAGCAGAGTCCTTAAGTAATGCAACAAAGTACTTAAATAATGCAGCAGAGTCCTTAAGTACCGTAGCAGAGTCCTTAAATACTGCAGCAAAGTCCTTAAATAAAGCAGCAGAGTCCTTAAATAATGCAGCAAAGTCATTAAATAATGCAGCAGAGTCCTTAAATAATGCAACAAATTCCTTAAATAATGCAGCAGAGTCCTTAAATAATGCAATAAAGTCCATAAATAATGCAGCAAAGTCCTTAAATAATTCAGCAGAGTGCTGAAATACCGCAGCAGGGTCCTTAAATAATGCAGCAGAGTCCTTAAATAATGCAACAAAGTCCTTAAATAATGCAGCAGGGTCCTTAAATAATGCAACAAAGTCCTTAAATAATGCAGCAGAGTCCTTAAAAAATTCAGCAAAGTCTGTAAATAATGCAGCAGAGTCCTTAAATAATCCAGCCAAGTCCTTAAATAATGCAACAACGTCCTTAAATAATGCAGCAGATTACTGAAATACTGCAGCAGGGTCCTTAAATAATGCAGCAGAGTCCTTAAATAATGCAACAAAGTCCTTAAATAATGCAGCAGAGTCCTTAAATAATGCAACAAAGTCCTTAAATAATGCAGCAGAGTCCTTAAATAATGCAGTAAAGTCCTTAAATAATGCAGCACAGTCCTTAAATAATACAGCCAAGTCCTTAAATAATGCAGCAAAGTCTTTAAATAATGCAATAAAGTCCATAAATAATGCAGCAAAGTCCTTAAATAATGCAGCAGAGTACTGAAATACCGCAGCAGGATCCTTAAATAATGCAGCAGAGTCCTTAAATAATGCAACAAAGTCCTTAAATAATGCAGAACAGTCATTAAATAATGCAATAAAGTCCTTAAATAATGCAGCAAAGTCCTTAAATATTGCAGCAGAGTCCTTAAATAATGCAACAAAGTCCTTAAATAATGCAACAAAGTCCTTAAATAATGCAGCAGAGTCCTTAAATAATGCAGCAGAGTCCTTAAATAATCCAGCCAAGTCCTTAAATACTGCAGCAGAGTACTTAAATAATGCAGCAAGGTCCTTAAATAATGCAGCAGAGTCCTTAAATAATGCAGCAAAGTCCTTAAATAATGCAGCACAGTCCTTAAATAATCCAGCCAAGTCCTTAAATAATGCAGCAAAGTCTTTAAATAATGCAATAAAGTCCATAAATGATGCAGCAAATTCCTTAAACAATGCAGCAGAGTACTGAAATACCGCAGCAGAATCCTTAAATAATGCAACAGAGTCCTTAAATAATGCAGCAGAGTCCTTAAATAATGCAACAAAGTCCTTAAATAATGCAGCAGAGTCCTTAAATAATGCAACAAAGTCCTTAAATAATGCAGCAGAGTCCTTAAATAATGCAGCACATTCCTTAAATAATACAGCAGAGTCCTTAAATAATCCAGCCAAGTCCTTAAATAATGCAGCAGAGTCCTTAAATAATGCAGAAAAGTCCTTAAATAATGCAGCAGAGTCCTTAAATACTGCAGCAGAGTCCATAAATAATGCAGCAAAGTCCTTAAATACCACAGCAGAGTCGTTAAATAATGCAGCAAAGTCTTTAAATAATGCAGCACAGTCCTTAAATAATCCAGCCAAGTCCTTAAATAATGCAGCAGAGTCCTTAAATAATGCAGAAAAGTCCTTAAATAATGCAGCAGAGTCCTTAAATACTTCTGCATAGTCCTTAAATAATGCAGCAAAGTCCTTGAATAATGCAGCAGAGTCCTTAAATAATGCAACAAAGTCCTTAAATAATGCAGAAGAGTCCTTAAATAATGCAGCAAATTCCTTAAATAATGCAGCAAAGTCTTTAAATAATGCAATAAAGTCCATAAATAATGCAGCAAAGTTCTTAAATAATGCAGCAGAGTCCTTAAATACCACAGCAGAGTCCTTAAATAATGCAGCAAAGTCTTTAAATAATGCAACAAAGTCCTTAAATAATGCAGCAGAGACCTTAAATAATGCAGAAGAGTCCTTAAATAATCCAGCCAAGTCCTTAAATAATCCAGCCAAGTCCTTAAATAATGCAACAAAATCCTTAAATAATGCAGAAGAGTCCTTAAATAATCCAGCCAAGTCCTTAAATCATGCAGCAGGGTCCTTAAATAATCCAGCCAAGTCCTTAAATAATGCAGCAGAGTCCTTAAATAATGCAATAAAGTCCATAAATAATGCAGCAAAGTCCTTAAATAATTAAGCAGAGTGCTGAAATACCGCAGCAGGGTCCTTAAATAATGCAGCAGAGTCCTTAAATAATGCAACAAAGTCCTTACATAATGCAGCAGGGTCCTTAAATAATGCAAAAAAGTCCTTAAATAATGCAGCAGATTCCTTAAAAAATGCAGCAAAGTCCGTAAATAATGCAGCAGAGTCCTTAAATAATCCAGCCAAGTCCTTAAATAATGCAACAAAGTCCTTAAATAATGCAGCAGATTACTGAAATACTGCAGCAGGGTCTTTAAATAATGCAGCAGAGTTCTTAAATAATGCAACAAAGTCCTTAAATAATGCAGCAGAGTCCTTAAATAATGCAACAAAGTCCTTAAATAATGCAGCAGAGTCCTTAAGTAATGCAGCAAAGTCCTTAAATAATGCAGCACAGTCCTTAAATAATCCAGCCAAGTCCTTAAATAATGCAGCAAAGTCTTTAAATAATGCAATAAAGTCCATAAATGATGCAGCAAATTCCTTAAATAATGCAGCAGAGTACTGAAATACCGCAGCAGAATCCTTAAATAATGCAACAGAGTCCTTAAATAATGCAGCAGAGTCCTTAAATAATGCAACAAAGTCCTTAAATAATGCAGCAGAGTCCTTAAATAATGCAACAAAGTCCTTAAATAATGCAGCAGAGTCCTTAAATAATGCAGAACATTCCTTAAATAATACAGCAGAGTCCTTAAATAATCCAGCCAAGTCCTTAAATAATGCAGCAGAGTCCTTAAATAATGCAGAAAAGTCCTTAAATAATGCAGCAGAGTCCTTAAATACTGCAGCAGAGTCCTTAAATAATGCAGCAAAGTCCTTAAATACCACAGCAGAGTCCTTAAATAATGCAGCAAAGTCTTTAAATAATGCAGCACAGTCCTTAAATAATCCAGCCAAGTCCTTAAATAATGCAGCAGAGTCCTTAAATAATGCAGAAAAGTCCTTAAATAATGCAGCAGAGTCCTTAAATACTTCTGCATAGTCCTTAAATAATGCAGCAAAGTCCTTGAATAATGCAGCAGAGTCCTTAAATAATGCAACAAAGTCCTTAAATAATGCAGAAGAGTCCTTAAATTATGCAGCAAATTCCTTAAATAATGCAGCAAAGTCTTTAAATAATGCAATAAAGTCCATAAATAATGCAGCAAAGTCCTTAAATAATGCAGCAGTGTCCTTAAATAATGCAACAAAGTCCTTAAATAATGCAGCAGAGTCCTTAAATAATGCAGCAGAGTACTGAAATACCGCAGCAGGGTCCTTAAATAATGCAGCAAAGTCGTTAAATAATGAAGTAGAGTCCTTTAATAATGCAACAAAGTCCTTAAATGATGCAGCAGAGTCCTTAAATAATGCAACAAAGTCCTTAAATAATGCAGCAGAGTCCTTAAATAATGCAACAAAGTCCTTAAACAATGCAGCAGAGTCCTTAAATAATGCAGAAGAGTCCTTAAATAATGCAACCAAGACCTTAAATAATGCAGCAGAGTCCTTAAATAATGCAACAAAGTACTTAAATAATGCAGCAGAGTCCTTAAGTACCGTAGCAGAGTCCTTAAATACTGCAGCAAAGTCCTTAAATAAAGCAGCAGAGTCCTTAAATAATGCAGCAAAGTCATTAAATAATGCAGCAGAGTCCTTAAATAATGCAACAAATTCCTTAAATAATGCAGCAGAGTCCTTAAATAATGCAACAAAGTCCTTAAATAATGCAGCAGAGTCCTTAAATAATGCAGCAGAGTACTGAAATACCGCAGCAGGGTCCTTAAATAATGCAGCAAAGTCGTTAAATAATGAAGTAGAGTCCTTTAATAATGCAACAAAGTCCTTAAATGATGCAGCAGAGTCCTTAAATAATGCAACAAAGTCCTTAAATAATGCAGCAGAGTCCTTAAATAATGCAACAAAGTCCTTAAACAATGCAGCAGAGTCCTTAAATAATGCAGAAGAGTCCTTAAATAATGCAACCAAGACCTTAAATAATGCAGCAGAGTCCTTAAATAATGCAACAAAGTACTTAAATAATGCAGCAGAGTCCTTAAGTACCGTAGCAGAGTCCTTAAATACTGCAGCAAAGTCCTTAAATAAAGCAGCAGAGTCCTTAAATAATGCAGCAAAGTCATTAAATAATGCAGCAGAGTCCTTAAATAATGCAACAAATTCCTTAAATAATGCAGCAGAGTCCTTAAATAATGCAATAAAGTCCATAAATAATGCAGCAAAGTCCTTAAATAATTCAGCAGAGTGCTGAAATACCGCAGCAGGGTCCTTAAATAATGCAGCAGAGTCCTTAAATAATGCAACAAAGTCCTTAAATAATGCAGCAGGGTCCTTAAATAATGCAACAAAGTCCTTAAATAATGCAGCAGAGTCCTTAAAAAATTCAGCAAAGTCTGTAAATAATGCAGCAGAGTCCTTAAATAATCCAGCCAAGTCCTTAAATAATGCAACAACGTCCTTAAATAATGCAGCAGATTACTGAAATACTGCAGCAGGGTCCTTAAATAATGCAGCAGAGTCCTTAAATAATGCAACAAAGTCCTTAAATAATGCAGCAGAGTCCTTAAATAATGCAACAAAGTCCTTAAATAATGCAGCAGAGTCCTTAAATAATGCAGTAAAGTCCTTAAATAATGCAGCACAGTCCTTAAATAATACAGCCAAGTCCTTAAATAATGCAGCAAAGTCTTTAAATAATGCAATAAAGTCCATAAATAATGCAGCAAAATCCTTAAATAATGCAGCAGAGTACTGAAATACCGCAGCAGGATCCTTAAATAATGCAGCAGAGTCCTTAAATAATGCAACAAAGTCCTTAAATAATGCAGAACAGTCCTTAAATAATGCAATAAAGTCCTTAAATAATGCAGCAAAGTCCTTAAATATTGCAGCAGAGTCCTTAAATAATGCAACAAAGTCCTTAAATAATGCAACAAAGTCCTTAAATAATGCAGCAGAGTCCTTAAATAATGCAGCAGAGTCCTTAAATAATCCAGCCAAGTCCTTAAATACTGCAGCAGAGTACTTAAATAATGCAGCAAGGTCCTTAAATAATGCAGCAGAGTCCTTAAATAATGCAGCAAAGTCCTTAAATAATGCAGCACAGTCCTTAAATAATCCAGCCAAGTCCTTAAATAATGCAGCAAAGTCTTTAAATAATGCAATAAAGTCCATAAATGATGCAGCAAATTCCTTAAACAATGCAGCAGAGTACTGAAATACCGCAGCAGAATCCTTAAATAATGCAACAGAGTCCTTAAATAATGCAGCAGAGTCCTTAAATAATGCAACAAAGTCCTTAAATAATGCAGCAGAGTCCTTAAATAATGCAACAAAGTCCTTAAATAATGCAGCAGAGTCCTTAAATAATGCAGCACATTCCTTAAATAATACAGCAGAGTCCTTAAATAATCCAGCCAAGTCCTTAAATAATGCAGCAGAGTCCTTAAATAATGCAGAAAAGTCCTTAAATAATGCAGCAGAGTCCTTAAATACTGCAGCAGAGTCCATAAATAATGCAGCAAAGTCCTTAAATACCACAGCAGAGTCGTTAAATAATGCAGCAAAGTCTTTAAATAATGCAGCACAGTCCTTAAATAATCCAGCCAAGTCCTTAAATAATGCAGCAGTCCTTAAATAATGCAGAAAAGTCCTTAAATAATGCAGCAGAGTCCTTAAATACTTCTGCATAGTCCTTAAATAATGCAGCAAAGTCCTTGAATAATGCAGCAGAGTCCTTAAATAATGCAACAAAGTCCTTAAATAATGCAGAAGAGTCCTTAAATAATGCAGCAAATTCCTTAAATAATGCAGCAAAGTCTTTAAATAATGCAATAAAGTCCATAAATAATGCAGCAAAGTTCTTAAATAATGCAGCAGAGTCCTTAAATACCACAGCAGAGTCCTTAAATAATGCAGCAAAGTCTTTAAATAATGCAACAAAGTCCTTAAATAATGCAGCAGAGACCTTAAATAATGCAGAAGAGTCCTTAAATAATCCAGCCAAGTCCTTAAATAATCCAGCCAAGTCCTTAAATAATGCAACAAAATCCTTAAATAATGCAGAAGAGTCCTTAAATAATCCAGCCAAGTCCTTAAATCATGCAGCAGGGTCCTTAAATAATCCAGCCAAGTCCTTAAATAATGCAGCAGAGTCCTTAAATAATGCAATAAAGTCCATAAATAATGCAGCAAAGTCCTTAAATAATTAAGCAGAGTGCTGAAATACCGCAGCAGGGTCCTTAAATAATGCAGCAGAGTCCTTAAATAATGCAACAAAGTCCTTACATAATGCAGCAGGGTCCTTAAATAATGCAAAAAAGTCCTTAAATAATGCAGCAGATTCCTTAAAAAATGCAGCAAAGTCCGTAAATAATGCAGCAGAGTCCTTAAATAATCCAGCCAAGTCCTTAAATAATGCAACAAAGTCCTTAAATAATGCAGCAGATTACTGAAATACTGCAGCAGGGTCTTTAAATAATGCAGCAGAGTCCTTAAATAATGCAACAAAGTCCTTAAATAATGCAGCAGAGTCCTTAAATAATGCAACAAAGTCCTTAAACAATGCAGCAGAGTCCTTAAATAATGCAGAAGAGTCCTTAAATAATGCAACCAAGACCTTAAATAATGCAGCAGAGTCCTTAAATAATGCAACAAAGTACTTAAATAATGCAGCAGAGTCCTTAAGTACCGTAGCAGAGTCCTTAAATACTGCAGCAAAGTCCTTAAATAAAGCAGCAGAGTCCTTAAATAATGCAGCAAAGTCATTAAATAATGCAGCAGAGTCCTTAAATAATGCAACAAATTCCTTAAATAATGCAGCAGAGTCCTTAAATAATGCAATAAAGTCCATAAATAATGCAGCAAAGTCCTTAAATAATTCAGCAGAGTGCTGAAATACCGCAGCAGGGTCCTTAAATAATGCAGCAGAGTCCTTAAATAATGCAACAAAGTCCTTAAATAATGCAGCAGGGTCCTTAAATAATGCAACAAAGTCCTTAAATAATGCAGCAGAGTCCTTAAAAAATTCAGCAAAGTCTGTAAATAATGCAGCAGAGTCCTTAAATAATCCAGCCAAGTCCTTAAATAATGCAACAACGTCCTTAAATAATGCAGCAGATTACTGAAATACTGCAGCAGGGTCCTTAAATAATGCAGCAGAGTCCTTAAATAATGCAACAAAGTCCTTAAATAATGCAGCAGAGTCCTTAAATAATGCAACAAAGTCCTTAAATAATGCAGCAGAGTCCTTAAATAATGCAGTAAAGTCCTTAAATAATGCAGCACAGTCCTTAAATAATACAGCCAAGTCCTTAAATAATGCAGCAAAGTCTTTAAATAATGCAATAAAGTCCATAAATAATGCAGCAAAATCCTTAAATAATGCAGCAGAGTACTGAAATACCGCAGCAGGATCCTTAAATAATGCAGCAGAGTCCTTAAATAATGCAACAAAGTCCTTAAATAATGCAGAACAGTCCTTAAATAATGCAATAAAGTCCTTAAATAATGCAGCAAAGTCCTTAAATATTGCAGCAGAGTCCTTAAATAATGCAACAAAGTCCTTAAATAATGCAACAAAGTCCTTAAATAATGCAGCAGAGTCCTTAAATAATGCAGCAGAGTCCTTAAATAATCCAGCCAAGTCCTTAAATACTGCAGCAGAGTACTTAAATAATGCAGCAAGGTCCTTAAATAATGCAGCAGAGTCCTTAAATAATGCAGCAAAGTCCTTAAATAATGCAGCACAGTCCTTAAATAATCCAGCCAAGTCCTTAAATAATGCAGCAAAGTCTTTAAATAATGCAATAAAGTCCATAAATGATGCAGCAAATTCCTTAAACAATGCAGCAGAGTACTGAAATACCGCAGCAGAATCCTTAAATAATGCAACAGAGTCCTTAAATAATGCAGCAGAGTCCTTAAATAATGCAACAAAGTCCTTAAATAATGCAGCAGAGTCCTTAAATAATGCAACAAAGTCCTTAAATAATGCAGCAGAGTCCTTAAATAATGCAGCACATTCCTTAAATAATACAGCAGAGTCCTTAAATAATCCAGCCAAGTCCTTAAATAATGCAGCAGAGTCCTTAAATAATGCAGAAAAGTCCTTAAATAATGCAGCAGAGTCCTTAAATACTGCAGCAGAGTCCATAAATAATGCAGCAAAGTCCTTAAATACCACAGCAGAGTCGTTAAATAATGCAGCAAAGTCTTTAAATAATGCAGCACAGTCCTTAAATAATCCAGCCAAGTCCTTAAATAATGCAGCAGAGTCCTTAAATAATGCAGAAAAGTCCTTAAATAATGCAGCAGAGTCCTTAAATACTTCTGCATAGTCCTTAAATAATGCAGCAAAGTCCTTGAATAATGCAGCAGAGTCCTTAAATAATGCAACAAAGTCCTTAAATAATGCAGAAGAGTCCTTAAATAATGCAGCAAATTCCTTAAATAATGCAGCAAAGTCTTTAAATAATGCAATAAAGTCCATAAATAATGCAGCAAAGTTCTTAAATAATGCAGCAGAGTCCTTAAATACCACAGCAGAGTCCTTAAATAATGCAGCAAAGTCTTTAAATAATGCAACAAAGTCCTTAAATAATGCAGCAGAGACCTTAAATAATGCAGAAGAGTCCTTAAATAATCCAGCCAAGTCCTTAAATAATCCAGCCAAGTCCTTAAATAATGCAACAAAATCCTTAAATAATGCAGAAGAGTCCTTAAATAATCCAGCCAAGTCCTTAAATCATGCAGCAGGGTCCTTAAATAATCCAGCCAAGTCCTTAAATAATGCAGCAGAGTCCTTAAATAATGCAATAAAGTCCATAAATAATGCAGCAAAGTCCTTAAATAATTAAGCAGAGTGCTGAAATACCGCAGCAGGGTCCTTAAATAATGCAGCAGAGTCCTTAAATAATGCAACAAAGTCCTTACATAATGCAGCAGGGTCCTTAAATAATGCAAAAAAGTCCTTAAATAATGCAGCAGATTCCTTAAAAAATGCAGCAAAGTCCGTAAATAATGCAGCAGAGTCCTTAAATAATCCAGCCAAGTCCTTAAATAATGCAACAAAGTCCTTAAATAATGCAGCAGATTACTGAAATACTGCAGCAGGGTCTTTAAATAATGCAGCAGAGTTCTTAAATAATGCAACAAAGTCCTTAAATAATGCAGCAGAGTCCTTAAATAATGCAACAAAGTCCTTAAATAATGCAGCAGAGTCCTTAAGTAATGCAGCAAAGTCCTTAAATAATGCAGCACAGTCCTTAAATAATCCAGCCAAGTCCTTAAAAAATGCAGCAAAGTCTTTAAATAATGCAATAAAGTCCATAAATGATGCAGCAAATTCCTTAAATAATGCAGCAGAGTACTGAAATACCGCAGCAGAATCCTTAAATAATGCAACAGAGTCCTTAAATAATGCAGCAGAGTCCTTAAATAATGCAACAAAGTCCTTAAATAATGCAGCAGAGTCCTTAAATAATGCAACAAAGTCCTTAAATAATGCAGCAGAGTCCTTAAATAATGCAGAACATTCCTTAAATAATACAGCAGAGTCCTTAAATAATCCAGCCAAGTCCTTAAATAATGCAGCAGAGTCCTTAAATAATGCAGAAAAGTCCTTAAATAATGCAGCAGAGTCCTTAAATACTGCAGCAGAGTCCTTAAATAATGCAGCAAAGTCCTTAAATACCACAGCAGAGTCCTTAAATAATGCAGCAAAGTCTTTAAATAATGCAGCACAGTCCTTAAATAATCCAGCCAAGTCCTTAAATAATGCAGCAGAGTCCTTAAATAATGCAGAAAAGTCCTTAAATAATGCAGCAGAGTCCTTAAATACTTCTGCATAGTCCTTAAATAATGCAGCAAAGTCCTTGAATAATGCAGCAGAGTCCTTAAATAATGCAACAAAGTCCTTAAATAATGCAGAAGAGTCCTTAAATTATGCAGCAAATTCCTTAAATAATGCAGCAAAGTCTTTAAATAATGCAATAAAGTCCATAAATAATGCAGCAAAGTCCTTAAATAATGCAGCAGTGTCCTTAAATAATGCAACAAAGTCCTTAAATAATGCAGCAGAGTCCTTAAATAATGCAGCAGAGTACTGAAATACCGCAGCAGGGTCCTTAAATAATGCAGCAAAGTCGTTAAATAATGAAGTAGAGTCCTTTAATAATGCAACAAAGTCCTTAAATGATGCAGCAGAGTCCTTAAATAATGCAACAAAGTCCTTAAATAATGCAGCAGAGTCCTTAAATAATGCAACAAAGTCCTTAAACAATGCAGCAGAGTCCTTAAATAATGCAGAAGAGTCCTTAAATAATGCAACCAAGACCTTAAATAATGCAGCAGAGTCCTTAAATAATGCAACAAAGTACTTAAATAATGCAGCAGAGTCCTTAAGTACCGTAGCAGAGTCCTTAAATACTGCAGCAAAGTCCTTAAATAAAGCAGCAGAGTCCTTAAATAATGCAGCAAAGTCATTAAATAATGCAGCAGAGTCCTTAAATAATGCAACAAATTCCTTAAATAATGCAGCAGAGTCCTTAAATAATGCAATAAAGTCCATAAATAATGCAGCAAAGTCCTTAAATAATTCAGCAGAGTGCTGAAATACCGCAGCAGGGTCCTTAAATAATGCAGCAGAGTCCTTAAATAATGCAACAAAGTCCTTAAATAATGCAGCAGGGTCCTTAAATAATGCAACAAAGTCCTTAAATAATGCAGCAGAGTCCTTAAAAAATTCAGCAAAGTCTGTAAATAATGCAGCAGAGTCCTTAAATAATCCAGCCAAGTCCTTAAATAATGCAACAACGTCCTTAAATAATGCAGCAGATTACTGAAATACTGCAGCAGGGTCCTTAAATAATGCAGCAGAGTCCTTAAATAATGCAACAAAGTCCTTAAATAATGCAGCAGAGTCCTTAAATAATGCAACAAAGTCCTTAAATAATGCAGCAGAGTCCTTAAATAATGCAGTAAAGTCCTTAAATAATGCAGCACAGTCCTTAAATAATACAGCCAAGTCCTTAAATAATGCAGCAAAGTCTTTAAATAATGCAATAAAGTCCATAAATAATGCAGCAAAGTCCTTAAATAATGCAGCAGAGTACTGAAATACCGCAGCAGGATCCTTAAATAATGCAGCAGAGTCCTTAAATAATGCAACAAAGTCCTTAAATAATGCAGAACAGTCATTAAATAATGCAATAAAGTCCTTAAATAATGCAGCAAAGTCCTTAAATATTGCAGCAGAGTCCTTAAATAATGCAACAAAGTCCTTAAATAATGCAACAAAGTCCTTAAATAATGCAGCAGAGTCCTTAAATAATGCAGCAGAGTCCTTAAATAATCCAGCCAAGTCCTTAAATACTGCAGCAGAGTACTTAAATAATGCAGCAAGGTCCTTAAATAATGCAGCAGAGTCCTTAAATAATGCAGCAAAGTCCTTAAATAATGCAGCACAGTCCTTAAATAATCCAGCCAAGTCCTTAAATAATGCAGCAAAGTCTTTAAATAATGCAATAAAGTCCATAAATGATGCAGCAAATTCCTTAAACAATGCAGCAGAGTACTGAAATACCGCAGCAGAATCCTTAAATAATGCAACAGAGTCCTTAAATAATGCAGCAGAGTCCTTAAATAATGCAACAAAGTCCTTAAATAATGCAGCAGAGTCCTTAAATAATGCAACAAAGTCCTTAAATAATGCAGCAGAGTCCTTAAATAATGCAGCACATTCCTTAAATAATACAGCAGAGTCCTTAAATAATCCAGCCAAGTCCTTAAATAATGCAGCAGAGTCCTTAAATAATGCAGAAAAGTCCTTAAATAATGCAGCAGAGTCCTTAAATACTGCAGCAGAGTCCATAAATAATGCAGCAAAGTCCTTAAATACCACAGCAGAGTCGTTAAATAATGCAGCAAAGTCTTTAAATAATGCAGCACAGTCCTTAAATAATCCAGCCAAGTCCTTAAATAATGCAGCAGAGTCCTTAAATAATGCAGAAAAGTCCTTAAATAATGCAGCAGAGTCCTTAAATACTTCTGCATAGTCCTTAAATAATGCAGCAAAGTCCTTGAATAATGCAGCAGAGTCCTTAAATAATGCAACAAAGTCCTTAAATAATGCAGAAGAGTCCTTAAATAATGCAGCAAATTCCTTAAATAATGCAGCAAAGTCTTTAAATAATGCAATAAAGTCCATAAATAATGCAGCAAAGTTCTTAAATAATGCAGCAGAGTCCTTAAATACCACAGCAGAGTCCTTAAATAATGCAGCAAAGTCTTTAAATAATGCAACAAAGTCCTTAAATAATGCAGCAGAGACCTTAAATAATGCAGAAGAGTCCTTAAATAATCCAGCCAAGTCCTTAAATAATCCAGCCAAGTCCTTAAATAATGCAACAAAATCCTTAAATAATGCAGAAGAGTCCTTAAATAATCCAGCCAAGTCCTTAAATCATGCAGCAGGGTCCTTAAATAATCCAGCCAAGTCCTTAAATAATGCAGCAGAGTCCTTAAATAATGCAATAAAGTCCATAAATAATGCAGCAAAGTCCTTAAATAATTAAGCAGAGTGCTGAAATACCGCAGCAGGGTCCTTAAATAATGCAGCAGAGTCCTTAAATAATGCAACAAAGTCCTTACATAATGCAGCAGGGTCCTTAAATAATGCAAAAAAGTCCTTAAATAATGCAGCAGATTCCTTAAAAAATGCAGCAAAGTCCGTAAATAATGCAGCAGAGTCCTTAAATAATCCAGCCAAGTCCTTAAATAATGCAACAAAGTCCTTAAATAATGCAGCAGATTACTGAAATACTGCAGCAGGGTCTTTAAATAATGCAGCAGAGTTCTTAAATAATGCAACAAAGTCCTTAAATAATGCAGCAGAGTCCTTAAATAATGCAACAAAGTCCTTAAATAATGCAGCAGAGTCCTTAAGTAATGCAGCAAAGTCCTTAAATAATGCAGCACAGTCCTTAAATAATCCAGCCAAGTCCTTAAATAATGCAGCAAAGTCTTTAAATAATGCAATAAAGTCCATAAATGATGCAGCAAATTCCTTAAATAATGCAGCAGAGTACTGAAATACCGCAGCAGAATCCTTAAATAATGCAACAGAGTCCTTAAATAATGCAGCAGAGTCCTTAAATAATGCAACAAAGTCCTTAAATAATGCAGCAGAGTCCTTAAATAATGCAACAAAGTCCTTAAATAATGCAGCAGAGTCCTTAAATAATGCAGAACATTCCTTAAATAATACAGCAGAGTCCTTAAATAATCCAGCCAAGTCCTTAAATAATGCAGCAGAGTCCTTAAATAATGCAGAAAAGTCCTTAAATAATGCAGCAGAGTCCTTAAATACTGCAGCAGAGTCCTTAAATAATGCAGCAAAGTCCTTAAATACCACAGCAGAGTCCTTAAATAATGCAGCAAAGTCTTTAAATAATGCAGCACAGTCCTTAAATAATCCAGCCAAGTCCTTAAATAATGCAGCAGAGTCCTTAAATAATGCAGAAAAGTCCTTAAATAATGCAGCAGAGTCCTTAAATACTTCTGCATAGTCCTTAAATAATGCAGCAAAGTCCTTGAATAATGCAGCAGAGTCCTTAAATAATGCAACAAAGTCCTTAAATAATGCAGAAGAGTCCTTAAATTATGCAGCAAATTCCTTAAATAATGCAGCAAAGTCTTTAAATAATGCAATAAAGTCCATAAATAATGCAGCAAAGTCCTTAAATAATGCAGCAGTGTCCTTAAATAATGCAACAAAGTCCTTAAATAATGCAGCAGAGTCCTTAAATAATGCAGCAGAGTACTGAAATACCGCAGCAGGGTCCTTAAATAATGCAGCAAAGTCGTTAAATAATGAAGTAGAGTCCTTTAATAATGCAACAAAGTCCTTAAATGATGCAGCAGAGTCCTTAAATAATGCAACAAAGTCCTTAAATAATGCAGCAGAGTCCTTAAATAATGCAACAAAGTCCTTAAACAATGCAGCAGAGTCCTTAAATAATGCAGAAGAGTCCTTAAATAATGCAACCAAGACCTTAAATAATGCAGCAGAGTCCTTAAATAATGCAACAAAGTACTTAAATAATGCAGCAGAGTCCTTAAGTACCGTAGCAGAGTCCTTAAATACTGCAGCAAAGTCCTTAAATAAAGCAGCAGAGTCCTTAAATAATGCAGCAAAGTCATTAAATAATGCAGCAGAGTCCTTAAATAATGCAACAAATTCCTTAAATAATGCAGCAGAGTCCTTAAATAATGCAACAAAGTCCTTAAATAATGCAGCAGAGTCCTTAAATAATGCAGCAGAGTACTGAAATACCGCAGCAGGGTCCTTAAATAATGCAGCAAAGTCGTTAAATAATGAAGTAGAGTCCTTTAATAATGCAACAAAGTCCTTAAATGATGCAGCAGAGTCCTTAAATAATGCAACAAAGTCCTTAAATAATGCAGCAGAGTCCTTAAATAATGCAACAAAGTCCTTAAACAATGCAGCAGAGTCCTTAAATAATGCAGAAGAGTCCTTAAATAATGCAACCAAGACCTTAAATAATGCAGCAGAGTCCTTAAATAATGCAACAAAGTACTTAAATAATGCAGCAGAGTCCTTAAGTACCGTAGCAGAGTCCTTAAATACTGCAGCAAAGTCCTTAAATAAAGCAGCAGAGTCCTTAAATAATGCAGCAAAGTCATTAAATAATGCAGCAGAGTCCTTAAATAATGCAACAAATTCCTTAAATAATGCAGCAGAGTCCTTAAATAATGCAATAAAGTCCATAAATAATGCAGCAAAGTCCTTAAATAATTCAGCAGAGTGCTGAAATACCGCAGCAGGGTCCTTAAATAATGCAGCAGAGTCCTTAAATAATGCAACAAAGTCCTTAAATAATGCAGCAGGGTCCTTAAATAATGCAACAAAGTCCTTAAATAATGCAGCAGAGTCCTTAAAAAATTCAGCAAAGTCTGTAAATAATGCAGCAGAGTCCTTAAATAATCCAGCCAAGTCCTTAAATAATGCAACAACGTCCTTAAATAATGCAGCAGATTACTGAAATACTGCAGCAGGGTCCTTAAATAATGCAGCAGAGTCCTTAAATAATGCAACAAAGTCCTTAAATAATGCAGCAGAGTCCTTAAATAATGCAACAAAGTCCTTAAATAATGCAGCAGAGTCCTTAAATAATGCAGTAAAGTCCTTAAATAATGCAGCACAGTCCTTAAATAATACAGCCAAGTCCTTAAATAATGCAGCAAAGTCTTTAAATAATGCAATAAAGTCCATAAATAATGCAGCAAAATCCTTAAATAATGCAGCAGAGTACTGAAATACCGCAGCAGGATCCTTAAATAATGCAGCAGAGTCCTTAAATAATGCAACAAAGTCCTTAAATAATGCAGAACAGTCCTTAAATAATGCAATAAAGTCCTTAAATAATGCAGCAAAGTCCTTAAATATTGCAGCAGAGTCCTTAAATAATGCAACAAAGTCCTTAAATAATGCAACAAAGTCCTTAAATAATGCAGCAGAGTCCTTAAATAATGCAGCAGAGTCCTTAAATAATCCAGCCAAGTCCTTAAATACTGCAGCAGAGTACTTAAATAATGCAGCAAGGTCCTTAAATAATGCAGCAGAGTCCTTAAATAATGCAGCAAAGTCCTTAAATAATGCAGCACAGTCCTTAAATAATCCAGCCAAGTCCTTAAATAATGCAGCAAAGTCTTTAAATAATGCAATAAAGTCCATAAATGATGCAGCAAATTCCTTAAACAATGCAGCAGAGTACTGAAATACCGCAGCAGAATCCTTAAATAATGCAACAGAGTCCTTAAATAATGCAGCAGAGTCCTTAAATAATGCAACAAAGTCCTTAAATAATGCAGCAGAGTCCTTAAATAATGCAACAAAGTCCTTAAATAATGCAGCAGAGTCCTTAAATAATGCAGCACATTCCTTAAATAATACAGCAGAGTCCTTAAATAATCCAGCCAAGTCCTTAAATAATGCAGCAGAGTCCTTAAATAATGCAGAAAAGTCCTTAAATAATGCAGCAGAGTCCTTAAATACTGCAGCAGAGTCCATAAATAATGCAGCAAAGTCCTTAAATACCACAGCAGAGTCGTTAAATAATGCAGCAAAGTCTTTAAATAATGCAGCACAGTCCTTAAATAATCCAGCCAAGTCCTTAAATAATGCAGCAGAGTCCTTAAATAATGCAGAAAAGTCCTTAAATAATGCAGCAGAGTCCTTAAATACTTCTGCATAGTCCTTAAATAATGCAGCAAAGTCCTTGAATAATGCAGCAGAGTCCTTAAATAATGCAACAAAGTCCTTAAATAATGCAGAAGAGTCCTTAAATAATGCAGCAAATTCCTTAAATAATGCAGCAAAGTCTTTAAATAATGCAATAAAGTCCATAAATAATGCAGCAAAGTTCTTAAATAATGCAGCAGAGTCCTTAAATACCACAGCAGAGTCCTTAAATAATGCAGCAAAGTCTTTAAATAATGCAACAAAGTCCTTAAATAATGCAGCAGAGACCTTAAATAATGCAGAAGAGTCCTTAAATAATCCAGCCAAGTCCTTAAATAATCCAGCCAAGTCCTTAAATAATGCAACAAAATCCTTAAATAATGCAGAAGAGTCCTTAAATAATCCAGCCAAGTCCTTAAATCATGCAGCAGGGTCCTTAAATAATCCAGCCAAGTCCTTAAATAATGCAGCAGAGTCCTTAAATAATGCAATAAAGTCCATAAATAATGCAGCAAAGTCCTTAAATAATTAAGCAGAGTGCTGAAATACCGCAGCAGGGTCCTTAAATAATGCAGCAGAGTCCTTAAATAATGCAACAAAGTCCTTACATAATGCAGCAGGGTCCTTAAATAATGCAAAAAAGTCCTTAAATAATGCAGCAGATTCCTTAAAAAATGCAGCAAAGTCCGTAAATAATGCAGCAGAGTCCTTAAATAATCCAGCCAAGTCCTTAAATAATGCAACAAAGTCCTTAAATAATGCAGCAGATTACTGAAATACTGCAGCAGGGTCTTTAAATAATGCAGCAGAGTTCTTAAATAATGCAACAAAGTCCTTAAATAATGCAGCAGAGTCCTTAAATAATGCAACAAAGTCCTTAAATAATGCAGCAGAGTCCTTAAGTAATGCAGCAAAGTCCTTAAATAATGCAGCACAGTCCTTAAATAATCCAGCCAAGTCCTTAAATAATGCAGCAAAGTCTTTAAATAATGCAATAAAGTCCATAAATGATGCAGCAAATTCCTTAAATAATGCAGCAGAGTACTGAAATACCGCAGCAGAATCCTTAAATAATGCAACAGAGTCCTTAAATAATGCAGCAGAGTCCTTAAATAATGCAACAAAGTCCTTAAATAATGCAGCAGAGTCCTTAAATAATGCAACAAAGTCCTTAAATAATGCAGCAGAGTCCTTAAATAATGCAGAACATTCCTTAAATAATACAGCAGAGTCCTTAAATAATCCAGCCAAGTCCTTAAATAATGCAGCAGAGTCCTTAAATAATGCAGAAAAGTCCTTAAATAATGCAGCAGAGTCCTTAAATACTGCAGCAGAGTCCTTAAATAATGCAGCAAAGTCCTTAAATACCACAGCAGAGTCCTTAAATAATGCAGCAAAGTCTTTAAATAATGCAGCACAGTCCTTAAATAATCCAGCCAAGTCCTTAAATAATGCAGCAGAGTCCTTAAATAATGCAGAAAAGTCCTTAAATAATGCAGCAGAGTCCTTAAATAATGCAGAAAAGTCCTTAAATAATGCAGCAGAGTCCTTAAATACTGCAGCAGAGTCCTTAAATAATGCAGCAAAGTCCTTAAATACCACAGCAGAGTAATTAAATAATGCAGCAAAGTCTTTAAATAATGCAGCACAGTCCTTAAATAATCCAGCCAAGTCCTTAAATAATGCAGCAGAGTCCTTAAATAATGCAGAAAAGTCCTTAAATAATGCAGCAGAGTCCTTAAATACTTCTGCATAGTCCTTAAATAATGCAGCAAAGTCCTTGAATAATGCAGCAGAGTCCTTAAATAATGCAACAAAGTCCTTAAATAATGCAGAAGAGTCCTTAAATAATGCAGCAAATTCCTTAAATAATGCAGCAAAGTCTTTAAATAATGCAATAAAGTCCATAAATAATGCAGCAAAGTCCTTAAATAATGCAGCAGTGTCCTTAAATAATGCAACAAAGTCCTTAAATAATGCAGCAGAGTCCTTAAATAATGCAGCAGAGTACTGAAATACCGCAGCAGGGTCCTTAAATAATGCAGCAAAGTCGTTAAATAATGAAGTAGAGTCCTTTAATAATGCAACAAAGTCCTTAAATGATGCAGCAGAGTCCTTAAATAATGCAACAAAGTCCTTAAATAATGCAGCAGAGTCCTTAAATAATGCAACAAAGTCCTTAAACAATGCAGCAGAGTCCTTAAATAATGCAGAAGAGTCCTTAAATAATGCAACCAAGACCTTAAATAATGCAGCAGAGTCCTTAAATAATGCAACAAAGTACTTAAATAATGCAGCAGAGTCCTTAAGTACCGTAGCAGAGTCCTTAAATACTGCAGCAAAGTCCTTAAATAAAGCAGCAGAGTCCTTAAATAATGCAGCAAAGTCATTAAATAATGCAGCAGAGTCCTTAAATAATGCAACAAATTCCTTAAATAATGCAGCAGAGTCCTTAAATAATGCAACAAAGTCCTTAAATAATGCAGCAGAGTTCTTAAATAATGCAGCAGAGTACTGAAATACCGCAGCAGGGTCCTTAAATAATGCAGCAAAGTCGTTAAATAATGAAGTAGAGTCCTTTAATAATGCAACAAAGTCCTTAAATGATGCAGCAGAGTCCTTAAATAATGCAACAAAGTCCTTAAATAATGCAGCAGAGTCCTTAAATAATGCAACAAAGTCCTTAAACAATGCAGCAGAGTCCTTAAATAATGCAGAAGAGTCCTTAAATAATGCAACCAAGACCTTAAATAATGCAGCAGAGTCCTTAAATAATGCAACAAAGTACTTAAATAATGCAGCAGAGTCCTTAAGTACCGTAGCAGAGTCCTTAAATACTGCAGCAAAGTCCTTAAATAAAGCAGCAGAGTCCTTAAATAATGCAGCAAAGTCATTAAATAATGCAGCAGAGTCCTTAAATAATGCAACAAATTCCTTAAATAATGCAGCAGAGTCCTTAAATAATGCAATAAAGTCCATAAATAATGCAGCAAAGTCCTTAAATAATTCAGCAGAGTGCTGAAATACCGCAGCAGGGTCCTTAAATAATGCAGCAGAGTCCTTAAATAATGCAACAAAGTCCTTAAATAATGCAGCAGGGTCCTTAAATAATGCAACAAAGTCCTTAAATAATGCAGCAGAGTCCTTAAAAAATTCAGCAAAGTCTGTAAATAATGCAGCAGAGTCCTTAAATAATCCAGCCAAGTCCTTAAATAATGCAACAACGTCCTTAAATAATGCAGCAGATTACTGAAATACTGCAGCAGGGTCCTTAAATAATGCAGCAGAGTCCTTAAATAATGCAACAAAGTCCTTAAATAATGCAGCAGAGTCCTTAAATAATTCAACAAAGTCCTTAAATAATGCAGCAGAGTCCTTAAATAATGCAGTAAAGTCCTTAAATAATGCAGCACAGTCCTTAAATAATACAGCCAAGTCCTTAAATAATGCAGCAAAGTCTTTAAATAATGCAATAAAGTCCATAAATAATGCAGCAAAATCCTTAAATAATGCAGCAGAGTACTGAAATACCGCAGCAGGATCCTTAAATAATGCAGCAGAGTCCTTAAATAATGCAACAAAGTCCTTAAATAATGCAGAACAGTCCTTAAATAATGCAATAAAGTCCTTAAATAATGCAGCAAAGTCCTTAAATATTGCAGCAGAGTCCTTAAATAATGCAACAAAGTCCTTAAATAATGCAACAAAGTCCTTAAATAATGCAGCAGAGTCCTTAAATAATGCAACAAAGTCCTTAAATAATGCAGCAGAGTCCTTAAATAATGCAGCACATTCCTTAAATAATACAGCAGAGTCCTTAAATAATCCAGCCAAGTCCTTAAATAATGCAGCAGAGTCCTTAAATAATGCAGAAAAGTCCTTAAATAATGCAGCAGAGTCCTTAAATACTGCAGCAGAGTCCATAAATAATGCAGCAAAGTCCTTAAATACCACAGCAGAGTCCTTAAATAATGCAACAAAGTCCTTAAATAATGCAACAAAGTCCTTAAATAATGCAGCAGAGTCCTTAAATAATGCAGCAGAGTCCTTAAATAATCCAGCCAAGTCCTTAAATACTGCAGCAGAGTACTTAAATAATGCAGCAAGGTCCTTAAATAATGCAGCAGAGTCCTTAAATAATGCAGCAAAGTCCTTAAATAATGCAGCACAGTCCTTAAATAATCCAGCCAAGTCCTTAAATAATGCAGCAAAGTCTTTAAATAATGCAATAAAGTCCATAAATGATGCAGCAAATTCCTTAAACAATGCAGCAGAGTACTGAAATACCGCAGCAGAATCCTTAAATAATGCAACAGAGTCCTTAAATAATGCAGCAGAGTCCTTAAATAATGCAACAAAGTCCTTAAATAATGCAGCAGAGTCCTTAAATAATGCAACAAAGTCCTTAAATAATGCAGCAGAGTCCTTAAATAATGCAGCACATTCCTTAAATAATACAGCAGAGTCCTTAAATAATCCAGCCAAGTCCTTAAATAATGCAGCAGAGTCCTTAAATAATGCAGAAAAGTCCTTAAATAATGCAGCAGAGTCCTTAAATACTGCAGCAGAGTCCATAAATAATGCAGCAAAGTCCTTAAATACCACAGCAGAGTCGTTAAATAATGCAGCAAAGTCTTTAAATAATGCAGCACAGTCCTTAAATAATCCAGCCAAGTCCTTAAATAATGCAGCAGAGTCCTTAAATAATGCAGAAAAGTCCTTAAATAATGCAGCAGAGTCCTTAAATACTTCTGCATAGTCCTTAAATAATGCAGCAAAGTCCTTGAATAATGCAGCAGAGTCCTTAAATAATGCAACAAAGTCCTTAAATAATGCAGAAGAGTCCTTAAATAATGCAGCAAATTCCTTAAATAATGCAGCAAAGTCTTTAAATAATGCAATAAAGTCCATAAATAATGCAGCAAAGTTCTTAAATAATGCAGCAGAGTCCTTAAATACCACAGCAGAGTCCTTAAATAATGCAGCAAAGTCTTTAAATAATGCAACAAAGTCCTTAAATAATGCAGCAGAGACCTTAAATAATGCAGAAGAGTCCTTAAATAATCCAGCCAAGTCCTTAAATAATCCAGCCAAGTCCTTAAATAATGCAACAAAATCCTTAAATAATGCAGAAGAGTCCTTAAATAATCCAGCCAAGTCCTTAAATCATGCAGCAGGGTCCTTAAATAATCCAGCCAAGTCCTTAAATAATGCAGCAGAGTCCTTAAATAATGCAATAAAGTCCATAAATAATGCAGCAAAGTCCTTAAATAATTAAGCAGAGTGCTGAAATACCGCAGCAGGGTCCTTAAATAATGCAGCAGAGTCCTTAAATAATGCAACAAAGTCCTTACATAATGCAGCAGGGTCCTTAAATAATGCAAAAAAGTCCTTAAATAATGCAGCAGATTCCTTAAAAAATGCAGCAAAGTCCGTAAATAATGCAGCAGAGTCCTTAAATAATCCAGCCAAGTCCTTAAATAATGCAACAAAGTCCTTAAATAATGCAGCAGATTACTGAAATACTGCAGCAGGGTCTTTAAATAATGCAGCAGAGTTCTTAAATAATGCAACAAAGTCCTTAAATAATGCAGCAGAGTCCTTAAATAATGCAACAAAGTCCTTAAATAATGCAGCAGAGTCCTTAAGTAATGCAGCAAAGTCCTTAAATAATGCAGCACAGTCCTTAAATAATCCAGCCAAGTCCTTAAATAATGCAGCAAAGTCTTTAAATAATGCAATAAAGTCCATAAATGATGCAGCAAATTCCTTAAATAATGCAGCAGAGTACTGAAATACCGCAGCAGAATCCTTAAATAATGCAACAGAGTCCTTAAATAATGCAGCAGAGTCCTTAAATAATGCAACAAAGTCCTTAAATAATGCAGCAGAGTCCTTAAATAATGCAACAAAGTCCTTAAATAATGCAGCAGAGTCCTTAAATAATGCAGAACATTCCTTAAATAATACAGCAGAGTCCTTAAATAATCCAGCCAAGTCCTTAAATAATGCAGCAGAGTCCTTAAATAATGCAGAAAAGTCCTTAAATAATGCAGCAGAGTCCTTAAATACTGCAGCAGAGTCCTTAAATAATGCAGCAAAGTCCTTAAATACCACAGCAGAGTCCTTAAATAATGCAGCAAAGTCTTTAAATAATGCAGCACAGTCCTTAAATAATCCAGCCAAGTCCTTAAATAATGCAGCAGAGTCCTTAAATAATGCAGAAAAGTCCTTAAATAATGCAGCAGAGTCCTTAAATACTTCTGCATAGTCCTTAAATAATGCAGCAAAGTCCTTGAATAATGCAGCAGAGTCCTTAAATAATGCAAAAAAGTCCTTAAATAATGCAGAAGAGTCCTTAAATAATGCAGCAAATTCCTTAAATAATGCAGCAAAGTCTTTAAATAATGCAATAAAGTCCATAAATAATGCAGCAAAGTTCTTAAATAATGCAGCAGAGTCCTTAAATACCACAGCAGAGTCCTTAAATAATGCAGCAAAGTCTTTAAATAATGCAACAAAGTCCTTAAATAATGCAGCAGAGACCTTAAATAATGCAGAAGAGTCCTTAAATAATCCAGCCAAGTCCTTAAATAATCCAGCCAAGTCCTTAAATAATGCAGCAGAGTCCTTAAATAATGCAACAAAATCCTTAAATAATGCAGAAGAGTCCTTAAATAATCCAGCCAAGTCCTTAAATCATACAGCAGGGTCCTTAAATAATCCAGCCAAGTCCTTAAATAATGCAGCAGAGTCCTTAAATAATGCAGCAAAGTCCTTAAATAATGCAGCAGAGTCCTTAAATACTTCAGCATAGTCCTTAAATAATGCAGCAAAGTCCTTGAATAATGCATCAGAGTCCTTAAATAATGCAACAAAGTCCTTAAATAATGCAGAAGAGTCCTTAAATAATGCAACAAAGTCCTTAAATAATGCAGCAGAATCCTTAAATAATGCAACAAAGTACTTAAATAATGCAGCAGAGTCCTTAAATAATGCAGCAAAGTCATTAAATAATGCTGTAGAGTCCTTAAATAATGCAGCAAATTCCTTAAATAATGCAGCAAAGTCTTTAAATAATGCAATAAAGTCCATAAATAATGCAGCAAAGTCCTTAAATAATGCAGCAGAGTACTGAAATACCGCAGCAGGGTCCTTAAATAATGCAGCAAAGTCGTTAAATAATGAAGTAGAGTCCTTAAATAATGCAACAACGTCCTTAAATGATGCAGCAGAGTCCTTAAATAATGCAACAAAGTCCTTAAATAATGCAGCAGAGTCCTTAAATAATGCAGCAGAGTAATGAAATACTGCAGCAGGGTCCTTAAATAATGCAGCAAAGTCCTTAAATAATGCAGCAGAGTCCTTAAATAATCCAGCCAAGTCCTTAAATAATGCAGCAGAGTCCTTAAATAATGCAACAAAGTCCTTAAATAATGCAGAACAGTCCTTAAATAATGCAATAAAGTCCTTAAATAATGCAGCAAAGTCCTTAAATAATGCAGCAGAGTCCTTAAATAATGCAACAAAGTCCTTAAATAATGCAACAAAGTCCTTAAATAATGCAGCAGAGTCCTTAAATAATGCAACAAAGTACTTAAATAATGCAGAAGAGTCCTTAAATAATGCAACAAAGTACTTATATAATGCAGCAGAGTCCTTAAGTACCGTATCAGAGTCCTTAAATAATGCAGCAAAGTCCTTAAATAATGCAGCAGAGTCCTTAAATAATGCAGCAAAGTCCTTAAATAATGCAACAAAGTCCTTAAATAATGCAGCAGATTACTGAAATACTGCAGCAGGGTCCTTAAATAATGCAGCAGAGTCTTTAAATAATGCAACAAAGTCCTTAAATAATGCAGCAGAGTCCTTAAATAATGCAACAAAGTCCTTAAATAATGCAGCAGAGTCCTTAAATAATGCAGCAGAGTACTGAAATACCGCAGCAGGGTCCTTAAATAATGCAGCAAAGTCGTTAAATAATGAAGTAGAGTCCTTTAATAATGCAACAAAGTCCTTAAATGATGCAGCAGAGTCCTTAAATAATGCAACAAAGTCCTTAAATAATGCAGCAGAGTCCTTAAATAATGCAACAAAGTCCTTAAACAATGCAGCAGAGTCCTTAAATAATGCAGAAGAGTCCTTAAATAATGCAACCAAGACCTTAAATAATGCAGCAGAGTCCTTAAATAATGCAACAAAGTACTTAAATAATGCAGCAGAGTCCTTAAGTACCGTAGCAGAGTCCTTAAATACTGCAGCAAAGTCCTTAAATAAAGCAGCAGAGTCCTTAAATAATGCAGCAAAGTCATTAAATAATGCAGCAGAGTCCTTAAATAATGCAACAAATTCCTTAAATAATGCAGCAGAGTCCTTAAATAATGCAACAAAGTCCTTAAATAATGCAGCAGAGTCCTTAAATAATGCAGCAGAGTACTGAAATACCGCAGCAGGGTCCTTAAATAATGCAGCAAAGTCGTTAAATAATGAAGTAGAGTCCTTTAATAATGCAACAAAGTCCTTAAATGATGCAGCAGAGTCCTTAAATAATGCAACAAAGTCCTTAAATAATGCAGCAGAGTCCTTAAATAATGCAACAAAGTCCTTAAACAATGCAGCAGAGTCCTTAAATAATGCAGAAGAGTCCTTAAATAATGCAACCAAGACCTTAAATAATGCAGCAGAGTCCTTAAATAATGCAACAAAGTACTTAAATAATGCAGCAGAGTCCTTAAGTACCGTAGCAGAGTCCTTAAATACTGCAGCAAAGTCCTTAAATAAAGCAGCAGAGTCCTTAAATAATGCAGCAAAGTCCTTAAATAATGCAGCAGAGTCCTTAAATAATGCAACAAATTCCTTAAATAATGCAGCAGAGTCCTTAAATAATGCAATAAAGTCCATAAATAATGCAGCAAAGTCCTTAAATAATTCAGCAGAGTGCTGAAATACCGCAGCAGGGTCCTTAAATAATGCAGCAGAGTCCTTAAATAATGCAACAAAGTCCTTAAATAATGCAGCAGGGTCCTTAAATAATGCAACAAAGTCCTTAAATAATGCAGCAGAGTCCTTAAAAAATTCAGCAAAGTCTGTAAATAATGCAGCAGAGTCCTTAAATAATCCAGCCAAGTCCTTAAATAATGCAACAACGTCCTTAAATAATGCAGCAGATTACTGAAATACTGCAGCAGGGTCCTTAAATAATGCAGCAGAGTCCTTAAATAATGCAACAAAGTCCTTAAATAATGCAGCAGAGTCCTTAAATAATGCAACAAAGTCCTTAAATAATGCAGCAGAGTCCTTAAATAATGCAGTAAAGTCCTTAAATAATGCAGCACAGTCCTTAAATAATACAGCCAAGTCCTTAAATAATGCAGCAAAGTCTTTAAATAATGCAATAAAGTCCATAAATAATGCAGCAAAGTCCTTAAATAATGCAGCAGAGTACTGAAATACCGCAGCAGGATCCTTAAATAATGCAGCAGAGTCCTTAAATAATGCAACAAAGTCCTTAAATAATGCAGAACAGTCCTCAAATAATGCAATAAAGTCCTTAAATAATGCAGCAAAGTCCTTAAATATTGCAGCAGAGTCCTTAAATAATGCAACAAAGTCCTTAAATAATGCAACAAAGTCCTTAAATAATGCAGCAGAGTCCTTAAATAATGCAGCAGAGTCCTTAAATAATCCAGCCAAGTCCTTAAATACTGCAGCAGAGTACTTAAATAATGCAGCAAGGTCCTTAAATAATGCAGCAGAGTCCTTAAATAATGCAGCAAAGTCCTTAAATAATGCAGCACAGTCCTTAAATAATCCAGCCAAGTCCTTAAATAATGCAGCAGAGTCCTTAAATAATGCAGAAAAGTCCTTAAATAATGCAGCAGAGTCCTTAAATACTTCTGCATAGTCCTTAAATAATGCAGCAAAGTCCTTGAATAATGCAGCAGAGTCCTTAAATAATGCAACAAAGTCCTTAAATAATGCAGAAGAGTCCTTAAATAATGCAGCAAATTCCTTAAATAATGCAGCAAAGTCTTTAAATAATGCAATAAAGTCCATAAATAATGCAGCAAAGTTCTTAAATAATGCAGCAGAGTCCTTAAATACCACAGCAGAGTCCTTAAATAATGCAGCAAAGTCTTTAAATAATGCAACAAAGTCCTTAAATAATGCAGCAGAGACCTTAAATAATGCAGAAGAGTCCTTAAATAATCCAGCCAAGTCCTTAAATAATCCAGCCAAGTCCTTAAATAATGCAACAAAATCCTTAAATAATGCAGAAGAGTCCTTAAATAATCCAGCCAAGTCCTTAAATCATGCAGCAGGGTCCTTAAATAATCCAGCCAAGTCCTTAAATAATGCAGCAGAGTCCTTAAATAATGCAATAAAGTCCATAAATAATGCAGCAAAGTCCTTAAATAATTAAGCAGAGTGCTGAAATACCGCAGCAGGGTCCTTAAATAATGCAGCAGAGTCCTTAAATAATGCAACAAAGTCCTTACATAATGCAGCAGGGTCCTTAAATAATGCAAAAAAGTCCTTAAATAATGCAGCAGATTCCTTAAAAAATGCAGCAAAGTCCGTAAATAATGCAGCAGAGTCCTTAAATAATCCAGCCAAGTCCTTAAATAATGCAACAAAGTCCTTAAATAATGCAGCAGATTACTGAAATACTGCAGCAGGGTCTTTAAATAATGCAGCAGAGTTCTTAAATAATGCAACAAAGTCCTTAAATAATGCAGCAGAGTCCTTAAATAATGCAACAAAGTCCTTAAATAATGCAGCAGAGTCCTTAAGTAATGCAGCAAAGTCCTTAAATAATGCAGCACAGTCCTTAAATAATCCAGCCAAGTCCTTAAATAATGCAGCAAAGTCTTTAAATAATGCAATAAAGTCCATAAATGATGCAGCAAATTCCTTAAATAATGCAGCAGAGTACTGAAATACCGCAGCAGAATCCTTAAATAATGCAACAGAGTCCTTAAATAATGCAGCAGAGTCCTTAAATAATGCAACAAAGTCCTTAAATAATGCAGCAGAGTCCTTAAATAATGCAACAAAGTCCTTAAATAATGCAGCAGAGTCCTTAAATAATGCAGAACATTCCTTAAATAATACAGCAGAGTCCTTAAATAATCCAGCCAAGTCCTTAAATAATGCAGCAGAGTCCTTAAATAATGCAGAAAAGTCCTTAAATAATGCAGCAGAGTCCTTAAATACTGCAGCAGAGTCCTTAAATAATGCAGCAAAGTCCTTAAATACCACAGCAGAGTCCTTAAATAATGCAGCAAAGTCTTTAAATAATGCAGCACAGTCCTTAAATAATCCAGCCAAGTCCTTAAATAATGCAGCAGAGTCCTTAAATAATGCAGAAAAGTCCTTAAATAATGCAGCAGAGTCCTTAAATACTTCTGCATAGTCCTTAAATAATGCAGCAAAGTCCTTGAATAATGCAGCAGAGTCCTTAAATAATGCAACAAAGTCCTTAAATAATGCAGAAGAGTCCTTAAATAATGCAGCAAATTCCTTAAATAATGCAGCAAAGTCTTTAAATAATGCAATAAAGTCCATAAATAATGCAGCAAAGTTCTTAAATAATGCAGCAGAGTCCTTAAATACCACAGCAGAGTCCTTAAATAATGCAGCAAAGTCTTTAAATAATGCAACAAAGTCCTTAAATAATGCAGCAGAGACCTTAAATAATGCAGAAGAGTCCTTAAATAATCCAGCCAAGTCCTTAAATAATCCAGCCAAGTCCTTAAATAATGCAGCAGAGTCCTTAAATAATGCAACAAAATCCTTAAATAATGCAGAAGAGTCCTTAAATAATCCAGCCAAGTCCTTAAATCATACAGCAGGGTCCTTAAATAATCCAGCCAAGTCCTTAAATAATGCAGCAGAGTCCTTAAATAATGCAGCAAAGTCCTTAAATAATGCAGCAGAGTCCTTAAATACTTCAGCATAGTCCTTAAATAATGCAGCAAAGTCCTTGAATAATGCATCAGAGTCCTTAAATAATGCAACAAAGTCCTTAAATAATGCAGAAGAGTCCTTAAATAATGCAACAAAGTCCTTAAATAATGCAGCAGAATCCTTAAATAATGCAACAAAGTACTTAAATAATGCAGCAGAGTCCTTAAATAATGCAGCAAAGTCATTAAATAATGCTGTAGAGTCCTTAAATAATGCAGCAAATTCCTTAAATAATGCAGCAAAGTCTTTAAATAATGCAATAAAGTCCATAAATAATGCAGCAAAGTCCTTAAATAATGCAGCAGAGTACTGAAATACCGCAGCAGGGTCCTTAAATAATGCAGCAAAGTCGTTAAATAATGAAGTAGAGTCCTTAAATAATGCAACAACGTCCTTAAATGATGCAGCAGAGTCCTTAAATAATGCAACAAAGTCCTTAAATAATGCAGCAGAGTACTGAAATACCGCAGCAGGATCCTTAAATAATGCAGCAGAGTCCTTAAATAATGCAACAAAGTCCTTAAATAATGCAGAACAGTCCTTAAATAATGCAATAAAGTCCTTAAATAATGCAGCAAAGTCCTTAAATAATGCAGCAGAGTCCTTAAATAATGCAACAAAGTCCTTAAATAATGCAACAAAGTCCTTAAATAATGCAGCAGAGTCCTTAAATAATGCAACAAAGTACTTAAATAATGCAGAAGAGTCCTTAAATAATGCAACAAAGTACTTATATAATGCAGCAGAGTCCTTAAGTACCGTATCAGAGTCCTTAAATAATGCAGCAAAGTCCTTAAATAATGCAGCAGAGTCCTTAAATAATGCAGCAAAGTCCTTAAATAATGCAACAAAGTCCTTAAATAATGCAGCAGATTACTGAAATACTGCAGCAGGGTCCTTAAATAATGCAGCAGAGTCTTTAAATAATGCAACAAAGTCCTTAAATAATGCAGCAGAGTCCTTAAATAATGCAACAAAGTCCTTAAATAATGCAGCAGAGTCCTTAAATAATGCAGCAGAGTACTGAAATACCGCAGCAGGGTCCTTAAATAATGCAGCAAAGTCGTTAAATAATGAAGTAGAGTCCTTTAATAATGCAACAAAGTCCTTAAATGATGCAGCAGAGTCCTTAAATAATGCAACAAAGTCCTTAAATAATGCAGCAGAGTCCTTAAATAATGCAACAAAGTCCTTAAACAATGCAGCAGAGTCCTTAAATAATGCAGAAGAGTCCTTAAATAATGCAACCAAGACCTTAAATAATGCAGCAGAGTCCTTAAATAATGCAACAAAGTACTTAAATAATGCAGCAGAGTCCTTAAGTACCGTAGCAGAGTCCTTAAATACTGCAGCAAAGTCCTTAAATAAAGCAGCAGAGTCCTTAAATAATGCAGCAAAGTCATTAAATAATGCAGCAGAGTCCTTAAATAATGCAACAAATTCCTTAAATAATGCAGCAGAGTCCTTAAATAATGCAACAAAGTCCTTAAATAATGCAGCAGAGTCCTTAAATAATGCAGCAGAGTACTGAAATACCGCAGCAGGGTCCTTAAATAATGCAGCAAAGTCGTTAAATAATGAAGTAGAGTCCTTTAATAATGCAACAAAGTCCTTAAATGATGCAGCAGAGTCCTTAAATAATGCAACAAAGTCCTTAAATAATGCAGCAGAGTCCTTAAATAATGCAACAAAGTCCTTAAACAATGCAGCAGAGTCCTTAAATAATGCAGAAGAGTCCTTAAATAATGCAACCAAGACCTTAAATAATGCAGCAGAGTCCTTAAATAATGCAACAAAGTACTTAAATAATGCAGCAGAGTCCTTAAGTACCGTAGCAGAGTCCTTAAATACTGCAGCAAAGTCCTTAAATAAAGCAGCAGAGTCCTTAAATAATGCAGCAAAGTCATTAAATAATGCAGCAGAGTCCTTAAATAATGCAACAAATTCCTTAAATAATGCAGCAGAGTCCTTAAATAATGCAATAAAGTCCATAAATAATGCAGCAAAGTCCTTAAATAATTCAGCAGAGTGCTGAAATACCGCAGCAGGGTCCTTAAATAATGCAGCAGAGTCCTTAAATAATGCAACAAAGTCCTTAAATAATGCAGCAGGGTCCTTAAATAATGCAACAAAGTCCTTAAATAATGCAGCAGAGTCCTTAAAAAATTCAGCAAAGTCTGTAAATAATGCAGCAGAGTCCTTAAATAATCCAGCCAAGTCCTTAAATAATGCAACAACGTCCTTAAATAATGCAGCAGATTACTGAAATACTGCAGCAGGGTCCTTAAATAATGCAGCAGAGTCCTTAAATAATGCAACAAAGTCCTTAAATAATGCAGCAGAGTCCTTAAATAATGCAACAAAGTCCTTAAATAATGCAGCAGAGTCCTTAAATAATGCAGTAAAGTCCTTAAATAATGCAGCACAGTCCTTAAATAATACAGCCAAGTCCTTAAATAATGCAGCAAAGTCTTTAAATAATGCAATAAAGTCCATAAATAATGCAGCAAAGTCCTTAAATAATGCAGCAGAGTACTGAAATACCGCAGCAGGATCCTTAAATAATGCAGCAGAGTCCTTAAATAATGCAACAAAGTCCTTAAATAATGCAGAACAGTCCTCAAATAATGCAATAAAGTCCTTAAATAATGCAGCAAAGTCCTTAAATATTGCAGCAGAGTCCTTAAATAATGCAACAAAGTCCTTAAATAATGCAACAAAGTCCTTAAATAATGCAGCAGAGTCCTTAAATAATGCAGCAGAGTCCTTAAATAATCCAGCCAAGTCCTTAAATACTGCAGCAGAGTACTTAAATAATGCAGCAAGGTCCTTAAATAATGCAGCAGAGTCCTTAAATAATGCAGCAAAGTCCTTAAATAATGCAGCACAGTCCTTAAATAATCCAGCCAAGTCCTTAAATAATGCAGCAAAGTCTTTAAATAATGCAATAAAGTCCATAAATGATGCAGCAAATTCCTTAAACAATGCAGCAGAGTACTGAAATACCGCAGCAGAATCCTTAAATAATGCAACAGAGTCCTTAAATAATGCAGCAGAGTCCTTAAATAATGCAACAAAGTCCTTAAATAATGCAGCAGAGTCCTTAAATAATGCAACAAAGTCCTTAAATAATGCAGCAGAGTCCTTAAATAATGCAGCACATTCCTTAAATAATACAGCAGAGTCCTTAAATAATCCAGCCAAGTCCTTAAATAATGCAGCAGAGTCCTTAAATAATGCAGAAAAGTCCTTAAATAATGCAGCAGAGTCCTTAAATACTGCAGCAGAGTCCATAAATAATGCAGCAAAGTCCTTAAATACCACAGCAGAGTCGTTAAATAATGCAGCAAAGTCTTTAAATAATGCAGCACAGTCCTTAAATAATCCAGCCAAGTCCTTAAATAATGCAGCAGAGTCCTTAAATAATGCAGAAAAGTCCTTAAATAATGCAGCAGAGTCCTTAAATACTTCTGCATAGTCCTTAAATAATGCAGCAAAGTCCTTGAATAATGCAGCAGAGTCCTTAAATAATGCAACAAAGTCCTTAAATAATGCAGAAGAGTCCTTAAATAATGCAGCAAATTCCTTAAATAATGCAGCAAAGTCTTTAAATAATGCAATAAAGTCCATAAATAATGCAGCAAAGTTCTTAAATAATGCAGCAGAGTCCTTAAATACCACAGCAGAGTCCTTAAATAATGCAGCAAAGTCTTTAAATAATGCAACAAAGTCCTTAAATAATGCAGCAGAGACCTTAAATAATGCAGAAGAGTCCTTAAATAATCCAGCCAAGTCCTTAAATAATCCAGCCAAGTCCTTAAATAATGCAACAAAATCCTTAAATAATGCAGAAGAGTCCTTAAATAATCCAGCCAAGTCCTTAAATCATGCAGCAGGGTCCTTAAATAATCCAGCCAAGTCCTTAAATAATGCAGCAGAGTCCTTAAATAATGCAGCAAAGTCCTTAAATAATGCAGCAGAGTCCTTAAATACTTCAGCATAGTCCTTAAATAATGCAGCAAAGTCCTTGAATAATGCATCAGAGTCCTTAAATAATGCAACAAAGTCCTTAAATAATGCAGAAGAGTCCTTAAATAATGCAACAAAGTCCTTAAATAATGCAGCAGAATCCTTAAATAATGCAACAAAGTACTTAAATAATGCAGCAGAGTCCTTAAATAATGCAGCAAAGTCATTAAATAATGCTGCAGAGTCCTTAAATAATGCAGCAAATTCCTTAAATAATGCAGCAAAGTCTTTAAATAATGCAATAAAGTCCATAAATAATGCAGCCAAGTCCTTAAATAATGCAGCAGAGTACTGAAATACCGCAGCAGGGTCCTTAAATAATGCAGCAAAGTCGTTAAATAATGAAGTAGAGTCCTTAAATAATGCAACAACGTCCTTAAATGATGCAGCAGAGTCCTTAAATAATGCAACAAAGTCCTTAAATAATGCAGCAGAGTCCTTAAATAATGCAGCAGAGTACTGAAATACTGCAGCAGGGTCCTTAAATAATGCAGCAAAGTCGTTAAATAATGAAGTAGAGTCCTTAAATAATGCAAAAAAGTCCTTAAATGATGCAACAGAGTCCTTAAATAATGCAACAAATTCCTTAAATAATGCAGCATAGTCCTTAAATAATGCAACAAAGTCCTTAAACAATGCAGCAGAGTCCTTAAATAATGCAGAAGAGTCCTTAAATAATGCAACCAAGACCTTAAATAATGCAGCAGAGTCCTTAAATAATGCAACAAAGTACTTAAATAATGCAGCAGAGTCCTTAAGTAACGTAGCAGAGTACTTAAATAATGCAGCAAAGTCATTAAATAATGCAGCAGAGTCCTTTAATAATGCAATAAATTCCTTAAATAATGCAGCAGAGTCCTTAAATAATGCAATAAAGTCCATAAATAATGCAGCAAAGTCCTTAAATAATTAAGCAGAGTGCTGAAATACCGCAGCAGGGTCCTTAAATAATGCAGCAGAGTCCTTAAATAATGCAACAAAGTCCTTACATAATGCAGCAGGGTCCTTAAATAATGCAAAAAAGTCCTTAAATAATGCAGCAGATTCCTTAAAAAATGCAGCAAAGTCCGTAAATAATGCAGCAGAGTCCTTAAATAATCCAGCCAAGTCCTTAAATAATGCAACAAAGTCCTTAAATAATGCAGCAGATTACTGAAATACTGCAGCAGGGTCTTTAAATAATGCAGCAGAGTTCTTAAATAATGCAACAAAGTCCTTAAATAATGCAGCAGAGTCCTTAAATAATGCAACAAAGTCCTTAAATAATGCAGCAGAGTCCTTAAGTAATGCAGCAAAGTCCTTAAATAATGCAGCACAGTCCTTAAATAATCCAGCCAAGTCCTTAAATAATGCAGCAAAGTCTTTAAATAATGCAATAAAGTCCATAAATGATGCAGCAAATTCCTTAAATAATGCAGCAGAGTACTGAAATACCGCAGCAGAATCCTTAAATAATGCAACAGAGTCCTTAAATAATGCAGCAGAGTCCTTAAATAATGCAACAAAGTCCTTAAATAATGCAGCAGAGTCCTTAAATAATGCAACAAAGTCCTTAAATAATGCAGCAGAGTCCTTAAATAATGCAGAACATTCCTTAAATAATACAGCAGAGTCCTTAAATAATCCAGCCAAGTCCTTAAATAATGCAGCAGAGTCCTTAAATAATGCAGAAAAGTCCTTAAATAATGCAGCAGAGTCCTTAAATACTGCAGCAGAGTCCTTAAATAATGCAGCAAAGTCCTTAAATACCACAGCAGAGTCCTTAAATAATGCAGCAAAGTCCTTAAATAATGCAACAAAGTCCTTAAATAATGCAGCAGAGTCCTTAAATAATGCAGCAGAGTCCTTAAATAATCCAGCCAAGTCCTTAAATACTGCAGCAGAGTACTTAAATAATGCAGCAAGGTCCTTAAATACTGCAGCAGAGTACTTAAATAATGCAGCAAAGTCCTTAAATAATGCAGCACAGTCCTTAAATAATCCAGCCAAGTCCTTCAATAATGCAGCAATAAAGTCCATAAATGATGCAGCAAATTCCTTAAATAATGCAGCAGAGTACTGAAATACCGCAGCAGAATCCTTAAATAATGCAACAGAGTCCTTAAATAATGCAACAAAGTCCTTAAATAATGCAGAACAGTCCTTAAATAATGCAATAAAGTCCTTAAATAATGCAGCAAAGTCCTTAAATAATGCAGCAGAGTCCTTAAATAATGCAGCAAAGTCCTTAAATAATGCAACAAAGTCCTTAAATAATGCAGCAGAGTCCTTAAATAATGCAAGAAAGTCCTTAAATAATGCAGCAAATTCCTTAAATAATGCAGCAAAGTCCTTAAATAATGCAGCAGAGTCCTTAAATAATGCAGCACATTCCTTAAATAATACAGCAGAGTCCTTAAATAATCCAGCCAAGTCCTTAAATAATGCAGCAGAGTCCTTAAATAATGCAGAAAAGTCCTTAAATAATGCAGCAGAGTCCTTAAATACTGCTGCAGAGTCCTTAAATAATGCAGCAAAGTCCTTAAATACCACAGCAGAGTCCTTAAATAATGCAGCAAAGTATTTAAATAATGCAGCACAGTCCCTAAATAATCCAGCCAAGTCCTTAAATAATGCAGCAGAGTCCTTAAATAATGCAGAAAAGTCCTTAAATAATGCAGCAGAGTCCTTAAATACTTCTGCATAGTCCTTAAATAATGCAGCAAAGTCCTTGAATAATGCAGCAGAGTCCTTAAATAATGCAACAAAGTCCTTAAATAATGCAGAAGAGTCCTTAAATAATGCAACAAAGTTCTTAAATAATGCAGCAGAGTCCTAAAATACCACAGCAGAGTCCTTAAATAATGCAGCAAAGTCTTTAAATAATGCAAAAAAGTCCTTAAATAATGCAGCAGAGACCTTAAATAATGCAGAAGAGTCCTTAAATAATCCAGCCAAGTCCTTAAATAATCCAGCCAAGTCCTTAAATAATGCAGCAGAGTCCTTAAATAATGCAACAAAATCCTTAAATAATGCAGAAGAGTCCTTAAATAATCCAGCCAAGTCCTTAAATCATGCAGCAGGGTCCTTAAATAATCCAGCCAAGTCCTTAAATAATGCAGCAGAGTCCTTAAATAATGCAGCAAAGTCCTTAAATAATGCAGCAGAGTCCTTAAATACTTCAGCATAGTCCTTAAATAATGCAGCAAAGTCCTTGAATAATGCATCAGAGTCCTTAAATAATGCAACAAAGTCCTTAAATAATGCAGAAGAGTCCTTAAATAATGCAACAAAGTCCTTAAATAATGCAGCAGAATCCTTAAATAATGCAACAAAGTACTTAAATAATGCAGCAGAGTCCTTAAATAATGCAGCAGAGTCATTAAATAATGCAGCAGAGTAATGAAATACTGCAGCAGGGTCCTTAAATAATGCAGCAAAGTCCTTAAATAATGCAGCAGAGTCCTTAAATAATCCAGCCAAGTCCTTAAATAATGCAGCAAAGTCCTTAAATAATGCAGCAGAGTACTGAAATACCGCAGCAGGATCCTTAAATAATGCAGCAGAGTCCTTAAATAATGCAACAAATTCCTTAAATAATGCAGCAGAGTCCTTAAATAATGCAACAAAGTCCTTAAATAATGCAGCAGAGTCCTTAAATAATGCAGCAGAGTACTGAAATACCGCAGCAGGGTCCTTAAATAATGCAGCAAAGTCGTTAAATAATGAAGTAGAGTCCTTTAATAATGCAACAAAGTCCTTAAATGATGCAGCAGAGTCCTTAAATAATGCAACAAAGTCCTTAAATAATGCAGCAGAGTCCTTAAATAATGCAACAAAGTCCTTAAACAATGCAGCAGAGTCCTTAAATAATGCAGAAGAGTCCTTAAATAATGCAACCAAGACCTTAAATAATGCAGCAGAGTCCTTAAATAATGCAACAAAGTACTTAAATAATGCAGCAGAGTCCTTAAGTACCGTAGCAGAGTCCTTAAATACTGCAGCAAAGTCCTTAAATAAAGCAGCAGAGTCCTTAAATAATGCAGCAAAGTCATTAAATAATGCAGCAGAGTCCTTAAATAATGCAACAAATTCCTTAAATAATGCAGCAGAGTCCTTAAATAATGCAATAAAGTCCATAAATAATGCAGCAAAGTCCTTAAATAATTCAGCAGAGTGCTGAAATACCGCAGCAGGGTCCTTAAATAATGCAGCAGAGTCCTTAAATAATGCAACAAAGTCCTTAAATAATGCAGCAGGGTCCTTAAATAATGCAACAAAGTCCTTAAATAATGCAGCAGAGTCCTTAAAAAATTCAGCAAAGTCTGTAAATAATGCAGCAGAGTCCTTAAATAATCCAGCCAAGTCCTTAAATAATGCAACAACGTCCTTAAATAATGCAGCAGATTACTGAAATACTGCAGCAGGGTCCTTAAATAATGCAGCAGAGTCCTTAAATAATGCAACAAAGTCCTTAAATAATGCAGCAGAGTCCTTAAATAATGCAACAAAGTCCTTAAATAATGCAGCAGAGTCCTTAAATAATGCAGTAAAGTCCTTAAATAATGCAGCACAGTCCTTAAATAATACAGCCAAGTCCTTAAATAATGCAGCAAAGTCTTTAAATAATGCAATAAAGTCCATAAATAATGCAGCAAAGTCCTTAAATAATGCAGCAGAGTACTGAAATACCGCAGCAGGATCCTTAAATAATGCAGCAGAGTCCTTAAATAATGCAACAAAGTCCTTAAATAATGCAGAACAGTCCTCAAATAATGCAATAAAGTCCTTAAATAATGCAGCAAAGTCCTTAAATATTGCAGCAGAGTCCTTAAATAATGCAACAAAGTCCTTAAATAATGCAACAAAGTCCTTAAATAATGCAGCAGAGTCCTTAAATAATGCAGCAGAGTCCTTAAATAATCCAGCCAAGTCCTTAAATACTGCAGCAGAGTACTTAAATAATGCAGCAAGGTCCTTAAATAATGCAGCAGAGTCCTTAAATAATGCAGCAAAGTCCTTAAATAATGCAGCACAGTCCTTAAATAATCCAGCCAAGTCCTTAAATAATGCAGCAGAGTCCTTAAATAATGCAGAAAAGTCCTTAAATAATGCAGCAGAGTCCTTAAATACTTCTGCATAGTCCTTAAATAATGCAGCAAAGTCCTTGAATAATGCAGCAGAGTCCTTAAATAATGCAACAAAGTCCTTAAATAATGCAGAAGAGTCCTTAAATAATGCAGCAAATTCCTTAAATAATGCAGCAAAGTCTTTAAATAATGCAATAAAGTCCATAAATAATGCAGCAAAGTTCTTAAATAATGCAGCAGAGTCCTTAAATACCACAGCAGAGTCCTTAAATAATGCAGCAAAGTCTTTAAATAATGCAACAAAGTCCTTAAATAATGCAGCAGAGACCTTAAATAATGCAGAAGAGTCCTTAAATAATCCAGCCAAGTCCTTAAATAATCCAGCCAAGTCCTTAAATAATGCAACAAAATCCTTAAATAATGCAGAAGAGTCCTTAAATAATCCAGCCAAGTCCTTAAATCATGCAGCAGGGTCCTTAAATAATCCAGCCAAGTCCTTAAATAATGCAGCAGAGTCCTTAAATAATGCAATAAAGTCCATAAATAATGCAGCAAAGTCCTTAAATAATTAAGCAGAGTGCTGAAATACCGCAGCAGGGTCCTTAAATAATGCAGCAGAGTCCTTAAATAATGCAACAAAGTCCTTACATAATGCAGCAGGGTCCTTAAATAATGCAAAAAAGTCCTTAAATAATGCAGCAGATTCCTTAAAAAATGCAGCAAAGTCCGTAAATAATGCAGCAGAGTCCTTAAATAATCCAGCCAAGTCCTTAAATAATGCAACAAAGTCCTTAAATAATGCAGCAGATTACTGAAATACTGCAGCAGGGTCTTTAAATAATGCAGCAGAGTTCTTAAATAATGCAACAAAGTCCTTAAATAATGCAGCAGAGTCCTTAAATAATGCAACAAAGTCCTTAAATAATGCAGCAGAGTCCTTAAGTAATGCAGCAAAGTCCTTAAATAATGCAGCACAGTCCTTAAATAATCCAGCCAAGTCCTTAAATAATGCAGCAAAGTCTTTAAATAATGCAATAAAGTCCATAAATGATGCAGCAAATTCCTTAAATAATGCAGCAGAGTACTGAAATACCGCAGCAGAATCCTTAAATAATGCAACAGAGTCCTTAAATAATGCAGCAGAGTCCTTAAATAATGCAACAAAGTCCTTAAATAATGCAGCAGAGTCCTTAAATAATGCAACAAAGTCCTTAAATAATGCAGCAGAGTCCTTAAATAATGCAGAACATTCCTTAAATAATACAGCAGAGTCCTTAAATAATCCAGCCAAGTCCTTAAATAATGCAGCAGAGTCCTTAAATAATGCAGAAAAGTCCTTAAATAATGCAGCAGAGTCCTTAAATACTGCAGCAGAGTCCTTAAATAATGCAGCAAAGTCCTTAAATACCACAGCAGAGTCCTTAAATAATGCAGCAAAGTCTTTAAATAATGCAGCACAGTCCTTAAATAATCCAGCCAAGTCCTTAAATAATGCAGCAGAGTCCTTAAATAATGCAGAAAAGTCCTTAAATAATGCAGCAGAGTCCTTAAATACTTCTGCATAGTCCTTAAATAATGCAGCAAAGTCCTTGAATAATGCAGCAGAGTCCTTAAATAATGCAACAAAGTCCTTAAATAATGCAGAAGAGTCCTTAAATAATGCAGCAAATTCCTTAAATAATGCAGCAAAGTCTTTAAATAATGCAATAAAGTCCATAAATAATGCAGCAAAGTTCTTAAATAATGCAGCAGAGTCCTTAAATACCACAGCAGAGTCCTTAAATAATGCAGCAAAGTCTTTAAATAATGCAACAAAGTCCTTAAATAATGCAGCAGAGACCTTAAATAATGCAGAAGAGTCCTTAAATAATCCAGCCAAGTCCTTAAATAATCCAGCCAAGTCCTTAAATAATGCAGCAGAGTCCTTAAATAATGCAACAAAATCCTTAAATAATGCAGAAGAGTCCTTAAATAATCCAGCCAAGTCCTTAAATCATACAGCAGGGTCCTTAAATAATCCAGCCAAGTCCTTAAATAATGCAGCAGAGTCCTTAAATAATGCAGCAAAGTCCTTAAATAATGCAGCAGAGTCCTTAAATACTTCAGCATAGTCCTTAAATAATGCAGCAAAGTCCTTGAATAATGCATCAGAGTCCTTAAATAATGCAACAAAGTCCTTAAATAATGCAGAAGAGTCCTTAAATAATGCAACAAAGTCCTTAAATAATGCAGCAGAATCCTTAAATAATGCAACAAAGTACTTAAATAATGCAGCAGAGTCCTTAAATAATGCAGCAAAGTCATTAAATAATGCTGTAGAGTCCTTAAATAATGCAGCAAATTCCTTAAATAATGCAGCAAAGTCTTTAAATAATGCAATAAAGTCCATAAATAATGCAGCAAAGTCCTTAAATAATGCAGCAGAGTACTGAAATACCGCAGCAGGGTCCTTAAATAATGCAGCAAAGTCGTTAAATAATGAAGTAGAGTCCTTAAATAATGCAACAACGTCCTTAAATGATGCAGCAGAGTCCTTAAATAATGCAACAAAGTCCTTAAATAATGCAGCAGAGTCCTTAAATAATGCAGCAGAGTAATGAAATACTGCAGCAGGGTCCTTAAATAATGCAGCAAAGTCCTTAAATAATGCAGCAGAGTCCTTAAATAATCCAGCCAAGTCCTTAAATAATGCAGCAAAGTCCTTAAATAATGCAGCAGAGTACTGAAATACCGCAGCAGGATCCTTAAATAATGCAGCAGAGTCCTTAAATAATGCAACAAAGTCCTTAAATAATGCAGAACAGTCCTTAAATAATGCAATAAAGTCCTTAAATAATGCAGCAAAGTCCTTAAATAATGCAGCAGAGTCCTTAAATAATGCAGCAAAGTCCTTAAATAATGCAACAAAGTCCTTAAATAATGCAGCAGATTACTGAAATACTGCAGCAGGGTCCTTAAATAATGCAGCAGAGTCTTTAAATAATGCAACAAAGTCCTTAAATAATGCAGCAGAGTCCTTAAATAATGCAACAAAGTCCTTAAATAATGCAGCAGAGTCCTTAAATAATGCAGCAGAGTACTGAAATACCGCAGCAGGGTCCTTAAATAATGCAGCAAAGTCGTTAAATAATGAAGTAGAGTCCTTTAATAATGCAACAAAGTCCTTAAATGATGCAGCAGAGTCCTTAAATAATGCAACAAAGTCCTTAAATAATGCAGCAGAGTCCTTAAATAATGCAACAAAGTCCTTAAACAATGCAGCAGAGTCCTTAAATAATGCAGAAGAGTCCTTAAATAATGCAACCAAGACCTTAAATAATGCAGCAGAGTCCTTAAATAATGCAACAAAGTACTTAAATAATGCAGCAGAGTCCTTAAGTACCGTAGCAGAGTCCTTAAATACTGCAGCAAAGTCCTTAAATAAAGCAGCAGAGTCCTTAAATAATGCAGCAAAGTCATTAAATAATGCAGCAGAGTCCTTAAATAATGCAACAAATTCCTTAAATAATGCAGCAGAGTCCTTAAATAATGCAACAAAGTCCTTAAATAATGCAGCAGAGTCCTTAAATAATGCAGCAGAGTACTGAAATACCGCAGCAGGGTCCTTAAATAATGCAGCAAAGTCGTTAAATAATGAAGTAGAGTCCTTTAATAATGCAACAAAATCCTTAAATGATGCAGCAGAGTCCTTAAATAATGCAACAAAGTCCTTAAATAATGCAGCAGAGTCCTTAAATAATGCAACAAAGTCCTTAAACAATGCAGCAGAGTCCTTAAATAATGCAGAAGAGTCCTTAAATAATGCAACCAAGACCTTAAATAATGCAGCAGAGTCCTTAAATAATGCAACAAAGTACTTAAATAATGCAGCAGAGTCCTTAAGTACCGTAGCAGAGTCCTTAAATACTGCAGCAAAGTCCTTAAATAAAGCAGCAGAGTCCTTAAATAATGCAGCAAAGTCATTAAATAATGCAGCAGAGTCCTTAAATAATGCAACAAATTCCTTAAATAATGCAGCAGAGTCCTTAAATAATGCAATAAAGTCCATAAATAATGCAGCAAAGTCCTTAAATAATTCAGCAGAGTGCTGAAATACCGCAGCAGGGTCCTTAAATAATGCAGCAGAGTCCTTAAATAATGCAACAAAGTCCTTAAATAATGCAGCAGGGTCCTTAAATAATGCAACAAAGTCCTTAAATAATGCAGCAGAGTCCTTAAAAAATTCAGCAAAGTCTGTAAATAATGCAGCAGAGTCCTTAAATAATCCAGCCAAGTCCTTAAATAATGCAACAACGTCCTTAAATAATGCAGCAGATTACTGAAATACTGCAGCAGGGTCCTTAAATAATGCAGCAGAGTCCTTAAATAATGCAACAAAGTCCTTAAATAATGCAGCAGAGTCCTTAAATAATGCAACAAAGTCCTTAAATAATGCAGCAGAGTCCTTAAATAATGCAGTAAAGTCCTTAAATAATGCAGCACAGTCCTTAAATAATACAGCCAAGTCCTTAAATAATGCAGCAAAGTCTTTAAATAATGCAATAAAGTCCATAAATAATGCAGCAAAGTCCTTAAATAATGCAGCAGAGTACTGAAATACCGCAGCAGGATCCTTAAATAATGCAGCAGAGTCCTTAAATAATGCAACAAAGTCCTTAAATAATGCAGAACAGTCCTCAAATAATGCAATAAAGTCCTTAAATAATGCAGCAAAGTCCTTAAATATTGCAGCAGAGTCCTTAAATAATGCAACAAAGTCCTTAAATAATGCAACAAAGTCCTTAAATAATGCAGCAGAGTCCTTAAATAATGCAGCAGAGTCCTTAAATAATCCAGCCAAGTCCTTAAATACTGCAGCAGAGTACTTAAATAATGCAGCAAGGTCCTTAAATAATGCAGCAGAGTCCTTAAATAATGCAGCAAAGTCCTTAAATAATGCAGCACAGTCCTTAAATAATCCAGCCAAGTCCTTAAATAATGCAGCAAAGTCTTTAAATAATGCAATAAAGTCCATAAATGATGCAGCAAATTCCTTAAACAATGCAGCAGAGTACTGAAATACCGCAGCAGAATCCTTAAATAATGCAACAGAGTCCTTAAATAATGCAGCAGAGTCCTTAAATAATGCAACAAAGTCCTTAAATAATGCAGCAGAGTCCTTAAATAATGCAACAAAGTCCTTAAATAATGCAGCAGAGTCCTTAAATAATGCAGCACATTCCTTAAATAATACAGCAGAGTCCTTAAATAATCCAGCCAAGTCCTTAAATAATGCAGCAGAGTCCTTAAATAATGCAGAAAAGTCCTTAAATAATGCAGCAGAGTCCTTAAATACTGCAGCAGAGTCCATAAATAATGCAGCAAAGTCCTTAAATACCACAGCAGAGTCGTTAAATAATGCAGCAAAGTCTTTAAATAATGCAGCACAGTCCTTAAATAATCCAGCCAAGTCCTTAAATAATGCAGCAGAGTCCTTAAATAATGCAGAAAAGTCCTTAAATAATGCAGCAGAGTCCTTAAATACTTCTGCATAGTCCTTAAATAATGCAGCAAAGTCCTTGAATAATGCAGCAGAGTCCTTAAATAATGCAACAAAGTCCTTAAATAATGCAGAAGAGTCCTTAAATAATGCAGCAAATTCCTTAAATAATGCAGCAAAGTCTTTAAATAATGCAATAAAGTCCATAAATAATGCAGCAAAGTTCTTAAATAATGCAGCAGAGTCCTTAAATACCACAGCAGAGTCCTTAAATAATGCAGCAAAGTCTTTAAATAATGCAACAAAGTCCTTAAATAATGCAGCAGAGACCTTAAATAATGCAGAAGAGTCCTTAAATAATCCAGCCAAGTCCTTAAATAATCCAGCCAAGTCCTTAAATAATGCAACAAAATCCTTAAATAATGCAGAAGAGTCCTTAAATAATCCAGCCAAGTCCTTAAATCATGCAGCAGGGTCCTTAAATAATCCAGCCAAGTCCTTAAATAATGCAGCAGAGTCCTTAAGTAATGCAGCAAAGTCCTTAAATAATGCAGCAGAGTCCTTAAATACTTCAGCATAGTCCTTAAATAATGCAGCAAAGTCCTTGAATAATGCATCAGAGTCCTTAAATAATGCAACAAAGTCCTTAAATAATGCAGAAGAGTCCTTAAATAATGCAACAAAGTCCTTAAATAATGCAGCAGAATCCTTAAATAATGCAACAAAGTACTTAAATAATGCAGCAGAGTCCTTAAATAATGCAGCAAAGTCATTAAATAATGCTGCAGAGTCCTTAAATAATGCAGCAAATTCCTTAAATAATGCAGCAAAGTCTTTAAATAATGCAATAAAGTCCATAAATAATGCAGCCAAGTCCTTAAATAATGCAGCAGAGTACTGAAATACCGCAGCAGGGTCCTTAAATAATGCAGCAAAGTCGTTAAATAATGAAGTAGAGTCCTTAAATAATGCAACAACGTCCTTAAATGATGCAGCAGAGTCCTTAAATAATGCAACAAAGTCCTTAAATAATGCAGCAGAGTCCTTAAATAATGCAGCAGAGTACTGAAATACTGCAGCAGGGTCCTTAAATAATGCAGCAAAGTCGTTAAATAATGAAGTAGAGTCCTTAAATAATGCAAAAAAGTCCTTAAATGATGCAACAGAGTCCTTAAATAATGCAACAAATTCCTTAAATAATGCAGCATAGTCCTTAAATAATGCAACAAAGTCCTTAAACAATGCAGCAGAGTCCTTAAATAATGCAGAAGAGTCCTTAAATAATGCAACCAAGACCTTAAATAATGCAGCAGAGTCCTTAAATAATGCAACAAAGTACTTAAATAATGCAGCAGAGTCCTTAAGTAACGTAGCAGAGTACTTAAATAATGCAGCAAAGTCATTAAATAATGCAGCAGAGTCCTTTAATAATGCAATAAATTCCTTAAATAATGCAGCAGAGTCCTTAAATAATGCAATAAAGTCCATAAATAATGCAGCAAAGTCCTTAAATAATTAAGCAGAGTGCTGAAATACCGCAGCAGGGTCCTTAAATAATGCAGCAGAGTCCTTAAATAATGCAACAAAGTCCTTACATAATGCAGCAGGGTCCTTAAATAATGCAAAAAAGTCCTTAAATAATGCAGCAGATTCCTTAAAAAATGCAGCAAAGTCCGTAAATAATGCAGCAGAGTCCTTAAATAATCCAGCCAAGTCCTTAAATAATGCAACAAAGTCCTTAAATAATGCAGCAGATTACTGAAATACTGCAGCAGGGTCTTTAAATAATGCAGCAGAGTTCTTAAATAATGCAACAAAGTCCTTAAATAATGCAGCAGAGTCCTTAAATAATGCAACAAAGTCCTTAAATAATGCAGCAGAGTCCTTAAGTAATGCAGCAAAGTCCTTAAATAATGCAGCACAGTCCTTAAATAATCCAGCCAAGTCCTTAAATAATGCAGCAAAGACTTTAAATAATGCAATAAAGTCCATAAATGATGCAGCAAATTCCTTAAATAATGCAGCAGAGTACTGAAATACCGCAGCAGAATCCTTAAATAATGCAACAGAGTCCTTAAATAATGCAGCAGAGTCCTTAAATAATGCAACAAAGTCCTTAAATAATGCAGCAGAGTCCTTAAATAATGCAACAAAGTCCTTAAATAATGCAGCAGAGTCCTTAAATAATGCAGAACATTCCTTAAATAATACAGCAGAGTCCTTAAATAATCCAGCCAAGTCCTTAAATAATGCAGCAGAGTCCTTAAATAATGCAGAAAAGTCCTTAAATAATGCAGCAGAGTCCTTAAATACTGCAGCAGAGTCCTTAAATAATGCAGCAAAGTCCTTAAATACCACAGCAGAGTCCTTAAATAATGCAGCAAAGTCCTTAAATAATGCAACAAAGTCCTTAAATAATGCAGCAGAGTCCTTAAATAATGCAGCAGAGTCCTTAAATAATCCAGCCAAGTCCTTAAATACTGCAGCAGAGTACTTAAATAATGCAGCAAGGTCCTTAAATACTGCAGCAGAGTACTTAAATAATGCAGCAAAGTCCTTAAATAATGCAGCACAGTCCTTAAATAATCCAGCCAAGTCCTTCAATAATGCAGCAATAAAGTCCATAAATGATGCAGCAAATTCCTTAAATAATGCAGCAGAGTACTGAAATACCGCAGCAGAATCCTTAAATAATGCAACAGAGTCCTTAAATAATGCAACAAAGTCCTTAAATAATGCAGAACAGTCCTTAAATAATGCAATAAAGTCCTTAAATAATGCAGCAAAGTCCTTAAATAATGCAGCAGAGTCCTTAAATAATGCAGCAAAGTCCTTAAATAATGCAACAAAGTCCTTAAATAATGCAGCAGCGTCCTTAAATAATGCAAGAAAGTCCTTAAATAATGCAGCAAATTCCTTAAATAATGCAGCAAAGTCCTTAAATAATGCAGCAGAGTCCTTAAATAATGCAGCACATTCCTTAAATAATACAGCAGAGTCCTTAAATAATCCAGCCAAGTCCTTAAATAATGCAGCAGAGTCCTTAAATAATGCAGAAAAGTCCTTAAATAATGCAGCAGAGTCCTTAAATACTGCTGCAGAGTCCTTAAATAATGCAGCAAAGTCCTTAAATACCACAGCAGAGTCCTTAAATAATGCAGCAAAGTATTTAAATAATGCAGCACAGTCCCTAAATAATCCAGCCAAGTCCTTAAATAATGCAGCAGAGTCCTTAAATAATGCAGAAAAGTCCTTAAATAATGCAGCAGAGTCCTTAAATACTTCTGCATAGTCCTTAAATAATGCAGCAAAGTCCTTGAATAATGCAGCAGAGTCCTTAAATAATGCAACAAAGTCCTTAAATAATGCAGAAGAGTCCTTAAATAATGCAACAAAGTTCTTAAATAATGCAGCAGAGTCCTAAAATACCACAGCAGAGTCCTTAAATAATGCAGCAAAGTCTTTAAATAATGCAAAAAAGTCCTTAAATAATGCAGCAGAGACCTTAAATAATGCAGAAGAGTCCTTAAATAATCCAGCCAAGTCCTTAAATAATCCAGCCAAGTCCTTAAATAATGCAGCAGAGTCCTTAAATAATGCAACAAAATCCTTAAATAATGCAGAAGAGTCCTTAAATAATCCAGCCAAGTCCTTAAATCATGCAGCAGGGTCCTTAAATAATCCAGCCAAGTCCTTAAATAATGCAGCAGAGTCCTTAAATAATGCAGCAAAGTCCTTAAATAATGCAGCAGAGTCCTTAAATACTTCAGCATAGTCCTTAAATAATGCAGCAAAGTCCTTGAATAATGCATCAGAGTCCTTAAATAATGCAACAAAGTCCTTAAATAATGCAGAAGAGTCCTTAAATAATGCAACAAAGTCCTTAAATAATGCAGCAGAATCCTTAAATAATGCAGCAGAGTCATTAAATAATGCAGCAGAGTAATGAAATACTGCAGCAGGGTCCTTAAATAATGCAGCAAAGTCCTTAAATAATGCAGCAGAGTCCTTAAATAATCCAGCCAAGTCCTTAAATAATGCAGCAAAGTCCTTAAATAATGCAGCAGAGTACTGAAATACCGCAGCAGGATCCTTAAATAATGCAGCAGAGTCCTTAAATAATGCAACAAAGTCCTTAAATAATGCAGAACAGTCCTTAAATAATGCAATAAAGTCCTTAAATAATGCAGCAAAGTCCTTAAATAATGCAGCAGAGTCCTTAAATAATGCAACATAGTCCTTAAATAATGCAGCAGAGTCCTTAAATAATGCAACAAAGTACTTAAATAATGCAGAAGAGTCCTTAAATAATGCAACAAAGTACTTATATAATGCAGCAGAGTCCTTAAGTACCGTATCAGAGTCCTTAAATAATGCAGCAAAGTCCTTAAATAATGCAGCAGAGTCCTTAAATAATGCAGCAAAGTCCTTAAATAATGCAACAAAGTCCTTAAATAATGCAGCAGATTACTGAAATACTGCAGCAGGGTCCTTAAATAATGCAGCAGAGTCTTTAAATAATGCAACAAAGTCCTTAAATAATGCAGCAGAGTCCTTAAATAATGCAACAAAGTCCTTAAATAATGCAGCAGAGTCCTTAAATAATGCAGCAGAGTACTGAAATACCGCAGCAGGGTCCTTAAATAATGCAGCAAAGTCGTTAAATAATGAAGTAGAGTCCTTTAATAATGCAACAAAGTCCTTAAATGATGCAGCAGAGTCCTTAAATAATGCAACAAAGTCCTTAAATAATGCAGCAGAGTCCTTAAATAATGCAACAAAGTCCTTAAACAATGCAGCAGAGTCCTTAAATAATGCAGAAGAGTCCTTAAATAATGCAACCAAGACCTTAAATAATGCAGCAGAGTCCTTAAATAATGCAACAAAGTACTTAAATAATGCAGCAGAGTCCTTAAGTACCGTAGCAGAGTCCTTAAATACTGCAGCAAAGTCCTTAAATAAAGCAGCAGAGTCCTTAAATAATGCAGCAAAGTCATTAAATAATGCAGCAAAGTCCTTAAATAATGCAACAAATTCCTTAAATAATGCAGCAGAGTCCTTAAATAATGCAATAAAGTCCATAAATAATGCAGCAAAGTCCTTAAATAATTCAGCAGAGTGCTGAAATACCGCAGCAGGGTCCTTAAATAATGCAGCAGAGTCCTTAAATAATGCAACAAAGTCCTTAAATAATGCAGCAGGGTCCTTAAATAATGCAACAAAGTCCTTAAATAATGCAGCAGAGTCCTTAAAAAATTCAGCAAAGTCTGTAAATAATGCAGCAGAGTCCTTAAATAATCCAGCCAAGTCCTTAAATAATGCAACAACGTCCTTAAATAATGCAGCAGATTACTGAAATACTGCAGCAGGGTCCTTAAATAATGCAGCAGAGTCCTTAAATAATGCAACAAAGTCCTTAAATAATGCAGCAGAGTCCTTAAATAATGCAACAAAGTCCTTAAATAATGCAGCAGAGTCCTTAAATAATGCAGTAAAGTCCTTAAATAATGCAGCACAGTCCTTAAATAATACAGCCAAGTCCTTAAATAATGCAGCAAAGTCTTTAAATAATGCAATAAAGTCCATAAATAATGCAGCAAAGTCCTTAAATAATGCAGCAGAGTACTGAAATACCGCAGCAGGATCCTTAAATAATGCAGCAGAGTCCTTAAATAATGCAACAAAGTCCTTAAATAATGCAGAACAGTCCTCAAATAATGCAATAAAGTCCTTAAATAATGCAGCAAAGTCCTTAAATATTGCAGCAGAGTCCTTAAATAATGCAACAAAGTCCTTAAATAATGCAACAAAGTCCTTAAATAATGCAGCAGAGTCCTTAAATAATGCAGCAGAGTCCTTAAATAATCCAGCCAAGTCCTTAAATACTGCAGCAGAGTACTTAAATAATGCAGCAAGGTCCTTAAATAATGCAGCAGAGTCCTTAAATAATGCAGCAAAGTCCTTAAATAATGCAGCACAGTCCTTAAATAATCCAGCCAAGTCCTTAAATAATGCAGCAAAGTCTTTAAATAATGCAATAAAGTCCATAAATGATGCAGCAAATTCCTTAAAAAATGCAGCAGAGTACTGAAATACCGCAGCAGAATCCTTAAATAATGCAACAGAGTCCTTAAATAATGCAGCAGAGTCCTTAAATAATGCAACAAAGTCCTTAAATAATGCAGCAGAGTCCTTAAATAATGCAACAAAGTCCTTAAATAATGCAGCAGAGTCCTTAAATAATGCAGCACATTCCTTAAATAATACAGCAGAGTCCTTAAATAATTCAGCCAAGTCCTTAAATAATGCAGCAGAGTCCTTAAATAATGCAGAAAAGTCCTTAAATAATGCAGCAGAGTCCTTAAATACTGCAGCAGAGTCCATAAATAATGCAGCAAAGTCCTTAAATACCACAGCAGAGTCGTTAAATAATGCAGCAAAGTCTTTAAATAATGCAGCACAGTCCTTAAATAATCCAGCCAAGTCCTTAAATAATGCAGCAGAGTCCTTAAATAATGCAGAAAAGTCCTTAAATAATGCAGCAGAGTCCTTAAATACTTCTGCATAGTCCTTAAATAATGCAGCAAAGTCCTTGAATAATGCAGCAGAGTCCTTAAATAATGCAACAAAGTCCTTAAATAATGCAGAAGAGTCCTTAAATAATGCAGCAAATTCCTTAAATAATGCAGCAACTTCTTTAAATAATGCAATAAAGTCCATAAATAATGCAGCAAAGTTCTTAAATAATGCAGCAGAGTCCTTAAATACCACAGCAGAGTCCTTAAATAATGCAGCAAAGTCTTTAAATAATGCAACAAAGTCCTTAAATAATGCAGCAGAGACCTTAAATAATGCAGAAGAGTCCTTAAATAATCCAGCCAAGTCCTTAAATAATCCAGCCAAGTCCTTAAATAATGCAACAAAATCCTTAAATAATGCAGAAGAGTCCTTAAATAATCCAGCCAAGTCCTTAAATCATGCAGCAGGGTCCTTAAATAATCCAGCCAAGTCCTTAAATAATGCAGCAGAGTCCTTAAATAATGCAGCAAAGTCCTTAAATAATGCAGCAGAGTCCTTAAATACTTCAGCATAGTCCTTAAATAATGCAGCAAAGTCCTTGAATAATGCATCAGAGTCCTTAAATAATGCAACAAAGTCCTTAAATAATGCAGAAGAGTCCTTAAATAATGCAACAAAGTCCTTAAATAATGCAGCAGAATCCTTAAATAATGCAACAAAGTACTTAAATAATGCAGCAGAGTCCTTAAATAATGCAGCAAAGTCATTAAATAATGCTGCAGAGTCCTTAAATAATGCAGCAAATTCCTTAAATAATGCAGCAAAGTCTTTAAATAATGCAATAAAGTCCATAAATAATGCAGCCAAGTCCTTAAATAATGCAGCAGAGTACTGAAATACCGCAGCAGGGTCCTTAAATAATGCAGCAAAGTCGTTAAATAATGAAGTAGAGTCCTTAAATAATGCAACAACGTCCTTAAATGATGCAGCAGAGTCCTTAAATAATGCAACAAAGTCCTTAAATAATGCAGCAGAGTCCTTAAATAATGCAGCAGAGTACTGAAATACTGCAGCAGGGTCCTTAAATAATGCAGCAAAGTCATTAAATAATGAAGTAGAGTCCTTAAATAATGCAAAAAAGTCCTTAAATGATGCAACAGAGTCCTTAAATAATGCAACAAATTCCTTAAATAATGCAGCATAGTCCTTAAATAATGCAACAAAGTCCTTAAACAATGCAGCAGAGTCCTTAAATAATGCAGAAGAGTCCTTAAATAATGCAACCAAGACCTTAAATAATGCAGCAGAGTCCTTAAATAATGCAACAAAGTACTTAAATAATGCAGCAGAGTCCTTAAGTAACGTAGCAGAGTACTTAAATAATGCAGCAAAGTCATTAAATAATGCAGCAGAGTCCTTTAATAATGCAATAAATTCCTTAAATAATGCAGCAGAGTCCTTAAATAATGCAATAAAGTCCATAAATAATGCAGCAAAGTCCTTAAATAATTAAGCAGAGTGCTGAAATACCGCAGCAGGGTCCTTAAATAATGCAGCAGAGTCCTTAAATAATGCAACAAAGTCCTTACATAATGCAGCAGGGTCCTTAAATAATGCAAAAAAGTCCTTAAATAATGCAGCAGATTCCTTAAAAAATGCAGCAAAGTCCGTAAATAATGCAGCAGAGTCCTTAAATAATCCAGCCAAGTCCTTAAATAATGCAACAAAGTCCTTAAATAATGCAGCAGATTACTGAAATACTGCAGCAGGGTCTTTAAATAATGCAGCAGAGTTCTTAAATAATGCAACAAAGTCCTTAAATAATGCAGCAGAGTCCTTAAATAATGCAACAAAGTCCTTAAATAATGCAGCAGAGTCCTTAAGTAATGCAGCAAAGTCCTTAAATAATGCAGCACAGTCCTTAAATAATCCAGCCAAGTCCTTAAATAATGCAGCAAAGTCTTTAAATAATGCAATAAAGTCCATAAATGATGCAGCAAATTCCTTAAATAATGCAGCAGAGTACTGAAATACCGCAGCAGAATCCTTAAATAATGCAACAGAGTCCTTAAATAATGCAGCAGAGTCCTTAAATAATGCAACAAAGTCCTTAAATAATGCAGCAGAGTCCTTAAATAATGCAACAAAGTCCTTAAATAATGCAGCAGAGTCCTTAAATAATGCAGAACATTCCTTAAATAATACAGCAGAGTCCTTAAATAATCCAGCCAAGTCCTTAAATAATGCAGCAGAGTCCTTAAATAATGCATAAAAGTCCTTAAATAATGCAGCAGAGTCCTTAAATACTGCAGCAGAGTCCTTAAATAATGCAGCAAAGTCCTTAAATACCACAGCAGAGTCCTTAAATAATGCAGCAAAGTCCTTAAATAATGCAACAAAGTCCTTAAATAATGCAGCAGAGTCCTTAAATAATGCAGCAGAGTCCTTAAATAATCCAGCCAAGTCCTTAAATACTGCAGCAGAGTACTTAAATAATGCAGCAAGGTCCTTAAATAATGCAGCAGAGTCCTTAAATACTGCAGCAGAGTACTTAGATAATGCAGCAAGGTCCTTAAATAATGCAGCAGAGTCCTTAAATAATGCAGCAAAGTCCTTAAATAATGCAGCACAGTCCTTAAATAATCCAGCCAAGTCCTTAAATAATGCAGCAATATCTTTAAATAATGCAATAAAGTCCATAAATAATGCAGCAAATTCCTTAAATAATGCAGCAGAGTACTGAAATACCGCAGCAGGATCCTTAAATAATGCAGCAGAGTCCTTAAATAATGCAACAAAGTCCTTAAATAATGCAGAACAGTACTTAAATAATGCAATAAAGTCCTTAAATAATGCAGCAAAGTCCTTAAATAATGCAGCAGAGTCCTTAAATAATGCAACAAAGTCCTTAAATAATGCAGCAGAGTCCTTAAATAATGCAAGAAAGTCCTTAAATAATGCAGCACATTCCTTAAATAATGCAGCAGAGTCCTTAAATAATGCAACAAAGTCCTTAAATAATGCAGCAGAGTCCTTAAATAATGCAAGAAAGTCCTTAAATAATGCAGCAAATTCCTTAAATAATGCAGCAAAGTCTTTAAATAATGCAATAAAGTCCTTAAATAATGCAGCAGATTACTGAAATACTGCAGCAGGGTCCTTAAATAATGCAGCAGAGTTCTTAAATAATGCAACAAAGTCCTTAAATAATGCAGCAGAGTCCTTAAATAATGCAACAAAGTCCTTAAATAATGCAGCAGAGTCCTTAAATAATGCAGCAAAGTCCTTAAATAATGCAGCACAGTCCTTAAATAATCCAGCCAAGTCCTTCAATAATGCAGCAAAGTCTTTAAATAATGCAATAAAGTCCATAAATGATGCAGCAAATTCCTTAAATAATGCAGCAGAGTACTGAAATACCGCAGCAGAATCCTTAAATAATGCAACAGAGTCCTTAAATAATGCAACAAAGTCCTTAAATAATGCAGAACAGTCCTTAAATAATGCAATAAAGTCCTTAAATAATGCAGCAAAGTCCTTAAATAATGCAGCAGAGTCCTTAAATAATGCAGCAAAGTCCTTAAATAATGCAACAAAGTCCTTAAATAATGCAGCAGAGTCCTTAAATAATTCAAGAAAGTCCTTAAATAATGCAGCAAATTCCTTAAATAATGCAGCAAAGTCCTTAAATAATGCAGCAGAGTCCTTAAATAATGCAGCACATTCCTTAAATAATACAGCAGAGTCCTTAAATAATCCAGCCAAGTCCTTAAATAATGCAGCAGAGTCCTTAAATAATGCAGAAAAGTCCTTAAATAATGCAGCAGAGTCCTTAAATACTGCTGCAGAGTCCTTAAATAATGCAGCAAAGTCCTTAAATACCACAGCAGAGTCCTTAAATAATGCAGCAAAGTATTTAAATAATGCAGCACAGTCCCTAAATAATCCAGCCAAGTCCTTAAATAATGCAGCAGAGTCCTTAAATAATGCAGAAAAGTCCTTAAATAATGCAGCAGAGTCCTTAAATACTTCTGCATAGTCCTTAAATAATGCAGCAAAGTCCTTGAATAATGCAGCAGAGTCCTTAAATAATGCAACAAAGTCCTTAAATAATGCAGAAGAGTCCTTAAATAATGCAACAAAGTTCTTAAATAATGCAGCAGAGTCCTAAAATACCACAGCAGAGTCCTTAAATAATGCAGCAAAGTCTTTAAATAATGCAACAAAGTCCTTAAATAATGCAGCAGAGACCTTAAATAATGCAGAAGAGTCCTTAAATAATCCAGCCAAGTCCTTAAATAATCCAGCCAAGTCCTTAAATAATGCAGCAGAGTCCTTAAATAATGCAACAAAATCCTTAAATAATGCAGAAGAGTCCTTAAATAATCCAGCCAAGTCCTTAAATCATGCAGCAGGGTCCTTAAATAATCCAGCCAAGTCCTTAAATAATGCAGCAGAGTCCTTAAATAATGCAGCAAAGTCCTTAAATAATGCAGCAGAGTCCTTAAATACTTCAGCATAGTCCTTAAATAATGCAGCAAAGTCCTTGAATAATGCATCAGAGTCCTTAAATAATGCAACAAAGTCCTTAAATAATGCAGAAGAGTCCTTAAATAATGCAACAAAGTCCTTAAATAATGCAGCAGAATCCTTAAATAATGCAACAAAGTACTTAAATAATGCAGCAGAGTCCTTAAATAATGCAGCAGAGTCATTAAATAATGCAGCAGAGTAATGAAATACTGCAGCAGGGTCCTTAAATAATGCAGCAAAGTCCTTAAATAATGCAGCAGAGTCCTTAAATAATCCAGCCAAGTCCTTAAATAATGCAGCAAAGTCCTTAAATAATGCAGCAGAGTACTGAAATACCGCAGCAGGATCCTTAAATAATGCAGCAGAGTCCTTAAATAATGCAACAAAGTCCTTAAATAATGCAGAACAGTCCTTAAATAATGCAATAAAGTCCTTAAATAATGCAGCAAAGTCCTTAAATAATGCATCAGAGTCCTTAAATAATGCAACAAAGTCCTTAAATAATGCAACAAAGTCCTTAAATAATGCAGCAGAGTCCTTAAATAATGCAACAAAGTACTTAAATAATGCAGAAGAGTCCTTAAATAATGCAACAAAGTACTTATATAATGCAGCAGAGTCCTTAAGTACCGTATCAGAGTCCTTAAATAATGCAGCAAAGTCCTTAAATAATGCAGCAGAGTCCTTAAATAATGCAGCAAAGTCCTTAAATAATGCAACAAAGTCCTTAAATAATGCAGCAGATTACTGAAATACTGCAGCAGGGTCCTTAAATAATGCAGCAGAGTCTTTAAATAATGCAACAAAGTCCTTAAATAATGCAGCAGAGTCCTTAAATAATGCAACAAAGTCCTTAAATAATGCAGCAGAGTCCTTAAATAATGCAGCAGAGTACTGAAATACCGCAGCAGGGTCCTTAAATAATGCAGCAAAGTCGTTAAATAATGAAGTAGAGTCCTTTAATAATGCAACAAAGTCCTTAAATGATGCAGCAGAGTCCTTAAATAATGCAACAAAGTCCTTAAATAATGCAGCAGAGTCCTTAAATAATGCAACAAAGTCCTTAAACAATGCAGCAGAGTCCTTAAATAATGCAGAAGAGTCCTTAAATAATGCAACCAAGACCTTAAATAATGCAGCAGAGTCCTTAAATAATGCAACAAAGTACTTAAATAATGCAGCAGAGTCCTTAAGTACCGTAGCAGAGTCCTTAAATACTGCAGCAAAGTCCTTAAATAAAGCAGCAGAGTCCTTAAATAATGCAGCAAAGTCATTAAATAATGCAGCAGAGTCCTTAAATAATGCAACAAATTCCTTAAATAATGCAGCAGAGTCCTTAAATAATGCAATAAAGTCCATAAATAATGCAGCAAAGTCCTTAAATAATTCAGCAGAGTGCTGAAATACCGCAGCAGGGTCCTTAAATAATGCAGCAGAGTCCTTAAATAATGCAACAAAGTCCTTAAATAATGCAGCAGGGTCCTTAAATAATGCAACAAAGTCCTTAAATAATGCAGCAGAGTCCTTAAAAAATTCAGCAAAGTCTGTAAATAATGCAGCAGAGTCCTTAAATAATCCAGCCAAGTCCTTAAATAATGCAACAACGTCCTTAAATAATGCAGCAGATTACTGAAATACTGCAGCAGGGTCCTTAAATAATGCAGCAGAGTCCTTAAATAATGCAACAAAGTCCTTAAATAATGCAGCAGAGTCCTTAAATAATGCAACAAAGTCCTTAAATAATGCAGCAGAGTCCTTAAATAATGCAGTAAAGTCCTTAAATAATGCAGCACAGTCCTTAAATAATACAGCCAAGTCCTTAAATAATGCAGCAAAGTCTTTAAATAATGCAATAAAGTCCATAAATAATGCAGCAAAGTCCTTAAATAATGCAGCAGAGTACTGAAATACCGCAGCAGGATCCTTAAATAATGCAGCAGAGTCCTTAAATAATGCAACAAAGTCCTTAAATAATGCAGAACAGTCCTCAAATAATGCAATAAAGTCCTTAAATAATGCAGCAAAGTCCTTAAATATTGCAGCAGAGTCCTTAAATAATGCAAAAAAGTCCTTAAATAATGCAACAAAGTCCTTAAATAATGCAGCAGAGTCCTTAAATAATGCAGCAGAGTCCTTAAATAATCCAGCCAAGTCCTTAAATACTGCAGCAGAGTACTTAAATAATGCAGCAAGGTCCTTAAATAATGCAGCAGAGTCCTTAAATAATGCAGCAAAGTCCTTAAATAATGCAGCACAGTCCTTAAATAATCCAGCCAAGTCCTTAAATAATGCAGCAAAGTCTTTAAATAATGCAATAAAGTCCATAAATGATGCAGCAAATTCCTTAAACAATGCAGCAGAGTACTGAAATACCGCAGCAGAATCCTTAAATAATGCAACAGAGTCCTTAAATAATGCAGCAGAGTCCTTAAATAATGCAACAAAGTCCTTAAATAATGCAGCAGAGTCCTTAAATAATGCAACAAAGTCCTTAAATAATGCAGCAGAGTCCTTAAATAATGCAGCACATTCCTTAAATAATACAGCAGAGTCCTTAAATAATCCAGCCAAGTCCTTAAATAATGCAGCAGAGTCCTTAAATAATGCAGAAAAGTCCTTAAATAATGCAGCAGAGTCCTTAAATACTGCAGCAGAGTCCATAAATAATGCAGCAAAGTCCTTAAATACCACAGCAGAGTCGTTAAATAATGCAGCAAAGTCTTTAAATAATGCAGCACAGTCCTTAAATAATCCAGCCAAGTCCTTAAATAATGCAGCAGAGTCCTTAAATAATGCAGAAAAGTCCTTAAATAATGCAGCAGAGTCCTTAAATACTTCTGCATAGTCCTTAAATAATGCAGCAAAGTCCTTGAATAATGCAGCAGAGTCCTTAAATAATGCAACAAAGTCCTTAAATAATGCAGAAGAGTCCTTAAATAATGCAGCAAATTCCTTAAATAATGCAGCAAAGTCTTTAAATACTGCAATAAAGTCCATAAATAATGCAGCAAAGTTCTTAAATAATGCAGCAGAGTCCTTAAATACCACAGCAGAGTCCTTAAATAATGCAGCAAAGTCTTTAAATAATGCAACAAAGTCCTTAAATAATGCAGCAGAGACCTTAAATAATGCAGAAGAGTCCTTAAATAATCCAGCCAAGTCCTTAAATAATGCAACAAAATCCTTAAATAATGCAGAAGAGTCCTTAAATAATCCAGCCAAGTCCTTAAATCATGCAGCAGGGTCCTTAAATAATCCAGCCAAGTCCTTAAATAATGCAGCAGAGTCCTTAAATAATGCAGCAAAGTCCTTAAATAATGCAGCAGAGTCCTTAAATACTTCAGCATAGTCCTTAAATAATGCAGCAAAGTCCTTGAATAATGCATCAGAGTCCTTAAATAATGCAACAAAGTCCTTAAATAATGCAGAAGAGTCCTTAAATAATGCAACAAAGTCCTTAAATAATGCAGCAGAATCCTTAAATAATGCAACAAAGTACTTAAATAATGCAGCAGAGTCCTTAAATAATGCAGCAAAGTCATTAAATAATGCTGCAGAGTCCTTAAATAATGCAGCAAATTCCTTAAATAATGCAGCAAAGTCTTTAAATAATGCAATAAAGTCCATAAATAATGCAGCCAAGTCCTTAAATAATGCAGCAGAGTACTGAAATACCGCAGCAGGGTCCTTAAATAATGCAGCAAAGTCGTTAAATAATGAAGTAGAGTCCTTAAATAATGCAACAACGTCCTTAAATGATGCAGCAGAGTCCTTAAATAATGCAACAAAGTCCTTAAATAATGCAGCAGAGTCCTTAAATAATGCAGCAGAGTACTGAAATACTGCAGCAGGGTCCTTAAATAATGCAGCAAAGTCGTTAAATAATGAAGTAGAGTCCTTAAATAATGCAAAAAAGTCCTTAAATGATGCAACAGAGTCCTTAAATAATGCAACAAATTCCTTAAATAATGCAGCATAGTCCTTAAATAATGCAACAAAGTCCTTAAACAATGCAGCAGAGTCCTTAAATAATGCAGAAGAGTCCTTAAATAATGCAACCAAGACCTTAAATAATGCAGCAGAGTCCTTAAATAATGCAACAAAGTACTTAAATAATGCAGCAGAGTCCTTAAGTAACGTAGCAGAGTACTTAAATAATGCAGCAAAGTCATTAAATAATGCAGCAGAGTCCTTTAATAATGCAATAAATTCCTTAAATAATGCAGCAGAGTCCTTAAATAATGCAATAAAGTCCATAAATAATGCAGCAAAGTCCTTAAATAATTAAGCAGAGTGCTGAAATACCGCAGCAGGGTCCTTAAATAATGCAGCAGAGTCCTTAAATAATGCAACAAAGTCCTTACATAATGCAGCAGGGTCCTTAAATAATGCAAAAAAGTCCTTAAATAATGCAGCAGATTCCTTAAAAAATGCAGCAAAGTCCGTAAATAATGCAGCAGAGTCCTTAAATAATCCAGCCAAGTCCTTAAATAATGCAACAAAGTCCTTAAATAATGCAGCAGATTACTGAAATACTGCAGCAGGGTCTTTAAATAATGCAGCAGAGTTCTTAAATAATGCAACAAAGTCCTTAAATAATGCAGCAGAGTCCTTAAATAATGCAACAAAGTCCTTAAATAATGCAGCAGAGTCCTTAAGTAATGCAGCAAAGTCCTTAAATAATGCAGCACAGTCCTTAAATAATCCAGCCAAGTCCTTAAATAATGCAGCAAAGTCTTTAAATAATGCAATAAAGTCCATAAATGATGCAGCAAATTCCTTAAATAATGCAGCAGAGTACTGAAATACCGCAGCAGAATCCTTAAATAATGCAACAGAGTCCTTAAATAATGCAGCAGAGTCCTTAAATAATGCAACAAAGTCCTTAAATAATGCAGCAGAGTCCTTAAATAATGCAACAAAGTCCTTAAATAATGCAGCAGAGTCCTTAAATAATGCAGAACATTCCTTAAATAATACAGCAGAGTCCTTAAATAATCCAGCCAAGTCCTTAAATAATGCAGCAGAGTCCTTAAATAATGCAGAAAAGTCCTTAAATAATGCAGCAGAGTCCTTAAATACTGCAGCAGAGTCCTTAAATAATGCAGCAAAGTCCTTAAATACCACAGCAGAGTCCTTAAATAATGCAGCAAAGTCCTTAAATAATGCAACAAAGTCCTTAAATAATGCAGCAGAGTCCTTAAATAATGCAGCAGAGTCCTTAAATAATCCAGCCAAGTCCTTAAATACTGCAGCAGAGTACTTAAATAATGCAGCAAGGTCCTTAAATAATGCAGCAGAGTCCTTAAATACTGCAGCAGAGTACTTAAATAATGCAGCAAGGTCCTTAAATAATGCAGCAGAGTCCTTAAATAATGCAGCAAAGTCCTTAAATAATGCAGCACAGTCCTTAAATAATCCAGCCAAGTCCTTAAATAATGCAGCAATATCTTTAAATAATGCAATAAAGTCCATAAATAATGCAGCAAATTCCTTAAATAATGCAGCAGAGTACTGAAATACCGCAGCAGGATCCTTAAATAATGCAGCAGAGTCCTTAAATAATGCAACAAAGTCCTTAAATAATGCAGAACAGTACTTAAATAATGCAATAAAGTCCTTAAATAATGCAGCAAAGTCCTTAAATAATGCAGCAGAGTCCTTAAATAATGCAACAAAGTCCTTAAATAATGCAGCAGAGTCCTTAAATAATGCAAGAAAGTCCTTAAATAATGCAGCACATTCCTTAAATAATGCAGCAGAGTCCTTAAATAATGCAACAAAGTCCTTAAATAATGCAGCAGAGTCCTTAAATAATGCAAGAAAGTCCTTAAATAAAGCAGCAAATTCCTTAAATAATGCAGCAAAGTCTTTAAATAATGCAATAAAGTCCTTAAATAATGCAGCAGATTACTGAAATACTGCAGCAGGGTCCTTAAATAATGCAGCAGAGTTCTTAAATAATGCAACAAAGTCCTTAAATAATGCAGCAGAGTCCTTAAATAATGCAACAAAGTCCTTAAATAATGCAGCAGAGTCCTTAAATAATGCAGCAAAGTCCTTAAATAATGCAGCACAGTCCTTAAATAATCCAGCCAAGTCCTTCAATAATGCAGCAAAGTCTTTAAATAATGCAATAAAGTCCATAAATGATGCAGCAAATTCCTTAAATAATGCAGCAGAGTACTGAAATACCGCAGCAGAATCCTTAAATAATGCAACAGAGTCCTTAAATAATGCAACAAAGTCCTTAAATAATGCAGAACAGTCCTTAAATAATGCAATAAAGTCCTTAAATAATGCAGCAAAGTCCTTAAATAATGCAGCAGAGTCCTTAAATAATGCAGCAAAGTCCTTAAATAATGCAACAAAGTCCTTAAATAATGCAGCAGAGTCCTTAAATAATGCAAGAAAGTCCTTAAATAATGCAGCAAATTCCTTAAATAATGCAGCAAAGTCCTTAAATAATGCAGCAGAGTCCTTAAATAATGCAGCACATTCCTTAAATAATACAGCAGAGTCCTTAAATAATCCAGCCAAGTCCTTAAATAATGCAGCAGAGTCCTTAAATAATGCAGAAAAGTCCTTAAATAATGCAGCAGAGTCCTTAAATACTGCTGCAGAGTCCTTAAATAATGCAGCAAAGTCCTTAAATACCACAGCAGAGTCCTTAAATAATGCAGCAAAGTATTTAAATAATGCAGCACAGTCCCTAAATAATCCAGCCAAGTCCTTAAATAATGCAGCAGAGTCCTTAAATAATGCAGAAAAGTCCTTAAATAATGCAGCAGAGTCCTTAAATACTTCTGCATAGTCCTTAAATAATGCAGCAAAGTCCTTGAATAATGCAGCAGAGTCCTTAAATAATGCAACAAAGTCCTTAAATAATGCAGAAGAGTCCTTAAATAATGCAACAAAGTTCTTAAATAATGCAGCAGAGTCCTAAAATACCACAGCAGAGTCCTTAAATAATGCAGCAAAGTCTTTAAATAATGCAACAAAGTCCTTAAATAATGCAGCAGAGACCTTAAATAATGCAGAAGAGTCCTTAAATAATCCAGCCAAGTCCTTAAATAATCCAGCCAAGTCCTTAAATAATGCAGCAGAGTCCTTAAATAATGCAACAAAATCCTTAAATAATGCAGAAGAGTCCTTAAATAATCCAGCCAAGTCCTTAAATCATGCAGCAGGGTCCTTAAATAATCCAGCCAAGTCCTTAAATAATGCAGCAGAGTCCTTAAATAATGCAGCAAAGTCCTTAAATAATGCAGCAGAGTCCTTAAATACTTCAGCATAGTCCTTAAATAATGCAGCAAAGTCCTTGAATAATGCATCAGAGTCCTTAAATAATGCAACAAAGTCCTTAAATAATGCAGAAGAGTCCTTAAATAATGCAACAAAGTCCTTAAATAATGCAGCAGAATCCTTAAATAATGCAACAAAGTACTTAAATAATGCAGCAGAGTCCTTAAATAATGCAGCAGAGTCATTAAATAATGCAGCAGAGTAATGAAATACTGCAGCAGGGTCCTTAAATAATGCAGCAAAGTCCTTAAATAATGCAGCAGAGTCCTTAAATAATCCAGCCAAGTCCTTAAATAATGCAGCAAAGTCCTTAAATAATGCAGCAGAGTACTGAAATACCGCAGCAGGATCCTTAAATAATGCAGCAGAGTCCTTAAATAATGCAACAAAGTCCTTAAATAATGCAGAACAGTCCTTAAATAATGCAATAAAGTCCTTAAATAATGCAGCAAAGTCCTTAAATAATGCAGCAGAGTCCTTAAATAATGCAACAAAGTCCTTAAATAATGCAACAAAGTCCTTAAATAATGCAGCAGAGTCCTTAAATAATGCAACAAAGTACTTAAATAATGCAGAAGAGTATTTAAATAATGCAACAAAGTACTTATATAATGCAGCAGAGTCCTTAAGTACCGTATCAGAGTCCTTAAATAATGCAGCAAAGTCCTTAAATAATGCAGCAGAGTCCTTAAATAATGCAGCAAAGTCCTTAAATAATGCAACAAAGTCCTTAAATAATGCAGCAGATTACTGAAATACTGCAGCAGGGTCCTTAAATAATGCAGCAGAGTCTTTAAATAATGCAACAAAGTCCTTAAATAATGCAGCAGAGTCCTTAAATAATGCAACAAAGTCCTTAAATAATGCAGCAGAGTCCTTAAATAATGCAGCAGAGTACTGAAATACCGCAGCAGGGTCCTTAAATAATGCAGCAAAGTCGTTAAATAATGAAGTAGAGTCCTTTAATAATGCAACAAAGTCCTTAAATGATGCAGCAGAGTCCTTAAATAATGCAACAAAGTCCTTAAATAATGCAGCAGAGTCCTTAAATAATGCAACAAAGTCCTTAAACAATGCAGCAGAGTCCTTAAATAATGCAGAAGAGTCCTTAAATAATGCAACCAAGACCTTAAATAATGCAGCAGAGTCCTTAAATAATGCAACAAAGTACTTAAATAATGCAGCAGAGTCCTTAAGTACCGTAGCAGAGTCCTTAAATACTGCAGCAAAGTCCTTAAATAAAGCAGCAGAGTCCTTAAATAATGCAGCAAAGTCATTAAATAATGCAGCAGAGTCCTTAAATAATGCAACAAATTCCTTAAATAATGCAGCAGAGTCCTTAAATAATGCAATAAAGTCCATAAATAATGCAGCAAAGTCCTTAAATAATTCAGCAGAGTGCTGAAATACCGCAGCAGGGTCCTTAAATAATGCAGCAGAGTCCTTAAATAATGCAACAAAGTCCTTAAATAATGCAGCAGGGTCCTTAAATAATGCAACAAAGTCCTTAAATAATGCAGCAGAGTCCTTAAAAAATTCAGCAAAGTCTGTAAATAATGCAGCAGAGTCCTTAAATAATCCAGCCAAGTCCTTAAATAATGCAACAACGTCCTTAAATAATGCAGCAGATTACTGAAATACTGCAGCAGGGTCCTTAAATAATGCAGCAGAGTCCTTAAATAATGCAACAAAGTCCTTAAATAATGCAGCAGAGTCCTTAAATAATGCAACAAAGTCCTTAAATAATGCAGCAGAGTCCTTAAATAATGCAGTAAAGTCCTTAAATAATGCAGCACAGTCCTTAAATAATACAGCCAAGTCCTTAAATAATGCAGCAAAGTCTTTAAATAATGCAATAAAGTCCATAAATAATGCAGCAAAGTCCTTAAATAATGCAGCAGAGTACTGAAATACCGCAGCAGGATCCTTAAATAATGCAGCAGAGTCCTTAAATAATGCAACAAAGTCCTTAAATAATGCAGAACAGTCCTTAAATAATGCAATAAAGTCCTTAAATAATGCAGCAAAGTCCTTAAATATTGCAGCAGAGTCCTTAAATAATGCAACAAAGTCCTTAAATAATGCAGCAGAGTCCTTAAATAATGCAACAAAGTCCTTAAATAATGCAGCAGAGTCCTTAAATAATGCAGTAAAGTCCTTAAATAATGCAGCACAGTCCTTAAATAATACAGCCAAGTCCTTAAATAATGCAGCAAAGTCTTTAAATAATGCAATAAAGTCCATAAATAATGCAGCAAAGTCCTTAAATAATGCAGCAGAGTACTGAAATACCGCAGCAGGATCCTTAAATAATGCAGCAGAGTCCTTAAATAATGCAACAAAGTCCTTAAATAATGCAGAACAGTCCTCAAATAATGCAATAAAGTCCTTAAATAATGCAGCAAAGTCCTTAAATATTGCAGCAGAGTCCTTAAATAATGCAACAAAGTCCTTAAATAATGCAACAAAGTCCTTAAATAATGCAGCAGAGTCCTTAAATAATGCAGCAGAGTCCTTAAATAATCCAGCCAAGTCCTTAAATACTGCAGCAGAGTACTTAAATAATGCAGCAAGGTCCTTAAATAATGCAGCAGAGTCCTTAAATAATGCAGCAAAGTCCTTAAATAATGCAGCACAGTCCTTAAATAATCCAGCCAAGTCCTTAAATAATGCAGCAAAGTCTTTAAATAATGCAATAAAGTCCATAAATGATGCAGCAAATTCCTTAAACAATGCAGCAGAGTACTGAAATACCGCAGCAGAATCCTTAAATAATGCAACAGAGTCCTTAAATAATGCAGCAGAGTCCTTAAATAATGCAACAAAGTCCTTAAATAATGCAGCAGAGTCCTTAAATAATGCAACAAAGTCCTTAAATAATGCAGCAGAGTCCTTAAATAATGCAGCACATTCCTTAAATAATACAGCAGAGTCCTTAAATAATCCAGCCAAGTCCTTAAATAATGCAGCAGAGTCCTTAAATAATGCAGAAAAGTCCTTAAATAATGCAGCAGAGTCCTTAAATACTGCAGCAGAGTCCATAAATAATGCAGCAAAGTCCTTAAATACCACAGCAGAGTCGTTAAATAATGCAGCAAAGTCTTTAAATAATGCAGCACAGTCCTTAAATAATCCAGCCAAGTCCTTAAATAATGCAGCAGAGTCCTTAAATAATGCAGAAAAGTCCTTAAATAATGCAGCAGAGTCCTTAAATACTTCTGCATAGTCCTTAAATAATGCAGCAAAGTCCTTGAATAATGCAGCAGAGTCCTTAAATAATGCAACAAAGTCCTTAAATAATGCAGAAGAGTCCTTAAATAATGCAGCAAATTCCTTAAATAATGCAGCAAAGTCTTTAAATAATGCAATAAAGTCCATAAATAATGCAGCAAAGTTCTTAAATAATGCAGCAGAGTCCTTAAATACCACAGCAGAGTCCTTAAATAATGCAGCAAAGTCTTTAAATAATGCAACAAAGTCCTTAAATAATGCAGCAGAGACCTTAAATAATGCAGAAGAGTCCTTAAATAACCCAGCCAAGTCCTTAAATAATCCAGCCAAGTCCTTAAATAATGCAACAAAATCCTTAAATAATGCAGAAGAGTCCTTAAATAATCCAGCCAAGTCCTTAAATCATGCAGCAGGGTCCTTAAATAATCCAGCCAAGTCCTTAAATAATGCAGCAGAGTCCTTAAATAATGCAGCAAAGTCCTTAAATAATGCAGCAGAGTCCTTAAATACTTCAGCATAGTCCTTAAATAATGCAGCAAAGTCCTTGAATAATGCATCAGAGTCCTTAAATAATGCAACAAAGTCCTTAAATAATGCAGAAGAGTCCTTAAATAATGCAACAAAGTCCTTAAATAATGCAGCAGAATCCTTAAATAATGCAACAAAGTACTTAAATAATGCAGCAGAGTCCTTAAATAATGCAGCAAAGTCATTAAATAATGCTGCAGAGTCCTTAAATAATGCAGCAAATTCCTTAAATAATGCAGCAAAGTCTTTAAATAATGCAATAAAGTCCATAAATAATGCAGCCAAGTCCTTAAATAATGCAGCAGAGTACTGAAATACCGCAGCAGGGTCCTTAAATAATGCAGCAAAGTCGTTAAATAATGAAGTAGAGTCCTTAAATAATGCAACAACGTCCTTAAATGATGCAGCAGAGTCCTTAAATAATGCAACAAAGTCCTTAAATAATGCAGCAGAGTCCTTAAATAATGCAGCAGAGTACTGAAATACTGCAGCAGGGTCCTTAAATAATGCAGCAAAGTCGTTAAATAATGAAGTAGAGTCCTTAAATAATGCAAAAAAGTCCTTAAATGATGCAACAGAGTCCTTAAATAATGCAACAAATTCCTTAAATAATGCAGCATAGTCCTTAAATAATGCAACAAAGTCCTTAAACAATGCAGCAGAGTCCTTAAATAATGCAGAAGAGTCCTTAAATAATGCAACCAAGACCTTAAATAATGCAGCAGAGTCCTTAAATAATGCAACAAAGTACTTAAATAATGCAGCAGAGTCCTTAAGTAACGTAGCAGAGTACTTAAATAATGCAGCAAAGTCATTAAATAATGCAGCAGAGTCCTTTAATAATGCAATAAATTCCTTAAATAATGCAGCAGAGTCCTTAAATAATGCAATAAAGTCCATAAATAATGCAGCAAAGTCCTTAAATAATTAAGCAGAGTGCTGAAATACCGCAGCAGGGTCCTTAAATAATGCAGCAGAGTCCTTAAATAATGCAACAAAGTCCTTACATAATGCAGCAGGGTCCTTAAATAATGCAAAAAAGTCCTTAAATAATGCAGCAGATTCCTTAAAAAATGCAGCAAAGTCCGTAAATAATGCAGCAGAGTCCTTAAATAATCCAGCCAAGTCCTTAAATAATGCAACAAAGTCCTTAAATAATGCAGCAGATTACTGAAATACTGCAGCAGGGTCTTTAAATAATGCAGCAGAGTTCTTAAATAATGCAACAAAGTCCTTAAATAATGCAGCAGAGTCCTTAAATAATGCAACAAAGTCCTTAAATAATGCAGCAGAGTCCTTAAATAATGCAACAAAGTCCTTAAATAATGCAGCAGAGTCCTTAAGTAATGCAGCAAAGTCCTTAAATAATGCAGCACAGTCCTTAAATAATCCAGCCAAGTCCTTAAATAATGCAGCAAAGTCTTTAAATAATGCAATAAAGTCCATAAATGATGCAGCAAATTCCTTAAATAATGCAGCAGAGTACTGAAATACCGCAGCAGAATCCTTAAATAATGCAACAGAGTCCTTAAATAATGCAGCAGAGTCCTTAAATAATGCAACAAAGTCCTTAAATAATGCAGCAGAGTCCTTAAATAATGCAACAAAGTCCTTAAATAATGCAGCAGAGTCCTTAAATAATGCAGAACATTCCTTAAATAATACAGCAGAGTCCTTAAATAATCCAGCCAAGTCCTTAAATAATGCAGCAGAGTCCTTAAATAATGCAGAAAAGTCCTTAAATAATGCAGCAGAGTCCTTAAATACTGCAGCAGAGTCCTTAAATAATGCAGCAAAGTCCTTAAATACCACAGCAGAGTCCTTAAATAATGCAGCAAAGTCCTTAAATAATGCAACAAAGTCCTTAAATAATGCAGCAGAGTCCTTAAATAATGCAGCAGAGTCCTTAAATAATCCAGCCAAGTCCTTAAATACTGCAGCAGAGTACTTAAATAATGCAGCAAGGTCCTTAAATAATGCAGCAGAGTCCTTAAATACTGCAGCAGAGTACTTAAATAATGCAGCAAGGTCCTTAAATAATGCAGCAGAGTCCTTAAATAATGCAGCAAAGTCCTTAAATAATGCAGCACAGTCCTTAAATAATCCAGCCAAGTCCTTAAATAATGCAGCAATATCTTTAAATAATGCAATAAAGTCCATAAATAATGCAGCAAATTCCTTAAATAATGCAGCAGAGTACTGAAATACCGCAGCAGGATCCTTAAATAATGCAGCAGAGTCCTTAAATAATGCAACAAAGTCCTTAAATAATGCAGAACAGTACTTAAATAATGCAATAAAGTCCTTAAATAATGCAGCAAAGTCCTTAAATAATGCAGCAGAGTCCTTAAATAATGCAACAAAGTCCTTAAATAATGCAGCAGAGTCCTTAAATAATGCAAGAAAGTCCTTAAATAATGCAGCACATTCCTTAAATAATGCAGCAGAGTCCTTAAATAATGCAACAAAGTCCTTAAATAATGCAGCAGAGTCCTTAAATAATGCAAGAAAGTCCTTAAATAATGCAGCAAATTCCTTAAATAATGCAGCAAAGTCTTTAAATAATGCAATAAAGTCCTTAAATAATGCAGCAGATTACTGAAATACTGCAGCAGGGTCCTTAAATAATGCAGCAGAGTTCTTAAATAATGCAACAAAGTCCTTAAATAATGCAGCAGAGTCCTTAAATAATGCAACAAAGTCCTTAAATAATGCAGCAGAGTCCTTAAATAATGCAGCAAAGTCCTTAAATAATGCAGCACAGTCCTTAAATAATCCAGCCAAGTCCTTCAATAATGCAGCAAAGTCTTTAAATAATGCAATAAAGTCCATAAATGATGCAGCAAATTCCTTAAATAATGCAGCAGAGTACTGAAATACCGCAGCAGAATCCTTAAATAATGCAACAGAGTCCTTAAATAATGCAACAAAGTCCTTAAATAATGCAGAACAGTCCTTAAATAATGCAATAAAGTCCTTAAATAATGCAGCAAAGTCCTTAAATAATGCAGCAGAGTCCTTAAATAATGCAGCAAAGTCCTTAAATAATGCAACAAAGTCCTTAAATAATGCAGCAGAGTCCTTAAATAATGCAAGAAAGTCCTTAAATAATGCAGCAAATTCCTTAAATAATGCAGCAAAGTCCTTAAATAATGCAGCAGAGTCCTTAAATAATGCAGCACATTCCTTAAATAATACAGCAGAGTCCTTAAATAATCCAGCCAAGTCCTTAAATAATGCAGCAGAGTCCTTAAATAATGCAGAAAAGTCCTTAAATAATGCAGCAGAGTCCTTAAATACTGCTGCAGAGTCCTTAAATAATGCAGCAAAGTCCTTAAATACCACAGCAGAGTCCTTAAATAATGCAGCAAAGTATTTAAATAATGCAGCACAGTCCCTAAATAATCCAGCCAAGTCCTTAAATAATGCAGCAGAGTCCTTAAATAATGCAGAAAAGTCCTTAAATAATGCAGCAGAGTCCTTGAATAATGCAGCAGAGTCCTTAAATAATGCAACAAAGTCCTTAAATAATGCAGCAGAGTCCTTAAATAATGCAACAAAGTCCTTAAATAATGCAACAAAGTCCTTAAATAATGCAGCAGAGTCCTTAAATAATGCAACAAAGTACTTAAATAATGCAGAAGAGTCCTTAAATAATGCAACAAAGTACTTATATAATGCAGCAGAGTCCTTAAGTACCGTATCAGAGTCCTTAAATAATGCAGCAAAGTCCTTAAATAATGCAGCAGAGTCCTTAAATAATGCAGCAAAGTCCTTAAATAATGCAACAAAGTCCTTAAATAATGCAGCAGATTACTGAAATACTGCAGCAGGGTCCTTAAATAATGCAGCAGAGTCTTTAAATAATGCAACAAAGTCCTTAAATAATGCAGCAGAGTCCTTAAATAATGCAACAAAGTCCTTAAATAATGCAGCAGAGTCCTTAAATAATGCAGCAGAGTACTGAAATACCGCAGCAGGGTCCTTAAATAATGCAGCAAAGTCGTTAAATAATGAAGTAGAGTCCTTTAATAATGCAACAAAGTCCTTAAATGATGCAGCAGAGTCCTTAAATAATGCAACAAAGTCCTTAAATAATGCAGCAGAGTCCTTAAATAATGCAACAAAGTCCTTAAACAATGCAGCAGAGTCCTTAAATAATGCAGAAGAGTCCTTAAATAATGCAACCAAGACCTTAAATAATGCAGCAGAGTCCTTAAATAATGCAACAAAGTACTTAAATAATGCAGCAGAGTCCTTAAGTACCGTAGCAGAGTCCTTAAATACTGCAGCAAAGTCCTTAAATAAAGCAGCAGAGTCCTTAAATAATGCAGCAAAGTCATTAAATAATGCAGCAGAGTCCTTAAATAATGCAACAAATTCCTTAAATAATGCAGCAGAGTCCTTAAATAATGCAATAAAGTCCATAAATAATGCAGCAAAGTCCTTAAATAATTCAGCAGAGTGCTGAAATACCGCAGCAGGGTCCTTAAATAATGCAGCAGAGTCCTTAAATAATGCAACAAAGTCCTTAAATAATGCAGCAAGGTCCTTAAATAATGCAACAAAGTCCTTAAATAATGCAGCAGAGTCCTTAAAAAATTCAGCAAAGTCTGTAAATAATGCAGCAGAGTCCTTAAATAATCCAGCCAAGTCCTTAAATAATGCAACAACGTCCTTAAATAATGCAGCAGATTACTGAAATACTGCAGCAGGGTCCTTAAATAATGCAGCAGAGTCCTTAAATAATGCAACAAAGTCCTTAAATAATGCAGCAGAGTCCTTAAATAATGCAACAAAGTCCTTAAATAATGCAGCAGAGTCCTTAAATAATGCAGTAAAGTCCTTAAATAATGCAGCACAGTCCTTAAATAATACAGCCAAGTCCTTAAATAATGCAGCAAAGTCTTTAAATAATGCAATAAAGTCCATAAATAATGCAGCAAAGTCCTTAAATAATGCAGCAGAGTACTGAAATACCGCAGCAGGATCCTTAAATAATGCAGCAGAGTCCTTAAATAATGCAACAAAGTCCTTAAATAATGCAGAACAGTCCTTAAATAATGCAATAAAGTCCTTAAATAATGCAGCAAAGTCCTTAAATATTGCAGCAGAGTCCTTAAATAATGCAACAAAGTCCTTAAATAATGCAGCAGAGTCCTTAAATAATGCAACAAAGTCCTTAAATAATGCAGCAGAGTCCTTAAATAATGCAGTAAAGTCCTTAAATAATGCAGCACAGTCCTTAAATAATACAGCCAAGTCCTTAAATAATGCAGCAAAGTCTTTAAATAATGCAATAAAGTCCATAAATAATGCAGCAAAGTCCTTAAATAATGCAGCAGAGTACTGAAATACCGCAGCAGGATCCTTAAATAATGCAGCAGAGTCCTTAAATAATGCAACAAAGTCCTTAAATAATGCAGAACAGTCCTCAAATAATGCAATAAAGTCCTTAAATAATGCAGCAAAGTCCTTAAATATTGCAGCAGAGTCCTTAAATAATGCAACAAAGTCCTTAAATAATGCAACAAAGTCCTTAAATAATGCAGCAGAGTCCTTAAATAATGCAGCAGAGTCCTTAAATAATCCAGCCAAGTCCTTAAATACTGCAGCAGAGTACTTAAATAATGCAGCAAGGTCCTTAAATAATGCAGCAGAGTCCTTAAATAATGCAGCAAAGTCCTTAAATAATGCAGCACAGTCCTTAAATAATCCAGCCAAGTCCTTAAATAATGCAGCAAAGTCTTTAAATAATGCAATAAAGTCCATAAATGATGCAGCAAATTCCTTAAACAATGCAGCAGAGTACTGAAATACCGCAGCAGAATCCTTAAATAATGCAACAGAGTCCTTAAATAATGCAGCAGAGTCCTTAAATAATGCAACAAAGTCCTTAAATAATGCAGCAGAGTCCTTAAATAATGCAACAAAGTCCTTAAATAATGCAGCAGAGTCCTTAAATAATGCAGCACATTCCTTAAATAATACAGCAGAGTCCTTAAATAATCCAGCCAAGTCCTTAAATAATGCAGCAGAGTCCTTAAATAATGCAGAAAAGTCCTTAAATAATGCAGCAGAGTCCTTAAATACTGCAGCAGAGTCCATAAATAATGCAGCAAAGACCTTAAATACCACAGCAGAGTCGTTAAATAATGCAGCAAAGTCTTTAAATAATGCAGCACAGTCCTTAAATAATCCAGCCAAGTCCTTAAATAATGCAGCAGAGTCCTTAAATAATGCAGAAAAGTCCTTAAATAATGCAGCAGAGTCCTTAAATACTTCTGCATAGTCCTTAAATAATGCAGCAAAGTCCTTGAATAATGCAGCAGAGTCCTTAAATAATGCAACAAAGTCCTTAAATAATGCAGCAGAGTCCTTAAATAATGCAGTAAAGTCCTTAAATAATGCAGCACAGTCCTTAAATAATACAGCCAAGTCCTTAAATAATGCAGCAAAGTCTTTAAATAATGCAATAAAGTCCATAAATAATGCAGCAAAGTCCTTAAATAATGCAGCAGAGTACTGAAATACCGCAGCAGGATCCTTAAATAATGCAGCAGAGTCCTTAAATAATGCAACAAAGTCCTTAAATAATGCAGAACAGTCCTCAAATAATGCAATAAAGTCCTTAAATAATGCAGCAAAGTCCTTAAATATTGCAGCAGAGTCCTTAAATAATGCAACAAAGTCCTTAAATAATGCAACAAAGTCCTTAAATAATGCAGCAGAGTCCTTAAATAATGCAGCAGAGTCCTTAAATAATCCAGCCAAGTCCTTAAATACTGCAGCAGAGTACTTAAATAATGCAGCAAGGTCCTTAAATAATGCAGCAGAGTCCTTAAATAATGCAGCAAAGTCCTTAAATAATGCAGCACAGTCCTTAAATAATCCAGCCAAGTCCTTAAATAATGCAGCAAAGTCTTTAAATAATGCAATAAAGTCCATAAATGATGCAGCAAATTCCTTAAACAATGCAGCAGAGTACTGAAATACCGCAGCAGAATCCTTAAATAATGCAACAGAGTCCTTAAATAATGCAGCAGAGTCCTTAAATAATGCAACAAAGTCCTTAAATAATGCAGCAGAGTCCTTAAATAATGCAACAAAGTCCTTAAATAATGCAGCAGAGTCCTTAAATAATGCAGCACATTCCTTAAATAATACAGCAGAGTCCTTAAATAATCCAGCCAAGTCCTTAAATAATGCAGCAGAGTCCTTAAATAATGCAGAAAAGTCCTTAAATAATGCAGCAGAGTCCTTAAATACTGCAGCAGAGTCCATAAATAATGCAGCAAAGTCCTTAAATACCACAGCAGAGTCGTTAAATAATGCAGCAAAGTCTTTAAATAATGCAGCACAGTCCTTAAATAATCCAGCCAAGTCCTTAAATAATGCAGCAGAGTCCTTAAATAATGCAGAAAAGTCCTTAAATAATGCAGCAGAGTCCTTAAATACTTCTGCATAGTCCTTAAATAATGCAGCAAAGTCCTTGAATAATGCAGCAGAGTCCTTAAATAATGCAACAAAGTCCTTAAATAATGCAGAAGAGTCCTTAAATAATGCAGCAAATTCCTTAAATAATGCAGCAAAGTCTTTAAATAATGCAATAAAGTCCATAAATAATGCAGCAAAGTTCTTAAATAATGCAGCAGAGTCCTTAAATACCACAGCAGAGTCCTTAAATAATGCAGCAAAGTCTTTAAATAATGCAACAAAGTCCTTAAATAATGCAGCAGAGACCTTAAATAATGCAGAAGAGTCCTTAAATAACCCAGCCAAGTCCTTAAATAATCCAGCCAAGTCCTTAAATAATGCAACAAAATCCTTAAATAATGCAGAAGAGTCCTTATATAATCCAGCCAAGTCCTTAAATCATGCAGCAGGGTCCTTAAATAATCCAGCCAAGTCCTTAAATAATGCAGCAGAGTCCTTAAATAATGCAGCAAAGTCCTTAAATAATGCAGCAGAGTCCTTAAATACTTCAGCATAGTCCTTAAATAATGCAGCAAAGTCCTTGAATAATGCATCAGAGTCCTTAAATAATGCAACAAAGTCCTTAAATAATGCAGAAGAGTCCTTAAATAATGCAACAAAGTCCTTAAATAATGCAGCAGAATCCTTAAATAATGCAACAAAGTACTTAAATAATGCAGCAGAGTCCTTAAATAATGCAGCAAAGTCATTAAATAATGCTGCAGAGTCCTTAAATAATGCAGCAAATTCCTTAAATAATGCAGCAAAGTCTTTAAATAATGCAATAAAGTCCATAAATAATGCAGCCAAGTCCTTAAATAATGCAGCAGAGTACTGAAATACCGCAGCAGGGTCCTTAAATAATGCAGCAAAGTCGTTAAATAATGAAGTAGAGTCCTTAAATAATGCAACAACGTCCTTAAATGATGCAGCAGAGTCCTTAAATAATGCAACAAAGTCCTTAAATAATGCAGCAGAGTCCTTAAATAATGCAGCAGAGTACTGAAATACTGCAGCAGGGTCCTTAAATAATGCAGCAAAGTCGTTAAATAATGAAGTAGAGTCCTTAAATAATGCAATAAATTCCTTAAATAATGCAGCAGAGTCCTTAAATAATGCAATAAAGTCCATAAATAATGCAGCAAAGTCCTTAAATAATTAAGCAGAGTGCTGAAATACCGCAGCAGGGTCCTTAAATAATGCAGCAGAGTCCTTAAATAATGCAACAAAGTCCTTACATAATGCAGCAGGGTCCTTAAATAATGCAAAAAAGTCCTTAAATAATGCAGCAGATTCCTTAAAAAATGCAGCAAAGTCCGTAAATAATGCAGCAGAGTCCTTAAATAATCCAGCCAAGTCCTTAAATAATGCAACAAAGTCCTTAAATAATGCAGCAGATTACTGAAATACTGCAGCAGGGTCTTTAAATAATGCAGCAGAGTTCTTAAATAATGCAACAAAGTCCTTAAATAATGCAGCAGAGTCCTTAAATAATGCAACAAAGTCCTTAAATAATGCAGCAGAGTCCTTAAATAATGCAACAAAGTCCTTAAATAATGCAGCAGATTACTGAAATACTGCAGCAGGGTCCTTAAATAATGCAGCAGAGTCTTTAAATAATGCAACAAAGTCCTTAAATAATGCAGCAGAGTCCTTAAATAATGCAACAAAGTCCTTAAATAATGCAGCAGAGTCCTTAAATAATGCAGCAGAGTACTGAAATACCGCAGCAGGGTCCTTAAATAATGCAGCAAAGTCGTTAAATAATGAAGTAGAGTCCTTTAATAATGCAACAAAGTCCTTAAATGATGCAGCAGAGTCCTTAAATAATGCAACAAAGTCCTTAAATAATGCAGCAGAGTCCTTAAATAATGCAACAAAGTCCTTAAACAATGCAGCAGAGTCCTTAAATAATGCAGAAGAGTCCTTAAATAATGCAACCAAGACCTTAAATAATGCAGCAGAGTCCTTAAATAATGCAACAAAGTACTTAAATAATGCAGCAGAGTCCTTAAGTACCGTAGCAGAGTCCTTAAATACTGCAGCAAAGTCCTTAAATAAAGCAGCAGAGTCCTTAAATAATGCAGCAAAGTCATTAAATAATGCAGCAGAGTCCTTAAATAATGCAACAAATTCCTTAAATAATGCAGCAGAGTCCTTAAATAATGCAATAAAGTCCATAAATAATGCAGCAAAGTCCTTAAATAATTCAGCAGAGTGCTGAAATACCGCAGCAGGGTCCTTAAATAATGCAGCAGAGTCCTTAAATAATGCAACAAAGTCCTTAAATAATGCAGCAGGGTCCTTAAATAATGCAACAAAGTCCTTAAATAATGCAGCAGAGTCCTTAAAAAATTCAGCAAAGTCTGTAAATAATGCAGCAGAGTCCTTAAATAATCCAGCCAAGTCCTTAAATAATGCAACAACGTCCTTAAATAATGCAGCAGATTACTGAAATACTGCAGCAGGGTCCTTAAATAATGCAGCAGAGTCCTTAAATAATGCAACAAAGTCCTTAAATAATGCAGCAGAGTCCTTAAATAATGCAACAAAGTCCTTAAATAATGCAGCAGAGTCCTTAAATAATGCAGTAAAGTCCTTAAATAATGCAGCACAGTCCTTAAATAATACAGCCAAGTCCTTAAATAATGCAGCAAAGTCTTTAAATAATGCAATAAAGTCCATAAATAATGCAGCAAAGTCCTTAAATAATGCAGCAGAGTACTGAAATACCGCAGCAGGATCCTTAAATAATGCAGCAGAGTCCTTAAATAATGCAACAAAGTCCTTAAATAATGCAGAACAGTCCTTAAATAATGCAATAAAGTCCTTAAATAATGCAGCAAAGTCCTTAAATATTGCAGCAGAGTCCTTAAATAATGCAACAAAGTCCTTAAATAATGCAGCAGAGTCCTTAAATAATGCAACAAAGTCCTTAAATAATGCAGCAGAGTCCTTAAATAATGCAGTAAAGTCCTTAAATAATGCAGCACAGTCCTTAAATAATACAGCCAAGTCCTTAAATAATGCAGCAAAGTCTTTAAATAATGCAATAAAGTCCATAAATAATGCAGCAAAGTCCTTAAATAATGCAGCAGAGTACTGAAATACCGCAGCAGGATCCTTAAATAATGCAGCAGAGTCCTTAAATAATGCAACAAAGTCCTTAAATAATGCAGAACAGTCCTCAAATAATGCAATAAAGTCCTTAAATAATGCAGCAAAGTCCTTAAATATTGCAGCAGAGTCCTTAAATAATGCAACAAAGTCCTTAAATAATGCAACAAAGTCCTTAAATAATGCAGCAGAGTCCTTAAATAATGCAGCAGAGTCCTTAAATAATCCAGCCAAGTCCTTAAATACTGCAGCAGAGTACTTAAATAATGCAGCAAGGTCCTTAAATAATGCAGCAGAGTCCTTAAATAATGCAGCAAAGTCCTTAAATAATGCAGCACAGTCCTTAAATAATCCAGCCAAGTCCTTAAATAATGCAGCAAAGTCTTTAAATAATGCAATAAAGTCCATAAATGATGCAGCAAATTCCTTAAACAATGCAGCAGAGTACTGAAATACCGCAGCAGAATCCTTAAATAATGCAACAGAGTCCTTAAATAATGCAGCAGAGTCCTTAAATAATGCAACAAAGTCCTTAAATAATGCAGCAGAGTCCTTAAATAATGCAACAAAGTCCTTAAATAATGCAGCAGAGTCCTTAAATAATGCAGCACATTCCTTAAATAATACAGCAGAGTCCTTAAATAATCCAGCCAAGTCCTTAAATAATGCAGCAGAGTCCTTAAATAATGCAGAAAAGTCCTTAAATAATGCAGCAGAGTCCTTAAATACTGCAGCAGAGTCCATAAATAATGCAGCAAAGTCCTTAAATACCACAGCAGAGTCGTTAAATAATGCAGCAAAGTCTTTAAATAATGCAGCACAGTCCTTAAATAATCCAGCCAAGTCCTTAAATAATGCAGCAGAGTCCTTAAATAATGCAGAAAAGTCCTTAAATAATGCAGCAGAGTCCTTAAATACTTCTGCATAGTCCTTAAATAATGCAGCAAAGTCCTTGAATAATGCAGCAGAGTCCTTAAATAATGCAACAAAGTCCTTAAATAATGCAGAAGAGTCCTTAAATAATGCAGCAAATTCCTTAAATAATGCAGCAAAGTCTTTAAATAATGCAATAAAGTCCATAAATAATGCAGCAAAGTTCTTAAATAATGCAGCAGAGTCCTTAAATACCACAGCAGAGTCCTTAAATAATGCAGCAAAGTCTTTAAATAATGCAACAAAGTCCTTAAATAATGCAGCAGAGACCTTAAATAATGCAGAAGAGTCCTTAAATAACCCAGCCAAGTCCTTAAATAATCCAGCCAAGTCCTTAAATAATGCAACAAAATCCTTAAATAATGCAGAAGAGTCCTTAAATAATCCAGCCAAGTCCTTAAATCATGCAGCAGGGTCCTTAAATAATCCAGCCAAGTCCTTAAATAATGCAGCAGAGTCCTTAAATAATGCAGCAAAGTCCTTAAATAATGCAGCAGAGTCCTTAAATACTTCAGCATAGTCCTTAAATAATGCAGCAAAGTCCTTGAATAATGCATCAGAGTCCTTAAATAATGCAACAAAGTCCTTAAATAATGCAGAAGAGTCCTTAAATAATGCAACAAAGTCCTTAAATAATGCAGCAGAATCCTTAAATAATGCAACAAAGTACTTAAATAATGCAGCAGAGTCCTTAAATAATGCAGCAAAGTCATTAAATAATGCTGCAGAGTCCTTAAATAATGCAGCAAATTCCTTAAATAATGCAGCAAAGTCTTTAAATAATGCAATAAAGTCCATAAATAATGCAGCCAAGTCCTTAAATAATGCAGCAGAGTACTGAAATACCGCAGCAGGGTCCTTAAATAATGCAGCAAAGTCGTTAAATAATGAAGTAGAGTCCTTAAATAATGCAACAACGTCCTTAAATGATGCAGCAGAGTCCTTAAATAATGCAACAAAGTCCTTAAATAATGCAGCAGAGTCCTTAAATAATGCAGCAGAGTACTGAAATACTGCAGCAGGGTCCTTAAATAATGCAGCAAAGTCGTTAAATAATGAAGTAGAGTCCTTAAATAATGCAAAAAAGTCCTTAAATGATGCAACAGAGTCCTTAAATAATGCAACAAATTCCTTAAATAATGCAGCATAGTCCTTAAATAATGCAACAAAGTCCTTAAACAATGCAGCAGAGTCCTTAAATAATGCAGAAGAGTCCTTAAATAATGCAACCAAGACCTTAAATAATGCAGCAGAGTCCTTAAATAATGCAACAAAGTACTTAAATAATGCAGCAGAGTCCTTAAGTAACGTAGCAGAGTACTTAAATAATGCAGCAAAGTCATTAAATAATGCAGCAGAGTCCTTTAATAATGCAATAAATTCCTTAAATAATGCAGCAGAGTCCTTAAATAATGCAATAAAGTCCATAAATAATGCAGCAAAGTCCTTAAATAATTAAGCAGAGTGCTGAAATACCGCAGCAGGGTCCTTAAATAATGCAGCAGAGTCCTTAAATAATGCAACAAAGTCCTTACATAATGCAGCAGGGTCCTTAAATAATGCAAAAAAGTCCTTAAATAATGCAGCAGATTCCTTAAAAAATGCAGCAAAGTCCGTAAATAATGCAGCAGAGTCCTTAAATAATCCAGCCAAGTCCTTAAATAATGCAACAAAGTCCTTAAATAATGCAGCAGATTACTGAAATACTGCAGCAGGGTCTTTAAATAATGCAGCAGAGTTCTTAAATAATGCAACAAAGTCCTTAAATAATGCAGCAGAGTCCTTAAATAATGCAACAAAGTCCTTAAATAATGCAGCAGAGTCCTTAAATAATGCAACAAAGTCCTTAAATAATGCAGCAGAGTCCTTAAGTAATGCAGCAAAGTCCTTAAATAATGCAGCACAGTCCTTAAATAATCCAGCCAAGTCCTTAAATAATGCAGCAAAGTCTTTAAATAATGCAATAAAGTCCATAAATGATGCAGCAAATTCCTTAAATAATGCAGCAGAGTACTGAAATACCGCAGCAGAATCCTTAAATAATGCAACAGAGTCCTTAAATAATGCAGCAGAGTCCTTAAATAATGCAACAAAGTCCTTAAATAATGCAGCAGAGTCCTTAAATAATGCAACAAAGTCCTTAAATAATGCAGCAGAGTCCTTAAATAATGCAGAACATTCCTTAAATAATACAGCAGAGTCCTTAAATAATCCAGCCAAGTCCTTAAATAATGCAGCAGAGTCCTTAAATAATGCAGAAAAGTCCTTAAATAATGCAGCAGAGTCCTTAAATACTGCAGCAGAGTCCTTAAATAATGCAGCAAAGTCCTTAAATACCACAGCAGAGTCCTTAAATAATGCAGCAAAGTCCTTAAATAATGCAACAAAGTCCTTAAATAATGCAGCAGAGTCCTTAAATAATGCAGCAGAGTCCTTAAATAATCCAGCCAAGTCCTTAAATACTGCAGCAGAGTACTTAAATAATGCAGCAAGGTCCTTAAATAATGCAGCAGAGTCCTTAAATACTGCAGCAGAGTACTTAAATAATGCAGCAAGGTCCTTAAATAATGCAGCAGAGTCCTTAAATAATGCAGCAAAGTCCTTAAATAATGCAGCACAGTCCTTAAATAATCCAGCCAAGTCCTTAAATAATGCAGCAATATCTTTAAATAATGCAATAAAGTCCATAAATAATGCAGCAAATTCCTTAAATAATGCAGCAGAGTACTGAAATAATGCAACAAAGTCCTTAAATAATGCAGAACAGTACTTAAATAATGCAATAAAGTCCTTAAATAATGCAGCAAAGTCCTTAAATAATGCAGCAGAGTCCTTAAATAATGCAACAAAGTCCTTAAATAATGCAGCAGAGTCCTTAAATAATGCAAGAAAGTCCTTAAATAATGCAGCACATTCCTTAAATAATGCAGCAGAGTCCTTAAATAATGCAACAAAGTCCTTAAATAATGCAGCAGAGTCCTTAAATAATGCAAGAAAGTCCTTAAATAATGCAGCAAATTCCTTAAATAATGCAGCAAAGTCTTTAAATAATGCAATAAAGTCCTTAAATAATGCAGCAGATTACTGAAATACTGCAGCAGGGTCCTTAAATAATGCAGCAGAGTTCTTAAATAATGCAACAAAGTCCTTAAATAATGCAGCAGAGTCCTTAAATAATGCAACAAAGTCCTTAAATAATGCAGCAGAGTCCTTAAATAATGCAGCAAAGTCCTTAAATAATGCAGCACAGTCCTTAAATAATCCAGCCAAGTCCTTCAATAATGCAGCAAAGTCTTTAAATAATGCAATAAAGTCCATAAATGATGCAGCAAATTCCTTAAATAATGCAGCAGAGTACTGAAATACCGCAGCAGAATCCTTAAATAATGCAACAGAGTCCTTAAATAATGCAACAAAGTCCTTAAATAATGCAGAACAGTCCTTAAATAATGCAATAAAGTCCTTAAATAATGCAGCAAAGTCCTTAAATAATGCAGCAGAGTCCTTAAATAATGCAGCAAAGTCCTTAAATAATGCAACAAAGTCCTTAAATAATGCAGCAGAGTCCTTAAATAATGCAAGAAAGTCCTTAAATAATGCAGCAAATTCCTTAAATAATGCAGCAAAGTCCTTAAATAATGCAGCAGAGTCCTTAAATAATGCAGCACATTCCTTAAATAATACAGCAGAGTCCTTAAATAATCCAGCCAAGTCCTTAAATAATGCAGCAGAGTCCTTAAATAATGCAGAAAAGTCCTTAAATAATGCAGCAGAGTCCTTAAATACTGCTGCAGAGTCCTTAAATAATGCAGCAAAGTCCTTAAATACCACAGCAGAGTCCTTAAATAATGCAGCAAAGTATTTAAATAATGCAGCACAGTCCCTAAATAATCCAGCCAAGTCCTTAAATAATGCAGCAGAGTCCTTAAATAATGCAGAAAAGTCCTTAAATAATGCAGCAGAGTCCTTAAATACTTCTGCATAGTCCTTAAATAATGCAGCAAAGTCCTTGAATAATGCAGCAGAGTCCTTAAATAATGCAACAAAGTCCTTAAATAATGCAGAAGAGTCCTTAAATAATGCAACAAAGTTCTTAAATAATGCAGCAGAGTCCTAAAATACCACAGCAGAGTCCTTAAATAATGCAGCAAAGTCTTTAAATAATGCAACAAAGTCCTTAAATAATGCAGCAGAGACCTTAAATAATGCAGAAGAGTCCTTAAATAATCCAGCCAAGTCCTTAAATAATCCAGCCAAGTCCTTAAATAATGCAGCAGAGTCCTTAAATAATGCAACAAAATCCTTAAATAATGCAGAAGAGTCCTTAAATAATCCAGCCAAGTCCTTAAATCATGCAGCAGGGTCCTTAAATAATCCAGCCAAGTCCTTAAATAATGCAGCAGAGTCCTTAAATAATGCAGCAAAGTCCTTAAATAATGCAGCAGAGTCCTTAAATACTTCTGCATAGTCCTTAAATAATGCAGCAAAGTCCTTGAATAATGCAGCAGAGTCCTTAAATAATGCAACAAAGTCCTTAAATAATGCAGAAGAGTCCTTAAATAATGCAACAAAGTCCTTAAATAATGCAGCAGAATCCTTAAATAATGCAACAAAGTACTTAAATAATGCAGCAGAGTCCTTAAATAATGCAGCAGAGTCATTAAATAATGCAGCAGAGTAATGAAATACTGCAGCAGGGTCCTTAAATAATGCAGCAAAGTCCTTAAATAATGCAGCAGAGTCCTTAAATAATCCAGCCAAGTCCTTAAATAATGCAGCAAAGTCCTTAAATAATGCAGCAGAGTACTGAAATACCGCAGCAGGATCCTTAAATAATGCAGCAGAGTCCTTAAATAATGCAACAAAGTCCTTAAATAATGCAGAACAGTCCTTAAATAATGCAATAAAGTCCTTAAATAATGCAGCAAAGTCCTTAAATAATGCAGCAGAGTCCTTAAATAATGCAACAAAGTCCTTAAATAATGCAACAAAGTCCTTAAATAATGCAGCAGAGTCCTTAAATAATGCAACAAAGTACTTAAATAATGCAGAAGAGTCCTTAAATAATGCAACAAAGTACTTATATAATGCAGCAGAGTCCTTAAGTACCGTATCAGAGTCCTTAAATAATGCAGCAAAGTCCTTAAATAATGCAGCAGAGTCCTTAAATAATGCAGCAAAGTCCTTAAATAATGCAACAAAGTCCTTAAATAATGCAGCAGATTACTGAAATACTGCAGCAGGGTCCTTAAATAATGCAGCAGAGTCTTTAAATAATGCAACAAAGTCCTTAAATAATGCAGCAGAGTCCTTAAATAATGCAACAAAGTCCTTAAATAATGCAGCAGAGTCCTTAAATAATGCAGCAGAGTACTGAAATACCGCAGCAGGGTCCTTAAATAATGCAGCAAAGTCGTTAAATAATGAAGTAGAGTCCTTTAATAATGCAACAAAGTCCTTAAATGATGCAGCAGAGTCCTTAAATAATGCAACAAAGTCCTTAAATAATGCAGCAGAGTCCTTAAATAATGCAACAAAGTCCTTAAACAATGCAGCAGAGTCCTTAAATAATGCAGAAGAGTCCTTAAATAATGCAACCAAGACCTTAAATAATGCAGCAGAGTCCTTAAATAATGCAACAAAGTACTTAAATAATGCAGCAGAGTCCTTAAGTACCGTAGCAGAGTCCTTAAATACTGCAGCAAAGTCCTTAAATAAAGCAGCAGAGTCCTTAAATAATGCAGCAAAGTCATTAAATAATGCAGCAGAGTCCTTAAATAATGCAACAAATTCCTTAAATAATGCAGCAGAGTCCTTAAATAATGCAATAAAGTCCATAAATAATGCAGCAAAGTCCTTAAATAATTCAGCAGAGTGCTGAAATACCGCAGCAGGGTCCTTAAATAATGCAGCAGAGTCCTTAAATAATGCAACAAAGTCCTTAAATAATGCAGCAAGGTCCTTAAATAATGCAACAAAGTCCTTAAATAATGCAGCAGAGTCCTTAAAAAATTCAGCAAAGTCTGTAAATAATGCAGCAGAGTCCTTAAATAATCCAGCCAAGTCCTTAAATAATGCAACAACGTCCTTAAATAATGCAGCAGATTACTGAAATACTGCAGCAGGGTCCTTAAATAATGCAGCAGAGTCCTTAAATAATGCAACAAAGTCCTTAAATAATGCAGCAGAGTCCTTAAATAATGCAACAAAGTCCTTAAATAATGCAGCAGAGTCCTTAAATAATGCAGTAAAGTCCTTAAATAATGCAGCACAGTCCTTAAATAATACAGCCAAGTCCTTAAATAATGCAGCAAAGTCTTTAAATAATGCAATAAAGTCCATAAATAATGCAGCAAAGTCCTTAAATAATGCAGCAGAGTACTGAAATACCGCAGCAGGATCCTTAAATAATGCAGCAGAGTCCTTAAATAATGCAACAAAGTCCTTAAATAATGCAGAACAGTCCTTAAATAATGCAATAAAGTCCTTAAATAATGCAGCAAAGTCCTTAAATATTGCAGCAGAGTCCTTAAATAATGCAACAAAGTCCTTAAATAATGCAGCAGAGTCCTTAAATAATGCAACAAAGTCCTTAAATAATGCAGCAGAGTCCTTAAATAATGCAGTAAAGTCCTTAAATAATGCAGCACAGTCCTTAAATAATACAGCCAAGTCCTTAAATAATGCAGCAAAGTCTTTAAATAATGCAATAAAGTCCATAAATAATGCAGCAAAGTCCTTAAATAATGCAGCAGAGTACTGAAATACCGCAGCAGGATCCTTAAATAATGCAGCAGAGTCCTTAAATAATGCAACAAAGTCCTTAAATAATGCAGAACAGTCCTCAAATAATGCAATAAAGTCCTTAAATAATGCAGCAAAGTCCTTAAATATTGCAGCAGAGTCCTTAAATAATGCAACAAAGTCCTTAAATAATGCAACAAAGTCCTTAAATAATGCAGCAGAGTCCTTAAATAATGCAGCAGAGTCCTTAAATAATCCAGCCAAGTCCTTAAATACTGCAGCAGAGTACTTAAATAATGCAGCAAGGTCCTTAAATAATGCAGCAGAGTCCTTAAATAATGCAGCAAAGTCCTTAAATAATGCAGCACAGTCCTTAAATAATCCAGCCAAGTCCTTAAATAATGCAGCAAAGTCTTTAAATAATGCAATAAAGTCCATAAATGATGCAGCAAATTCCTTAAACAATGCAGCAGAGTACTGAAATACCGCAGCAGAATCCTTAAATAATGCAACAGAGTCCTTAAATAATGCAGCAGAGTCCTTAAATAATGCAACAAAGTCCTTAAATAATGCAGCAGAGTCCTTAAATAATGCAACAAAGTCCTTAAATAATGCAGCAGAGTCCTTAAATAATGCAGCACATTCCTTAAATAATACAGCAGAGTCCTTAAATAATCCAGCCAAGTCCTTAAATAATGCAGCAGAGTCCTTAAATAATGCAGAAAAGTCCTTAAATAATGCAGCAGAGTCCTTAAATACTGCAGCAGAGTCCATAAATAATGCAGCAAAGACCTTAAATACCACAGCAGAGTCGTTAAATAATGCAGCAAAGTCTTTAAATAATGCAGCACAGTCCTTAAATAATCCAGCCAAGTCCTTAAATAATGCAGCAGAGTCCTTAAATAATGCAGAAAAGTCCTTAAATAATGCAGCAGAGTCCTTAAATACTTCTGCATAGTCCTTAAATAATGCAGCAAAGTCCTTGAATAATGCAGCAGAGTCCTTAAATAATGCAACAAAGTCCTTAAATAATGCAGCAGAGTCCTTAAATAATGCAGTAAAGTCCTTAAATAATGCAGCACAGTCCTTAAATAATACAGCCAAGTCCTTAAATAATGCAGCAAAGTCTTTAAATAATGCAATAAAGTCCATAAATAATGCAGCAAAGTCCTTAAATAATGCAGCAGAGTACTGAAATACCGCAGCAGGATCCTTAAATAATGCAGCAGAGTCCTTAAATAATGCAACAAAGTCCTTAAATAATGCAGAACAGTCCTCAAATAATGCAATAAAGTCCTTAAATAATGCAGCAAAGTCCTTAAATAATGCAGAAAAGTCCTTAAATAATGCAGCAGAGTCCTTAAATACTGCAGCAGAGTCCATAAATAATGCAGCAAAGTCCTTAAATACCACAGCAGAGTCGTTAAATAATGCAGCAAAGTCTTTAAATAATGCAGCACAGTCCTTAAATAATCCAGCCAAGTCCTTAAATAATGCAGCAGAGTCCTTAAATAATGCAGAAAAGTCCTTAAATAATGCAGCAGAGTCCTTAAATACTTCTGCATAGTCCTTAAATAATGCAGCAAAGTCCTTGAATAATGCAGCAGAGTCCTTAAATAATGCAACAAAGTCCTTAAATAATGCAGAAGAGTCCTTAAATAATGCAGCAAATTCCTTAAATAATGCAGCAAAGTCTTTAAATAATGCAATAAAGTCCATAAATAATGCAGCAAAGTTCTTAAATAATGCAGCAGAGTCCTTAAATACCACAGCAGAGTCCTTAAATAATGCAGCAAAGTCTTTAAATAATGCAACAAAGTCCTTAAATAATGCAGCAGAGACCTTAAATAATGCAGAAGAGTCCTTAAATAACCCAGCCAAGTCCTTAAATAATCCAGCCAAGTCCTTAAATAATGCAACAAAATCCTTAAATAATGCAGAAGAGTCCTTAAATAATCCAGCCAAGTCCTTAAATCATGCAGCAGGGTCCTTAAATAATCCAGCCAAGTCCTTAAATAATGCAGCAGAGTCCTTAAATAATGCAGCAAAGTCCTTAAATAATGCAGCAGAGTCCTTAAATACTTCAGCATAGTCCTTAAATAATGCAGCAAAGTCCTTGAATAATGCATCAGAGTCCTTAAATAATGCAACAAAGTCCTTAAATAATGCAGAAGAGTCCTTAAATAATGCAACAAAGTCCTTAAATAATGCAGCAGAATCCTTAAATAATGCAACAAAGTACTTAAATAATGCAGCAGAGTCCTTAAATAATGCAGCAAAGTCATTAAATAATGCTGCAGAGTCCTTAAATAATGCAGCAAATTCCTTAAATAATGCAGCAAAGTCTTTAAATAATGCAATAAAGTCCATAAATAATGCAGCCAAGTCCTTAAATAATGCAGCAGAGTACTGAAATACCGCAGCAGGGTCCTTAAATAATGCAGCAAAGTCGTTAAATAATGAAGTAGAGTCCTTAAATAATGCAACAACGTCCTTAAATGATGCAGCAGAGTCCTTAAATAATGCAACAAAGTCCTTAAATAATGCAACAAAGTCCTTAAATAATGCAGCAGAGTCCTTAAATAATGCAGCAGAGTCCTTAAATAATCCAGCCAAGTCCTTAAATACTGCAGCAGAGTACTTAAATAATGCAGCAAGGTCCTTAAATAATGCAGCAGAGTCCTTAAATAATGCAGCAAAGTCCTTAAATAATGCAGCACAGTCCTTAAATAATCCAGCCAAGTCCTTAAATAATGCAGTAAAGTCTTTAAATAATGCAATAAAGTCCATAAATGATGCAGCAAATTCCTTAAACAATGCAGCAGAGTACTGAAATACCGCAGCAGAATCCTTAAATAATGCAACAGAGTCCTTAAATAATGCAGCAGAGTCCTTAAATAATGCAACAAAGTCCTTAAATAATGCAGCAGAGTCCTTAAATAATGCAACAAAGTCCTTAAATAATGCAGCAGAGTCCTTAAATAATGCAGCACATTCCTTAAATAATACAGCAGAGTCCTTAAATAATCCAGCCAAGTCCTTAAATAATGCAGCAGAGTCCTTAAATAATGCAGAAAAGTCCTTAAATAATGCAGCAGAGTCCTTAAATACTGCAGCAGAGTCCATAAATAATGCAGCAAAGTCCTTAAATACCACAGCAGAGTCGTTAAATAATGCAGCAAAGTCTTTAAATAATGCAGCACAGTCCTTAAATAATCCAGCCAAGTCCTTAAATAATGCAGCAGAGTCCTTAAATAATGCAGAAAAGTCCTTAAATAATGCAGCAGAGTCCTTAAATACTTCTGCATAGTCCTTAAATAATGCAGCAAAGTCCTTGAATAATGCAGCAGAGTCCTTAAATAATGCAACAAAGTCCTTAAATAATGCAGAAGAGTCCTTAAATAATGCAGCAAATTCCTTAAATAATGCAGCAAAGTCTTTAAATAATGCAATAAAGTCCATAAATAATGCAGCAAAGTTCTTAAATAATGCAGCAGAGTCCTTAAATACCACAGCAGAGTCCTTAAATAATGCAGCAAAGTCTTTAAATAATGCAACAAAGTCCTTAAATAATGCAGCAGAGACCTTAAATAATGCAGAAGAGTCCTTAAATAACCCAGCCAAGTCCTTAAATAATCCAGCCAAGTCCTTAAATAATGCAACAAAATCCTTAAATAATGCAGAAGAGTCCTTAAATAATCCAGCCAAGTCCTTAAATCATGCAGCAGGGTCCTTAAATAATCCAGCCAAGTCCTTAAATAATGCAGCAGAGTCCTTAAATAATGCAGCAAAGTCCTTAAATAATGCAGCAGAGTCCTTAAATACTTCAGCATAGTCCTTAAATAATGCAGCAAAGTCCTTGAATAATGCATCAGAGTCCTTAAATAATGCAACAAAGTCCTTAAATAATGCAGAAGAGTCCTTAAATAATGCAACAAAGTCCTTAAATAATGCAGCAGAATCCTTAAATAATGCAACAAAGTACTTAAATAATGCAGCAGAGTCCTTAAATAATGCAGCAAAGTCATTAAATAATGCTGCAGAGTCCTTAAATAATGCAGCAAATTCCTTAAATAATGCAGCAAAGTCTTTAAATAATGCAATAAAGTCCATAAATAATGCAGCCAAGTCCTTAAATAATGCAGCAGAGTACTGAAATACCGCAGCAGGGTCCTTAAATAATGCAGCAAAGTCGTTAAATAATGAAGTAGAGTCCTTAAATAATGCAACAACGTCCTTAAATGATGCAGCAGAGTCCTTAAATAATGCAACAAAGTCCTTAAATAATGCAGCAGAGTCCTTAAATAATGCAGCAGAGTACTGAAATACTGCAGCAGGGTCCTTAAATAATGCAGCAAAGTCGTTAAATAATGAAGTAGAGTCCTTAAATAATGCAAAAAAGTCCTTAAATGATGCAACAGAGTCCTTAAATAATGCAACAAATTCCTTAAATAATGCAGCATAGTCCTTAAATAATGCAACAAAGTCCTTAAACAATGCAGCAGAGTCCTTAAATAATGCAGAAGAGTCCTTAAATAATGCAACCAAGACCTTAAATAATGCAGCAGAGTCCTTAAATAATGCAACAAAGTACTTAAATAATGCAGCAGAGTCCTTAAGTAACGTAGCAGAGTACTTAAATAATGCAGCAAAGTCATTAAATAATGCAGCAGAGTCCTTTAATAATGCAATAAATTCCTTAAATAATGCAGCAGAGTCCTTAAATAATGCAATAAAGTCCATAAATAATGCAGCAAAGTCCTTAAATAATTAAGCAGAGTGCTGAAATACCGCAGCAGGGTCCTTAAATAATGCAGCAGAGTCCTTAAATAATGCAACAAAGTCCTTACATAATGCAGCAGGGTCCTTAAATAATGCAAAAAAGTCCTTAAATAATGCAGCAGATTCCTTAAAAAATGCAGCAAAGTCCGTAAATAATGCAGCAGAGTCCTTAAATAATCCAGCCAAGTCCTTAAATAATGCAACAAAGTCCTTAAATAATGCAGCAGATTACTGAAATACTGCAGCAGGGTCTTTAAATAATGCAGCAGAGTTCTTAAATAATGCAACAAAGTCCTTAAATAATGCAGCAGAGTCCTTAAATAATGCAACAAAGTCCTTAAATAATGCAGCAGAGTCCTTAAATAATGCAACAAAGTCCTTAAATAATGCAGCAGAGTCCTTAAGTAATGCAGCAAAGTCCTTAAATAATGCAGCACAGTCCTTAAATAATCCAGCCAAGTCCTTAAATAATGCAGCAAAGTCTTTAAATAATGCAATAAAGTCCATAAATGATGCAGCAAATTCCTTAAATAATGCAGCAGAGTACTGAAATACCGCAGCAGAATCCTTAAATAATGCAACAGAGTCCTTAAATAATGCAGCAGAGTCCTTAAATAATGCAACAAAGTCCTTAAATAATGCAGCAGAGTCCTTAAATAATGCAACAAAGTCCTTAAATAATGCAGCAGAGTCCTTAAATAATGCAGAACATTCCTTAAATAATACAGCAGAGTCCTTAAATAATCCAGCCAAGTCCTTAAATAATGCAGCAGAGTCCTTAAATAATGCAGAAAAGTCCTTAAATAATGCAGCAGAGTCCTTAAATACTGCAGCAGAGTCCTTAAATAATGCAGCAAAGTCCTTAAATACCACAGCAGAGTCCTTAAATAATGCAGCAAAGTCCTTAAATAATGCAACAAAGTCCTTAAATAATGCAGCAGAGTCCTTAAATAATGCAGCAGAGTCCTTAAATAATCCAGCCAAGTCCTTAAATACTGCAGCAGAGTACTTAAATAATGCAGCAAGGTCCTTAAATAATGCAGCAGAGTCCTTAAATACTGCAGCAGAGTACTTAAATAATGCAGCAAGGTCCTTAAATAATGCAGCAGAGTCCTTAAATAATGCAGCAAAGTCCTTAAATAATGCAGCACAGTCCTTAAATAATCCAGCCAAGTCCTTAAATAATGCAGCAATATCTTTAAATAATGCAATAAAGTCCATAAATAATGCAGCAAATTCCTTAAATAATGCAGCAGAGTACTGAAATACCGCAGCAGGATCCTTAAATAATGCAGCAGAGTCCTTAAATAATGCAACAAAGTCCTTAAATAATGCAGAACAGTACTTAAATAATGCAATAAAGTCCTTAAATAATGCAGCAAAGTCCTTAAATAATGCAGCAGAGTCCTTAAATAATGCAACAAAGTCCTTAAATAATGCAGCAGAGTCCTTAAATAATGCAAGAAAGTCCTTAAATAATGCAGCACATTCCTTAAATAATGCAGCAGAGTCCTTAAATAATGCAACAAAGTCCTTAAATAATGCAGCAGAGTCCTTAAATAATGCAAGAAAGTCCTTAAATAATGCAGCAAATTCCTTAAATAATGCAGCAAAGTCTTTAAATAATGCAATAAAGTCCTTAAATAATGCAGCAGATTACTGAAATACTGCAGCAGGGTCCTTAAATAATGCAGCAGAGTTCTTAAATAATGCAACAAAGTCCTTAAATAATGCAGCAGAGTCCTTAAATAATGCAACAAAGTCCTTAAATAATGCAGCAGAGTCCTTAAATAATGCAGCAAAGTCCTTAAATAATGCAGCACAGTCCTTAAATAATCCAGCCAAGTCCTTCAATAATGCAGCAAAGTCTTTAAATAATGCAATAAAGTCCATAAATGATGCAGCAAATTCCTTAAATAATACAGCAGAGTACTGAAATACCGCAGCAGAATCCTTAAATAATGCAACAGAGTCCTTAAATAATGCAACAAAGTCCTTAAATAATGCAGAACAGTCCTTAAATAATGCAATAAAGTCCTTAAATAATGCAGCAAAGTCCTTAAATAATGCAGCAGAGTCCTTAAATAATGCAGCAAAGTCCTTAAATAATGCAACAAAGTCCTTAAATAATGCAGCAGAGTCCTTAAATAATGCAAGAAAGTCCTTAAATAATGCAGCAAATTCCTTAAATAATGCAGCAAAGTCCTTAAATAATGCAGCAGAGTCCTTAAATAATGCAGCACATTCCTTAAATAATACAGCAGAGTCCTTAAATAATCCAGCCAAGTCCTTAAATAATGCAGCAGAGTCCTTAAATAATGCAGAAAAGTCCTTAAATAATGCAGCAGAGTCCTTAAATACTGCTGCAGAGTCCTTAAATAATGCAGCAAAGTCCTTAAATACCACAGCAGAGTCCTTAAATAATGCAGCAAAGTATTTAAATAATGCAGCACAGTCCCTAAATAATCCAGCCAAGTCCTTAAATAATGCAGCAGAGTCCTTAAATAATGCAGAAAAGTCCTTAAATAATGCAGCAGAGTCCTTAAATACTTCTGCATAGTCCTTAAATAATGCAGCAAAGTCCTTGAATAATGCAGCAGAGTCCTTAAATAATGCAACAAAGTCCTTAAATAATGCAGAAGAGTCCTTAAATAATGCAACAAAGTTCTTAAATAATGCAGCAGAGTCCTAAAATACCACAGCAGAGTCCTTAAATAATGCAACAAAGTCCTTAAATAATGCAGCAGAGACCTTAAATAATGCAGAAGAGTCCTTAAATAATCCAGCCAAGTCCTTAAATAATCCAGCCAAGTCCTTAAATAATGCAGCAGAGTCCTTAAATAATGCAACAAAATCCTTAAATAATGCAGAAGAGTCCTTAAATAATCCAGCCAAGTCCTTAAATCATGCAGCAGGGTCCTTAAATAATCCAGCCAAGTCCTTAAATAATGCAGCAGAGTCCTTAAATAATGCAGCAAAGTCCTTAAATAATGCAGCAGAGTCCTTAAATACTTCAGCATAGTCCTTAAATAATGCAGCAAAGTCCTTGAATAATGCAGCAGAGTCCTTAAATAATGCAACAAAGTCCTTAAATAATGCAGAAGAGTCCTTAAATAATGCAACAAAGTCCTTAAATAATGCAGCAGAATCCTTAAATAATGCAACAAAGTACTTAAATAATGCAGCAGAGTCCTTAAATAATGCAGCAGAGTCATTAAATAATGCAGCAGAGTAATGAAATACTGCAGCAGGGTCCTTAAATAATGCAGCAAAGTCCTTAAATAATGCAGCAGAGTCCTTAAATAATCCAGCCAAGTCCTTAAATAATGCAGCAAAGTCCTTAAATAATGCAGCAGAGTACTGAAATACCGCAGCAGGATCCTTAAATAATGCAGCAGAGTCCTTAAATAATGCAACAAAGTCCTTAAATAATGCAGAACAGTCCTTAAATAATGCAATAAAGTCCTTAAATAATGCAGCAAAGTCCTTAAATAATGCAGCAGAGTCCTTAAATAATGCAACAAAGTCCTTAAATAATGCAACAAAGTACTTAAATAATGCAGAAGAGTCCTTAAATAATGCAACAAAGTACTTATATAATGCAGCAGAGTCCTTAAGTACCGTATCAGAGTCCTTAAATAATGCAGCAAAGTCCTTAAATAATGCAGCAGAGTCCTTAAATAATGCAGCAAAGTCCTTAAATAATGCAACAAAGTCCTTAAATAATGCAGCAGATTACTGAAATACTGCAGCAGGGTCCTTAAATAATGCAGCAGAGTCTTTAAATAATGCAACAAAGTCCTTAAATAATGCAGCAGAGTCCTTAAATAATGCAACAAAGTCCTTAAATAATGCAGCAGAGTCCTTAAATAATGCAGCAGAGTACTGAAATACCGCAGCAGGGTCCTTAAATAATGCAGCAAAGTCGTTAAATAATGAAGTAGAGTCCTTTAATAATGCAACAAAGTCCTTAAATGATGCAGCAGAGTCCTTAAATAATGCAACAAAGTCCTTAAATAATGCAGCAGAGTCCTTAAATAATGCAACAAAGTCCTTAAACAATGCAGCAGAGTCCTTAAATAATGCAACAAAGTCCTTAAATAATGCAGCAGAGTCCTTAAATAATGCAACAAAGTCCTTAAATAATGCAGCAGAGTCCTTAAATAATGCAGCACATTCCTTAAATAATACAGCAGAGTCCTTAAATAATCCAGCCAAGTCCTTAAATAATGCAGCAGAGTCCTTAAATAATGCAGAAAAGTCCTTAAATAATGCAGCAGAGTCCTTAAATACTGCAGCAGAGTCCATAAATAATGCAGCAAAGTCCTTAAATACCACAGCAGAGTCGTTAAATAATGCAGCAAAGTCTTTAAATAATGCAGCACAGTCCTTAAATAATCCAGCCAAGTCCTTAAATAATGCAGCAGAGTCCTTAAATAATGCAGAAAAGTCCTTAAATAATGCAGCAGAGTCCTTAAATACTTCTGCATAGTCCTTAAATAATGCAGCAAAGTCCTTGAATAATGCAGCAGAGTCCTTAAATAATGCAACAAAGTCCTTAAATAATGCAGAAGAGTCCTTAAATAATGCAGCAAATTCCTTAAATAATGCAGCAAAGTCTTTAAATAATGCAATAAAGTCCATAAATAATGCAGCAAAGTTCTTAAATAATGCAGCAGAGTCCTTAAATACCACAGCAGAGTCCTTAAATAATGCAGCAAAGTCTTTAAATAATGCAACAAAGTCCTTAAATAATGCAGCAGAGACCTTAAATAATGCAGAAGAGTCCTTAAATAACCCAGCCAAGTCCTTAAATAATCCAGCCAAGTCCTTAAATAATGCAACAAAATCCTTAAATAATGCAGAAGAGTCCTTAAATAATCCAGCCAAGTCCTTAAATCATGCAGCAGGGTCCTTAAATAATCCAGCCAAGTCCTTAAATAATGCAGCAGAGTCCTTAAATAATGCAACAAAGTCCTTAAATAATGCAGCAGAGTCCTTAAATACTTCAGCATAGTCCTTAAATAATGCAGCAAAGTCCTTGAATAATGCATCAGAGTCCTTAAATAATGCAACAAAGTCCTTAAATAATGCAGAAGAGTCCTTAAATAATGCAACAAAGTCCTTAAATAATGCAGCAGAATCCTTAAATAATGCAACAAAGTACTTAAATAATGCAGCAGAGTCCTTAAATAATGCAGCAAAGTCATTAAATAATGCTGCAGAGTCCTTAAATAATGCAGCAAATTCCTTAAATAATGCAGCAAAGTCTTTAAATAATGCAATAAAGTCCATAAATAATGCAGCCAAGTCCTTAAATAATGCAGCAGAGTACTGAAATACCGCAGCAGGGTCCTTAAATAATGCAGCAAAGTCGTTAAATAATGAAGTAGAGTCCTTAAATAATGCAACAACGTCCTTAAATGATGCAGCAGAGTCCTTAAATAATGCAACAAAGTCCTTAAATAATGCAGCAGAGTCCTTAATTAATGCAGCAGAGTACTGAAATACTGCAGCAGGGTCCTTAAATAATGCAGCAAAGTCGTTAAATAATGAAGTAGAGTCCTTAAATAATGCAAAAAAGTCCTTAAATGATGCAACAGAGTCCTTAAATAATGCAACAAATTCCTTAAATAATGCAGCATAGTCCTTAAATAATGCAACAAAGTCCTTAAACAATGCAGCAGAGTCCTTAAATAATGCAGAAGAGTCCTTAAATAATGCAACCAAGACCTTAAATAATGCAGCAGAGTCCTTAAATAATGCAACAAAGTACTTAAATAATGCAGCAGAGTCCTTAAGTAACGTAGCAGAGTACTTAAATAATGCAGCAAAGTCATTAAATAATGCAGCAGAGTCCTTTAATAATGCAATAAATTCCATAAATAATGCAGCAGAGTCCTTAAATAATGCAATAAAGTCCATAAATAATGCAGCAAAGTCCTTAAATAATTAAGCAGAGTGCTGAAATACCGCAGCAGGGTCCTTAAATAATGCAGCAGAGTCCTTAAATAATGCAACAAAGTCCTTACATAATGCAGCAGGGTCCTTAAATAATGCAAAAAAGTCCTTAAATAATGCAGCAGATTCCTTAAAAAATGCAGCAAAGTCCGTAAATAATGCAGCAGAGTCCTTAAATAATCCAGCCAAGTCCTTAAATAATGCAACAAAGTCCTTAAATAATGCAGCAGATTACTGAAATACTGCAGCAGGGTCTTTAAATAATGCAGCAGAGTTCTTAAATAATGCAACAAAGTCCTTAAATAATGCAGCAGAGTCCTTAAATAATGCAACAAAGTCCTTAAATAATGCAGCAGAGTCCTTAAATAATGCAACAAAGTCCTTAAATAATGCAGCAGAGTCCTTAAGTAATGCAGCAAAGTCCTTAAATAATGCAGCACAGTCCTTAAATAATCCAGCCAAGTCCTTAAATAATGCAGCAAAGTCTTTAAATAATGCAATAAAGTCCATAAATGATGCAGCAAATTCCTTAAATAATGCAGCAGAGTACTGAAATACCGCAGCAGAATCCTTAAATAATGCAACAGAGTCCTTAAATAATGCAGCAGAGTCCTTAAATAATGCAACAAAGTCCTTAAATAATGCAGCAGAGTCCTTAAATAATGCAACAAAGTCCTTAAATAATGCAGCAGAGTCCTTAAATAATGCAGAACATTCCTTAAATAATACAGCAGAGTCCTTAAATAATCCAGCCAAGTCCTTAAATAATGCAGCAGAGTCCTTAAATAATGCAGAAAAGTCCTTAAATAATGCAGCAGAGTCCTTAAATACTGCAGCAGAGTCCTTAAATAATGCAGCAAAGTCCTTAAATACCACAGCAGAGTCCTTAAATAATGCAGCAAAGTCCTTAAATAATGCAACAAAGTCCTTAAATAATGCAGCAGAGTCCTTAAATAATGCAGCAGAGTCCTTAAATAATCCAGCCAAGTCCTTAAATACTGCAGCAGAGTACTTAAATAATGCAGCAAGGTCCTTAAATAATGCAGCAGAGTCCTTAAATACTGCAGCAGAGTACTTAAATAATGCAGCAAGGTCCTTAAATAATGCAGCAGAGTCCTTAAATAATGCAGCAAAGTCCTTAAATAATGCAGCACAGTCCTTAAATAATCCAGCCAAGTCCTTAAATAATGCAGCAATATCTTTAAATAATGCAATAAAGTCCATAAATAATGCAGCAAATTCCTTAAATAATGCAGCAGAGTACTGAAATACCGCAGCAGGATCCTTAAATAATGCAGCAGAGTCCTTAAATAATGCAACAAAGTCCTTAAATAATGCAGAACAGTACTTAAATAATGCAATAAAGTCCTTAAATAATGCAGCAAAGTCCTTAAATAATGCAGCAGAGTCCTTAAATAATGCAACAAAGTCCTTAAATAATGCAGCAGAGTCCTTAAATAATGCAAGAAAGTCCTTAAATAATGCAGCACATTCCTTAAATAATGCAGCAGAGTCCTTAAATAATGCAACAAAGTCCTTAAATAATGCAGCAGAGTCCTTAAATAATGCAAGAAAGTCCTTAATTAATGCAGCAAATTCCTTAAATAATGCAGCAAAGTCTTTAAATAATGCAATAAAGTCCTTAAATAATGCAGCAGATTACTGAAATACTGCAGCAGGGTCCTTAAATAATGCAGCAGAGTTCTTAAATAATGCAACAAAGTCCTTAAATAATGCAGCAGAGTCCTTAAATAATGCAACAAAGTCCTTAAATAATGCAGCAGAGTCCTTAAATAATGCAGCAAAGTCCTTAAATAATGCAGCACAGTCCTTAAATAATCCAGCCAAGTCCTTCAATAATGCAGCAAAGTCTTTAAATAATGCAATAAAGTCCATAAATGATGCAGCAAATTCCTTAAATAATGCAGCAGAGTACTGAAATACCGCAGCAGAATCCTTAAATAATGCAACAGAGTCCTTAAATAATGCAACAAAGTCCTTAAATAATGCAGAACAGTCCTTAAATAATGCAATAAAGTCCTTAAATAATGCAGCAAAGTCCTTAAATAATGCAGCAGAGTCCTTAAATAATGCAGCAAAGTCCTTAAATAATGCAACAAAGTCCTTAAATAATGCAGCAGAGTCCTTAAATAATGCAAGAAAGTCCTTAAATAATGCAGCAAATTCCTTAAATAATGCAGCAAAGTCCTTAAATAATGCAGCAGAGTCCTTAAATAATGCAGCACATTCCTTAAATAATACAGCAGAGTCCTTAAATAATCCAGCCAAGTCCTTAAATAATGCAGCAGAGTCCTTAAATAATGCAGAAAAGTCCTTAAATAATGCAGCAGAGTCCTTAAATACTGCTGCAGAGTCCTTAAATAATGCAGCAAAGTCCTTAAATACCACAGCAGAGTCCTTAAATAATGCAGCAAAGTATTTAAATAATGCAGCACAGTCCCTAAATAATCCAGCCAAGTCCTTAAATAATGCAGCAGAGTCCTTAAATAATGCAGAAAAGTCCTTAAATAATGCAGCAGAGTCCTTAAATACTTCTGCATAGTCCTTAAATAATGCAGCAAAGTCCTTGAATAATGCAGCAGAGTCCTTAAATAATGCAACAAAGTCCTTAAATAATGCAGAAGAGTCCTTAAATAATGCAACAAAGTTCTTAAATAATGCAGCAGAGTCCTAAAATACCACAGCAGAGTCCTTAAATAATGCAGCAAAGTCTTTAAATAATGCAACAAAGTCCTTAAATAATGCAGCAGAGACCTTAAATAATGCAGAAGAGTCCTTAAATAATCCAGCCAAGTCCTTAAATAATCCAGCCAAGTCCTTAAATAATGCAGCAGAGTCCTTAAATAATGCAACAAAATCCTTAAATAATGCAGAAGAGTCCTTAAATAATCCAGCCAAGTCCTTAAATCATGCAGCAGGGTCCTTAAATAATCCAGCCAAGTCCTTAAATAATGCAGCAGAGTCCTTAAATAATGCAGCAAAGTCCTTAAATAATGCAGCAGAGTCCTTAAATACTTCAGCATAGTCCTTAAATAATGCAGCAAAGTCCTTGAATAATGCAGCAGAGTCCTTAAATAATGCAACAAAGTCCTTAAATAATGCAGAAGAGTCCTTAAATAATGCAACAAAGTCCTTAAATAATGCAGCAGAATCCTTAAATAATGCAACAAAGTACTTAAATAATGCAGCAGAGTCCTTAAATAATGCAGCAGAGTCATTAAATAATGCAGCAGAGTAATGAAATACTGCAGCAGGGTCCTTAAATAATGCAGCAAAGTCCTTAAATAATGCAGCAGAGTCCTTAAATAATCCAGCCAAGTCCTTAAATAATGCAGCAAAGTCCTTAAATAATGCAGCAGAGTACTGAAATACCGCAGCAGGATCCTTAAATAATGCAGCAGAGTCCTTAAATAATGCAACAAAGTCCTTAAATAATGCAGAACAGTCCTTAAATAATGCAATAAAGTCCTTAAATAATGCAGCAAAGTCCTTAAATAATGCAGCAGAGTCCTTAAATAATGCAACAAAGTCCTTAAATAATGCAACAAAGTCCTTAAATAATGCAGCAGAGTCCTTAAATAATGCAACAAAGTACTTAAATAATGCAGAAGAGTCCTTAAATAATGCAACAAAGTACTTATATAATGCAGCAGAGTCCTTAAGTACCGTATCAGAGTCCTTAAATAATGCAGCAAAGTCCTTAAATAATGCAGCAGAGTCCTTAAATAATGCAGCAAAGTCCTTAAATAATGCAACAAAGTCCTTAAATAATGCAGCAGATTACTGAAATACTGCAGCAGGGTCCTTAAATAATGCAGCAGAGTCTTTAAATAATGCAACAAAGTCCTTAAATAATGCAGCAGAGTCCTTAAATAATGCAACAAAGTCCTTAAATAATGCAGCAGAGTCCTTAAATAATGCAGCAGAGTACTGAAATACCGCAGCAGGGTCCTTAAATAATGCAGCAAAGTCGTTAAATAATGAAGTAGAGTCCTTTAATAATGCAACAAAGTCCTTAAATGATGCAGCAGAGTCCTTAAATAATGCAACAAAGTCCTTAAATAATGCAGCAGAGTCCTTAAATAATGCAACAAAGTCCTTAAACAATGCAGCAGAGTCCTTAAATAATGCAGAAGAGTCCTTAAATAATGCAACCAAGACCTTAAATAATGCAGCAGAGTCCTTAAATAATGCAACAAAGTACTTAAATAATGCAGCAGAGTCCTTAAGTACCGTAGCAGAGTCCTTAAATACTGCAGCAAAGTCCTTAAATAAAGCAGCAGAGTCCTTAAATAATGCAGCAAAGTCATTAAATAATGCAGCAGAGTCCTTAAATAATGCAACAAATTCCTTAAATAATGCAGCAGAGTCCTTAAATAATGCAATAAAGTCCATAAATAATGCAGCAAAGTCCTTAAATAATTCAGCAGAGTGCTGAAATACCGCAGCAGGGTCCTTAAATAATGCAGCAGAGTCCTTAAATAATGCAACAAAGTCCTTAAATAATGCAGCAAGGTCCTTAAATAATGCAACAAAGTCCTTAAATAATGCAGCAGAGTCCTTAAAAAATTCAGCAAAGTCTGTAAATAATGCAGCAGAGTCCTTAAATAATCCAGCCAAGTCCTTAAATAATGCAACAACGTCCTTAAATAATGCAGCAGATTACTGAAATACTGCAGCAGGGTCCTTAAATAATGCAGCAGAGTCCTTAAATAATGCAACAAAGTCCTTAAATAATGCAGCAGAGTCCTTAAATAATGCAACAAAGTCCTTAAATAATGCAGCAGAGTCCTTAAATAATGCAGTAAAGTCCTTAAATAATGCAGCACAGTCCTTAAATAATACAGCCAAGTCCTTAAATAATGCAGCAAAGTCTTTAAATAATGCAATAAAGTCCATAAATAATGCAGCAAAGTCCTTAAATAATGCAGCAGAGTACTGAAATACCGCAGCAGGATCCTTAAATAATGCAGCAGAGTCCTTAAATAATGCAACAAAGTCCTTAAATAATGCAGAACAGTCCTTAAATAATGCAATAAAGTCCTTAAATAATGCAGCAAAGTCCTTAAATATTGCAGCAGAGTCCTTAAATAATGCAACAAAGTCCTTAAATAATGCAGCAGAGTCCTTAAATAATGCAACAAAGTCCTTAAATAATGCAGCAGAGTCCTTAAATAATGCAGTAAAGTCCTTAAATAATGCAGCACAGTCCTTAAATAATACAGCCAAGTCCTTAAATAATGCAGCAAAGTCTTTAAATAATGCAATAAAGTCCATAAATAATGCAGCAAAGTCCTTAAATAATGCAGCAGAGTACTGAAATACCGCAGCAGGATCCTTAAATAATGCAGCAGAGTCCTTAAATAATGCAACAAAGTCCTTAAATAATGCAGAACAGTCCTCAAATAATGCAATAAAGTCCTTAAATAATGCAGCAAAGTCCTTAAATATTGCAGCAGAGTCCTTAAATAATGCAACAAAGTCCTTAAATAATGCAACAAAGTCCTTAAATAATGCAGCAGAGTCCTTAAATAATGCAGCAGAGTCCTTAAATAATCCAGCCAAGTCCTTAAATACTGCAGCAGAGTACTTAAATAATGCAGCAAGGTCCTTAAATAATGCAGCAGAGTCCTTAAATAATGCAGCAAAGTCCTTAAATAATGCAGCACAGTCCTTAAATAATCCAGCCAAGTCCTTAAATAATGCAGCAAAGTCTTTAAATAATGCAATAAAGTCCATAAATGATGCAGCAAATTCCTTAAACAATGCAGCAGAGTACTGAAATACCGCAGCAGAATCCTTAAATAATGCAACAGAGTCCTTAAATAATGCAGCAGAGTCCTTAAATAATGCAACAAAGTCCTTAAATAATGCAGCAGAGTCCTTAAATAATGCAACAAAGTCCTTAAATAATGCAGCAGAGTCCTTAAATAATGCAGCACATTCCTTAAATAATACAGCAGAGTCCTTAAATAATCCAGCCAAGTCCTTAAATAATGCAGCAGAGTCCTTAAATAATGCAGAAAAGTCCTTAAATAATGCAGCAGAGTCCTTAAATACTGCAGCAGAGTCCATAAATAATGCAGCAAAGACCTTAAATACCACAGCAGAGTCGTTAAATAATGCAGCAAAGTCTTTAAATAATGCAGCACAGTCCTTAAATAATCCAGCCAAGTCCTTAAATAATGCAGCAGAGTCCTTAAATAATGCAGAAAAGTCCTTAAATAATGCAGCAGAGTCCTTAAATACTTCTGCATAGTCCTTAAATAATGCAGCAAAGTCCTTGAATAATGCAGCAGAGTCCTTAAATAATGCAACAAAGTCCTTAAATAATGCAGAAGAGTCCTTAAATAATGCAGCAAATTCCTTAAATAATGCAGCAAAGTCTTTAAATAATGCAATAAAGTCCATAAATAATGCAGCAAAGTTCTTAAATAATGCAGCAGAGTCCTTAAATACCACAGCAGAGTCCTTAAATAATGCAGCAAAGTCTTTAAATAATGCAACAAAGTCCTTAAATAATGCAGCAGAGACCTTAAATAATGCAGAAGAGTCCTTAAATAATCCAGCCAAGTCCTTAAATAATCCAGCCAAGTCCTTAAATAATGCAACAAAATCCTTAAATAATGCAGAAGAGTCCTTAAATAATCCAGCCAAGTCCTTAAATCATGCAGCAGGGTCCTTAAATAATCCAGCCAAGTCCTTAAATAATGCAGCAGAGTCCTTAAATAATGCAGCAAAGTCCTTAAATAATGCAGCAGAGTCCTTAAATACTTCAGCATAGTCCTTAAATAATGCAGCAAAGTCCTTGAATAATGCATCAGAGTCCTTAAATAATGCAACAAAGTCCTTAAATAATGCAGAAGAGTCCTTAAATAATGCAACAAAGTCCTTAAATAATGCAGCAGAATCCTTAAATAATGCAACAAAGTACTTAAATAATGCAGCAGAGTCCTTAAATAATGCAGCAAAGTCATTAAATAATGCTGCAGAGTCCTTAAATAATGCAGCAAATTCCTTAAATAATGCAGCAAAGTCTTTAAATAATGCAATAAAGTCCATAAATAATGCAGCCAAGTCCTTAAATAATGCAGCAGAGTACTGAAATACCGCAGCAGGGTCCTTAAATAATGCAGCAAAGTCGTTAAATAATGAAGTAGAGTCCTTAAATAATGCAACAACGTCCTTAAATGATGCAGCAGAGTCCTTAAATAATGCAACAAAGTCCTTAAATAATGCAGCAGAGTCCTTAAATAATGCAGCAGAGTACTGAAATACTGCAGCAGGGTCCTTAAATAATGCAGCAAAGTCGTTAAATAATGAAGTAGAGTCCTTAAATAATGCAAAAAAGTCCTTAAATGATGCAACAGAGTCCTTAAATAATGCAACAAATTCATTAAATAATGCAGCATAGTCCTTAAATAATGCAACAAAGTCCTTAAACAATGCAGCAGAGTCCTTAAATAATGCAGAAGAGTCCTTAAATAATGCAACCAAGACCTTAAATAATGCAGCAGAGTCCTTAAATAATGCAACAAAGTACTTAAATAATGCAGCAGAGTCCTTAAGTAACGTAGCAGAGTACTTAAATAATGCAGCAAAGTCATTAAATAATGCAGCAGAGTCCTTTAATAATGCAATAAATTCCTTAAATAATGCAGCAGAGTCCTTAAATAATGCAATAAAGTCCATAAATAATGCAGCAAAGTCCTTAAATAATTAAGCAGAGTGCTGAAATACCGCAGCAGGGTCCTTAAATAATGCAGCAGAGTCCTTAAATAATGCAACAAAGTCCTTACATAATGCAGCAGGGTCCTTAAATAATGCAAAAAAGTCCTTAAATAATGCAGCAGATTCCTTAAAAAATGCAGCAAAGTCCGTAAATAATGCAGCAGAGTCCTTAAATAATCCAGCCAAGTCCTTAAATAATGCAACAAAGTCCTTAAATAATGCAGCAGATTACTGAAATACTGCAGCAGGGTCTTTAAATAATGCAGCAGAGTTCTTAAATAATGCAACAAAGTCCTTAAATAATGCAGCAGAGTCCTTAAATAATGCAACAAAGTCCTTAAATAATGCAGCAGAGTCCTTAAGTAATGCAGCAAAGTCCTTAAATAATGCAGCACAGTCCTTAAATAATCCAGCCAAGTCCTTAAATAATGCAGCAAAGTCTTTAAATAATGCAATAAAGTCCATAAATGATGCAGCAAATTCCTTAAATAATGCAGCAGAGTACTGAAATACCGCAGCAGAATCCTTAAATAATGCAACAGAGTCCTTAAATAATGCAGCAGAGTCCTTAAATAATGCAACAAAGTCCTTAAATAATGCAGCAGAGTCCTTAAATAATGCAACAAAGTCCTTAAATAATGCAGCAGAGTCCTTAAATAATGCAGAACATTCCTTAAATAATACAGCAGAGTCCTTAAATAATCCAGCCAAGTCCTTAAATAATGCAGCAGAGTCCTTAAATAATGCAGAAAAGTCCTTAAATAATGCAGCAGAGTCCTTAAATAATGCAGCAAAGTCCTTAAATAATGCAGCACAGTCCTTAAATAATCCAGCCAAGTCCTTCAATAATGCAGCAAAGTCTTTAAATAATGCAATAAAGTCCATAAATGATGCAGCAAATTCCTTAAATAATGCAGCAGAGTACTGAAATACCGCAGCAGAATCCTTAAATAATGCAACAGAGTCCTTAAATAATGCAACAAAGTCCTTAAATAATGCAGAACAGTCCTTAAATAATGCAATAAAGTCCTTAAATAATGCAGCAAAGTCCTTAAATAATGCAGCAGAGTCCTTAAATAATGCAGCAAAGTCCTTAAATAATGCAACAAAGTCCTTAAATAATGCAGCAGAGTCCTTAAATAATGCAAGAAAGTCCTTAAATAATGCAGCAAATTCCTTAAATAATGCAGCAAAGTCCTTAAATAATGCAGCAGAGTCCTTAAATAATGCAGCACATTCCTTAAATAATACAGCAGAGTCCTTAAATAATCCAGCCAAGTCCTTAAATAATGCAACAGAGTCCTTAAATAATGCAGAAAAGTCCTTAAATAATGCAGCAGAGTCCTTAAATACTGCTGCAGAGTCCTTAAATAATGCAGCAAAGTCCTTAAATACCACAGCAGAGTCCTTAAATAATGCAGCAAAGTATTTAAATAATGCAGCACAGTCCCTAAATAATCCAGCCAAGTCCTTAAATAATGCAGCAGAGTCCTTAAATAATGCAGAAAAGTCCTTAAATAATGCAGCAGAGTCCTTAAATACTTCTGCATAGTCCTTAAATAATGCAGCAAAGTCCTTGAATAATGCAGCAGAGTCCTTAAATAATGCAACAAAGTCCTTAAATAATGCAGAAGAGTCCTTAAATAATGCAACAAAGTTCTTAAATAATGCAGCAGAGTCCTAAAATACCACAGCAGAGTCCTTAAATAATGCAGCAAAGTCTTTAAATAATGCAACAAAGTCCTTAAATAATGCAGCAGAGACCTTAAATAATGCAGAAGAGTCCTTAAATAATCCAGCCAAGTCCTTAAATAATCCAGCCAAGTCCTTAGATAATGCAGCAGAGTCCTTAAATAATGCAACAAAATCCTTAAATAATGCAGAAGAGTCCTTAAATAATCCAGCCAAGTCCTTAAATCATGCAGCAGGGTCCTTAAATAATCCAGCCAAGTCCTTAAATAATGCAGCAGAGTCCTTAAATAATGCAGCAAAGTCCTTAAATAATGCAGCAGAGTCCTTAAATACTTCAGCATAGTCCTTAAATAATGCAGCAAAGTCCTTGAATAATGCATCAGAGTCCTTAAATAATGCAACAAAGTCCTTAAATAATGCAGAAGAGTCCTTAAATAATGCAACAAAGTCCTTAAATAATGCAGCAGAATCCTTAAATAATGCAACAAAGTACTTAAATAATGCAGCAGAGTCCTTAAATAATGCAGCAGAGTCATTAAATAATGCAGCAGAGTAATGAAATACTGCAGCAGGGTCCTTAAATAATGCAGCAAAGTCCTTAAATAATGCAGCAGAGTCCTTAAATAATCCAGCCAAGTCCTTAAATAATGCAGCAAAGTCCTTAAATAATGCAGCAGAGTACTGAAATACCGCAGCAGGATCCTTAAATAATGCAGCAGAGTCCTTAAATAATGCAACAAATTCCTTAAATAATGCAGAACAGTCCTTAAATAATGCAATAAAGTCCTTAAATAATGCAGCAAAGTCCTTAAATAATGCAGCAGAGTCCTTAAATAATGCAACAAAGTCCTTAAATAATGCAACAAAGTCCTTAAATAATGCAGCAGAGTCCTTAAATAATGCAACAAAGTACTTAAATAATGCAGAAGAGTCCTTAAATAATGCAACAAAGTACTTATATAATGCAGCAGAGTCCTTAAGTACCGTATCAGAGTCCTTAAATAATGCAGCAAAGTCCTTAAATAATGCAGCAGAGTCCTTAAATAATGCAGCAAAGTCCTTAAATAATGCAACAAAGTCCTTAAATAATGCAGCAGATTACTGAAATACTGCAGCAGGGTCCTTAAATAATGCAGCAGAGTCTTTAAATAATGCAACAAAGTCCTTAAATAATGCAGCAGAGTCCTTAAATAATGCAACAAAGTCCTTAAATAATGCAGCAGAGTCCTTAAATAATGCAGCAGAGTACTGAAATACCGCAGCAGGGTCCTTAAATAATGCAGCAAAGTCGTTAAATAATGAAGTAGAGTCCTTTAATAATGCAACAAAGTCCTTAAATGATGCAGCAGAGTCCTTAAATAATGCAACAAAGTCCTTAAATAATGCAGCAGAGTCCTTAAATAATGCAACAAAGTCCTTAAACAATGCAGCAGAGTCCTTAAATAATGCAGAAGAGTCCTTAAATAATGCAACCAAGACCTTAAATAATGCAGCAGAGTCCTTAAATAATGCAACAAAGTACTTAAATAATGCAGCAGAGTCCTTAAGTACCGTAGCAGAGTCCTTAAATACTGCAGCAAAGTCCTTAAATAAAGCAGCAGAGTCCTTAAATAATGCAGCAAAGTCATTAAATAATGCAGCAGAGTCCTTAAATAATGCAACAAATTCCTTAAATAATGCAGCAGAGTCCTTAAATAATGCAATAAAGTCCATAAATAATGCAGCAAAGTCCTTAAATAATTCAGCAGAGTGCTGAAATACCGCAGCAGGGTCCTTAAATAATGCAGCAGAGTCCTTAAATAATGCAACAAAGTCCTTAAATAATGCAGCAGGGTCCTTAAATAATGCAACAAAGTCCTTAAATAATGCAGCAGAGTCCTTAAAAAATTCAGCAAAGTCTGTAAATAATGCAGCAGAGTCCTTAAATAATCCAGCCAAGTCCTTAAATAATGCAACAACGTCCTTAAATAATGCAGCAGATTACTGAAATACTGCAGCAGGGTCCTTAAATAATGCAGCAGAGTCCTTAAATAATGCAACAAAGTCCTTAAATAATGCAGCAGAGTCCTTAAATAATGCAACAAAGTCCTTAAATAATGCAGCAGAGTCCTTAAATAATGCAGTAAAGTCCTTAAATAATGCAGCACAGTCCTTAAATAATACAGCCAAGTCCTTAAATAATGCAGCAAAGTCTTTAAATAATGCAATAAAGTCCATAAATAATGCAGCAAAGTCCTTAAATAATGCAGCAGAGTACTGAAATACCGCAGCAGGATCCTTAAATAATGCAGCAGAGTCCTTAAATAATGCAACAAAGTCCTTAAATAATGCAGAACAGTCCTTAAATAATGCAATAAAGTCCTTAAATAATGCAGCAAAGTCCTTAAATATTGCAGCAGAGTCCTTAAATAATGCAACAAAGTCCTTAAATAATGCAGCAGAGTCCTTAAATAATGCAGCAGAGTCCTTAAATAATCCAGCCAAGTCCTTAAATACTGCAGCAGAGTACTTAAATAATGCAGCAAGGTCCTTAAATAATGCAGCAGAGTCCTTAAATAATGCAGCAAAGTCCTTAAATAATGCAGCACAGTCCTTAAATAATCCAGCCAAGTCCTTAAATAATGCAGCAAAGTCTTTAAATAATGCAATAAAGTCCATAAATGATGCAGCAAATTCCTTAAACAATGCAGCAGAGTACTGAAATACCGCAGCAGAATCCTTAAATAATGCAACAGAGTCCTTAAATAATGCAGCAGAGTCCTTAAATAATGCAACAAAGTCCTTAAATAATGCAGCAGAGTCCTTAAATAATGCAACAAAGTCCTTAAATAATGCAGCAGAGTCCTTAAATAATGCAGCACATTCCTTAAATAATACAGCAGAGTCCTTAAATAATCCAGCCAAGTCCTTAAATAATGCAGCAGAGTCCTTAAATAATGCAGAAAAGTCCTTAAATAATGCAGCAGATTCCTTAAAAAATGCAGCAAAGTCCGTAAATAATGCAGCAGAGTCCTTAAATAATCCAGCCAAGTCCTTAAATAATGCAACAAAGTCCTTAAATAATGCAGCAGATTACTGAAATACTGCAGCAGGGTCTTTAAATAATGCAGCAGAGTTCTTAAATAATGCAACAAAGTCCTTAAATAATGCAGCAGAGTCCTTAAATAATGCAACAAAGTCCTTAAATAATGCAGCAGAGTCCTTAAGTAATGCAGCAAAGTCCTTAAATAATGCAGCACAGTCCTTAAATAATCCAGCCAAGTCCTTAAATAATGCAGCAAAGTCTTTAAATAATGCAATAAAGTCCATAAATGATGCAGCAAATTCCTTAAATAATGCAGCAGAGTACTGAAATACCGCAGCAGAATCCTTAAATAATGCAACAGAGTCCTTAAATAATGCAGCAGAGTCCTTAAATAATGCAACAAAGTCCTTAAATAATGCAGCAGAGTCCTTAAATAATGCAACAAAGTCCTTAAATAATGCAGCAGAGTCCTTAAATAATGCAGAACATTCCTTAAATAATACAGCAGAGTCCTTAAATAATCCAGCCAAGTCCTTAAATAATGCAGCAGAGTCCTTAAATAATGCAGAAAAGTCCTTAAATAATGCAGCAGAGTCCTTAAATACTGCAGCAGAGTCCTTAAATAATGCAGCAAAGTCCTTAAATACCACAGCAGAGTCCTTAAATAATGCAGCAAAGTCCTTAAATAATGCAACAAAGTCCTTAAATAATGCAGCAGAGTCCTTAAATAATGCAGCAGAGTCCTTAAATAATCCAGCCAAGTCCTTAAATACTGCAGCAGAGTACTTAAATAATGCAGCAAGGTCCTTAAATAATGCAGCAGAGTCCTTAAATACTGCAGCAGAGTACTTAAATAATGCAGCAAGGTCCTTAAATAATGCAGCAGAGTCCTTAAATAATGCAGCAAAGTCCTTAAATAATGCAGCACAGTCCTTAAATAATCCAGCCAAGTCCTTAAATAATGCAGCAATATCTTTAAATAATGCAATAAAGTCCATAAATAATGCAGCAAATTCCTTAAATAATGCAGCAGAGTACTGAAATACCGCAGCAGGATCCTTAAATAATGCAGCAGAGTCCTTAAATAATGCAACAAAGTCCTTAAATAATGCAGAACAGTACTTAAATAATGCAATAAAGTCCTTAAATAATGCAGCAAAGTCCTTAAATAATGCAGCAGAGTCCTTAAATAATGCAACAAAGTCCTTAAATAATGCAGCAGAGTCCTTAAATAATGCAAGAAAGTCCTTAAATAATGCAGCACATTCCTTAAATAATGCAGCAGAGTCCTTAAATAATGCAACAAAGTCCTTAAATAATGCAGCAGAGTCCTTAAATAATGCAAGAAAGTCCTTAAATAATGCAGCAAATTCCTTAAATAATGCAGCAAAGTCTTTAAATAATGCAATAAAGTCCTTAAATAATGCAGCAGATTACTGAAATACTGCAGCAGGGTCCTTAAATAATGCAGCAGAGTTCTTAAATAATGCAACAAAGTCCTTAAATAATGCAGCAGAGTCCTTAAATAATGCAACAAAGTCCTTAAATAATGCAGCAGAGTCCTTAAATAATGCAGCAAAGTCCTTAAATAATGCAGCACAGTCCTTAAATAATCCAGCCAAGTCCTTCAATAATGCAGCAAAGTCTTTAAATAATGCAATAAAGTCCATAAATGATGCAGCAAATTCCTTAAATAATGCAGCAGAGTACTGAAATACCGCAGCAGAATCCTTAAATAATGCAACAGAGTCCTTAAATAATGCAACAAAGTCCTTAAATAATGCAGAACAGTCCTTAAATAATGCAATAAAGTCCTTAAATAATGCAGCAAAGTCCTTAAATAATGCAGCAGAGTCCTTAAATAATGCAGCAAAGTCCTTAAATAATGCAACAAAGTCCTTAAATAATGCAGCAGAGTCCTTAAATAATGCAAGAAAGTCCTTAAATAATGCAGCAAATTCCTTAAATAATGCAGCAAAGTCCTTAAATAATGCAGCAGAGTCCTTAAATAATGCAGCACATTCCTTAAATAATACAGCAGAGTCCTTAAATAATCCAGCCAAGTCCTTAAATAATGCAGCAGAGTCCTTAAATAATGCAGAAAAGTCCTTAAATAATGCAGCAGAGTCCTTAAATACTGCTGCAGAGTCCTTAAATAATGCAGCAAAGTCCTTAAATACCACAGCAGAGTCCTTAAATAATGCAGCAAAGTATTTAAATAATGCAGCACAGTCCCTAAATAATCCAGCCAAGTCCTTAAATAATGCAGCAGAGTCCTTAAATAATGCAGAAAAGTCCTTAAATAATGCAGCAGAGTCCTTAAATACTTCTGCATAGTCCTTAAATAATGCAGCAAAGTCCTTGAATAATGCAGCAGAGTCCTTAAATAATGCAACAAAGTCCTTAAATAATGCAGAAGAGTCCTTAAATAATGCAACAAAGTTCTTAAATAATGCAGCAGAGTCCTAAAATACCACAGCAGAGTCCTTAAATAATGCAGCAAAGTCTTTAAATAATGCAACAAAGTCCTTAAATAATGCAGCAGAGACCTTAAATAATGCAGAAGAGTCCTTAAATAATCCAGCCAAGTCCTTAAATAATCCAGCCAAGTCCTTAAATAATGCAGCAGAGTCCTTAAATAATGCAACAAAATCCTTAAATAATGCAGAAGAGTCCTTAAATAATCCAGCCAAGTCCTTAAATCATGCAGCAGGGTCCTTAAATATTCCAGCCAAGTCCTTAAATAATGCAGCAGAGTCCTTAAATAATGCAGCAAAGTCCTTAAATAATGCAGCAGAGTCCTTAAATACTTCAGCATAGTCCTTAAATAATGCAGCAAAGTCCTTGAATAATGCATCAGAGTCCTTAAATAATGCAACAAAGTCCTTAAATAATGCAGAAGAGTCCTTAAATAATGCAACAAAGTCCTTAAATAATGCAGCAGAATCCTTAAATAATGCAACAAAGTACTTAAATAATGCAGCAGAGTCCTTAAATAATGCAGCAGAGTCATTAAATAATGCAGCAGAGTAATGAAATACTGCAGCAGGGTCCTTAAATAATGCAGCAAAGTCCTTAAATAATGCAGCAGAGTCCTTAAATAATCCAGCCAAGTCCTTAAATAATGCAGCAAAGTCCTTAAATAATGCAGCAGAGTACTGAAATACCGCAGCAGGATCCTTAAATAATGCAGCAGAGTCCTTAAATAATGCAACAAATTCCTTAAATAATGCAGAACAGTCCTTAAATAATGCAATAAAGTCCTTAAATAATGCAGCAAAGTCCTTAAATAATGCAGCAGAGTCCTTAAATAATGCAACAAAGTCCTTAAATAATGCAACAAAGTCCTTAAATAATGCAGCAGAGTCCTTAAATAATGCAACAAAGTACTTAAATAATGCAGAAGAGTCCTTAAATAATGCAACAAAGTACTTATATAATGCAGCAGAGTCCTTAAGTACCGTATCAGAGTCCTTAAATAATGCAGCAAAGTCCTTAAATAATGCAGCAGAGTCCTTAAATAATGCAGCAAAGTCCTTAAATAATGCAACAAAGTCCTTAAATAATGCAGCAGATTACTGAAATACTGCAGCAGGGTCCTTAAATAATGCAGCAGAGTCTTTAAATAATGCAACAAAGTCCTTAAATAATGCAGCAGAGTCCTTAAATAATGCAACAAAGTCCTTAAATAATGCAGCAGAGTCCTTAAATAATGCAGCAGAGTACTGAAATACCGCAGCAGGGTCCTTAAATAATGCAGCAAAGTCGTTAAATAATGAAGTAGAGTCCTTTAATAATGCAACAAAGTCCTTAAATGATGCAGCAGAGTCCTTAAATAATGCAACAAAGTCCTTAAATAATGCAGCAGAGTCCTTAAATAATGCAACAAAGTCCTTAAACAATGCAGCAGAGTCATTAAATAATGCAGAAGAGTCCTTAAATAATGCAACCAAGACCTTAAATAATGCAGCAGAGTCCTTAAATAATGCAACAAAGTACTTAAATAATGCAGCAGAGTCCTTAAGTACCGTAGCAGAGTCCTTAAATACTGTAGCAAAGTCCTTAAATAAAGCAGCAGAGTCCTTAAATAATGCAGCAAAGTCATTAAATAATGCAGCAGAGTCCTTAAATAATGCAACAAATTCCTTAAATAATGCAGCAGAGTCCTTAAATAATGCAATAAAGTCCATAAATAATGCAGCAAAGTCCTTAAATAATTCAGCAGAGTGCTGAAATACCGCAGCAGGGTCCTTAAATAATGCAGCAGAGTCCTTAAATAATGCAACAAAGTCCTTAAATAATGCAGCAGGGTCCTTAAATAATGCAACAAAGTCCTTAAATAATGCAGCAGAGTCCTTAAAAAATTCAGCAAAGTCTGTAAATAATGCAGCAGAGTCCTTAAATAATCCAGCCAAGTCCTTAAATAATGCAACAACGTCCTTAAATAATGCAGCAGATTACTGAAATACTGCAGCAGGGTCCTTAAATAATGCAGCAGAGTCCTTAAATAATGCAACAAAGTCCTTAAATAATGCAGCAGAGTCCTTAAATAATGCAACAAAGTCCTTAAATAATGCAGCAGAGTCCTTAAATAATGCAGCAGAGTCCTTAAATAATCCAGCCAAGTCCTTAAATACTGCAGCAGAGTACTTAAATAATGCAGCAAGGTCCTTAAATAATGCAGCAGAGTCCTTAAATAATGCAGCAAAGTCCTTAAATAATGCAGCACAGTCCTTAAATAATCCAGCCAAGTCCTTAAATAATGCAGCAAAGTCTTTAAATAATGCAATAAAGTCCATAAATGATGCAGCAAATTCCTTAAACAATGCAGCAGAGTACTGAAATACCGCAGCAGAATCCTTAAATAATGCAACAGAGTCCTTAAATAATGCAGCAGAGTCCTTAAATAATGCAACAAAGTCCTTAAATAATGCAGCAGAGTCCTTAAATAATGCAACAAAGTCCTTAAATAATGCAGCAGAGTCCTTAAATAATGCAGCACATTCCTTAAATAATACAGCAGAGTCCTTAAATAATCCAGCCAAGTCCTTAAATAATGCAGCAGAGTCCTTAAATAATGCAGAAAAGTCCTTAAATAATGCAGCAGAGTCCTTAAATACTGCAGCAGAGTCCATAAATAATGCAGCAAAGACCTTAAATACCACAGCAGAGTCGTTAAATAATGCAGCAAAGTCTTTAAATAATGCAGCACAGTCCTTAAATAATCCAGCCAAGTCCTTAAATAATGCAGCAGAGTCCTTAAATAATGCAGAAAAGTCCTTAAATAATGCAGCAGAGTCCTTAAATACTTCTGCATAGTCCTTAAATAATGCAGCAAAGTCCTTGAATAATGCAGCAGAGTCCTTAAATAATGCAACAAAGTCCTTAAATAATGCAGAAGAGTCCTTAAATAATGCAGCAAATTCCTTAAATAATGCAGCAAAGTCTTTAAATAATGCAATAAAGTCCATAAATAATGCAGCAAAGTTCTTAAATAATGCAGCAGAGTCCTTAAATACCACAGCAGAGTCCTTAAATAATGCAGCAAAGTCTTTAAATAATGCAACAAAGTCCTTAAATAATGCAGCAGAGACCTTAAATAATGCAGAAGAGTCCTTAAATAATCCAGCCAAGTCCTTAAATAATCCAGCCAAGTCCTTAAATAATGCAACAAAATCCTTAAATAATGCAGAAGAGTCCTTAAATAATCCAGCCAAGTCCTTAAATCATGCAGCAGGGTCCTTAAATAATCCAGCCAAGTCCTTAAATAATGCAGCAGAGTCCTTAAATAATGCAGCAAAGTCCTTAAATAATGCAGCAGAGTCCTTAAATACTTCAGCATAGTCCTTAAATAATGCAGCAAAGTCCTTGAATAATGCATCAGAGTCCTTAAATAATGCAACAAAGTCCTTAAATAATGCAGAAGAGTCCTTAAATAATGCAACAAAGTCCTTAAATAATGCAGCAGAATCCTTAAATAATGCAACAAAGTACTTAAATAATGCAGCAGAGTCCTTAAATAATGCAGCAAAGTCATTAAATAATGCTGCAGAGTCCTTAAATAATGCAGCAAATTCCTTAAATAATGCAGCAAAGTCTTTAAATAATGCAATAAAGTCCATAAATAATGCAGCCAAGTCCTTAAATAATGCAGCAGAGTACTGAAATACCGCAGCAGGGTCCTTAAATAATGCAGCAAAGTCGTTAAATAATGAAGTAGAGTCCTTAAATAATGCAACAACGTCCTTAAATGATGCAGCAGAGTCCTTAAATAATGCAACAAAGTCCTTAAATAATGCAGCAGAGTCCTTAAATAATGCAGCAGAGTACTGAAATACTGCAGCAGGGTCCTTAAATAATGCAGCAAAGTCGTTAAATAATGAAGTAGAGTCCTTAAATAATGCAAAAAAGTCCTTAAATGATGCAACAGAGTCCTTAAATAATGCAACAAATTCCTTAAATAATGCAGCATAGTCCTTAAATAATGCAACAAAGTCCTTAAACAATGCAGCAGAGTCCTTAAATAATGCAGAAGAGTCCTTAAATAATGCAACCAAGACCTTAAATAATGCAGCAGAGTCCTTAAATAATGCAACAAAGTACTTAAATAATGCAGCAGAGTCCTTAAGTAACGTAGCAGAGTACTTAAATAATGCAGCAAAGTCATTAAATAATGCAGCAGAGTCCTTTAATAATGCAATAAATTCCTTAAATAATGCAGCAGAGTCCTTAAATAATGCAATAAAGTCCATAAATAATGCAGCAAAGTCCTTAAATAATTAAGCAGAGTGCTGAAATACCGCAGCAGGGTCCTTAAATAATGCAGCAGAGTCCTTAAATAATGCAACAAAGTCCTTACATAATGCAGCAGGGTCCTTAAATAATGCAAAAAAGTCCTTAAATAATGCAGCAGATTCCTTAAAAAATGCAGCAAAGTCCGTAAATAATGCAGCAGAGTCCTTAAATAATCCAGCCAAGTCCTTAAATAATGCAACAAAGTCCTTAAATAATGCAGCAGATTACTGAAATACTGCAGCAGGGTCTTTAAATAATGCAGCAGAGTTCTTAAATAATGCAACAAAGTCCTTAAATAATGCAGCAGAGTCCTTAAATAATGCAACAAAGTCCTTAAATAATGCAGCAGAGTCCTTAAGTAATGCAGCAAAGTCCTTAAATAATGCAGCACAGTCCTTAAATAATCCAGCCAAGTCCTTAAATAATGCAGCAAAGTCTTTAAATAATGCAATAAAGTCCATAAATGATGCAGCAAATTCCTTAAATAATGCAGCAGAGTACTGAAATACCGCAGCAGAATCCTTAAATAATGCAACAGAGTCCTTAAATAATGCAGCAGAGTCCTTAAATAATGCAACAAAGTCCTTAAATAATGCAGCAGAGTCCTTAAATAATGCAACAAAGTACTTAAATAATGCAGCAGAGTCCTTAAATAATGCAGAACATTCCTTAAATAATACAGCAGAGTCCTTAAATAATCCAGCCAAGTCCTTAAATAATGCAGCAGAGTCCTTAAATAATGCAGAAAAGTCCTTAAATAATGCAGCAGAGTCCTTAAATACTGCAGCAGAGTCCTTAAATAATGCAGCAAAGTCCTTAAATACCACAGCAGAGTCCTTAAATAATGCAGCAAAGTCCTTAAATAATGCAACAAAGTCCTTAAATAATGCAGCAGAGTCCTTAAATAATGCAGCAGAGTCCTTAAATAATCCAGCCAAGTCCTTAAATACTGCAGCAGAGTACTTAAATAATGCAGCAAGGTCCTTAAATAATGCAGCAGAGTCCTTAAATACTGCAGCAGAGTACTTAAATAATGCAGCAAGGTCCTTAAATAATGCAGCAGAGTCCTTAAATAATGCAGCAAAGTCCTTAAATAATGCAGCACAGTCCTTAAATAATCCAGCCAAGTCCTTAAATAATGCAGCAATATCTTTAAATAATGCAATAAAGTCCATAAATAATGCAGCAAATTCCTTAAATAATGCAGCAGAGTACTGAAATACCGCAGCAGGATCCTTAAATAATGCAGCAGAGTCCTTAAATAATGCAACAAAGTCCTTAAATAATGCAGAACAGTACTTAAATAATGCAATAAAGTCCTTAAATAATGCAGCAAAGTCCTTAAATAATGCAGCAGAGTCCTTAAATAATGCAACAAAGTCCTTAAATAATGCAGCAGAGTCCTTAAATAATGCAAGAAAGTCCTTAAATAATGCAGCACATTCCTTAAATAATGCAGCAGAGTCCTTAAATAATGCAACAAAGTCCTTAAATAATGCAGCAGAGTCCTTAAATAATGCAAGAAAGTCCTTAAATAATGCAGCAAATTCCTTAAATAATGCAGCAAAGTCTTTAAATAATGCAATAAAGTCCTTAAATAATGCAGCAGATTACTGAAATACTGCAGCAGGGTCCTTAAATAATGCAGCAGAGTTCTTAAATAATGCAACAAAGTCCTTAAATAATGCAGCAGAGTCCTTAAATAATGCAACAAAGTCCTTAAATAATGCAGCAGAGTCCTTAAATAATGCAGCAAAGTCCTTAAATAATGCAGCACAGTCCTTAAATAATCCAGCCAAGTCCTTCAATAATGCAGCAAAGTCTTTAAATAATGCAATAAAGTCCATAAATGATGCAGCAAATTCCTTAAATAATGCAGCAGAGTACTGAAATACCGCAGCAGAATCCTTAAATAATGCAACAGAGTCCTTAAATAATGCAACAAAGTCCTTAAATAATGCAGAACAGTCCTTAAATAATGCAATAAAGTCCTTAAATAATGCAGCAAAGTCCTTAAATAATGCAGCAGAGTCCTTAAATAATGCAGCAAAGTCCTTAAATAATGCAACAAAGTCCTTAAATAATGCAGCAGAGTCCTTAAATAATGCAAGAAAGTCCTTAAATAATGCAGCAAATTCCTTAAATAATGCAGCAAAGTCCTTAAATAATGCAGCAGAGTCCTTAAATAATGCAGCACATTCCTTAAATAATACAGCAGAGTCCTTAAATAATCCAGCCAAGTCCTTAAATAATGCAGCAGAGTCCTTAAATAATGCAGAAAAGTCCTTAAATAATGCAGCAGAGTCCTTAAATACTGCTGCAGAGTCCTTAAATAATGCAGCAAAGTCCTTAAATACCACAGCAGAGTCCTTAAATAATGCAGCAAAGTATTTAAATAATGCAGCACAGTCCCTAAATAATCCAGCCAAGTCCTTAAATAATGCAGCAGAGTCCTTAAATAATGCAGAAAAGTCCTTAAATAATGCAGCAGAGTCCTTAAATACTTCTGCATAGTCCTTAAATAATGCAGCAAAGTCCTTGAATAATGCAGCAGAGTCCTTAAATAATGCAACAAAGTCCTTAAATAATGCAGAAGAGTCCTTAAATAATGCAACAAAGTTCTTAAATAATGCAGCAGAGTCCTAAAATACCACAGCAGAGTCCTTAAATAATGCAGCAAAGTCTTTAAATAATGCAACAAAGTCCTTAAATAATGCAGCAGAGACCTTAAATAATGCAGAAGAGTCCTTAAATAATCCAGCCAAGTCCTTAAATAATCCAGCCAAGTCCTTAAATAATGCAGCAGAGTCCTTAAATAATGCAACAAAATCCTTAAATAATGCAGAAGAGTCCTTAAATAATCCAGCCAAGTCCTTAAATCATGCAGCAGGGTCCTTAAATAATCCAGCCAAGTCCTTAAATAATGCAGCAGAGTCCTTAAATAATGCAGCAAAGTCCTTAAATAATGCAGCAGAGTCCTTAAATACTTCAGCATAGTCCTTAAATAATGCAGCAAAGTCCTTGAATAATGCATCAGAGTCCTTAAATAATGCAACAAAGTCCTTAAATAATGCAGAAGAGTCCTTAAATAATGCAACAAAGTCCTTAAATAATGCAGCAGAATCCTTAAATAATGCAACAAAGTACTTAAATAATGCAGCAGAGTCCTTAAATAATGCAGCAGAGTCATTAAATAATGCAGCAGAGTAATGAAATACTGCAGCAGGGTCCTTAAATAATGCAGCAAAGTCCTTAAATAATGCAGCAGAGTCCTTAAATAATCCAGCCAAGTCCTTAAATAATGCAGCAAAGTCCTTAAATAATGCAGCAGAGTACTGAAATACCGCAGCAGGATCCTTAAATAATGCAGCAGAGTCCTTAAATAATGCAACAAATTCCTTAAATAATGCAGAACAGTCCTTAAATAATGCAATAAAGTCCTTAAATAATGCAGCAAAGTCCTTAAATAATGCAGCAGAGTCCTTAAATAATGCAACAAAGTCCTTAAATAATGCAACAAAGTCCTTAAATAATGCAGCAGAGTCCTTAAATAATGCAACAAAGTACTTAAATAATGCAGAAGAGTCCTTAAATAATGCAACAAAGTACTTATATAATGCAGCAGAGTCCTTAAGTACCGTATCAGAGTCCTTAAATAATGCAGCAAAGTCCTTAAATAATGCAGCAGAGTCCTTAAATAATGCAGCAAAGTCCTTAAATAATGCAACAAAGTCCTTAAATAATGCAGCAGATTACTGAAATACTGCAGCAGGGTCCTTAAATAATGCAGCAGAGTCTTTAAATAATGCAACAAAGTCCTTAAATAATGCAGCAGAGTCCTTAAATAATGCAACAAAGTCCTTAAATAATGCAGCAGAGTCCTTAAATAATGCAGCAGAGTACTGAAATACCGCAGCAGGGTCCTTAAATAATGCAGCAAAGTCGTTAAATAATGAAGTAGAGTCCTTTAATAATGCAACAAAGTCCTTAAATGATGCAGCAGAGTCCTTAAATAATGCAACAAAGTCCTTAAATAATGCAGCAGAGTCCTTAAATAATGCAACAAAGTCCTTAAACAATGCAGCAGAGTCCTTAAATAATGCAGAAGAGTCCTTAAATAATGCAACCAAGACCTTAAATAATGCAGCAGAGTCCTTAAATAATGCAACAAAGTACTTAAATAATGCAGCAGAGTCCTTAAGTACCGTAGCAGAGTCCTTAAATACTGCAGCAAAGTCCTTAAATAAAGCAGCAGAGTCCTTAAATAATGCAGCAAAGTCATTAAATAATGCAGCAGAGTCCTTAAATAATGCAACAAATTCCTTAAATAATGCAGCAGAGTCCTTAAATAATGCAATAAAGTCCATAAATAATGCAGCAAAGTCCTTAAATAATTCAGCAGAGTGCTGAAATACCGCAGCAGGGTCCTTAAATAATGCAGCAGAGTCCTTAAATAATGCAACAAAGTCCTTAAATAATGCAGCAGGGTCCTTAAATAATGCAACAAAGTCCTTAAATAATGCAGCAGAGTCCTTAAAAAATTCAGCAAAGTCTGTAAATAATGCAGCAGAGTCCTTAAATAATCCAGCCAAGTCCTTAAATAATGCAACAACGTCCTTAAATAATGCAGCAGATTACTGAAATACTGCAGCAGGGTCCTTAAATAATGCAGCAGAGTCCTTAAATAATGCAACAAAGTCCTTAAATAATGCAGCAGAGTCCTTAAATAATGCAACAAAGTCCTTAAATAATGCAGCAGAGTCCTTAAATAATGCAGTAAAGTCCTTAAATAATGCAGCACAGTCCTTAAATAATACAGCCAAGTCCTTAAATAATGCAGCAAAGTCTTTAAATAATGCAATAAAGTCCATAAATAATGCAGCAAAGTCCTTAAATAATGCAGCAGAGTACTGAAATACCGCAGCAGGATCCTTAAATAATGCAGCAGAGTCCTTAAATAATGCAACAAAGTCCTTAAATAATGCAGAACAGTCCTTAAATAATGCAATAAAGTCCTTAAATAATGCAGCAAAGTCCTTAAATATTGCAGCAGAGTCCTTAAATAATGCAACAAAGTCCTTAAATAATGCAGCAGAGTCCTTAAATAATGCAGCAGAGTCCTTAAATAATCCAGCCAAGTCCTTAAATACTGCAGCAGAGTACTTAAATAATGCAGCAAGGTCCTTAAATAATGCAGCAGAGTCCTTAAATAATGCAGCAAAGTCCTTAAATAATGCAGCACAGTCCTTAAATAATCCAGCCAAGTCCTTAAATAATGCAGCAAAGTCTTTAAATAATGCAATAAAGTCCATAAATGATGCAGCAAATTCCTTAAACAATGCAGCAGAGTACTGAAATACCGCAGCAGAATCCTTAAATAATGCAACAGAGTCCTTAAATAATGCAGCAGAGTCCTTAAATAATGCAACAAAGTCCTTAAATAATGCAGCAGAGTCCTTAAATAATGCAACAAAGTCCTTAAATAATGCAGCAGAGTCCTTAAATAATGCAGCACATTCCTTAAATAATACAGCAGAGTCCTTAAATAATCCAGCCAAGTCCTTAAATAATGCAGCAGAGTCCTTAAATAATGCAGAAAAGTCCTTAAATAATGCAGCAGATTCCTTAAAAAATGCAGCAAAGTCCGTAAATAATGCAGCAGAGTCCTTAAATAATCCAGCCAAGTCCTTAAATAATGCAACAAAGTCCTTAAATAATGCAGCAGATTACTGAAATACTGCAGCAGGGTCTTTAAATAATGCAGCAGAGTTCTTAAATAATGCAACAAAGTCCTTAAATAATGCAGCAGAGTCCTTAAATAATGCAACAAAGTCCTTAAATAATGCAGCAGAGTCCTTAAGTAATGCAGCAAAGTCCTTAAATAATGCAGCACAGTCCTTAAATAATCCAGCCAAGTCCTTAAATAATGCAGCAAAGTCTTTAAATAATGCAATAAAGTCCATAAATGATGCAGCAAATTCCTTAAATAATGCAGCAGAGTACTGAAATACCGCAGCAGAATCCTTAAATAATGCAACAGAGTCCTTAAATAATGCAGCAGAGTCCTTAAATAATGCAACAAAGTCCTTAAATAATGCAGCAGAGTCCTTAAATAATGCAACAAAGTCCTTAAATAATGCAGCAGAGTCCTTAAATAATGCAGAACATTCCTTAAATAATACAGCAGAGTCCTTAAATAATCCAGCCAAGTCCTTAAATAATGCAGCAGAGTCCTTAAATAATGCAGAAAAGTCCTTAAATAATGCAGCAGAGTCCTTAAATACTGCAGCAGAGTCCTTAAATAATGCAGCAAAGTCCTTAAATACCACAGCAGAGTCCTTAAATAATGCAGCAAAGTCCTTAAATAATGCAACAAAGTCCTTAAATAATGCAGCAGAGTCCTTAAATAATGCAGCAGAGTCCTTAAATAATCCAGCCAAGTCCTTAAATACTGCAGCAGAGTACTTAAATAATGCAGCAAGGTCCTTAAATAATGCAGCAGAGTCCTTAAATACTGCAGCAGAGTACTTAAATAATGCAGCAAGGTCCTTAAATAATGCAGCAGAGTCCTTAAATAATGCAGCAAAGTCCTTAAATAATGCAGCACAGTCCTTAAATAATCCAGCCAAGTCCTTAAATAATGCAGCAATATCTTTAAATAATGCAATAAAGTCCATAAATAATGCAGCAAATTCCTTAAATAATGCAGCAGAGTACTGAAATACCGCAGCAGGATCCTTAAATAATGCAGCAGAGTCCTTAAATAATGCAACAAAGTCCTTAAATAATGCAGAACAGTACTTAAATAATGCAATAAAGTCCTTAAATAATGCAGCAAAGTCCTTAAATAATGCAGCAGAGTCCTTAAATAATGCAACAAAGTCCTTAAATAATGCAGCAGAGTCCTTAAATAATGCAAGAAAGTCCTTAAATAATGCAGCACATTCCTTAAATAATGCAGCAGAGTCCTTAAATAATGCAACAAAGTCCTTAAATAATGCAGCAGAGTCCTTAAATAATGCAAGAAAGTCCTTAAATAATGCAGCAAATTCCTTAAATAATGCAGCAAAGTCTTTAAATAATGCAATAAAGTCCTTAAATAATGCAGCAGATTACTGAAATACTGCAGCAGGGTCCTTAAATAATGCAGCAGAGTTCTTAAATAATGCAACAAAGTCCTTAAATAATGCAGCAGAGTCCTTAAATAATGCAACAAAGTCCTTAAATAATGCAGCAGAGTCCTTAAATAATGCAGCAAAGTCCTTAAATAATGCAGCACAGTCCTTAAATAATCCAGCCAAGTCCTTCAATAATGCAGCAAAGTCTTTAAATAATGCAATAAAGTCCATAAATGATGCAGCAAATTCCTTAAATAATGCAGCAGAGTACTGAAATACCGCAGCAGAATCCTTAAATAATGCAACAGAGTCCTTAAATAATGCAACAAAGTCCTTAAATAATGCAGAACAGTCCTTAAATAATGCAATAAAGTCCTTAAATAATGCAGCAAAGTCCTTAAATAATGCAGCAGAGTCCTTAAATAATGCAGCAAAGTCCTTAAATAATGCAACAAAGTCCTTAAATAATGCAGCAGAGTCCTTAAATAATGCAAGAAAGTCCTTAAATAATGCAGCAAATTCCTTAAATAATGCAGCAAAGTCCTTAAATAATGCAGCAGAGTCCTTAAATAATGCAGCACATTCCTTAAATAATACAGCAGAGTCCTTAAATAATCCAGCCAAGTCCTTAAATAATGCAGCAGAGTCCTTAAATAATGCAGAAAAGTCCTTAAATAATGCAGCAGAGTCCTTAAATACTGCTGCAGAGTCCTTAAATAATGCAGCAAAGTCCTTAAATACCACAGCAGAGTCCTTAAATAATGCAGCAAAGTATTTAAATAATGCAGCACAGTCCCTAAATAATCCAGCCAAGTCCTTAAATAATGCAGCAGAGTCCTTAAATAATGCAGAAAAGTCCTTAAATAAAGCAGCAGAGTCCTTAAATACTTCTGCATAGTCCTTAAATAATGCAGCAAAGTCCTTGAATAATGCAGCAGAGTCCTTAAATAATGCAACAAAGTCCTTAAATAATGCAGAAGAGTCCTTAAATAATGCAACAAAGTTCTTAAATAATGCAGCAGAGTCCTAAAATACCACAGCAGAGTCCTTAAATAATGCAGCAAAGTCTTTAAATAATGCAACAAAGTCCTTAAATAATGCAGCAGAGACCTTAAATAATGCAGAAGAGTCCTTAAATAATCCAGCCAAGTCCTTAAATAATCCAGCCAAGTCCTTAAATAATGCAGCAGAGTCCTTAAATAATGCAACAAAATCCTTAAATAATGCAGAAGAGTCCTTAAATAATCCAGCCAAGTCCTTAAATCATGCAGCAGGGTCCTTAAATAATCCAGCCAAGTCCTTAAATAATGCAGCAGAGTCCTTAAATAATGCAGCAAAGTCCTTAAATAATGCAGCAGAGTCCTTAAATACTTCAGCATAGTCCTTAAATAATGCAGCAAAGTCCTTGAATAATGCATCAGAGTCCTTAAATAATGCAACAAAGTCCTTAAATAATGCAGAAGAGTCCTTAAATAATGCAACAAAGTCCTTAAATAATGCAGCAGAATCCTTAAATAATGCAACAAAGTACTTAAATAATGCAGCAGAGTCCTTAAATAATGCAGCAGAGTCATTAAATAATGCAGCAGAGTAATGAAATACTGCAGCAGGGTCCTTAAATAATGCAGCAAAGTCCTTAAATAATGCAGCAGAGTCCTTAAATAATCCAGCCAAGTCCTTAAATAATGCAGCAAAGTCCTTAAATAATGCAGCAGAGTACTGAAATACCGCAGCAGGATCCTTAAATAATGCAGCAGAGTCCTTAAATAATGCAACAAATTCCTTAAATAATGCAGAACAGTCCTTAAATAATGCAATAAAGTCCTTAAATAATGCAGCAAAGTCCTTAAATAATGCAGCAGAGTCCTTAAATAATGCAACAAAGTCCTTAAATAATGCAACAAAGTCCTTAAATAATGCAGCAGAGTCCTTAAATAATGCAACAAAGTACTTAAATAATGCAGAAGAGTCCTTAAATAATGCAACAAAGTACTTATATAATGCAGCAGAGTCCTTAAGTACCGTATCAGAGTCCTTAAATAATGCAGCAAAGTCCTTAAATAATGCAGCAGAGTCCTTAAATAATGCAGCAAAGTCCTTAAATAATGCAACAAAGTCCTTAAATAATGCAGCAGATTACTGAAATACTGCAGCAGGGTCCTTAAATAATGCAGCAGAGTCTTTAAATAATGCAACAAAGTCCTTAAATAATGCAGCAGAGTCCTTAAATAATGCAACAAAGTCCTTAAATAATGCAGCAGAGTCCTTAAATAATGCAGCAGAGTACTGAAATACCGCAGCAGGGTCCTTAAATAATGCAGCAAAGTCGTTAAATAATGAAGTAGAGTCCTTTAATAATGCAACAAAGTCCTTAAATGATGCAGCAGAGTCCTTAAATAATGCAACAAAGTCCTTAAATAATGCAGCAGAGTCCTTAAATAATGCAACAAAGTCCTTAAACAATGCAGCAGAGTCCTTAAATAATGCAGAAGAGTCCTTAAATAATGCAACCAAGACCTTAAATAATGCAGCAGAGTCCTTAAATAATGCAACAAAGTACTTAAATAATGCAGCAGAGTCCTTAAGTACCGTAGCAGAGTCCTTAAATACTGCAGCAAAGTCCTTAAATAAAGCAGCAGAGTCCTTAAATAATGCAGCAAAGTCATTAAATAATGCAGCAGAGTCCTTAAATAATGCAACAAATTCCTTAAATAATGCAGCAGAGTCCTTAAATAATGCAATAAAGTCCATAAATAATGCAGCAAAGTCCTTAAATAATTCAGCAGAGTGCTGAAATACCGCAGCAGGGTCCTTAAATAATGCAGCAGAGTCCTTAAATAATGCAACAAAGTCCTTAAATAATGCAGCAGGGTCCTTAAATAATGCAACAAAGTCCTTAAATAATGCAGCAGAGTCCTTAAAAAATTCAGCAAAGTCTGTAAATAATGCAGCAGAGTCCTTAAATAATCCAGCCAAGTCCTTAAATAATGCAACAACGTCCTTAAATAATGCAGCAGATTACTGAAATACTGCAGCAGGGTCCTTAAATAATGCAGCAGAGTCCTTAAATAATGCAACAAAGTCCTTAAATAATGCAGCAGAGTCCTTAAATAATGCAACAAAGTCCTTAAATAATGCAGCAGAGTCCTTAAATAATGCAGTAAAGTCCTTAAATAATGCAGCACAGTCCTTAAATAATACAGCCAAGTCCTTAAATAATGCAGCAAAGTCTTTAAATAATGCAATAAAGTCCATAAATAATGCAGCAAAGTCCTTAAATAATGCAGCAGAGTACTGAAATACCGCAGCAGGATCCTTAAATAATGCAGCAGAGTCCTTAAATAATGCAACAAAGTCCTTAAATAATGCAGAACAGTCCTTAAATAATGCAATAAAGTCCTTAAATAATGCAGCAAAGTCCTTAAATATTGCAGCAGAGTCCTTAAATAATGCAACAAAGTCCTTAAATAATGCAGCAGAGTCCTTAAATAATGCAGCAGAGTCCTTAAATAATCCAGCCAAGTCCTTAAATACTGCAGCAGAGTACTTAAATAATGCAGCAAGGTCCTTAAATAATGCAGCAGAGTCCTTAAATAATGCAGCAAAGTCCTTAAATAATGCAGCACAGTCCTTAAATAATCCAGCCAAGTCCTTAAATAATGCAGCAAAGTCTTTAAATAATGCAATAAAGTCCATAAATGATGCAGCAAATTCCTTAAACAATGCAGCAGAGTACTGAAATACCGCAGCAGAATCCTTAAATAATGCAACAGAGTCCTTAAATAATGCAGCAGAGTCCTTAAATAATGCAACAAAGTCCTTAAATAATGCAGCAGAGTCCTTAAATAATGCAACAAAGTCCTTAAATAATGCAGCAGAGTCCTTAAATAATGCAGCACATTCCTTAAATAATACAGCAGAGTCCTTAAATAATCCAGCCAAGTCCTTAAATAATGCAGCAGAGTCCTTAAATAATGCAGAAAAGTCCTTAAATAATGCAGCAGATTCCTTAAAAAATGCAGCAAAGTCCGTAAATAATGCAGCAGAGTCCTTAAATAATCCAGCCAAGTCCTTAAATAATGCAACAAAGTCCTTAAATAATGCAGCAGATTACTGAAATACTGCAGCAGGGTCTTTAAATAATGCAGCAGAGTTCTTAAATAATGCAACAAAGTCCTTAAATAATGCAGCAGAGTCCTTAAATAATGCAACAAAGTCCTTAAATAATGCAGCAGAGTCCTTAAGTAATGCAGCAAAGTCCTTAAATAATGCAGCACAGTCCTTAAATAATCCAGCCAAGTCCTTAAATAATGCAGCAAAGTCTTTAAATAATGCAATAAAGTCCATAAATGATGCAGCAAATTCCTTAAATAATGCAGCAGAGTACTGAAATACCGCAGCAGAATCCTTAAATAATGCAACAGAGTCCTTAAATAATGCAGCAGAGTCCTTAAATAATGCAACAAAGTCCTTAAATAATGCAGCAGAGTCCTTAAATAATGCAACAAAGTCCTTAAATAATGCAGCAGAGTCCTTAAATAATGCAGAACATTCCTTAAATAATACAGCAGAGTCCTTAAATAATCCAGCCAAGTCCTTAAATAATGCAGCAGAGTCCTTAAATAATGCAGAAAAGTCCTTAAATAATGCAGCAGAGTCCTTAAATACTGCAGCAGAGTCCTTAAATAATGCAGCAAAGTCCTTAAATACCACAGCAGAGTCCTTAAATAATGCAGCAAAGTCCTTAAATAATGCAACAAAGTCCTTAAATAATGCAGCAGAGTCCTTAAATAATGCAGCAGAGTCCTTAAATAATCCAGCCAAGTCCTTAAATACTGCAGCAGAGTACTTAAATAATGCAGCAAGGTCCTTAAATAATGCAGCAGAGTCCTTAAATACTGCAGCAGAGTACTTAAATAATGCAGCAAGGTCCTTAAATAATGCAGCAGAGTCCTTAAATAATGCAGCAAAGTCCTTAAATAATGCAGCACAGTCCTTAAATAATCCAGCCAAGTCCTTAAATAATGCAGCAATATCTTTAAATAATGCAATAAAGTCCATAAATAATGCAGCAAATTCCTTAAATAATGCAGCAGAGTACTGAAATACCGCAGCAGGATCCTTAAATAATGCAGCAGAGTCCTTAAATAATGCAACAAAGTCCTTAAATAATGCAGAACAGTACTTAAATAATGCAATAAAGTCCTTAAATAATGCAGCAAAGTCCTTAAATAATGCAGCAGAGTCCTTAAATAATGCAACAAAGTCCTTAAATAATGCAGCAGAGTCCTTAAATAATGCAAGAAAGTCCTTAAATAATGCAGCACATTCCTTAAATAATGCAGCAGAGTCCTTAAATAATGCAACAAAGTCCTTAAATAATGCAGCAGAGTCCTTAAATAATGCAAGAAAGTCCTTAAATAATGCAGCAAATTCCTTAAATAATGCAGCAAAGTCTTTAAATAATGCAATAAAGTCCTTAAATAATGCAGCAGATTACTGAAATACTGCAGCAGGGTCCTTAAATAATGCAGCAGAGTTCTTAAATAATGCAACAAAGTCCTTAAATAATGCAGCAGAGTCCTTAAATAATGCAACAAAGTCCTTAAATAATGCAGCAGAGTCCTTAAATAATGCAGCAAAGTCCTTAAATAATGCAGCACAGTCCTTAAATAATCCAGCCAAGTCCTTCAATAATGCAGCAAAGTCTTTAAATAATGCAATAAAGTCCATAAATGATGCAGCAAATTCCTTAAATAATGCAGCAGAGTACTGAAATACCGCAGCAGAATCCTTAAATAATGCAACAGAGTCCTTAAATAATGCAACAAAGTCCTTAAATAATGCAGAACAGTCCTTAAATAATGCAATAAAGTCCTTAAATAATGCAGCAAAGTCCTTAAATAATGCAGCAGAGTCCTTAAATAATGCAGCAAAGTCCTTAAATAATGCAACAAAGTCCTTAAATAATGCAGCAGAGTCCTTAAATAATGCAAGAAAGTCCTTAAATAATGCAGCAAATTCCTTAAATAATGCAGCAAAGTCCTTAAATAATGCAGCAGAGTCCTTAAATAATGCAGCACATTCCTTAAATAATACAGCAGAGTCCTTAAATAATCCAGCCAAGTCCTTAAATAATGCAGCAGAGTCCTTAAATAATGCAGAAAAGTCCTTAAATAATGCAGCAGAGTCCTTAAATACTGCTGCAGAGTCCTTAAATAATGCAGCAAAGTCCTTAAATACCACAGCAGAGTCCTTAAATAATGCAGCAAAGTATTTAAATAATGCAGCACAGTCCCTAAATAATCCAGCCAAGTCCTTAAATAATGCAGCAGAGTCCTTAAATAATGCAGAAAAGTCCTTAAATAATGCAGCAGAGTCCTTAAATACTTCTGCATAGTCCTTAAATAATGCAGCAAAGTCCTTGAATAATGCAGCAGAGTCCTTAAATAATGCAACAAAGTCCTTAAATAATGCAGAAGAGTCCTTAAATAATGCAACAAAGTTCTTAAATAATGCAGCAGAGTCCTAAAATACCACAGCAGAGTCCTTAAATAATGCAGCAAAGTCTTTAAATAATGCAACAAAGTCCTTAAATAATGCAGCAGAGACCTTAAATAATGCAGAAGAGTCCTTAAATAATCCAGCCAAGTCCTTAAATAATCCAGCCAAGTCCTTAAATAATGCAGCAGAGTCCTTAAATAATGCAACAAAATCCTTAAATAATGCAGAAGAGTCCTTAAATAATCCAGCCAAGTCCTTAAATCATGCAGCAGGGTCCTTAAATAATCCAGCCAAGTCCTTAAATAATGCAGCAGAGTCCTTAAATAATGCAGCAAAGTCCTTAAATAATGCAGCAGAGTCCTTAAATACTTCAGCATAGTCCTTAAATAATGCAGCAAAGTCCTTGAATAATGCATCAGAGTCCTTAAATAATGCAACAAAGTCCTTAAATAATGCAGAAGAGTCCTTAAATAATGCAACAAAGTCCTTAAATAATGCAGCAGAATCCTTAAATAATGCAACAAAGTACTTAAATAATGCAGCAGAGTCCTTAAATAATGCAGCAGAGTCATTAAATAATGCAGCAGAGTAATGAAATACTGCAGCAGGGTCCTTAAATAATGCAGCAAAGTCCTTAAATAATGCAGCAGAGTCCTTAAATAATCCAGCCAAGTCCTTAAATAATGCAGCAGGATCCTTAAATAATGCAGCAGAGTCCTTAAATAATGCAACAAATTCCTTAAATAATGCAGAACAGTCCTTAAATAATGCAATAAAGTCCTTAAATAATGCAGCAAAGTCCTTAAATAATGCAGCAGAGTCCTTAAATAATGCAACAAAGTCCTTAAATAATGCAACAAAGTCCTTAAATAATGCAGCAGAGTCCTTAAATAATGCAACAAAGTACTTAAATAATGCAGAAGAGTCCTTAAATAATGCAACAAAGTACTTATATAATGCAGCAGAGTCCTTAAGTACCGTATCAGAGTCCTTAAATAATGCAGCAAAGTCCTTAAATAATGCAGCAGAGTCCTTAAATAATGCAGCAAAGTCCTTAAATAATGCAACAAAGTCCTTAAATAATGCAGCAGATTACTGAAATACTGCAGCAGGGTCCTTAAATAATGCAGCAGAGTCTTTAAATAATGCAACAAAGTCCTTAAATAATGCAGCAGAGTCCTTAAATAATGCAACAAAGTCCTTAAATAATGCAGCAGAGTCCTTAAATAATGCAGCAGAGTACTGAAATACCGCAGCAGGGTCCTTAAATAATGCAGCAAAGTCGTTAAATAATGAAGTAGAGTCCTTTAATAATGCAACAAAGTCCTTAAATGATGCAGCAGAGTCCTTAAATAATGCAACAAAGTCCTTAAATAATGCAGCAGAGTCCTTAAATAATGCAACAAAGTCCTTAAACAATGCAGCAGAGTCCTTAAATAATGCAGAAGAGTCCTTAAATAATGCAACCAAGACCTTAAATAATGCAGCAGAGTCCTTAAATAATGCAACAAAGTACTTAAATAATGCAGCAGAGTCCTTAAGTACCGTAGCAGAGTCCTTAAATACTGCAGCAAAGTCCTTAAATAAAGCAGCAGAGTCCTTAAATAATGCAGCAAAGTCATTAAATAATGCAGCAGAGTCCTTAAATAATGCAACAAATTCCTTAAATAATGCAGCAGAGTCCTTAAATAATGCAATAAAGTCCATAAATAATGCAGCAAAGTCCTTAAATAATTCAGCAGAGTGCTGAAATACCGCAGCAGGGTCCTTAAATAATGCAGCAGAGTCCTTAAATAATGCAACAAAGTCCTTAAATAATGCAGCAGGGTCCTTAAATAATGCAACAAAGTCCTTAAATAATGCAGCAGAGTCCTTAAAAAATTCAGCAAAGTCTGTAAATAATGCAGCAGAGTCCTTAAATAATCCAGCCAAGTCCTTAAATAATGCAACAACGTCCTTAAATAATGCAGCAGATTACTGAAATACTGCAGCAGGGTCCTTAAATAATGCAGCAGAGTCCTTAAATAATGCAACAAAGTCCTTAAATAATGCAGCAGAGTCCTTAAATAATGCAACAAAGTCCTTAAATAATGCAGCAGAGTCCTTAAATAATGCAGTAAAGTCCTTAAATAATGCAGCACAGTCCTTAAATAATACAGCCAAGTCCTTAAATAATGCAGCAAAGTCTTTAAATAATGCAATAAAGTCCATAAATAATGCAGCAAAGTCCTTAAATAATGCAGCAGAGTACTGAAATACCGCAGCAGGATCCTTAAATAATGCAGCAGAGTCCTTAAATAATGCAACAAAGTCCTTAAATAATGCAGAACAGTCCTTAAATAATGCAATAAAGTCCTTAAATAATGCAGCAAAGTCCTTAAATATTGCAGCAGAGTCCTTAAATAATGCAACAAAGTCCTTAAATAATGCAGCAGAGTCCTTAAATAATGCAGCAGAGTCCTTAAATAATCCAGCCAAGTCCTTAAATACTGCAGCAGAGTACTTAAATAATGCAGCAAGGTCCTTAAATAATGCAGCAGAGTCCTTAAATAATGCAGCAAAGTCCTTAAATAATGCAGCACAGTCCTTAAATAATCCAGCCAAGTCCTTAAATAATGCAGCAAAGTCTTTAAATAATGCAATAAAGTCCATAAATGATGCAGCAAATTCCTTAAACAATGCAGCAGAGTACTGAAATACCGCAGCAGAATCCTTAAATAATGCAACAGAGTCCTTAAATAATGCAGCAGAGTCCTTAAATAATGCAACAAAGTCCTTAAATAATGCAGCAGAGTCCTTAAATAATGCAACAAAGTCCTTAAATAATGCAGCAGAGTCCTTAAATAATGCAGCACATTCCTTAAATAATACAGCAGAGTCCTTAAATAATCCAGCCAAGTCCTTAAATAATGCAGCAGAGTCCTTAAATAATGCAGAAAAGTCCTTAAATAATGCAGCAGATTCCTTAAAAAATGCAGCAAAGTCCGTAAATAATGCAGCAGAGTCCTTAAATAATCCAGCCAAGTCCTTAAATAATGCAACAAAGTCCTTAAATAATGCAGCAGATTACTGAAATACTGCAGCAGGGTCTTTAAATAATGCAGCAGAGTTCTTAAATAATGCAACAAAGTCCTTAAATAATGCAGCAGAGTCCTTAAATAATGCAACAAAGTCCTTAAATAATGCAGCAGAGTCCTTAAGTAATGCAGCAAAGTCCTTAAATAATGCAGCACAGTCCTTAAATAATCCAGCCAAGTCCTTAAATAATGCAGCAAAGTCTTTAAATAATGCAATAAAGTCCATAAATGATGCAGCAAATTCCTTAAATAATGCAGCAGAGTACTGAAATACCGCAGCAGAATCCTTAAATAATGCAACAGAGTCCTTAAATAATGCAGCAGAGTCCTTAAATAATGCAACAAAGTCCTTAAATAATGCAGCAGAGTCCTTAAATAATGCAACAAAGTCCTTAAATAATGCAGCAGAGTCCTTAAATAATGCAGAACATTCCTTAAATAATACAGCAGAGTCCTTAAATAATCCAGCCAAGTCCTTAAATAATGCAGCAGAGTCCTTAAATAATGCAGAAAAGTCCTTAAATAATGCAGCAGAGTCCTTAAATACTGCAGCAGAGTCCTTAAATAATGCAGCAAAGTCCTTAAATACCACAGCAGAGTCCTTAAATAATGCAGCAAAGTCCTTAAATAATGCAACAAAGTCCTTAAATAATGCAGCAGAGTCCTTAAATAATGCAGCAGAGTCCTTAAATAATCCAGCCAAGTCCTTAAATACTGCAGCAGAGTACTTAAATAATGCAGCAAGGTCCTTAAATAATGCAGCAGAGTCCTTAAATACTGCAGCAGAGTACTTAAATAATGCAGCAAGGTCCTTAAATAATGCAGCAGAGTCCTTAAATAATGCAGCAAAGTCCTTAAATAATGCAGCACAGTCCTTAAATAATCCAGCCAAGTCCTTAAATAATGCAGCAATATCTTTAAATAATGCAATAAAGTCCATAAATAATGCAGCAAATTCCTTAAATAATGCAGCAGAGTACTGAAATACCGCAGCAGGATCCTTAAATAATGCAGCAGAGTCCTTAAATAATGCAACAAAGTCCTTAAATAATGCAGAACAGTACTTAAATAATGCAATAAAGTCCTTAAATAATGCAGCAAAGTCCTTAAATAATGCAGCAGAGTCCTTAAATAATGCAACAAAGTCCTTAAATAATGCAGCAGAGTCCTTAAATAATGCAAGAAAGTCCTTAAATAATGCAGCACATTCCTTAAATAATGCAGCAGAGTCCTTAAATAATGCAACAAAGTCCTTAAATAATGCAGCAGAGTCCTTAAATAATGCAAGAAAGTCCTTAAATAATGCAGCAAATTCCTTAAATAATGCAGCAAAGTCTTTAAATAATGCAATAAAGTCCTTAAATAATGCAGCAGATTACTGAAATACTGCAGCAGGGTCCTTAAATAATGCAGCAGAGTTCTTAAATAATGCAACAAAGTCCTTAAATAATGCAGCAGAGTCCTTAAATAATGCAACAAAGTCCTTAAATAATGCAGCAGAGTCCTTAAATAATGCAGCAAAGTCCTTAAATAATGCAGCACAGTCCTTAAATAATCCAGCCAAGTCCTTCAATAATGCAGCAAAGTCTTTAAATAATGCAATAAAGTCCATAAATGATGCAGCAAATTCCTTAAATAATGCAGCAGAGTACTGAAATACCGCAGCAGAATCCTTAAATAATGCAACAGAGTCCTTAAATAATGCAACAAAGTCCTTAAATAATGCAGAACAGTCCTTAAATAATGCAATAAAGTCCTTAAATAATGCAGCAAAGTCCTTAAATAATGCAGCAGAGTCCTTAAATAATGCAGCAAAGTCCTTAAATAATGCAACAAAGTCCTTAAATAATGCAGCAGAGTCCTTAAATAATGCAAGAAAGTCCTTAAATAATGCAGCAAATTCCTTAAATAATGCAGCAAAGTCCTTAAATAATGCAGCAGAGTCCTTAAATAATGCAGCACATTCCTTAAATAATACAGCAGAGTCCTTAAATAATCCAGCCAAGTCCTTAAATAATGCAGCAGAGTCCTTAAATAATGCAGAAAAGTCCTTAAATAATGCAGCAGAGTCCTTAAATACTGCTGCAGAGTCCTTAAATAATGCAGCAAAGTCCTTAAATACCACAGCAGAGTCCTTAAATAATGCAGCAAAGTATTTAAATAATGCAGCACAGTCCCTAAATAATCCAGCCAAGTCCTTAAATAATGCAGCAGAGTCCTTAAATAATGCAGAAAAGTCCTTAAATAATGCAGCAGAGTCCTTAAATACTTCTGCATAGTCCTTAAATAATGCAGCAAAGTCCTTGAATAATGCAGCAGAGTCCTTAAATAATGCAACAAAGTCCTTAAATAATGCAGAAGAGTCCTTAAATAATGCAACAAAGTTCTTAAATAATGCAGCAGAGTCCTAAAATACCACAGCAGAGTCCTTAAATAATGCAGCAAAGTCTTTAAATAATGCAACAAAGTCCTTAAATAATGCAGCAGAGACCTTAAATAATGCAGAAGAGTCCTTAAATAATCCAGCCAAGTCCTTAAATAATCCAGCCAAGTCCTTAAATAATGCAGCAGAGTCCTTAAATAATGCAACAAAATCCTTAAATAATGCAGAAGAGTCCTTAAATAATCCAGCCAAGTCCTTAAATCATGCAGCAGGGTCCTTAAATAATCCAGCCAAGTCCTTAAATAATGCAGCAGAGTCCTTAAATAATGCAGCAAAGTCCTTAAATAATGCAGCAGAGTCCTTAAATACTTCAGCATAGTCCTTAAATAATGCAGCAAAGTCCTTGAATAATGCATCAGAGTCCTTAAATAATGCAACAAAGTCCTTAAATAATGCAGAAGAGTCCTTAAATAATGCAACAAAGTCCTTAAATAATGCAGCAGAATCCTTAAATAATGCAACAAAGTACTTAAATAATGCAGCAGAGTCCTTAAATAATGCAGCAGAGTCATTAAATAATGCAGCAGAGTAATGAAATACTGCAGCAGGGTCCTTAAATAATGCAGCAAAGTCCTTAAATAATGCAGCAGAGTCCTTAAATAATCCAGCCAAGTCCTTAAATAATGCAGCAAAGTCCTTAAATAATGCAGCAGAGTACTGAAATACCGCAGCAGGATCCTTAAATAATGCAGCAGAGTCCTTAAATAATGCAACAAATTCCTTAAATAATGCAGAACAGTCCTTAAATAATGCAATAAAGTCCTTAAATAATGCAGCAAAGTCCTTAAATAATGCAGCAGAGTCCTTAAATAATGCAACAAAGTCCTTAAATAATGCAACAAAGTCCTTAAATAATGCAGCAGAGTCCTTAAATAATGCAACAAAGTACTTAAATAATGCAGAAGAGTCCTTAAATAATGCAACAAAGTACTTATATAATGCAGCAGAGTCCTTAAGTACCGTATCAGAGTCCTTAAATAATGCAGCAAAGTCCTTAAATAATGCAGCAGAGTCCTTAAATAATGCAGCAAAGTCCTTAAATAATGCAACAAAGTCCTTAAATAATGCAGCAGATTACTGAAATACTGCAGCAGGGTCCTTAAATAATGCAGCAGAGTCTTTAAATAATGCAACAAAGTCCTTAAATAATGCAGCAGAGTCCTTAAATAATGCAACAAAGTCCTTAAATAATGCAGCAGAGTCCTTAAATAATGCAGCAGAGTACTGAAATACCGCAGCAGGGTCCTTAAATAATGCAGCAAAGTCGTTAAATAATGAAGTAGAGTCCTTTAATAATGCAACAAAGTCCTTAAATGATGCAGCAGAGTCCTTAAATAATGCAACAAAGTCCTTAAATAATGCAGCAGAGTCCTTAAATAATGCAACAAAGTCCTTAAACAATGCAGCAGAGTCCTTAAATAATGCAGAAGAGTCCTTAAATAATGCAACCAAGACCTTAAATAATGCAGCAGAGTCCTTAAATAATGCAACAAAGTACTTAAATAATGCAGCAGAGTCCTTAAGTACCGTAGCAGAGTCCTTAAATACTGCAGCAAAGTCCTTAAATAAAGCAGCAGAGTCCTTAAATAATGCAGCAAAGTCATTAAATAATGCAGCAGAGTCCTTAAATAATGCAACAAATTCCTTAAATAATGCAGCAGAGTCCTTAAATAATGCAATAAAGTCCATAAATAATGCAGCAAAGTCCTTAAATAATTCAGCAGAGTGCTGAAATACCACAGCAGGGTCCTTAAATAATGCAGCAGAGTCCTTAAATAATGCAACAAAGTCCTTAAATAATGCAGCAGGGTCCTTAAATAATGCAACAAAGTCCTTAAATAATGCAGCAGAGTCCTTAAAAAATTCAGCAAAGTCTGTAAATAATGCAGCAGAGTCCTTAAATAATCCAGCCAAGTCCTTAAATAATGCAACAACGTCCTTAAATAATGCAGCAGATTACTGAAATACTGCAGCAGGGTCCTTAAATAATGCAGCAGAGTCCTTAAATAATGCAACAAAGTCCTTAAATAATGCAGCAGAGTCCTTAAATAATGCAACAAAGTCCTTAAATAATGCAGCAGAGTCCTTAAATAATGCAGTAAAGTCCTTAAATAATGCAGCACAGTCCTTAAATAATACAGCCAAGTCCTTAAATAATGCAGCAAAGTCTTTAAATAATGCAATAAAGTCCATAAATAATGCAGCAAAGTCCTTAAATAATGCAGCAGAGTACTGAAATACCGCAGCAGGATCCTTAAATAATGCAGCAGAGTCCTTAAATAATGCAACAAAGTCCTTAAATAATGCAGAACAGTCCTTAAATAATGCAATAAAGTCCTTAAATAATGCAGCAAAGTCCTTAAATATTGCAGCAGAGTCCTTAAATAATGCAACAAAGTCCTTAAATAATGCAGCAGAGTCCTTAAATAATGCAGCAGAGTCCTTAAATAATCCAGCCAAGTCCTTAAATACTGCAGCAGAGTACTTAAATAATGCAGCAAGGTCCTTAAATAATGCAGCAGAGTCCTTAAATAATGCAGCAAAGTCCTTAAATAATGCAGCACAGTCCTTAAATAATCCAGCCAAGTCCTTAAATAATGCAGCAAAGTCTTTAAATAATGCAATAAAGTCCATAAATGATGCAGCAAATTCCTTAAACAATGCAGCAGAGTACTGAAATACCGCAGCAGAATCCTTAAATAATGCAACAGAGTCCTTAAATAATGCAGCAGAGTCCTTAAATAATGCAACAAAGTCCTTAAATAATGCAGCAGAGTCCTTAAATAATGCAACAAAGTCCTTAAATAATGCAGCAGAGTCCTTAAATAATGCAGCACATTCCTTAAATAATACAGCAGAGTCCTTAAATAATCCAGCCAAGTCCTTAAATAATGCAGCAGAGTCCTTAAATAATGCAGAAAAGTCCTTAAATAATGCAGCAGATTCCTTAAAAAATGCAGCAAAGTCCGTAAATAATGCAGCAGAGTCCTTAAATAATCCAGCCAAGTCCTTAAATAATGCAACAAAGTCCTTAAATAATGCAGCAGATTACTGAAATACTGCAGCAGGGTCTTTAAATAATGCAGCAGAGTTCTTAAATAATGCAACAAAGTCCTTAAATAATGCAGCAGAGTCCTTAAATAATGCAACAAAGTCCTTAAATAATGCAGCAGAGTCCTTAAGTAATGCAGCAAAGTCCTTAAATAATGCAGCACAGTCCTTAAATAATCCAGCCAAGTCCTTAAATAATGCAGCAAAGTCTTTAAATAATGCAATAAAGTCCATAAATGATGCAGCAAATTCCTTAAATAATGCAGCAGAGTACTGAAATACCGCAGCAGAATCCTTAAATAATGCAACAGAGTCCTTAAATAATGCAGCAGAGTCCTTAAATAATGCAACAAAGTCCTTAAATAATGCAGCAGAGTCCTTAAATAATGCAACAAAGTCCTTAAATAATGCAGCAGAGTCCTTAAATAATGCAGAACATTCCTTAAATAATACAGCAGAGTCCTTAAATAATCCAGCCAAGTCCTTAAATAATGCAGCAGAGTCCTTAAATAATGCAGAAAAGTCCTTAAATAATGCAGCAGAGTCCTTAAATACTGCAGCAGAGTCCTTAAATAATGCAGCAAAGTCCTTAAATACCACAGCAGAGTCCTTAAATAATGCAGCAAAGTCCTTAAATAATGCAACAAAGTCCTTAAATAATGCAGCAGAGTCCTTAAATAATGCAGCAGAGTCCTTAAATAATCCAGCCAAGTCCTTAAATACTGTAGCAGAGTACTTAAATAATGCAGCAAGGTCCTTAAATAATGCAGCAGAGTCCTTAAATACTGCAGCAGAGTACTTAAATAATGCAGCAAGGTCCTTAAATAATGCAGCAGAGTCCTTAAATAATGCAGCAAAGTCCTTAAATAATGCAGCACAGTCCTTAAATAATCCAGCCAAGTCCTTAAATAATGCAGCAATATCTTTAAATAATGCAATAAAGTCCATAAATAATGCAGCAAATTCCTTAAATAATGCAGCAGAGTACTGAAATACCGCAGCAGGATCCTTAAATAATGCAGCAGAGTCCTTAAATAATGCAACAAAGTCCTTAAATAATGCAGAACAGTACTTAAATAATGCAATAAAGTCCTTAAATAATGCAGCAAAGTCCTTAAATAATGCAGCAGAGTCCTTAAATAATGCAACAAAGTCCTTAAATAATGCAGCAGAGTCCTTAAATAATGCAAGAAAGTCCTTAAATAATGCAGCACATTCCTTAAATAATGCAGCAGAGTCCTTAAATAATGCAACAAAGTCCTTAAATAATGCAACAGAGTCCTTAAATAATGCAAGAAAGTCCTTAAATAATGCAGCAAATTCCTTAAATAATGCAGCAAAGTCTTTAAATAATGCAATAAAGTCCTTAAATAATGCAGCAGATTACTGAAATACTGCAGCAGGGTCCTTAAATAATGCAGCAGAGTTCTTAAATAATGCAACAAAGTCCTTAAATAATGCAGCAGAGTCCTTAAATAATGCAACAAAGTCCTTAAATAATGCAGCAGAGTCCTTAAATAATGCAGCAAAGTCCTTAAATAATGCAGCACAGTCCTTAAATAATCCAGCCAAGTCCTTCAATAATGCAGCAAAGTCTTTAAATAATGCAATAAAGTCCATAAATGATGCAGCAAATTCCTTAAATAATGCAGCAGAGTACTGAAATACCGCAGCAGAATCCTTAAATAATGCAACAGAGTCCTTAAATAATGCAACAAAGTCCTTAAATAATGCAGAACAGTCCTTAAATAATGCAATAAAGTCCTTAAATAATGCAGCAAAGTCCTTAAATAATGCAGCAGAGTCCTTAAATAATGCAGCAAAGTCCTTAAATAATGCAACAAAGTCCTTAAATAATGCAGCAGAGTCCTTAAATAATGCAAGAAAGTCCTTAAATAATGCAGCAAATTCCTTAAATAATGCAGCAAAGTCCTTAAATAATGCAGCAGAGTCCTTAAATAATGCAGCACATTCCTTAAATAATACAGCAGAGTCCTTAAATAATCCAGCCAAGTCCTTAAATAATGCAGCAGAGTCCTTAAATAATGCAGAAAAGTCCTTAAATAATGCAGCAGAGTCCTTAAATACTGCTGCAGAGTCCTTAAATAATGCAGCAAAGTCCTTAAATACCACAGCAGAGTCCTTAAATAATGCAGCAAAGTATTTAAATAATGCAGCACAGTCCCTAAATAATCCAGCCAAGTCCTTAAATAATGCAGCAGAGTCCTTAAATAATGCAGAAAAGTCCTTAAATAATGCAGCAGAGTCCTTAAATAATGCAGCAGAGTCCTTAAATAATGCAGCAAAGTCCTTGAATAATGCAGCAGAGTCCTTAAATAATGCAACAAAGTCCTTAAATAATGCAGAAGAGTCCTTAAATAATGCAACAAAGTTCTTAAATAATGCAGCAGAGTCCTAAAATACCACAGCAGAGTCCTTAAATAATGCAGCAAAGTCCTTAAATAATGCAACAAAGTCCTTAAATAATGCAGCAGAGTCCTTAAATAATGCAAGAAAGTCCTTAAATAATGCAGCAAATTCCTTAAATAATGCAGCAAAGTCCTTAAATAATGCAGCAGAGTCCTTAAATAATGCAGCACATTCCTTAAATAATACAGCAGAGTCCTTAAATAATCCAGCCAAGTCCTTAAATAATGCAGCAGAGTCCTTAAATAATGCAGAAAAGTCCTTAAATAATGCAGCAGAGTCCTTAAATACTGCTGCAGAGTCCTTAAATAATGCAGCAAAGTCCTTAAATACCACAGCAGAGTCCTTAAATAATGCAGCAAAGTATTTAAATAATGCAGCACAGTCCCTAAATAATCCAGCCAAGTCCTTAAATAATGCAGCAGAGTCCTTAAATAATGCAGAAAAGTCCTTAAATAATGCAGCAGAGTCCTTAAATAATGCAGCAGAGTCCTTAAATAATGCAGCAAAGTCCTTGAATAATGCAGCAGAGTCCTTAAATAATGCAACAAAGTCCTTAAATAATGCAGAAGAGTCCTTAAATAATGCAACAAAGTTCTTAAATAATGCAGCAGAGTCCTAAAATACCACAGCAGAGTCCTTAAATAATGCAGCAAAGTCCTTAAATAATGCAACAAAGTCCTTAAATAATGCAGCAGAGTCCTTAAATAATGCAAGAAAGTCCTTAAATAATGCAGCAAATTCCTTAAATAATGCAGCAAAGTCCTTAAATAATGCAGCAGAGTCCTTAAATAATGCAGCACATTCCTTAAATAATACAGCAGAGTCCTTAAATAATCCAGCCAAGTCCTTAAATAATGCAGCAGAGTCCTTAAATAATGCAGAAAAGTCCTTAAATAATGCAGCAGAGTCCTTAAATACTGCTGCAGAGTCCTTAAATAATGCAGCAAAGTCCTTAAATACCACAGCAGAGTCCTTAAATAATGCAGCAAAGTATTTAAATAATGCAGCACAGTCCCTAAATAATCCAGCCAAGTCCTTAAATAATGCAGCAGAGTCCTTAAATAATGCAGAAAAGTCCTTAAATAATGCAGCAGAGTCCTTAAATAATGCAGCAGAGTCCTTAAATAATGCAGCAAAGTCCTTGAATAATGCAGCAGAGTCCTTAAATAATGCAACAAAGTCCTTAAATAATGCAGAAGAGTCCTTAAATAATGCAACAAAGTTCTTAAATAATGCAGCAGAGTCCTAAAATACCACAGCAGAGTCCTTAAATAATGCAGCAAAGTCTTTAAATAATGCAACAAAGTCCTTAAATAATGCAGCAGAGACCTTAAATAATGCAGAAGAGTCCTTAAATAATCCAGCCAAGTCCTTAAATAATCCAGCCAAGTCCTTAAATAATGCAGCAGAGTCCTTAAATAATGCAACAAAATCCTTAAATAATGCAGAAGAGTCCTTAAATAATCCAGCCAAGTCCTTAAATCATGCAGCAGGGTCCTTAAATAATCCAGCCAAGTCCTTAAATAATGCAGCAGAGTCCTTAAATAATGCAGCAAAGTCCTTAAATAATGCAGCAGAGTCCTTAAATACTTCAGCATAGTCCTTAAATAATGCAGCAAAGTCCTTGAATAATGCATCAGAGTCCTTAAATAATGCAACAAAGTCCTTAAATAATGCAGAAGAGTCCTTAAATAATGCAACAAAGTCCTTAAATAATGCAGCAGAATCCTTAAATAATGCAACAAAGTACTTAAATAATGCAGCAGAGTCCTTAAATAATGCAGCAGAGTCATTAAATAATGCAGCAGAGTAATGAAATACTGCAGCAGGGTCCTTAAATAATGCAGCAAAGTCCTTAAATAATGCAGCAGAGTCCTTAAATAATCCAGCCAAGTCCTTAAATAATGCAGCAAAGTCCTTAAATAATGCAGCAGAGTACTGAAATACCGCAGCAGGATCCTTAAATAATGCAGCAGAGTCCTTAAATAATGCAACAAAGTCCTTAAATAATGCAGAACAGTCCTTAAATAATGCAATAAAGTCCTTAAATAATGCAGCAAAGTCCTTAAATAATGCAGCAGAGTCCTTAAATAATGCAACAAAGTCCTTAAATAATGCAACAAAGTCCTTAAATAATGCAGCAGAGTCCTTAAATAATGCAACAAAGTACTTAAATAATGCAGAAGAGTCCTTAAATAATGCAACAAAGTACTTATATAATGCAGCAGAGTCCTTAAGTACCGTATCAGAGTCCTTAAATAATGCAGCAAAGTCCTTAAATAATGCAGCAGAGTCCTTAAATAATGCAGCAAAGTCCTTAAATAATGCAACAAAGTCCTTAAATAATGCAGCAGATTACTGAAATACTGCAGCAGGGTCCTTAAATAATGCAGCAGAGTCTTTAAATAATGCAACAAAGTCCTTAAATAATGCAGCAGAGTCCTTAAATAATGCAAAAAAGTCCTTAAATAATGCAGCAGAGTCCTTAAATAATGCAGCAGAGTACTGAAATACCGCAGCAGGGTCCTTAAATAATGCAGCAAAGTCGTTAAATAATGAAGTAGAGTCCTTTAATAATGCAACAAAGTCCTTAAATGATGCAGCAGATTCCTTAAATAATGCAACAAAGTCCTTAAATAATGCAGCAGAGTCCTTAAATAATGCAACAAAGTCCTTAAACAATGCAGCAGAGTCCTTAAATAATGCAGAAGAATCCTTAAATAATGCAACAAAGTACTTAAATAATGCAGCAGAGTCCTTAAGTAACGTAGCAGAGTACTTAAATAATGCAGCAAAGTCATTAAATAATGCAGCAGAGTCCTTTAATAATGCAATAAATTCCTTAAATAATGCAGCAGAGTCCTTAAATAATGCAATAAAGTCCATAAATAATGCAGCAAAGTCCTTAAATAATTAAGCAGAGTGCTGAAATACCGCAGCAGGGTCCTTAAATAATGCAGCAGAGTCCTTAAATAATGCAACAAAGTCCTTACATAATGCAGCAGGGTCCTTAAATAATGCAAAAAAGTCCTTAAATAATGCAGCAGATTCCTTAAAAAATGTAGCAAAGTCCGTAAATAATGCAGCAGAGTCCTTAAATAATCCAGCCAAGTCCTTAAATAATGCAACAAAGTCCTTAAATAATGCAGCAGATTACTGAAATACTGCAGCAGGGTCTTTAAATAATGCAGCAGAGTTCTTAAATAATGCAACAAAGTCCTTAAATAATGCAGCAGAGTCCTTAAATAATGCAACAAAGTCCTTAAATAATGCAGCAGAGTCCTTAAGTAATGCAGCAAAGTCCTTAAATAATGCAGCACAGTCCTTAAATAATCCAGCCAAGTCCTTAAATAATGCAGCAAAGTCTTTAAATAATGCAATAAAGTCCATAAATGATGCAGCAAATTCCTTAAATAATGCAGCAGAGTACTGAAATACCGCAGCAGAATCCTTAAATAATGCAACAGAGTCCTTAAATAATGCAGCAGAGTCCTTAAATAATGCAACAAAGTCCTTAAATAATGCAGCAGAGTCCTTAAATAATGCAACAAAGTCCTTAAATAATGCAGCAGAGTCCTTAAATAATGCAGAACATTCCTTAAATAATACAGCAGAGTCCTTAAATAATCCAGCCAAGTCCTTAAATAATGCAGCAGAGTCCTTAAATAATGCAGAAAAGTCCTTAAATAATGCAGCAGAGTCCTTAAATACTGCAGCAGAGTCCTTAAATAATGCAGCAAAGTCCTTAAATACCACAGCAGAGTCCTTAAATAATGCAGCAAAGTCCTTAAATAATGCAACAAAGTCCTTAAATAATGCAGCAGAGTCCTTAAATAATGCAGCAGAGTCCTTAAATAATCCAGCCAAGTCCTTAAATACTGCAGCAGAGTACTTAAATAATGCAGCAAGGTCCTTAAATAATGCAGCAGAGTCCTTAAATACTGCAGCAGAGTACTTAAATAATGCAGCAAGGTCCTTAAATAATGCAGCAGAGTCCTTAAATAATGCAGCAAAGTCCTTAAATAATGCAGCACAGTCCTTAAATAATCCAGCCAAGTCCTTAAATAATGCAGCAATATCTTTAAATAATGCAATAAAGTCCATAAATAATGCAGCAAATTCCTTAAATAATGCAGCAGAGTACTGAAATACCGCAGCAGGATCCTTAAATAATGCAGCAGAGTCCTTAAATAATGCAACAAAGTCCTTAAATAATGCAGAACAGTACTTAAATAATGCAATAAAGTCCTTAAATAATGCAGCAAAGTCCTTAAATAATGCAGCAGAGTCCTTAAATAATGCAACAAAGTCCTTAAATAATGCAGCAGAGTCCTTAAATAATGCAAGAAAGTCCTTAAATAATGCAGCACATTCCTTAAATAATGCAGCAGAGTCCTTAAATAATGCAACAAAGTCCTTAAATAATGCAACAGAGTCCTTAAATAATGCAAGAAAGTCCTTAAATAATGCAGCAAATTCCTTAAATAATGCAGCAAAGTCTTTAAATAATGCAATAAAGTCCTTAAATAATGCAGCAGATTACTGAAATACTGCAGCAGGGTCCTTAAATAATGCAGCAGAGTTCTTAAATAATGCAACAAAGTCCTTAAATAATGCAGCAGAGTCCTTAAATAATGCAACAAAGTCCTTAAATAATGCAGCAGAGTCCTTAAATAATGCAGCACAGTCCTTAAATAATCCAGCCAAGTCCTTCAATAATGCAGCAAAGTCTTTAAATAATGCAATAAAGTCCATAAATGATGCAGCAAATTCCTTAAATAATGCAGCAGAGTACTGAAATACCGCAGCAGAATCCTTAAATAATGCAACAGAGTCCTTAAATAATGCAACAAAGTCCTTAAATAATGCAGAACAGTCCTTAAATAATGCAATAAAGTCCTTAAATAATGCAGCAAAGTCCTTAAATAATGCAGCAGAGTCCTTAAATAATGCAGCAAAGTCCTTAAATAATGCAACAAAGTCCTTAAATAATGCAGCAGAGTCCTTAAATAATGCAAGAAAGTCCTTAAATAATGCAGCAAATTCCTTAAATAATGCAGCAAAGTCCTTAAATAATGCAGCAGAGTCCTTAAATAATGCAGCACATTCCTTAAATAATACAGCAGAGTCCTTAAATAATCCAGCCAAGTAATTAAATAATGCAGCAGAGTCCTTAAATAATGCAGAAAAGTCCTTAAATAATGCAGCAGAGTCCTTAAATACTGCTGCAGAGTCCTTAAATAATGCAGCAAAGTCCTTAAATACCACAGCAGAGTCCTTAAATAATGCAGCAAAGTATTTAAATAATGCAGCACAGTCCCTAAATAATCCAGCCAAGTCCTTAAATAATGCAGCAGAGTCCTTAAATAATGCAGAAAAGTCCTTAAATAATGCAGCAGAGTCCTTAAATAATGCAGCAGAGTCCTTAAATAATGCAGCAAAGTCCTTGAATAATGCAGCAGAGTCCTTAAATAATGCAACAAAGTCCTTAAATAATGCAGAAGAGTCCTTAAATAATGCAACAAAGTTCTTAAATAATGCAGCAGAGTCCTAAAATACCACAGCAGAGTCCTTAAATAATGCAGCAAAGTCTTTAAATAATGCAACAAAGTCCTTAAATAATGCAGCAGAGACCTTAAATAATGCAGAAGAGTCCTTAAATAATCCAGCCAAGTCCTTAAATAATGCAGCACATTCCTTAAATAATACAGCAGAGTCCTTAAATAATCCAGCCAAGTCCTTAAATAATGCAGCAGAGTCCTTAAATAATGCAGAAAAGTCCTTAAATAATGCAGCAGAGTCCTTAAATACTGCTGCAGAGTCCTTAAATAATGCAGCAGAGTCCTTAAATAATGCAGCAAAGTCCTTAAATAATGCAGCAGAGTCCTTAAATACTTCAGCATAGTCCTTAAATAATGCAGCAAAGTCCTTGAATAATGCATCAGAGTCCTTAAATAATGCAACAAAGTCCTTAAATAATGCAGAAGAGTCCTTAAATAATGCAACAAAGTCCTTAAATAATGCAGCAGAATCCTTAAATAATGCAACAAAGTACTTAAATAATGCAGCAGAGTCCTTAAATAATGCAGCAGAGTCATTAAATAATGCAGCAGAGTAATGAAATACTGCAGCAGGGTCCTTAAATAATGCAGCAAAGTCCTTAAATAATGCAGCAGAGTCCTTAAATAATCCAGCCAAGTCCTTAAATAATGCAGCAAAGTCCTTAAATAATGCAGCAGAGTACTGAAATACCGCAGCAGGATCCTTAAATAATGCAGCAGAGTCCTTAAATAATGCAACAAAGTCCTTAAATAATGCAGAACAGTCCTTAAATAATGCAATAAAGTCCTTAAATAATGCAGCAAAGTCCTTAAATAATGCAGCAGAGTCCTTAAATAATGCAACAAAGTCCTTAAATAATGCAACAAAGTCCTTAAATAATGCAGCAGAGTCCTTAAATAATGCAACAAAGTACTTAAATAATGCAGAAGAGTCCTTAAATAATGCAACAAAGTACTTATATAATGCAGCAGAGTCCTTAAGTACCGTATCAGAGTCCTTAAATAATGCAGCAAAGTCCTTAAATAATGCAGCAGAGTCCTTAAATAATGCAGCAAAGTCCTTAAATAATGCAACAAAGTCCTTAAATAATGCAGCAGATTACTGAAATACTGCAGCAGGGTCCTTAAATAATGCAGCAGAGTCTTTAAATAATGCAACAAAGTCCTTAAATAATGCAGCAGAGTCCTTAAATAATGCAAAAAAGTCCTTAAATAATGCAGCAGAGTCCTTAAATAATGCAGCAGAGTACTGAAATACCGCAGCAGGGTCCTTAAATAATGCAGCAAAGTCGTTAAATAATGAAGTAGAGTCCTTTAATAATGCAACAAAGTCCTTAAATGATGCAGCAGATTCCTTAAATAATGCAACAAAGTCCTTAAATAATGCAGCAGAGTCCTTAAATAATGCAACAAAGTCCTTAAACAATGCAGCAGAGTCCTTAAATAATGCAGAAGAATCCTTAAATAATGCAACAAAGTACTTAAATAATGCAGCAGAGTCCTTAAGTAACGTAGCAGAGTACTTAAATAATGCAGCAAAGTCATTAAATAATGCAGCAGAGTCCTTTAATAATGCAATAAATTCCTTAAATAATGCAGCAGAGTCCTTAAATAATGCAATAAAGTCCATAAATAATGCAGCAAAGTCCTTAAATAATTAAGCAGAGTGCTGAAATACCGCAGCAGGGTCCTTAAATAATGCAGCAGAGTCCTTAAATAATGCAACAAAGTCCTTACATAATGCAGCAGGGTCCTTAAATAATGCAAAAAAGTCCTTAAATAATGCAGCAGATTCCTTAAAAAATGTAGCAAAGTCCGTAAATAATGCAGCAGAGTCCTTAAATAATCCAGCCAAGTCCTTAAATAATGCAACAAAGTCCTTAAATAATGCAGCAGATTACTGAAATACTGCAGCAGGGTCTTTAAATAATGCAGCAGAGTTCTTAAATAATGCAACAAAGTCCTTAAATAATGCAGCAGAGTCCTTAAATAATGCAACAAAGTCCTTAAATAATGCAGCAGAGTCCTTAAGTAATGCAGCAAAGTCCTTAAATAATGCAGCACAGTCCTTAAATAATCCAGCCAAGTCCTTAAATAATGCAGCAAAGTCTTTAAATAATGCAATAAAGTCCATAAATGATGCAGCAAATTCCTTAAATAATGCAGCAGAGTACTGAAATACCGCAGCAGAATCCTTAAATAATGCAACAGAGTCCTTAAATAATGCAGCAGAGTCCTTAAATAATGCAACAAAGTCCTTAAATAATGCAGCAGAGTCCTTAAATAATGCAACAAAGTCCTTAAATAATGCAGCAGAGTCCTTAAATAATGCAGAACATTCCTTAAATAATACAGCAGAGTCCTTAAATAATCCAGCCAAGTCCTTAAATAATGCAGCAGAGTCCTTAAATAATGCAGAAAAGTCCTTAAATAATGCAGCAGAGTCCTTAAATACTGCAGCAGAGTCCTTAAATAATGCAGCAAAGTCCTTAAATACCACAGCAGAGTCCTTAAATAATGCAGCAAAGTCCTTAAATAATGCAACAAAGTCCTTAAATAATGCAGCAGAGTCCTTAAATAATGCAGCAGAGTCCTTAAATAATCCAGCCAAGTCCTTAAATACTGCAGCAGAGTACTTAAATAATGCAGCAAGGTCCTTAAATAATGCAGCAGAGTCCTTAAATACTGCAGCAGAGTACTTAAATAATGCAGCAAGGTCCTTAAATAATGCAGCAGAGTCCTTAAATAATGCAGCAAAGTCCTTAAATAATGCAGCACAGTCCTTAAATAATCCAGCCAAGTCCTTAAATAATGCAGCAATATCTTTAAATAATGCAATAAAGTCCATAAATAATGCAGCAAATTCCTTAAATAATGCAGCAGAGTACTGAAATACCGCAGCAGGATCCTTAAATAATGCAGCAGAGTCCTTAAATAATGCAACAAAGTCCTTAAATAATGCAGAACAGTACTTAAATAATGCAATAAAGTCCTTAAATAATGCAGCAAAGTCCTTAAATAATGCAGCAGAGTCCTTAAATAATGCAACAAAGTCCTTAAATAATGCAGCAGAGTCCTTAAATAATGCAAGAAAGTCCTTAAATAATGCAGCACATTCCTTAAATAATGCAGCAGAGTCCTTAAATAATGCAACAAAGTCCTTAAATAATGCAACAGAGTCCTTAAATAATGCAAGAAAGTCCTTAAATAATGCAGCAAATTCCTTAAATAATGCAGCAAAGTCTTTAAATAATGCAATAAAGTCCTTAAATAATGCAGCAGATTACTGAAATACTGCAGCAGGGTCCTTAAATAATGCAGCAGAGTTCTTAAATAATGCAACAAAGTCCTTAAATAATGCAGCAGAGTCCTTAAATAATGCAACAAAGTCCTTAAATAATGCAGCAGAGTCCTTAAATAATGCAGCACAGTCCTTAAATAATCCAGCCAAGTCCTTCAATAATGCAGCAAAGTCTTTAAATAATGCAATAAAGTCCATAAATGATGCAGCAAATTCCTTAAATAATGCAGCAGAGTACTGAAATACCGCAGCAGAATCCTTAAATAATGCAACAGAGTCCTTAAATAATGCAACAAAGTCCTTAAATAATGCAGAACAGTCCTTAAATAATGCAATAAAGTCCTTAAATAATGCAGCAAAGTCCTTAAATAATGCAGCAGAGTCCTTAAATAATGCAGCAAAGTCCTTAAATAATGCAACAAAGTCCTTAAATAATGCAGCAGAGTCCTTAAATAATGCAAGAAAGTCCTTAAATAATGCAGCAAATTCCTTAAATAATGCAGCAAAGTCCTTAAATAATGCAGCAGAGTCCTTAAATAATGCAGCACATTCCTTAAATAATACAGCAGAGTCCTTAAATAATCCAGCCAAGTAATTAAATAATGCAGCAGAGTCCTTAAATAATGCAGAAAAGTCCTTAAATAATGCAGCAGAGTCCTTAAATACTGCTGCAGAGTCCTTAAATAATGCAGCAAAGTCCTTAAATACCACAGCAGAGTCCTTAAATAATGCAGCAAAGTATTTAAATAATGCAGCACAGTCCCTAAATAATCCAGCCAAGTCCTTAAATAATGCAGCAGAGTCCTTAAATAATGCAGAAAAGTCCTTAAATAATGCAGCAGAGTCCTTAAATAATGCAGCAGAGTCCTTAAATAATGCAGCAAAGTCCTTGAATAATGCAGCAGAGTCCTTAAATAATGCAACAAAGTCCTTAAATAATGCAGAAGAGTCCTTAAATAATGCAACAAAGTTCTTAAATAATGCAGCAGAGTCCTAAAATACCACAGCAGAGTCCTTAAATAATGCAGCAAAGTCTTTAAATAATGCAACAAAGTCCTTAAATAATGCAGCAGAGACCTTAAATAATGCAGAAGAGTCCTTAAATAATCCAGCCAAGTCCTTAAATAATCCAGCCAAGTCCTTAAATAATGCAGCAGAGTCCTTAAATAATGCAACAAAATCCTTAAATAATGCAGAAGAGTCCTTAAATAATCCAGCCAAGTCCTTAAATCATGCAGCAGGGTCCTTAAATAATCCAGCCAAGTCCTTAAATAATGCAGCAGAGTCCTTAAATAATGCAGCAAAGTCCTTAAATAATGCAGCAGAGTCCTTAAATACTTCAGCATAGTCCTTAAATAATGCAGCAAAGTCCTTGAATAATGCATCAGAGTCCTTAAATAATGCAACAAAGTCCTTAAATAATGCAGAAGAGTCCTTAAATAATGCAACAAAGTCCTTAAATAATGCAGCAGAATCCTTAAATAATGCAACAAAGTACTTAAATAATGCAGCAGAGTCCTTAAATAATGCAGCAGAGTCATTAAATAATGCAGCAGAGTAATGAAATACTGCAGCAGGGTCCTTAAATAATGCAGCAAAGTCCTTAAATAATGCAGCAGAGTCCTTAAATAATCCAGCCAAGTCCTTAAATAATGCAGCAAAGTCCTTAAATAATGCAGCAGAGTACTGAAATACCGCAGCAGGATCCTTAAATAATGCAGCAGAGTCCTTAAATAATGCAACAAAGTCCTTAAATAATGCAGAACAGTCCTTAAATAATGCAATAAAGTCCTTAAATAATGCAGCAAAGTCCTTAAATAATGCAGCAGAGTCCTTAAATAATGCAACAAAGTCCTTAAATAATGCAACAAAGTCCTTAAATAATGCAGCAGAGTCCTTAAATAATGCAACAAAGTACTTAAATAATGCAGAAGAGTCCTTAAATAATGCAACAAAGTACTTATATAATGCAGCAGAGTCCTTAAGTACCGTATCAGAGTCCTTAAATAATGCAGCAAAGTCCTTAAATAATGCAGCAGAGTCCTTAAATAATGCAGCAAAGTCCTTAAATAATGCAACAAAGTCCTTAAATAATGCAGCAGATTACTGAAATACTGCAGCAGGGTCCTTAAATAATGCAGCAGAGTCTTTAAATAATGCAACAAAGTCCTTAAATAATGCAGCAGAGTCCTTAAATAATGCAACAAAGTCCTTAAATAATGCAGCAGAGTCCTTAAATAATGCAGCAGAGTACTGAAATACCGCAGCAGGGTCCTTAAATAATGCAGCAAAGTCGTTAAATAATGAAGTAGAGTCCTTTAATAATGCAACAAAGTCCTTAAATGATGCAGCAGAGTCCTTAAATAATGCAACAAAGTCCTTAAATAATGCAGCAGAGTCCTTAAATAATGCAACAAAGTCCTTAAACAATGCAGCAGAGTCCTTAAATAATGCAGAAGAATCCTTAAATAATGCAACCAAGACCTTAAATAATGCAGCAGAGTCCTTAAATAATGCAACAAAGTACTTAAATAATGCAGCAGAGTCCTTAAGTACCGTAGCAGAGTCCTTAAATACTGCAGCAAAGTCCTTAAATAAAGCAGCAGAGTCCTTAAATAATGCAGCAAAGTCATTAAATAATGCAGCAGAGTCCTTAAATAATGCAACAAATTCCTTAAATAATGCAGCAGAGTCCTTAAATAATGCAATAAAGTCCATAAATAATGCAGCAAAGTCCTTAAATAATTCAGCAGAGTGCTGAAATACCGCAGCAGGGTCCTTAAATAATGCAGCAGAGTCCTTAAATAATGCAACAAAGTCCTTAAATAATGCAGCAGGGTCCTTAAATAATGCAACAAAGTCCTTAAATAATGCAGCAGAGTCCTTAAAAAATTCAGCAAAGTCTGTAAATAATGCAGCAGAGTCCTTAAATAATCCAGCCAAGTCCTTAAATAATGCAACAACGTCCTTAAATAATGCAGCAGATTACTGAAATACTGCAGCAGGGTCCTTAAATAATGCAGCAGAGTCCTTAAATAATGCAACAAAGTCCTTAAATAATGCAGCAGAGTCCTTAAATAATGCAACAAAGTCCTTAAATAATGCAGCAGAGTCCTTAAATAATGCAGTAAAGTCCTTAAATAATGAAGCACAGTCCTTAAATAATACAGCCAAGTCCTTAAATAATTCAGCAAAGTCTTTAAATAATGCAATAAAGTCCATAAATAATGCAGAAAAGTCCTTAAATAATGCAGCAGAGTACTGAAATACCGCAGCAGGATCCTTAAATAATGCAGCAGAGTCCTTAAATAATGCAACAAAGTCCTTAAATAATGCAGAACAGTCCTTAAATAATGCAATAAAGTCCTTAAATAATGCAGCAAAGTCCTTAAATATTGCAGCAGAGTCCTTAAATAATGCAACAAAGTCCTTAAATAATGCAACAAAGTCCTTAAATAATGCAGCAGAGTCCTTAAATAATGCAGCACATTCCTTAAATAATGCAGCAGAGTCCTTAAATAATGCAACAAAGTCCTTAAATAATGCAGCAGAGTCCTTAAATAATGCAAGAAAGTCCTTAAATAATGCAGCAAATTCCTTAAATAATGCAGCAAAGTCTTTAAATAATGCAATAAAGTCCTTAAATAATGCAGCAGATTACTGAAATACTGCAGCAGGGTCCTTAAATAATGCAGCAGAGTTCTTAAATAATGCAACAAAGTCCTTAAATAATGCAGCAGAGTCCTTAAATAATGCAACAAAGTCCTTAAATAATGCAGCAGAGTCCTTAAATAATGCAGCAAAGTCCTTAAATAATGCAGCACAGTCCTTAAATAATCCAGCCAAGTCCTTCAATAATGCAGCAAAGTCTTTAAATAATGCAATAAAGTCCATAAATGATGCAGCAAATTCCTTAAATAATGCAGCAGAGTACTCAAATACCGCAGCAGAATCCTTAAATAATGCAACAGAGTCCTTAAATAATGCAACAAAGTCCTTAAATAATGCAGAACAGTCCTTAAATAATGCAATAAAGTCCTTAAATAATGCAGCAAAGTCCTTAAATAATGCAGCAGAGTCCTTAAATAATGCAGCAAAGTCCTTAAATAATGCAACAAAGTCCTTAAATAATGCAGCAGAGTCCTTAAATAATGCAAGAAAGTCCTTAAATAATGCAGCAAATTCCTTAAATAATGCAGCAAAGTCCTTAAATAATGCAGCAGAGTCCTTAAATAATGCAGCACATTCCTTAAATAATACAGCAGAGTCCTTAAATAATCCAGCCAAGTCCTTAAATAATGCAGCAAAGTCCTTGAATAATGCAGCAGAGTCCTTAAATAATGCAACAAAGTCCTTAAATAATGCAGAAGAGTCCTTAAATAATGCAACAAAGTTCTTAAATAATGCAGCAGAGTCCTAAAATACCACAGCAGAGTCCTTAAATAATGCAGCAAAGTCTTTAAATAATGCAACAAAGTCCTTAAATAATGCAGCAGAGACCTTAAATAATGCAGAAGAGTCCTTAAATAATCCAGCCAAGTCCTTAAATAATCCAGCCAAGTCCTTAAATAATGCAGCAGAGTCCTTAAATAATGCAACAAAATCCTTAAATAATGCAGAAGAGTCCTTAAATAATCCAGCCAAGTCCTTAAATCATGCAGCAGGGTCCTTAAATAATCCAGCCAAGTCCTTAAATAATGCAGCAGAGTCCTTAAATAATGCAGCAAAGTCCTTAAATAATGCAGCAGAGTCCTTAAATACTTCAGCATAGTCCTTAAATAATGCAGCAAAGTCCTTGAATAATGCATCAGAGTCCTTAAATAATGCAACAAAGTCCTTAAATAATGCAGAAGAGTCCTTAAATAATGCAACAAAGTCCTTAAATAATGCAGCAGAATCCTTAAATAATGCAACAAAGTACTTAAATAATGCAGCAGAGTCCTTAAATAATGCAGCAGAGTCATTAAATAATGCAGCAGAGTAATGAAATACTGCAGCAGGGTCCTTAAATAATGCAGCAAAGTCCTTAAATAATGCAGCAGAGTCCTTAAATAATCCAGCCAAGTCCTTAAATAATGCAGCAAAGTCCTTAAATAATGCAGCAGAGTACTGAAATACCGCAGCAGGATCCTTAAATAATGCAGCAGAGTCCTTAAATAATGCAACAAAGTCCTTAAATAATGCAGAACAGTCCTTAAATAATGCAATAAAGTCCTTAAATAATGCAGCAAAGTCCTTAAATAATGCAGCAGAGTCCTTAAATAATGCAACAAAGTCCTTAAATAATGCAACAAAGTCCTTAAATAATGCAGCAGAGTCCTTAAATAATGCAACAAAGTACTTAAATAATGCAGAAGAGTCCTTAAATAATGCAACAAAGTACTTATATAATGCAGCAGAGTCCTTAAGTACCGTATCAGAGTCCTTAAATAATGCAGCAAAGTCCTTAAATAATGCAGCAGAGTCCTTAAATAATGCAGCAAAGTCCTTAAATAATGCAACAAAGTCCTTAAATAATGCAGCAGATTACTGAAATACTGCAGCAGGGTCCTTAAATAATGCAGCAGAGTCTTTAAATAATGCAACAAAGTCCTTAAATAATGCAGCAGAGTCCTTAAATAATGCAACAAAGTCCTTAAATAATGCAGCAGAGTCCATAAATAATGCAGCAGAGTACTGAAATACCGCAGCAGGGTCCTTAAATAATGCAGCAAAGTCGTTAAATAATGAAGTAGAGTCCTTTAATAATGCAACAAAGTCCTTAAATGATGCAGCAGAGTCCTTAAATAATGCAACAAAGTCCTTAAATAATGCAGCAGAGTCCTTAAATAATGCAACAAAGTCCTTAAACAATGCAGCAGAGTCCTTAAATAATGCAGAAGAATCCTTAAATAATGCAACCAAGACCTTAAATAATGCAGCAGAGTCCTTAAATAATGCAACAAAGTACTTAAATAATGCAGCAGAGTCCTTAAGTACCGTAGCAGAGTCCTTAAATACTGCAGCAAAGTCCTTAAATAAAGCAGCAGAGTCCTTAAATAATGCAGCAAAGTCATTAAATAATGCAGCAGAGTCCTTAAATAATGCAACAAATTCCTTAAATAATGCAGCAGAGTCCTTAAATAATGCAATAAAGTCCATAAATAATGCAGCAAAGTCCTTAAATAATTCAGCAGAGTGCTGAAATACCGCAGCAGGGTCCTTAAATAATGCAGCAGAGTCCTTAAATAATGCAACAAAGTCCTTAAATAATGCAGCAGGGTCCTTAAATAATGCAACAAAGTCCTTAAATAATGCAGCAGAGTCCTTAAAAAATTCAGCAAAGTCTGTAAATAATGCAGCAGAGTCCTTAAATAATCCAGCCAAGTCCTTAAATAATGCAACAACGTCCTTAAATAATGCAGCAGATTACTGAAATACTGCAGCAGGGTCCTTAAATAATGCAGCAGAGTCCTTAAATAATGCAACAAAGTCCTTAAATAATGCAGCAGAGTCCTTAAATAATGCAACAAAGTCCTTAAATAATGCAGCAGAGTCCTTAAATAATGCAGTAAAGTCCTTAAATAATGAAGCACAGTCCTTAAATAATACAGCCAAGTCCTTAAATAATTCAGCAAAGTCTTTAAATAATGCAATAAAGTCCATAAATAATGCAGCAAAGTCCTTAAATAATGCAGCAGAGTACTGAAATACCGCAGCAGGATCCTTAAATAATGCAGCAGAGTCCTTAAATAATGCAACAAAGTCCTTAAATAATGCAGAACAGTCCTTAAATAATGCAATAAAGTCCTTAAATAATGCAGCAAAGTCCTTAAATATTGCAGCAGAGTCCTTAAATAATGCAACAAAGTCCTTAAATAATGCAACAAAGTCCTTAAATAATGCAGCAGAGTCCTTAAATAATGCAGCACATTCCTTAAATAATGCAGCAGAGTCCTTAAATAATGCAACAAAGTCCTTAAATAATGCAGCAGAGTCCTTAAATAATGCAAGAAAGTCCTTAAATAATGCAGCAAATTCCTTAAATAATGCAGCAAAGTCTTTAAATAATGCAATAAAGTCCTTAAATAATGCAGCAGATTACTGAAATACTGCAGCAGGGTCCTTAAATAATGCAGCAGAGTTCTTAAATAATGCAACAAAGTCCTTAAATAATGCAGCAGAGTCCTTAAATAATGCAACAAAGTCCTTAAATAATGCAGCAGAGTCCTTAAATAATGCAGCAAAGTCCTTAAATAATGCAGCACAGTCCTTAAATAATCCAGCCAAGTCCTTCAATAATGCAGCAAAGTCTTTAAATAATGCAATAAAGTCCATAAATGATGCAGCAAATTCCTTAAATAATGCAGCAGAGTACTCAAATACCGCAGCAGAATCCTTAAATAATGCAACAGAGTCCTTAAATAATGCAACAAAGTCCTTAAATAATGCAGAACAGTCCTTAAATAATGCAATAAAGTCCTTAAATAATGCAGCAAAGTCCTTAAATAATGCAGCAGAGTCCTTAAATAATGCAGCAAAGTCCTTAAATAATGCAACAAAGTCCTTAAATAATGCAGCAGAGTCCTTAAATAATGCAAGAAAGTCCTTAAATAATGCAGCAAATTCCTTAAATAATGCAGCAAAGTCCTTAAATAATGCAGCAGAGTCCTTAAATAATGCAGCACATTCCTTAAATAATACAGCAGAGTCCTTAAATAATCCAGCCAAGTCCTTAAATAATGCAGCAGAGTCCTTAAATAATGCAGAAAAGTCCTTAAATAATGCAGCAGAGTCCTTAAATACTTCAGCATAGTCCTTAAATAATGCAGCAAAGTCCTTGACTAATGCAGCAGAGTCCTTAAATAATGCAACAAAGTCCTTAAATAATGCAGAAGAGTCCTTAAATAATGCAGCAAATTCCTTAAATAATGCAGCAAAGTCCTTCAATAATGCAGCAAAGTCTTTAAATAATGCAATAAAGTCCATAAATGATGCAGCAAATTCCTTAAATAATGCAGCAGAGTACTGAAATACCGCAGCAGAATCCTTAAATAATGCAACAGAGTCCTTAAATAATGCAACAAAGTCCTTAAATAATGCAGAACAGTCCTTAAATAATGCAATAAAGTCCTTAAATAATGCAGCAAAGTCCTTAAATAATGCAGCAGAGTCCTTAAATAATGCAGCAAAGTCCTTAAATAATGCAACAAAGTCCTTAAATAATGCAGCAGAGTCCTTAAATAATGCAAGAAAGTCCTTAAATAATGCAGCAAATTCCTTAAATAATGCAGCAAAGTCCTTAAATAATGCAGCAGAGTCCTTAAATAATGCAAGAAAGTCCTTAAATAATGCAGCAAATTCCTTAAATAATGCAGCAAAGTCCTTAAATAATGCAGCAGAGTCCTTAAATAATGCAGCACATTCCTTAAATAATACAGCAGAGTCCTTAAATAATCCAGCCAAGTCCTTAAATAATGCAGCAGAGTCCTTAAATAATGCAGAAAAGTCCTTAAATAATGCAGCAGAGTCCTTAAATACTGCTGCAGAGTCCTTAAATAATGCAGCAAAGTCCTTAAATACCACAGCAGAGTCCTTAAATAATGCAGCAAAGTATTTAAATAATGCAGCACAGTCCCTAAATAATCCAGCCAAGTCCTTAAATAATGCAGCAGAGTCCTTAAATAATGCAGAAAAGTCCTTAAATAATGCAGCAGAGTCCTTAAATACTGCTGCAGAGTCCTTAAATAATGCAGCAAAGTCCTTAAATACCACAGCAGAGTCCTTAAATAATGCAGCAAAGTATTTAAATAATGCAGCACAGTCCCTAAATAATCCAGCCAAGTCCTTAAATAGTGCAGCAGAGTCCTTAAATAATGCAGAAAAGTCCTTAAATAATGCAGCAGAGTCCTTAAATACTTCTGCATAGTCCTTAAATAATGCAGCAAAGTCCTTGAATAATGCAGCAGAGTCCTTAAATAATGCAACAAAGTCCTTAAATAATGCAGAAGAGTCCTTAAATAATGCAACAAAGTTCTTAAATAATGCAGCAGAGTCCTAAAATACCACAGCAGAGTCCTTAAATAATGCAGCAAAGTCTTTAAATAATGCAACAAAGTCCTTAAATAATGCAGCAGAGACCTTAAATAATGCAGAAGAGTCCTTAAATAATCCAGCCAAGTCCTTAAATAATCCAGCCAAGTCCTTAAATAATGCAGCAGAGTCCTTAAATAATGCAACAAAATCCTTAAATAATGCAGAAGAGTCCTTAAATAATCCAGCCAAGTCCTTAAATCATGCAGCAGGGTCCTTAAATAATCCAGCCAAGTCCTTAAATAATGCAGCAGAGTCCTTAAATAATGCAGCAAAGTCCTTAAATAATGCAGCAGAGTCCTTAAATACTTCAGCATAGTCCTTAAATAATGCAGCAAAGTCCTTGAATAATGCATCAGAGTCCTTAAATAATGCAACAAAGTCCTTAAATAATGCAGAAGAGTCCTTAAATAATGCAACAAATTCCTTAAATAATGCAGCAGAGTCCTTAAATAATGCAATAAAGTCCATAAATAATGCAGCAAAGTCCTTAAATAATTCAGCAGAGTGCTGAAATACCGCAGCAGGGTCCTTAAATAATGCAGCAGAGTCCTTAAATAATGCAACAAAGTCCTTAAATAATGCAGCAGGGTCCTTAAATAATGCAACAAAGTCCTTAAATAATGCAGCAGAGTCCTTAAAAAATTCAGCAAAGTCTGTAAATAATGCAGCAGAGTCCTTAAATAATCCAGCCAAGTCCTTAAATAATGCAACAACGTCCTTAAATAATGCAGCAGATTACTGAAATACTGCAGCAGGGTCCTTAAATAATGCAGCAGAGTCCTTAAATAATGCAACAAAGTCCTTAAATAATGCAGCAGAGTCCTTAAATAATGCAACAAAGTCCTTAAATAATGCAGCAGAGTCCTTAAATAATGCAGTAAAGTCCTTAAATAATGAAGCACAGTCCTTAAATAATACAGCCAAGTCCTTAAATAATTCAGCAAAGTCTTTAAATAATGCAATAAAGTCCATAAATAATGCAGCAAAGTCCTTAAATAATGCAGCAGAGTACTGAAATACCGCAGCAGGATCCTTAAATAATGCAGCAGAGTCCTTAAATAATGCAACAAAGTCCTTAAATAATGCAGAACAGTCCTTAAATAATGCAATAAAGTCCTTAAATAATGCAGCAAAGTCCTTAAATATTGCAGCAGAGTCCTTAAATAATGCAACAAAGTCCTTAAATAATGCAACAAAGTCCTTAAATAATGCAGCAGAGTCCTTAAATAATGCAGCACATTCCTTAAATAATGCAGCAGAGTCCTTAAATAATGCAACAAAGTCCTTAAATAATGCAGCAGAGTCCTTAAATAATGCAAGAAAGTCCTTAAATAATGCAGCAAATTCCTTAAATAATGCAGCAAAGTCTTTAAATAATGCAATAAAGTCCTTAAATAATGCAGCAGATTACTGAAATACTGCAGCAGGGTCCTTAAATAATGCAGCAGAGTTCTTAAATAATGCAACAAAGTCCTTAAATAATGCAGCAGAGTCCTTAAATAATGCAACAAAGTCCTTAAATAATGCAGCAGAGTCCTTAAATAATGCAGCAAAGTCCTTAAATAATGCAGCACAGTCCTTAAATAATCCAGCCAAGTCCTTCAATAATGCAGCAAAGTCTTTAAATAATGCAATAAAGTCCATAAATGATGCAGCAAATTCCTTAAATAATGCAGCAGAGTACTCAAATACCGCAGCAGAATCCTTAAATAATGCAACAGAGTCCTTAAATAATGCAACAAAGTCCTTAAATAATGCAGAACAGTCCTTAAATAATGCAATAAAGTCCTTAAATAATGCAGCAAAGTCCTTAAATAATGCAGCAGAGTCCTTAAATAATGCAGCAAAGTCCTTAAATAATGCAACAAAGTCCTTAAATAATGCAGCAGAGTCCTTAAATAATGCAAGAAAGTCCTTAAATAATGCAGCAAATTCCTTAAATAATGCAGCAAAGTCCTTAAATAATGCAGCAGAGTCCTTAAATAATGCAGCACATTCCTTAAATAATACAGCAGAGTCCTTAAATAATCCAGCCAAGTCCTTAAATAATGCAGCAGAGTCCTTAAATAATGCAGAAAAGTCCTTAAATAATGCAGCAGAGTCCTTAAATACTTCAGCATAGTCCTTAAATAATGCAGCAAAGTCCTTGACTAATGCAGCAGAGTCCTTAAATAATGCAACAAAGTCCTTAAATAATGCAGAAGAGTCCTTAAATAATGCAGCAAATTCCTTAAATAATGCAGCAAAGTCCTTCAATAATGCAGCAAAGTCTTTAAATAATGCAATAAAGTCCATAAATGATGCAGCAAATTCCTTAAATAATGCAGCAGAGTACTGAAATACCGCAGCAGAATCCTTAAATAATGCAACAGAGTCCTTAAATAATGCAACAAAGTCCTTAAATAATGCAGAACAGTCCTTAAATAATGCAATAAAGTCCTTAAATAATGCAGCAAAGTCCTTAAATAATGCAGCAGAGTCCTTAAATAATGCAGCAAAGTCCTTAAATAATGCAACAAAGTCCTTAAATAATGCAGCAGAGTCCTTAAATAATGCAAGAAAGTCCTTAAATAATGCAGCAAATTCCTTAAATAATGCAGCAAAGTCCTTAAATAATGCAGCAGAGTCCTTAAATAATGCAAGAAAGTCCTTAAATAATGCAGCAAATTCCTTAAATAATGCAGCAAAGTCCTTAAATAATGCAGCAGAGTCCTTAAATAATGCAGCACATTCCTTAAATAATACAGCAGAGTCCTTAAATAATCCAGCCAAGTCCTTAAATAATGCAGCAGAGTCCTTAAATAATGCAGAAAAGTCCTTAAATAATGCAGCAGAGTCCTTAAATACTGCTGCAGAGTCCTTAAATAATGCAGCAAAGTCCTTAAATACCACAGCAGAGTCCTTAAATAATGCAGCAAAGTATTTAAATAATGCAGCACAGTCCCTAAATAATCCAGCCAAGTCCTTAAATAATGCAGCAGAGTCCTTAAATAATGCAGAAAAGTCCTTAAATAATGCAGCAGAGTCCTTAAATACTGCTGCAGAGTCCTTAAATAATGCAGCAAAGTCCTTAAATACCACAGCAGAGTCCTTAAATAATGCAGCAAAGTATTTAAATAATGCAGCACAGTCCCTAAATAATCCAGCCAAGTCCTTAAATAGTGCAGCAGAGTCCTTAAATAATGCAGAAAAGTCCTTAAATAATGCAGCAGAGTCCTTAAATACTTCTGCATAGTCCTTAAATAATGCAGCAAAGTCCTTGAATAATGCAGCAGAGTCCTTAAATAATGCAACAAAGTCCTTAAATAATGCAGAAGAGTCCTTAAATAATGCAACAAAGTTCTTAAATAATGCAGCAGAGTCCTAAAATACCACAGCAGAGTCCTTAAATAATGCAGCAAAGTCTTTAAATAATGCAACAAAGTCCTTAAATAATGCAGCAGAGACCTTAAATAATGCAGAAGAGTCCTTAAATAATCCAGCCAAGTCCTTAAATAATCCAGCCAAGTCCTTAAATAATGCAGCAGAGTCCTTAAATAATGCAACAAAATCCTTAAATAATGCAGAAGAGTCCTTAAATAATCCAGCCAAGTCCTTAAATCATGCAGCAGGGTCCTTAAATAATCCAGCCAAGTCCTTAAATAATGCAGCAGAGTCCTTAAATAATGCAGCAAAGTCCTTAAATAATGCAGCAGAGTCCTTAAATACTTCAGCATAGTCCTTAAATAATGCAGCAAAGTCCTTGAATAATGCATCAGAGTCCTTAAATAATGCAACAAAGTCCTTAAATAATGCAGAAGAGTCCTTAAATAATGCAACAAAGTCCTTAAATAATGCAGCAGAATCCTTAAATAATGCAACAAAGTACTTAAATAATGCAGCAGAGTCCTTAAATAATGCAGCAGAGTCATTAAATAATGCAGCAGAGTAATGAAATACTGCAGCAGGGTCCTTAAATAATGCAGCAAAGTCCTTAAATAATGCAGCAGAGTCCTTAAATAATCCAGCCAAGTCCTTAAATAATGCAGCAAAGTCCTTAAATAATGCAGCAGAGTACTGAAATACCGCAGCAGGATCCTTAAATAATGCAGCAGAGTCCTTAAATAATGCAACAAAGTCCTTAAATAATGCAGAACAGTCCTTAAATAATGCAATAAAGTCCTTAAATAATGCAGCAAAGTCCTTAAATAATGCAGCAGAGTCCTTAAATAATGCAACAAAGTCCTTAAATAATGCAACAAAGTCCTTAAATAATGCAGCAGAGTCCTTAAATAATGCAACAAAGTACTTAAATAATGCAGAAGAGTCCTTAAATAATGCAACAAAGTACTTATATAATGCAGCAGAGTCCTTAAGTACCGTATCAGAGTCCTTAAATAATGCAGCAAAGTCCTTAAATAATGCAGCAGAGTCCTTAAATAATGCAGCAAAGTCCTTAAATAATGCAACAAAGTCCTTAAATAATGCAGCAGATTACTGAAATACTGCAGCAGGGTCCTTAAATAATGCAGCAGAGTCTTTAAATAATGCAACAAAGTCCTTAAATAATGCAGCAGAGTCCTTAAATAATGCAACAAAGTCCTTAAATAATGCAGCAGAGTCCTTAAATAATGCAGCAGAGTACTGAAATACCGCAGCAGGGTCCTTAAATAATGCAGCAAAGTCGTTAAATAATGAAGTAGAGTCCTTTAATAATGCAACAAAGTCCTTAAATGATGCAGCAGAGTCCTTAAATAATGCAACAAAGTCCTTAAATAATGCAGCAGAGTCCTTAAATAATGCAACAAAGTCCTTAAACAATGCAGCAGAGTCCTTAATAATGCAGAAGAATCCTTAAATAATGCAACCAAGACCTTAAATAATGCAGCAGAGTCCTTAAATAATGCAACAAAGTACTTAAATAATGCAGCAGAGTCCTTAAGTACCGTAGCAGAGTCCTTAAATACTGCAGCAAAGTCCTTAAATAAAGCAGCAGAGTCCTTAAATAATGCAGCAAAGTCATTAAATAATGCAGCAGAGTCCTTAAATAATGCAACAAATTCCTTAAATAATGCAGCAGAGTCCTTAAATAATGCAATAAAGTCCATAAATAATGCAGCAAAGTCCTTAAATAATTCAGCAGAGTGCTGAAATACCGCAGCAGGGTCCTTAAATAATGCAGCAGAGTCCTTAAATAATGCAACAAAGTCCTTAAATAATGCAGCAGGGTCCTTAAATAATGCAACAAAGTCCTTAAATAATGCAGCAGAGTCCTTAAAAAATTCAGCAAAGTCTGTAAATAATGCAGCAGAGTCCTTAAATAATCCAGCCAAGTCCTTAAATAATGCAACAACGTCCTTAAATAATGCAGCAGATTACTGAAATACTGCAGCAGGGTCCTTAAATAATGCAGCAGAGTCCTTAAATAATGCAACAAAGTCCTTAAATAATGCAGCAGAGTCCTTAAATAATGCAACAAAGTCCTTAAATAATGCAGCAGAGTCCTTAAATAATGCAGTAAAGTCCTTAAATAATGAAGCACAGTCCTTAAATAATACAGCCAAGTCCTTAAATAATTCAGCAAAGTCTTTAAATAATGCAATAAAGTCCATAAATAATGCAGCAAAGTCCTTAAATAATGCAGCAGAGTACTGAAATACCGCAGCAGGATCCTTAAATAATGCAGCAGAGTCCTTAAATAATGCAACAAAGTCCTTAAATAATGCAGAACAGTCCTTAAATAATGCAATAAAGTCCTTAAATAATGCAGCAAAGTCCTTAAATATTGCAGCAGAGTCCTTAAATAATGCAACAAAGTCCTTAAATAATGCAACAAAGTCCTTAAATAATGCAGCAGAGTCCTTAAATAATGCAGCACATTCCTTAAATAATGCAGCAGAGTCCTTAAATAATGCAACAAAGTCCTTAAATAATGCAGCAGAGTCCTTAAATAATGCAAGAAAGTCCTTAAATAATGCAGCAAATTCCTTAAATAATGCAGCAAAGTCTTTAAATAATGCAATAAAGTCCTTAAATAATGCAGCAGATTACTGAAATACTGCAGCAGGGTCCTTAAATAATGCAGCAGAGTTCTTAAATAATGCAACAAAGTCCTTAAATAATGCAGCAGAGTCCTTAAATAATGCAACAAAGTCCTTAAATAATGCAGCAGAGTCCTTAAATAATGCAGCAAAGTCCTTAAATAATGCAGCACAGTCCTTAAATAATCCAGCCAAGTCCTTCAATAATGCAGCAAAGTCTTTAAATAATGCAATAAAGTCCATAAATGATGCAGCAAATTCCTTAAATAATGCAGCAGAGTACTCAAATACCGCAGCAGAATCCTTAAATAATGCAACAGAGTCCTTAAATAATGCAACAAAGTCCTTAAATAATGCAGAACAGTCCTTAAATAATGCAATAAAGTCCTTAAATAATGCAGCAAAGTCCTTAAATAATGCAGCAGAGTCCTTAAATAATGCAGCAAAGTCCTTAAATAATGCAACAAAGTCCTTAAATAATGCAGCAGAGTCCTTAAATAATGCAAGAAAGTCCTTAAATAATGCAGCAAATTCCTTAAATAATGCAGCAAAGTCCTTAAATAATGCAGCAGAGTCCTTAAATAATGCAGCACATTCCTTAAATAATACAGCAGAGTCCTTAAATAATCCAGCCAAGTCCTTAAATAATGCAGCAGAGTCCTTAAATAATGCAGAAAAGTCCTTAAATAATGCAGCAGAGTCCTTAAATACTTCAGCATAGTCCTTAAATAATGCAGCAAAGTCCTTGACTAATGCAGCAGAGTCCTTAAATAATGCAACAAAGTCCTTAAATAATGCAGAAGAGTCCTTAAATAATGCAGCAAATTCCTTAAATAATGCAGCAAAGTCCTTCAATAATGCAGCAAAGTCTTTAAATAATGCAATAAAGTCCATAAATGATGCAGCAAATTCCTTAAATAATGCAGCAGAGTACTGAAATACCGCAGCAGAATCCTTAAATAATGCAACAGAGTCCTTAAATAATGCAACAAAGTCCTTAAATAATGCAGAACAGTCCTTAAATAATGCAATAAAGTCCTTAAATAATGCAGCAAAGTCCTTAAATAATGCAGCAGAGTCCTTAAATAATGCAGCAAAGTCCTTAAATAATGCAACAAAGTCCTTAAATAATGCAGCAGAGTCCTTAAATAATGCAAGAAAGTCCTTAAATAATGCAGCAAATTCCTTAAATAATGCAGCAAAGTCCTTAAATAATGCAGCAGAGTCCTTAAATAATGCAAGAAAGTCCTTAAATAATGCAGCAAATTCCTTAAATAATGCAGCAAAGTCCTTAAATAATGCAGCAGAGTCCTTAAATAATGCAGCACATTCCTTAAATAATACAGCAGAGTCCTTAAATAATCCAGCCAAGTCCTTAAATAATGCAGCAGAGTCCTTAAATAATGCAGAAAAGTCCTTAAATAATGCAGCAGAGTCCTTAAATACTGCTGCAGAGTCCTTAAATAATGCAGCAAAGTCCTTAAATACCACAGCAGAGTCCTTAAATAATGCAGCAAAGTATTTAAATAATGCAGCACAGTCCCTAAATAATCCAGCCAAGTCCTTAAATAATGCAGCAGAGTCCTTAAATAATGCAGAAAAGTCCTTAAATAATGCAGCAGAGTCCTTAAATACTGCTGCAGAGTCCTTAAATAATGCAGCAAAGTCCTTAAATACCACAGCAGAGTCCTTAAATAATGCAGCAAAGTATTTAAATAATGCAGCACAGTCCCTAAATAATCCAGCCAAGTCCTTAAATAGTGCAGCAGAGTCCTTAAATAATGCAGAAAAGTCCTTAAATAATGCAGCAGAGTCCTTAAATACTTCTGCATAGTCCTTAAATAATGCAGCAAAGTCCTTGAATAATGCAGCAGAGTCCTTAAATAATGCAACAAAGTCCTTAAATAATGCAGAAGAGTCCTTAAATAATGCAACAAAGTTCTTAAATAATGCAGCAGAGTCCTAAAATACCACAGCAGAGTCCTTAAATAATGCAGCAAAGTCTTTAAATAATGCAACAAAGTCCTTAAATAATGCAGCAGAGACCTTAAATAATGCAGAAGAGTCCTTAAATAATCCAGCCAAGTCCTTAAATAATCCAGCCAAGTCCTTAAATAATGCAGCAGAGTCCTTAAATAATGCAACAAAATCCTTAAATAATGCAGAAGAGTCCTTAAATAATCCAGCCAAGTCCTTAAATCATGCAGCAGGGTCCTTAAATAATCCAGCCAAGTCCTTAAATAATGCAGCAGAGTCCTTAAATAATGCAGCAAAGTCCTTAAATAATGCAGCAGAGTCCTTAAATACTTCAGCATAGTCCTTAAATAATGCAGCAAAGTCCTTGAATAATGCATCAGAGTCCTTAAATAATGCAACAAAGTCCTTAAATAATGCAGAAGAGTCCTTAAATAATGCAACAAAGTCCTTAAATAATGCAGCAGAATCCTTAAATAATGCAACAAAGTACGTAAATAATGCAGCAGAGTCCTTAAATAATGCAGCAGAGTCATTAAATAATGCAGCAGAGTAATGAAATACTGCAGCAGGGTCCTTAAATAATGCAGCAAAGTCCTTAAATAATGCAGCAGAGTCCTTAAATAATCCAGCCAAGTCCTTAAATAATGCAGCAAAGTCCTTAAATAATGCAGCAGAGTACTGAAATACCGCAGCAGGATCCTTAAATAATGCAGCAGAGTCCTTAAATAATGCAACAAAGTCCTTAAATAATGCAGAACAGTCCTTAAATAATGCAATAAAGTCCTTAAATAATGCAGCAAAGTCCTTAAATAATGCAGCAGAGTCCTTAAATAATGCAACAAAGTCCTTAAATAATGCAACAAAGTCCTTAAATAATGCAGCAGAGTCCTTAAATAATGCAACAAAGTACTTAAATAATGCAGAAGAGTCCTTAAATAATGCAACAAAGTACTTATATAATGCAGCAGAGTCCTTAAGTACCGTATCAGAGTCCTTAAATAATGCAGCAAAGTCCTTAAATAATGCAGCAGAGTCCTTAAATAATGCAGCAAAGTCCTTAAATAATGCAACAAAGTCCTTAAATAATGCAGCAGATTACTGAAATACTGCAGCAGGGTACTTAAATAATGCAGCAGAGTCTTTAAATAATGCAACAAAGTCCTTAAATAATGCAGCAGAGTCCTTAAATAATGCAACAAAGTCCTTAAATAATGCAGCAGAGTCCTTAAATAATGCAGCAGAGTACTGAAATACCGCAGCAGGGTCCTTAAATAATGCAGCAAAGTCATTAAATAATGAAGTAGAGTCCTTTAATAATGCAACAAAGTCCTTAAATGATGCAGCAGAGTCCTTAAATAATGCAACAAAGTCCTTAAATAATGCAGCAGAGTCCTTAAATAATGCAACAAAGTCCTTAAACAATGCAGCAGAGTCCTTAAATAATGCAGAAGAGTCCTTAAATAATGCAACCAAGACCTTAAATAATGCAGCAGAGTCCTTAAATAATGCAACAAAGTACTTAAATAATGCAGCAGAGTCCTTAAGTACCGTAGCAGAGTCCTTAAATACTGCAGCAAAGTCCTTAAATAAAGCAGCAGAGTCCTTAAATAATGCAGCAAAGTCATTAAATAATGCAGCAGAGTCCTTAAATAATGCAACAAATTCCTTAAATAATGCAGCAGAGTCCTTAAATAATGCAATAAAGTCCATAAATAATGCAGCAAAGTCCTTAAATAATTCAGCAGAGTGCTGAAATACCGCAGCAGGGTCCTTAAATAATGCAGCAGAGTCCTTAAATAATGCAACAAAGTCCTTAAATAATGCAGCAGGGTCCTTAAATAATGCAACAAAGTCCTTAAATAATGCAGCAGAGTCCTTAAAAAATTCAGCAAAGTCTGTAAATAATGCAGCAGAGTCCTTAAATAATCCAGCCAAGTCCTTAAATAATGCAACAACGTCCTTAAATAATGCAGCAGATTACTGAAATACTGCAGCAGGGTCCTTAAATAATGCAGCAGAGTCCTTAAATAATGCAACAAAGTCCTTAAATAATGCAGCAGAGTCCTTAAATAATGCAACAAAGTCCTTAAATAATGCAGCAGAGTCCTTAAATAATGCAGTAAAGTCCTTAAATAATGAAGCACAGTCCTTAAATAATACAGCCAAGTCCTTAAATAATTCAGCAAAGTCTTTAAATAATGCAATAAAGTCCATAAATAATGCAGCAAAGTCCTTAAATAATGCAGCAGAGTACTGAAATACCGCAGCAGGATCCTTAAATAATGCAGCAGAGTCCTTAAATAATGCAACAAAGTCCTTAAATAATGCAGAACAGTCCTTAAATAATGCAATAAAGTCCTTAAATAATGCAGCAAAGTCCTTAAATATTGCAGCAGAGTCCTTAAATAATGCAACAAAGTCCTTAAATAATGCAACAAAGTCCTTAAATAATGCAGCAGAGTCCTTAAATAATGCAGCACATTCCTTAAATAATGCAGCAGAGTCCTTAAATAATGCAACAAAGTCCTTAAATAATGCAGCAGAGTCCTTAAATAATGCAAGAAAGTCCTTAAATAATGCAGCAAATTCCTTAAATAATGCAGCAAAGTCTTTAAATAATGCAATAAAGTCCTTAAATAATGCAGCAGATTACTGAAATACTGCAGCAGGGTCCTTAAATAATGCAGCAGAGTTCTTAAATAATGCAACAAAGTCCTTAAATAATGCAGCAGAGTCCTTAAATAATGCAACAAAGTCCTTAAATAATGCAGCAGAGTCCTTAAATAATGCAGCAAAGTCCTTAAATAATGCAGCACAGTCCTTAAATAATCCAGCCAAGTCCTTCAATAATGCAGCAAAGTCTTTAAATAATGCAATAAAGTCCATAAATGATGCAGCAAATTCCTTAAATAATGCAGCAGAGTACTCAAATACCGCAGCAGAATCCTTAAATAATGCAACAGAGTCCTTAAATAATGCAACAAAGTCCTTAAATAATGCAGAACAGTCCTTAAATAATGCAATAAAGTCCTTAAATAATGCAGCAAAGTCCTTAAATAATGCAGCAGAGTCCTTAAATAATGCAGCAAAGTCCTTAAATAATGCAACAAAGTCCTTAAATAATGCAGCAGAGTCCTTAAATAATGCAAGAAAGTCCTTAAATAATGCAGCAAATTCCTTAAATAATGCAGCAAAGTCCTTAAATAATGCAGCAGAGTCCTTAAATAATGCAGCACATTCCTTAAATAATACAGCAGAGTCCTTAAATAATCCAGCCAAGTCCTTAAATAATGCAGCAGAGTCCTTAAATAATGCAGAAAAGTCCTTAAATAATGCAGCAGAGTCCTTAAATACTTCAGCATAGTCCTTAAATAATGCAGCAAAGTCCTTGACTAATGCAGCAGAGTCCTTAAATAATGCAACAAAGTCCTTAAATAATGCAGAAGAGTCCTTAAATAATGCAGCAAATTCCTTAAATAATGCAGCAAAGTCCTTCAATAATGCAGCAAAGTCTTTAAATAATGCAATAAAGTCCATAAATGATGCAGCAAATTCCTTAAATAATGCAGCAGAGTACTGAAATACCGCAGCAGAATCCTTAAATAATGCAACAGAGTCCTTAAATAATGCAACAAAGTCCTTAAATAATGCAGAACAGTCCTTAAATAATGCAATAAAGTCCTTAAATAATTCAGCAAAGTCCTTAAATAATGCAGCAGAGTCCTTAAATAATGCAGCAAAGTCCTTAAATAATGCAACAAAGTCCTTAAATAATGCAGCAGAGTCCTTAAATAATGCAAGAAAGTCCTTAAATAATGCAGCAAATTCCTTAAATAATGCAGCAAAGTCCTTAAATAATGCAGCAGAGTCCTTAAATAATGCAAGAAAGTCCTTAAATAATGCAGCAAATTCCTTAAATAATGCAGCAAAGTCCTTAAATAATGCAGCAGAGTCCTTAAATAATGCAGCACATTCCTTAAATAATACAGCAGAGTCCTTAAATAATCCAGCCAAGTCCTTAAATAATGCAGCAGAGTCCTTAAATAATGCAGAAAAGTCCTTAAATAATGCAGCAGAGTCCTTAAATACTGCTGCAGAGTCCTTAAATAATGCAGCAAAGTCCTTAAATACCACAGCAGAGTCCTTAAATAATGCAGCAAAGTATTTAAATAATGCAGCACAGTCCCTAAATAATCCAGCCAAGTCCTTAAATAATGCAGCAGAGTCCTTAAATAATGCAGAAAAGTCCTTAAATAATGCAGCAGAGTCCTTAAATACTTCTGCATAGTCCTTAAATAATGCAGCAAAGTCCTTGAATAATGCAGCAGAGTCCTTAAATAATGCAACAAAGTCCTTAAATAATGCAGAAGAGTCCTTAAATAATGCAACAAAGTTCTTAAATAATGCAGCAGAGTCCTAAAATACCACAGCAGAGTCCTTAAATAATGCAGCAAAGTCTTTAAATAATGCAACAAAGTCCTTAAATAATGCAGCAGAGACCTTAAATAATGCAGAAGAGTCCTTAAATAATCCAGCCAAGTCCTTAAATAATCCAGCCAAGTCCTTAAATAATGCAGCAGAGTCCTTAAATAATGCAACAAAATCCTTAAATAATGCAGAAGAGTCCTTAAATAATCCAGCCAAGTCCTTAAATCATGCAGCAGGGTCCTTAAATAATCCAGCCAAGTCCTTAAATAATGCAGCAGAGTCCTTAAATAATGCAGCAAAGTCCTTAAATAATGCAGCAGAGTCCTTAAATACTTCAGCATAGTCCTTAAATAATGCAGCAAAGTCCTTGAATAATGCATCAGAGTCCTTAAATAATGCAACAAAGTCCTTAAATAATGCAGAAGAGTCCTTAAATAATGCAACAAAGTCCTTAAATAATGCAGCAGAATCCTTAAATAATGCAACAAAGTACTTAAATAATGCAGCAGAGTCCTTAAATAATGCAGCAGAGTCATTAAATAATGCAGCAGAGTAATGAAATACTGCAGCAGGGTCCTTAAATAATGCAGCAAAGTCCTTAAATAATGCAGCAGAGTCCTTAAATAATCCAGCCAAGTCCTTAAATAATGCAGCAAAGTCCTTAAATAATGCAGCAGAGTACTGAAATACCGCAGCAGGATCCTTAAATAATGCAGCAGAGTCCTTAAATAATGCAACAAAGTCCTTAAATAATGCAGAACAGTCCTTAAATAATGCAATAAAGTCCTTAAATAATGCAGCAAAGTCCTTAAATAATGCAGCAGAGTACTGAAATACCGCAGCAGAATCCTTAAATAATGCAACAGAGTCCTTAAATAATGCAACAAAGTCCTTAAATAATGCAGAACAGTCCTTAAATAATGCAATAAAGTCCTTAAATAATGCAGCAAAGTCCTTAAATAATGCAGCAGAGTCCTTAAATAATGCAACAAAGTCCTTAAATAATGCAGCAGAGTCCTTAAATAATGCAAGAAAGTCCTTAAATAATGCAGCAAATTCCTTAAATAATGCAGCAAAGTCCTTAAATAAAGCAGCAGAGTCCTTAAATAATGCAGCACATTCCTTAAATAATACAGCAGAGTCCTTAAATAATCCAGCCAAGTCCTTAAATAATGCAGCAGAGTCCTTAAATAATGCAGAAAAGTCCTTAAATAATGCAGCAGAGTCCTTAAATACTGCTGCAGAGTCCTTAAATAATGCAGCAAAGTCCTTAAATACCACAGCAGAGTCCTTAAATAATGCAGCAAAGTATTTAAATAATGCAGCACAATCCCTAAATAATCCAGCCAAGTCCTTAAATAATGCAGCAGAGTCCTTAAATAATGCAGAAAAGTCCTTAAATAATGCAGCAGAGTCCTTAAATACTTCTGCATAGTCCTTAAATAATGCAGCAAAGTCCTTGAATAATGCAGCAGAGTCCTTAAATAATGCAACAAAGTCCTTAAATAATGCAGAAGAGTCCTTAAATAATGCAACAAAGTTCTTAAATAATGCAGCAGAGTCCTAAAATACCACAGCAGAGTCCTTAAATAATGCAGCAAAGTCTTTAAATAATGCAACAAAGTCCTTAAATAATGCAGCAGAGACCTTAAATAATGCAGAAGAGTCCTTAAATAATCCAGCCAAGTCCTTAAATAATCCAGCCAAGTCCTTAAATAATGCAGCAGAGTCCTTAAATAATGCAACAAAATCCTTAAATAATGCAGAAGAGTCCTTAAATAATCCAGCCAAGTCCTTAAATCATGCAGCAGGGTCCTTAAATAATCCAGCCAAGTCCTTAAATAATGCAGCAGAGTCCTTAAATAATGCAGCAAAGTCCTTAAATAATGCAGCAGAGTCCTTAAATACTTCAGCATAGTCCTTAAATAATGCAGCAAAGTCCTTGAATAATGCATCAGAGTCCTTAAATAATGCAACAAAGTCCTTAAATAATGCAGAAGAGTCCTTAAATAATGCAACAAAGTCCTTAAATAATGCAGCAGAATCCTTAAATAATGCAACAAAGTACTTAAATAATGCAGCAGAGTCCTTAAATAATGCAGCAGAGTCATTAAATAATGCAGCAGAGTAATGAAATACTGCAGCAGGGTCCTTAAATAATGCAGCAAAGTCCTTAAATAATGCAGCAGAGTCCTTAAATAATCCAGCCAAGTCCTTAAATAATGCAGCAAAGTCCTTAAATAATGCAGCAGAGTACTGAAATACCGCAGCAGGATCCTTAAATAATGCAGCAGAGTCCTTAAATAATGCAACAAAGTCCTTAAATAATGCAGAACAGTCCTTAAATAATGCAATAAAGTCCTTAAATAATGCAGCAAAGTCCTTAAATAATGCAGCAGAGTCCTTAAATAATGCAACAAAGTCCTTAAATAATGCAACAAAGTCCTTAAATAATGCAGCAGAGTCGTTAAATAATGCAACAAAGTACTTAAATAATGCAGAAGAGTCCTTAAATAATGCAACAAAGTACTTATATAATGCAGCAGAGTCCTTAAGTACCGTATCAGAGTCCTTAAATAATGCAGCAAAGTCCTTAAATAATGCAGCAGAGTCCTTAAATAATGCAGCAAAGTCCTTAAATAATGCAACAAAGTCCTTAAATAATGCAGCAGATTACTGAAATACTGCAGCAGGGTCCTTAAATAATGCAGCAGAGTCTTTAAATAATGCAACAAAGTCCTTAAATAATGCAGCAGAGTCCTTAAATAATGCAACAAAGTCCTTAAATAATGCAGCAGAGTCCTTAAATAATGCAGCAGAGTACTGAAATACCGCAGCAGGGTCCTTAAATAATGCAGCAAAGTCGTTAAATAATGAAGTAGAGTCCTTTAATAATGCAACAAATTCCTTAAATGATGCAGCAGAGTCCTTAAATAATGCAACAAAGTCCTTAAATAATGCAGCAGAGTCCTTAAATAATGCAACAAAGTCCTTAAACAATGCAGCAGAGTCCTTAAATAATGCAGAAGAATCCTTAAATAATGCAACCAAGACCTTAAATAATGCAGCAGAGTCCTTAAATAATGCAACAAAGTACTTAAATAATGCAGCAGAGTCCTTAAGTACCGTAGCAGAGTCCTTAAATACTGCAGCAAAGTCCTTAAATAAAGCAGCAGAGTCCTTAAATAATGCAGCAAAGTCATTAAATAATGCAGCAGAGTCCTTAAATAATGCAACAAATTCCTTAAATAATGCAGCAGAGTCCTTAAATAATGCAATAAAGTCCATAAATAATGCAGCAAAGTCCTTAAATAATTCAGCAGAATGCTGAAATACCGCAGCAGGGTCCTTAAATAATGCAGCAGAGTCCTTAAATAATGCAACAAAGTCCTTAAATAATGCAGCAGGGTCCTTAAATAATGCAACAAAGTCCTTAAATAATGCAGCAGAGTCCTTAAAAAATTCAGCAAAGTCTGTAAATAATGCAGCAGAGTCCTTAAATAATCCAGCCAAGTCCTTAAATAATGCAACAACGTCCTTAAATAATGCAGCAGATTACTGAAATACTGCAGCAGGGTCCTTAAATAATGCAGCAGAGTCCTTAAATAATGCAACAAAGTCCTTAAATAATGCAGCAGAGTCCTTAAATAATGCAACAAAGTCCTTAAATAATGCAGCAGAGTCCTTAAATAATGCAGTAAAGTCCTTAAATAATGAAGCACAGTCCTTAAATAATACAGCCAAGTCCTTAAATAATTCAGCAAAGTCTTTAAATAATGCAATAAAGTCCATAAATAATGCAGCAAAGTCCTTAAATAATGCAGCAGAGTACTGAAATACCGCAGCAGGATCCTTAAATAATGCAGCAGAGTCCTTAAATAATGCAACAAAGTCCTTAAATAATGCAGAACAGTCCTTAAATAATGCAATAAAGTCCTTAAATAATGCAGCAAAGTCCTTAAATATTGCAGCAGAGTCCTTAAATAATGCAACAAAGTCCTTAAATAATGCAACAAAGTCCTTAAATAATGCAGCAGAGTCCTTAAATAATGCAGCACATTCCTTAAATAATGCAGCAGAGTCCTTAAATAATGCAACAAAGTCCTTAAATAATGCAGCAGAGTCCTTAAATAATGCAAGAAAGTCCTTAAATAATGCAGCAAATTCCTTAAATAATGCAGCAAAGTCTTTAAATAATGCAATAAAGTCCTTAAATAATGCAGCAGATTACTGAAATACTGCAGCAGGGTCCTTAAATAATGCAGCAGAGTTCTTAAATAATGCAACAAAGTCCTTAAATAATGCAGCAGAGTCCTTAAATAATGCAACAAAGTCCTTAAATAATGCAGCAGAGTCCTTAAATAATGCAGCAAAGTCCTTAAATAATGCAGCACAGTCCTTAAATAATCCAGCCAAGTCCTTCAATAATGCAGCAAAGTCTTTAAATAATGCAATAAAGTCCATAAATGATGCAGCAAATTCCTTAAATAATGCAGCAGAGTACTCAAATACCGCAGCAGAATCCTTAAATAATGCAACAGAGTCCTTAAATAATGCAACAAAGTCCTTAAATAATGCAGAACAGTCCTTAAATAATGCAATAAAGTCCTTAAATAATGCAGCAAAGTCCTTAAATAATGCAGCAGAGTCCTTAAATAATGCAGCAAAGTCCTTAAATAATGCAACAAAGTCCTTAAATAATGCAGCAGAGTCCTTAAATAATGCAAGAAAGTCCTTAAATAATGCAGCAAATTCCTTAAATAATGCAGCAAAGTCCTTAAATAATGCAGCAGAGTCCTTAAATAATGCAGCACATTCCTTAAATAATACAGCAGAGTCCTTAAATAATCCAGCCAAGTCCTTAAATAATGCAGCAGAGTCCTTAAATAATGCAGAAAAGTCCTTAAATAATGCAGCAGAGTCCTTAAATACTTCAGCATAGTCCTTAAATAATGCAGCAAAGTCCTTGACTAATGCAGCAGAGTCCTTAAATAATGCAACAAAGTCCTTAAATAATGCAGAAGAGTCCTTAAATAATGCAGCAAATTCCTTAAATAATGCAGCAAAGTCCTTCAATAATGCAGCAAAGTCTTTAAATAATGCAATAAAGTCCATAAATGATGCAGCAAATTCCTTAAATAATGCAGCAGAGTACTGAAATACCGCAGCAGAATCCTTAAATAATGCAACAGAGTCCTTAAATAATGCAACAAAGTCCTTAAATAATGCAGAACAGTCCTTAAATAATGCAATAAAGTCCTTAAATAATGCAGCAAAGTCCTTAAATAATGCAGCAGAGTCCTTAAATAATGCAGCAAAGTCCTTAAATAATGCAACAAAGTCCTTAAATAATGCAGCAGAGTCCTTAAATAATGCAAGAAAGTCCTTAAATAATGCAGCAAATTCCTTAAATAATGCAGCAAAGTCCTTAAATAATGCAGCAGAGTCCTTAAATAATGCAAGAAAGTCCTTAAATAATGCAGCAAATTCCATAAATAATGCAGCAGAGTCCTTAAATAATGCAGAAAAGTCCTTAAATAATGCAGCAGAGTCCTTAAATACTGCTGCAGAGTCCTTAAATAATGCAGCAAAGTCCTTAAATACCACAGCAGAGTCCTTAAATAATGCAGCAAAGTATTTAAATAATGCAGCACAGTCCCTAAATAATCCAGCCAAGTCCTTAAATAGTGCAGCAGAGTCCTTAAATAATGCAGAAAAGTCCTTAAATAATGCAGCAGAGTCCTTAAATACTTCTGCATAGTCCTTAAATAATGCAGCAAAGTCCTTGAATAATGCAGCAGAGTCCTTAAATAATGCAACAAAGTCCTTAAATAATGCAGAAGAGTCCTTAAATAATGCAACAAAGTTCTTAAATAATGCAGCAGAGTCCTAAAATACCACAGCAGAGTCCTTAAATAATGCAGCAAAGTCTTTAAATAATGCAACAAAGTCCTTAAATAATGCAGCAGAGACCTTAAATAATGCAGAAGAGTCCTTAAATAATCCAGCCAAGTCCTTAAATAATCCAGCCAAGTCCTTAAATAATGCAGCAGAGTCCTTAAATAATGCAACAAAATCCTTAAATAATGCAGAAGAGTCCTTAAATAATCCAGCCAAGTCCTTAAATCATGCAGCAGGGTCCTTAAATAATCCAGCCAAGTCCTTAAATAATGCAGCAGAGTCCTTAAATAATGCAGCAAAGTCCTTAAATAATGCAGCAGAGTCCTTAAATACTTCAGCATAGTCCTTAAATAATGCAGCAAAGTCCTTGAATAATGCATCAGAGTCCTTAAATAATGCAACAAAGTCCTTAAATAATGCAGAAGAGTCCTTAAATAATGCAACAAAGTCCTTAAATAATGCAGCAGAATCCTTAAATAATGCAACAAAGTACTTAAATAATGCAGCAGAGTCCTTAAATAATGCAGCAGAGTCATTAAATAATGCAGCAGAGTAATGAAATACTGCAGCAGGGTCCTTAAATAATGCAGCAAAGTCCTTAAATAATGCAGCAGAGTCCTTAAATAATCCAGCCAAGTCCTTAAATAATGCAGCAAAGTCCTTAAATAATGCAGCAGAGTACTGAAATACCGCAGCAGGATCCTTAAATAATGCAGCAGAGTCCTTAAATAATGCAACAAAGTCCTTAAATAATGCAGAACAGTCCTTAAATAATGCAATAAAGTCCTTAAATAATGCAGCAAAGTCCTTAAATAATGCAGCAGAGTCCTTAAATAATGCAACAAAGTCCTTAAATAATGCAACAAAGTCCTTAAATAATGCAGCAGAGTCCTTAAATAATGCAACAAAGTACTTAAATAATGCAGAAGAGTCCTTAAATAATGCAACAAAGTACTTATATAATGCAGCAGAGTCCTTAAGTACCGTATCAGAGTCCTTAAATAATGCAGCAAAGTCCTTAAATAATGCAGCAGAGTCCTTAAATAATGCAGCAAAGTCCTTAAATAATGCAACAAAGTCCTTAAATAATGCAGCAGATTACTGAAATACTGCAGCAGGGTCCTTAAATAATGCAGCAGAGTCTTTAAATAATGCAACAAAGTCCTTAAATAATGCAGCAGAGTCCTTAAATAATGCAACAAAGTCCTTAAATAATGCAGCAGAGTCCTTAAATAATGCAGCAGAGTACTGAAATACCGCAGCAGGGTCCTTAAATAATGCAGCAAAGTCGTTAAATAATGAAGTAGAGTCCTTTAATAATGCAACAAAGTCCTTAAATGATGCAGCAGAGTCCTTAAATAATGCAACAAAGTCCTTAAATAATGCAGCAGAGTCCTTAAATAATGCAACAAAGTCCTTAAACAATGCAGCAGAGTCCTTAAATAATGCAGAAGAGTCCTTAAATAATGCAACCAAGACCTTAAATAATGCAGCAGAGTCCTTAAATAATGCAACAAAGTACTTAAATAATGCAGCAGAGTCCTTAAGTACCGTAGCAGAGTCCTTAAATACTGCAGCAAAGTCCTTAAATAAAGCAGCAGAGTCCTTAAATAATGCAGCAAAGTCATTAAATAATGCAGCAGAGTCCTTAAATAATGCAACAAATTCCTTAAATAATGCAGCAGAGTCCTTAAATAATGCAATAAAGTCCATAAATAATGCAGCAAAGTCCTTAAATAATTCAGCAGAGTGCTGAAATACCGCAGCAGGGTCCTTAAATAATGCAGCAGAGTCCTTAAATAATGCAACAAAGTCCTTAAATAATGCAGCAGGGTCCTTAAATAATGCAACAAAGTCCTTAAATAATGCAGCAGAGTCCTTAAAAAATTCAGCAAAGTCTGTAAATAATGCAGCAGAGTCCTTAAATAATCCAGCCAAGTCCTTAAATAATGCAACAACGTCCTTAAATAATGCAGCAGATTACTGAAATACTGCAGCAGGGTCCTTAAATAATGCAGCAGAGTCCTTAAATAATGCAACAAAGTCCTTAAATAATGCAGCAGAGTCCTTAAATAATGCAACAAAGTCCTTAAATAATGCAGCAGAGTCCTTAAATAATGCAGTAAAGTCCTTAAATAATGAAGCACAGTCCTTAAATAATACAGCCAAGTCCTTAAATAATTCAGCAAAGTCTTTAAATAATGCAATAAAGTCCATAAATAATGCAGCAAAGTCCTTAAATAATGCAGCAGAGTACTGAAATACCGCAGCAGGATCCTTAAATAATGCAGCAGAGTCCTTAAATAATGCAACAAAGTCCTTAAATAATGCAGAACAGTCCTTAAATAATGCAGCAAAGTCCTTAAATAATGCAGCAGAGTCCTTAAATACTTCAGCATAGTCCTTAAATAATGCAGCAAAGTCCTTGAATAATGCATCAGAGTCCTTAAATAATGCAACAAAGTCCTTAAATAATGCAGAAGAGTCCTTAAATAATGCAACAAAGTCCTTAAATAATGAAGCAGAATCCTTAAATAATGCAACAAAGTACTTAAATAATGCAGCAGAGTCCTTAAATAATGCAGCAGAGTCATTAAATAATGCAGCAGAGTAATGAAATACTGCAGCAGGGTCCTTAAATAATGCAGCAAAGTCCTTAAATAATGCAGCAGAGTCCTTAAATAATCCAGCCAAGTCCTTAAATAATGCAGCAAAGTCCTTAAATAATGCAGCAGAGTACTGAAATACCGCAGCAGGATCCTTAAATAATGCAGCAGAGTCCTTAAATAATGCAACAAAGTCCTTAAATAATGCAGAACAGTCCTTAAATAATGCAATAAAGTCCTTAAATAATGCAGCAAAGTCCTTAAATAATGCAGCAGAGTACTGAAATACCGCAGCAGAATCCTTAAATAATGCAACAGAGTCCTTAAATAATGCAACAAAGTCCTTAAATAATGCAGAACAGTCCTTAAATAATGCAATAAAGTCCTTAAATAATGCAGCAAAGTCCTTAAATAATGCAGCAGAGTCCTTAAATAATGCAGCAAAGTCCTTAAATAATGCAACAAAGTCCTTAAATAATGCAGCAGAGTCCTTAAATAATGCAAGAAAGTCCTTAAATAATGCAGCAAAGTCTTTAAATAATGCAACAAAGTCCTTAAATAATGCAGCAGAGACCTTAAATAATGCAGAAGAGTCCTTAAATAATCCAGCCAAGTCCTTAAATAATCCAGCCAAGTCCTTAAATAATGCAGCAGAGTCCTTAAATAATGCAACAAAATCCTTAAATAATGCAGAAGAGTCCTTAAATAATCCAGCCAAGTCCTTAAATCATGCAGCAGGGTCCTTAAATAATCCAGCCAAGTCCTTAAATAATGCAGCAGAGTCCTTAAATAATGCAGCAAAGTCCTTAAATAATGCAGCAGAGTCCTTAAATACTTCAGCATAGTCCTTAAATAATGCAGCAAAGTCCTTGAATAATGCATCAGAGGCCTTAAATAATGCAACAAAGTCCTTAAATAATGCAGAAGAGTCCTTAAATAATGCAACAAAGTCCTTAAATAATGCAGCAGAATCCTTAAATAATGCAACAAAGTACTTAAATAATGCAGCAGAGTCCTTAAATAATGCAGCAGAGTCATTAAATAATGCAGCAGAGTAATGAAATACTGCAGCAGGGTCCTTAAATAATGCAGCAAAGTCCTTAAATAATGCAGCAGAGTCCTTAAATAATCCAGCCAAGTCCTTAAATAATGCAGCAAAGTCCTTAAATAATGCAGCAGAGTACTGAAATACCGCAGCAGGATCCTTAAATAATGCAGCAGAGTCCTTAAATAATGCAACAAAGTCCTTAAATAATGCAGAACAGTCCTTAAATAATGCAATAAAGTCCTTAAATAATGCAGCAAAGTCCTTAAATAATGCAGCAGAGTCCTTAAATAATGCAACAAAGTCCTTAAATAATGCAACAAAGTCCTTAAATAATGCAGCAGAGTCCTTAAATAATGCAACAAAGTACTTAAATAATGCAGAAGAGTCCTTAAATAATGCAACAAAGTACTTATATAATGCAGCAGAGTCCTTAAGTACCGTATCAGAGTCCTTAAATAATGCAGCAAAGTCCTTAAATAATGCAGCAGAGTCCTTAAATAATGCAGCAAAGTCCTTAAATAATGCAACAAAGTCCTTAAATAATGCAGCAGATTACTGAAATACTGCAGCAGGGTCCTTAAATAATGCAGCAGAGTCTTTAAATAATGCAACAAAGTCCTTAAATAATGCAGCAGAGTCCTTAAATAATGCAACAAAGTCCTTAAATAATGCAGCAGAGTCCTTAAATAATGCAGCAGAGTACTGAAATACCGCAGCAGGGTCCTTAAATAATGCAGCAAAGTCGTTAAATAATGAAGTAGAGTCCTTTAATAATGCAACAAAGTCCTTAAATGATGCAGCAGAGTCCTTAAATAATGCAACAAAGTCCTTAAATAATGCAGCAGAGTCCTTAAATAATGCAACAAAGTCCTTAAACAATGCAGCAGAGTCCTTAAATAATGCAGAAGAGTCCTTAAATAATGCAACCAAGACCTTAAATAATGCAGCAGAGTCCTTAAATAATGCAACAAAGTACTTAAATAATGCAGCAGAGTCCTTAAGTACCGTAGCAGAGTCCTTAAATACTGCAGCAAAGTCCTTAAATAAAGCAGCAGAGTCCTTAAATAATGCAGCAAAGTCATTAAATAATGCAGCAGAGTCCTTAAATAATGCAACAAATTCCTTAAATAATGCAGCAGAGTCCTTAAATAATGCAATAAAGTCCATAAATAATGCAGCAAAGTCCTTAAATAATTCAGCAGAGTGCTGAAATACCGCAGCAGGGTCCTTAAATAATGCAGCAGAGTCCTTAAATAATGCAACAAAGTCCTTAAATAATGCAGCAGGGTCCTTAAATAATGCAACAAAGTCCTTAAATAATGCAGCAGAGTCCTTAAAAAATTCAGCAAAGTCTGTAAATAATGCAGCAGAGTCCTTAAATAATCCAGCCAAGTCCTTAAATAATGCAACAACGTCCTTAAATAATGCAGCAGATTACTGAAATACTGCAGCAGGGTCCTTAAATAATGCAGCAGAGTCCTTAAATAATGCAACAAAGTCCTTAAATAATGCAGCAGAGTCCTTAAATAATGCAACAAAGTCCTTAAATAATGCAGCAGAGTCCTTAAATAATGCAGTAAAGTCCTTAAATAATGAAGCACAGTCCTTAAATAATACAGCCAAGTCCTTAAATAATTCAGCAAAGTCTTTAAATAATGCAATAAAGTCCATAAATAATGCAGCAAAGTCCTTAAATAATGCAGCAGAGTACTGAAATACCGCAGCAGGATCCTTAAATAATGCAGCAGAGTCCTTAAATAATGCAACAAAGTCCTTAAATAATGCAGAACAGTCCTTAAATAATGCAATAAAGTCCTTAAATAATGCAGCAAAGTCCTTAAATATTGCAGCAGAGTCCTTAAATAATGCAACAAAGTCCTTAAATAATGCAACAAAGTCCTTAAATAATGCAGCAGAGTCCTTAAATAATGCAGCACATTCCTTAAATAATGCAGCAGAGTCCTTAAATAATGCAACAAAGTCCTTAAATAATGCAGCAGAGTCCTTAAATAATGCAAGAAAGTCCTTAAATAATGCAGCAAATTCCTTAAATAATGCAGCAAAGTCTTTAAATAATGCAATAAAGTCCTTAAATAATGCAGCAGATTACTGAAATACTGCAGCAGGGTCCTTAAATAATGCAGCAGAGTTCTTAAATAATGCAACAAAGTCCTTAAATAATGCAGCAGAGTCCTTAAATAATGCAACAAAGTCCTTAAATAATGCAGCAGAGTCCTTAAATAATGCAGCAAAGTCCTTAAATAATGCAGCACAGTCCTTAAATAATCCAGCCAAGTCCTTCAATAATGCAGCAAAGTCTTTAAATAATGCAATAAAGTCCATAAATGATGCAGCAAATTCCTTAAATAATGCAGCAGAGTACTCAAATACCGCAGCAGAATCCTTAAATAATGCAACAGAGTCCTTAAATAATGCAACAAAGTCCTTAAATAATGCAGAACAGTCCTTAAATAATGCAATAAAGTCCTTAAATAATGCAGCAAAGTCCTTAAATAATGCAGCAGAGTCCTTAAATAATGCAGCAAAGTCCTTAAATAATGCAACAAAGTCCTTAAATAATGCAGCAGAGTCCTTAAATAATGCAAGAAAGTCCTTAAATAATGCAGCAAATTCCTTAAATAATGCAGCAAAGTCCTTAAATAATGCAGCAGAGTCCTTAAATAATGCAGCACATTCCTTAAATAATACAGCAGAGTCCTTAAATAATCCAGCCAAGTCCTTAAATAATGCAGCAGAGTCCTTAAATAATGCAGAAAAGTCCTTAAATAATGCAGCAGAGTCCTTAAATACTTCAGCATAGTCCTTAAATAATGCAGCAAAGTCCTTGACTAATGCAGCAGAGTCCTTAAATAATGCAACAAAGTCCTTAAATAATGCAGAAGAGTCCTTAAATAATGCAGCAAATTCCTTAAATAATGCAGCAAAGTCCTTCAATAATGCAGCAAAGTCTTTAAATAATGCAATAAAGTCCATAAATGATGCAGCAAATTCCTTAAATAATGCAGCAGAGTACTGAAATACCGCAGCAGAATCCTTAAATAATGCAACAGAGTCCTTAAATAATGCAACAAAGTCCTTAAATAATGCAGAACAGTCCTTAAATAATGCAATAAAGTCCTTAAATAATGCAGCAAAGTCCTTAAATAATGCAGCAGAGTCCTTAAATAATGCAGCAAAGTCCTTAAATAATGCAACAAAGTCCTTAAATAATGCAGCAGAGTCCTTAAATAATGCAAGAAAGTCCTTAAATAATGCAGCAAATTCCTTAAATAATGCAGCAAAGTCCTTAAATAATGCAGCAGAGTCCTTAAATAATGCAAGAAAGTCCTTAAATAATGCAGCAAATTCCTTAAATAATGCAGCAAAGTCCTTAAATAATGCAGCAGAGTCCTTAAATAATGCAGCACATTCCTTAAATAATACAGCAGAGTCCTTAAATAATCCAGCCAAGTCCTTAAATAATGCAGCAGAGTCCTTAAATAATGCAGAAAAGTCCTTAAATAATGCAGCAGAGTCCTTAAATACTGCTGCAGAGTCCTTAAATAATGCAGCAAAGTCCTTAAATACCACAGCAGAGTCCTTAAATAATGCAGCAAAGTATTTAAATAATGCAGCACAGTCCCTAAATAATCCAGCCAAGTCCTTAAATAATGCAGCAGAGTCCTTAAATAATGCAGAAAAGTCCTTAAATAATGCAGCAGAGTCCTTAAATACTTCTGCATAGTCCTTAAATAATGCAGCAAAGTCCTTGAATAATGCAGCAGAGTCCTTAAATAATGCAACAAAGTCCTTAAATAATGCAGAAGAGTCCTTAAATAATGCAACAAAGTTCTTAAATAATGCAGCAGAGTCCTAAAATACCACAGCAGAGTCCTTAAATAATGCAGCAAAGTCTTTAAATAATGCAACAAAGTCCTTAAATAATGCAGCAGAGACCTTAAATAATGCAGAAGAGTCCTTAAATAATCCAGCCAAGTCCTTAAATAATCCAGCCAAGTCCTTAAATAATGCAGCAGAGTCCTTAAATAATGCAACAAAATCCTTAAATAATGCAGAAGAGTCCTTAAATAATCCAGCCAAGTCCTTAAATCATGCAGCAGGGTCCTTAAATAATCCAGCCAAGTCCTTAAATAATGCAGCAGAGTCCTTAAATAATGCAGCAAAGTCCTTAAATAATGCAGCAGAGTCCTTAAATACTTCAGCATAGTCCTTAAATAATGCAGCAAAGTCCTTGAATAATGCATCAGAGTCCTTAAATAATGCAACAAAGTCCTTAAATAATGCAGAAGAGTCCTTAAATAATGCAACAAAGTCCTTAAATAATGAAGCAGAATCCTTAAATAATGCAACAAAGTACTTAAATAATGCAGCAGAGTCCTTAAATAATGCAGCAGAGTCATTAAATAATGCAGCAGAGTAATGAAATACTGCAGCAGGGTCCTTAAATAATGCAGCAAAGTCCTTAAATAATGCAGCAGAGTCCTTAAATAATCCAGCCAAGTCCTTAAATAATGCAGCAAAGTCCTTAAATAATGCAGCAGAGTACTGAAATACCGCAGCAGGATCCTTAAATAATGCAGCAGAGTCCTTAAATAATGCAACAAAGTCCTTAAATAATGCAGAACAGTCCTTAAATAATGCAATAAAGTCCTTAAATAATGCAGCAAAGTCCTTAAATAATGCAGCAGAGTACTGAAATACCGCAGCAGAATCCTTAAATAATGCAACAGAGTCCTTAAATAATGCAACAAAGTCCTTAAATAATGCAGAACAGTCCTTAAATAATGCAATAAAGTCCTTAAATAATGCAGCAAAGTCCTTAAATAATGCAGCAGAGTCCTTAAATAATGCAGCAAAGTCCTTAAATAATGCAACAAAGTCCTTAAATAATGCAGCAGAGTCCTTAAATAATGCAAGAAAGTCCTTAAATAATGCAGCAAATTCCTTAAATAATGCAGCAAAGTCCTTAAATAAAGCAGCAGAGTCCTTAAATAATGCAGCACATTCCTTAAATAATACAGCAGAGTCCTTAAATAATCCAGCCAAGTCCTTAAATAATGCAGCAGAGTCCTTAAATAATGCAGAAAAGTCCTTAAATAATGCAGCAGAGTCCTTAAATACTGCTGCAGAGTCCTTAAATAATGCAGCAAAGTCCTTAAATACCACAGCAGAGTCCTTAAATAATGCAGCAAAGTATTTAAATAATGCAGCACAGTCCCTAAATAATCCAGCCAAGTCCTTAAATAATGCAGCAGAGTCCTTAAATAATGCAGAAAAGTCCTTAAATAATGCAGCAGAGTCCTTAAATACTTCTGCATAGTCCTTAAATAATGCAGCAAAGTCCTTGAATAATGCAGCAGAGTCCTTAAATAATGCAACAAAGTCCTTAAATAATGCAGAAGAGTCCTTAAATAATGCAACAAAGTTCTTAAATAATGCAGCAGAGTCCTAAAATACCACAGCAGAGTCCTTAAATAATGCAGCAAAGTCTTTAAATAATGCAACAAAGTCCTTAAATAATGCAGCAGAGACCTTAAATAATGCAGAAGAGTCCTTAAATAATCCAGCCAAGTCCTTAAATAATCCAGCCAAGTCCTTAAATAATGCAGCAGAGTCCTTAAATAATGCAACAAAATCCTTAAATAATGCAGAAGAGTCCTTAAATAATCCAGCCAAGTCCTTAAATCATGCAGCAGGGTCCTTAAATAATCCAGCCAAGTCCTTAAATAATGCAGCAGAGTCCTTAAATAATGCAGCAAAGTCCTTAAATAATGCAGCAGAGTCCTTAAATACTTCAGCATAGTCCTTAAATAATGCAGCAAAGTCCTTGAATAATGCATCAGAGTCCTTAAATAATGCAACAAAGTCCTTAAATAATGCAGAAGAGTCCTTAAATAATGCAACAAAGTCCTTAAATAATGCAGCAGAATCCTTAAATAATGCAACAAAGTACTTAAATAATGCAGCAGAGTCCTTAAATAATGCAGCAGAGTCATTAAATAATGCAGCAGAGTAATGAAATACTGCAGCAGGGTCCTTAAATAATGCAGCAAAGTCCTTAAATAATGCAGCAGAGTCCTTAAATAATCCAGCCAAGTCCTTAAATAATGCAGCAAAGTCCTTAAATAATGCAGCAGAGTACTGAAATACCGCAGCAGGATCCTTAAATAATGCAGCAGAGTCCTTAAATAATGCAACAAAGTCCTTAAATAATGCAGAACAGTCCTTAAATAATGCAATAAAGTCCTTAAATAATGCAGCAAAGTCCTTAAATAATGCAGCAGAGTCCTTAAATAATGCAACAAAGTCCTTAAATAATGCAACAAAGTCCTTAAATAATGCAGCAGAGTCGTTAAATAATGCAACAAAGTACTTAAATAATGCAGAAGAGTCCTTAAATAATGCAACAAAGTACTTATATAATGCAGCAGAGTCCTTAAGTACCGTATCAGAGTCCTTAAATAATGCAGCAAAGTCCTTAAATAATGCAGCAGAGTCCTTAAATAATGCAGCAAAGTCCTTAAATAATGCAACAAAGTCCTTAAATAATGCAGCAGATTACTGAAATACTGCAGCAGGGTCCTTAAATAATGCAGCAGAGTCTTTAAATAATGCAACAAAGTCCTTAAATAATGCAGCAGAGTCCTTAAATAATGCAACAAAGTCCTTAAATAATGCAGCAGAGTCCTTAAATAATGCAGCAGAGTACTGAAATACCGCAGCAGGGTCCTTAAATAATGCAGCAAAGTCGTTAAATAATGAAGTAGAGTCCTTTAATAATGCAACAAAGTCCTTAAATGATGCAGCAGAGTCCTTAAATAATGCAACAAAGTCCTTAAATAATGCAGCAGAGTCCTTAAATAATGCAACAAAGTCCTTAAACAATGCAGCAGAGTCCTTAAATAATGCAGAAGAATCCTTAAATAATGCAACCAAGACCTTAAATAATGCAGCAGAGTCCTTAAATAATGCAACAAAGTACTTAAATAATGCAGCAGAGTCCTTAAGTACCGTAGCAGAGTCCTTAAATACTGCAGCAAAGTCCTTAAATAAAGCAGCAGAGTCCTTAAATAATGCAGCAAAGTCATTAAATAATGCAGCAGAGTCCTTAAATAATGCAACAAATTCCTTAAATAATGCAGCAGAGTCCTTAAATAATGCAATAAAGTCCATAAATAATGCAGCAAAGTCCTTAAATAATTCAGCAGAGTGCTGAAATACCGCAGCAGGGTCCTTAAATAATGCAGCAGAGTCCTTAAATAATGCAACAAAGTCCTTAAATAATGCAGCAGGGTCCTTAAATAATGCAACAAAGTCCTTAAATAATGCAGCAGAGTCCTTAAAAAATTCAGCAAAGTCTGTAAATAATGCAGCAGAGTCCTTAAATAATCCAGCCAAGTCCTTAAATAATGCAACAACGTCCTTAAATAATGCAGCAGATTACTGAAATACTGCAGCAGGGTCCTTAAATAATGCAGCAGAGTCCTTAAATAATGCAACAAAGTCCTTAAATAATGCAGCAGAGTCCTTAAATAATGCAACAAAGTCCTTAAATAATGCAGCAGAGTCCTTAAATAATGCAGTAAAGTCCTTAAATAATGAAGCACAGTCCTTAAATAATACAGCCAAGTCCTTAAATAATTCAGCAAAGTCTTTAAATAATGCAATAAAGTCCATAAATAATGCAGCAAAGTCCTTAAATAATGCAGCAGAGTACTGAAATACCGCAGCAGGATCCTTAAATAATGCAGCAGAGTCCTTAAATAATGCAACAAAGTCCTTAAATAATGCAGAACAGTCCTTAAATAATGCAATAAAGTACTTAAATAATGCAGCAAAGTCCTTAAATATTGCAGCAGAGTCCTTAAATAATGCAACAAAGTCCTTAAATAATGCAACAAAGTCCTTAAATAATGCAGCAGAGTCCTTAAATAATGCAGCACATTCCTTAAATAATGCAGCAGAGTCCTTAAATAATGCAACAAAGTCCTTAAATAATGCAGCAGAGTCCTTAAATAATGCAACAAAGTCCTTAAATAATGCAGCAGAGTCCTTAAATAATGCAACAAAGTCCTTAAACAATGCAGCAGAGTCCTTAAATAATGCAGAAGAGTCCTTAAATAATGCAACCAAGACCTTAAATAATGCAGCAGAGTCCTTAAATAATTCAACAAAGTACTTAAATAATGCAGCAGAGTCCTTAAGTACCGTAGCAGAGTCCTTAAATACTGCAGCAAAGTCCTTAAATAAAGCAGCAGAGTCCTTAAATAATGCAGCAAAGTCATTAAATAATGCAGCAGAGTCCTTAAATAATGCAACAAATTCCTTAAATAATGCAGCAGAGTCCTTAAATAATGCAATAAAGTCCATAAATAATGCAGCAAAGTCCTTAAATAATTCAGCAGAGTGCTGAAATACCGCAGCAGGGTCCTTAAATAATGCAGCAGAGTCCTTAAATAATGCAACAAAGTCCTTAAATAATGCAGCAGGGTCCTTAAATAATGCAACAAAGTCCTTAAATAATGCAGCAGAGTCCTTAAAAAATTCAGCAAAGTCTGTAAATAATGCAGCAGAGTCCTTAAATAATCCAGCCAAGTCCTTAAATAATGCAACAACGTCCTTAAATAATGCAGCAGATTACTGAAATACTGCAGCAGGGTCCTTAAATAATGCAGCAGAGTCCTTAAATAATGCAACAAAGTCCTTAAATAATGCAGCAGAGTCCTTAAATAATGCAACAAAGTCCTTAAATAATGCAGCAGAGTCCTTAAATAATGCAGTAAAGTCCTTAAATAATGCAGCACAGTCCTTAAATAATACAGCCAAGTCCTTAAATAATGCAGCAAAGTATTTAAATAATGCAATAAAGTCCATAAATAATGCAGCAAATTCATTAAATAATGCAGCAGAGTACTGAAATACCGCAGCAGGATCCTTAAATAATGCAGCAGAGTCCTTAAATAATGCAACAAAGTCCTTAAATAATGCAGAAGAGTCCTTAAATAATGCAACAAAGTCCTTAAATAATGCAGCAGAATCCTTAAATAATGCAACAAAGTACTTAAATAATGCAGCAGAGTCCTTAAATAATGCAGCAGAGTCATTAAATAATGCAGCAGAGTAATGAAATACTGCAGCAGGGTCCTTAAATAATGCAGCAAAGTCCTTAAATAATGCAGCAGAGTCCTTAAATAATCCAGCCAAGTCCTTAAATAATGCAGCAAAGTCCTTAAATAATGCAGCAGAGTACTGAAATACCGCAGCAGGATCCTTAAATAATGCAGCAGAGTCCTTAAATAATGCAACAAAGTCCTTAAATAATGCAGAACAGTCCTTAAATAATGCAATAAAGTCCTTAAATAATGCAGCAAAGTCCTTAAATAATGCAGCAGAGTCCTTAAATAATGCAACAAAGTCCTTAAATAATGCAACAAAGTCCTTAAATAATGCAGCAGAGTCCTTAAATAATGCAACAAAGTACTTAAATAATGCAGAAGAGTCCTTAAATAATGCAACAAAGTACTTATATAATGCAGCAGAGTCCTTAAGTACCGTATCAGAGTCCTTAAATAATGCAGCAAAGTCCTTAAATAATGCAGCAGAGTCCTTAAATAATGCAGCAAAGTCCTTAAATAATGCAACAAAGTCCTTAAATAATGCAGCAGATTACTGAAATACTGCAGCAGGGTCCTTAAATAATGCAGCAGAGTCTTTAAATAATGCAACAAAGTCCTTAAATAATGCAGCAGAGTCCTTAAATAATGCAACAAAGTCCTTAAATAATGCAGCAGAGTCCTTAAATAATGCAGCAGAGTACTGAAATACCGCAGCAGGGTCCTTAAATAATGCAGCAAAGTCGTTAAATAATGAAGTAGAGTCCTTTAATAATGCAACAAAGTCCTTAAATGATGCAGCAGAGTCCTTAAATAATGCAACAAAGTCCTTAAATAATGCAGCAGAGTCCTTAAATAATGCAACAAAGTCCTTAAACAATGCAGCAGAGTCCTTAAATAATGCAGAAGAGTCCTTAAATAATGCAACCAAGACCTTAAATAATGCAGCAGAGTCCTTAAATAATGCAACAAAGTACTTAAATAATGCAGCAGAGTCCTTAAGTACCGTAGCAGAGTCCTTAAATACTGCAGCAAAGTCCTTAAATAAAGCAGCAGAGTCCTTAAATAATGCAGCAAAGTCATTAAATAATGCAGCAGAGTCCTTAAATAATGCAACAAATTCCTTAAATAATGCAGCAGAGTCCTTAAATAATGCAATAAAGTCCATAAATAATGCAGCAAAGTCCTTAAATAATTCAGCAGAGTGCTGAAATACCGCAGCAGGGTCCTTAAATAATGCAGCAGAGTCCTTAAATAATGCAACAAAGTCCTTAAATAATGCAGCAGGGTCCTTAAATAATGCAACAAAGTCCTTAAATAATGCAGCAGAGTCCTTAAAAAATTCAGCAAAGTCTGTAAATAATGCAGCAGAGTCCTTAAATAATCCAGCCAAGTCCTTAAATAATGCAACAACGTCCTTAAATAATGCAGCAGATTACTGAAATACTGCAGCAGGGTCCTTAAATAATGCAGCAGAGTCCTTAAATAATGCAACAAAGTCCTTAAATAATGCAGCAGAGTCCTTAAATAATGCAACAAAGTCCTTAAATAATGCAGCAGAGTCCTTAAATAATGCAGTAAAGTCCTTAAATAATGCAGCACAGTCCTTAAATAATACAGCCAAGTCCTTAAATAATTCAGCAAAGTCTTTAAATAATGCAATAAAGTCCATAAATAATGCAGCAAAGTCCTTAAATAATGCAGCAGAGTACTGACATACCGCAGCAGGATCCTTAAATAATGCAGCAGAGTCCTTAAATAATGCAACAAAGTCCTTAAATAATGCAGAACAGTCCTTAAATAATGCAATAAAGTCCTTAAATAATGCAGCAAAGTCCTTAAATATTGCAGCAGAGTCCTTAAATAATGCAACAAAGTCCTTAAATAATGCAACAAAGTCCTTAAATAATGCAGCAGAGTCCTTAAATAATGCAGCACATTCCTTAAATAATGCAGCAGAGTCCTTAAATAATGCAACAAAGTCCTTAAATAATGCAGCAGAGTCCTTAAATAATGCAAGAAAGTCCTTAAATAATGCAGCAAATTCCTTAAATAATGCAGCAAAGTCTTTAAATAATGCAATAAAGTCCTTAAATAATGCAGCAGATTACTGAAATACTGCAGCAGGGTCCTTAAATAATGCAGCAGAGTTCTTAAATAATGCAACAAAGTCCTTAAATAATGCAGCAGAGTCCTTAAATAATGCAACAAAGTCCTTAAATAATGCAGCAGAGTCCTTAAATAATGCAGCAAAGTCCTTAAATAATGCAGCACAGTCCTTAAATAATCCAGCCAAGTCCTTCAATAATGCAGCAAAGTCTTTAAATAATGCAATAAAGTCCATAAATGATGCAGCAAATTCCTTAAATAATGCAGCAGGGTACTGAAATACCGCAGCAGAATCCTTAAATAATGCAACAGAGTCCTTAAATAATGCAACAAAGTCCTTAAATAATGCAGAACAGTCCTTAAATAATGCAATAAAGTCCTTAAATAATGCAGCAAAGTCCTTAAATAATGCAGCAGAGTCCTTAAATAATGCAGCAAAGTCCTTAAATAATGCAACAAAGTCCTTAAATAATGCAGCAGAGTCCTTAAATAATGCAGCAGAGTACTGAAATACCGCAGCAGGGTCCTTAAATAATGCAGCAAAGTCGTTAAATAATGAAGTAGAGTCCTTTAATAATGCAACAAAGTCCTTAAATGATGCAGCAGAGTCCTTAAATAATGCAACAAAGTCCTTAAATAATGCAGCAGAGTCCTTAAATAATGCAACAAAGTCCTTAAACAATGCAGCAGAGTCCTTAAATAATGCAGAAGAGTCCTTAAATAATGCAACCAAGACCTTAAATAATGCAGCAGAGTCCTTAAATAATGCAACAAAGTACTTAAATAATGCAGCAGAGTCCTTAAATAATGCAACAAAGTACTTAAATAATGCAGAAGAGTCCTTAAATAATGCAACAAAGTACTTATATAATGCAGCAGAGTCCTTAAGTACCGTATCAGAGTCCTTAAATAATGCAGCAAAGTCCTTAAATTATGCAGCAGAGTCCTTAAATAATGCAGCAAAGTCCTTAAATAATGCAACAAAGTCCTTAAATAATGCAGCAGATTACTGAAATACTGCAGCAGGGTCCTTAAATAATGCAGCAGAGTCTTTAAATAATGCAACAAAGTCCTTAAATAATGCAGCAGAGTCCTTAAATAATGCAACAAAGTCCTTAAATAATGCAGCAGAGTCCTTAAATAATGCAGCAGAGTACTGAAATACCGCAGCAGGGTCCTTAAATAATGCAGCAAAGTCGTTAAATAATGAAGTAGAGTCCTTTAATAATGCAACAAAGTCCTTAAATGATGCAGCAGAGTCCTTAAATAATGCAACAAAGTCCTTAAATAATGCAGCAGAGTCCTTAAATAATGCAACAAAGTCCTTAAACAATGCAGCAGAGTCCTTAAATAATGCAGAAGAGTCCTTAAATAATGCAACCAAGACCTTAAATAATGCAGCAGAGTCCTTAAATAATGCAACAAAGTACTTAAATAATGCAGCAGAGTCCTTAAGTACCGTAGCAGAGTCCTTAAATACTGCAGCAAAGTCCTTAAATAAAGCAGCAGAGTCCTTAAATAATGCAGCAAAGTCATTAAATAATGCAGCAGAGTCCTTAAATAATGCAACAAATTCCTTAAATAATGCAGCAGAGTCCTTAAATAATGCAATAAAGTCCATAAATAATGCAGCAAAGTCCTTAAATAATTCAGCAGAGTGCTGAAATACCGCAGCAGGGTCCTTAAATAATGCAGCAGAGTCCTTAAATAATGCAACAAAGTCCTTAAATAATGCAGCAGGGTCCTTAAATAATGCAACAAAGTCCTTAAATAATGCAGCAGAGTCCTTAAAAAATTCAGCAAAGTCTGTAAATAATGCAGCAGAGTCCTTAAATAATCCAGCCAAGTCCTTAAATAATGCAACAACGTCCTTAAATAATGCAGCAGATTACTGAAATACTGCAGCAGGGTCCTTAAATAATGCAGCAGAGTCCTTAAATAATGCAACAAAGTCCTTAAATAATGCAGCAGAGTCCTTAAATAATGCAACAAAGTCCTTAAATAATGCAGCAGAGTCCTTAAATAATGCAGTAAAGTCCTTAAATAATGAAGCACAGTCCTTAAATAATACAGCCAAGTCCTTAAATAATTCAGCAAAGTCTTTAAATAATGCAATAAAGTCCATAAATAATGCAGCAAAGTCCTTAAATAATGCAGCAGAGTACTGAAATACCGCAGCAGGATCCTTAAATAATGCAGCAGAGTCCTTAAATAATGCAACAAAGTCCTTAAATAATGCAGAACAGTCCTTAAATAATGCAATAAAGTCTTTAAATAATGCAGCAAAGTCCTTAAATATTGCAGCAGAGTCCTTAAATAATGCAACAAAGTCCTTAAATAATGCAACAAAGTCCTTAAATAATGCAGCAGAGTCCTTAAATAATGCAGCACATTCCTTAAATAATGCAGCAGAGTCCTTAAATAATGCAACAAAGTCCTTAAATAATGCAGCAGAGTCCTTAAATAATGCAAGAAAGTCCTTAAATAATGCAGCAAATTCCTTAAATAATGCAGCAAAGTCTTTAAATAATGCAATAAAGTCCTTAAATAATGCAGCAGATTACTGAAATACTGCAGCAGGGTCCTTAAATAATGCAGCAGAGTTCTTAAATAATGCAACAAAGTCCTTAAATAATGCAGCAGAGTCCTTAAATAATGCAACAAAGTCCTTAAATAATGCAGCAGAGTCCTTAAATAATGCAGCAAAGTCCTTAAATAATGCAGCACAGTCCTTAAATAATCCAGCCAAGTCCTTCAATAATGCAGCAAAGTCTTTAAATAATGCAATAAAGTCCATAAATGATGCAGCAAATTCCTTAAATAATGCAGCAGAGTACTGAAATACCGCAGCAGAATCCTTAAATAATGCAACAGAGTCCTTAAATAATGCAACAAAGTCCTTAAATAATGCAGAACAGTCCTTAAATAATGCAATAAAGTCCTTAAATAATGCAGCAAAGTCCTTAAATAATGCAGCAGAGTCCTTAAATAATGCAGCAAAGTCCTTAAATAATGCAACAAAGTCCTTAAATAATGCAGCAGAGTCCTTAAATAATGCAAGAAAGTCCTTAAATAATGCAGCAAATTCCTTAAATAATGCAGCAAAGTCCTTAAATAATGCAGCAGAGTCCTTAAATAATGCAGCACATTCCTTAAATAATACAGCAGAGTCCTTAAATAATCCAGCCAAGTCCTTAAATAATGCAGCAGAGTCCTTAAATAATGCAGAAAAGTCCTTAAATAATGCAGCAGAGTCCTTAAATACTTCAGCATAGTCCTTAAATAATGCAGCAAAGTCCTTGACTAATGCAGCAGAGTCCTTAAATAATGCAACAAAGTCCTTAAATAATGCAGAAGAGTCCTTAAATAATGCAGCAAATTCCTTAAATAATGCAGCAAAGTCCTTCAATAATGCAGCAAAGTCTTTAAATAATGCAATAAAGTCCATAAATGATGCAGCAAATTCCTTAAATAATGCAGCAGAGTACTGAAATACCGCAGCAGAATCCTTAAATAATGCAACAGAGTCCTTAAATAATGCAACAAAGTCCTTAAATAATGCAGAACAGTCCTTAAATAATGCAATAAAGTCCTTAAATAATGCAGCAAAGTCCTTAAATAATGCAGCAGAGTCCTTAAATAATGCAGCAAAGTCCTTAAATAATGCAACAAAGTCCTTAAATAATGCAGCAGAGTCCTTAAATAATGCAAGAAAGTCCTTAAATAATGCAGCAAATTCCTTAAATAATGCAGCAAAGTCCTTAAATAATGCAGCAGAGTCCTTAAATAATGCAGCACATTCCTTAAATAATACAGCAGAGTCCTTAAATAATCCAGCCAAGTCCTTAAATAATGCAGCAGAGTCCTTAAATAATGCAGAAAAGTCCTTAAATAATGCAGCAGAGTCCTTAAATACTGCTGCAGAGTCCTTAAATAATGCAGCAAAGTCCTTAAATACCACAGCAGAGTCCTTAAATAATGCAGCAAAGTATTTAAATAATGCAGCACAGTCCCTAAATAATCCAGCCAAGTCCTTAAATAATGCAGCAGAGTCCTTAAATAATGCAGAAAAGTCCTTAAATAATGCAGCAGAGTCCTTAAATACTTCTGCATAGTCCTTAAATAATGCAGCAAAGTCCTTGAATAATGCAGCAGAGTCCTTAAATAATGCAACAAAGTCCTTAAATAATGCAGAAGAGTCCTTAAATAATGCAACAAAGTTCTTAAATAATGCAGCAGAGTCCTAAAATACCACAGCAGAGTCCTTAAATAATGCAGCAAAGTCTTTAAATAATGCAACAAAGTCCTTAAATAATGCAGCAGAGACCTTAAATAATGCAGAAGAGTCCTTAAATAATCCAGCCAAGTCCTTAAATAATCCAGCCAAGTCCTTAAATAATGCAGCAGAGTCCTTAAATAATGCAACAAAATCCTTAAATAATGCAGAAGAGTCCTTAAATAATCCAGCCAAGTCCTTAAATCATGCAGCAGGGTCCTTAAATAATCCAGCCAAGTCCTTAAATAATGCAGCAGTGTCCTTAAATAATGCAGCAAAGTCCTTAAATAATGCAGCAGAGTCCTTAAATACTTCAGCATAGTCCTTAAATAATGCAGCAAAGTCCTTGAATAATGCATCAGAGTCCTTAAATAATGCAACAAAGTCCTTAAATAATGCAGAAGAGTCCTTAAATAATGCAACAAAGTCCTTAAATAATGCAGCAGAATCCTTAAATAATGCAACAAAGTACTTAAATAATGCAGCAGAGTCCTTAAATAATGCAGCAGAGTAATGAAATACTGCAGCAGGGTCCTTAAATAATGCAGCAAAGTCCTTAAATAATGCAGCAGAGTCCTTAAATAATCCAGCCAAGTCCTTAAATAATGCAGCAAAGTCCTTAAATAATGCAGCAGAGTACTGAAATACCGCAGCAGGATCCTTAAATAATGCAGCAGAGTCCTTAAATAATGCAACAAAGTCCTTAAATAATGCAGAACAGTCCTTAAATAATGCAATAAAGTCCTTAAATAATGCAGCAAAGTCCTTAAATAATGCAGCAGAGTCCTTAAATAATGCAACAAAGTCCTTAAATAATGCAACAAAGTCCTTAAATAATGCAGCAGAGTCCTTAAATAATGCAACAAAGTACTTAAATAATGCAGAAGAGTCCTTAAATAATGCAACAAAGTACTTATATAATGCAGCAGAGTCCTTAAGTACCGTATCAGAGTCCTTAAATAATGCAGCAAAGTCCTTAAATAATGCAGCAGAGTCCTTAAATAATGCAGCAAAGTCCTTAAATAATGCAACAAAGTCCTTAAATAATGCAGCAGATTACTGAAATACTGCAGCAGGGTCCTTAAATAATGCAGCAGAGTCTTTAAATAATGCAACAAAGTCCTTAAATAATGCAGCAGAGTCCTTAAATAATGCGACAAAGTCCTTAAATAATGCAGCAGAGTCCTTAAATAATGCAGCAGAGTACTGAAATACCGCAGCAGGGTCCTTAAATAATGCAGCAAAGTCGTTAAATAATGAAGTAGAGTCCTTTAATAATGCAACAAAGTCCTTAAATGATGCAGCAGAGTCCTTAAATAATGCAACAAAGTCCTTAAATAATGCAGCAGAGTCCTTAAATAATGCAACAAAGTCCTTAAACAATGCAGCAGAGTCCTTAAATAATGCAGAAGAGTCCTTAAATAATGCAACCAAGACCTTAAATAATGCAGCAGAGTCCTTAAATAATGCAACAAAGTACTTAAATAATGCAGCAGAGTCCTTAAGTACCGTAGCAGAGTCCTTAAATACTGCAGCAAAGTCCTTAAATAAAGCAGCAGAGTCCTTAAATAATGCAACAAAATCCTTAAATAATGCAGAAGAGTCCTTAAATAATCCAGCCAAGTCCTTAAATCATGCAGCAGGGTCCTTAAATAATCCAGCCAAGTCCTTAAATAATGCAGCAGAGTCCTTAAATAATGCAGCAAAGTCCTTAAATAATGCAGCAGAGTCCTTAAATACTTCAGCATAGTCCTTAAATAATGCAGCAAAGTCCTTGAATAATGCATCAGAGTCCTTAAATAATGCAACAAAGTCCTTAAATAATGCAGAAGAGTCCTTAAATAATGCAACAAAGTCCTTAAATAATGCAGCAGAATCCTTAAATAATGCAACAAAGTACTTAAATAATGCAGCAGAGTCCTTAAATAATGCAGCAGAGTAATGAAATACTGCAGCAGGGTCCTTAAATAATGCAGCAAAGTCCTTAAATAATGCAGCAGAGTCCTTAAATAATCCAGCCAAGTCCTTAAATAATGCAGCAAAGTCCTTAAATAATGCAGCAGAGTACTGAAATACCGCAGCAGGATCCTTAAATAATGCAGCAGAGTCCTTAAATAATGCAACAAAGTCCTTAAATAATGCAGAACAGTCCTTAAATAATGCAATAAAGTCCTTAAATAATGCAGCAAAGTCCTTAAATAATGCAGCAGAGTCCTTAAATAATGCAACAAAGTCCTTAAATAATGCAACAAAGTCCTTAAATAATGCAGCAGAGTCCTTAAATAATGCAACAAAGTACTTAAATAATGCAGAAGAGTCCTTAAATAATGCAACAAAGTACTTATATAATGCAGCAGAGTCCTTAAGTACCGTATCAGAGTCCTTAAATAATGCAGCAAAGTCCTTAAATAATGCAGCAGAGTCCTTAAATAATGCAGCAAAGTCCTTAAATAATGCAACAAAGTCCTTAAATAATGCAGCAGATTACTGAAATACTGCAGCAGGGTCCTTAAATAATGCAGCAGAGTCTTTAAATAATGCAACAAAGTCCTTAAATAATGCAGCAGAGTCCTTAAATAATGCGACAAAGTCCTTAAATAATGCAGCAGAGTCCTTAAATAATGCAGCAGAGTACTGAAATACCGCAGCAGGGTCCTTAAATAATGCAGCAAAGTCGTTAAATAATGAAGTAGAGTCCTTTAATAATGCAACAAAGTCCTTAAATGATGCAGCAGAGTCCTTAAATAATGCAACAAAGTCCTTAAATAATGCAGCAGAGTCCTTAAATAATGCAACAAAGTCCTTAAACAATGCAGCAGAGTCCTTAAATAATGCAGAAGAGTCCTTAAATAATGCAACCAAGACCTTAAATAATGCAGCAGAGTCCTTAAATAATGCAACAAAGTACTTAAATAATGCAGCAGAGTCCTTAAGTACCGTAGCAGAGTCCTTAAATACTGCAGCAAAGTCCTTAAATAAAGCAGCAGAGTCCTTAAATAATGCAGCAAAGTCATTAAATAATGCAGCAGAGTCCTTAAATAATGCAACAAATTCCTTAAATAATGCAGCAGAGTCCTTAAATAATGCAACAAAGTCCTTAAATAATGCAGCAGAGTCCTTAAATAATGCAGCAGAGTACTGAAATACCGCAGCAGGGTCCTTAAATAATGCAGCAAAGTCGTTAAATAATGAAGTAGAGTCCTTAAATAATGCAACAAAGTCCTTAAATGATGCAGCAGAGTCCTTAAATAATGCAACAAAGTCCTTAAATAATGCAGCAGAGTCCTTAAATAATGCAACAAAGTCCTTAAACAATGCAGCAGAGTCCTTAAATAATGCAGAAGAGTCCTTAAATAATGCAACCAAGACCTTAAATAATGCAGCAGAGTCCTTAAATAATTCAACAAAGTACATAAATAATGCAGCAGAGTCCTTAAGTACCGTAGCAGAGTCCTTAAATACTGCAGCAAAGTCCTTAAATAAAGCAGCAGAGTCCTTAAATAATGCAGCAAAGTCATTAAATAATGCAGCAGAGTCCTTAAATAATGCAACAAATTCCTTAAATAATGCAGCAGAGTCCTTAAATAATGCAATAAAGTCCATAAATAATGCAGCAAAGTCCTTAAATAATTCAGCAGAGTGCTGAAATACCGCAGCAGGGTCCTTAAATAATGCAGCAGAGTCCTTAAATAATGCAACAAAGTCCTTAAATAATGCAGCAGGGTCCTTAAATAATGCAACAAAGTCCTTAAATAATGCAGCAGAGTCCTTAAAAAATTCAGCAAAGTCTGTAAATAATGCAGCAGAGTCCTTAAATAATCCAGCCAAGTCCTTAAATAATGCAACAACGTCCTTAAATAATGCAGCAGATTACTGAAATACTGCAGCAGGGTCCTTAAATAATGCAGCAGAGTCCTTAAATAATGCAACAAAGTCCTTAAATAATGCAGCAGAGTCCTTAAATAATGCAACAAAGTCCTTAAATAATGCAGCAGAGTCCTTAAATAATGCAGTAAAGTCCTTAAATAATGCAGCACAGTCCTTAAATAATACAGCCAAGTCCTTAAATAATGCAGCAAAGTATTTAAATAATGCAATAAAGTCCATAAATAATGCAGCAAAGTCATTAAATAATGCAGCAGAGTACTGAAATACCGCAGCAGGATCCTTAAATAATGCAGCAGAGTCCTTAAATAATGCAACAAAGTCCTTAAATAATGCAGAAGAGTCCTTAAATAATGCAACAAAGTCCTTAAATAATGCAGCAGAATCCTTAAATAATGCAACAAAGTACTTAAATAATGCAGCAGAGTCCTTAAATAATGCAGCAGAGTCATTAAATAATGCAGCAGAGTAATGAAATACTGCAGCAGGGTCCTTAAATAATGCAGCAAAGTCCTTAAATAATGCAGCAGAGTCCTTAAATAATCCAGCCAAGTCCTTAAATAATGCAGCAAAGTCCTTAAATAATGCAGCAGAGTACTGAAATACCGCAGCAGGATCCTTAAATAATGCAGCAGAGTCCTTAAATAATGCAACAAAGTCCTTAAATAATGCAGAACAGTCCTTAAATAATGCAATAAAGTCCTTAAATAATGCAGCAAAGTCCTTAAATAATGCAGCAGAGTCCTTAAATAATGCAACAAAGTCCTTAAATAATGCAACAAAGTCCTTAAATAATGCAGCAGAGTCCTTAAATAATGCAACAAAGTACTTAAATAATGCAGAAGAGTCCTTAAATAATGCAACAAAGTACTTATATAATGCAGCAGAGTCCTTAAGTACCGTATCAGAGTCCTTAAATAATGCAGCAAAGTCCTTAAATAATGCAGCAGAGTCCTTAAATAATGCAGCAAAGTCCTTAAATAATGCAACAAAGTCCTTAAATAATGCAGCAGATTACTGAAATACTGCAGCAGGGTCCTTAAATAATGCAGCAGAGTCTTTAAATAATGCAACAAAGTCCTTAAATAATGCAGCAGAGTCCTTAAATAATGCAACAAAGTCCTTAAATAATGCAGCAGAGTCCTTAAATAATGCAGCAGAGTACTGAAATACCGCAGCAGGGTCCTTAAATAATGCAGCAAAGTCGTTAAATAATGAAGTAGAGTCCTTTAATAATGCAACAAAGTCCTTAAATGATGCAGCAGAGTCCTTAAATAATGCAACAAAGTCCTTAAATAATGCAGCAGAGTCCTTAAATAATGCAACAAAGTCCTTAAACAATGCAGCAGAGTCCTTAAATAATGCAGAAGAGTCCTTAAATAATGCAACCAAGACCTTAAATAATGCAGCAGAGTCCTTAAATAATGCAACAAAGTACTTAAATAATGCAGCAGAGTCCTTAAGTACCGTAGCAGAGTCCTTAAATACTGCAGCAAAGTCCTTAAATAAAGCAGCAGAGTCCTTAAATAATGCAGCAAAGTCATTAAATAATGCAGCAGAGTCCTTAAATAATGCAACAAATTCCTTAAATAATGCAGCAGAGTCCTTAAATAATGCAGCAAAGTCATTAAATAATGCAGCAGAGTCCTTAAATAATGCAACAAATTCCTTAAATAATGCAGCAGAGTCCTTAAATAATGCAATAAAGTCCATAAATAATGCAGCAAAGTCCTTAAATAATTCAGCAGAGTGCTGAAATACCGCAGCAGGGTCCTTAAATAATGCAGCAGAGTCCTTAAATAATGCAACAAAGTCCTTAAATAATGCAGCAGGGTCCTTAAATAATGCAACAAAGTCCTTAAATAATGCAGCAGAGTCCTTAAAAAATTCAGCAAAGTCTGTAAATAATGCAGCAGAGTCCTTAAATAATCCAGCCAAGTCCTTAAATAATGCAACAACGTCCTTAAATAATGCAGCAGATTACTGAAATACTGCAGCAGGGTCCTTAAATAATGCAGCAGAGTCCTTAAATAATGCAACAAAGTCCTTAAATAATGCAGCAGAGTCCTTAAATAATGCAACAAAGTCCTTAAATAATGCAGCAGAGTCCTTAAATAATGCAGTAAAGTCCTTAAATAATGCAGCACAGTCCTTAAATAATACAGCCAAGTCCTTAAATAATTCAGCAAAGTCTTTAAATAATGCAATAAAGTCCATAAATAATGCAGCAAAGTCCTTAAATAATGCAGCAGAGTACTGAAATACCGCAGCAGGATCCTTAAATAATGCAGCAGAGTCCTTAAATAATGCAACAAAGTCCTTAAATAATGCAGAACAGTCCTTAAATAATGCAATAAAGTCCTTAAATAATGCAGCAAAGTCCTTAAATATTGCAGCAGAGTCCTTAAATAATGCAACAAAGTCCTTAAATAATGCAACAAAGTCCTTAAATAATGCAGCAGAGTCCTTAAATAATGCAGCACATTCCTTAAATAATGCAGCAGAGTCCTTAAATAATGCAACAAAGTCCTTAAATAATGCAGCAGAGTCCTTAAATAATGCAAGAAAGTCCTTAAATAATGCAGCAAATTCCTTAAATAATGCAGCAAAGTCTTTAAATAATGCAATAAAGTCCTTAAATAATGCAGCAGATTACTGAAATACTGCAGCAGGGTCCTTAAATAATGCAGCAGAGTTCTTAAATAATGCAACAAAGTCCTTAAATAATGCAGCAGAGTCCTTAAATAATGCAACAAAGTCCTTAAATAATGCAGCAGAGTCCTTAAATAATGCAGCAAAGTCCTTAAATAATGCAGCAGAGTCCTTAAATAATGCAGCAAAGTCCTTAAATAATGCAACAAAGTCCTTAAATAATGCAGCAGAGTCCTTAAATAATGCAAGAAAGTCCTTAAATAATGCAGCAAATTCCTTAAATAATGCAGCAAAGTCCTTAAATAATGCAGCAGAGTCCTTAAATAATGCAGCACATTCCTTAAATAATACAGCAGAGTCCTTAAATAATCCAGCCAAGTCCTTAAATAATGCAGCAGAGTCCTTAAATAATGCAGAAAAGTCCTTAAATAATGCAGCAGAGTCCTTAAATACTGCTGCAGAGTCCTTAAATAATGCAGCAAAGTCCTTAAATACCACAGCAGAGTCCTTAAATAATGCAGCAAAGTATTTAAATAATGCAGCACAGTCCCTAAATAATCCAGCCAAGTCCTTAAATAATGCAGCAGAGTCCTTAAATAATGCAGAAAAGTCCTTAAATAATGCAGCAGAGTCCTTAAATACTTCTGCATAGTCCTTAAATAATGCAGCAAAGTCCTTGAATAATGCAGCAGAGTCCTTAAATAATGCAACAAAGTCCTTAAATAATGCAGAAGAGTCCTTAAATAATGCAACAAAGTTCTTAAATAATGCAGCAGAGTCCTAAAATACCACAGCAGAGTCCTTAAATAATGCAGCAAAGTCTTTAAATAATGCAACAAAGTCCTTAAATAATGCAGCAGAGACCTTAAATAATGCAGAAGAGTCCTTAAATAATCCAGCCAAGTCCTTAAATAATCCAGCCAAGTCCTTAAATAATGCAGCAGAGTCCTTAAATAATGCAACAAAATCCTTAAATAATGCAGAAGAGTCCTTAAATAATCCAGCCAAGTCCTTAAATCATGCAGCAGGGTCCTTAAATAATCCAGCCAAGTCCTTAAATAATGCAGCAGAGTCCTTAAATAATGCAGCAAAGTCCTTAAATAATGCAGCAGAGTCCTTAAATACTTCAGCATAGTCCTTAAATAATGCAGCAAAGTCCTTGAATAATGCATCAGAGTCCTTAAATAATGCAACAAAGTCCTTAAATAATGCAGAAGAGTCCTTAAATAATGCAACAAAGTCCTTAAATAATGCAGCAGAATCCTTAAATAATGCAACAAAGTACTTAAATAATGCAGCAGAGTCCTTAAATAATGCAGCAGAGTAATGAAATACTGCAGCAGGGTCCTTAAATAATGCAGCAAAGTCCTTAAATAATGCAGCAGAGTCCTTAAATAATCCAGCCAAGTCCTTAAATAATGCAGCAAAGTCCTTAAATAATGCAGCAGAGTACTGAAATACCGCAGCAGGATCCTTAAATAATGCAGCAGAGTCCTTAAATAATGCAACAAAGTCCTTAAATAATGCAGAACAGTCCTTAAATAATGCAATAAAGTCCTTAAATAATGCAGCAAAGTCCTTAAATAATGCAGCAGAGTCCTTAAATAATGCAACAAAGTCCTTAAATAATGCAACAAAGTCCTTAAATAATGCAGCAGAGTCCTTAAATAATGCAACAAAGTACTTAAATAATGCAGAAGAGTCCTTAAATAATGCAACAAAGTACTTATATAATGCAGCAGAGTCCTTAAGTACCGTATCAGAGTCCTTAAATAATGCAGCAAAGTCCTTAAATAATGCAGCAGAGTCCTTAAATAATGCAGCAAAGTCCTTAAATAATGCAACAAAGTCCTTAAATAATGCAGCAGATTACTGAAATACTGCAGCAGGGTCCTTAAATAATGCAGCAGAGTCTTTAAATAATGCAACAAAGTCCTTAAATAATGCAGCAGAGTCCTTAAATAATGCGACAAAGTCCTTAAATAATGCAGCAGAGTCCTTAAATAATGCAGCAGAGTACTGAAATACCGCAGCAGGGTCCTTAAATAATGCAGCAAAGTCGTTAAATAATGAAGTAGAGTCCTTTAATAATGCAACAAAGTCCTTAAATGATGCAGCAGAGTCCTTAAATAATGCAACAAAGTCCTTAAATAATGCAGCAGAGTCCTTAAATAATGCAACAAAGTCCTTAAACAATGCAGCAGAGTCCTTAAATAATGCAGAAGAGTCCTTAAATAATGCAACCAAGACCTTAAATAATGCAGCAGAGTCCTTAAATAATGCAACAAAGTACTTAAATAATGCAGCAGAGTCCTTAAGTACCGTAGCAGAGTCCTTAAATACTGCAGCAAAGTCCTTAAATAAAGCAGCAGAGTCCTTAAATAATGCAGCAAAGTCATTAAATAATGCAGCAGAGTCCTTAAATAATGCAACAAATTCCTTAAATAATGCAGCAGAGTCCTTAAATAATGCAACAAAGTCCTTAAATAATGCAGCAGAGTCCTTAAATAATGCAGCAGAGTACTGAAATACCGCAGCAGGGTCCTTAAATAATGCAGCAAAGTCGTTAAATAATGAAGTAGAGTCCTTAAATAATGCAACAAAGTCCTTAAATGATGCAGCAGAGTCCTTAAATAATGCAACAAAGTCCTTAAATAATGCAGCAGAGTCCTTAAATAATGCAACAAAGTCCTTAAACAATGCAGCAGAGTCCTTAAATAATGCAGAAGAGTCCTTAAATAATGCAACCAAGACCTTAAATAATGCAGCAGAGTCCTTAAATAATTCAACAAAGTACTTAAATAATGCAGCAGAGTCCTTAAGTACCGTAGCAGAGTCCTTAAATACTGCAGCAAAGTCCTTAAATAAAGCAGCAGAGTCCTTAAATAATGCAGCAAAGTCATTAAATAATGCAGCAGAGTCCTTAAATAATGCAACAAATTCCTTAAATAATGCAGCAGAGTCCTTAAATAATGCAATAAAGTCCATAAATAATGCAGCAAAGTCCTTAAATAATTCAGCAGAGTGCTGAAATACCGCAGCAGGGTCCTTAAATAATGCAGCAGAGTCCTTAAATAATGCAACAAAGTCCTTAAATAATGCAGCAGGGTCCTTAAATAATGCAACAAAGTCCTTAAATAATGCAGCAGAGTCCTTAAAAAATTCAGCAAAGTCTGTAAATAATGCAGCAGAGTCCTTAAATAATCCAGCCAAGTCCTTAAATAATGCAACAACGTCCTTAAATAATGCAGCAGATTACTGAAATACTGCAGCAGGGTCCTTAAATAATGCAGCAGAGTCCTTAAATAATGCAACAAAGTCCTTAAATAATGCAGCAGAGTCCTTAAATAATGCAACAAAGTCCTTAAATAATGCAGCAGAGTCCTTAAATAATGCAGTAAAGTCCTTAAATAATGCAGCACAGTCCTTAAATAATACAGCCAAGTCCTTAAATAATGCAGCAAAGTATTTAAATAATGCAATAAAGTCTATAAATAATGCAGCAAAGTCATTAAATAATGCAGCAGAGTACTGAAATACCGCAGCAGGATCCTTAAATAATGCAGCAGAGTCCTTAAATAATGCAACAAAGTCCTTAAATAATGCAGAAGAGTCCTTAAATAATGCAACAAAGTCCTTAAATAATGCAGCAGAATCCTTAAATAATGCAACAAAGTACTTAAATAATGCAGCAGAGTCCTTAAATAATGCAGCAGAGTCATTAAATAATGCAGCAGAGTAATGAAATACTGCAGCAGGGTCCTTAAATAATGCAGCAAAGTCCTTAAATAATGCAGCAGAGTCCTTAAATAATCCAGCCAAGTCCTTAAATAATGCAGCAAAGTCCTTAAATAATGCAGCAGAGTACTGAAATACCGCAGCAGGATCCTTAAATAATGCAGCAGAGTCCTTAAATAATGCAACAAAGTCCTTAAATAATGCAGAACAGTCCTTAAATAATGCAATAAAGTCCTTAAATAATGCAGCAAAGTCCTTAAATAATGCAGCAGAGTCCTTAAATAATGCAACAAAGTCCTTAAATAATGCAACAAAGTCCTTAAATAATGCAGCAGAGTCCTTAAATAATGCAACAAAGTACTTAAATAATGCAGAAGAGTCCTTAAATAATGCAACAAAGTACTTATATAATGCAGCAGAGTCCTTAAGTACCGTATCAGAGTCCTTAAATAATGCAGCAAAGTCCTTAAATAATGCAGCAGAGTCCTTAAATAATGCAGCAAAGTCCTTAAATAATGCAACAAAGTCCTTAAATAATGCAGCAGATTACTGAAATACTGCAGCAGGGTCCTTAAATAATGCAGCAGAGTCTTTAAATAATGCAACAAAGTCCTTAAATAATGCAGCAGAGTCCTTAAATAATGCAACAAAGTCCTTAAATAATGCAGCAGAGTCCTTAAATAATGCAGCAGAGTACTGAAATACCGCAGCAGGGTCCTTAAATAATGCAGCAAAGTCGTTAAATAATGAAGTAGAGTCCTTTAATAATGCAACAAAGTCCTTAAATGATGCAGCAGAGTCCTTAAATAATGCAACAAAGTCCTTAAATAATGCAGCAGAGTCCTTAAATAATGCAACAAAGTCCTTAAACAATGCAGCAGAGTCCTTAAATAATGCAGAAGAGTCCTTAAATAATGCAACCAAGACCTTAAATAATGCAGCAGAGTCCTTAAATAATGCAACAAAGTACTTAAATAATGCAGCAGAGTCCTTAAGTACCGTAGCAGAGTCCTTAAATACTGCAGCAAAGTCCTTAAATAAAGCAGCAGAGTCCTTAAATAATGCAGCAAAGTCATTAAATAATGCAGCAGAGTCCTTAAATAATGCAACAAATTCCTTAAATAATGCAGCAGAGTCCTTAAATAATGCAATAAAGTCCATAAATAATGCAGCAAAGTCCTTAAATAATTCAGCAGAGTGCTGAAATACCGCAGCAGGGTCCTTAAATAATGCAGCAGAGTCCTTAAATAATGCAACAAAGTCCTTAAATAATGCAGCAGGGTCCTTAAATAATGCAACAAAGTCCTTAAATAATGCAGCAGAGTCCTTAAAAAATTCAGCAAAGTCTGTAAATAATGCAGCAGAGTCCTTAAATAATCCAGCCAAGTCCTTAAATAATGCAACAACGTCCTTAAATAATGCAGCAGATTACTGAAATACTGCAGCAGGGTCCTTAAATAATGCAGCAGAGTCCTTAAATAATGCAACAAAGTCCTTAAATAATGCAGCAGAGTCCTTAAATAATGCAACAAAGTCCTTAAATAATGCAGCAGAGTCCTTAAATAATGCAGTAAAGTCCTTAAATAATGCAGCACAGTCCTTAAATAATACAGCCAAGTCCTTAAATAATTCAGCAAAGTCTTTAAATAATGCAATAAAGTCCATAAATAATGCAGCAAAGTCCTTAAATAATGCAGCAGAGTACTGAAATACCGCAGCAGGATCCTTAAATAATGCAGCAGAGTCCTTAAATAATGCAACAAAGTCCTTAAATAATGCAGAACAGTCCTTAAATAATGCAATAAAGTCCTTAAATAATGCAGCAAAGTCCTTAAATATTGCAGCAGAGTCCTTAAATAATGCAACAAAGTCCTTAAATAATGCAACAAAGTCCTTAAATAATGCAGCAGAGTCCTTAAATAATGCAGCACATTCCTTAAATAATGCAGCAGAGTCCTTAAATAATGCAACAAAGTCCTTAAATAATGCAGCAGAGTCCTTAAATAATGCAAGAAAGTCCTTAAATAATGCAGCAAATTCCTTAAATAATGCAGCAAAGTCTTTAAATAATGCAATAAAGTCCTTAAATAATGCAGCAGATTACTGAAATACTGCAGCAGGGTCCTTAAATAATGCAGCAGAGTTCTTAAATAATGCAACAAAGTCCTTAAATAATGCAGCAGAGTCCTTAAATAATGCAACAAAGTCCTTAAATAATGCAGCAGAGTCCTTAAATAATGCAGCAAAGTCCTTAAATAATGCAGCACAGTCCTTAAATAATCCAGCCAAGTCCTTCAATAATGCAGCAAAGTCTTTAAATAATGCAATAAAGTCCATAAATGATGCAGCAAATTCCTTAAATAATGCAGCAGAGTACTGAAATACCGCAGCAGAATCCTTAAATAATGCAACAGAGTCCTTAAATAATGCAACAAAGTCCTTAAATAATGCAGAACAGTCCTTAAATAATGCAATAAAGTCCTTAAATAATGCAGCAAAGTCCTTAAATAATGCAGCAGAGTCCTTAAATAATGCAGCAAAGTCCTTAAATAATGCAACAAAGTCCTTAAATAATGCAGCAGAGTCCTTAAATAATGCAAGAAAGTCCGTAAATAATGCAGCAAATTCCTTAAATAATGCAGCAAAGTCCTTAAATAATGCAGCAGAGTCCTTAAATAATGCAGCACATTCCTTAAATAATACAGCAGAGTCCTTAAATAATCCAGCCAAGTCCTTAAATAATGCAGCAGAGTCCTTAAATAATGCAGAAAAGTCCTTAAATAATGCAGCAGAGTCCTTAAATACTTCAGCATAGTCCTTAAATAATGCAGCAAAGTCCTTGATTAATGCAGCAGAGTCCTTAAATAATGCAACAAAGTCCTTAAATAATGCAGAAGAGTCCTTAAATAATGCAGCAAATTCCTTAAATAATGCAGCAAAGTCCTTCAATAATGCAGCAAAGTCTTTAAATAATGCAATAAAGTCCATAAATGATGCAGCAAATTCCTTAAATAATGCAGCAGAGTACTGAAATACCGCAGCAGAATCCTTAAATAATGCAACAGAGTCCTTAAATAATGCAACAAAGTCCTTAAATAATGCAGAACAGTCCTTAAATAATGCAATAAAGTCCTTAAATAATGCAGCAAAGTCCTTAAATAATGCAGCAGAGTCCTTAAATAATGCAGCAAAGTCCTTAAATAATGCAACAAAGTCCTTAAATAATGCAGCAGAGTCCTTAAATAATGCAAGAAAGTCCTTAAATAATGCAGCAAATTCCTTAAATAATGCAGCAAAGTCCTTAAATAATGCAGCAGAGTCCTTAAATAATGCAGCACATTCCTTAAATAATACAGCAGAGTCCTTAAATAATCCAGCCAAGTCCTTAAATAATGCAGCAGAGTCCTTAAATAATGCAGAAAAGTCCTTAAATAATGCAGCAGAGTCCTTAAATACTGCTGCAGAGTCCTTAAATAATGCAGCAAAGTCCTTAAATACCACAGCAGAGTCCTTAAATAATGCAGCAAAGTATTTAAATAATGCAGCACAGTCCCTAAATAATCCAGCCAAGTCCTTAAATAATGCAGCAGAGTCCTTAAATAATGCAGAAAAGTCCTTAAATAATGCAGCAGAGTCCTTAAATACTTCTGCATAGTCCTTAAATAATGCAGCAAAGTCCTTGAATAATGCAGCAGAGTCCTTAAATAATGCAACAAAGTCCTTAAATAATGCAGAAGAGTCCTTAAATAATGCAACAAAGTTCTTAAATAATGCAGCAGAGTCCTAAAATACCACAGCAGAGTCCTTAAATAATGCAGCAAAGTCTTTAAATAATGCAACAAAGTCCTTAAATAATGCAGCAGAGACCTTAAATAATGCAGAAGAGTCCTTAAATAATCCAGCCAAGTCCTTAAATAATCCAGCCAAGTCCTTAAATAATGCAGCAGAGTCCTTAAATAATGCAACAAAATCCTTAAATAATGCAGAAGAGTCCTTAAATAATCCAGCCAAGTCCTTAAATCATGCAGGAGGGTCCTTAAATAATCCAGCCAAGTCCTTAAATAATGCAGCAGAGTCCTTAAATAATGCAGCAAAGTCCTTAAATAATGCAGCAGAGTCCTTAAATACTTCAGCATAGTCCTTAAATAATGCAGCAAAGTCCTTGAATAATGCATCAGAGTCCTTAAATAATGCAACAAAGTCCTTAAATAATGCAGAAGAGTCCTTAAATAATGCAACAAAGTCCTTAAATAATGCAGCAGAATCCTTAAATAATGCAACAAAGTACTTAAATAATGCAGCAGAGTCCTTAAATAATGCAGCAGAGTCCTTAAATAATGCAGCAGAGTAATGAAATACTGCAGCAGGGTCCTTAAATAATGCAGCAAAGTCCTTAAATAATGCAGCAGAGTCCTTAAATAATCCAGCCAAGTCCTTAAATAATGCAGCAAAGTCCTTAAATAATGCAGCAGAGTACTGAAATACCGCAGCAGGATCCTTAAATAATGCAGCAGAGTCCTTAAATAATGCAACAAAGTCCTTAAATAATGCAGAACAGTCCTTAAATAATGCAATAAAGTCCTTAAATAATGCAGCAAAGTCCTTAAATAATGCAGCAGAGTCCTTAAATAATGCAACAAAGTCCTTAAATAATGCAACAAAGTCCTTAAATAATGCAGCAGAGTCCTTAAATAATGCAACAAAGTACTTAAATAATGCAGAAGAGTCCTTAAATAATGCAACAAAGTACTTATATAATGCAGCAGAGTCCTTAAGCACCGTATCAGAGTCCTTAAATAATGCAGCAAAGTCCTTAAATAATGCAGCAGAGTCCTTAAATAATGCAGCAAAGTCCTTAAATAATGCAACAAAGTCCTTAAATAATGCAGCAGATTACTGAAATACTGCAGCAGGGTCCTTAAATAATGCAGCAGAGTCTTTAAATAATGCAACAAAGTCCTTAAATAATGCAGCAGAGTCCTTAAATAATGCAACAAAGTCCTTAAATAATGCAGCAGAGTCCTTAAATAATGCAGCAGAGTACTGAAATACCGCAGCAGGGTCCTTAAATAATGCAGCAAAGTCGTTAAATAATGAAGTAGAGTCCTTAAATAATGCAACAAAGTCCTTAAATGATGCAGCAGAGTCCTTAAATAATGCAACAAAGTCCTTAAATAATGCAGCAGAGTCCTTAAATAATGCAACAAAGTCCTTAAACAATGCAGCAGAGTCCTTAAATAATGCAGAAGAGTCCTTAAATAATGCAACCAAGACCTTAAATAATGCAGCAGAGTCCTTAAATAATGCAACAAAGTACTTAAATAATGCAGCAGAGTCCTTAAGTACCGTAGCAGAGTCCTTAAATACTGCAGCAAAGTCCTTAAATAAAGCAGCAGAGTCCTTAAATAATGCAGCAAAGTCATTAAATAATGCAGCAGAGTCCTTAAATAATGCAACAAATTCCTTAAATAATGCAGCAGAGTCCTTAAATAATGCAATAAAGTCCATAAATAATGCAGCAAAGTCCTTAAATAATTCAGCAGAGTGCTGAAATACCGCAGCAGGGTCCTTAAATAATGCAGCAGAGTCCTTAAATAATGCAACAAAGTCCTTAAATAATGCAGCAGGGTCCTTAAATAATGCAACAAAGTCCTTAAATAATGCAGCAGAGTCCTTAAAAAATTCAGCAAAGTCTGTAAATAATGCAGCAGAGTCCTTAAATAATCCAGCCAAGTCCTTAAATAATGCAACAACGTCCTTAAATAATGCAGCAGATTACTGAAATACTGCAGCAGGGTCCTTAAATAATGCAGCAGAGTCCTTAAATAATGCAACAAAGTCCTTAAATAATGCAGCAGAGTCCTTAAATAATGCAACAAAGTCCTTAAATAATGCAGCAGAGTCCTTAAATAATGCAGTAAAGTCCTTAAATAATGCAGCACAGTCCTTAAATAATACAGCCAAGTCCTTAAATAATGCAGCAAAGTCTTTAAATAATGCAATAAAGTCCATAAATAATGCAGCAAAGTCCTTAAATAATGCAGCAGAGTACTGAAATACCGCAGCAGGATCCTTAAATAATGCAGCAGAGTCCTTAAATAATGCAACAAAGTCCTTAAATAATGCAGAACAGTCCTTAAATAATGCAATAAAGTCCTTAAATAATGCAGCAAAGTCCTTAAATATTGCAGCAGAGTCCTTAAATAATGCAACAAAGTCCTTAAATAATGCAACAAAGTCCTTAAATAATGCAGCAGAGTACTGAAATACCGCAGCAGGATCCTTAAATAATGCAGCAGAGTCCTTAAATAATGCAACAAAGTCCTTAAATAATGCAGAACAGTACTTAAATAATGCAATAAAGTCCTTAAATAATGCAGCAAAGTCCTTAAATAATGCAGCAGAGTCCTTAAATAATGCAACAAAGTCCTTAAATAATGCAGCAGAGTCCTTAAATAATGCAAGAAAGTCCTTAAATAATGCAGCACATTCCTTAAATAATGCAGCAGAGTCCTTAAATAATGCAACAAAGTCCTTAAATAATGCAGCAGAGTCCTTAAATAATGCAAGAAAGTCCTTAAATAATGCAGCAAATTCCTTAAATAATGCAGCAAAGTCTTTAAATAATGCAATAAAGTCCTTAAATAATGCAGCAGATTACTGAAATACTGCAGCAGGGTCCTTAAATAATGCAGCAGAGTTCTTAAATAATGCAACAAAGTCCTTAAATAATGCAGCAGAGTCCTTAAGTAATGCAACAAAGTCCTTAAATAATGCAGCAGAGTCCTTAAATAATGCAGCAAAGTCCTTAAATAATGCAGCACAGTCCTTAAATAATCCAGCCAAGTCCTTCAATAATGCAGCAAAGTCTTTAAATAATGCAATAAAGTCCATAAATGATGCAGCAAATTCCTTAAATAATGCAGCAGAGTACTGAAATACCGCAGCAGAATCCTTAAATAATGCAACAAAGTCCTTAAATAATGCAGCAGATTCCTTAAATAATGCAGCAGAGTCCTTAAATAATGCAAGAAAGTCCTTAAATAATGCAGCAAATTCCTTAAATAATGCAGCAAAGTCTTTAAATAATGCAATAAAGTCCTTAAATAATGCAGCAGATTACTGAAATACTGCAGCAGGGTCCTTAAATAATGCAGCAGAGTTCTTAAATAATGCAACAAAGTCCTTAAATAATGCAGCAGAGTCCTTAAATAATGCAACAAAGTCCTTAAATAATGCAGCAGAGTCCTTAAATAATGCAGCAAAGTCCTTAAATAATGCAGCACAGTCCTTAAATAATCCAGCCAAGTCCTTCAATAATGCAGCAAAGTCTTTAAATAATGCAATAAAGTCCATAAATGATGCAGCAAATTCCTTAAATAATGCAGCAGAGTACTGAAATACCGCAGCAGAATCCTTAAATAATGCAACAGAGTCCTTAAATAATGCAACAAAGTCCTTAAATAATGCAGAACAGTCCTTAAATAATGCAATAAAGTCCTTAAATAATGCAGCAAAGTCCTTAAATAATGCAGCAGAGTCCTTAAATAATGCAGCAAAGTCCTTAAATAATGCAACAGAGTCCTTAAATAATGCAGCAGAGTCCTTAAATAATGCAAGAAAGTCCGTAAATAATGCAGCAAATTCCTTAAATAATGCAGCAAAGTCCTTAAATAATGCAGCAGAGTCCTTAAATAATGCAGCACATTCCTTAAATAATACAGCAGAGTCCTTAAATAATCCAGCCAAGTCCTTAAATAATGCAGCAGAGTCCTTAAATAATGCAGAAAAGTCCTTAAATAATGCAGCAGAGTCCTTAAATACTTCAGCATAGTCCTTAAATAATGCAGCAAAGTCCTTGATTAATGCAGCAGAGTCCTTAAATAATGCAACAAAGTCCTTAAATAATGCAGAAGAGTCCTTAAATAATGCAGCAAATTCCTTAAATAATGCAGCAAAGTCCTTCAATAATGCAGCAAAGTCTTTAAATAATGCAATAAAGTCCATAAATGATGCAGCAAATTCCTTAAATAATGCAGCAGAGTACTGAAATACCGCAGCAGAATCCTTAAATAATGCAACAGAGTCCTTAAATAATGCAACAAAGTCCTTAAATAATGCAGAACAGTCCTTAAATAATGCAATAAAGTCGTTAAATAATGCAGCAAAGTCCTTAAATAATGCAGCAGAGTCCTTAAATAATGCAGCAAAGTCCTTAAATAATGCAACAAAGTCCTTAAATAATGCAGCAGAGTCCTTAAATAATGCAAGAAAGTCCTTAAATAATGCAGCAAATTCCTTAAATAATGCAGCAAAGTCCTTAAATAATGCAGCAGAGTCCTTAAATAATGCAGCACATTCCTTAAATAATACAGCAGAGTCCTTAAATAATCCAGCCAAGTCCTTAAATAATGCAGCAGAGTCCTTAAATAATGCAGAAAAGTCCTTAAATAATGCAGCAGAGTCCTTAAATACTGCTGCAGAGTCCTTAAATAATGCAGCAAAGTCCTTAAATACCACAGCAGAGTCCTTAAATAATGCAGCAAAGTATTTAAATAATGCAGCACAGTCCCTAAATAATCCAGCCAAGTCCTTAAATAATGCAGCAGAGTCCTTAAATAATGCAGAAAAGTCCTTAAATAATGCAGCAGAGTCCTTAAATACTTCTGCATAGTCCTTAAATAATGCAGCAAAGTCCTTGAATAATGCAGCAGAGTCCTTAAATAATGCAACAAAGTCCTTAAATAATGCAGAAGAGTCCTTAAATAATGCAACAAAGTTCTTAAATAATGCAGCAGAGTCCTAAAATACCACAGCAGAGTCCTTAAATAATGCAGCAAAGTCTTTAAATAATGCAACAAAGTCCTTAAATAATGCAGCAGAGACCTTAAATAATGCAGAAGAGTCCTTAAATAATCCAGCCAAGTCCTTAAATAATCCAGCCAAGTCCTTAAATAATGCAGCAGAGTCCTTAAATAATGCAACAAAATCCTTAAATAATGCAGAAGAGTCCTTAAATAATCCAGCCAAGTCCTTAAATCATGCAGGAGGGTCCTTAAATAATCCAGCCAAGTCCTTAAATAATGCAGCAGAGTCCTTAAATAATGCAGCAAAGTCCTTAAATAATGCAGCAGAGTCCTTAAATACTTCAGCATAGTCCTTAAATAATGCAGCAAAGTCCTTGAATAATGCATCAGAGTCCTTAAATAATGCAACAAAGTCCTTAAATAATGCAGAAGAGTCCTTAAATAATGCAACAAAGTCCTTAAATAATGCAGCAGAATCCTTAAATAATGCAACAAAGTACTTAAATAATGCAGCAGAGTCCTTAAATAATGCAGCAGAGTCCTTAAATAATGCAGCAGAGTAATGAAATACTGCAGCAGGGTCCTTAAATAATGCAGCAAAGTCCTTAAATAATGCAGCAGAGTCCTTAAATAATCCAGCCAAGTCCTTAAATAATGCAGCAAAGTCCTTAAATAATGCAGCAGAGTACTGAAATACCGCAGCAGGATCCTTAAATAATGCAGCAGAGTCCTTAAATAATGCAACAAAGTCCTTAAATAATGCAGAACAGTCCTTAAATAATGCAATAAAGTCCTTAAATAATGCAGCAAAGTCCTTAAATAATGCAGCAGAGTCCTTAAATAATGCAACAAAGTCCTTAAATAATGCAACAAAGTCCTTAAATAATGCAGCAGAGTCCTTAAATAATGCAACAAAGTACTTAAATAATGCAGAAGAGTCCTTAAATAATGCAACAAAGTACTTATATAATGCAGCAGAGTCCTTAAGCACCGTATCAGAGTCCTTAAATAATGCAGCAAAGTCCTTAAATAATGCAGCAGAGTCCTTAAATAATGCAGCAAAGTCCTTAAATAATGCAACAAAGTCCTTAAATAATGCAGCAGATTACTGAAATACTGCAGCAGGGTCCTTAAATAATGCAGCAGAGTCTTTAAATAATGCAACAAAGTCCTTAAATAATGCAGCAGAGTCCTTAAATAATGCAACAAAGTCCTTAAATAATGCAGCAGAGTCCTTAAATAATGCAGCAGAGTACTGAAATACCGCAGCAGGGTCCTTAAATAATGCAGCAAAGTCGTTAAATAATGAAGTAGAGTCCTTTAATAATGCAACAAAGTCCTTAAATGATGCAGCAGAGTCCTTAAATAATGCAACAAAGTCCTTAAATAATGCAGCAGAGTCCTTAAATAATGCAACAAAGTCCTTAAACAATGCAGCAGAGTCCTTAAATAATGCAGAAGAGTCCTTAAATAATGCAACCAAGACCTTAAATAATGCAGCAGAGTCCTTAAATAATGCAACAAAGTACTTAAATAATGCAGCAGAGTCCTTAAGTACCGTAGCAGAGTCCTTAAATACTGCAGCAAAGTCCTTAAATAAAGCAGCAGAGTCCTTAAATAATGCAGCAAAGTCATTAAATAATGCAGCAGAGTCCTTAAATAATGCAACAAATTCCTTAAATAATGCAGCAGAGTCCTTAAATAATGCAACAAAGTCCTTAAATAATGCAGCAGAGTCCTTAAATAATGCAGCAGAGTACTGAAATACCGCAGCAGGGTCCTTAAATAATGCAGCAAAGTCGTTAAATAATGAAGTAGAGTCCTTAAATAATGCAACAAAGTCCTTAAATGATGCAGCAGAGTCCTTAAATAATGCAACAAAGTCCTTAAATAATGCAGCAGAGTCCTTAAATAATGCAACAAAGTCCTTAAACAATGCAGCAGAGTCCTTAAATAATGCAGAAGAGTCCTTAAATAATGCAACCAAGACCTTAAATAATGCAGCAGAGTCCTTAAATAATTCAACAAAGTACTTAAATAATGCAGCAGAGTCCTTAAGTACCGTAGCAGAGTCCTTAAATACTGCAGCAAAGTCCTTAAATAAAGCAGCAGAGTCCTTAAATAATGCAGCAAAGTCATTAAATAATGCAGCAGAGTCCTTAAATAATGCAACAAATTCCTTAAATAATGCAGCAGAGTCCTTAAATAATGCAATAAAGTCCATAAATAATGCAGCAAAGTCCTTAAATAATTCAGCAGAGTGCTGAAATACCGCAGCAGGGTCCTTAAATAATGCAGCAGAGTCCTTAAATAATGCAACAAAGTCCTTAAATAATGCAGCAGGGTCCTTAAATAATGCAACAAAGTCCTTAAATAATGCAGCAGAGTCCTTAAAAAATTCAGCAAAGTCTGTAAATAATGCAGCAGAGTCCTTAAATAATCCAGCCAAGTCCTTAAATAATGCAACAACGTCCTTAAATAATGCAGCAGATTACTGAAATACTGCAGCAGGGTCCTTAAATAATGCAGCAGAGTCCTTAAATAATGCAACAAAGTCCTTAAATAATGCAGCAGAGTCCTTAAATAATGCAACAAAGTCCTTAAATAATGCAGCAGAGTCCTTAAATAATGCAGTAAAGTCCTTAAATAATGCAGCACAGTCCTTAAATAATACAGCCAAGTCCTTAAATAATGCAGCAAAGTCTTTAAATAATGCAATAAAGTCCATAAATAATGCAGCAAAGTCCTTAAATAATGCAGCAGAGTACTGAAATACCGCAGCACGATCCTTAAATAATGCAGCAGAGTCCTTAAATAATGCAACAAAGTCCTTAAATAATGCAGAACAGTCCTTAAATAATGCAATAAAGTCCTTAAATAATGCAGCAAAGTCCTTAAATATTGCAGCAGAGTCCTTAAATAATGCAACAAAGTCCTTAAATAATGCAACAAAGTCCTTAAATAATGCAGCAGAGTACTGAAATACCGCAGCAGGATCCTTAAATAATGCAGCAGAGTCCTTAAATAATGCAACAAAGTCCTTAAATAATGCAGAACAGTACTTAAATAATGCAATAAAGTCCTTAAATAATGCAGCAAAGTCCTTAAATAATGCAGCAGAGTCCTTAAATAATGCAACAAAGTCCTTAAATAATGCAGCAGAGTCCTTAAATAATGCAAGAAAGTCCTTAAATAATGCAGCACATTCCTTAAATAATGCAGCAGAGTCCTTAAATAATGCAACAAAGTCCTTAAATAATGCAGCAGAGTCCTTAAATAATGCAAGAAAGTCCTTAAATAATGCAGCAAATTCCTTAAATAATGCAGCAAAGTCTTTAAATAATGCAATAAAGTCCTTAAATAATGCAGCAGATTACTGAAATACTGCAGCAGGGTCCTTAAATAATGCAGCAGAGTTCTTAAATAATGCAACAAAGTCCTTAAATAATGCAGCAGAGTCCTTAAATAATGCAACAAAGTCCTTAAATAATGCAGCAGAGTCCTTAAATAATGCAGCAAAGTCCTTAAATAATGCAGCACAGTCCTTAAATAATCCAGCCAAGTCCTTCAATAATGCAGCAAAGTCTTTAAATAATGCAATAAAGTCCATAAATGATGCAGCAAATTCCTTAAATAATGCAGCAGAGTACTGAAATACCGCAGCAGAATCCTTAAATAATGCAACAGAGTCCTTAAATAATGCAACAAAGTCCTTAAATAATGCAGAACAGTCCTTAAATAATGCAATAAAGTCCTTAAATAATGCAGCAAAGTCCTTAAATAATGCAGCAGAGTCCTTAAATAATGCAGCAAAGTCCTTAAATAATGCAACAAAGTCCTTAAATAATGCAGCAGAGTCCTTAAATAATGCAACAAAGTCCTTAAATAATGCAGCAGAGTCCTTAAATAATGCAGCACATTCCTTAAATAATACAGCAGAGTCCTTAAATAATCCAGCCAAGTCCTTAAATAATGCAGCAGAGTCCTTAAATAATGCAGAAAAGTCCTTAAATAATGCAGCAGAGTCCTTAAATACTGCTGCAGAGTCCTTAAATAATGCAGCAAAGTCCTTAAATACCACAGCAGAGTCCTTAAATAATGCAGCAAAGTATTTAAATAATGCAGCACAGTCCCTAAATAATCCAGCCAAGTCCTTAAATAATGCAGCAGAGTCCTTAAATAATGCAGAAAAGTCCTTAAATAATGCAGCAGAGTCCTTAAATACTTCTGCATAGTCCTTAAATAATGCAGCAAAGTCCTTGAATAATGCAGCAGAGTCCTTAAATAATGCAACAAAGTCCTTAAATAATGCAGAAGAGTCCTTAAATAATGCAACAAAGTTCTTAAATAATGCAGCAGAGTCCTAAAATACCACAGCAGAGTCCTTAAATAATGCAGCAAAGTCTTTAAATAATGCAACAAAGTCCTTAAATAATGCAGCAGAGACCTTAAATAATGCAGAAGAGTCCTTAAATAATCCAGCCAAGTCCTTAAATAATCCAGCCAAGTCCTTAAATAATGCAGCAGAGTCCTTAAATAATGCAACAAAATCCTTAAATAATGCAGAAGAGTCCTTAAATAATCCAGCCAAGTCCTTAAATCATGCAGCAGGGTCCTTAAATAATCCAGCCAAGTCCTTAAATAATGCAGCAGAGTCCTTAAATAATGCAGCAAAGTCCTTAAATAATGCAGCAGAGTCCTTAAATACTTCAGCATAGTCCTTAAATAATGCAGCAAAGTCCTTGAATAATGCATCAGAGTCCTTAAATAATGCAACAAAGTCCTTAAATAATGCAGAAGAGTCCTTAAATAATGCAACAAAGTCCTTAAATAATGCAGCAGAATCCTTAAATAATGCAACAAAGTACTTAAATAATGCAGCAGAGTCCTTAAATAATGCAGCAGAGTCCTTAAATAATGCAGCAGAGTAATGAAATACTGCAGCAGGGTCCTTAAATAATGCAGCAAAGTCCTTAAATAATGCAGCAGAGTCCTTAAATAATCCAGCCAAGTCCTTAAATAATGCAGCAAATTCCTTAAATAATGCAGCAGAGTACTGAAATACCGCAGCAGGATCCTTAAATAATGCAGCAGAGTCCTTAAATAATGCAACAAAGTCCTTAAATAATGCAGAACAGTCCTTAAATAATGCAATAAAGTCCTTAAATAATGCAGCAAAGTCCTTAAATAATGCAGCAGAGTCCTTAAATAATGCAGCAAATTCCTTAAATAATGCAGCAAAGTCCTTAAATAATGCAGCAGAGTCCTTAAATAATGCAGCACATTCCTTAAATAATACAGCAGAGTCCTTAAATAATCCAGCCAAGTCCTTAAATAATGCAGCAGAGTCCTTAAATAATGCAGAAAAGTCCTTAAATAATGCAGCAGAGTCCTTAAATACTTCAGCATAGTCCTTAAATAATGCAGCAAAGTCCTTGACTAATGCAGCAGAGTCCTTAAATAATGCAACAAAGTCCTTAAATAATGCAGAAGAGTCCTTAAATAATGCAGCAAATTCCTTAAATAATGCAGCAAAGTCCTTCAATAATGCAGCAAAGTCTTTAAATAATGCAATAAAGTCCATAAATGATGCAGCAAATTCCTTAAATAATGCAGCAGAGTACTGAAATACCGCAGCAGAATCCTTAAATAATGCAACAGAGTCCTTAAATAATGCAACAAAGTCCTTAAATAATGCAGAACAGTCCTTAAATAATGCAATAAAGTCCTTAAATAATGCAGCAAAGTCCTTAAATAATGCAGCAGAGTCCTTAAATAATGCAGCAAAGTCCTTAAATAATGCAACAAAGTCCTTAAATAATGCAGCAGAGTCCTTAAATAATGCAACAAAGTCCTTAAATAATGCAGCAGAGTCCTTAAATAATGCAGCACATTCCTTAAATAATACAGCAGAGTCCTTAAATAATCCAGCCAAGTCCTTAAATAATGCAGCAGAGTCCTTAAATAATGCAGAAAAGTCCTTAAATAATGCAGCAGAGTCCTTAAATACTGCTGCAGAGTCCTTAAATAATGCAGCAAAGTCCTTAAATACCACAGCAGAGTCCTTAAATAATGCAGCAAAGTATTTAAATAATGCAGCACAGTCCCTAAATAATCCAGCCAAGTCCTTAAATAATGCAGCAGAGTCCTTAAATAATGCAGAAAAGTCCTTAAATAATGCAGCAGAGTCCTTAAATACTTCTGCATAGTCCTTAAATAATGCAGCAAAGTCCTTGAATAATGCAGCAGAGTCCTTAAATAATGCAACAAAGTCCTTAAATAATGCAGAAGAGTCCTTAAATAATGCAACAAAGTTCTTAAATAATGCAGCAGAGTCCTAAAATACCACAGCAGAGTCCTTAAATAATGCAGCAAAGTCTTTAAATAATGCAACAAAGTCCTTAAATAATGCAGCAGAGACCTTAAATAATGCAGAAGAGTCCTTAAATAATCCAGCCAAGTCCTTAAATAATCCAGCCAAGTCCTTAAATAATGCAGCAGAGTCCTTAAATAATGCAACAAAATCCTTAAATAATGCAGAAGAGTCCTTAAATAATCCAGCCAAGTCCTTAAATCATGCAGCAGGGTCCTTAAATAATCCAGCCAAGTCCTTAAATAATGCAGCAGAGTCCTTAAATAATGCAGCAAAGTCCTTAAATAATGCAGCAGAGTCCTTAAATACTTCAGCATAGTCCTTAAATAATGCAGCAAAGTCCTTGAATAATGCATCAGAGTCCTTAAATAATGCAACAAAGTCCTTAAATAATGCAGAAGAGTCCTTAAATAATGCAACAAAGTCCTTAAATAATGCAGCAGAATCCTTAAATAATGCAACAAAGTACTTAAATAATGCAGCAGAGTCCTTAAATAATGCAGCAGAGTCCTTAAATAATGCAGCAGAGTAATGAAATACTGCAGCAGGGTCCTTAAATAATGCAGCAAAGTCCTTAAATAATGCAGCAGAGTCCTTAAATAATCCAGCCAAGTCCTTAAATAATGCAGCAAATTCCTTAAATAATGCAGCAGAGTACTGAAATACCGCAGCAGGATCCTTAAATAATGCAGCAGAGTCCTTAAATAATGCAACAAAGTCCTTAAATAATGCAGAACAGTCCTTAAATAATGCAATAAAGTCCTTAAATAATGCAGCAAAGTCCTTAAATAATGCAGCAGAGTCCTTAAATAATGCAGCAAATTCCTTAAATAATGCAGCAAAGTCCTTAAATAATGCAGCAGAGTCCTTAAATAATGCAGCACATTCCTTAAATAATACAGCAGAGTCCTTAAATAATCCAGCCAAGTCCTTAAATAATGCAGCAGAGTCCTTAAATAATGCAGAAAAGTCCTTAAATAATGCAGCAGAGTCCTTAAATACTTCAGCATAGTCCTTAAATAATGCAGCAAAGTCCTTGACTAATGCAGCAGAGTCCTTAAATAATGCAACAAAGTCCTTAAATAATGCAGAAGAGTCCTTAAATAATGCAGCAAATTCCTTAAATAATGCAGCAAAGTCCTTCAATAATGCAGCAAAGTCTTTAAATAATGCAATAAAGTCCATAAATGATGCAGCAAATTCCTTAAATAATGCAGCAGAGTACTGAAATACCGCAGCAGAATCCTTAAATAATGCAACAGAGTCCTTAAATAATGCAACAAAGTCCTTAAATAATGCAGAACAGTCCTTAAATAATGCAATAAAGTCCTTAAATAATGCAGCAAAGTCCTTAAATAATGCAACAAAGTCCTTAAATAATGCAGCAGAGTCCTTAAATAATGCAACAAAGTCCTTAAATAATGCAGCAGAGTCCTTAAATAATGCAGTAAAGTCCTTAAATAATGCAGCACAGTCCTTAAATAATACAGCCAAGTCCTTAAATAATTCAGCAAAGTCTTTAAATAATGCAATAAAGTCCATAAATAATGCAGCAAAGTCCTTAAATAATGCAGCAGAGTACTTAAATAATGCAAGAAAGTCCGTAAATAATGCAGCAAATTCCTTAAATAATGCAGCAAAGTCCTTAAATAATGCAGCAGAGTCCTTAAATAATGCAGCACATTCCTTAAATAATACAGCAGAGTCCTTAAATAATCCAGCCAAGTCCTTAAATAATGCAGCAGAGTCCTTAAATAATGCAGAAAAGTCCTTAAATAATGCAGCAGAGTCCTTAAATACTTCAGCATAGTCCTTAAATAATGCAGCAAAGTCCTTGATTAATGCAGCAGAGTCCTTAAATAATGCAACAAAGTCCTTAAATAATGCAGAAGAGTCCTTAAATAATGCAGCAAATTCCTTGAATAATGCAGCAAAGTCCTTCAATAATGCAGCAAAGTCTTTAAATAATGCAATAAAGTCCATAAATGATGCAGCAAATTCCTTAAATAATGCAGCAGAGTACTGAAATACCGCAGCAGAATCCTTAAATAATGCAACAGAGTCCTTAAATAATGCAACAAAGTCCTTAAATAATGCAGAACAGTCCTTAAATAATGCAATAAAGTCCTTAAATAATGCAGCAAAGTCCTTAAATAATGCAGCAGAGTCCTTAAATAATGCAGCAAAGTCCTTAAATAATGCAACAAAGTCCTTAAATAATGCAGCAGAGTCCTTAAATAATGCAAGAAAGTCCTTAAATAATGCAGCAAATTCCTTAAATAATGCAGCAAAGTCCTTAAATAATGCAGCAGAGTCCTTAAATAATGCAGCACATTCCTTAAATAATACAGCAGAGTCCTTAAATAATCCAGCCAAGTCCTTAAATAATGCAGCAGAGTCCTTAAATAATGCAGAAAAGTCCTTAAATAATGCAGCAGAGTCCTTAAATACTGCTGCAGAGTCCTTAAATAATGCAGCAAAGTCCTTAAATACCACAGCAGAGTCCCTAAATAATGCAGCAAAGTATTTAAATAATGCAGCACAGTCCCTAAATAATCCAGCCAAGTCCTTATATAATGCAGCAGAGTCCTTAAATAATGCAGAAAAGTCCTTAAATAATGCAGCAGAGTCCTTAAATACTTCTGCATAGTCCTTAAATAATGCAGCAAAGTCCTTGAATAATGCAGCAGAGTCCTTAAATAATGCAACAAAGTCCTTAAATAATGCAGAAGAGTCCTTAAATAATGCAACAAAGTTCTTAAATAATGCAGCAGAGTCCTAAAATACCACAGCAGAGTCCTTAAATAATGCAGCAAAGTCTTTAAATAATGCAACAAAGTCCTTAAATAATGCAGCAGAGACCTTAAATAATGCAGAAGAGTCCTTAAATAATCCAGCCAAGTCCTTAAATAATCCAGCCAAGTCCTTAAATAATGCAGCAGAGTCCTTAAATAATGCAACAAAATCCTTAAATAATGCAGAAGAGTCCTTAAATAATCCAGCCAAGTCCTTAAATCATGCAGCAGGGTCCTTAAATAATCCAGCCAAGTCCTTAAATAATGCAGCAGAGTCCTTAAATAATGCAGCAAAGTCCTTAAATAATGCAGCAGAGTCCTTAAATACTTCAGCATAGTCCTTAAATAATGCAGCAAAGTCCTTGAATAATGCATCAGAGTCCTTAAATAATGCAACAAAGTCCTTAAATAATGCAGAAGAGTCCTTAAATAATGCAACAAAGTCCTTAAATAATGCAGCAGAATCCTTAAATAATGCAACAAAGTACTTAAATAATGCAGCAGAGTCCTTAAATAATGCAGCAGAGTCCTTAAATAATGCAGCAGAGTAATGAAATACTGCAGCAGGGTCCTTAAATAATGCAGCAAAGTCCTTAAATAATGCAGCAGAGTCCTTAAATAATCCAGCCAAGTCCTTAAATAATGCAGCAAAGTCCTTAAATAATGCAGCAGAGTACTGAAATACCGCAGCAGGATCCTTAAATAATGCAGCAGAGTCCTTAAATAATGCAACAAAGTCCTTAAATAATGCAGAACAGTCCTTAAATAATGCAATAAAGTCCTTAAATAATGCAGCAAAGTCCTTAAATAATGCAGCAGAGTCCTTAAATAATGCAACAAAGTCCTTAAATAATGCAACAAAGTCCTTAAATAATGCAGCAGAGTCCTTAAATAATGCAACAAAGTACTTAAATAATGCAGAAGAGTCCTTAAATAATGCAACAAAGTACTTATATAATGCAGCAGAGTCCTTAAGTACCGTATCAGAGTCCTTAAATAATGCAGCAAAGTCCTTAAATAATGCAGCAGAGTCCTTAAATAATGCAGCAAAGTCCTTAAATAATGCAACAAAGTCCTTAAATAATGCAGCAGATTACTGAAATACTGCAGCAGGGTCCTTAAATAATGCAGCAGAGTCTTTAAATAATGCAGCAAAGTCCTTAAATAATGCAACAAAGTCCTTAAATAATGCAGCAGAGTCCTTAAATAATGCAACAAAGTCCTTAAATAATGCAGCAGAGTCCTTAAATAATGCAGCACATTCCTTAAATAATACAGCAGAGTCCTTAAATAATCCAGCCAAGTCCTTAAATAATGCAGCAGAGTCCTTAAATAATGCAGAAAAGTCCTTAAATAATGCAGCAGAGTCCTTAAATACTGCTGCAGAGTCCTTAAATAATGCAGCAAAGTCCTTAAATACCACAGCAGAGTCCTTAAATAATGCAGCAAAGTATTTAAATAATGCAGCACAGTCCCTAAATAATCCAGCCAAGTCCTTAAATAATGCAGCAGAGTCCTTAAATAATGCAGAAAAGTCCTTAAATAATGCAGCAGAGTCCTTAAATACTTCTGCATAGTCCTTAAATAATGCAGCAAAGTCCTTGAATAATGCAGCAGAGTCCTTAAATAATGCAACAAAGTCCTTAAATAATGCAGAAGAGTCCTTAAATAATGCAACAAAGTTCTTAAATAATGCAGCAGAGTCCTAAAATACCACAGCAGAGTCCTTAAATAATGCAGCAAAGTCTTTAAATAATGCAACAAAGTCCTTAAATAATGCAGCAGAGACCTTAAATAATGCAGAAGAGTCCTTAAATAATCCAGCCAAGTCCTTAAATAATCCAGCCAAGTCCTTAAATAATGCAGCAGAGTCCTTAAATAATGCAACAAAATCCTTAAATAATGCAGAAGAGTCCTTAAATAATCCAGCCAAGTCCTTAAATCATGCAGCAGGGTCCTTAAATAATCCAGCCAAGTCCTTAAATAATGCAGCAGAGTCCTTAAATAATGCAGCAAAGTCCTTAAATAATGCAGCAGAGTCCTTAAATACTTCAGCATAGTCCTTAAATAATGCAGCAAAGTCCTTGAATAATGCATCAGAGTCCTTAAATAATGCAACAAAGTCCTTAAATAATGCAGAAGAGTCCTTAAATAATGCAACAAAGTCCTTAAATAATGCAGCAGAATCCTTAAATAATGCAACAAAGTACTTAAATAATGCAGCAGAGTCCTTAAATAATGCAGCAGAGTCCTTAAATAATGCAGCAGAGTAATGAAATACTGCAGCAGGGTCCTTAAATAATGCAGCAAAGTCCTTAAATAATGCAGCAGAGTCCTTAAATAATCCAGCCAAGTCCTTAAATAATGCAGCAAATTCCTTAAATAATGCAGCAGAGTACTGAAATACCGCAGCAGGATCCTTAAATAATGCAGCAGAGTCCTTAAATAATGCAACAAAGTCCTTAAATAATGCAGAACAGTCCTTAAATAATGCAATAAAGTCCTTAAATAATGCAGCAAAGTCCTTAAATAATGCAGCAGAGTCCTTAAATAATGCAGCAAATTCCTTAAATAATGCAGCAAAGTCCTTAAATAATGCAGCAGAGTCCTTAAATAATGCAGCACATTCCTTAAATAATACAGCAGAGTCCTTAAATAATCCAGCCAAGTCCTTAAATAATGCAGCAGAGTCCTTAAATAATGCAGAAAAGTCCTTAAATAATGCAGCAGAGTCCTTAAATACTTCAGCATAGTCCTTAAATAATGCAGCAAAGTCCTTGACTAATGCAGCAGAGTCCTTAAATAATGCAACAAAGTCCTTAAATAATGCAGAAGAGTCCTTAAATAATGCAGCAAATTCCTTAAATAATGCAGCAAAGTCCTTCAATAATGCAGCAAAGTCTTTAAATAATGCAATAAAGTCCATAAATGATGCAGCAAATTCCTTAAATAATGCAGCAGAGTACTGAAATACCGCAGCAGAATCCTTAAATAATGCAACAGAGTCCTTAAATAATGCAACAAAGTCCTTAAATAATGCAGAACAGTCCTTAAATAATGCAATAAAGTCCTTAAATAATGCAGCAAAGTCCTTAAATAATGCAACAAAGTCCTTAAATAATGCAGCAGAGTCCTTAACTAATGCAACAAAGTCCTTAAATAATGCAGCAGAGTCCTTAAATAATGCAGTAAAGTCCTTAAATAATGCAGCACAGTCCTTAAATAATACAGCCAAGTCCTTAAATAATTCAGCAAAGTCTTTAAATAATGCAATAAAGTCCATAAATAATGCAGCAAAGTCCTTAAATAATGCAGCAGAGTACTTAAATAATGCAAGAAAGTCCGTAAATAATGCAGCAAATTCCTTAAATAATGCAGCAAAGTCCTTAAATAATGCAGCAGAGTCCTTAAATAATGCAGCACATTCCTTAAATAATACAGCAGAGTCCTTAAATAATCCAGCCAAGTCCTTAAATAATGCAGCAGAGTCCTTAAATAATGCAGAAAAGTCCTTAAATAATGCAGCAGAGTCCTTAAATACTTCAGCATAGTCCTTAAATAATGCAGCAAAGTCCTTGATTAATGCAGCAGAGTCCTTAAATAATGCAACAAAGTCCTTAAATAATGCAGAAGAGTCCTTAAATAATGCAGCAAATTCCTTGAATAATGCAGCAAAGTCCTTCAATAATGCAGCAAAGTCTTTAAATAATGCAATAAAGTCCATAAATGATGCAGCAAATTCCTTAAATAATGCAGCAGAGTACTGAAATACCGCAGCAGAATCCTTAAATAATGCAACAGAGTCCTTAAATAATGCAACAAAGTCCTTAAATAATGCAGAACAGTCCTTAAATAATGCAATAAAGTCCTTAAATAATGCAGCAAAGTCCTTAAATAATGCAGCAGAGTCCTTAAATAATGCAGCAAAGTCCTTAAATAATGCAACAAAGTCCTTAAATAATGCAGCAGAGTCCTTAAATAATGCAAGAAAGTCCTTAAATAATGCAGCAAATTCCTTAAATAATGCAGCAAAGTCCTTAAATAATGCAGCAGAGTCCTTAAATAATGCAGCACATTCCTTAAATAATACAGCAGAGTCCTTAAATAATCCAGCCAAGTCCTTAAATAATGCAGCAGAGTCCTTAAATAATGCAGAAAAGTCCTTAAATAATGCAGCAGAGTCCTTAAATACTGCTGCAGAGTCCTTAAATAATGCAGCAAAGTCCTTAAATACCACAGCAGAGTCCCTAAATAATGCAGCAAAGTATTTAAATAATGCAGCACAGTCCCTAAATAATCCAGCCAAGTCCTTATATAATGCAGCAGAGTCCTTAAATAATGCAGAAAAGTCCTTAAATAATGCAGCAGAGTCCTTAAATACTTCTGCATAGTCCTTAAATAATGCAGCAAAGTCCTTGAATAATGCAGCAGAGTCCTTAAATAATGCAACAAAGTCCTTAAATAATGCAGAAGAGTCCTTAAATAATGCAACAAAGTTCTTAAATAATGCAGCAGAGTCCTAAAATACCACAGCAGAGTCCTTAAATAATGCAGCAAAGTCTTTAAATAATGCAACAAAGTCCTTAAATAATGCAGCAGAGACCTTAAATAATGCAGAAGAGTCCTTAAATAATCCAGCCAAGTCCTTAAATAATCCAGCCAAGTCCTTAAATAATGCAGCAGAGTCCTTAAATAATGCAACAAAATCCTTAAATAATGCAGAAGAGTCCTTAAATAATCCAGCCAAGTCCTTAAATCATGCAGCAGGGTCCTTAAATAATCCAGCCAAGTCCTTAAATAATGCAGCAGAGTCCTTAAATAATGCAGCAAAGTCCTTAAATAATGCAGCAGAGTCCTTAAATACTTCAGCATAGTCCTTAAATAATGCAGCAAAGTCCTTGAATAATGCATCAGAGTCCTTAAATAATGCAACAAAGTCCTTAAATAATGCAGAAGAGTCCTTAAATAATGCAACAAAGTCCTTAAATAATGCAGCAGAATCCTTAAATAATGCAACAAAGTACTTAAATAATGCAGCAGAGTCCTTAAATAATGCAGCAGAGTCCTTAAATAATGCAGCAGAGTAATGAAATACTGCAGCAGGGTCCTTAAATAATGCAGCAAAGTCCTTAAATAATGCAGCAGAGTCCTTAAATAATCCAGCCAAGTCCTTAAATAATGCAGCAAAGTCCTTAAATAATGCAGCAGAGTACTGAAATACCGCAGCAGGATCCTTAAATAATGCAGCAGAGTCCTTAAATAATGCAACAAAGTCCTTAAATAATGCAGAACAGTCCTTAAATAATGCAATAAAGTCCTTAAATAATGCAGCAAAGTCCTTAAATAATGCAGCAGAGTCCTTAAATAATGCAACAAAGTCCTTAAATAATGCAACAAAGTCCTTAAATAATGCAGCAGAGTCCTTAAATAATGCAACAAAGTACTTAAATAATGCAGAAGAGTCCTTAAATAATGCAACAAAGTACTTATATAATGCAGCAGAGTCCTTAAGTACCGTATCAGAGTCCTTAAATAATGCAGCAAAGTCCTTAAATAATGCAGCAGAGTCCTTAAATAATGCAGCAAAGTCCTTAAATAATGCAACAAAGTCCTTAAATAATGCAGCAGATTACTGAAATACTGCAGCAGGGTCCTTAAATAATGCAGCAGAGTCTTTAAATAATGCAACAAAGTCCTTAAATAATGCAGCAGAGTCCTTAAATAATGCAACAAAGTCCTTAAATAATGCAGCAGAGTCCTTAAATAATGCAGCAGAGTACTGAAATACCGCAGCAGGGTCCTTAAATAATGCAGCAAAGTCGTTAAATAATGAAGTAGAGTCCTTTAATAATGCAACAAAGTCCTTAAATGATGCAGCAGAGTCCTTAAATAATGCAACAAAGTCCTTAAATAATGCAGCAGAGTCCTTAAATAATGCAACAAAGTCCTTAAACAATGCAGCAGAGTCCTTAAATAATGCAGAAGAGTCCTTAAATAATGCAACCAAGACCTTAAATAATGCAGCAGAGTCCTTAAATAATGCAACAAAGTACTTAAATAATGCAGCAGAGTCCTTAAGTACCGTAGCAGAGTCCTTAAATACTGCAGCAAAGTCCTTAAATAAAGCAGCAGAGTCCTTAAATAATGCAGCAAAGTCATTAAATAATGCAGCAGAGTCCTTAAATAATGCAACAAATTCCTTAAATAATGCAGCAGAGTCCTTAAATAATGCAACAAAGTCCTTAAATAATGCAGCAGAGTCCTTAAATAATGCAGCAGAGTACTGAAATACCGCAGCAGGGTCCTTAAATAATGCAGCAAAGTCGTTAAATAATGAAGTAGAGTCCTTAAATAATGCAACAAAGTCCTTAAATGATGCAGCAGAGTCCTTAAATAATGCAACAAAGTCCTTAAATAATGCAGCAGAGTCCTTAAATAATGCAACAAAGTCCTTAAACAATGCAGCAGTGTCCTTAAATAATGCAGAAGAGTCCTTAAATAATGCAACCAAGACCTTAAATAATGCAGCAGAGTCCTTAAATAATTCAACAAAGTACTTAAATAATGCAGCAGAGTCCTTAAGTACCGTAGCAGAGTCCTTAAATACTGCAGCAAAGTCCTTAAATAAAGCAGCAGAGTCCTTAAATAATGCAGCAAAGTCATTAAATAATGCAGCAGAGTCCTTAAATAATGCAACAAATTCCTTAAATAATGCAGCAGAGTCCTTAAATAATGCAATAAAGTCCATAAATAATGCAGCAAAGTCCTTAAATAATTCAGCAGAGTGCTGAAATACCGCAGCAGGGTCCTTAAATAATGCAGCAGAGTCCTTAAATAATGCAACAAAGTCCTTAAATAATGCAGCAGGGTCCTTAAATAATGCAACAAAGTCCTTAAATAATGCAGCAGAGTCCTTAAAAAATTCAGCAAAGTCTGTAAATAATGCAGCAGAGTCCTTAAATAATCCAGCCAAGTCCTTAAATAATGCAACAACGTCCTTAAATAATGCAGCAGATTACTGAAATACTGCAGCAGGGTCCTTAAATAATGCAGCAGAGTCCTTAAATAATGCAACAAAGTCCTTAAATAATGCAGCAGAGTCCTTAAATAATGCAACAAAGTCCTTAAATAATGCAGCAGAGTCCTTAAATAATGCAGTAAAGTCCTTAAATAATGCAGCACAGTCCTTAAATAATACAGCCAAGTCCTTAAATAATGCAGCAAAGTCTTTAAATAATGCAATAAAGTCCATAAATAATGCAGCAAAGTCCTTAAATAATGCAGCAGAGTACTGAAATACCGCAGCAGGATCCTTAAATAATGCAGCAGAGTCCTTAAATAATGCAACAAAGTCCTTAAATAATGCAGAACAGTCCTTAAATAATGCAATAAAGTCCTTAAATAATGCAGCAAAGTCCTTAAATATTGCAGCAGAGTCCTTAAATAATGCAACAAAGTCCTTAAATAATGCAACAAAGTCCTTAAATAATGCAGCAGAGTACTGAAATACCGCAGCAGGATCCTTAAATAATGCAGCAGAGTCCTTAAATAATGCAACAAAGTCCTTAAATAATGCAGAACAGTACTTAAATAATGCAATAAAGTCCTTAAATAATGCAGCAAAGTCCTTAAATAATGCAGCAGAGTCCTTAAATAATGCAACAAAGTCCTTAAATAATGCAGCAGAGTCCTTAAATAATGCAAGAAAGTCCTTAAATAATGCAGCACATTCCTTAAATAATGCAGCAGAGTCCTTAAATAATGCAACAAAGTCCTTAAATAATGCAGCAGAGTCCTTAAATAATGCAAGAAAGTCCTTAAATAATGCAGCAAATTCCTTAAATAATGCAGCAAAGTCTTTAAATAATGCAATAAAGTCCTTAAATAATGCAGCAGATTACTGAAATACTGCAGCAGGGTCCTTAAATAATGCAGCAGAGTTCTTAAATAATGCAACAAAGTCCTTAAATAATGCAGCAGAGTCCTTAAATAATGCAACAAAGTCCTTAAATAATGCAGCAGAGTCCTTAAATAATGCAGCAAAGTCCTTAAATAATGCAGCACAGTCCTTAAATAATCCAGCCAAGTCCTTCAATAATGCAGCAAAGTCTTTAAATAATGCAATAAAGTCCATAAATGATGCAGCAAATTCCTTAAATAATGCAGCAGAGTACTGAAATACCGCAGCAGAATCCTTAAATAATGCAACAGAGTCCTTAAATAATGCAACAAAGTCCTTAAATAATGCAGAACAGTCCTTAAATAATGCAATAAAGTCCTTAAATAATGCAGCAAAGTCCTTAAATAATGCAGCAGAGTCCTTAAATAATGCAGCAAAGTCCTTAAATAATGCAACAAAGTCCTTAAATAATGCAGCAGAGTCCTTAAATAATGCAACAAAGTCCTTAAATAATGCAGCAGAGTCCTTAAATAATGCAGCACATTCCTTAAATAATACAGCAGAGTCCTTAAATAATCCAGCCAAGTCCTTAAATAATGCAGCAGAGTCCTTAAATAATGCAGAAAAGTCCTTAAATAATGCAGCAGAGTCCTTAAATACTGCTGCAGAGTCCTTAAATAATGCAGCAAAGTCCTTAAATACCACAGCAGAGTCCTTAAATAATGCAGCAAAGTATTTAAATAATGCAGCACAGTCCCTAAATAATCCAGCCAAGTCCTTAAATAATGCAGCAGAGTCCTTAAATAATGCAGAAAAGTCCTTAAATAATGCAGCAGAGTCCTTAAATACTTCTGCATAGTCCTTAAATAATGCAGCAAAGTCCTTGAATAATGCAGCAGAGTCCTTAAATAATGCAACAAAGTCCTTAAATAATGCAGAAGAGTCCTTAAATAATGCAACAAAGTTCTTAAATAATGCAGCAGAGTCCTAAAATACCACAGCAGAGTCCTTAAATAATGCAGCAAAGTCTTTAAATAATGCAACAAAGTCCTTAAATAATGCAGCAGAGACCTTAAATAATGCAGAAGAGTCCTTAAATAATCCAGCCAAGTCCTTAAATAATCCAGCCAAGTCCTTAAATAATGCAGCAGAGTCCTTAAATAATGCAACAAAATCCTTAAATAATGCAGAAGAGTCCTTAAATAATCCAGCCAAGTCCTTAAATCATGCAGCAGGGTCCTTAAATAATCCAGCCAAGTCCTTAAATAATGCAGCAGAGTCCTTAAATAATGCAGCAAAGTCCTTAAATAATGCAGCAGAGTCCTTAAATACTTCAGCATAGTCCTTAAATAATGCAGCAAAGTCCTTGAATAATGCATCAGAGTCCTTAAATAATGCAACAAAGTCCTTAAATAATGCAGAAGAGTCCTTAAATAATGCAACAAAGTCCTTAAATAATGCAGCAGAATCCTTAAATAATGCAACAAAGTACTTAAATAATGCAGCAGAGTCCTTAAATAATGCAGCAGAGTCCTTAAATAATGCAGCAGAGTAATGAAATACTGCAGCAGGGTCCTTAAATAATGCAGCAAAGTCCTTAAATAATGCAGCAGAGTCCTTAAATAATCCAGCCAAGTCCTTAAATAATGCAGCAAATTCCTTAAATAATGCAGCAGAGTACTGAAATACCGCAGCAGGATCCTTAAATAATGCAGCAGAGTCCTTAAATAATGCAACAAAGTCCTTAAATAATGCAGAACAGTCCTTAAATAATGCAATAAAGTCCTTAAATAATGCAGCAAAGTCCTTAAATAATGCAGCAGAGTCCTTAAATAATGCAGCAAATTCCTTAAATAATGCAGCAAAGTCCTTAAATAATGCAGCAGAGTCCTTAAATAATGCAGCACATTCCTTAAATAATACAGCAGAGTCCTTAAATAATCCAGCCAAGTCCTTAAATAATGCAGCAGAGTCCTTAAATAATGCAGAAAAGTCCTTAAATAATGCAGCAGAGTCCTTAAATACTTCAGCATAGTCCTTAAATAATGCAGCAAAGTCCTTGACTAATGCAGCAGAGTCCTTAAATAATGCAACAAAGTCCTTAAATAATGCAGAAGAGTCCTTAAATAATGCAGCAAATTCCTTAAATAATGCAGCAAAGTCCTTCAATAATGCAGCAAAGTCTTTAAATAATGCAATAAAGTCCATAAATGATGCAGCAAATTCCTTAAATAATGCAGCAGAGTACTGAAATACCGCAGCAGAATCCTTAAATAATGCAACAGAGTCCTTAAATAATGCAACAAAGTCCTTAAATAATGCAGAACAGTCCTTAAATAATGCAATAAAGTCCTTAAATAATGCAGCAAAGTCCTTAAATAATGCAGCAGAGTCCTTAAATAATGCAGCAAAGTCCTTAAATAATGCAACAAAGTCCTTAAATAATGCAGCAGAGTCCTTAAATAATGCAACAAAGTCCTTAAATAATGCAGCAGAGTCCTTAAATAATGCAGCACATTCCTTAAATAATACAGCAGAGTCCTTAAATAATCCAGCCAAGTCCTTAAATAATGCAGCAGAGTCCTTAAATAATGCAGAAAAGTCCTTAAATAATGCAGCAGAGTCCTTAAATACTGCTGCAGAGTCCTTAAATAATGCAGCAAAGTCCTTAAATACCACAGCAGAGTCCTTAAATAATGCAGCAAAGTATTTAAATAATGCAGCACAGTCCCTAAATAATCCAGCCAAGTCCTTAAATAATGCAGCAGAGTCCTTAAATAATGCAGAAAAGTCCTTAAATAATGCAGCAGAGTCCTTAAATACTTCTGCATAGTCCTTAAATAATGCAGCAAAGTCCTTGAATAATGCAGCAGAGTCCTTAATTAATGCAACAAAGTCCTTAAATAATGCAGAAGAGTCCTTAAATAATGCAACAAAGTTCTTAAATAATGCAGCAGAGTCCTAAAATACCACAGCAGAGTCCTTAAATAATGCAGCAAAGTCTTTAAATAATGCAACAAAGTCCTTAAATAATGCAGCAGAGACCTTAAATAATGCAGAAGAGTCCTTAAATAATCCAGCCAAGTCCTTAAATAATCCAGCCAAGTCCTTAAATAATGCAGCAGAGTCCTTAAATAATGCAACAAAATCCTTAAATAATGCAGAAGAGTCCTTAAATAATCCAGCCAAGTCCTTAAATCATGCAGCAGGGTCCTTAAATAATCCAGCCAAGTCCTTAAATAATGCAGCAGAGTCCTTAAATAATGCAGCAAAGTCCTTAAATAATGCAGCAGAGTCCTTAAATACTTCAGCATAGTCCTTAAATAATGCAGCAAAGTCCTTGAATAATGCATCAGAGTCCTTAAATAATGCAACAAAGTCCTTAAATAATGCAGAAGAGTCCTTAAATAATGCAACAAAGTCCTTAAATAATGCAGCAGAATCCTTAAATAATGCAACAAAGTACTTAAATAATGCAGCAGAGTCCTTAAATAATGCAGCAGAGTCCTTAAATAATGCAGCAGAGTAATGAAATACTGCAGCAGGGTCCTTAAATAATGCAGCAAAGTCCTTAAATAATGCAGCAGAGTCCTTAAATAATCCAGCCAAGTCCTTAAATAATGCAGCAAATTCCTTAAATAATGCAGCAGAGTACTGAAATACCGCAGCAGGATCCTTAAATAATGCAGCAGAGTCCTTAAATAATGCAACAAAGTCCTTAAATAATGCAGAACAGTCCTTAAATAATGCAATAAAGTCCTTAAATAATGCAGCAAAGTCCTTAAATAATGCAGCAGAGTCCTTAAATAATGCAGCAAATTCCTTAAATAATGCAGCAAAGTCCTTAAATAATGCAGCAGAGTCCTTAAATAATGCAGCACATTCCTTAAATAATACAGCAGAGTCCTTAAATAATCCAGCCAAGTCCTTAAATAATGCAGCAGAGTCCTTAAATAATGCAGAAAAGTCCTTAAATAATGCAGCAGAGTCCTTAAATACTTCAGCATAGTCCTTAAATAATGCAGCAAAGTCCTTGACTAATGCAGCAGAGTCCTTAAATAATGCAACAAAGTCCTTAAATAATGCAGAAGAGTCCTTAAATAATGCAGCAAATTCCTTAAATAATGCAGCAAAGTCCTTCAATAATGCAGCAAAGTCTTTAAATAATGCAATAAAGTCCATAAATGATGCAGCAAATTCCTTAAATAATGCAGCAGAGTACTGAAATACCGCAGCAGAATCCTTAAATAATGCAACAGAGTCCTTAAATAATGCAACAAAGTCCTTAAATAATGCAGAACAGTCCTTAAATAATGCAATAAAGTCCTTAAATAATGCAGCAAAGTCCTTAAATAATGCAACAAAGTCCTTAAATAATGCAGCAGAGTCCTTAAATAATGCAACAAAGTCCTTAAATAATGCAGCAGAGTCCTTAAATAATGCAGTAAAGTCCTTAAATAATGCAGCACAGTCCTTAAATAATACAGCCAAGTCCTTAAATAATTCAGCAAAGTCTTTAAATAATGCAATAAAGTCCATAAATAATGCAGCAAAGTCCTTAAATAATGCAGCAGAGTACTGAAATACCGCAGCAGGATCCTTAAATAATGCAGCAGAGTCCTTAAATAATGCAACAAAGTCCTTAAATAATGCAGAACAGTCCTTAAATAATGCAATAAAGTCCTTAAATAATGCAGCAAAGTCCTTAAATATTGCAGCAGAGTCCTTAAATAATGCAACAAAGTCCTTAAATAATGCAACAAAGTCCTTAAATAATGCAGCAGAGTCCTTAAATAATGCAGCACATTCCTTAAATAATGCAGCACAGTCCTTAAATAATGCAACAAAGTCCTTAAATAATGCAGCAGAGTCCTTAAATAATGCAAGAAAGTCCTTAAATAATGCAGCAAATTCCTTAAATATTGCAGCAAAGTCTTTAAATAATGCAATAAAGTCCTTAAATAATGCAGCAGATTACTGAAATACTGCAGCAGGGTCCTTAAATAATGCAGCAGAGTTCTTAAATAATGCAACAAAGTCCTTAAATAATGCAGCAGAGTCCTTAAATAATGCAACAAAGTCCTTAAATAATGCAGCAGAGTCCTTAAATAATGCAGCAAAGTCCTTAAATAATGCAGCACAGTCCTTAAATAATCCAGCCAAGTCCTTCAATAATGCAGCAAAGTCTTTAAATAATGCAATAAAGTCCATAAATGATGCAGCAAATTCCTTAAATAATGCAGCAGAGTACTGAAATACCGCAGCAGAATCCTTAAATAATGCAACAGAGTCCTTAAATAATGCAACAAAGTCCTTAAATAATGCAGAACAGTCCTTAAATAATGCAATAAAGTCCTTAAATAATGCAGCAAAGTCCTTAAAAAATGCAGCAGAGTCCTTAAATAATGCAGCAAAGTCCTTAAATAATGCAACAAAGTCCTTAAATAATGCAGCAGAGTCCTTAAATAATGCAAGAAAGTCCTTAAATAATGCAGCAAATTCCTTAAATAATGCAGCAAAGTCCTTAAATAATGCAGCAGAGTCCTTAAATAATGCAGCACATTCCTTAAATAATACAGCAGAGTCCTTAAATAATCCAGCCAAGTCCTTAAATAATGCAGCAGAGTCCTTAAATAATGCAGAAAAGTCCTTAAATAATGCAGCAGAGTCCTTAAATACTGCTGCAGAGTCCTTAAATAATGCAGCAAAGTCCTTAAATACCACAGCAGAGTCCTTAAATAATGCAGCAAAGTATTTAAATAATGCAGCACAGTCCCTAAATAATCCAGCCAAGTCCTTAAATAATGCAGCAGAGTCCTTAAATAATGCAGAAAAGTCCTTAAATAATGCAGCAGAGTCCTTAAATACTTCTGCATAGTCCTTAAATAATGCAGCAAAGTCCTTGAATAATGCAGCAGAGTCCTTAAATAATGCAACAAAGTCCTTAAATAATGCAGAAGAGTCCTTAAATAATGCAACAAAGTTCTTAAATAATGCAGCAGAGTCCTAAAATACCACAGCAGAGTCCTTAAATAATGCAGCAAAGTCTTTAAATAATGCAACAAAGTCCTTAAATAATGCAGCAGAGACCTTAAATAATGCAGAAGAGTCCTTAAATAATCCAGCCAAGTCCTTAAATAATCCAGCCAAGTCCTTAAATAATGCAGCAGAGTCCTTAAATAATGCAACAAAATCCTTAAATAATGCAGAAGAGTCCTTAAATAATCCAGCCAAGTCCTTAAATCATGCAGCAGGGTCCTTAAATAATCCAGCCAAGTCCTTAAATAATGCAGCAGAGTCCTTAAATAATGCAGCAAAGTCCTTAAATAATGCAGCAGAGTCCTTAAATACTTCAGCATAGTCCTTAAATAATGCAGCAAAGTCCTTGAATAATGCATCAGAGTCCTTAAATAATGCAACAAAGTCCTTAAATAATGCAGAAGAGTCCTTAAATAATGCAACAAAGTCCTTAAATAATGCAGCAGAATCCTTAAATAATGCAACAAAGTACTTAAATAATGCAGCAGAGTCCTTAAATAATGCAACAAAGTACTTAAATAATGCAGCAGAGTCCTTAAGTACCGTAGCAGAGTCCTTAAATACTGCAGCAAAGTCCTTAAATAAAGCAGCAGAGTCCTTAAATAATGCAGCAAAGTCATTAAATAATGCAGCAGAGTCCTTAAATAATGCAACAAATTCCTTAAATAATGCAGCAGAGTCCTTAAATAATGCAACAAAGTCCTTAAATAATGCAGCAGAGTCCTTAAATAATGCAGCAGAGTACTGAAATACCGCAGCAGGGTCCTTAAATAATGCAGCAAAGTCGTTAAATAATGAAGTAGAGTCCTTAAATAATGCAACAAAGTCCTTAAATGATGCAGCAGAGTCCTTAAATAATGCAACAAAGTCCTTAAATAATGCAGCAGAGTCCTTAAATAATGCAACAAAGTCCTTAAACAATGCAGCAGAGTCCTTAAATAATGCAGAAGAGTCCTTAAATAATGCAACCAAGACCTTAAATAATGCAGCAGAGTCCTTAAATAATTCAACAAAGTACTTAAATAATGCAGCAGAGTCCTTAAGTACCGTAGCAGAGTCCTTAAATACTGCAGCAAAGTCCTTAAATAAAGCAGCAGAGTCCTTAAATAATGCAGCAAAGTCATTAAATAATGCAGCAGAGTCCTTAAATAATGCAACAAATTCCTTAAATAATGCAGCAGAGTCCTTAAATAATGCAATAAAGTCCATAAATAATGCAGCAAAGTCCTTAAATAATTCAGCAGAGTGCTGAAATACCGCAGCAGGGTCCTTAAATAATGCAGCAGAGTCCTTAAATAATGCAACAAAGTCCTTAAATAATGCAGCAGGGTCCTTAAATAATGCAACAAAGTCCTTAAATAATGCAGCAGAGTCCTTAAAAAATTCAGCAAAGTCTGTAAATAATGCAGCAGAGTCCTTAAATAATCCAGCCAAGTCCTTAAATAATGCAACAACGTCCTTAAATAATGCAGCAGATTACTGAAATACTGCAGCAGGGTCCTTAAATAATGCAGCAGAGTCCTTAAATAATGCAACAAAGTCCTTAAATAATGCAGCAGAGTCCTTAAATAATGCAACAAAGTCCTTAAATAATGCAGCAGAGTCCTTAAATAATGCAGTAAAGTCCTTAAATAATGCAGCACAGTCCTTAAATAATACAGCCAAGTCCTTAAATAATGCAGCAAAGTCTTTAAATAATGCAATAAAGTCCATAAATAATGCAGCAAAGTCCTTAAATAATGCAGCAGAGTACTGAAATACCGCAGCAGGATCCTTAAATAATGCAGCAGAGTCCTTAAATAATGCAACAAAGTCCTTAAATAATGCAGAACAGTCCTTAAATAATGCAATAAAGTCCTTAAATAATGCAGCAAAGTCCTTAAATAATGCAGCAGAGTCCTTAAATAATGCAGCAAATTCCTTAAATAATGCAGCAAAGTCCTTAAATAATGCAGCAGAGTCCTTAAATAATGCAGCACATTCCTTAAATAATACAGCAGAGTCCTTAAATAATCCAGCCAAGTCCTTAAATAATGCAGCAGAGTCCTTAAATAATGCAGAAAAGTCCTTAAATAATGCAGCAGAGTCCTTAAATACTTCAGCATAGTCCTTAAATAATGCAGCAAAGTCCTTGACTAATGCAGCAGAGTCCTTAAATAATGCAACAAAGTCCTTAAATAATGCAGAAGAGTCCTTAAATAATGCAGCAAATTCCTTAAATAATGCAGCAAAGTCCTTCAATAATGCAGCAAAGTCTTTAAATAATGCAATAAAGTCCATAAATGATGCAGCAAATTCCTTAAATAATGCAGCAGAGTACTGAAATACCGCAGCAGAATCCTTAAATAATGCAACAGAGTCCTTAAATAATGCAACAAAGTCCTTAAATAATGCAGAACAGTCCTTAAATAATGCAATAAAGTCCTTAAATAATGCAGCAAAGTCCTTAAATAATGCAGCAGAGTCCTTAAATAATGCAGCAAAGTCCTTAAATAATGCAACAAAGTCCTTAAATAATGCAGCAGAGTCCTTAAATAATGCAACAAAGTCCTTAAATAATGCAGCAGAGTCCTTAAATAATGCAGCACATTCCTTAAATAATACAGCAGAGTCCTTAAATAATCCAGCCAAGTCCTTAAATAATGCAGCAGAGTCCTTAAATAATGCAGAAAAGTCCTTAAATAATGCAGCAGAGTCCTTAAATACTGCTGCAGAGTCCTTAAATAATGCAGCAAAGTCCTTAAATACCACAGCAGAGTCCTTAAATAATGCAGCAAAGTATTTAAATAATGCAGCACAGTCCCTAAATAATCCAGCCAAGTCCTTAAATAATGCAGCAGAGTCCTTAAATAATGCAGAAAAGTCCTTAAATAATGCAGCAGAGTCCTTAAATACTTCTGCATAGTCCTTAAATAATGCAGCAAAGTCCTTGAATAATGCAGCAGAGTCCTTAATTAATGCAACAAAGTCCTTAAATAATGCAGAAGAGTCCTTAAATAATGCAACAAAGTTCTTAAATAATGCAGCAGAGTCCTAAAATACCACAGCAGAGTCCTTAAATAATGCAGCAAAGTCTTTAAATAATGCAACAAAGTCCTTAAATAATGCAGCAGAGACCTTAAATAATGCAGAAGAGTCCTTAAATAATCCAGCCAAGTCCTTAAATAATCCAGCCAAGTCCTTAAATAATGCAGCAGAGTCCTTAAATAATGCAACAAAATCCTTAAATAATGCAGAAGAGTCCTTAAATAATCCAGCCAAGTCCTTAAATCATGCAGCAGGGTCCTTAAATAATCCAGCCAAGTCCTTAAATAATGCAGCAGAGTCCTTAAATAATGCAGCAAAGTCCTTAAATAATGCAGCAGAGTCCTTAAATACTTCAGCATAGTCCTTAAATAATGCAGCAAAGTCCTTGAATAATGCATCAGAGTCCTTAAATAATGCAACAAAGTCCTTAAATAATGCAGAAGAGTCCTTAAATAATGCAACAAAGTCCTTAAATAATGCAGCAGAATCCTTAAATAATGCAACAAAGTACTTAAATAATGCAGCAGAGTCCTTAAATAATGCAGCAGAGTCCTTAAATAATGCAGCAGAGTAATGAAATACTGCAGCAGGGTCCTTAAATAATGCAGCAAAGTCCTTAAATAATGCAGCAGAGTCCTTAAATAATCCAGCCAAGTCCTTAAATAATGCAGCAAATTCCTTAAATAATGCAGCAGAGTACTGAAATACCGCAGCAGGATCCTTAAATAATGCAGCAGAGTCCTTAAATAATGCAACAAAGTCCTTAAATAATGCAGAACAGTCCTTAAATAATGCAATAAAGTCCTTAAATAATGCAGCAAAGTCCTTAAATAATGCAGCAGAGTCCTTAAATAATGCAGCAAATTCCTTAAATAATGCAGCAAAGTCCTTAAATAATGCAGCAGAGTCCTTAAATAATGCAGCACATTCCTTAAATAATACAGCAGAGTCCTTAAATAATCCAGCCAAGTCCTTAAATAATGCAGCAGAGTCCTTAAATAATGCAGAAAAGTCCTTAAATAATGCAGCAGAGTCCTTAAATACTTCAGCATAGTCCTTAAATAATGCAGCAAAGTCCTTGACTAATGCAGCAGAGTCCTTAAATAATGCAACAAAGTCCTTAAATAATGCAGAAGAGTCCTTAAATAATGCAGCAAATTCCTTAAATAATGCAGCAAAGTCCTTCAATAATGCAGCAAAGTCTTTAAATAATGCAATAAAGTCCATAAATGATGCAGCAAATTCCTTAAATAATGCAGCAGAGTACTGAAATACCGCAGCAGAATCCTTAAATAATGCAACAGAGTCCTTAAATAATGCAACAAAGTCCTTAAATAATGCAGAACAGTCCTTAAATAATGCAATAAAGTCCTTAAATAATGCAGCAAAGTCCTTAAATAATGCAACAAAGTCCTTAAATAATGCAGCAGAGTCCTTAAATAATGCAACAAAGTCCTTAAATAATGCAGCAGAGTCCTTAAATAATGCAGTAAAGTCCTTAAATAATGCAGCACAGTCCTTAAATAATACAGCCAAGTCCTTAAATAATTCAGCAAAGTCTTTAAATAATGCAATAAAGTCCATAAATAATGCAGCAAAGTCCTTAAATAATGCAGCAGAGTACTGAAATACCGCAGCAGGATCCTTAAATAATGCAGCAGAGTCCTTAAATAATGCAACAAAGTCCTTAAATAATGCAGAACAGTCCTTAAATAATGCAATAAAGTCCTTAAATAATGCAGCAAAGTCCTTAAATATTGCAGCAGAGTCCTTAAATAATGCAACAAAGTCCTTAAATAATGCAACAAAGTCCTTAAATAATGCAGCAGAGTCCTTAAATAATGCAGCACATTCCTTAAATAATGCAGCACAGTCCTTAAATAATGCAACAAAGTCCTTAAATAATGCAGCAGAGTCCTTAAATAATGCAAGAAAGTCCTTAAATAATGCAGCAAATTCCTTAAATATTGCAGCAAAGTCTTTAAATAATGCAATAAAGTCCTTAAATAATGCAGCAGATTACTGAAATACTGCAGCAGGGTCCTTAAATAATGCAGCAGAGTTCTTAAATAATGCAACAAAGTCCTTAAATAATGCAGCAGAGTCCTTAAATAATGCAACAAAGTCCTTAAATAATGCAGCAGAGTCCTTAAATAATGCAGCAAAGTCCTTAAATAATGCAGCACAGTCCTTAAATAATCCAGCCAAGTCCTTCAATAATGCAGCAAAGTCTTTAAATAATGCAATAAAGTCCATAAATGATGCAGCAAATTCCTTAAATAATGCAGCAGAGTACTGAAATACCGCAGCAGAATCCTTAAATAATGCAACAGAGTCCTTAAATAATGCAACAAAGTCCTTAAATAATGCAGAACAGTCCTTAAATAATGCAATAAAGTCCTTAAATAATGCAGCAAAGTCCTTAAAAAATGCAGCAGAGTCCTTAAATAATGCAGCAAAGTCCTTAAATAATGCAACAAAGTCCTTAAATAATGCAGCAGAGTCCTTAAATAATGCAAGAAAGTCCTTAAATAATGCAGCAAATTCCTTAAATAATGCAGCAAAGTCCTTAAATAATGCAGCAGAGTCCTTAAATAATGCAGCACATTCCTTAAATAATACAGCAGAGTCCTTAAATAATCCAGCCAAGTCCTTAAATAATGCAGCAGAGTCCTTAAATAATGCAGAAAAGTCCTTAAATAATGCAGCAGAGTCCTTAAATACTGCTGCAGAGTCCTTAAATAATGCAGCAAAGTCCTTAAATACCACAGCAGAGTCCTTAAATAATGCAGCAAAGTATTTAAATAATGCAGCACAGTCCCTAAATAATCCAGCCAAGTCCTTAAATAATGCAGCAGAGTCCTTAAATAATGCAGAAAAGTCCTTAAATAATGCAGCAGAGTCCTTAAATACTTCTGCATAGTCCTTAAATAATGCAGCAAAGTCCTTGAATAATGCAGCAGAGTCCTTAAATAATGCAACAAAGTCCTTAAATAATGCAGAAGAGTCCTTAAATAATGCAACAAAGTTCTTAAATAATGCAGCAGAGTCCTAAAATACCACAGCAGAGTCCTTAAATAATGCAGCAAAGTCTTTAAATAATGCAACAAAGTCCTTAAATAATGCAGCAGAGACCTTAAATAATGCAGAAGAGTCCTTAAATAATCCAGCCAAGTCCTTAAATAATCCAGCCAAGTCCTTAAATAATGCAGCAGAGTCCTTAAATAATGCAACAAAATCCTTAAATAATGCAGAAGAGTCCTTAAATAATCCAGCCAAGTCCTTAAATCATGCAGCAGGGTCCTTAAATAATCCAGCCAAGTCCTTAAATAATGCAGCAGAGTCCTTAAATAATGCAGCAAAGTCCTTAAATAATGCAGCAGAGTCCTTAAATACTTCAGCATAGTCCTTAAATAATGCAGCAAAGTCCTTGAATAATGCATCAGAGTCCTTAAATAATGCAACAAAGTCCTTAAATAATGCAGAAGAGTCCTTAAATAATGCAACAAAGTCCTTAAATAATGCAGCAGAATCCTTAAATAATGCAACAAAGTACTTAAATAATGCAGCAGAGTCCTTAAATAATGCAACAAAGTACTTAAATAATGCAGCAGAGTCCTTAAGTACCGTAGCAGAGTCCTTAAATACTGCAGCAAAGTCCTTAAATAAAGCAGCAGAGTCCTTAAATAATGCAGCAAAGTCATTAAATAATGCAGCAGAGTCCTTAAATAATGCAACAAATTCCTTAAATAATGCAGCAGAGTCCTTAAATAATGCAACAAAGTCCTTAAATAATGCAGCAGAGTCCTTAAATAATGCAGCAGAGTACTGAAATACCGCAGCAGGGTCCTTAAATAATGCAGCAAAGTCGTTAAATAATGAAGTAGAGTCCTTAAATAATGCAACAAAGTCCTTAAATGATGCAGCAGAGTCCTTAAATAATGCAACAAAGTCCTTAAATAATGCAGCAGAGTCCTTAAATAATGCAACAAAGTCCTTAAACAATGCAGCAGAGTCCTTAAATAATGCAGAAGAGTCCTTAAATAATGCAACCAAGACCTTAAATAATGCAGCAGAGTCCTTAAATAATTCAACAAAGTACTTAAATAATGCAGCAGAGTCCTTAAGTACCGTAGCAGAGTCCTTAAATACTGCAGCAAAGTCCTTAAATAAAGCAGCAGAGTCCTTAAATAATGCAGCAAAGTCATTAAATAATGCAGCAGAGTCCTTAAATAATGCAACAAATTCCTTAAATAATGCAGCAGAGTCCTTAAATAATGCAATAAAGTCCATAAATAATGCAGCAAAGTCCTTAAATAATTCAGCAGAGTGCTGAAATACCGCAGCAGGGTCCTTAAATAATGCAGCAGAGTCCTTAAATAATGCAACAAAGTCCTTAAATAATGCAGCAGGGTCCTTAAATAATGCAACAAAGTCCTTAAATAATGCAGCAGAGTCCTTAAAAAATTCAGCAAAGTCTGTAAATAATGCAGCAGAGTCCTTAAATAATCCAGCCAAGTCCTTAAATAATGCAACAACGTCCTTAAATAATGCAGCAGATTACTGAAATACTGCAGCAGGGTCCTTAAATAATGCAGCAGAGTCCTTAAATAATGCAACAAAGTCCTTAAATAATGCAGCAGAGTCCTTAAATAATGCAACAAAGTCCTTAAATAATGCAGCAGAGTCCTTAAATAATGCAGTAAAGTCCTTAAATAATGCAGCACAGTCCTTAAATAATACAGCCAAGTCCTTAAATAATGCAGCAAAGTCTTTAAATAATGCAATAAAGTCCATAAATAATGCAGCAAAGTCCTTAAATAATGCAGCAGAGTACTGAAATACCGCAGCAGGATCCTTAAATAATGCAGCAGAGTCCTTAAATAATGCAACAAAGTCCTTAAATAATGCAGAACAGTCCTTAAATAATGCAATAAAGTCCTTAAATAATGCAACAAAGTCCTTAAATATTGCAGCAGAGTCCTTAAATAATGCAACAAAGTCCTTAAATAATGCAACAAAGTCCTTAAATAATGCAGCAGAGTACTGAAATACCGCAGCAGGATCCTTAAATAATGCAGCAGAGTCCTTAAATAATGCAACAAAGTCCTTAAATAATGCAGAACAGTACTTAAATAATGCAATAAAGTCCTTAAATAATGCAGCAAAGTCCTTAAATAATGCAGCAGAGTCCTTAAATAATGCAACAAAGTCCTTAAATAATGCAGCAGAGTCCTTAAATAATGCAAGAAAGTCCTTAAATAATGCAGCACATTCCTTAAATAATGCAGCAGAGTCCTTAAATAATGCAACAAAGTCCTTAAATAATGCAGCAGAGTCCTTAAATAATGCAAGAAAGTCCTTAAATAATGCAGCAAATTCCTTAAATAATGCAGCAAAGTCTTTAAATAATGCAATAAAGTCCTTAAATAATGCAGCAGATTACTGAAATACTGCAGCAGGGTCCTTAAATAATGCAGCAGAGTTCTTAAATAATGCAACAAAGTCCTTAAATAATGCAGCAGAGTCCTTAAATAATGCAACAAAGTCCTTAAATAATGCAGCAGAGTCCTTAAATAATGCAGCAAAGTCCTTAAATAATGCAGCACAGTCCTTAAATAATCCAGCCAAGTCCTTCAATAATGCAGCAAAGTCTTTAAATAATGCAATAAAGTCCATAAATGATGCAGCAAATTCCTTAAATAATGCAGCAGAGTACTGAAATACCGCAGCAGAATCCTTAAATAATGCAACAGAGTCCTTAAATAATGCAACAAAGTCCTTAAATAATGCAGAACAGTCCTTAAATAATGCAATAAAGTCCTTAAATAATGCAGCAAAGTCCTTAAATAATGCAGCAGAGTCCTTAAATAATGCAGCAAAGTCCTTAAATAATGCAACAAAGTCCTTAAATAATGCAGCAGAGTCCTTAAATAATGCAACAAAGTCCTTAAATAATGCAGCAGAGTCCTTAAATAATGCAGCACATTCCTTAAATAATACAGCAGAGTCCTTAAATAATCCAGCCAAGTCCTTAAATAATGCAGCAGAGTCCTTAAATAATGCAGAAAAGTCCTTAAATAATGCAGCAGAGTCCTTAAATACTGCTGCAGAGTCCTTAAATAATGCAGCAAAGTCCTTAAATACCACAGCAGAGTCCTTAAATAATGCAGCAAAGTATTTAAATAATGCAGCACAGTCCCTAAATAATCCAGCCAAGTCCTTAAATAATGCAGCAGAGTCCTTAAATAATGCAGAAAAGTCCTTAAATAATGCAGCAGAGTCCTTAAATACTTCTGCATAGTCCTTAAATAATGCAGCAAAGTCCTTGAATAATGCAGCAGTGTCCTTAAATAATGCAACAAAGTCCTTAAATAATGCAGAAGAGTCCTTAAATAATGCAACAAAGTTCTTAAATAATGCAGCAGAGTCCTAAAATACCACAGCAGAGTCCTTAAATAATGCAGCAAAGTCTTTAAATAATGCAACAAAGTCCTTAAATAATGCAGCAGAGACCTTAAATAATGCAGAAGAGTCCTTAAATAATCCAGCCAAGTCCTTAAATAATCCAGCCAAGTCCTTAAATAATGCAGCAGAGTCCTTAAATAATGCAACAAAATCCTTAAATAATGCAGAAGAGTCCTTAAATAATCCAGCCAAGTCCTTAAATCATGCAGCAGGGTCCTTAAATAATCCAGCCAAGTCCTTAAATAATGCAGCAGAGTCCTTAAATAATGCAGCAAAGTCCTTAAATAATGCAGCAGAGTCCTTAAATACTTCAGCATAGTCCTTAAATAATGCAGCAAAGTCCTTGAATAATGCATCAGAGTCCTTAAATAATGCAACAAAGTCCTTAAATAATGCAGAAGAGTCCTTAAATAATGCAACAAAGTCCTTAAATAATGCAGCAGAATCCTTAAATAATGCAACAAAGTACTTAAATAATGCAGCAGAGTCCTTAAATAATGCAGCAGAGTCCTTAAATAATGCAGCAGAGTAATGAAATACTGCAGCAGGGTCCTTAAATAATGCAGCAAAGTCCTTAAATAATGCAGCAGAGTCCTTAAATAATCCAGCCAAGTCCTTAAATAATGCAGCAAATTCCTTAAATAATGCAGCAGAGTACTGAAATACCGCAGCAGGATCCTTAAATAATGCAGCAGAGTCCTTAAATAATGCAACAAAGTCCTTAAATAATGCAGAACAGTCCTTAAATAATGCAATAAAGTCCTTAAATAATGCAGCAAAGTCCTTAAATAATGCAGCAGAGTCCTTAAATAATGCAGCAAATTCCTTAAATAATGCAGCAAAGTCCTTAAATAATGCAGCAGAGTCCTTAAATAATGCAGCACATTCCTTAAATAATACAGCAGAGTCCTTAAATAATCCAGCCAAGTCCTTAAATAATGCAGCAGAGTCCTTAAATAATGCAGAAAAGTCCTTAAATAATGCAGCAGAGTCCTTAAATACTTCAGCATAGTCCTTAAATAATGCAGCAAAGTCCTTGACTAATGCAGCAGAGTCCTTAAATAATGCAACAAAGTCCTTAAATAATGCAGAAGAGTCCTTAAATAATGCAGCAAATTCCTTAAATAATGCAGCAAAGTCCTTCAATAATGCAGCAAAGTCTTTAAATAATGCAATAAAGTCCATAAATGATGCAGCAAATTCCTTAAATAATGCAGCAGAGTACTGAAATACCGCAGCAGAATCCTTAAATAATGCAACAGAGTCCTTAAATAATGCAACAAAGTCCTTAAATAATGCAGAACAGTCCTTAAATAATGCAATAAAGTCCTTAAATAATGCAGCAAAGTCCTTAAATAATGCAACAGAGTCCTTAAATAATGCAACAAAGTCCTTAAATAATGCAGAACAGTCCTTAAATAATGCAATAAAGTCCTTAAATAATGCAGCAGAGTCCTTAAATAATGCAGCAAAGTCCTTAAATAATGCAGCACAGTCCTTAAATAATCCAGCCAAGTCCTTCAATAATGCAGCAAAGTCTTTAAATAATGCAATAAAGTCCATAAATGATGCAGCAAATTCCTTAAATAATGCAGCAGAGTACTGAAATACCGCAGCAGAATCCTTAAATAATGCAACAGAGTCCTTAAATAATGCAACAAAGTCCTTAAATAATGCAGAACAGTCCTTAAATAATGCAATAAAGTCCTTAAATAATGCAGCAAAGTCCTTAAATAATGCAGCAGAGTCCTTAAATAATGCAGCAAAGTCCTTAAATAATGCAACAAAGTCCTTAAATAATGCAGCAGAGTCCTTAAATAATGCAAGAAAGTCCGTAAATAATGCAGCAAATTCCTTAAATAATGCAGCAAAGTCCTTAAATAATGCAGCAGAGTCCTTAAATAATTCAGCACATTCCTTAAATAATACAGCAGAGTCCTTAAATAATCCAGCCAAGTCCTTAAATAATGCAGCAGAGTCCTTAAATAATGCAGAAAAGTCCTTAAATAATGCAGCAGAGTCCTTAAATACTTCAGCATAGTCCTTAAATAATGCAGCAAAGTCCTTGAATAATGCAGCAGAGTCCTTAAATAATGCAACAAAGTCCTTAAATAATGCAGAAGAGTCCTTAAATAATGCAACAAAGTTCTTAAATAATGCAGCAGAGTCCTAAAATACCACAGCAGAGTCCTTAAATAATGCAGCAAAGTCTTTAAATAATGCAACAAAGTCCTTAAATAATGCAGCAGAGACCTTAAATAATGCAGAAGAGTCCTTAAATAATCCAGCCAAGTCCTTAAATAATCCAGCCAAGTCCTTAAATAATGCAGCAGAGTCCTTAAATAATGCAACAAAATCCTTAAATAATGCAGAAGAGTCCTTAAATAATCCAGCCAAGTCCTTAAATCATGCAGCAGGGTCCTTAAATAATCCAGCCAAGTCCTTAAATAATGCAGCAGAGTCCTTAAATAATGCAGCAAAGTCCTTAAATAATGCAGCAGAGTCCTTAAATACTTCAGCATAGTCCTTAAATAATGCAGCAAAGTCCTTGAATAATGCATCAGAGTCCTTAAATAATGCAACAAAGTCCTTAAATAATGCAGAAGAGTCCTTAAATAATGCAACAAAGTCCTTAAATAATGCAGCAGAATCCTTAAATAATGCAACAAAGTACTTAAATAATGCAGCAGAGTCCTTAAATAATGCAACAAAGTTCTTAAATAATGCAGCAGAGTCCTTAAATAATGCAACAAAGTCCTTAAACAATGCAGCAGAGTCCTTAAATAATGCAGAAGAGTCCTTAAATAATGCAACCAAGACCTTAAATAATGCAGCAGAGTCCTTAAATAATTCAACAAAGTACTTAAATAATGCAGCAGAGTCCTTAAGTACCGTAGCAGAGTCCTTAAATACTGCAGCAAAGTCCTTAAATAAAGCAGCAGAGTCCTTAAATAATGCAGCAAAGTCATTAAATAATGCAGCAGAGTCCTTAAATAATGCAACAAATTCCTTAAATAATGCAGCAGAGTCCTTAAATAATGCAATAAAGTCCATAAATAATGCAGCAAAGTCCTTAAATAATTCAGCAGAGTGCTGAAATACCGCAGCAGGGTCCTTAAATAATGCAGCAGAGTCCTTAAATAATGCAACAAAGTCCTTAAATAATGCAGCAGGGTCCTTAAATAATGCAACAAAGTCCTTAAATAATGCAGCAGAGTCCTTAAAAAATTCAGCAAAGTCTGTAAATAATGCAGCAGAGTCCTTAAATAATCCAGCCAAGTCCTTAAATAATGCAACAACGTCCTTAAATAATGCAGCAGATTACTGAAATACTGCAGCAGGGTCCTTAAATAATGCAGCAGAGTCCTTAAATAATGCAACAAAGTCCTTAAATAATGCAGCAGAGTCCTTAAATAATGCAACAAAGTCCTTAAATAATGCAGCAGAGTCCTTAAATAATGCAGTAAAGTCCTTAAATAATGCAGCACAGTCCTTAAATAATACAGCCAAGTCCTTAAATAATGCAGCAAAGTCTTTAAATAATGCAATAAAGTCCATAAATAATGCAGCAAAGTCCTTAAATAATGCAGCAGAGTACTGAAATACCGCAGCAGGATCCTTAAATAATGCAGCAGAGTCCTTAAATAATGCAACAAAGTCCTTAAATAATGCAGAACAGTCCTTAAATAATGCAATAAAGTCCTTAAATAATGCAACAAAGTCCTTAAATATTGCAGCAGAGTCCTTAAATAATGCAACAAAGTCCTTAAATAATGCAACAAAGTCCTTAAATAATGCAGCAGAGTACTGAAATACCGCAGCAGGATCCTTAAATAATGCAGCAGAGTCCTTAAATAATGCAACAAAGTCCTTAAATAATGCAGAACAGTACTTAAATAATGCAATAAAGTCCTTAAATAATGCAGCAAAGTCCTTAAATAATGCAGCAGAGTCCTTAAATAATGCAACAAAGTCCTTAAATAATGCAGCAGAGTCCTTAAATAATGCAAGAAAGTCCTTAAATAATGCAGCACATTCCTTAAATAATGCAGCAGAGTCCTTAAATAATGCAACAAAGTCCTTAAATAATGCAGCAGAGTCCTTAAATAATGCAAGAAAGTCCTTAAATAATGCAGCAAATTCCTTAAATAATGCAGCAAAGTCTTTAAATAATGCAATAAAGTCCTTAAATAATGCAGCAGATTACTGAAATACTGCAGCAGGGTCCTTAAATAATGCAGCAGAGTTCTTAAATAATGCAACAAAGTCCTTAAATAATGCAGCAGAGTCCTTAAATAATGCAACAAAGTCCTTAAATAATGCAGCAGAGTCCTTAAATAATGCAGCAAAGTCCTTAAATAATGCAGCACAGTCCTTAAATAATCCAGCCAAGTCCTTCAATAATGCAGCAAAGTCTTTAAATAATGCAATAAAGTCCATAAATGATGCAGCAAATTCCTTAAATAATGCAGCAGAGTACTGAAATACCGCAGCAGAATCCTTAAATAATGCAACAGAGTCCTTAAATAATGCAACAAAGTCCTTAAATAATGCAGAACAGTCCTTAAATAATGCAATAAAGTCCTTAAATAATGCAGCAAAGTCCTTAAATAATGCAGCAGAGTCCTTAAATAATGCAGCAAAGTCCTTAAATAATGCAACAAAGTCCTTAAATAATGCAGCAGAGTCCTTAAATAATGCAACAAAGTCCTTAAATAATGCAGCAGAGTCCTTAAATAATGCAGCACATTCCTTAAATAATACAGCAGAGTCCTTAAATAATCCAGCCAAGTCCTTAAATAATGCAGCAGAGTCCTTAAATAATGCAGAAAAGTCCTTAAATAATGCAGCAGAGTCCTTAAATACTGCTGCAGAGTCCTTAAATAATGCAGCAAAGTCCTTAAATACCACAGCAGAGTCCTTAAATAATGCAGCAAAGTATTTAAATAATGCAGCACAGTCCCTAAATAATCCAGCCAAGTCCTTAAATAATGCAGCAGAGTCCTTAAATAATGCAGAAAAGTCCTTAAATAATGCAGCAGAGTCCTTAAATACTTCTGCATAGTCCTTAAATAATGCAGCAAAGTCCTTGAATAATGCAGCAGTGTCCTTAAATAATGCAACAAAGTCCTTAAATAATGCAGAAGAGTCCTTAAATAATGCAACAAAGTTCTTAAATAATGCAGCAGAGTCCTAAAATACCACAGCAGAGTCCTTAAATAATGCAGCAAAGTCTTTAAATAATGCAACAAAGTCCTTAAATAATGCAGCAGAGACCTTAAATAATGCAGAAGAGTCCTTAAATAATCCAGCCAAGTCCTTAAATAATCCAGCCAAGTCCTTAAATAATGCAGCAGAGTCCTTAAATAATGCAACAAAATCCTTAAATAATGCAGAAGAGTCCTTAAATAATCCAGCCAAGTCCTTAAATCATGCAGCAGGGTCCTTAAATAATCCAGCCAAGTCCTTAAATAATGCAGCAGAGTCCTTAAATAATGCAGCAAAGTCCTTAAATAATGCAGCAGAGTCCTTAAATACTTCAGCATAGTCCTTAAATAATGCAGCAAAGTCCTTGAATAATGCATCAGAGTCCTTAAATAATGCAACAAAGTCCTTAAATAATGCAGAAGAGTCCTTAAATAATGCAACAAAGTCCTTAAATAATGCAGCAGAATCCTTAAATAATGCAACAAAGTACTTAAATAATGCAGCAGAGTCCTTAAATAATGCAGCAGAGTCCTTAAATAATGCAGCAGAGTAATGAAATACTGCAGCAGGGTCCTTAAATAATGCAGCAAAGTCCTTAAATAATGCAGCAGAGTCCTTAAATAATCCAGCCAAGTTCTTAAATAATGCAGCAAATTCCTTAAATAATGCAGCAGAGTACTGAAATACCGCAGCAGGATCCTTAAATAATGCAGCAGAGTCCTTAAATAATGCAACAAAGTCCTTAAATAATGCAGAACAGTCCTTAAATAATGCAATAAAGTCCTTAAATAATGCAGCAAAGTCCTTAAATAATGCAGCAGAGTCCTTAAATAATGCAGCAAATTCCTTAAATAATGCAGCAAAGTCCTTAAATAATGCAGCAGAGTCCTTAAATAATGCAGCACATTCCTTAAATAATACAGCAGAGTCCTTAAATAATCCAGCCAAGTCCTTAAATAATGCAGCAGAGTCCTTAAATAATGCAGAAAAGTCCTTAAATAATGCAGCAGAGTCCTTAAATACTTCAGCATAGTCCTTAAATAATGCAGCAAAGTCCTTGACTAATGCAGCAGAGTCCTTAAATAATGCAACAAAGTCCTTAAATAATGCAGAAGAGTCCTTAAATAATGCAGCAAATTCCTTAAATAATGCAGCAAAGTCCTTCAATAATGCAGCAAAGTCTTTAAATAATGCAATAAAGTCCATAAATGATGCAGCAAATTCCTTAAATAATGCAGCAGAGTACTGAAATACCGCAGCAGAATCCTTAAATAATGCAACAGAGTCCTTAAATAATGCAACAAAGTCCTTAAATAATGCAGAACAGTCCTTAAATAATGCAATAAAGTCCTTAAATAATGCAGCAAAGTCCTTAAATAATGCAACAGAGTCCTTAAATAATGCAACAAAGTCCTTAAATAATGCAGAACAGTCCTTAAATAATGCAATAAAGTCCTTAAATAATGCAGCAGAGTCCTTAAATAATGCAGCAAAGTCCTTAAATAATGCAGCACAGTCCTTAAATAATCCAGCCAAGTCCTTCAATAATGCAGCAAAGTCTTTAAATAATGCAATAAAGTCCATAAATGATGCAGCAAATTCCTTAAATAATGCAGCAGAGTACTGAAATACCGCAGCAGAATCCTTAAATAATGCAACAGAGTCCTTAAATAATGCAACAAAGTCCTTAAATAATGCAGAACAGTCCTTAAATAATGCAATAAAGTCCTTAAATAATGCAGCAAAGTCCTTAAATAATGCAGCAGAGTCCTTAAATAATGCAGCAAAGTCCTTAAATAATGCAACAAAGTCCTTAAATAATGCAGCAGAGTCCTTAAATAATGCAAGAAAGTCCGTAAATAATGCAGCAAATTCCTTAAATAATGCAGCAAAGTCCTTAAATAATGCAGCAGAGTCCTTAAATAATTCAGCACATTCCTTAAATAATACAGCAGAGTCCTTAAATAATCCAGCCAAGTCCTTAAATAATGCAGCAGAGTCCTTAAATAATGCAGAAAAGTCCTTAAATAATGCAGCAGAGTCCTTAAATACTTCAGCATAGTCCTTAAATAATGCAGCAAAGTCCTTGAATAATGCAGCAGAGTCCTTAAATAATGCAACAAAGTCCTTAAATAATGCAGAAGAGTCCTTAAATAATGCAACAAAGTTCTTAAATAATGCAGCAGAGTCCTAAAATACCACAGCAGAGTCCTTAAATAATGCAGCAAAGTCTTTAAATAATGCAACAAAGTCCTTAAATAATGCAGCAGAGACCTTAAATAATGCAGAAGAGTCCTTAAATAATCCAGCCAAGTCCTTAAATAATCCAGCCAAGTCCTTAAATAATGCAGCAGAGTCCTTAAATAATGCAACAAAATCCTTAAATAATGCAGAAGAGTCCTTAAATAATCCAGCCAAGTCCTTAAATCATGCAGCAGGGTCCTTAAATAATCCAGCCAAGTCCTTAAATAATGCAGCAGAGTCCTTAAATAATGCAGCAAAGTCCTTAAATAATGCAGCAGAGTCCTTAAATACTTCAGCATAGTCCTTAAATAATGCAGCAAAGTCCTTGAATAATGCATCAGAGTCCTTAAATAATGCAACAAAGTCCTTAAATAATGCAGAAGAGTCCTTAAATAATGCAACAAAGTCCTTAAATAATGCAGCAGAATCCTTAAATAATGCAACAAAGTACTTAAATAATGCAGCAGAGTCCTTAAATAATGCAACAAAGTTCTTAAATAATGCAGCAGAGTCCTTAAATACTTCAGCATAGTCCTTAAATAATGCAGCAAAGTCCTTGACTAATGCAGCAGAGTCCTTAAATAATGCAACAAAGTCCTTAAATAATGCAGAAGAGTCCTTAAATAATGCAGCAAATTCCTTAAATAATGCAGCAAAGTCCTTCAATAATGCAGCAAAGTCTTTAAATAATGCAATAAAGTCCATAAATGATGCAGCAAATTCCTTAAATAATGCAGCAGAGTACTGAAATACCGCAGCAGAATCCTTAAATAATGCAACAGAGTCCTTAAATAATGCAACAAAGTCCTTAAATAATGCAGAACAGTCCTTAAATAATGCAATAAAGTCCTTAAATAATGCAGCAAAGTCCTTAAATAATGCAACAAAGTCCTTAAATAATGCAGCAGAGTCCTTAAATAATGCAACAAAGTCCTTAAATAATGCAGCAGAGTCCTTAAATAATGCAGTAAAGTCCTTAAATAATGCAGCACAGTCCTTAAATAATACAGCCAAGTCCTTAAATAATTCAGCAAAGTCTTTAAATAATGCAATAAAGTCCATAAATAATGCAGCAAAGTCCTTAAATAATGCAGCAGAGTACTGAAATACCGCAGCAGGATCCTTAAATAATGCAGCAGAGTCCTTAAATAATGCAACAAAGTCCTTAAATAATGCAGAACAGTCCTTAAATAATGCAATAAAGTCCTTAAATAATGCAGCAAAGTCCTTAAATATTGCAGCAGAGTCCTTAAATAATGCAACAAAGTCCTTAAATAATGCAACAAAGTCCTTAAATAATGCAGCAGAGTCCTTAAATAATGCAGCACATTCCTTAAATAATGCAGCACAGTCCTTAAATAATGCAACAAAGTCCTTAAATAATGCAGCAGAGTCCTTAAATAATGCAAGAAAGTCCTTAAATAATGCAGCAAATTCCTTAAATATTGCAGCAAAGTCTTTAAATAATGCAATAAAGTCCTTAAATAATGCAGCAGATTACTGAAATACTGCAGCAGGGTCCTTAAATAATGCAGCAGAGTTCTTAAATAATGCAACAAAGTCCTTAAATAATGCAGCAGAGTCCTTAAATAATGCAACAAAGTCCTTAAATAATGCAGCAGAGTCCTTAAATAATGCAGCAAAGTCCTTAAATAATGCAGCACAGTCCTTAAATAATCCAGCCAAGTCCTTCAATAATGCAGCAAAGTCTTTAAATAATGCAATAAAGTCCATAAATGATGCAGCAAATTCCTTAAATAATGCAGCAGAGTACTGAAATACCGCAGCAGAATCCTTAAATAATGCAACAGAGTCCTTAAATAATGCAACAAAGTCCTTAAATAATGCAGAACAGTCCTTAAATAATGCAATAAAGTCCTTAAATAATGCAGCAAAGTCCTTAAAAAATGCAGCAGAGTCCTTAAATAATGCAGCAAAGTCCTTAAATAATGCAACAAAGTCCTTAAATAATGCAGCAGAGTCCTTAAATAATGCAAGAAAGTCCTTAAATAATGCAGCAAATTCCTTAAATAATGCAGCAAAGTCCTTAAATAATGCAGCAGAGTCCTTAAATAATGCAGCACATTCCTTAAATAATACAGCAGAGTCCTTAAATAATCCAGCCAAGTCCTTAAATAATGCAGCAGAGTCCTTAAATAATGCAGAAAAGTCCTTAAATAATGCAGCAGAGTCCTTAAATACTGCTGCAGAGTCCTTAAATAATGCAGCAAAGTCCTTAAATACCACAGCAGAGTCCTTAAATAATGCAGCAAAGTATTTAAATAATGCAGCACAGTCCCTAAATAATCCAGCCAAGTCCTTAAATAATGCAGCAGAGTCCTTAAATAATGCAGAAAAGTCCTTAAATAATGCAGCAGAGTCCTTAAATACTTCTGCATAGTCCTTAAATAATGCAGCAAAGTCCTTGAATAATGCAGCAGAGTCCTTAAATAATGCAACAAAGTCCTTAAATAATGCAGAAGAGTCCTTAAATAATGCAACAAAGTTCTTAAATAATGCAGCAGAGTCCTAAAATACCACAGCAGAGTCCTTAAATAATGCAGCAAAGTCTTTAAATAATGCAACAAAGTCCTTAAATAATGCAGCAGAGACCTTAAATAATGCAGAAGAGTCCTTAAATAATCCAGCCAAGTCCTTAAATAATCCAGCCAAGTCCTTAAATAATGCAGCAGAGTCCTTAAATAATGCAACAAAATCCTTAAATAATGCAGAAGAGTCCTTAAATAATCCAGCCAAGTCCTTAAATCATGCAGCAGGGTCCTTAAATAATCCAGCCAAGTCCTTAAATAATGCAGCAGAGTCCTTAAATAATGCAGCAAAGTCCTTAAATAATGCAGCAGAGTCCTTAAATACTTCAGCATAGTCCTTAAATAATGCAGCAAAGTCCTTGAATAATGCATCAGAGTCCTTAAATAATGCAACAAAGTCCTTAAATAATGCAGAAGAGTCCTTAAATAATGCAACAAAGTCCTTAAATAATGCAGCAGAATCCTTAAATAATGCAACAAAGTACTTAAATAATGCAGCAGAGTCCTTAAATAATGCAACAAAGTACTTAAATAATGCAGCAGAGTCCTTAAGTACCGTAGCAGAGTCCTTAAATACTGCAGCAAAGTCCTTAAATAAAGCAGCAGAGTCCTTAAATAATGCAGCAAAGTCATTAAATAATGCAGCAGAGTCCTTAAATAATGCAACAAATTCCTTAAATAATGCAGCAGAGTCCTTAAATAATGCAACAAAGTCCTTAAATAATGCAGCAGAGTCCTTAAATAATGCAGCAGAGTACTGAAATACCGCAGCAGGGTCCTTAAATAATGCAGCAAAGTCGTTAAATAATGAAGTAGAGTCCTTAAATAATGCAACAAAGTCCTTAAATGATGCAGCAGAGTCCTTAAATAATGCAACAAAGTCCTTAAATAATGCAGCAGAGTCCTTAAATAATGCAACAAAGTCCTTAAACAATGCAGCAGAGTCCTTAAATAATGCAGAAGAGTCCTTAAATAATGCAACCAAGACCTTAAATAATGCAGCAGAGTCCTTAAATAATTCAACAAAGTACTTAAATAATGCAGCAGAGTCCTTAAGTACCGTAGCAGAGTCCTTAAATACTGCAGCAAAGTCCTTAAATAAAGCAGCAGAGTCCTTAAATAATGCAGCAAAGTCATTAAATAATGCAGCAGAGTCCTTAAATAATGCAACAAATTCCTTAAATAATGCAGCAGAGTCCTTAAATAATGCAATAAAGTCCATAAATAATGCAGCAAAGTCCTTAAATAATTCAGCAGAGTGCTGAAATACCGCAGCAGGGTCCTTAAATAATGCAGCAGAGTCCTTAAATAATGCAACAAAGTCCTTAAATAATGCAGCAGGGTCCTTAAATAATGCAACAAAGTCCTTAAATAATGCAGCAGAGTCCTTAAAAAATTCAGCAAAGTCTGTAAATAATGCAGCAGAGTCCTTAAATAATCCAGCCAAGTCCTTAAATAATGCAACAACGTCCTTAAATAATGCAGCAGATTACTGAAATACTGCAGCAGGGTCCTTAAATAATGCAGCAGAGTCCTTAAATAATGCAACAAAGTCCTTAAATAATGCAGCAGAGTCCTTAAATAATGCAACAAAGTCCTTAAATAATGCAGCAGAGTCCTTAAATAATGCAGTAAAGTCCTTAAATAATGCAGCACAGTCCTTAAATAATACAGCCAAGTCCTTAAATAATGCAGCAAAGTCTTTAAATAATGCAATAAAGTCCATAAATAATGCAGCAAAGTCCTTAAATAATGCAGCAGAGTACTGAAATACCGCAGCAGGATCCTTAAATAATGCAGCAGAGTCCTTAAATAATGCAACAAAGTCCTTAAATAATGCAGAACAGTCCTTAAATAATGCAATAAAGTCCTTAAATAATGCAACAAAGTCCTTAAATATTGCAGCAGAGTCCTTAAATAATGCAACAAAGTCCTTAAATAATGCAACAAAGTCCTTAAATAATGCAGCAGAGTACTGAAATACCGCAGCAGGATCCTTAAATAATGCAGCAGAGTCCTTAAATAATGCAACAAAGTCCTTAAATAATGCAGAACAGTACTTAAATAATGCAATAAAGTCCTTAAATAATGCAGCAAAGTCCTTAAATAATGCAGCAGAGTCCTTAAATAATGCAACAAAGTCCTTAAATAATGCAGCAGAGTCCTTAAATAATGCAAGAAAGTCCTTAAATAATGCAGCACATTCCTTAAATAATGCAGCAGAGTCCTTAAATAATGCAACAAAGTCCTTAAATAATGCAGCAGAGTCCTTAAATAATGCAAGAAAGTCCTTAAATAATGCAGCAAATTCCTTAAATAATGCAGCAAAGTCTTTAAATAATGCAATAAAGTCCTTAAATAATGCAGCAGATTACTGAAATACTGCAGCAGGGTCCTTAAATAATGCAGCAGAGTTCTTAAATAATGCAACAAAGTCCTTAAATAATGCAGCAGAGTCCTTAAATAATGCAACAAAGTCCTTAAATAATGCAGCAGAGTCCTTAAATAATGCAGCAAAGTCCTTAAATAATGCAGCACAGTCCTTAAATAATCCAGCCAAGTCCTTCAATAATGCAGCAAAGTCTTTAAATAATGCAATAAAGTCCATAAATGATGCAGCAAATTCCTTAAATAATGCAGCAGAGTACTGAAATACCGCAGCAGAATCCTTAAATAATGCAACAGAGTCCTTAAATAATGCAACAAAGTCCTTAAATAATGCAGAACAGTCCTTAAATAATGCAATAAAGTCCTTAAATAATGCAGCAAAGTCCTTAAATAATGCAGCAGAGTCCTTAAATAATGCAGCAAAGTCCTTAAATAATGCAACAAAGTCCTTAAATAATGCAGCAGAGTCCTTAAATAATGCAACAAAGTCCTTAAATAATGCAGCAGAGTCCTTAAATAATGCAGCACATTCCTTAAATAATACAGCAGAGTCCTTAAATAATCCAGCCAAGTCCTTAAATAATGCAGCAGAGTCCTTAAATAATGCAGAAAAGTCCTTAAATAATGCAGCAGAGTCCTTAAATACTGCTGCAGAGTCCTTAAATAATGCAGCAAAGTCCTTAAATACCACAGCAGAGTCCTTAAATAATGCAGCAAAGTATTTAAATAATGCAGCACAGTCCCTAAATAATCCAGCCAAGTCCTTAAATAATGCAGCAGAGTCCTTAAATAATGCAGAAAAGTCCTTAAATAATGCAGCAGAGTCCTTAAATACTTCTGCATAGTCCTTAAATAATGCAGCAAAGTCCTTGAATAATGCAGCAGTGTCCTTAAATAATGCAACAAAGTCCTTAAATAATGCAGAAGAGTCCTTAAATAATGCAACAAAGTTCTTAAATAATGCAGCAGAGTCCTAAAATACCACAGCAGAGTCCTTAAATAATGCAGCAAAGTCTTTAAATAATGCAACAAAGTCCTTAAATAATGCAGCAGAGACCTTAAATAATGCAGAAGAGTCCTTAAATAATCCAGCCAAGTCCTTAAATAATCCAGCCAAGTCCTTAAATAATGCAGCAGAGTCCTTAAATAATGCAACAAAATCCTTAAATAATGCAGAAGAGTCCTTAAATAATCCAGCCAAGTCCTTAAATCATGCAGCAGGGTCCTTAAATAATCCAGCCAAGTCCTTAAATAATGCAGCAGAGTCCTTAAATAATGCAGCAAAGTCCTTAAATAATGCAGCAGAGTCCTTAAATACTTCAGCATAGTCCTTAAATAATGCAGCAAAGTCCTTGAATAATGCATCAGAGTCCTTAAATAATGCAACAAAGTCCTTAAATAATGCAGAAGAGTCCTTAAATAATGCAACAAAGTCCTTAAATAATGCAGCAGAATCCTTAAATAATGCAACAAAGTACTTAAATAATGCAGCAGAGTCCTTAAATAATGCAGCAGAGTCCTTAAATAATGCAGCAGAGTAATGAAATACTGCAGCAGGGTCCTTAAATAATGCAGCAAAGTCCTTAAATAATGCAGCAGAGTCCTTAAATAATCCAGCCAAGTCCTTAAATAATGCAGCAAATTCCTTAAATAATGCAGCAGAGTACTGAAATACCGCAGCAGGATCCTTAAATAATGCAGCAGAGTCCTTAAATAATGCAACAAAGTCCTTAAATAATGCAGAACAGTCCTTAAATAATGCAATAAAGTCCTTAAATAATGCAGCAAAGTCCTTAAATAATGCAGCAGAGTCCTTAAATAATGCAGCAAATTCCTTAAATAATGCAGCAAAGTCCTTAAATAATGCAGCAGAGTCCTTAAATAATGCAGCACATTCCTTAAATAATACAGCAGAGTCCTTAAATAATCCAGCCAAGTCCTTAAATAATGCAGCAGAGTCCTTAAATAATGCAGAAAAGTCCTTAAATAATGCAGCAGAGTCCTTAAATACTTCAGCATAGTCCTTAAATAATGCAGCAAAGTCCTTGACTAATGCAGCAGAGTCCTTAAATAATGCAACAAAGTCCTTAAATAATGCAGAAGAGTCCTTAAATAATGCAGCAAATTCCTTAAATAATGCAGCAAAGTCCTTCAATAATGCAGCAAAGTCTTTAAATAATGCAATAAAGTCCATAAATGATGCAGCAAATTCCTTAAATAATGCAGCAGAGTACTGAAATACCGCAGCAGAATCCTTAAATAATGCAACAGAGTCCTTAAATAATGCAACAAAGTCCTTAAATAATGCAGAACAGTCCTTAAATAATGCAATAAAGTCCTTAAATAATGCAGCAAAGTCCTTAAATAATGCAACAGAGTCCTTAAATAATGCAACAAAGTCCTTAAATAATGCAGAACAGTCCTTAAATAATGCAATAAAGTCCTTAAATAATGCAGCAGAGTCCTTAAATAATGCAGCAAAGTCCTTAAATAATGCAGCACAGTCCTTAAATAATCCAGCCAAGTCCTTCAATAATGCAGCAAAGTCTTTAAATAATGCAATAAAGTCCATAAATGATGCAGCAAATTCCTTAAATAATGCAGCAGAGTACTGAAATACCGCAGCAGAATCCTTAAATAATGCAACAGAGTCCTTAAATAATGCAACAAAGTCCTTAAATAATGCAGAACAGTCCTTAAATAATGCAATAAAGTCCTTAAATAATGCAGCAAAGTCCTTAAATAATGCAGCAGAGTCCTTAAATAATGCAGCAAAGTCCTTAAATAATGCAACAAAGTCCTTAAATAATGCAGCAGAGTCCTTAAATAATGCAAGAAAGTCCGTAAATAATGCAGCAAATTCCTTAAATAATGCAGCAAAGTCCTTAAATAATGCAGCAGAGTCCTTAAATAATTCAGCACATTCCTTAAATAATACAGCAGAGTCCTTAAATAATCCAGCCAAGTCCTTAAATAATGCAGCAGAGTCCTTAAATAATGCAGAAAAGTCCTTAAATAATGCAGCAGAGTCCTTAAATACTTCAGCATAGTCCTTAAATAATGCAGCAAAGTCCTTGAATAATGCAGCAGAGTCCTTAAATAATGCAACAAAGTCCTTAAATAATGCAGAAGAGTCCTTAAATAATGCAACAAAGTTCTTAAATAATGCAGCAGAGTCCTAAAATACCACAGCAGAGTCCTTAAATAATGCAGCAAAGTCTTTAAATAATGCAACAAAGTCCTTAAATAATGCAGCAGAGACCTTAAATAATGCAGAAGAGTCCTTAAATAATCCAGCCAAGTCCTTAAATAATCCAGCCAAGTCCTTAAATAATGCAGCAGAGTCCTTAAATAATGCAACAAAATCCTTAAATAATGCAGAAGAGTCCTTAAATAATCCAGCCAAGTCCTTAAATCATGCAGCAGGGTCCTTAAATAATCCAGCCAAGTCCTTAAATAATGCAGCAGAGTCCTTAAATAATGCAGCAAAGTCCTTAAATAATGCAGCAGAGTCCTTAAATACTTCAGCATAGTCCTTAAATAATGCAGCAAAGTCCTTGAATAATGCATCAGAGTCCTTAAATAATGCAACAAAGTCCTTAAATAATGCAGAAGAGTCCTTAAATAATGCAACAAAGTCCTTAAATAATGCAGCAGAATCCTTAAATAATGCAACAAAGTACTTAAATAATGCAGCAGAGTCCTTAAATAATGCAACAAAGTTCTTAAATAATGCAGCAGAGTCCTTAAGTACCGTAGCAGAGTCCTTAAATACTGCAGCAAAGTCCTTAAATAAAGCAGCAGAGTCCTTAAATAATGCAGCAAAGTCATTAAATAATGCAGCAGAGTCCTTAAATAATGCAACAAATTCCTTAAATAATGCAGCAGAGTCCTTAAATAATGCAACAAAGTCCTTAAATAATGCAGCAGAGTCCTTAAATAATGCAGCAGAGTACTGAAATACCGCAGCAGGGTCCTTAAATAATGCAGCAAAGTCGTTAAATAATGAAGTAGAGTCCTTAAATAATGCAACAAAGTCCTTAAATGATGCAGCAGAGTCCTTAAATAATGCAACAAAGTCCTTAAATAATGCAGCAGAGTCCTTAAATAATGCAACAAAGTCCTTAAACAATGCAGCAGAGTCCTTAAATAATGCAGAAGAGTCCTTAAATAATGCAACCAAGACCTTAAATAATGCAGCAGAGTCCTTAAATAATTCAACAAAGTACTTAAATAATGCAGCAGAGTCCTTAAGTACCGTAGCAGAGTCCTTAAATACTGCAGCAAAGTCCTTAAATAAAGCAGCAGAGTCCTTAAATAATGCAGCAAAGTCATTAAATAATGCAGCAGAGTCCTTAAATAATGCAACAAATTCCTTAAATAATGCAGCAGAGTCCTTAAATAATGCAATAAAGTCCATAAATAATGCAGCAAAGTCCTTAAATAATTCAGCAGAGTGCTGAAATACCGCAGCAGGGTCCTTAAATAATGCAGCAGAGTCCTTAAATAATGCAACAAAGTCCTTAAATAATGCAGCAGGGTCCTTAAATAATGCAACAAAGTCCTTAAATAATGCAGCAGAGTCCTTAAAAAATTCAGCAAAGTCTGTAAATAATGCAGCAGAGTCCTTAAATAATCCAGCCAAGTCCTTAAATAATGCAACAACGTCCTTAAATAATGCAGCAGATTACTGAAATACTGCAGCAGGGTCCTTAAATAATGCAGCAGAGTCCTTAAATAATGCAACAAAGTCCTTAAATAATGCAGCAGAGTCCTTAAATAATGCAACAAAGTCCTTAAATAATGCAGCAGAGTCCTTAAATAATGCAGTAAAGTCCTTAAATAATGCAGCACAGTCCTTAAATAATACAGCCAAGTCCTTAAATAATGCAGCAAAGTCTTTAAATAATGCAATAAAGTCCATAAATAATGCAGCAAAGTCCTTAAATAATGCAGCAGAGTACTGAAATACCGCAGCAGGATCCTTAAATAATGCAGCAGAGTCCTTAAATAATGCAACAAAGTCCTTAAATAATGCAGAACAGTCCTTAAATAATGCAATAAAGTCCTTAAATAATGCAGCAAAGTCCTTAAATATTGCAGCAGAGTCCTTAAATAATGCAACAAAGTCCTTAAATAATGCAACAAAGTCCTTAAATAATGCAGCAGAGTACTGAAATACCGCAGCAGGATCCTTAAATAATGCAGCAGAGTCCTTAAATAATGCAACAAAGTCCTTAAATAATGCAGAACAGTACTTAAATAATGCAATAAAGTCCTTAAATAATGCAGCAAAGTCCTTAAATAATGCAGCAGAGTCCTTAAATAATGCAACAAAGTCCTTAAATAATGCAGCAGAGTCCTTAAATAATGCAAGAACGTCCTTAAATAATGCAGCACATTCCTTAAATAATGCAGCAGAGTCCTTAAATAATGCAACAAAGTCCTTAAATAATGCAGCAGAGTCCTTAAATAATGCAAGAAAGTCCTTAAATAATGCAGCAAATTCCTTAAATAATGCAGCAAAGTCTTTAAATAATGCAATAAAGTCCTTAAATAATGCAGCAGATTACTGAAATACTGCAGCAGGGTCCTTAAATAATGCAGCAGAGTTCTTAAATAATGCAACAAAGTCCTTAAATAATGCAGCAGAGTCCTTAAATAATGCAACAAAGTCCTTAAATAATGCAGCAGAGTCCTTAAATAATGCAGCAAAGTCCTTAAATAATGCAGCACAGTCCTTAAATAATCCAGCCAAGTCCTTCAATAATGCAGCAAAGTCTTTAAATAATGCAATAAAGTCCATAAATGATGCAGCAAATTCCTTAAATAATGCAGCAGAGTACTGAAATACCGCAGCAGAATCCTTAAATAATGCAACAGAGTCCTTAAATAATGCAACAAAGTCCTTAAATAATGCAGAACAGTCCTTAAATAATGCAATAAAGTCCTTAAATAATGCAGCAAAGTCCTTAAATAATGCAGCAGAGTCCTTAAATAATGCAGCAAAGTCCTTAAATAATGCAACAAAGTCCTTAAATAATGCAGCAGAGTCCTTAAATAATGCAACAAAGTCCTTAAATAATGCAGCAGAGTCCTTAAATAATGCAGCACATTCCTTAAATAATACAGCAGAGTCCTTAAATAATCCAGCCAAGTCCTTAAATAATGCAGCAGAGTCCTTAAATAATTCAGAAAAGTCCTTAAATAATGCAGCAGAGTCCTTAAATACTGCTGCAGAGTCCTTAAATAATGCAGCAAAGTCCTTAAATACCACAGCAGAGTCCTTAAATAATGCAGCAAAGTATTTAAATAATGCAGCACAGTCCCTAAATAATCCAGCCAAGTCCTTAAATAATGCAGCAGAGTCCTTAAATAATGCAGAAAAGTCCTTAAATAATGCAGCAGAGTCCTTAAATACTTCTGCATAGTCCTTAAATAATGCAGCAAAGTCCTTGAATAATGCAGCAGAGTCCTTAAATAATGCAACAAAGTCCTTAAATAATGCAGAAGAGTCCTTAAATAATGCAACAAAGTTCTTAAATAATGCAGCAGAGTCCTAAAATACCACAGCAGAGTCCTTAAATAATGCAGCAAAGTCTTTAAATAATGCAACAAAGTCCTTAAATAATGCAGCAGAGACCTTAAATAATGCAGAAGAGTCCTTAAATAATCCAGCCAAGTCCTTAAATAATCCAGCCAAGTCCTTAAATAATGCAGCAGAGTCCTTAAATAATGCAACAAAATCCTTAAATAATGCAGAAGAGTCCTTAAATAATCCAGCCAAGTCCTTAAATCATGCAGCAGGGTCCTTAAATAATCCAGCCAAGTCCTTAAATAATGCAGCAGAGTCCTTAAATAATGCAGCAAAGTCCTTAAATAATGCAGCAGAGTCCTTAAATACTTCAGCATAGTCCTTAAATAATGCAGCAAAGTCCTTGAATAATGCATCAGAGTCCTTAAATAATGCAACAAAGTCCTTAAATAATGCAGAAGAGTCCTTAAATAATGCAACAAAGTCCTTAAATAATGCAGCAGAATCCTTAAATAATGCAACAAAGTACTTAAATAATGCAGCAGAGTCCTTAAATAATGCAGCAGAGTCCTTAAATAATGCAGCAGAGTAATGAAATACTGCAGCAGGGTCCTTAAATAATGCAGCAAAGTCCTTAAATAATGCAGCAGAGTCCTTAAATAATCCAGCCAAGTCCTTAAATAATGCAGCAAATTCCTTAAATAATGCAGCAGAGTACTGAAATACCGCAGCAGGATCCTTAAATAATGCAGCAGAGTCCTTAAATAATGCAACAAAGTCCTTAAATAATGCAGAACAGTCCTTAAATAATGCAATAAAGTCCTTAAATAATGCAGCAAAGTCCTTAAATAATGCAGCAGAGTCCTTAAATAATGCAGCAAATTCCTTAAATAATGCAGCAAAGTCCTTAAATAATGCAGCAGAGTCCTTAAATAATGCAGCACATTCCTTAAATAATACAGCAGAGTCCTTAAATAATCCAGCCAAGTCCTTAAATAATGCAGCAGAGTCCTTAAATAATGCAGAAAAGTCCTTAAATAATGCAGCAGAGTCCTTAAATACTTCAGCATAGTCCTTAAATAATGCAGCAAAGTCCTTGACTAATGCAGCAGAGTCCTTAAATAATGCAACAAAGTCCTTAAATAATGCAGAAGAGTCCTTAAATAATGCAGCAAATTCCTTAAATAATGCAGCAAAGTCCTTCAATAATGCAGCAAAGTCTTTAAATAATGCAATAAAGTCCATAAATGATGCAGCAAATTCCTTAAATAATGCAGCAGAGTACTGAAATACCGCAGCAGAATCCTTAAATAATGCAACAGAGTCCTTAAATAATGCAACAAAGTCCTTAAATAATGCAGAACAGTCCTTAAATAATGCAATAAAGTCCTTAAATAATGCAGCAAAGTCCTTAAATAATGCAACAGAGTCCTTAAATAATGCAACAAAGTCCTTAAATAATGCAGAACAGTCCTTAAATAATGCAATAAAGTCCTTAAATAATGCAGCAGAGTCCTTAAATAATGCAGCAAAGTCCTTAAATAATGCAGCACAGTCCTTAAATAATCCAGCCAAGTCCTTCAATAATGCAGCAAAGTCTTTAAATAATGCAATAAAGTCCATAAATGATGCAGCAAATTCCTTAAATAATGCAGCAGAGTACTGAAATACCGCAGCAGAATCCTTAAATAATGCAACAGAGTCCTTAAATAATGCAACAAAGTCCTTAAATAATGCAGAACAGTCCTTAAATAATGCAATAAAGTCCTTAAATAATGCAGCAAAGTCCTTAAATAATGCAGCAGAGTCCTTAAATAATGCAGCAAAGTCCTTAAATAATGCAACAAAGTCCTTAAATAATGCAGCAGAGTCCTTAAATAATGCAAGAAAGTCCGTAAATAATGCAGCAAATTCCTTAAATAATGCAGCAAAGTCCTTAAATAATGCAGCAGAGTCCTTAAATAATTCAGCACATTCCTTAAATAATACAGCAGAGTCCTTAAATAATCCAGCCAAGTCCTTAAATAATGCAGCAGAGTCCTTAAATAATGCAGAAAAGTCCTTAAATAATGCAGCAGAGTCCTTAAATACTTCAGCATAGTCCTTAAATAATGCAGCAAAGTCCTTGATTAATGCAGCAGAGTCCTTAAATAATGCAACAAAGTCCTTAAATAATGCAGAAGAGTCCTTAAATAATGCAGCAAATTCCTTAAATAATGCAGCAAAGTCCTTCAATAATGCAGCAAAGTCTTTAAATAATGCAATAAAGTCCATAAATGATGCAGCAAATTCCTTAAATAATGCAGCAGAGTACTGAAATACCGCAGCAGAATCCTTAAATAATGCAACAGAGTCCTTAAATAATGCAACAAAGTCCTTAAATAATGCAGAACAGTCCTTAAATAATGCAATAAAGTCCTTAAATAATGCAGCAAAGTCCTTAAATAATGCAGCAGAGTCCTTAAATAATGCAGCAAAGTCCTTAAATAATGCAACAAAGTCCTTAAATAATGCAGCAGAGTCCTTAAATAATGCAAGAAAGTCCTTAAATAATGCAGCAAATTCCTTAAATAATGCAGCAAAGTCCTTAAATAATGCAGCAGAGTCCTTAAATAATGCAGCACATTCCTTAAATAATACAGCAGAGTCCTTAAATAATCCAGCCAAGTCCTTAAATAATGCAGCAGAGTCCTTAGATAATGCAGAAAAGTCCTTAAATAATGCAGCAGAGTCCTTAAATACTGCTGCAGAGTCCTTAAATAATGCAGCAAAGTCCTTAAATACCACAGCAGAGTCCTTAAATAATGCAGCAAAGTATTTAAATAATGCAGCACAGTCCCTAAATAATCCAGCCAAGTCCTTAAATAATGCAGCAGAGTCCTTAAATAATGCAGAAAAGTCCTTAAATAATGCAGCAGAGTCCTTAAATACTTCTGCATAGTCCTTAAATAATGCAGCAAAGTCCTTGAATAATGCAGCAGAGTCCTTAAATAATGCAACAAAGTCCTTAAATAATGCAGAAGAGTCCTTAAATAATGCAACAAAGTTCTTAAATAATGCAGCAGAGTCCTAAAATACCACAGCAGAGTCCTTAAATAATGCAGCAAAGTCTTTAAATAATGCAACAAAGTCCTTAAATAATGCAGCAGAGACCTTAAATAATGCAGAAGAGTCCTTAAATAATCCAGCCAAGTCCTTAAATAATCCAGCCAAGTCCTTAAATAATGCAGCAGAGTCCTTAAATAATGCAATAAAGTCCATAAATAATGCAGCAAAGTCCTTAAATAATTCAGCAGAGTGCTGAAATACCGCAGCAGGGTCCTTAAATAATGCAGCAGAGTCCTTAAATAATGCAACAAAGTCCTTAAATAATGCAGCAGGGTCCTTAAATAATGCAACAAAGTCCTTAAATAATGCAGCAGAGTCCTTAAAAAATTCAGCAAAGTCTGTAAATAATGCAGCAGAGTCCTTAAATAATCCAGCCAAGTCCTTAAATAATGCAACAACGTCCTTAAATAATGCAGCAGATTACTGAAATACTGCAGCAGGGTCCTTAAATAATGCAGCAGAGTCCTTAAATAATGCAACAAAGTCCTTAAATAATGCAGCAGAGTCCTTAAATAATGCAACAAAGTCCTTAAATAATGCAGCAGAGTCCTTAAATAATGCAGTAAAGTCCTTAAATAATGCAGCACAGTCCTTAAATAATACAGCCAAGTCCTTAAATAATGCAGCAAAGTCTTTAAATAATGCAATAAAGTCCATAAATAATGCAGCAAAGTCCTTAAATAATGCAGCAGAGTACTGAAATACCGCAGCAGGATCCTTAAATAATGCAGCAGAGTCCTTAAATAATGCAACAAAGTCCTTAAATAATGCAGAACAGTCCTTAAATAATGCAATAAAGTCCTTAAATAATGCAGCAAAGTCCTTAAATATTGCAGCAGAGTCCTTAAATAATGCAACAAAGTCCTTAAATAATGCAACAAAGTCCTTAAATAATGCAGCAGAGTACTGAAATACCGCAGCAGGATCCTTAAATAATGCAGCAGAGTCCTTAAATAATGCAACAAAGTCCTTAAATAATGCAGAACAGTACTTAAATAATGCAATAAAGTCCTTAAATAATGCAGCAAAGTCCTTAAATAATGCAGCAGAGTCCTTAAATAATGCAACAAAGTCCTTAAATAATGCAGCAGAGTCCTTAAATAATGCAAGAACGTCCTTAAATAATGCAGCACATTCCTTAAATAATGCAGCAGAGTCCTTAAATAATGCAACAAAGTCCTTAAATAATGCAGCAGAGTCCTTAAATAATGCAAGAAAGTCCTTAAATAATGCAGCAAATTCCTTAAATAATGCAGCAAAGTCTTTAAATAATGCAATAAAGTCCTTAAATAATGCAGCAGATTACTGAAATACTGCAGCAGGGTCCTTAAATAATGCAGCAGAGTTCTTAAATAATGCAACAAAGTCCTTAAATAATGCAGCAGAGTCCTTAAATAATGCAACAAAGTCCTTAAATAATGCAGCAGAGTCCTTAAATAATGCAGCAAAGTCCTTAAATAATGCAGCACAGTCCTTAAATAATCCAGCCAAGTCCTTCAATAATGCAGCAAAGTCTTTAAATAATGCAATAAAGTCCATAAATGATGCAGCAAATTCCTTAAATAATGCAGCAGAGTACTGAAATACCGCAGCAGAATCCTTAAATAATGCAACAGAGTCCTTAAATAATGCAACAAAGTCCTTAAATAATGCAGAACAGTCCTTAAATAATGCAATAAAGTCCTTAAATAATGCAGCAAAGTCCTTAAATAATGCAGCAGAGTCCTTAAATAATGCAGCAAAGTCCTTAAATAATGCAACAAAGTCCTTAAATAATGCAGCAGAGTCCTTAAATAATGCAACAAAGTCCTTAAATAATGCAGCAGAGTCCTTAAATAATGCAGCACATTCCTTAAATAATACAGCAGAGTCCTTAAATAATCCAGCCAAGTCCTTAAATAATGCAGCAGAGTCCTTAAATAATTCAGAAAAGTCCTTAAATAATGCAGCAGAGTCCTTAAATACTGCTGCAGAGTCCTTAAATAATGCAGCAAAGTCCTTAAATACCACAGCAGAGTCCTTAAATAATGCAGCAAAGTATTTAAATAATGCAGCACAGTCCCTAAATAATCCAGCCAAGTCCTTAAATAATGCAGCAGAGTCCTTAAATAATGCAGAAAAGTCCTTAAATAATGCAGCAGAGTCCTTAAATACTTCTGCATAGTCCTTAAATAATGCAGCAAAGTCCTTGAATAATGCAGCAGAGTCCTTAAATAATGCAACAAAGTCCTTAAATAATGCAGAAGAGTCCTTAAATAATGCAACAAAGTTCTTAAATAATGCAGCAGAGTCCTAAAATACCACAGCAGAGTCCTTAAATAATGCAGCAAAGTCTTTAAATAATGCAACAAAGTCCTTAAATAATGCAGCAGAGACCTTAAATAATGCAGAAGAGTCCTTAAATAATCCAGCCAAGTCCTTAAATAATCCAGCCAAGTCCTTAAATAATGCAGCAGAGTCCTTAAATAATGCAACAAAATCCTTAAATAATGCAGAAGAGTCCTTAAATAATCCAGCCAAGTCCTTAAATCATGCAGCAGGGTCCTTAAATAATCCAGCCAAGTCCTTAAATAATGCAGCAGAGTCCTTAAATAATGCAGCAAAGTCCTTAAATAATGCAGCAGAGTCCTTAAATACTTCAGCATAGTCCTTAAATAATGCAGCAAAGTCCTTGAATAATGCATCAGAGTCCTTAAATAATGCAACAAAGTCCTTAAATAATGCAGAAGAGTCCTTAAATAATGCAACAAAGTCCTTAAATAATGCAGCAGAATCCTTAAATAATGCAACAAAGTACTTAAATAATGCAGCAGAGTCCTTAAATAATGCAGCAGAGTCCTTAAATAATGCAGCAGAGTAATGAAATACTGCAGCAGGGTCCTTAAATAATGCAGCAAAGTCCTTAAATAATGCAGCAGAGTCCTTAAATAATCCAGCCAAGTCCTTAAATAATGCAGCAAATTCCTTAAATAATGCAGCAGAGTACTGAAATACCGCAGCAGGATCCTTAAATAATGCAGCAGAGTCCTTAAATAATGCAACAAAGTCCTTAAATAATGCAGAACAGTCCTTAAATAATGCAATAAAGTCCTTAAATAATGCAGCAAAGTCCTTAAATAATGCAGCAGAGTCCTTAAATAATGCAGCAAATTCCTTAAATAATGCAGCAAAGTCCTTAAATAATGCAGCAGAGTCCTTAAATAATGCAGCACATTCCTTAAATAATACAGCAGAGTCCTTAAATAATCCAGCCAAGTCCTTAAATAATGCAGCAGAGTCCTTAAATAATGCAGAAAAGTCCTTAAATAATGCAGCAGAGTCCTTAAATACTTCAGCATAGTCCTTAAATAATGCAGCAAAGTCCTTGACTAATGCAGCAGAGTCCTTAAATAATGCAACAAAGTCCTTAAATAATGCAGAAGAGTCCTTAAATAATGCAGCAAATTCCTTAAATAATGCAGCAAAGTCCTTCAATAATGCAGCAAAGTCTTTAAATAATGCAATAAAGTCCATAAATGATGCAGCAAATTCCTTAAATAATGCAGCAGAGTACTGAAATACCGCAGCAGAATCCTTAAATAATGCAACAGAGTCCTTAAATAATGCAACAAAGTCCTTAAATAATGCAGAACAGTCCTTAAATAATGCAATAAAGTCCTTAAATAATGCAGCAAAGTCCTTAAATAATGCAACAGAGTCCTTAAATAATGCAACAAAGTCCTTAAATAATGCAGAACAGTCCTTAAATAATGCAATAAAGTCCTTAAATAATGCAGCAGAGTCCTTAAATAATGCAGCAAAGTCCTTAAATAATGCAGCACAGTCCTTAAATAATCCAGCCAAGTCCTTCAATAATGCAGCAAAGTCTTTAAATAATGCAATAAAGTCCATAAATGATGCAGCAAATTCCTTAAATAATGCAGCAGAGTACTGAAATACCGCAGCAGAATCCTTAAATAATGCAACAGAGTCCTTAAATAATGCAACAAAGTCCTTAAATAATGCAGAACAGTCCTTAAATAATGCAATAAAGTCCTTAAATAATGCAGCAAAGTCCTTAAATAATGCAGCAGAGTCCTTAAATAATGCAGCAAAGTCCTTAAATAATGCAACAAAGTCCTTAAATAATGCAGCAGAGTCCTTAAATAATGCAAGAAAGTCCGTAAATAATGCAGCAAATTCCTTAAATAATGCAGCAAAGTCCTTAAATAATGCAGCAGAGTCCTTAAATAATTCAGCACATTCCTTAAATAATACAGCAGAGTCCTTAAATAATCCAGCCAAGTCCTTAAATAATGCAGCAGAGTCCTTAAATAATGCAGAAAAGTCCTTAAATAATGCAGCAGAGTCCTTAAATACTTCAGCATAGTCCTTAAATAATGCAGCAAAGTCCTTGATTAATGCAGCAGAGTCCTTAAATAATGCAACAAAGTCCTTAAATAATGCAGAAGAGTCCTTAAATAATGCAGCAAATTCCTTAAATAATGCAGCAAAGTCCTTCAATAATGCAGCAAAGTCTTTAAATAATGCAATAAAGTCCATAAATGATGCAGCAAATTCCTTAAATAATGCAGCAGAGTACTGAAATACCGCAGCAGAATCCTTAAATAATGCAACAGAGTCCTTAAATAATGCAACAAAGTCCTTAAATAATGCAGAACAGTCCTTAAATAATGCAATAAAGTCCTTAAATAATGCAGCAAAGTCCTTAAATAATGCAGCAGAGTCCTTAAATAATGCAGCAAAGTCCTTAAATAATGCAACAAAGTCCTTAAATAATGCAGCAGAGTCCTTAAATAATGCAAGAAAGTCCTTAAATAATGCAGCAAATTCCTTAAATAATGCAGCAAAGTCCTTAAATAATGCAGCAGAGTCCTTAAATAATGCAGCACATTCCTTAAATAATACAGCAGAGTCCTTAAATAATCCAGCCAAGTCCTTAAATAATGCAGCAGAGTCCTTAGATAATGCAGAAAAGTCCTTAAATAATGCAGCAGAGTCCTTAAATACTGCTGCAGAGTCCTTAAATAATGCAGCAAAGTCCTTAAATACCACAGCAGAGTCCTTAAATAATGCAGCAAAGTATTTAAATAATGCAGCACAGTCCCTAAATAATCCAGCCAAGTCCTTAAATAATGCAGCAGAGTCCTTAAATAATGCAGAAAAGTCCTTAAATAATGCAGCAGAGTCCTTAAATACTTCTGCATAGTCCTTAAATAATGCAGCAAAGTCCTTGAATAATGCAGCAGAGTCCTTAAATAATGCAACAAAGTCCTTAAATAATGCAGAAGAGTCCTTAAATAATGCAACAAAGTTCTTAAATAATGCAGCAGAGTCCTAAAATACCACAGCAGAGTCCTTAAATAATGCAGCAAAGTCTTTAAATAATGCAACAAAGTCCTTAAATAATGCAGCAGAGACCTTAAATAATGCAGAAGAGTCCTTAAATAATCCAGCCAAGTCCTTAAATAATCCAGCCAAGTCCTTAAATAATGCAGCAGAGTCCTTAAATAATGCAACAAAATCCTTAAATAATGCAGAAGAGTCCTTAAATAATCCAGCCAAGTCCTTAAATCATGCAGCAGGGTCCTTAAATAATCCAGCCAAGTCCTTAAATAATGCAGCAGAGTCCTTAAATAATGCAGCAAAGTCCTTAAATAATGCAGCAGAGTCCTTAAATACTTCAGCATAGTCCTTAAATAATGCAGCAAAGTCCTTGAATAATGCATCAGAGTCCTTAAATAATGCAACAAAGTCCTTAAATAATGCAGAAGAGTCCTTAAATAATGCAACAAAGTCCTTAAATAATGCAGCAGAATCCTTAAATAATGCAACAAAGTACTTAAATAATGCAGCAGAGTCCTTAAATAATGCAACAAAGTACTTAAATAATGCAGCAGAGTCCTTAAGTACCGTAGCAGAGTCCTTAAATACTGCAGCAAAGTCCTTAAATAAAGCAGCAGAGTCCTTAAATAATGCAGCAAAGTCATTAAATAATGCAGCAGAGTCCTTAAATAATGCAACAAATTCCTTAAATAATGCAGCAGAGTCCTTAAATAATGCAACAAAGTCCTTAAATAATGCAGCAGAGTCCTTAAATAATGCAGCAGAGTACTGAAATACCGCAGCAGGGTCCTTAAATAATGCAGCAAAGTCGTTAAATAATGAAGTAGAGTCCTTAAATAATGCAACAAAGTCCTTAAATGATGCAGCAGAGTCCTTAAATAATGCAACAAAGTCCTTAAATAATGCAGCAGAGTCCTTAAATAATGCAACAAAGTCCTTAAACAATGCAGCAGAGTCCTTAAATAATGCAGAAGAGTCCTTAAATAATGCAACCAAGACCTTAAATAATGCAGCAGAGTCCTTAAATAATTCAACAAAGTACTTAAATAATGCAGCAGAGTCCTTAAGTACCGTAGCAGAGTCCTTAAATACTGCAGCAAAGTCCTTAAATAAAGCAGCAGAGTCCTTAAATAATGCAGCAAAGTCATTAAATAATGCAGCAGAGTCCTTAAATAATGCAACAAATTCCTTAAATAATGCAGCAGAGTCCTTAAATAATGCAATAAAGTCCATAAATAATGCAGCAAAGTCCTTAAATAATTCAGCAGAGTGCTGAAATACCGCAGCAGGGTCCTTAAATAATGCAGCAGAGTCCTTAAATAATGCAACAAAGTCCTTAAATAATGCAGCAGGGTCCTTAAATAATGCAACAAAGTCCTTAAATAATGCAGCAGAGTCCTTAAAAAATTCAGCAAAGTCTGTAAATAATGCAGCAGAGTCCTTAAATAATCCAGCCAAGTCCTTAAATAATGCAACAACGTCCTTAAATAATGCAGCAGATTACTGAAATACTGCAGCAGGGTCCTTAAATAATGCAGCAGAGTCCTTAAATAATGCAACAAAGTCCTTAAATAATGCAGCAGAGTCCTTAAATAATGCAACAAAGTCCTTAAATAATGCAGCAGAGTCCTTAAATAATGCAGTAAAGTCCTTAAATAATGCAGCACAGTCCTTAAATAATACAGCCAAGTCCTTAAATAATGCAGCAAAGTCTTTAAATAATGCAATAAAGTCCATAAATAATGCAGCAAAGTCCTTAAATAATGCAGCAGAGTACTGAAATACCGCAGCAGGATCCTTAAATAATGCAGCAGAGTCCTTAAATAATGCAACAAAGTCCTTAAATAATGCAGAACAGTCCTTAAATAATGCAATAAAGTCCTTAAATAATGCAGCAAAGTCCTTAAATATTGCAGCAGAGTCCTTAAATAATGCAACAAAGTCCTTAAATAATGCAACAAAGTCCTTAAATAATGCAGCAGAGTACTGAAATACCGCAGCAGGATCCTTAAATAATGCAGCAGAGTCCTTAAATAATGCAACAAAGTCCTTAAATAATGCAGAACAGTACTTAAATAATGCAATAAAGTCCTTAAATAATGCAGCAAAGTCCTTAAATAATGCAGCAGAGTCCTTAAATAATGCAACAAAGTCCTTAAATAATGCAGCAGAGTCCTTAAATAATGCAAGAAAGTCCTTAAATAATGCAGCACATTCCTTAAATAATGCAGCAGAGTCCTTAAATAATGCAACAAAGTCCTTAAATAATGCAGCAGAGTCCTTAAATAATGCAAGAAAGTCCTTAAATAATGCAGCAAAATTCCTTAAATAATGCAGCAAAGTCTTTAAATAATGCAATAAAGTCCTTAAATAATGCAGCAGATTACTGAAATACTGCAGCAGGGTCCTTAAATAATGCAGCAGAGTTCTTAAATAATGCAACAAAGTCCTTAAATAATGCAGCAGAGTCCTTAAATAATGCAACAAAGTCCTTAAATAATGCAGCAGAGTCCTTAAATAATGCAGCAAAGTCCTTAAATAATGCAGCACAGTCCTTAAATAATCCAGCCAAGTCCTTCAATAATGCAGCAAAGTCTTTAAATAATGCAATAAAGTCCATAAATGATGCAGCAAATTCCTTAAATAATGCAGCAGAGTACTGAAATACCGCAGCAGAATCCTTAAATAATGCAACAGAGTCCTTAAATAATGCAACAAAGTCCTTAAATAATGCAGAACAGTCCTTAAATAATGCAATAAAGTCCTTAAATAATGCAGCAAAGTCCTTAAATAATGCAGCAGAGTCCTTAAATAATGCAGCAAAGTCCTTAAATAATGCAACAAAGTCCTTAAATAATGCAGCAGAGTCCTTAAATAATGCAACAAAGTCCTTAAATAATGCAGCAGAGTCCTTAAATAATGCAGCACATTCCTTAAATAATACAGCAGAGTCCTTAAATAATCCAGCCAAGTCCTTAAATAATGCAGCAGAGTCCTTAAATAATCCAGCCAAGTCCTTAAATAATGCAACAACGTCCTTAAATAATGCAGCAGATTACTGAAATACTGCAGCAGGGTCCTTAAATAATGCAGCAGAGTCCTTAAATAATGCAACAAAGTCCTTAAATAATGCAGCAGAGTCCTTAAATAATGCAACAAAGTCCTTAAATAATGCAGCAGAGTCCTTAAATAATGCAGTAAAGTCCTTAAATAATGCAGCACAGTCCTTAAATAATACAGCCAAGTCCTTAAATAATGCAGCAAAGTCTTTAAATAATGCAATAAAGTCCATAAATAATGCAGCAAAGTCCTTAAATAATGCAGCAGAGTACTGAAATACCGCAGCAGGATCCTTAAATAATGCAGCAGAGTCCTTAAATAATGCAACAAAGTCCTTAAATAATGCAGAACAGTCCTTAAATAATGCAATAAAGTCCTTAAATAATGCAGCAAAGTCCTTAAATATTGCAGCAGAGTCCTTAAATAATGCAACAAAGTCCTTAAATAATGCAACAAAGTCCTTAAATAATGCAGCAGAGTACTGAAATACCCCAGCAGGATCCTTAAATAATGCAGCAGAGTCCTTAAATAATGCAACAAAGTCCTTAAATAATGCAGAACAGTACTTAAATAATGCAATAAAGTCCTTAAATAATGCAGCAAAGTCCTTAAATAATGCAGCAGAGTCCTTAAATAATGCAACAAAGTCCTTAAATAATGCAGCAGAGTCCTTAAATAATGCAAGAAAGTCCTTAAATAATGCAGCACATTCCTTAAATAATGCAGCAGAGTCCTTAAATAATGCAACAAAGTCCTTAAATAATGCAGCAGAGTCCTTAAATAATGCAAGAAAGTCCTTAAATAATGCAGCAAATTCCTTAAATAATGCAGCAAAGTCTTTAAATAATGCAATAAAGTCCTTAAATAATGCAGCAGATTACTGAAATACTGCAGCAGGGTCCTTAAATAATGCAGCAGAGTTCTTAAATAATGCAACAAAGTCCTTAAATAATGCAGCAGAGTCCTTAAATAATGCAACAAAGTCCTTAAATAATGCAGCAGAGTCCTTAAATAATGCAGCAAAGTCCTTAAATAATGCAGCACAGTCCTTAAATAATCCAGCCAAGTCCTTCAATAATGCAGCAAAGTCTTTAAATAATGCAATAAAGTCCATAAATGATGCAGCAAATTCCTTAAATAATGCAGCAGAGTACTGAAATACCGCAGCAGAATCCTTAAATAATGCAACAGAGTCCTTAAATAATGCAACAAAGTCCTTAAATAATGCAGAACAGTCCTTAAATAATGCAATAAAGTCCTTAAATAATGCAGCAAAGTCCTTAAATAATGCAGCAGAGTCCTTAAATAATGCAGCAAAGTCCTTAAATAATGCAACAAAGTCCTTAAATAATGCAGCAGAGTCCTTAAATAATGCAACAAAGTCCTTAAATAATGCAGCAGAGTCCTTAAATAATGCAGCACATTCCTTAAATAATACAGCAGAGTCCTTAAATAATCCAGCCAAGTCCTTAAATAATGCAGCAGAGTCATTAAATAATTCAGAAAAGTCCTTAAATAATGCAGCAGAGTCCTTAAATACTGCTGCAGAGTCCTTAAATAATGCAGCAAAGTCCTTAAATACCACAGCAGAGTCCTTAAATAATGCAGCAAAGTATTTAAATAATGCAGCACAGTCCCTAAATAATCCAGCCAAGTCCTTAAATAATGCAGCAGAGTCCTTAAATAATGCAGAAAAGTCCTTAAATAATGCAGCAGAGTCCTTAAATACTTCTGCATAGTCCTTAAATAATGCAGCAAAGTCCTTGAATAATGCAGCAGAGTCCTTAAATAATGCAACAAAGTCCTTAAATAATGCAGAAGAGTCCTTAAATAATGCAACAAAGTTCTTAAATAATGCAGCAGAGTCCTAAAATACCACAGCAGAGTCCTTAAATAATGCAGCAAAGTCTTTAAATAATGCAACAAAGTCCTTAAATAATGCAGCAGAGACCTTAAATAATGCAGAAGAGTCCTTAAATAATCCAGCCAAGTCCTTAAATAATCCAGCCAAGTCCTTAAATAATGCAGCAGAGTCCTTAAATAATGCAACAAAATCCTTAAATAATGCAGAAGAGTCCTTAAATAATCCAGCCAAGTCCTTAAATCATGCAGCAGGGTCCTTAAATAATCCAGCCAAGTCCTTAAATAATGCAGCAGAGTCCTTAAATAATGCAGCAAAGTCCTTAAATAATGCAGCAGAGTCCTTAAATACTTCAGCATAGTCCTTAAATAATGCAGCAAAGTCCTTGAATAATGCATCAGAGTCCTTAAATAATGCAACAAAGTCCTTAAATAATGCAGAAGAGTCCTTAAATAATGCAACAAAGTCCTTAAATAATGCAGCAGAATCCTTAAATAATGCAACAAAGTACTTAAATAATGCAGCAGAGTCCTTAAATAATGCAGCAGAGTCCTTAAATAATGCAGCAGAGTAATGAAATACTGCAGCAGGGTCCTTAAATAATGCAGCAAAGTCCTTAAATAATGCAGCAGAGTCCTTAAATAATCCAGCCAAGTCCTTAAATAATGCAGCAAATTCCTTAAATAATGCAGCAGAGTACTGAAATCCCGCAGCAGGATCCTTAAATAATGCAGCAGAGTCCTTAAATAATGCAACAAAGTCCTTAAATAATGCAGAACAGTCCTTAAATAATGCAATAAAGTCCTTAAATAATGCAGCAAAGTCCTTAAATAATGCAGCAGAGTCCTTAAATAATGCAGCAAATTCCTTAAATAATGCAGCAAAGTCCTTAAATAATGCAGCAGAGTCCTTAAATACTTCAGCATAGTCCTTAAATAATGCAGCAAAGTCCTTGATTAATGCAGCAGAGTCCTTAAATAATGCAACAAAGTCCTTAAATAATGCAGAAGAGTCCTTAAATAATGCAGCAAATTCCTTAAATAATGCAGCAAAGTCCTTCAATAATGCAGCAAAGTCTTTAAATAATGCAATAAAGTCCATAAATGATGCAGCAAATTCCTTAAATAATGCAGCAGAGTACTGAAATACCGCAGCAGAATCCTTAAATAATGCAACAGAGTCCTTAAATAATGCAACAAAGTCCTTAAATAATGCAGAACAGTCCTTAAATAATGCAATAAAGTCCTTAAATAATGCAGCAAAGTCCTTAAATAATGCAGCAGAGTCCTTAAATAATGCAGCAAAGTCCTTAAATAATGCAACAAAGTCCTTAAATAATGCAGCAGAGTCCTTAAATAATGCAAGAAAGTCCTTAAATAATGCAGCAAATTCCTTAAATAATGCAGCAAAGTCCTTAAATAATGCAGCAGAGTCCTTAAATAATGCAGCACATTCCTTAAATAATACAGCAGAGTCCTTAAATAATCCAGCCAAGTCCTTAAATAATGCAGCAGAGTCCTTAGATAATGCAGAAAAGTCCTTAAATAATGCAGCAGAGTCCTTAAATACTGCTGCAGAGTCCTTAAATAATGCAGCAAAGTCCTTAAATACCACAGCAGAGTCCTTAAATAATGCAGCAAAGTATTTAAATAATGCAGCACAGTCCCTAAATAATCCAGCCAAGTCCTTAAATAATGCAGCAGAGTCCTTAAATAATGCAGAAAAGTCCTTAAATAATGCAGCAGAGTCCTTAAATACTTCTGCATAGTCCTTAAATAATGCAGCAAAGTCCTTGAATAATGCAGCAGAGTCCTTAAATAATGCAACAAAGTCCTTAAATAATGCAGAAGAGTCCTTAAATAATGCAACAAAGTTCTTAAATAATGCAGCAGAGTCCTAAAATACCACAGCAGAGTCCTTAAATAATGCAGCAAAGTCTTTAAATAATGCAACAAAGTCCTTAAATAATGCAGCAGAGACCTTAAATAATGCAGAAGAGTCCTTAAATAATCCAGCCAAGTCCTTAAATAATCCAGCCAAGTCCTTAAATAATGCAGCAGAGTCCTTAAATAATGCAACAAAATCCTTAAATAATGCAGAAGAGTCCTTAAATAATCCAGCCAAGTCCTTAAATCATGCAGCAGGGTCCTTAAATAATCCAGCCAAGTCCTTAAATAATGCAGCAGAGTCCTTAAATAATGCAGCAAAGTCCTTAAATAATGCAGCAGAGTCCTTAAATACTTCAGCATAGTCCTTAAATAATGCAGCAAAGTCCTTGAATAATGCATCAGAGTCCTTAAATAATGCAACAAAGTCCTTAAATAATGCAGAAGAGTCCTTAAATAATGCAACAAAGTCCTTAAATAATGCAGCAGAATCCTTAAATAATGCAACAAAGTACTTAAATAATGCAGCAGAGTCCTTAAATAATGCAACAAAGTACTTAAATAATGCAGCAGAGTCCTTAAGTACCGTAGCAGAGTCCTTAAATACTGCAGCAAAGTCCTTAAATAAAGCAGCAGAGTCCTTAAATAATGCAGCAAAGTCATTAAATAATGCAGCAGAGTCCTTAAATAATGCAACAAATTCCTTAAATAATGCAGCAGAGTCCTTAAATAATGCAACAAAGTCCTTAAATAATGCAGCAGAGTCCTTAAATAATGCAGCAGAGTACTGAAATACCGCAGCAGGGTCCTTAAATAATGCAGCAAAGTCGTTAAATAATGAAGTAGAGTCCTTAAATAATGCAACAAAGTCCTTAAATGATGCAGCAGAGTCCTTAAATAATGCAACAAAGTCCTTAAATAATGCAGCAGAGTCCTTAAATAATGCAACAAAGTCCTTAAACAATGCAGCAGAGTCCTTAAATAATGCAGAAGAGTCCTTAAATAATGCAACCAAGACCTTAAATAATGCAGCAGAGTCCTTAAATAATTCAACAAAGTACTTAAATAATGCAGCAGAGTCCTTAAGTACCGTAGCAGAGTCCTTAAATACTGCAGCAAAGTCCTTAAATAAAGCAGCAGAGTCCTTAAATAATGCAGCAAAGTCATTAAATAATGCAGCAGAGTCCTTAAATAATGCAACAAATTCCTTAAATAATGCAGCAGAGTCCTTAAATAATGCAATAAAGTCCATAAATAATGCAGCAAAGTCCTTAAATAATTCAGCAGAGTGCTGAAATACCGCAGCAGGGTCCTTAAATAATGCAGCAGAGTCCTTAAATAATGCAACAAAGTCCTTAAATAATGCAGCAGGGTCCTTAAATAATGCAACAAAGTCCTTAAATAATGCAGCAGAGTCCTTAAAAAATTCAGCAAAGTCTGTAAATAATGCAGCAGAGTCCTTAAATAATCCAGCCAAGTCCTTAAATAATGCAACAACGTCCTTAAATAATGCAGCAGATTACTGAAATACTGCAGCAGGGTCCTTAAATAATGCAGCAGAGTCCTTAAATAATGCAACAAAGTCCTTAAATAATGCAGCAGAGTCCTTAAATAATGCAACAAAGTCCTTAAATAATGCAGCAGAGTCCTTAAATAATGCAGTAAAGTCCTTAAATAATGCAGCACAGTCCTTAAATAATACAGCCAAGTCCTTAAATAATGCAGCAAAGTCTTTAAATAATGCAATAAAGTCCATAAATAATGCAGCAAAGTCCTTAAATAATGCAGCAGAGTACTGAAATACCGCAGCAGGATCCTTAAATAATGCAGCAGAGTCCTTAAATAATGCAACAAAGTCCTTAAATAATGCAGAACAGTCCTTAAATAATGCAATAAAGTCCTTAAATAATGCAGCAAAGTCCTTAAATATTGCAGCAGAGTCCTTAAATAATGCAACAAAGTCCTTAAATAATGCAACAAAGTCCTTAAATAATGCAGCAGAGTACTGAAATACCGCAGCAGGATCCTTAAATAATGCAGCAGAGTCCTTAAATAATGCAACAAAGTCCTTAAATAATGCAGAACAGTACTTAAATAATGCAATAAAGTCCTTAAATAATGCAGCAAAGTCCTTAAATAATGCAGCAGAGTCCTTAAATAATGCAACAAAGTCCTTAAATAATGCAGCAGAGTCCTTAAATAATGCAAGAAAGTCCTTAAATAATGCAGCACATTCCTTAAATAATGCAGCAGAGTCCTTAAATAATGCAACAAAGTCCTTAAATAATGCAGCAGAGTCCTTAAATAATGCAAGAAAGTCCTTAAATAATGCAGCAAAATTCCTTAAATAATGCAGCAAAGTCTTTAAATAATGCAATAAAGTCCTTAAATAATGCAGCAGATTACTGAAATACTGCAGCAGGGTCCTTAAATAATGCAGCAGAGTTCTTAAATAATGCAACAAAGTCCTTAAATAATGCAGCAGAGTCCTTAAATAATGCAACAAAGTCCTTAAATAATGCAGCAGAGTCCTTAAATAATGCAGCAAAGTCCTTAAATAATGCAGCACAGTCCTTAAATAATCCAGCCAAGTCCTTCAATAATGCAGCAAAGTCTTTAAATAATGCAATAAAGTCCATAAATGATGCAGCAAATTCCTTAAATAATGCAGCAGAGTACTGAAATACCGCAGCAGAATCCTTAAATAATGCAACAGAGTCCTTAAATAATGCAACAAAGTCCTTAAATAATGCAGAACAGTCCTTAAATAATGCAATAAAGTCCTTAAATAATGCAGCAAAGTCCTTAAATAATGCAGCAGAGTCCTTAAATAATGCAGCAAAGTCCTTAAATAATGCAACAAAGTCCTTAAATAATGCAGCAGAGTCCTTAAATAATGCAACAAAGTCCTTAAATAATGCAGCAGAGTCCTTAAATAATGCAGCACATTCCTTAAATAATACAGCAGAGTCCTTAAATAATCCAGCCAAGTCCTTAAATAATGCAGCAGAGTCCTTAAATAATCCAGCCAAGTCCTTAAATAATGCAACAACGTCCTTAAATAATGCAGCAGATTACTGAAATACTGCAGCAGGGTCCTTAAATAATGCAGCAGAGTCCTTAAATAATGCAACAAAGTCCTTAAATAATGCAGCAGAGTCCTTAAATAATGCAACAAAGTCCTTAAATAATGCAGCAGAGTCCTTAAATAATGCAGTAAAGTCCTTAAATAATGCAGCACAGTCCTTAAATAATACAGCCAAGTCCTTAAATAATGCAGCAAAGTCTTTAAATAATGCAATAAAGTCCATAAATAATGCAGCAAAGTCCTTAAATAATGCAGCAGAGTACTGAAATACCGCAGCAGGATCCTTAAATAATGCAGCAGAGTCCTTAAATAATGCAACAAAGTCCTTAAATAATGCAGAACAGTCCTTAAATAATGCAATAAAGTCCTTAAATAATGCAGCAAAGTCCTTAAATATTGCAGCAGAGTCCTTAAATAATGCAACAAAGTCCTTAAATAATGCAACAAAGTCCTTAAATAATGCAGCAGAGTACTGAAATACCCCAGCAGGATCCTTAAATAATGCAGCAGAGTCCTTAAATAATGCAACAAAGTCCTTAAATAATGCAGAACAGTACTTAAATAATGCAATAAAGTCCTTAAATAATGCAGCAAAGTCCTTAAATAATGCAGCAGAGTCCTTAAATAATGCAACAAAGTCCTTAAATAATGCAGCAGAGTCCTTAAATAATGCAAGAAAGTCCTTAAATAATGCAGCACATTCCTTAAATAATGCAGCAGAGTCCTTAAATAATGCAACAAAGTCCTTAAATAATGCAGCAGAGTCCTTAAATAATGCAAGAAAGTCCTTAAATAATGCAGCAAATTCCTTAAATAATGCAGCAAAGTCTTTAAATAATGCAATAAAGTCCTTAAATAATGCAGCAGATTACTGAAATACTGCAGCAGGGTCCTTAAATAATGCAGCAGAGTTCTTAAATAATGCAACAAAGTCCTTAAATAATGCAGCAGAGTCCTTAAATAATGCAACAAAGTCCTTAAATAATGCAGCAGAGTCCTTAAATAATGCAGCAAAGTCCTTAAATAATGCAGCACAGTCCTTAAATAATCCAGCCAAGTCCTTCAATAATGCAGCAAAGTCTTTAAATAATGCAATAAAGTCCATAAATGATGCAGCAAATTCCTTAAATAATGCAGCAGAGTACTGAAATACCGCAGCAGAATCCTTAAATAATGCAACAGAGTCCTTAAATAATGCAACAAAGTCCTTAAATAATGCAGAACAGTCCTTAAATAATGCAATAAAGTCCTTAAATAATGCAGCAAAGTCCTTAAATAATGCAGCAGAGTCCTTAAATAATGCAGCAAAGTCCTTAAATAATGCAACAAAGTCCTTAAATAATGCAGCAGAGTCCTTAAATAATGCAACAAAGTCCTTAAATAATGCAGCAGAGTCCTTAAATAATGCAGCACATTCCTTAAATAATACAGCAGAGTCCTTAAATAATCCAGCCAAGTCCTTAAATAATGCAGCAGAGTCATTAAATAATTCAGAAAAGTCCTTAAATAATGCAGCAGAGTCCTTAAATACTGCTGCAGAGTCCTTAAATAATGCAGCAAAGTCCTTAAATACCACAGCAGAGTCCTTAAATAATGCAGCAAAGTATTTAAATAATGCAGCACAGTCCCTAAATAATCCAGCCAAGTCCTTAAATAATGCAGCAGAGTCCTTAAATAATGCAGAAAAGTCCTTAAATAATGCAGCAGAGTCCTTAAATACTTCTGCATAGTCCTTAAATAATGCAGCAAAGTCCTTGAATAATGCAGCAGAGTCCTTAAATAATGCAACAAAGTCCTTAAATAATGCAGAAGAGTCCTTAAATAATGCAACAAAGTTCTTAAATAATGCAGCAGAGTCCTAAAATACCACAGCAGAGTCCTTAAATAATGCAGCAAAGTCTTTAAATAATGCAACAAAGTCCTTAAATAATGCAGCAGAGACCTTAAATAATGCAGAAGAGTCCTTAAATAATCCAGCCAAGTCCTTAAATAATCCAGCCAAGTCCTTAAATAATGCAGCAGAGTCCTTAAATAATGCAACAAAATCCTTAAATAATGCAGAAGAGTCCTTAAATAATCCAGCCAAGTCCTTAAATCATGCAGCAGGGTCCTTAAATAATCCAGCCAAGTCCTTAAATAATGCAGCAGAGTCCTTAAATAATGCAGCAAAGTCCTTAAATAATGCAGCAGAGTCCTTAAATACTTCAGCATAGTCCTTAAATAATGCAGCAAAGTCCTTGAATAATGCATCAGAGTCCTTAAATAATGCAACAAAGTCCTTAAATAATGCAGAAGAGTCCTTAAATAATGCAACAAAGTCCTTAAATAATGCAGCAGAATCCTTAAATAATGCAACAAAGTACTTAAATAATGCAGCAGAGTCCTTAAATAATGCAGCAGAGTCCTTAAATAATGCAGCAGAGTAATGAAATACTGCAGCAGGGTCCTTAAATAATGCAGCAAAGTCCTTAAATAATGCAGCAGAGTCCTTAAATAATCCAGCCAAGTCCTTAAATAATGCAGCAAATTCCTTAAATAATGCAGCAGAGTACTGAAATACCGCAGCAGGATCCTTAAATAATGCAGCAGAGTCCTTAAATAATGCAACAAAGTCCTTAAATAATGCAGAACAGTCCTTAAATAATGCAATAAAGTCCTTAAATAATGCAGCAAAGTCCTTAAATAATGCAGCAGAGTCCTTAAATAATGCAGCAAATTCCTTAAATAATGCAGCAAAGTCCTTAAATAATGCAGCAGAGTCCTTAAATAATGCAGCACATTCCTTAAATAATACAGCAGAGTCCTTAAATAATCCAGCCAAGTCCTTAAATAATGCAGCAGAGTCCTTAAATAATGCAGAAAAGTCCTTAAATAATGCAGCAGAGTCCTTAAATACTTCAGCATAGTCCTTAAATAATGCAGCAAAGTCCTTGACTAATGCAGCAGAGTCCTTAAATAATGCAACAAAGTCCTTAAATAATGCAGAAGAGTCCTTAAATAATGCAGCAAATTCCTTAAATAATGCAGCAAAGTCCTTCAATAATGCAGCAAAGTCTTTAAATAATGCAATAAAGTCCATAAATGATGCAGCAAATTCCTTAAATAATGCAGCAGAGTACTGAAATACCGCAGCAGAATCCTTAAATAATGCAACAGAGTCCTTAAATAATGCAACAAAGTCCTTAAATAATGCAGAACAGTCCTTAAATAATGCAATAAAGTCCTTAAATAATGCAGCAAAGTCCTTAAATAATGCAACAGAGTCCTTAAATAATGCAACAAAGTCCTTAAATAATGCAGAACAGTCCTTAAATAATGCAATAAAGTCCTTAAATAATGCAGCAGAGTCCTTAAATAATGCAGCAAAGTCCTTAAATAATGCAGCACAGTCCTTAAATAATCCAGCCAAGTCCTTCAATAATGCAGCAAAGTCTTTAAATAATGCAATAAAGTCCATAAATGATGCAGCAAATTCCTTAAATAATGCAGCAGAGTACTGAAATACCGCAGCAGAATCCTTAAATAATGCAACAGAGTCCTTAAATAATGCAACAAAGTCCTTAAATAATGCAGAACAGTCCTTAAATAATGCAATAAAGTCCTTAAATAATGCAGCAAAGTCCTTAAATAATGCAGCAGAGTCCTTAAATAATGCAGCAAAGTCCTTAAATAATGCAACAAAGTCCTTAAATAATGCAGCAGAGTCCTTAAATAATGCAAGAAAGTCCGTAAATAATGCAGCAAATTCCTTAAATAATGCAGCAAAGTCCTTAAATAATGCAGCAGAGTCCTTAAATAATTCAGCACATTCCTTAAATAATACAGCAGAGTCCTTAAATAATCCAGCCAAGTCCTTAAATAATGCAGCAGAGTCCTTAAATAATGCAGAAAAGTCCTTAAATAATGCAGCAGAGTCCTTAAATACTTCAGCATAGTCCTTAAATAATGCAGCAAAGTCCTTGATTAATGCAGCAGAGTCCTTAAATAATGCAACAAAGTCCTTAAATAATGCAGAAGAGTCCTTAAATAATGCAGCAAATTCCTTAAATAATGCAGCAAAGTCCTTCAATAATGCAGCAAAGTCTTTAAATAATGCAATAAAGTCCATAAATGATGCAGCAAATTCCTTAAATAATGCAGCAGAGTACTGAAATACCGCAGCAGAATCCTTAAATAATGCAACAGAGTCCTTAAATAATGCAACAAAGTCCTTAAATAATGCAGAACAGTCCTTAAATAATGCAATAAAGTCCTTAAATAATGCAGCAAAGTCCTTAAATAATGCAGCAGAGTCCTTAAATAATGCAGCAAAGTCCTTAAATAATGCAACAAAGTCCTTAAATAATGCAGCAGAGTCCTTAAATAATGCAAGAAAGTCCTTAAATAATGCAGCAAATTCCTTAAATAATGCAGCAAAGTCCTTAAATAATGCAGCAGAGTCCTTAAATAATGCAGCACATTCCTTAAATAATACAGCAGAGTCCTTAAATAATCCAGCCAAGTCCTTAAATAATGCAGCAGAGTCCTTAAATAATGCAGAAAAGTCCTTAAATAATGCAGCAGAGTCCTTAAATACTGCTGCAGAGTCCTTAAATAATGCAGCAAAGTCCTTAAATACCACAGCAGAGTCCTTAAATAATGCAGCAAAGTATTTAAATAATGCAGCACAGTCCCTAAATAATCCAGCCAAGTCCTTAAATAATGCAGCAGAGTCCTTAAATAATGCAGAAAAGTCCTTAAATAATGCAGCAGAGTCCTTAAATACTTCTGCATAGTCCTTAAATAATGCAGCAAAGTCCTTGAATAATGCAGCAGAGTCCTTAAATAATGCAACAAAGTCCTTAAATAATGCAGAAGAGTCCTTAAATAATGCAACAAAGTTCTTAAATAATGCAGCAGAGTCCTAAAATACCACAGCAGAGTCCTTAAATAATGCAGCAAAGTCTTTAAATAATGCAACAAAGTCCTTAAATAATGCAGCAGAGACCTTAAATAATGCAGAAGAGTCCTTAAATAATCCAGCCAAGTCCTTAAATAATCCAGCCAAGTCCTTAAATAATGCAGCAGAGTCCTTAAATAATGCAACAAAATCCTTAAATAATGCAGAAGAGTCCTTAAATAATCCAGCCAAGTCCTTAAATCATGCAGCAGGGTCCTTAAATAATCCAGCCAAGTCCTTAAATAATGCAGCAGAGTCCTTAAATAATGCAGCAAAGTCCTTAAATAATGCAGCAGAGTCCTTAAATACTTCAGCATAGTCCTTAAATAATGCAGCAAAGTCCTTGAATAATGCATCAGAGTCCTTAAATAATGCAACAAAGTCCTTAAATAATGCAGAAGAGTCCTTAAATAATGCAACAAAGTCCTTAAATAATGCAGCAGAATCCTTAAATAATGCAACAAAGTACTTAAATAATGCAGCAGAGTCCTTAAATAATGCAACAAAGTACTTAAATAATGCAGCAGAGTCCTTAAGTACCGTAGCAGAGTCCTTAAATACTGCAGCAAAGTCCTTAAATAAAGCAGCAGAGTCCTTAAATAATGCAGCAAAGTCATTAAATAATGCAGCAGAGTCCTTAAATAATGCAACAAATTCCTTAAATAATGCAGCAGAGTCCTTAAATAATGCAACAAAGTCCTTAAATAATGCAGCAGAGTCCTTAAATAATGCAGCAGAGTACTGAAATACCGCAGCAGGGTCCTTAAATAATGCAGCAAAGTCGTTAAATAATGAAGTAGAGTCCTTAAATAATGCAACAAAGTCCTTAAATGATGCAGCAGAGTCCTTAAATAATGCAACAAAGTCCTTAAATAATTCAGCAGAGTCCTTAAATAATGCAACAAAGTCCTTAAACAATGCAGCAGAGTCCTTAAATAATGCAGAAGAGTCCTTAAATAATGCAACCAAGACCTTAAATAATGCAGCAGAGTCCTTAAATAATTCAACAAAGTACTTAAATAATGCAGCAGAGTCCTTAAGTACCGTAGCAGAGTCCTTAAATACTGCAGCAAAGTCCTTAAATAAAGCAGCAGAGTCCTTAAATAATGCAGCAAAGTCATTAAATAATGCAGCAGAGTCCTTAAATAATGCAACAAATTCCTTAAATAATGCAGCAGAGTCCTTAAATAATGCAATAAAGTCCATAAATAATGCAGCAAAGTCCTTAAATAATTCAGCAGAGTGCTGAAATACCGCAGCAGGGTCCTTAAATAATGCAGCAGAGTCCTTAAATAATGCAACAAAGTACTTAAATAATGCAGCAGAGTCCTTAAGTACCGTAGCAGAGTCCTTAAATACTGCAGCAAAGTCCTTAAATAAAGCAGCAGAGTCCTTAAATAATGCAGCAAAGTCATTAAATAATGCAGCAGAGTCCTTAAATAATGCAACAAATTCCTTAAATAATGCAGCAGAGTCCTTAAATAATGCAACAAAGTCCTTAAATAATGCAGCAGAGTCCTTAAATAATGCAGCAGAGTACTGAAATACCGCAGCAGGGTCCTTAAATAATGCAGCAAAGTCGTTAAATAATGAAGTAGAGTCCTTAAATAATGCAACAAAGTCCTTAAATGATGCAGCAGAGTCCTTAAATAATGCAACAAAGTCCTTAAATAATGCAGCAGAGTCCTTAAATAATGCAACAAAGTCCTTAAACAATGCAGCAGAGTCCTTAAATAATGCAGAAGAGTCCTTAAATAATGCAACCAAGACCTTAAATAATGCAGCAGAGTCCTTAAATAATTCAACAAAGTACTTAAATAATGCAGCAGAGTCCTTAAGTACCGTAGCAGAGTCCTTAAATACTGCAGCAAAGTCCTTAAATAAAGCAGCAGAGTCCTTAAATAATGCAGCAAAGTCATTAAATAATGCAGCAGAGTCCTTAAATAATGCAACAAATTCCTTAAATAATGCAGCAGAGTCCTTAAATAATGCAATAAAGTCCATAAATAATGCAGCAAAGTCCTTAAATAATTCAGCAGAGTGCTGAAATACCGCAGCAGGGTCCTTAAATAATGCAGCAGAGTCCTTAAATAATGCAACAAAGTCCTTAAATAATGCAGCAGGGTCCTTAAATAATGCAACAAAGTCCTTAAATAATGCAGCAGAGTCCTTAAAAAATTCAGCAAAGTCTGTAAATAATGCAGCAGAGTCCTTAAATAATCCAGCCAAGTCCTTAAATAATGCAACAACGTCCTTAAATAATGCAGCAGATTACTGAAATACTGCAGCAGGGTCCTTAAATAATGCAGCAGAGTCCTTAAATAATGCAACAAAGTCCTTAAATAATGCAGCAGAGTCCTTAAATAATGCAACAAAGTCCTTAAATAATGCAGCAGAGTCCTTAAATAATGCAGTAAAGTCCTTAAATAATGCAGCACAGTCCTTAAATAATACAGCCAAGTCCTTAAATAATGCAGCAAAGTCTTTAAATAATGCAATAAAGTCCATAAATAATGCAGCAAAGTCCTTAAATAATGCAGCAGAGTACTGAAATACCGCAGCAGGATCCTTAAATAATGCAGCAGAGTCCTTAAATAATGCAACAAAGTCCTTAAATAATGCAGAACAGTCCTTAAATAATGCAATAAAGTCCTTAAATAATGCAGCAAAGTCCTTAAATATTGCAGCAGAGTCCTTAAATAATGCAACAAAGTCCTTAAATAATGCAACAAAGTCCTTAAATAATGCAGCAGAGTACTGAAATACCGCAGCAGGATCCTTAAATAATGCAGCAGAGTCCTTAAATAATGCAACAAAGTCCTTAAATAATGCAGAACAGTACTTAAATAATGCAATAAAGTCCTTAAATAATGCAGCAAAGTCCTTAAATAATGCAGCAGAGTCCTTAAATAATGCAACAAAGTCCTTAAATAATGCAGCAGAGTCCTTAAATAATGCAAGAAAGTCCTTAAATAATGCAGCACATTCCTTAAATAATGCAGCAGAGTCCTTAAATAATGCAACAAAGTCCTTAAATAATGCAGCAGAGTCCTTAAATAATGCAAGAAAGTCCTTAAATAATGCAGCAAAATTCCTTAAATAATGCAGCAAAGTCTTTAAATAATGCAATAAAGTCCTTAAATAATGCAGCAGATTACTGAAATACTGCAGCAGGGTCCTTAAATAATGCAGCAGAGTTCTTAAATAATGCAACAAAGTCCTTAAATAATGCAGCAGAGTCCTTAAATAATGCAGCAAAGTCCTTAAATAATGCAGCACAGTCCTTAAATAATCCAGCCAAGTCCTTCAATAATGCAGCAAAGTCTTTAAATAATGCAATAAAGTCCATAAATGATGCAGCAAATTCCTTAAATAATGCAGCAGAGTACTGAAATACCGCAGCAGAATCCTTAAATAATGCAACAGAGTCCTTAAATAATGCAACAAAGTCCTTAAATAATGCAGAACAGTCCTTAAATAATGCAATAAAGTCCTTAAATAATGCAGCAAAGTCCTTAAATAATGCAGCAGAGTCCTTAAATAATGCAGCAAAGTCCTTAAATAATGCAACAAAGTCCTTAAATAATGCAGCAGAGTCCTTAAATAATGCAACAAAGTCCTTAAATAATGCAGCAGAGTCCTTAAATAATGCAGCACATTCCTTAAATAATACAGCAGAGTCCTTAAATAATCCAGCCAAGTCCTTAAATAATGCAGCAGAGTCCTTAAATAATCCAGCCAAGTCCTTAAATAATGCAACAACGTCCTTAAATAATGCAGCAGATTACTGAAATACTGCAGCAGGGTCCTTAAATAATGCAGCAGAGTCCTTAAATAATGCAACAAAGTCCTTAAATAATGCAGCAGAGTCCTTAAATAATGCAACAAAGTCCTTAAATAATGCAGCAGAGTCCTTAAATAATGCAGTAAAGTCCTTAAATAATGCAGCACAGTCCTTAAATAATACAGCCAAGTCCTTAAATAATGCAGCAAAGTCTTTAAATAATGCAATAAAGTCCATAAATAATGCAGCAAAGTCCTTAAATAATGCAGCAGAGTACTGAAATACCGCAGCAGGATCCTTAAATAATGCAGCAGAGTCCTTAAATAATGCAACAAAGTCCTTAAATAATGCAGAACAGTCCTTAAATAATGCAATAAAGTCCTTAAATAATGCAGCAAAGTCCTTAAATATTGCAGCAGAGTCCTTAAATAATGCAACAAAGTCCTTAAATAATGCAACAAAGTCCTTAAATAATGCAGCAGAGTACTGAAATACCCCAGCAGGATCCTTAAATAATGCAGCAGAGTCCTTAAATAATGCAACAAAGTCCTTAAATAATGCAGAACAGTACTTAAATAATGCAATAAAGTCCTTAAATAATGCAGAAGAGTCCTTAAATAATGCAACCAAGACCTTAAATAATGCAGCAGAGTCCTTAAATAATTCAACAAAGTACTTAAATAATGCAGCAGAGTCCTTAAGTACCGTAGCAGAGTCCTTAAATACTGCAGCAAAGTCCTTAAATAAAGCAGCAGAGTCCTTAAATAATGCAGCAAAGTCATTAAATAATGCAGCAGAGTCCTTAAATAATGCAACAAATTCCTTAAATAATGCAGCAGAGTCCTTAAATAATGCAATAAAGTCCATAAATAATGCAGCAAAGTCCTTAAATAATTCAGCAGAGTGCTGAAATACCGCAGCAGGGTCCTTAAATAATGCAGCAGAGTCCTTAAATAATGCAACAAAGTCCTTAAATAATGCAGCAGGGTCCTTAAATAATGCAACAAAGTCCTTAAATAATGCAGCAGAGTCCTTAAAAAATTCAGCAAAGTCTGTAAATAATGCAGCAGAGTCCTTAAATAATCCAGCCAAGTCCTTAAATAATGCAACAACGTCCTTAAATAATGCAGCAGATTACTGAAATACTGCAGCAGGGTCCTTAAATAATGCAGCAGAGTCCTTAAATAATGCAACAAAGTCCTTAAATAATGCAGCAGAGTCCTTAAATAATGCAACAAAGTCCTTAAATAATGCAGCAGAGTCCTTAAATAATGCAGTAAAGTCCTTAAATAATGCAGCACAGTCCTTAAATAATACAGCCAAGTCCTTAAATAATGCAGCAAAGTCTTTAAATAATGCAATAAAGTCCATAAATAATGCAGCAAAGTCCTTAAATAATGCAGCAGAGTACTGAAATACCGCAGCAGGATCCTTAAATAATGCAGCAGAGTCCTTAAATAATGCAACAAAGTCCTTAAATAATGCAGAACAGTCCTTAAATAATGCAATAAAGTCCTTAAATAATGCAGCAAAGTCCTTAAATATTGCAGCAGAGTCCTTAAATAATGCAACAAAGTCCTTAAATAATGCAACAAAGTCCTTAAATAATGCAGCAGAGTACTGAAATACCGCAGCAGGATCCTTAAATAATGCAGCAGAGTCCTTAAATAATGCAACAAAGTCCTTAAATAATGCAGAACAGTACTTAAATAATGCAATAAAGTCCTTAAATAATGCAGCAAAGTCCTTAAATAATGCAGCAGAGTCCTTAAATAATGCAACAAAGTCCTTAAATAATGCAGCAGAGTCCTTAAATAATGCAAGAAAGTCCTTAAATAATGCAGCACATTCCTTAAATAATGCAGCAGAGTCCTTAAATAATGCAACAAAGTCCTTAAATAATGCAGCAGAGTCCTTAAATAATGCAAGAAAGTCCTTAAATAATGCAGCAAAATTCCTTAAATAATGCAGCAAAGTCTTTAAATAATGCAATAAAGTCCTTAAATAATGCAGCAGATTACTGAAATACTGCAGCAGGGTCCTTAAATAATGCAGCAGAGTTCTTAAATAATGCAACAAAGTCCTTAAATAATGCAGCAGAGTCCTTAAATAATGCAACAAAGTCCTTAAATAATGCAGCAGAGTCCTTAAATAATGCAGCAAAGTCCTTAAATAATGCAGCACAGTCCTTAAATAATCCAGCCAAGTCCTTCAATAATGCAGCAAAGTCTTTAAATAATGCAATAAAGTCCATAAATGATGCAGCAAATTCCTTAAATAATGCAGCAGAGTACTGAAATACCGCAGCAGAATCCTTAAATAATGCAACAGAGTCCTTAAATAATGCAACAAAGTCCTTAAATAATGCAGAACAGTCCTTAAATAATGCAATAAAGTCCTTAAATAATGCAGCAAAGTCCTTAAATAATGCAGCAGAGTCCTTAAATAATGCAGCAAAGTCCTTAAATAATGCAACAAAGTCCTTAAATAATGCAGCAGAGTCCTTAAATAATGCAACAAAGTCCTTAAATAATGCAGCAGAGTCCTTAAATAATGCAGCACATTCCTTAAATAATACAGCAGAGTCCTTAAATAATCCAGCCAAGTCCTTAAATAATGCAGCAGAGTCCTTAAATAATCCAGCCAAGTCCTTAAATAATGCAACAACGTCCTTAAATAATGCAGCAGATTACTGAAATACTGCAGCAGGGTCCTTAAATAATGCAGCAGAGTCCTTAAATAATGCAACAAAGTCCTTAAATAATGCAGCAGAGTCCTTAAATAATGCAACAAAGTCCTTAAATAATGCAGCAGAGTCCTTAAATAATGCAGTAAAGTCCTTAAATAATGCAGCACAGTCCTTAAATAATACAGCCAAGTCCTTAAATAATGCAGCAAAGTCTTTAAATAATGCAATAAAGTCCATAAATAATGCAGCAAAGTCCTTAAATAATGCAGCAGAGTACTGAAATACCGCAGCAGGATCCTTAAATAATGCAGCAGAGTCCTTAAATAATGCAACAAAGTCCTTAAATAATGCAGAACAGTCCTTAAATAATGCAATAAAGTCCTTAAATAATGCAGCAAAGTCCTTAAATATTGCAGCAGAGTCCTTAAATAATGCAACAAAGTCCTTAAATAATGCAACAAAGTCCTTAAATAATGCAGCAGAGTACTGAAATACCCCAGCAGGATCCTTAAATAATGCAGCAGAGTCCTTAAATAATGCAACAAAGTCCTTAAATAATGCAGAACAGTACTTAAATAATGCAATAAAGTCCTTAAATAATGCAGCAAAGTCCTTAAATAATGCAGCAGAGTCCTTAAATAATGCAACAAAGTCCTTAAATAATGCAGCAGAGTCCTTAAATAATGCAAGAAAGTCCTTAAATAATGCAGCACATTCCTTAAATAATGCAGCAGAGTCCTTAAATAATGCAACAAAGTCCTTAAATAATGCAGCAGAGTCCTTAAATAATGCAAGAAAGTCCTTAAATAATGCAGCAAATTCCTTAAATAATGCAGCAAAGTCTTTAAATAATGCAATAAAGTCCTTAAATAATGCAGCAGATTACTGAAATACTGCAGCAGGGTCCTTAAATAATGCAGCAGAGTTCTTAAATAATGCAACAAAGTCCTTAAATAATGCAGCAGAGTCCTTAAATAATGCAACAAAGTCCTTAAATAATGCAGCAGAGTCCTTAAATAATGCAGCAAAGTCCTTAAATAATGCAGCACAGTCCTTAAATAATCCAGCCAAGTCCTTCAATAATGCAGCAAAGTCTTTAAATAATGCAATAAAGTCCATAAATGATGCAGCAAATTCCTTAAATAATGCAGCAGAGTACTGAAATACCGCAGCAGAATCCTTAAATAATGCAACAGAGTCCTTAAATAATGCAACAAAGTCCTTAAATAATGCAGAACAGTCCTTAAATAATGCAATAAAGTCCTTAAATAATGCAGCAAAGTCCTTAAATAATGCAGCAGAGTCCTTAAATAATGCAGCAAAGTCCTTAAATAATGCAACAAAGTCCTTAAATAATGCAGCAGAGTCCTTAAATAATGCAACAAAGTCCTTAAATAATGCAGCAGAGTCCTTAAATAATGCAGCACATTCCTTAAATAATACAGCAGAGTCCTTAAATAATCCAGCCAAGTCCTTAAATAATGCAGCAGAGTCATTAAATAATTCAGAAAAGTCCTTAAATAATGCAGCAGAGTCCTTAAATACTGCTGCAGAGTCCTTAAATAATGCAGCAAAGTCCTTAAATACCACAGCAGAGTCCTTAAATAATGCAGCAAAGTATTTAAATAATGCAGCACAGTCCCTAAATAATCCAGCCAAGTCCTTAAATAATGCAGCAGAGTCCTTAAATAATGCAGAAAAGTCCTTAAATAATGCAGCAGAGTCCTTAAATACTTCTGCATAGTCCTTAAATAATGCAGCAAAGTCCTTGAATAATGCAGCAGAGTCCTTAAATAATGCAACAAAGTCCTTAAATAATGCAGAAGAGTCCTTAAATAATGCAACAAAGTTCTTAAATAATGCAGCAGAGTCCTAAAATACCACAGCAGAGTCCTTAAATAATGCAGCAAAGTCTTTAAATAATGCAACAAAGTCCTTAAATAATGCAGCAGAGACCTTTAATAATGCAGAAGAGTCCTTAAATAATCCAGCCAAGTCCTTAAATAATCCAGCCAAGTCCTTAAATAATGCAGCAGAGTCCTTAAATAATGCAACAAAATCCTTAAATAATGCAGAAGAGTCCTTAAATAATCCAGCCAAGTCCTTAAATCATGCAGCAGGGTCCTTAAATAATCCAGCCAAGTCCTTAAATAATGCAGCAGAGTCCTTAAATAATGCAGCAAAGTCCTTAAATAATGCAGCAGAGTCCTTAAATACTTCAGCATAGTCCTTAAATAATGCAGCAAAGTCCTTGAATAATGCATCAGAGTCCTTAAATAATGCAACAAAGTCCTTAAATAATGCAGAAGAGTCCTTAAATAATGCAACAAAGTCCTTAAATAATGCAGCAGAATCCTTAAATAATGCAACAAAGTACTTAAATAATGCAGCAGAGTCCTTAAATAATGCAGCAGAGTCCTTAAATAATGCAGCAGAGTAATGAAATACTGCAGCAGGGTCCTTAAATAATGCAGCAAAGTCCTTAAATAATGCAGCAGAGTCCTTAAATAATCCAGCCAAGTCCTTAAATAATGCAGCAAATTCCTTAAATAATGCAGCAGAGTACTGAAATACCGCAGCAGGATCCTTAAATAATGCAGCAGAGTCCTTAAATAATGCAACAAAGTCCTTAAATAATGCAGAACAGTCCTTAAATAATGCAATAAAGTCCTTAAATAATGCAGCAAAGTCCTTAAATAATGCAGCAGAGTCCTTAAATAATGCAGCAAATTCCTTAAATAATGCAGCAAAGTCCTTAAATAATGCAGCAGAGTCCTTAAATAATGCAGCACATTCCTTAAATAATACAGCAGAGTCCTTAAATAATCCAGCCAAGTCCTTAAATAATGCAGCAGAGTCCTTAAATAATGCAGAAAAGTCCTTAAATAATGCAGCAGAGTCCTTAAATACTTCAGCATAGTCCTTAAATAATGCAGCAAAGTCCTTGACTAATGCAGCAGAGTCCTTAAATAATGCAACAAAGTCCTTAAATAATGCAGAAGAGTCCTTAAATAATGCAGCAAATTCCTTAAATAATGCAGCAAAGTCCTTCAATAATGCAGCAAAGTCTTTAAATAATGCAATAAAGTCCATAAATGATGCAGCAAATTCCTTAAATAATGCAGCAGAGTACTGAAATACCGCAGCAGAATCCTTAAATAATGCAACAGAGTCCTTAAATAATGCAACAAAGTCCTTAAATAATGCAGAACAGTCCTTAAATAATGCAATAAAGTCCTTAAATAATGCAGCAAAGTCCTTAAATAATGCAACAGAGTCCTTAAATAATGCAACAAAGTCCTTAAATAATGCAGAACAGTCCTTAAATAATGCAATAAAGTCCTTAAATAATGCAGCAGAGTCCTTAAATAATGCAGCAAAGTCCTTAAATAATGCAGCACAGTCCTTAAATAATCCAGCCAAGTCCTTCAATAATGCAGCAAAGTCTTTAAATAATGCAATAAAGTCCATAAATGATGCAGCAAATTCCTTAAATAATGCAGCAGAGTACTGAAATACCGCAGCAGAATCCTTAAATAATGCAACAGAGTCCTTAAATAATGCAACAAAGTCCTTAAATAATGCAGAACAGTCCTTAAATAATGCAATAAAGTCCTTAAATAATGCAGCAAAGTCCTTAAATAATGCAGCAGAGTCCTTAAATAATGCAGCAAAGTCCTTAAATAATGCAACAAAGTCCTTAAATAATGCAGCAGAGTCCTTAAATAATGCAAGAAAGTCCGTAAATAATGCAGCAAATTCCTTAAATAATGCAGCAAAGTCCTTAAATAATGCAGCAGAGTCCTTAAATAATTCAGCACATTCCTTAAATAATACAGCAGAGTCCTTAAATAATCCAGCCAAGTCCTTAAATAATGCAGCAGAGTCCTTAAATAATGCAGAAAAGTCCTTAAATAATGCAGCAGAGTCCTTAAATACTTCAGCATAGTCCTTAAATAATGCAGCAAAGTCCTTGATTAATGCAGCAGAGTCCTTAAATAATGCAACAAAGTCCTTAAATAATGCAGAAGAGTCCTTAAATAATGCAGCAAATTCCTTAAATAATGCAGCAAAGTCCTTCAATAATGCAGCAAAGTCTTTAAATAATGCAATAAAGTCCATAAATGATGCAGCAAATTCCTTAAATAATGCAGCAGAGTACTGAAATACCGCAGCAGAATCCTTAAATAATGCAACAGAGTCCTTAAATAATGCAACAAAGTCCTTAAATAATGCAGAACAGTCCTTAAATAATGCAATAAAGTCCTTAAATAATGCAGCAAAGTCCTTAAATAATGCAGCAGAGTCCTTAAATAATGCAGCAAAGTCCTTAAATAATGCAACAAAGTCCTTAAATAATGCAGCAGAGTCCTTAAATAATGCAAGAAAGTCCTTAAATAATGCAGCAAATTCCTTAAATAATGCAGCAAAGTCCTTAAATAATGCAGCAGAGTCCTTAAATAATGCAGCACATTCCTTAAATAATACAGCAGAGTCCTTAAATAATCCAGCCAAGTCCTTAAATAATGCAGCAGAGTCCTTAAATAATGCAGAAAAGTCCTTAAATAATGCAGCAGAGTCCTTAAATACTGCTGCAGAGTCCTTAAATAATGCAGCAAAGTCCTTAAATACCACAGCAGAGTCCTTAAATAATGCAGCAAAGTATTTAAATAATGCAGCACAGTCCCTAAATAATCCAGCCAAGTCCTTAAATAATGCAGCAGAGTCCTTAAATAATGCAGAAAAGTCCTTAAATAATGCAGCAGAGTCCTTAAATACTTCTGCATAGTCCTTAAATAATGCAGCAAAGTCCTTGAATAATGCAGCAGAGTCCTTAAATAATGCAACAAAGTCCTTAAATAATGCAGAAGAGTCCTTAAATAATGCAACAAAGTTCTTAAATAATGCAGCAGAGTCCTAAAATACCACAGCAGAGTCCTTAAATAATGCAGCAAAGTCTTTAAATAATGCAACAAAGTCCTTAAATAATGCAGCAGAGACCTTAAATAATGCAGAAGAGTCCTTAAATAATCCAGCCAAGTCCTTAAATAATCCAGCCAAGTCCTTAAATAATGCAGCAGAGTCCTTAAATAATGCAACAAAATCCTTAAATAATGCAGAAGAGTCCTTAAATAATCCAGCCAAGTCCTTAAATCATGCAGCAGGGTCCTTAAATAATCCAGCCAAGTCCTTAAATAATGCAGCAGAGTCCTTAAATAATGCAGCAAAGTCCTTAAATAATGCAGCAGAGTCCTTAAATACTTCAGCATAGTCCTTAAATAATGCAGCAAAGTCCTTGAATAATGCATCAGAGTCCTTAAATAATGCAACAAAGTCCTTAAATAATGCAGAAGAGTCCTTAAATAATGCAACAAAGTCCTTAAATAATGCAGCAGAATCCTTAAATAATGCAACAAAGTACTTAAATAATGCAGCAGAGTCCTTAAATAATGCAACAAAGTACTTAAATAATGCAGCAGAGTCCTTAAGTACCGTAGCAGAGTCCTTAAATACTGCAGCAAAGTCCTTAAATAAAGCAGCAGAGTCCTTAAATAATGCAGCAAAGTCATTAAATAATGCAGCAGAGTCCTTAAATAATGCAACAAATTCCTTAAATAATGCAGCAGAGTCCTTAAATAATGCAACAAAGTCCTTAAATAATGCAGCAGAGTCCTTAAATAATGCAGCAGAGTACTGAAATACCGCAGCAGGGTCCTTAAATAATGCAGCAAAGTCGTTAAATAATGAAGTAGAGTCCTTAAATAATGCAACAAAGTCCTTAAATGATGCAGCAGAGTCCTTAAATAATGCAACAAAGTCCTTAAATAATGCAGCAGAGTCCTTAAATAATGCAACAAAGTCCTTAAACAATGCAGCAGAGTCCTTAAATAATGCAGAAGAGTCCTTAAATAATGCAACCAAGACCTTAAATAATGCAGCAGAGTCCTTAAATAATTCAACAAAGTACTTAAATAATGCAGCAGAGTCCTTAAGTACCGTAGCAGAGTCCTTAAATACTGCAGCAAAGTCCTTAAATAAAGCAGCAGAGTCCTTAAATAATGCAGCAAAGTCATTAAATAATGCAGCAGAGTCCTTAAATAATGCAACAAATTCCTTAAATAATGCAGCAGAGTCCTTAAATAATGCAATAAAGTCCATAAATAATGCAGCAAAGTCCTTAAATAATTCAGCAGAGTGCTGAAATACCGCAGCAGGGTCCTTAAATAATGCAGCAGAGTCCTTAAATAATGCAACAAAGTCCTTAAATAATGCAGCAGGGTCCTTAAATAATGCAACAAAGTCCTTAAATAATGCAGCAGAGTCCTTAAATAATGCAGCACATTCCTTAAATAATACAGCAGAGTCCTTAAATAATCCAGCCAAGTCCTTAAATAATGCAGCAGAGTCCTTAAATAATCCAGCCAAGTCCTTAAATAATGCAACAACGTCCTTAAATAATGCAGCAGATTACTGAAATACTGCAGCAGGGTCCTTAAATAATGCAGCAGAGTCCTTAAATAATGCAACAAAGTCCTTAAATAATGCAGCAGAGTCCTTAAATAATGCAACAAAGTCCTTAAATAATGCAGCAGAGTCCTTAAATAATGCAGTAAAGTCCTTAAATAATGCAGCACAGTCCTTAAATAATACAGCCAAGTCCTTAAATAATGCAGCAAAGTCTTTAAATAATGCAATAAAGTCCATAAATAATGCAGCAAAGTCCTTAAATAATGCAGCAGAGTACTGAAATACCGCAGCAGGATCCTTAAATAATGCAGCAGAGTCCTTAAATAATGCAACAAAGTCCTTAAATAATGCAGAACAGTCCTTAAATAATGCAATAAAGTCCTTAAATAATGCAGCAAAGTCCTTAAATATTGCAGCAGAGTCCTTAAATAATGCAACAAAGTCCTTAAATAATGCAACAAAGTCCTTAAATAATGCAGCAGAGTACTGAAATACCCCAGCAGGATCCTTAAATAATGCAGCAGAGTCCTTAAATAATGCAACAAAGTCCTTAAATAATGCAGAACAGTACTTAAATAATGCAATAAAGTCCTTAAATAATGCAGCAAAGTCCTTAAATAATGCAGCAGAGTCCTTAAATAATGCAACAAAGTCCTTAAATAATGCAGCAGAGTCCTTAAATAATGCAAGAAAGTCCTTAAATAATGCAGCACATTCCTTAAATAATGCAGCAGAGTCCTTAAATAATGCAACAAAGTCCTTAAATAATGCAGCAGAGTCCTTAAATAATGCAAGAAAGTCCTTAAATAATGCAGCAAATTCCTTAAATAATGCAGCAAAGTCTTTAAATAATGCAATAAAGTCCTTAAATAATGCAGCAGATTACTGAAATACTGCAGCAGGGTCCTTAAATAATGCAGCAGAGTTCTTAAATAATGCAACAAAGTCCTTAAATAATGCAGCAGAGTCCTTAAATAATGCAACAAAGTCCTTAAATAATGCAGCAGAGTCCTTAAATAATGCAGCAAAGTCCTTAAATAATGCAGCACAGTCCTTAAATAATCCAGCCAAGTCCTTCAATAATGCAGCAAAGTCTTTAAATAATGCAATAAAGTCCATAAATGATGCAGCAAATTCCTTAAATAATGCAGCAGAGTACTGAAATACCGCAGCAGAATCCTTAAATAATGCAACAGAGTCCTTAAATAATGCAACAAAGTCCTTAAATAATGCAGAACAGTCCTTAAATAATGCAATAAAGTCCTTAAATAATGCAGCAAAGTCCTTAAATAATGCAGCAGAGTCCTTAAATAATGCAGCAAAGTCCTTAAATAATGCAACAAAGTCCTTAAATAATGCAGCAGAGTCCTTAAATAATGCAACAAAGTCCTTAAATAATGCAGCAGAGTCCTTAAATAATGCAGCACATTCCTTAAATAATACAGCAGAGTCCTTAAATAATCCAGCCAAGTCCTTAAATAATGCAGCAGAGTCATTAAATAATTCAGAAAAGTCCTTAAATAATGCAGCAGAGTCCTTAAATACTGCTGCAGAGTCCTTAAATAATGCAGCAAAGTCCTTAAATACCACAGCAGAGTCCTTAAATAATGCAGCAAAGTATTTAAATAATGCAGCACAGTCCCTAAATAATCCAGCCAAGTCCTTAAATAATGCAGCAGAGTCCTTAAATAATGCAGAAAAGTCCTTAAATAATGCAGCAGAGTCCTTAAATACTTCTGCATAGTCCTTAAATAATGCAGCAAAGTCCTTGAATAATGCAGCAGAGTCCTTAAATAATGCAACAAAGTCCTTAAATAATGCAGAAGAGTCCTTAAATAATGCAACAAAGTTCTTAAATAATGCAGCAGAGTCCTAAAATACCACAGCAGAGTCCTTAAATAATGCAGCAAAGTCTTTAAATAATGCAACAAAGTCCTTAAATAATGCAGCAGAGACCTTAAATAATGCAGAAGAGTCCTTAAATAATCCAGCCAAGTCCTTAAATAATCCAGCCAAGTCCTTAAATAATGCAGCAGAGTCCTTAAATAATGCAACAAAATCCTTAAATAATGCAGAAGAGTCCTTAAATAATCCAGCCAAGTCCTTAAATCATGCAGCAGGGTCCTTAAATAATCCAGCCAAGTCCTTAAATAATGCAGCAGAGTCCTTAAATAATGCAGCAAAGTCCTTAAATAATGCAGCAGAGTCCTTAAATACTTCAGCATAGTCCTTAAATAATGCAGCAAAGTCCTTGAATAATGCATCAGAGTCCTTAAATAATGCAACAAAGTCCTTAAATAATGCAGAAGAGTCCTTAAATAATGCAACAAAGTCCTTAAATAATGCAGCAGAATCCTTAAATAATGCAACAAAGTACTTAAATAATGCAGCAGAGTCCTTAAATAATGCAGCAGAGTCCTTAAATAATGCAGCAGAGTAATGAAATACTGCAGCAGGGTCCTTAAATAATGCAGCAAAGTCCTTAAATAATGCAGCAGAGTCCTTAAATAATCCAGCCAAGTCCTTAAATAATGCAGCAAATTCCTTAAATAATGCAGCAGAGTACTGAAATACCGCAGCAGGATCCTTAAATAATGCAGCAGAGTCCTTAAATAATGCAACAAAGTCCTTAAATAATGCAGAACAGTCCTTAAATAATGCAATAAAGTCCTTAAATAATGCAGCAAAGTCCTTAAATAATGCAGCAGAGTCCTTAAATAATGCAGCAAATTCCTTAAATAATGCAGCAAAGTCCTTAAATAATGCAGCAGAGTCCTTAAATAATGCAGCACATTCCTTAAATAATACAGCAGAGTCCTTAAATAATCCAGCCAAGTCCTTAAATAATGCAGCAGAGTCCTTAAATAATGCAGAAAAGTCCTTAAATAATGCAGCAGAGTCCTTAAATACTTCAGCATAGTCCTTAAATAATGCAGCAAAGTCCTTGACTAATGCAGCAGAGTCCTTAAATAATGCAACAAAGTCCTTAAATAATGCAGAAGAGTCCTTAAATAATGCAGCAAATTCCTTAAATAATGCAGCAAAGTCCTTCAATAATGCAGCAAAGTCTTTAAATAATGCAATAAAGTCCATAAATGATGCAGCAAATTCCTTAAATAATGCAGCAGAGTACTGAAATACCGCAGCAGAATCCTTAAATAATGCAACAGAGTCCTTAAATAATGCAACAAAGTCCTTAAATAATGCAGAACAGTCCTTAAATAATGCAATAAAGTCCTTAAATAATGCAGCAAAGTCCTTAAATAATGCAACAGAGTCCTTAAATAATGCAACAAAGTCCTTAAATAATGCAGAACAGTCCTTAAATAATGCAATAAAGTCCTTAAATAATGCAGCAGAGTCCTTAAATAATGCAGCAAAGTCCTTAAATAATGCAGCACAGTCCTTAAATAATCCAGCCAAGTCCTTCAATAATGCAGCAAAGTCTTTAAATAATGCAATAAAGTCCATAAATGATGCAGCAAATTCCTTAAATAATGCAGCAGAGTACTGAAATACCGCAGCAGAATCCTTAAATAATGCAACAGAGTCCTTAAATAATGCAACAAAGTCCTTAAATAATGCAGAACAGTCCTTAAATAATGCAATAAAGTCCTTAAATAATGCAGCAAAGTCCTTAAATAATGCAGCAGAGTCCTTAAATAATGCAGCAAAGTCCTTAAATAATGCAACAAAGTCCTTAAATAATGCAGCAGAGTCCTTAAATAATGCAAGAAAGTCCGTAAATAATGCAGCAAATTCCTTAAATAATGCAGCAAAGTCCTTAAATAATGCAGCAGAGTCCTTAAATAATTCAGCACATTCCTTAAATAATACAGCAGAGTCCTTAAATAATCCAGCCAAGTCCTTAAATAATGCAGCAGAGTCCTTAAATAATGCAGAAAAGTCCTTAAATAATGCAGCAGAGTCCTTAAATACTTCAGCATAGTCCTTAAATAATGCAGCAAAGTCCTTGATTAATGCAGCAGAGTCCTTAAATAATGCAACAAAGTCCTTAAATAATGCAGAAGAGTCCTTAAATAATGCAGCAAATTCCTTAAATAATGCAGCAAAGTCCTTCAATAATGCAGCAAAGTCTTTAAATAATGCAATAAAGTCCATAAATGATGCAGCAAATTCCTTAAATAATGCAGCAGAGTACTGAAATACCGCAGCAGAATCCTTAAATAATGCAACAGAGTCCTTAAATAATGCAACAAAGTCCTTAAATAATGCAGAACAGTCCTTAAATAATGCAATAAAGTCCTTAAATAATGCAGCAAAGTCCTTAAATAATGCAGCAGAGTCCTTAAATAATGCAGCAAAGTCCTTAAATAATGCAACAAAGTCCTTAAATAATGCAGCAGAGTCCTTAAATAATGCAAGAAAGTCCTTAAATAATGCAGCAAATTCCTTAAATAATGCAGCAAAGTCCTTAAATAATGCAGCAGAGTCCTTAAATAATGCAGCACATTCCTTAAATAATACAGCAGAGTCCTTAAATAATCCAGCCAAGTCCTTAAATAATGCAGCAGAGTCCTTAAATAATGCAGAAAAGTCCTTAAATAATGCAGCAGAGTCCTTAAATACTGCTGCAGAGTCCTTAAATAATGCAGCAAAGTCCTTAAATACCACAGCAGAGTCCTTAAATAATGCAGCAAAGTATTTAAATAATGCAGCACAGTCCCTAAATAATCCAGCCAAGTCCTTAAATAATGCAGCAGAGTCCTTAAATAATGCAGAAAAGTCCTTAAATAATGCAGCAGAGTCCTTAAATACTTCTGCATAGTCCTTAAATAATGCAGCAAAGTCCTTGAATAATGCAGCAGAGTCCTTAAATAATGCAACAAAGTCCTTAAATAATGCAGAAGAGTCCTTAAATAATGCAACAAAGTTCTTAAATAATGCAGCAGAGTCCTAAAATACCACAGCAGAGTCCTTAAATAATGCAGCAAAGTCTTTAAATAATGCAACAAAGTCCTTAAATAATGCAGCAGAGACCTTAAATAATGCAGAAGAGTCCTTAAATAATCCAGCCAAGTCCTTAAATAATCCAGCCAAGTCCTTAAATAATGCAGCAGAGTCCTTAAATAATGCAACAAAATCCTTAAATAATGCAGAAGAGTCCTTAAATAATCCAGCCAAGTCCTTAAATCATGCAGCAGGGTCCTTAAATAATCCAGCCAAGTCCTTAAATAATGCAGCAGAGTCCTTAAATAATGCAGCAAAGTCCTTAAATAATGCAGCAGAGTCCTTAAATACTTCAGCATAGTCCTTAAATAATGCAGCAAAGTCCTTGAATAATGCATCAGAGTCCTTAAATAATGCAACAAAGTCCTTAAATAATGCAGAAGAGTCCTTAAATAATGCAACAAAGTCCTTAAATAATGCAGCAGAATCCTTAAATAATGCAACAAAGTACTTAAATAATGCAGCAGAGTCCTTAAATAATGCAACAAAGTACTTAAATAATGCAGCAGAGTCCTTAAGTACCGTAGCAGAGTCCTTAAATACTGCAGCAAAGTCCTTAAATAAAGCAGCAGAGTCCTTAAATAATGCAGCAAAGTCATTAAATAATGCAGCAGAGTCCTTAAATAATGCAACAAATTCCTTAAATAATGCAGCAGAGTCCTTAAATAATGCAACAAAGTCCTTAAATAATGCAGCAGAGTCCTTAAATAATGCAGCAGAGTACTGAAATACCGCAGCAGGGTCCTTAAATAATGCAGCAAAGTCGTTAAATAATGAAGTAGAGTCCTTAAATAATGCAACAAAGTCCTTAAATGATGCAGCAGAGTCCTTAAATAATGCAACAAAGTCCTTAAATAATGCAGCAGAGTCCTTAAATAATGCAACAAAGTCCTTAAACAATGCAGCAGAGTCCTTAAATAATGCAGAAGAGTCCTTAAATAATGCAACCAAGACCTTAAATAATGCAGCAGAGTCCTTAAATAATTCAACAAAGTACTTAAATAATGCAGCAGAGTCCTTAAGTACCGTAGCAGAGTCCTTAAATACTGCAGCAAAGTCCTTAAATAAAGCAGCAGAGTCCTTAAATAATGCAGCAAAGTCATTAAATAATGCAGCAGAGTCCTTAAATAATGCAACAAATTCCTTAAATAATGCAGCAGAGTCCTTAAATAATGCAATAAAGTCCATAAATAATGCAGCAAAGTCCTTAAATAATTCAGCAGAGTGCTGAAATACCGCAGCAGGGTCCTTAAATAATGCAGAAAAGTCCTTAAATAATGCAGCAGAGTCCTTAAATACTTCAGCATAGTCCTTAAATAATGCAGCAAAGTCCTTGACTAATGCAGCAGAGTCCTTAAATAATGCAACAAAGTCCTTAAATAATGCAGAAGAGTCCTTAAATAATGCAGCAAATTCCTTAAATAATGCAGCAAAGTCCTTCAATAATGCAGCAAAGTCTTTAAATAATGCAATAAAGTCCATAAATGATGCAGCAAATTCCTTAAATAATGCAGCAGAGTACTGAAATACCGCAGCAGAATCCTTAAATAATGCAACAGAGTCCTTAAATAATGCAACAAAGTCCTTAAATAATGCAGAACAGTCCTTAAATAATGCAATAAAGTCCTTAAATAATGCAGCAAAGTCCTTAAATAATGCAACAGAGTCCTTAAATAATGCAACAAAGTCCTTAAATAATGCAGAACAGTCCTTAAATAATGCAATAAAGTCCTTAAATAATGCAGCAGAGTCCTTAAATAATGCAGCAAAGTCCTTAAATAATGCAGCACAGTCCTTAAATAATCCAGCCAAGTCCTTCAATAATGCAGCAAAGTCTTTAAATAATGCAATAAAGTCCATAAATGATGCAGCAAATTCCTTAAATAATGCAGCAGAGTACTGAAATACCGCAGCAGAATCCTTAAATAATGCAACAGAGTCCTTAAATAATGCAACAAAGTCCTTAAATAATGCAGAACAGTCCTTAAATAATGCAATAAAGTCCTTAAATAATGCAGCAAAGTCCTTAAATAATGCAGCAGAGTCCTTAAATAATGCAGCAAAGTCCTTAAATAATGCAACAAAGTCCTTAAATAATGCAGCAGAGTCCTTAAATAATGCAAGAAAGTCCGTAAATAATGCAGCAAATTCCTTAAATAATGCAGCAAAGTCCTTAAATAATGCAGCAGAGTCCTTAAATAATTCAGCACATTCCTTAAATAATACAGCAGAGTCCTTAAATAATCCAGCCAAGTCCTTAAATAATGCAGCAGAGTCCTTAAATAATGCAGAAAAGTCCTTAAATAATGCAGCAGAGTCCTTAAATACTTCAGCATAGTCCTTAAATAATGCAGCAAAGTCCTTGATTAATGCAGCAGAGTCCTTAAATAATGCAACAAAGTCCTTAAATAATGCAGAAGAGTCCTTAAATAATGCAGCAAATTCCTTAAATAATGCAGCAAAGTCCTTCAATAATGCAGCAAAGTCTTTAAATAATGCAATAAAGTCCATAAATGATGCAGCAAATTCCTTAAATAATGCAGCAGAGTACTGAAATACCGCAGCAGAATCCTTAAATAATGCAACAGAGTCCTTAAATAATGCAACAAAGTCCTTAAATAATGCAGAACAGTCCTTAAATAATGCAATAAAGTCCTTAAATAATGCAGCAAAGTCCTTAAATAATGCAGCAGAGTCCTTAAATAATGCAGCAAAGTCCTTAAATAATGCAACAAAGTCCTTAAATAATGCAGCAGAGTCCTTAAATAATGCAAGAAAGTCCTTAAATAATGCAGCAAATTCCTTAAATAATGCAGCAAAGTCCTTAAATAATGCAGCAGAGTCCTTAAATAATGCAGCACATTCCTTAAATAATACAGCAGAGTCCTTAAATAATCCAGCCAAGTCCTTAAATAATGCAGCAGAGTCCTTAAATAATGCAGAAAAGTCCTTAAATAATGCAGCAGAGTCCTTAAATACTGCTGCAGAGTCCTTAAATAATGCAGCAAAGTCCTTAAATACCACAGCAGAGTCCTTAAATAATGCAGCAAAGTATTTAAATAATGCAGCACAGTCCCTAAATAATCCAGCCAAGTCCTTAAATAATGCAGCAGAGTCCTTAAATAATGCAGAAAAGTCCTTAAATAATGCAGCAGAGTCCTTAAATACTTCTGCATAGTCCTTAAATAATGCAGCAAAGTCCTTGAATAATGCAGCAGAGTCCTTAAATAATGCAACAAAGTCCTTAAATAATGCAGAAGAGTCCTTAAATAATGCAACAAAGTTCTTAAATAATGCAGCAGAGTCCTAAAATACCACAGCAGAGTCCTTAAATAATGCAGCAAAGTCTTTAAATAATGCAACAAAGTCCTTAAATAATGCAGCAGAGACCTTAAATAATGCAGAAGAGTCCTTAAATAATCCAGCCAAGTCCTTAAATAATCCAGCCAAGTCCTTAAATAATGCAGCAGAGTCCTTAAATAATGCAACAAAATCCTTAAATAATGCAGAAGAGTCCTTAAATAATCCAGCCAAGTCCTTAAATCATGCAGCAGGGTCCTTAAATAATCCAGCCAAGTCCTTAAATAATGCAGCAGAGTCCTTAAATAATGCAGCAAAGTCCTTAAATAATGCAGCAGAGTCCTTAAATACTTCAGCATAGTCCTTAAATAATGCAGCAAAGTCCTTGAATAATGCATCAGAGTCCTTAAATAATGCAACAAAGTCCTTAAATAATGCAGAAGAGTCCTTAAATAATGCAACAAAGTCCTTAAATAATGCAGCAGAATCCTTAAATAATGCAACAAAGTACTTAAATAATGCAGCAGAGTCCTTAAATAATGCAACAAAGTACTTAAATAATGCAGCAGAGTCCTTAAGTACCGTAGCAGAGTCCTTAAATACTGCAGCAAAGTCCTTAAATAAAGCAGCAGAGTCCTTAAATAATGCAGCAAAGTCATTAAATAATGCAGCAGAGTCCTTAAATAATGCAACAAATTCCTTAAATAATGCAGCAGAGTCCTTAAATAATGCAACAAAGTCCTTAAATAATGCAGCAGAGTCCTTAAATAATGCAGCAGAGTACTGAAATACCGCAGCAGGGTCCTTAAATAATGCAGCAAAGTCGTTAAATAATGAAGTAGAGTCCTTAAATAATGCAACAAAGTCCTTAAATGATGCAGCAGAGTCCTTAAATAATGCAACAAAGTCCTTAAATAATGCAGCAGAGTCCTTAAATAATGCAACAAAGTCCTTAAACAATGCAGCAGAGTCCTTAAATAATGCAGAAGAGTCCTTAAATAATGCAACCAAGACCTTAAATAATGCAGCAGAGTCCTTAAATAATTCAACAAAGTACTTAAATAATGCAGCAGAGTCCTTAAGTACCGTAGCAGAGTCCTTAAATACTGCAGCAAAGTCCTTAAATAAAGCAGCAGAGTCCTTAAATAATGCAGCAAAGTCATTAAATAATGCAGCAGAGTCCTTAAATAATGCAACAAATTCCTTAAATAATGCAGCAGAGTCCTTAAATAATGCAATAAAGTCCATAAATAATGCAGCAAAGTCCTTAAATAATTCAGCAGAGTGCTGAAATACCGCAGCAGGGTCCTTAAATAATGCAGCAGAGTCCTTAAATAATGCAACAAAGTCCTTAAATAATGCAGCAGGGTCCTTAAATAATGCAACAAAGTCCTTAAATAATGCAGCAGAGTCCTTAAAAAATTCAGCAAAGTCTGTAAATAATGCAGCAGAGTCCTTAAATAATCCAGCCAAGTCCTTAAATAATGCAACAACGTCCTTAAATAATGCAGCAGATTACTGAAATACTGCAGCAGGGTCCTTAAATAATGCAGCAGAGTCCTTAAATAATGCAACAAAGTCCTTAAATAATGCAGCAGAGTCCTTAAATAATGCAACAAAGTCCTTAAATAATGCAGCAGAGTCCTTAAATAATGCAGTAAAGTCCTTAAATAATGCAGCACAGTCCTTAAATAATACAGCCAAGTCCTTAAATAATGCAGCAAAGTCTTTAAATAATGCAATAAAGTCCATAAATAATGCAGCAAAGTCCTTAAATAATGCAGCAGAGTACTGAAATACCGCAGCAGGATCCTTAAATAATGCAGCAGAGTCCTTAAATAATGCAACAAAGTCCTTAAATAATGCAGAACAGTCCTTAAATAATGCAATAAAGTCCTTAAATAATGCAGCAAAGTCCTTAAATATTGCAGCAGAGTCCTTAAATAATGCAACAAAGTCCTTAAATAATGCAACAAAGTCCTTAAATAATGCAGCAGAGTACTGAAATACCGCAGCAGGATCCTTAAATAATGCAGCAGAGTCCTTAAATAATGCAACAAAGTCCTTAAATAATGCAGAACAGTACTTAAATAATGCAATAAAGTCCTTAAATAATGCAGCAAAGTCCTTAAATAATGCAGCAGAGTCCTTAAATAATGCAACAAAGTCCTTAAATAATGCAGCAGAGTCCTTAAATAATGCAAGAAAGTCCTTAAATAATGCAGCACATTCCTTAAATAATGCAGCAGAGTCCTTAAATAATGCAACAAAGTCCTTAAATAATGCAGCAGAGTCCTTAAATAATGCAAGAAAGTCCTTAAATAATGCAGCAAAATTCCTTAAATAATGCAGCAAAGTCTTTAAATAATGCAATAAAGTCCTTAAATAATGCAGCAGATTACTGAAATACTGCAGCAGGGTCCTTAAATAATGCAGCAGAGTTCTTAAATAATGCAACAAAGTCCTTAAATAATGCAGCAGAGTCCTTAAATAATGCAACAAAGTCCTTAAATAATGCAGCAGAGTCCTTAAATAATGCAGCAAAGTCCTTAAATAATGCAGCACAGTCCTTAAATAATCCAGCCAAGTCCTTCAATAATGCAGCAAAGTCTTTAAATAATGCAATAAAGTCCATAAATGATGCAGCAAATTCCTTAAATAATGCAGCAGAGTACTGAAATACCGCAGCAGAATCCTTAAATAATGCAACAGAGTCCTTAAATAATGCAACAAAGTCCTTAAATAATGCAGAACAGTCCTTAAATAATGCAATAAAGTCCTTAAATAATGCAGCAAAGTCCTTAAATAATGCAGCAGAGTCCTTAAATAATGCAGCAAAGTCCTTAAATAATGCAACAAAGTCCTTAAATAATGCAGCAGAGTCCTTAAATAATGCAACAAAGTCCTTAAATAATGCAGCAGAGTCCTTAAATAATGCAGCACATTCCTTAAATAATACAGCAGAGTCCTTAAATAATCCAGCCAAGTCCTTAAATAATGCAGCAGAGTCCTTAAATAATGCAGAAAAGTCCTTAAATAATGCAGCAGAGTCCTTAAATACTGCTGCAGAGTCCTTAAATAATGCAGCAAAGTCCTTAAATACCACAGCAGAGTCCTTAAATAATGCAGCAAAGTATTTAAATAATGCAGCACAGTCCCTAAATAATCCAGCCAAGTCCTTAAATAATGCAGCAGAGTCCTTAAATAATGCAGAAAAGTCCTTAAATAATGCAGCAGAGTCCTTAAATACTTCTGCATAGTCCTTAAATAATGCAGCAAAGTCCTTGAATAATGCAGCAGAGTCCTTAAATAATGCAACAAAGTCCTTAAATAATGCAGAAGAGTCCTTAAATAATGCAACAAAGTTCTTAAATAATGCAGCAGAGTCCTAAAATACCACAGCAGAGTCCTTAAATAATGCAGCAAAGTCTTTAAATAATGCAACAAAGTCCTTAAATAATGCAGCAGAGACCTTAAATAATGCAGAAGAGTCCTTAAATAATCCAGCCAAGTCCTTAAATAATCCAGCCAAGTCCTTAAATAATGCAGCAGAGTCCTTAAATAATGCAACAAAATCCTTAAATAATGCAGAAGAGTCCTTAAATAATCCAGCCAAGTCCTTAAATCATGCAGCAGGGTCCTTAAATAATCCAGCCAAGTCCTTAAATAATGCAGCAGAGTCCTTAAATAATGCAGCAAAGTCCTTAAATAATGCAGCAGAGTCCTTAAATACTTCAGCATAGTCCTTAAATAATGCAGCAAAGTCCTTGAATAATGCATCAGAGTCCTTAAATAATGCAACAAAGTCCTTAAATAATGCAGAAGAGTCCTTAAATAATGCAACAAAGTCCTTAAATAATGCAGCAGAATCCTTAAATAATGCAACAAAGTACTTAAATAATGCAGCAGAGTCCTTAAATAATGCAGCAGAGTCCTTAAATAATGCAGCAGAGTAATGAAATACTGCAGCAGGGTCCTTAAATAATGCAGCAAAGTCCTTAAATAATGCAGCAGAGTCCTTAAATAATCCAGCCAAGTCCTTAAATAATGCAGCAAATTCCTTAAATAATGCAGCAGAGTACTGAAATACCGCAGCAGGATCCTTAAATAATGCAGCAGAGTCCTTAAATAATGCAACAAAGTCCTTAAATAATGCAGAACAGTCCTTAAATAATGCAATAAAGTCCTTAAATAATGCAGCAAAGTCCTTAAATAATGCAGCAGAGTCCTTAAATAATGCAGCAAATTCCTTAAATAATGCAGCAAAGTCCTTAAATAATGCAGCAGAGTCCTTAAATAATGCAGCACATTCCTTAAATAATACAGCAGAGTCCTTAAATAATCCAGCCAAGTCCTTAAATAATGCAGCAGAGTCCTTAAATAATGCAGAAAAGTCCTTAAATAATGCAGCAGAGTCCTTAAATACTTCAGCATAGTCCTTAAATAATGCAGCAAAGTCCTTGACTAATGCAGCAGAGTCCTTAAATAATGCAACAAAGTCCTTAAATAATGCAGAAGAGTCCTTAAATAATGCAGCAAATTCCTTAAATAATGCAGCAAAGTCCTTCAATAATGCAGCAAAGTCTTTAAATAATGCAATAAAGTCCATAAATGATGCAGCAAATTCCTTAAATAATGCAGCAGAGTACTGAAATACCGCAGCAGAATCCTTAAATAATGCAACAGAGTCCTTAAATAATGCAACAAAGTCCTTAAATAATGCAGAACAGTCCTTAAATAATGCAATAAAGTCCTTAAATAATGCAGCAAAGTCCTTAAATAATGCAACAAAGTCCTTAAATAATGCAGCAGAGTCCTTAAATAATGCAACAAAGTCCTTAAATAATGCAGCAGAGTCCTTAAATAATGCAGTAAAGTCCTTAAATAATGCAGCACAGTCCTTAAATAATACAGCCAAGTCCTTAAATAATTCAGCAAAGTCTTTAAATAATGCAATAAAGTCCATAAATAATGCAGCAAAGTCCTTAAATAATGCAGCAGAGTACTGAAATACCGCAGCAGGATCCTTAAATAATGCAGCAGAGTCCTTAAATAATGCAACAAAGTCCTTAAATAATGCAGAACAGTCCTTAAATAATGCAATAAAGTCCTTAAATAATGCAGCAAAGTCCTTAAATATTGCAGCAGAGTCCTTAAATAATGCAACAAAGTCCTTAAATAATGCAACAAAGTCCTTAAATAATGCAGCAGAGTCCTTAAATAATGCAGCACATTCCTTAAATAATGCAGCAGAGTCCTTAAATAATGCAACAAAGTCCTTAAATAATGCAGCAGAGTCCTTAAATAATGCAAGAAAGTCCTTAAATAATGCAGCAAATTCCTTAAATAATGCAGCAAAGTCTTTAAATAATGCAATAAAGTCCTTAAATAATGCAGCAGATTACTGAAATACTGCAGCAGAGTCCTTAAATAATGCAACAAAGTCCTTAAATAATGCAGAAGAGTCCTTAAATAATGCAGCAAATTCCTTAAATAATGCAGCAAAGTCCTTCAATAATGCAGCAAAGTCTTTAAATAATGCAATAAAGTCCATAAATGATGCAGCAAATTCCTTAAATAATGCAGCAGAGTACTGAAATACCGCAGCAGAATCCTTAAATAATGCAACAGAGTCCTTAAATAATGCAACAAAGTCCTTAAATAATGCAGAACAGTCCTTAAATAATGCAATAAAGTCCTTAAATAATGCAGCAAAGTCCTTAAATAATGCAGCAGAGTCCTTAAATAATGCAGCAAAGTCCTTAAATAATGCAACAAAGTCCTTAAATAATGCAGCAGAGTCCTTAAATAATGCAACAAAGTCCTTAAATAATGCAGCAGAGTCCTTAAATAATGCAGCACATTCCTTAAATAATACAGCAGAGTCCTTAAATAATCCAGCCAAGTCCTTAAATAATGCAGCAGAGTCCTTAAATAATGCAGAAAAGTCCTTAAATAATGCAGCAGAGTCCTTAAATACTGCTGCAGAGTCCTTAAATAATGCAGCAAAGTCCTTAAATACCACAGCAGAGTCCTTAAATAATGCAGCAAAGTATTTAAATAATGCAGCACAGTCCCTAAATAATCCAGCCAAGTCCTTAAATAATGCAGCAGAGTCCTTAAATAATGCAGAAAAGTCCTTAAATAATGCAGCAGAGTCCTTAAATACTTCTGCATAGTCCTTAAATAATGCAGCAAAGTCCTTGAATAATGCAGCAGAGTCCTTAAATAATGCAGCAAAGTCCTTAAATAATGCAGCAGAGTCCTTAAATAATTCAGCACATTCCTTAAATAATACAGCAGAGTCCTTAAATAATCCAGCCAAGTCCTTAAATAATGCAGCAGAGTCCTTAAATAATGCAGAAAAGTCCTTAAATAATGCAGCAGAGTCCTTAAATACTTCAGCATAGTCCTTAAATAATGCAGCAAAGTCCTTGATTAATGCAGCAGAGTCCTTAAATAATGCAACAAAGTCCTTAAATAATGCAGAAGAGTCCTTAAATAATGCAGCAAATTCCTTAAATAATGCAGCAAAGTCCTTCAATAATGCAGCAAAGTCTTTAAATAATGCAATAAAGTCCATAAATGATGCAGCAAATTCCTTAAATAATGCAGCAGAGTACTGAAATACCGCAGCAGAATCCTTAAATAATGCAACAGAGTCCTTAAATAATGCAACAAAGTCCTTAAATAATGCAGAACAGTCCTTAAATAATGCAATAAAGTCCTTAAATAATGCAGCAAAGTCCTTAAATAATGCAGCAGAGTCCTTAAATAATGCAGCAAAGTCCTTAAATAATGCAACAAAGTCCTTAAATAATGCAGCAGAGTCCTTAAATAATGCAAGAAAGTCCTTAAATAATGCAGCAAATTCCTTAAATAATGCAGCAAAGTCCTTAAATAATGCAGCAGAGTCCTTAAATAATGCAGCACATTCCTTAAATAATACAGCAGAGTCCTTAAATAATCCAGCCAAGTCCTTAAATAATGCAGCAGAGTCCTTAAATAATGCAGAAAAGTCCTTAAATAATGCAGCAGAGTCCTTAAATACTGCTGCAGAGTCCTTAAATAATGCAGCAAAGTCCTTAAATACCACAGCAGAGTCCTTAAATAATGCAGCAAAGTATTTAAATAATGCAGCACAGTCCCTAAATAATCCAGCCAAGTCCTTAAATAATGCAGCAGAGTCCTTAAATAATGCAGAAAAGTCCTTAAATAATGCAGCAGAGTCCTTAAATACTTCTGCATAGTCCTTAAATAATGCAGCAAAGTCCTTGAATAATGCAGCAGAGTCCTTAAATAATGCAACAAAGTCCTTAAATAATGCAGAAGAGTCCTTAAATAATGCAACAAAGTTCTTAAATAATGCAGCAGAGTCCTAAAATACCACAGCAGAGTCCTTAAATAATGCAGCAAAGTCTTTAAATAATGCAACAAAGTCCTTAAATAATGCAGCAGAGACCTTAAATAATGCAGAAGAGTCCTTAAATAATCCAGCCAAGTCCTTAAATAATCCAGCCAAGTCCTTAAATAATGCAGCAGAGTCCTTAAATAATGCAGAAGAGTCCTTAAATAATGCAGAAGAGTCCTTAAATAATCCAGCCAAGTCCTTAAATCATGCAGCAGGGTCCTTAAATAATCCAGCCAAGTCCTTAAATAATGCAGCAGAGTCCTTAAATAATGCAGCAAAGTCCTTAAATAATGCAGCAGAGTCCTTAAATACTTCAGCATAGTCCTTAAATAATGCAGCAAAGTCCTTGAATAATGCATCAGAGTCCTTAAATAATGCAACAAAGTCCTTAAATAATGCAGAAGAGTCCTTAAATAATGCAACAAAGTCCTTAAATAATGCAGCAGAATCCTTAAATAATGCAACAAAGTACTTAAATAATGCAGCAGAGTCCTTAAATAATGCAGCAGAGTCCTTAAATAATGCAGCAGAGTAATGAAATACTGCAGCAGGGTCCTTAAATAATGCAGCAAAGTCCTTAAATAATGCAGCAGAGTCCTTAAATAATCCAGCCAAGTCCTTAAATAATGCAGCAAAGTCCTTAAATAATGCAGCAGAGTACTGAAATACCGCAGCAGGATCCTTAAATAATGCAGCAGAGTCCTTAAATAATGCAACAAAGTCCTTAAATAATGCAGAACAGTCCTTAAATAATGCAATAAAGTCCTTAAATAATGCAGCAAAGTCCTTAAATAATGCAGCAGAGTCCTTAAATAATGCAACAAAGTCCTTAAATAATGCAACAAAGTCCTTAAATAATGCAGCAGAGTCCTTAAATAATGCAACAAAGTACTTAAATAATGCAGAAGAGTCCTTAAATAATGCAACAAAGTACTTATATAATGCAGCAGAGTCCTTAAGTACCGTATCAGAGTCCTTAAATAATGCAGCAAAGTCCTTAAATAATGCAGCAGAGTCCTTAAATAATGCAGCAAAGTCCTTAAATAATGCAACAAAGTCCTTAAATAATGCAGCAGATTACTGAAATACTGCAGCAGGGTCCTTAAATAATGCAGCAGAGTCTTTAAATAATGCAACAAAGTCCTTAAATAATGCAGCAGAGTCCTTAAATAATGCAACAAAGTCCTTAAATAATGCAGCAGAGTCCTTAAATAATGCAGCAGAGTACTGAAATACCGCAGCAGGGTCCTTAAATAATGCAGCAAAGTCGTTAAATAATGAAGTAGAGTCCTTTAATAATGCAGCAAAGTCCTTAAATGATGCAGCAGAGTCCTTAAATAATGCAACAAAGTCCTTAAATAATGCAGCAGAGTCCTTAAATAATGCAACAAAGTCCTTAAACAATGCAGCAGAGTCCTTAAATAATGCAGAAGAGTCCTTAAATAATGCAACCAAGACCTTAAATAATGCAGCAGAGTCCTTAAATAATGCAACAAAGTACTTAAATAATGCAGCAGAGTCCTTAAGTACCGTAGCAAAGTCCTTAAATACTGCAGCAAAGTCCTTAAATAAAGCAGCAGAGTCCTTAAATAATGCAGCAAAGTCATTAAATAATGCAGCAGAGTCCTTAAATAATGCAACAAATTCCTTAAATAATGCAGCAGAGTCCTTAAATAATGCAACAAAGTCCTTAAATAATGCAGCAGAGTCCTTAAATAATGCAGCAGAGTACTGAAATACCGCAGCAGGGTCCTTAAATAATGCAGCAAAGTCGTTAAATAATGAAGTAGAGTCCTTAAATAATGCAACAAAGTCCTTAAATGATGCAGCAGAGTCCTTAAATAATGCAACAAAGTCCTTAAATAATGCAGCAGAGTCCTTAAATAATGCAACAAAGTCCTTAAACAATGCAGCAGAGTCCTTAAATAATGCAGAAGAGTCCTTAAATAATGCAACCAAGACCTTAAATAATGCAGCAGAGTCCTTAAATAATTCAACAAAGTACTTAAATAATGCAGCAGAGTCCTTAAGTACCGTAGCAGAGTCCTTAAATACTGCAGCAAAGTCCTTAAATAAAGCAGCAGAGTCCTTAAATAATGCAGCAAAGTCATTAAATAATGCAGCAGAGTCCTTAAATAATGCAACAAATTCCTTAAATAATGCAGCAGAGTCCTTAAATAATGCAATAAAGTCCATAAATAATGCAGCAAAGTCCTTAAATAATTCAGCAGAGTGCTGAAATACCGCAGCAGGGTCCTTAAATAATGCAGCAGAGTCCTTAAATAATGCAACAAAGTCCTTAAATAATGCAGCAGGGTCCTTAAATAATGCAACAAAGTCCTTAAATAATGCAGCAGAGTCCTTAAAAAATTCAGCAAAGTCTGTAAATAATGCAGCAGAGTCCTTAAATAATCCAGCCAAGTCCTTAAATAATGCAACAACGTCCTTAAATAATGCAGCAGATTACTGAAATACTGCAGCAGGGTCCTTAAATAATGCAGCAGAGTCCTTAAATAATGCAACAAAGTCCTTAAATAATGCAGCAGAGTCCTTAAATAATGCAACAAAGTCCTTAAATAATGCAGCAGAGTCCTTAAATAATGCAGTAAAGTCCTTAAATAATGCAGCACAGTCCTTAAATAATACAGCCAAGTCCTTAAATAATGCAGCAAAGTCTTTAAATAATGCAATAAAGTCCATAAATAATGCAGCAAAGTCCTTAAATAATGCAGCAGAGTACTGAAATACCGCAGCAGGATCCTTAAATAATGCAGCAGAGTCCTTAAATAATGCAACAAAGTCCTTAAATAATGCAGAACAGTCCTTAAATAATGCAATAAAGTCCTTAAATAATGCAGCAAAGTCCTTAAATATTGCAGCAGAGTCCTTAAATAATGCAACAAAGTCCTTAAATAATGCAACAAAGTCCTTAAATAATGCAGCAGAGTACTGAAATACCGCAGCAGGATCCTTAAATAATGCAGCAGAGTCCTTAAATAATGCAACAAAGTCCTTAAATAATGCAGAACAGTACTTAAATAATGCAATAAAGTCCTTAAATAATGCAGCAAAGTCCTTAAATAATGCAACAAAGTCCTTAAATAATGCAGCAGAGTCCTTAAATAATGCAACAAAGTCCTTAAATAATGCAGCAGAGTCCTTAAATAATGCAGTAAAGTCCTTAAATAATGCAGCACAGTCCTTAAATAATACAGCCAAGTCCTTAAATAATTCAGCAAAGTCTTTAAATAATGCAATAAAGTCCATAAATAATGCAGCAAAGTCCTTAAATAATGCAGCAGAGTACTGAAATACCGCAGCAGGATCCTTAAATAATGCAGCAGAGTCCTTAAATAATGCAACAAAGTCCTTAAATAATGCAGAACAGTCCTTAAATAATGCAATAAAGTCCTTAAATAATGCAGCAAAGTCCTTAAATATTGCAGCAGAGTCCTTAAATAATGCAACAAAGTCCTTAAATAATGCAACAAAGTCCTTAAATAATGCAGCAGAGTCCTTAAATAATGCAGCACATTCCTTAAATAATGCAGCAGAGTCCTTAAATAATGCAACAAAGTCCTTAAATAATGCAGCAGAGTCCTTAAATAATGCAAGAAAGTCCTTAAATAATGCAGCAAATTCCTTAAATAATGCAGCAAAGTCTTTAAATAATGCAATAAAGTCCTTAAATAATGCAGCAGATTACTGAAATACTGCAGCAGAGTCCTTAAATAATGCAACAAAGTCCTTAAATAATGCAGAAGAGTCCTTAAATAATGCAGCAAATTCCTTAAATAATGCAGCAAAGTCCTTCAATAATGCAGCAAAGTCTTTAAATAATGCAATAAAGTCCATAAATGATGCAGCAAATTCCTTAAATAATGCAGCAGAGTACTGAAATACCGCAGCAGAATCCTTAAATAATGCAACAGAGTCCTTAAATAATGCAACAAAGTCCTTAAATAATGCAGAACAGTCCTTAAATAATGCAATAAAGTCCTTAAATAATGCAGCAAAGTCCTTAAATAATGCAGCAGAGTCCTTAAATAATGCAGCAAAGTCCTTAAATAATGCAACAAAGTCCTTAAATAATGCAGCAGAGTCCTTAAATAATGCAACAAAGTCCTTAAATAATGCAGCAGAGTCCTTAAATAATGCAGCACATTCCTTAAATAATACAGCAGAGTCCTTAAATAATCCAGCCAAGTCCTTAAATAATGCAGCAGAGTCCTTAAATAATGCAGAAAAGTCCTTAAATAATGCAGCAGAGTCCTTAAATACTGCTGCAGAGTCCTTAAATAATGCAGCAAAGTCCTTAAATACCACAGCAGAGTCCTTAAATAATGCAGCAAAGTATTTAAATAATGCAGCACAGTCCCTAAATAATCCAGCCAAGTCCTTAAATAATGCAGCAGAGTCCTTAAATAATGCAGAAAAGTCCTTAAATAATGCAGCAGAGTCCTTAAATACTTCTGCATAGTCCTTAAATAATGCAGCAAAGTCCTTGAATAATGCAGCAGAGTCCTTAAATAATGCAGCAAAGTCCTTAAATAATGCAGCAGAGTCCTTAAATAATTCAGCACATTCCTTAAATAATACAGCAGAGTCCTTAAATAATCCAGCCAAGTCCTTAAATAATGCAGCAGAGTCCTTAAATAATGCAGAAAAGTCCTTAAATAATGCAGCAGAGTCCTTAAATACTTCAGCATAGTCCTTAAATAATGCAGCAAAGTCCTTGATTAATGCAGCAGAGTCCTTAAATAATGCAACAAAGTCCTTAAATAATGCAGAAGAGTCCTTAAATAATGCAGCAAATTCCTTAAATAATGCAGCAAAGTCCTTCAATAATGCAGCAAAGTCTTTAAATAATGCAATAAAGTCCATAAATGATGCAGCAAATTCCTTAAATAATGCAGCAGAGTACTGAAATACCGCAGCAGAATCCTTAAATAATGCAACAGAGTCCTTAAATAATGCAACAAAGTCCTTAAATAATGCAGAACAGTCCTTAAATAATGCAATAAAGTCCTTAAATAATGCAGCAAAGTCCTTAAATAATGCAGCAGAGTCCTTAAATAATGCAGCAAAGTCCTTAAATAATGCAACAAAGTCCTTAAATAATGCAGCAGAGTCCTTAAATAATGCAAGAAAGTCCTTAAATAATGCAGCAAATTCCTTAAATAATGCAGCAAAGTCCTTAAATAATGCAGCAGAGTCCTTAAATAATGCAGCACATTCCTTAAATAATACAGCAGAGTCCTTAAATAATCCAGCCAAGTCCTTAAATAATGCAGCAGAGTCCTTAAATAATGCAGAAAAGTCCTTAAATAATGCAGCAGAGTCCTTAAATACTGCTGCAGAGTCCTTAAATAATGCAGCAAAGTCCTTAAATACCACAGCAGAGTCCTTAAATAATGCAGCAAAGTATTTAAATAATGCAGCACAGTCCCTAAATAATCCAGCCAAGTCCTTAAATAATGCAGCAGAGTCCTTAAATAATGCAGAAAAGTCCTTAAATAATGCAGCAGAGTCCTTAAATACTTCTGCATAGTCCTTAAATAATGCAGCAAAGTCCTTGAATAATGCAGCAGAGTCCTTAAATAATGCAACAAAGTCCTTAAATAATGCAGAAGAGTCCTTAAATAATGCAACAAAGTTCTTAAATAATGCAGCAGAGTCCTAAAATACCACAGCAGAGTCCTTAAATAATGCAGCAAAGTCTTTAAATAATGCAACAAAGTCCTTAAATAATGCAGCAGAGACCTTAAATAATGCAGAAGAGTCCTTAAATAATCCAGCCAAGTCCTTAAATAATCCAGCCAAGTCCTTAAATAATGCAGCAGAGTCCTTAAATAATGCAGAAGAGTCCTTAAATAATGCAGAAGAGTCCTTAAATAATCCAGCCAAGTCCTTAAATCATGCAGCAGGGTCCTTAAATAATCCAGCCAAGTCCTTAAATAATGCAGCAGAGTCCTTAAATAATGCAGCAAAGTCCTTAAATAATGCAGCAGAGTCCTTAAATACTTCAGCATAGTCCTTAAATAATGCAGCAAAGTCCTTGAATAATGCATCAGAGTCCTTAAATAATGCAACAAAGTCCTTAAATAATGCAGAAGAGTCCTTAAATAATGCAACAAAGTCCTTAAATAATGCAGCAGAATCCTTAAATAATGCAACAAAGTACTTAAATAATGCAGCAGAGTCCTTAAATAATGCAGCAGAGTCCTTAAATAATGCAGCAGAGTAATGAAATACTGCAGCAGGGTCCTTAAATAATGCAGCAAAGTCCTTAAATAATGCAGCAGAGTCCTTAAATAATCCAGCCAAGTCCTTAAATAATGCAGCAAAGTCCTTAAATAATGCAGCAGAGTACTGAAATACCGCAGCAGGATCCTTAAATAATGCAGCAGAGTCCTTAAATAATGCAACAAAGTCCTTAAATAATGCAGAACAGTCCTTAAATAATGCAATAAAGTCCTTAAATAATGCAGCAAAGTCCTTAAATAATGCAGCAGAGTCCTTAAATAATGCAACAAAGTCCTTAAATAATGCAACAAAGTCCTTAAATAATGCAGCAGAGTCCTTAAATAATGCAACAAAGTACTTAAATAATGCAGAAGAGTCCTTAAATAATGCAACAAAGTACTTATATAATGCAGCAGAGTCCTTAAGTACCGTATCAGAGTCCTTAAATAATGCAGCAAAGTCCTTAAATAATGCAGCAGAGTCCTTAAATAATGCAGCAAAGTCCTTAAATAATGCAACAAAGTCCTTAAATAATGCAGCAGATTACTGAAATACTGCAGCAGGGTCCTTAAATAATGCAGCAGAGTCTTTAAATAATGCAACAAAGTCCTTAAATAATGCAGCAGAGTCCTTAAATAATGCAACAAAGTCCTTAAATAATGCAGCAGAGTCCTTAAATAATGCAGCAGAGTACTGAAATACCGCAGCAGGGTCCTTAAATAATGCAGCAAAGTCGTTAAATAATGAAGTAGAGTCCTTTAATAATGCAGCAAAGTCCTTAAATGATGCAGCAGAGTCCTTAAATAATGCAACAAAGTCCTTAAATAATGCAGCAGAGTCCTTAAATAATGCAACAAAGTCCTTAAACAATGCAGCAGAGTCCTTAAATAATGCAGAAGAGTCCTTAAATAATGCAACCAAGACCTTAAATAATGCAGCAGAGTCCTTAAATAATGCAACAAAGTACTTAAATAATGCAGCAGAGTCCTTAAGTACCGTAGCAGAGTCCTTAAATACTGCAGCAAAGTCCTTAAATAAAGCAGCAGAGTCCTTAAATAATGCAGCAAAGTCATTAAATAATGCAGCAGAGTCCTTAAATAATGCAACAAATTCCTTAAATAATGCAGCAGAGTCCTTAAATAATGCAACAAAGTCCTTAAATAATGCAGCAGAGTCCTTAAATAATGCAGCAGAGTACTGAAATACCGCAGCAGGGTCCTTAAATAATGCAGCAAAGTCGTTAAATAATGAAGTAGAGTCCTTAAATAATGCAACAAAGTCCTTAAATGATGCAGCAGAGTCCTTAAATAATGCAACAAAGTCCTTAAATAATGCAGCAGAGTCCTTAAATAATGCAACAAAGTCCTTAAACAATGCAGCAGAGTCCTTAAATAATGCAGAAGAGTCCTTAAATAATGCAACCAAGACCTTAAATAATGCAGCAGAGTCCTTAAATAATTCAACAAAGTACTTAAATAATGCAGCAGAGTCCTTAAGTACCGTAGCAGAGTCCTTAAATACTGCAGCAAAGTCCTTAAATAAAGCAGCAGAGTCCTTAAATAATGCAGCAAAGTCATTAAATAATGCAGCAGAGTCCTTAAATAATGCAACAAATTCCTTAAATAATGCAGCAGAGTCCTTAAATAATGCAATAAAGTCCATAAATAATGCAGCAAAGTCCTTAAATAATTCAGCAGAGTGCTGAAATACCGCAGCAGGGTCCTTAAATAATGCAGCAGAGTCCTTAAATAATGCAACAAAGTCCTTAAATAATGCAGCAGGGTCCTTAAATAATGCAACAAAGTCCTTAAATAATGCAGCAGAGTCCTTAAAAAATTCAGCAAAGTCTGTAAATAATGCAGCAGAGTCCTTAAATAATCCAGCCAAGTCCTTAAATAATGCAACAACGTCCTTAAATAATGCAGCAGATTACTGAAATACTGCAGCAGGGTCCTTAAATAATGCAGCAGAGTCCTTAAATAATGCAACAAAGTCCTTAAATAATGCAGCAGAGTCCTTAAATAATGCAACAAAGTCCTTAAATAATGCAGCAGAGTCCTTAAATAATGCAGTAAAGTCCTTAAATAATGCAGCACAGTCCTTAAATAATACAGCCAAGTCCTTAAATAATGCAGCAAAGTCTTTAAATAATGCAATAAAGTCCATAAATAATGCAGCAAAGTCCTTAAATAATGCAGCAGAGTACTGAAATACCGCAGCAGGATCCTTAAATAATGCAGCAGAGTCCTTAAATAATGCAACAAAGTCCTTAAATAATGCAGAACAGTCCTTAAATAATGCAATAAAGTCCTTAAATAATGCAGCAAAGTCCTTAAATATTGCAGCAGAGTCCTTAAATAATGCAGCAGAGTACTGAAATACCGCAGCAGGATCCTTAAATAATGCAGCAGAGTCCTTAAATAATGCAACAAAGTCCTTAAATAATGCAGAACAGTACTTAAATAATGCAATAAAGTCCTTAAATAATGCAGCAAAGTCCTTAAATAATGCAGCAGAGTCCTTAAATAATGCAACAAAGTCCTTAAATAATGCAGCAGAGTCCTTAAATAATGCAAGAAAGTCCTTAAATAATGCAGCACATTCCTTAAATAATGCAGCAGAGTCCTTAAATAATGCAACAAAGTCCTTAAATAATGCAGCAGAGTCCTTAAATAATGCAAGAAAGTCCTTAAATAATGCAGCAAATTCCTTAAATAATGCAGCAAAGTCTTTAAATAATGCAATAAAGTCCTTAAATAATGCAGCAGATTACTGAAATACTGCAGCAGGGTCCTTAAATAATGCAGCAGAGTTCTTAAATAATGCAACAAAGTCCTTAAATAATGCAGCAGAGTCCTTAAATAATGCAACAAAGTCCTTAAATAATGCAGCAGAGTCCTTAAATAATGCAGCAAAGTCCTTAAATAATGCAGCACAGTCCTTAAATAATCCAGCCAAGTCCTTCAATAATGCAGCAAAGTCTTTAAATAATGCAATAAAGTCCATAAATGATGCAGCAAATTCCTTAAATAATGCAGCAGAGTACTGAAATACCGCAGCAGAATCCTTAAATAATGCAACAGAGTCCTTAAATAATGCAACAAAGTCCTTAAATAATGCAGAACAGTCCTTAAATAATGCAATAAAGTCCTTAAATAATGCAGCAAAGTCCTTAAATAATGCAGCAGAGTCCTTAAATAATGCAGCAAAGTCCTTAAATAATGCAACAAAGTCCTTAAATAATGCAGCAGAGTCCTTAAATAATGCAACAAAGTCCTTAAATAATGCAGCAGAGTCCTTAAATAATGCAGCACATTCCTTAAATAATACAGCAGAGTCCTTAAATAATCCAGCCAAGTCCTTAAATAATGCAGCAGAGTCCTTAAATAATGCAGAAAAGTCCTTAAATAATGCAGCAGAGTCCTTAAATACTGCTGCAGAGTCCTTAAATAATGCAGCAAAGTCCTTAAATACCACAGCAGAGTCCTTAAATAATGCAGCAAAGTATTTAAATAATGCAGCACAGTCCCTAAATAATCCAGCCAAGTCCTTAAATAATGCAGCAGAGTCCTTAAATAATGCAGAAAAGTCCTTAAATAATGCAGCAGAGTCCTTAAATACTTCTGCATAGTCCTTAAATAATGCAGCAAAGTCCTTGAATAATGCAGCAGAGTCCTTAAATAATGCAACAAAGTCCTTAAATAATGCAGAAGAGTCCTTAAATAATGCAACAAAGTTCTTAAATAATGCAGCAGAGTCCTAAAATACCACAGCAGAGTCCTTAAATAATGCAGCAAAGTCTTTAAATAATGCAACAAAGTCCTTAAATAATGCAGCAGAGACCTTAAATAATGCAGAAGAGTCCTTAAATAATCCAGCCAAGTCCTTAAATAATCCAGCCAAGTCCTTAAATAATGCAGCAGAGTCCTTAAATAATGCAACAAAATCCTTAAATAATGCAGAAGAGTCCTTAAATAATCCAGCCAAGTCCTTAAATCATGCAGCAGGGTCCTTAAATAATCCAGCCAAGTCCTTAAATAATGCAGCAGAGTCCTTAAATAATGCAGCAAAGTCCTTAAATAATGCAGCAGAGTCCTTAAATACTTCAGCATAGTCCTTAAATAATGCAGCAAAGTCCTTGAATAATGCATCAGAGTCCTTAAATAATGCAACAAAGTCCTTAAATAATGCAGAAGAGTCCTTAAATAATGCAACAAAGTCCTTAAATAATGCAGCAGAATCCTTAAATAATGCAACAAAGTACTTAAATAATGCAGCAGAGTCCTTAAATAATGCAGCAGAGTCCTTAAATAATGCAGCAGAGTAATGAAATACTGCAGCAGGGTCCTTAAATAATGCAGCAAAGTCCTTAAATAATGCAGCAGAGTCCTTAAATAATCCAGCCAAGTCCTTAAATAATGCAGCAAATTCCTTAAATAATGCAGCAGAGTACTGAAATACCGCAGCAGGATCCTTAAATAATGCAGCAGAGTCCTTAAATAATGCAACAAAGTCCTTAAATAATGCAGAACAGTCCTTAAATAATGCAATAAAGTCCTTAAATAATGCAGCAAAGTCCTTAAATAATGCAGCAGAGTCCTTAAATAATGCAGCAAATTCCTTAAATAATGCAGCAAAGTCCTTAAATAATGCAGCAGAGTCCTTAAATAATGCAGCACATTCCTTAAATAATACAGCAGAGTCCTTAAATAATCCAGCCAAGTCCTTAAATAATGCAGCAGAGTCCTTAAATAATGCAGAAAAGTCCTTAAATAATGCAGCAGAGTCCTTAAATACTTCAGCATAGTCCTTAAATAATGCAGCAAAGTCCTTGACTAATGCAGCAGAGTCCTTAAATAATGCAACAAAGTCCTTAAATAATGCAGAAGAGTCCTTAAATAATGCAGCAAATTCCTTAAATAATGCAGCAAAGTCCTTCAATAATGCAGCAAAGTCTTTAAATAATGCAATAAAGTCCATAAATGATGCAGCAAATTCCTTAAATAATGCAGCAGAGTACTGAAATACCGCAGCAGAATCCTTAAATAATGCAACAGAGTCCTTAAATAATGCAACAAAGTCCTTAAATAATGCAGAACAGTCCTTAAATAATGCAATAAAGTCCTTAAATAATGCAGCAAAGTCCTTAAATAATGCAGCAGAGTCCTTAAATAATGCAGCAAAGTCCTTAAATAATGCAACAAAGTCCTTAAATAATGCAGCAGAGTCCTTAAATAATGCAACAAAGTCCTTAAATAATGCAGCAGAGTCCTTAAATAATGCAGCACATTCCTTAAATAATACAGCAGAGTCCTTAAATAATCCAGCCAAGTCCTTAAATAATGCAGCAGAGTCCTTAAATAATGCAGAAAAGTCCTTAAATAATGCAGCAGAGTCCTTAAATACTGCTGCAGAGTCCTTAAATAATGCAGCAAAGTCCTTAAATACCACAGCAGAGTCCTTAAATAATGCAGCAAAGTATTTAAATAATGCAGCACAGTCCCTAAATAATCCAGCCAAGTCCTTAAATAATGCAGCAGAGTCCTTAAATAATGCAGAAAAGTCCTTAAATAATGCAGCAGAGTCCTTAAATACTTCTGCATAGTCCTTAAATAATGCAGCAAAGTCCTTGAATAATACAGCAGAGTCCTTAAATAATCCAGCCAAGTCCTTAAATAATGCAGCAGAGTCCTTAAATAATGCAGAAAAGTCCTTAAATAATGCAGCAGAGTCCTTAAATACTTCAGCATAGTCCTTAAATAATGCAGCAAAGTCCTTGACTAATGCAGCAGAGTCCTTAAATAATGCAACAAAGTCCTTAAATAATGCAGAAGAGTCCTTAAATAATGCAGCAAATTCCTTAAATAATGCAGCAAAGTCCTTCAATAATGCAGCAAAGTCTTTAAATAATGCAATAAAGTCCATAAATGATGCAGCAAATTCCTTAAATAATGCAGCAGAGTACTGAAATACCGCAGCAGAATCCTTAAATAATGCAACAGAGTCCTTAAATAATGCAACAAAGTCCTTAAATAATGCAGAACAGTCCTTAAATAATGCAATAAAGTCCTTAAATAATGCAGCAAAGTCCTTAAATAATGCAGCAGAGTCCTTAAATAATGCAGCAAAGTCCTTAAATAATGCAACAAAGTCCTTAAATAATGCAGCAGAGTCCTTAAATAATGCAACAAAGTCCTTAAATAATGCAGCAGAGTCCTTAAATAATGCAGCACATTCCTTAAATAATACAGCAGAGTCCTTAAATAATCCAGCCAAGTCCTTAAATAATGCAGCAGAGTCCTTAAATAATGCAGAAAAGTCCTTAAATAATGCAGCAGAGTCCTTAAATACTGCTGCAGAGTCCTTAAATAATGCAGCAAAGTCCTTAAATACCACAGCAGAGTCCTTAAATAATGCAGCAAAGTATTTAAATAATGCAGCACAGTCCCTAAATAATCCAGCCAAGTCCTTAAATAATGCAGCAGAGTCCTTAAATAATGCAGAAAAGTCCTTAAATAATGCAGCAGAGTCCTTAAATACTTCTGCATAGTCCTTAAATAATGCAGCAAAGTCCTTGAATAATGCAGCAGAGTCCTTAAATAATGCAGCAAAGTCCTTAAATAATGCAGCAGAGTCCTTAAATAATTCAGCACATTCCTTAAATAATACAGCAGAGTCCTTAAATAATCCAGCCAAGTCCTTAAATAATGCAGCAGAGTCCTTAAATAATGCAGAAAAGTCCTTAAATAATGCAGCAGAGTCCTTAAATACTTCAGCATAGTCCTTAAATAATGCAGCAAAGTCCTTGATTAATGCAGCAGAGTCCTTAAATAATGCAACAAAGTCCTTAAATAATGCAGAAGAGTCCTTAAATAATGCAGCAAATTCCTTAAATAATGCAGCAAAGTCCTTCAATAATGCAGCAAAGTCTTTAAATAATGCAATAAAGTCCATAAATGATGCAGCAAATTCCTTAAATAATGCAGCAGAGTACTGAAATACCGCAGCAGAATCCTTAAATAATGCAACAGAGTCCTTAAATAATGCAACAAAGTCCTTAAATAATGCAGAACAGTCCTTAAATAATGCAATAAAGTCCTTAAATAATGCAGCAAAGTCCTTAAATAATGCAGCAGAGTCCTTAAATAATGCAGCAAAGTCATTAAATAATGCAACAAAGTCCTTAAATAATGCAGCAGAGTCCTTAAATAATGCAAGAAAGTCCTTAAATAATGCAGCAAATTCCTTAAATAATGCAGCAAAGTCCTTAAATAATGCAGCAGAGTCCTTAAATAATGCAGCACATTCCTTAAATAATACAGCAGAGTCCTTAAATAATCCAGCCAAGTCCTTAAATAATGCAGCAGAGTCCTTAAATAATGCAGAAAAGTCCTTAAATAATGCAGCAGAGTCCTTAAATACTGCTGCAGAGTCCTTAAATAATGCAGCAAAGTCCTTAAATACCACAGCAGAGTCCTTAAATAATGCAGCAAAGTATTTAAATAATGCAGCACAGTCCCTAAATAATCCAGCCAAGTCCTTAAATAATGCAGCAGAGTCCTTAAATAATGCAGAAAAGTCCTTAAATAATGCAGCAGAGTCCTTAAATACTTCTGCATAGTCCTTAAATAATGCAGCAAAGTCCTTGAATAATGCAGCAGAGTCCTTAAATAATGCAACAAAGTCCTTAAATAATGCAGAAGAGTCCTTAAATAATGCAACAAAGTTCTTAAATAATGCAGCAGAGTCCTAAAATACCACAGCAGAGTCCTTAAATAATGCAGCAAAGTCTTTAAATAATGCAACAAAGTCCTTAAATAATGCAGCAGAGACCTTAAATAATGCAGAAGAGTCCTTAAATAATCCAGCCAAGTCCTTAAATAATCCAGCCAAGTCCTTAAATAATGCAGCAGAGTCCTTAAATAATGCAGAAGAGTCCTTAAATAATCCAGCCAAGTCCTTAAATCATGCAGCAGGGTCCTTAAATAATCCAGCCAAGTCCTTAAATAATGCAGCAGAGTCCTTAAATAATGCAGCAAAGTCCTTAAATAATGCAGCAGAGTCCTTAAATACTTCAGCATAGTCCTTAAATAATGCAGCAAAGTCCTTGAATAATGCATCAGAGTCCTTAAATAATGCAACAAAGTCCTTAAATAATGCAGAAGAGTCCTTAAATAATGCAACAAAGTCCTTAAATAATGCAGCAGAATCCTTAAATAATGCAACAAAGTACTTAAATAATGCAGCAGAGTCCTTAAATAATGCAGCAGAGTCCTTAAATAATGCAGCAGAGTAATGAAATACTGCAGCAGGGTCCTTAAATAATGCAGCAAAGTCCTTAAATAATGCAGCAGAGTCCTTAAATAATCCAGCCAAGTCCTTAAATAATGCAGCAAAGTCCTTAAATAATGCAGCAGAGTACTGAAATACCGCAGCAGGATCCTTAAATAATGCAGCAGAGTCCTTAAATAATGCAACAAAGTCCTTAAATAATGCAGAACAGTCCTTAAATAATGCAATAAAGTCCTTAAATAATGCAGCAAAGTCCTTAAATAATGCAGCAGAGTCCTTAAATAATGCAACAAAGTCCTTAAATAATGCAACAAAGTCCTTAAATAATGCAGCAGAGTCCTTAAATAATGCAACAAAGTACTTAAATAATGCAGAAGAGTCCTTAAATAATGCAACAAAGTACTTATATAATGCAGCAGAGTCCTTAAGTACCGTATCAGAGTCCTTAAATAATGCAGCAAAGTCCTTAAATAATGCAGCAGAGTCCTTAAATAATGCAGCAAAGTCCTTAAATAATGCAACAAAGTCCTTAAATAATGCAGCAGATTACTGAAATACTGCAGCAGGGTCCTTAAATAATGCAGCAGAGTCTTTAAATAATGCAACAAAGTCCTTAAATAATGCAGCAGAGTCCTTAAATAATGCAACAAAGTCCTTAAATAATGCAGCAGAGTCCTTAAATAATGCAGCAGAGTACTGAAATACCGCAGCAGGGTCCTTAAATAATGCAGCAAAGTCGTTAAATAATGAAGTAGAGTCCTTTAATAATGCAGCAAAGTCCTTAAATGATGCAGCAGAGTCCTTAAATAATGCAACAAAGTCCTTAAATAATGCAGCAGAGTCCTTAAATAATGCAACAAAGTCCTTAAACAATGCAGCAGAGTCCTTAAATAATGCAGAAGAGTCCTTAAATAATGCAACCAAGACCTTAAATAATGCAGCAGAGTCCTTAAATAATGCAACAAAGTACTTAAATAATGCAGCAGAGTCCTTAAGTACCGTAGCAGAGTCCTTAAATACTGCAGCAAAGTCCTTAAATAAAGCAGCAGAGTCCTTAAATAATGCAGCAAAGTCATTAAATAATGCAGCAGAGTCCTTAAATAATGCAACAAATTCCTTAAATAATGCAGCAGAGTCCTTAAATAATGCAACAAAGTCCTTAAATAATGCAGCAGAGTCCTTAAATAATGCAGCAGAGTACTGAAATACCGCAGCAGGGTCCTTAAATAATGCAGCAAAGTCGTTAAATAATGAAGTAGAGTCCTTAAATAATGCAACAAAGTCCTTAAATGATGCAGCAGAGTCCTTAAATAATGCAACAAAGTCCTTAAATAATGCAGCAGAGTCCTTAAATAATGCAACAAAGTCCTTAAACAATGCAGCAGAGTCCTTAAATAATGCAGAAGAGTCCTTAAATAATGCAACCAAGACCTTAAATAATGCAGCAGAGTCCTTAAATAATTCAACAAAGTACTTAAATAATGCAGCAGAGTCCTTAAGTACCGTAGCAGAGTCCTTAAATACTGCAGCAAAGTCCTTAAATAAAGCAGCAGAGTCCTTAAATAATGCAGCAAAGTCATTAAATAATGCAGCAGAGTCCTTAAATAATGCAACAAATTCCTTAAATAATGCAGCAGAGTCCTTAAATAATGCAATAAAGTCCATAAATAATGCAGCAAAGTCCTTAAATAATTCAGCAGAGTGCTGAAATACCGCAGCAGGGTCCTTAAATAATGCAGCAGAGTCCTTAAATAATGCAACAAAGTCCTTAAATAATGCAGCAGGGTCCTTAAATAATGCAACAAAGTCCTTAAATAATGCAGCAGAGTCCTTAAAAAATTCAGCAAAGTCTGTAAATAATGCAGCAGAGTCCTTAAATAATCCAGCCAAGTCCTTAAATAATGCAACAACGTCCTTAAATAATGCAGCAGATTACTGAAATACTGCAGCAGGGTCCTTAAATAATGCAGCAGAGTCCTTAAATAATGCAACAAAGTCCTTAAATAATGCAGCAGAGTCCTTAAATAATGCAACAAAGTCCTTAAATAATGCAGCAGAGTCCTTAAATAATGCAGTAAAGTCCTTAAATAATGCAGCACAGTCCTTAAATAATACAGCCAAGTCCTTAAATAATGCAGCAAAGTCTTTAAATAATGCAATAAAGTCCATAAATAATGCAGCAAAGTCCTTAAATAATGCAGCAGAGTACTGAAATACCGCAGCAGGATCCTTAAATAATGCAGCAGAGTCCTTAAATAATGCAACAAAGTCCTTAAATAATGCAGAACAGTCCTTAAATAATGCAATAAAGTCCTTAAATAATGCAGCAAAGTCCTTAAATATTGCAGCAGAGTCCTTAAATAATGCAACAAAGTCCTTAAATAATGCAACAAAGTCCTTAAATAATGCAGCAGAGTACTGAAATACCGCAGCAGGATCCTTAAATAATGCAGCAGAGTCCTTAAATAATGCAACAAAGTCCTTAAATAATGCAGAACAGTACTTAAATAATGCAATAAAGTCCTTAAATAATGCAGCAAAGTCCTTAAATAATGCAGCAGAGTCCTTAAATAATGCAACAAAGTCCTTAAATAATGCAGCAGAGTCCTTAAATAATGCAAGAAAGTCCTTAAATAATGCAGCACATTCCTTAAATAATGCAGCAGAGTCCTTAAATAATGCAACAAAGTCCTTAAATAATGCAGCAGAGTCCTTAAATAATGCAAGAAAGTCCTTAAATAATGCAGCAAATTCCTTAAATAATGCAGCAAAGTCTTTAAATAATGCAATAAAGTCCTTAAATAATGCAGCAGATTACTGAAATACTGCAGCAGGGTCCTTAAATAATGCAGCAGAGTTCTTAAATAATGCAACAAAGTCCTTAAATAATGCAGCAGAGTCCTTAAATAATGCAACAAAGTCCTTAAATAATGCAGCAGAGTCCTTAAATAATGCAGCAAAGTCCTTAAATAATGCAGCACAGTCCTTAAATAATCCAGCCAAGTCCTTCAATAATGCAGCAAAGTCTTTAAATAATGCAATAAAGTCCATAAATGATGCAGCAAATTCCTTAAATAATGCAGCAGAGTACTGAAATACCGCAGCAGAATCCTTAAATAATGCAACAGAGTCCTTAAATAATGCAACAAAGTCCTTAAATAATGCAGAACAGTCCTTAAATAATGCAATAAAGTCCTTAAATAATGCAGCAAAGTCCTTAAATAATGCAGCAGAGTCCTTAAATAATGCAGCAAAGTCCTTAAATAATGCAACAAAGTCCTTAAATAATGCAGCAGAGTCCTTAAATAATGCAACAAAGTCCTTAAATAATGCAGCAGAGTCCTTAAATAATGCAGCACATTCCTTAAATAATACAGCAGAGTCCTTAAATAATCCAGCCAAGTCCTTAAATAATGCAGCAGAGTCCTTAAATAATGCAGAAAAGTCCTTAAATAATGCAGCAGAGTCCTTAAATACTGCTGCAGAGTCCTTAAATAATGCAGCAAAGTCCTTAAATACCACAGCAGAGTCCTTAAATAATGCAGCAAAGTATTTAAATAATGCAGCACAGTCCCTAAATAATCCAGCCAAGTCCTTAAATAATGCAGCAGAGTCCTTAAATAATGCAGAAAAGTCCTTAAATAATGCAGCAGAGTCCTTAAATACTTCTGCATAGTCCTTAAATAATGCAGCAAAGTCCTTGAATAATGCAGCAGAGTCCTTAAATAATGCAACAAAGTCCTTAAATAATGCAGAAGAGTCCTTAAATAATGCAACAAAGTTCTTAAATAATGCAGCAGAGTCCTAAAATACCACAGCAGAGTCCTTAAATAATGCAGCAAAGTCTTTAAATAATGCAACAAAGTCCTTAAATAATGCAGCAGAGACCTTAAATAATGCAGAAGAGTCCTTAAATAATCCAGCCAAGTCCTTAAATAATCCAGCCAAGTCCTTAAATAATGCAGCAGAGTCCTTAAATAATGCAACAAAATCCTTAAATAATGCAGAAGAGTCCTTAAATAATCCAGCCAAGTCCTTAAATCATGCAGCAGGGTCCTTAAATAATCCAGCCAAGTCCTTAAATAATGCAGCAGAGTCCTTAACTAATGCAGCAAAGTCCTTAAATAATGCAGCAGAGTCCTTAAATACTTCAGCATAGTCCTTAAATAATGCAGCAAAGTCCTTGAATAATGCATCAGAGTCCTTAAATAATGCAACAAAGTCCTTAAATAATGCAGAAGAGTCCTTAAATAATGCAACAAAGTCCTTAAATAATGCAGCAGAATCCTTAAATAATGCAACAAAGTACTTAAATAATGCAGCAGAGTCCTTAAATAATGCAGCAGAGTCCTTAAATAATGCAGCAGAGTAATGAAATACTGCAGCAGGGTCCTTAAATAATGCAGCAAAGTCCTTAAATAATGCAGCAGAGTCCTTAAATAATCCAGCCAAGTCCTTAAATAATGCAGCAAATTCCTTAAATAATGCAGCAGAGTACTGAAATACCGCAGCAGGATCCTTAAATAATGCAGCAGAGTCCTTAAATAATGCAACAAAGTCCTTAAATAATGCAGAACAGTCCTTAAATAATGCAATAAAGTCCTTAAATAATGCAGCAAAGTCCTTAAATAATGCAGCAGAGTCCTTAAATAATGCAGCAAATTCCTTAAATAATGCAGCAAAGTCCTTAAATAATGCAGCAGAGTCCTTAAATAATGCAGCACATTCCTTAAATAATACAGCAGAGTCCTTAAATAATCCAGCCAAGTCCTTAAATAATGCAGCAGAGTCCTTAAATAATGCAGAAAAGTCCTTAAATAATGCAGCAGAGTCCTTAAATACTTCAGCATAGTCCTTAAATAATGCAGCAAAGTCCTTGACTAATGCAGCAGAGTCCTTAAATAATGCAACAAAGTCCTTAAATAATGCAGAAGAGTCCTTAAATAATGCAGCAAATTCCTTAAATAATGCAGCAAAGTCCTTCAATAATGCAGCAAAGTCTTTAAATAATGCAATAAAGTCCATAAATGATGCAGCAAATTCCTTAAATAATGCAGCAGAGTACTGAAATACCGCAGCAGAATCCTTAAATAATGCAACAGAGTCCTTAAATAATGCAACAAAGTCCTTAAATAATGCAGAACAGTCCTTAAATAATGCAATAAAGTCCTTAAATAATGCAGCAAAGTCCTTAAATAATGCAGCAGAGTCCTTAAATAATGCAGCAAAGTCCTTAAATAATGCAACAAAGTCCTTAAATAATGCAGCAGAGTCCTTAAATAATGCAACAAAGTCCTTAAATAATGCAGCAGAGTCCTTAAATAATGCAGCACATTCCTTAAATAATACAGCAGAGTCCTTAAATAATCCAGCCAAGTCCTTAAATAATGCAGCAGAGTCCTTAAATAATGCAGAAAAGTCCTTAAATAATGCAGCAGAGTCCTTAAATACTGCTGCAGAGTCCTTAAATAATGCAGCAAAGTCCTTAAATACCACAGCAGAGTCCTTAAATAATGCAGCAAAGTATTTAAATAATGCAGCACAGTCCCTAAATAATCCAGCCAAGTCCTTAAATAATGCAGCAGAGTCCTTAAATAATGCAGAAAAGTCCTTAAATAATGCAGCAGAGTCCTTAAATACTTCTGCATAGTCCTTAAATAATGCAGCAAAGTCCTTGAATAATGCAGCAGAGTCCTTAAATAATGCAACAAAGTCCTTAAATAATGCAGAAGATTCCTTAAATAATGCAACAAAGTTCTTAAATAATGCAGCAGAGTCCTAAAATACCACAGCAGAGTCCTTAAATAATGCAGCAAAGTCTTTAAATAATGCAACAAAGTCCTTAAATAATGCAGCAGAGACCTTAAATAATGCAGAAGAGTCCTTAAATAATCCAGCCAAGTCCTTAAATAATCCAGCCAAGTCCTTAAATAATGCAGCAGAGTCCTTAAATAATGCAACAAAATCCTTAAATAATGCAGAAGAGTCCTTAAATAATCCAGCCAAGTCCTTAAATCATGCAGCAGGGTCCTTAAATAATCCAGCCAAGTCCTTAAATAATGCAGCAGAGTCCTTAAATAATGCAGCAAAGTCCTTAAATAATGCAGCAGAGTCCTTAAATACTTCAGCATAGTCCTTAATTAATGCAGCAAAGTCCTTGAATAATGCATCAGAGTCCTTAAATAATGCAACAAAGTCCTTAAATAATGCAGAAGAGTCCTTAAATAATGCAGCAGAATCCTTAAATAATGCAACAAAGTACTTAAATAATGCAGCAGAGTCCTTAAATAATGCAGCAGAGTCCTTAAATAATGCAGCAGAGTAATGAAATACTGCAGCAGGGTCCTTAAATAATGCAGCAAAGTCCTTAAATAATGCAGCAGAGTCCTTAAATAATCCAGCCAAGTCCTTAAATAATGCAGCAAAGTCCTTAAATAATGCAGCAGAGTACTGAAATACCGCAGCAGGATCCTTAAATAATGCAGCAGAGTCCTTAAATAATGCAACAAAGTCCTTAAATAATGCAGAACAGTCCTTAAATAATGCAATAAAGTCCTTAAATAATGCAGCAAAGTCCTTAAATAATGCAGCAGAGTCCTTAAATAATGCAACAAAGTCCTTAAATAATGCAACAAAGTCCTTAAATAATGCAGCAGAGTCCTTAAATAATGCAACAAAGTACTTAAATAATGCAGAAGAGTCCTTAAATAATGCAACAAAGTACTTATATAATGCAGCAGAGTCCTTAAGTACCGTATCAGAGTCCTTAAATAATGCAGCAAAGTCCTTAAATAATGCAGCAGAGTCCTTAAATAATGCAGCAAAGTCCTTAAATAATGCAACAAAGTCCTTAAATAATGCAGCAGATTACTGAAATACTGCAGCAGGGTCCTTAAATAATGCAGCAGAGTCTTTAAATAATGCAACAAAGTCCTTAAATAATGCAGCAGAGTCCTTAAATAATGCAACAAAGTCCTTAAATAATGCAGCAGAGTCCTTAAATAATGCAGCAGAGTACTGAAATACCGCAGCAGGGTCCTTAAATAATGCAGCAAAGTCGTTAAATAATGAAGTAGAGTCCTTTAATAATGCAGCAAAGTCCTTAAATGATGCAGCAGAGTCCTTAAATAATGCAACAAAGTCCTTAAATAATGCAGCAGAGTCCTTAAATAATGCAACAAAGTCCTTAAACAATGCAGCAGAGTCCTTAAATAATGCAGAAGAGTCCTTAAATAATGCAACCAAGACCTTAAATAATGCAGCAGAGTCCTTAAATAATGCAACAAAGTACTTAAATAATGCAGCAGAGTCCTTAAGTACCGTAGCAGAGTCCTTAAATACTGCAGCAAAGTCCTTAAATAAAGCAGCAGAGTCCTTAAATAATGCAGCAAAGTCATTAAATAATGCAGCAGAGTCCTTAAATAATGCAACAAATTCCTTAAATAATGCAGCAGAGTCCTTAAATAATGCAGCAGAGTACTGAAATACCGCAGCAGGATCCTTAAATAATGCAGCAGAGTCCTTAAATAATGCAACAAAGTCCTTAAATAATGCAGAACAGTCCTTAAATAATGCAATAAAGTCCTTAAATAATGCAGCAAAGTCCTTAAATATTGCAGCAGAGTCCTTAAATAATGCAACAAAGTCCTTAAATAATGCAACAAAGTCCTTAAATAATGCAGCAGAGTACTGAAATACCGCAGCAGGATCCTTAAATAATGCAGCAGAGTCCTTAAATAATGCAACAAAGTCCTTAAATAATGCAGAACAGTACTTAAATAATGCAATAAAGTCCTTAAATAATGCAGCAAAGTCCTTAAATAATGCAGCAGAGTCCTTAAATAATGCAACAAAGTCCTTAAATAATGCAGCAGAGTCCTTAAATAATGCAAGAAAGTCCTTAAATAATGCAGCACATTCCTTAAATAATGCAGCAGAGTCCTTAAATAATGCAACAAAGTCCTTAAATAATGCAGCAGAGTCCTTAAATAATGCAAGAAAGTCCTTAAATAATGCAGCAAATTCCTTAAATAATGCAGCAAAGTCTTTAAATAATGCAATAAAGTCCTTAAATAATGCAGCAGATTACTGAAATACTGCAGCAGGGTCCTTAAATAATGCAGCAGAGTTCTTAAATAATGCAACAAAGTCCTTAAATAATGCAGCAGAGTCCTTAAATAATGCAACAAAGTCCTTAAATAATGCAGCAGAGTCCTTAAATAATGCAGCAAAGTCCTTAAATAATGCAGCACAGTCCTTAAATAATCCAGCCAAGTCCTTCAATAATGCAGCAAAGTCTTTAAATAATGCAATAAAGTCCATAAATGATGCAGCAAATTCCTTAAATAATGCAGCAGAGTACTGAAATACCGCAGCAGAATCCTTAAATAATGCAACAGAGTCCTTAAATAATGCAACAAAGTCCTTAAATAATGCAGAACAGTCCTTAAATAATGCAATAAAGTCCTTAAATAATGCAGCAAAGTCCTTAAATAATGCAGCAGAGTCCTTAAATAATGCAGCAAATTCCTTAAATAATGCAGCAAAGTCCTTAAATAATGCAGCAGAGTCCTTAAATAATGCAGCACATTCCTTAAATAATACAGCAGAGTCCTTAAATAATCCAGCCAAGTCCTTAAATAATGCAGCAGAGTCCTTAAATAATGCAGAAAAGTCCTTAAATAATGCAGCAGAGTCCTTAAATACTTCAGCATAGTCCTTAAATAATGCAGCAAAGTCCTTGACTAATGCAGCAGAGTCCTTAAATAATGCAACAAAGTCCTTAAATAATGCAGAAGAGTCCTTAAATAATGCAGCAAATTCCTTAAATAATGCAGCAAAGTCCTTCAATAATGCAGCAAAGTCTTTAAATAATGCAATAAAGTCCATAAATGATGCAGCAAATTCCTTAAATAATGCAGCAGAGTACTGAAATACCGCAGCAGAATCCTTAAATAATGCAACAGAGTCCTTAAATAATGCAACAAAGTCCTTAAATAATGCAGAACAGTCCTTAAATAATGCAATAAAGTCCTTAAATAATGCAGCAAAGTCCTTAAATAATGCAGCAGAGTCCTTAAATAATGCAGCAAAGTCCTTAAATAATGCAACAAAGTCCTTAAATAATGCAGCAGAGTCCTTAAATAATGCAACAAAGTCCTTAAATAATGCAGCAGAGTCCTTAAATAATGCAGCACATTCCTTAAATAATACAGCAGAGTCCTTAAATAATCCAGCCAAGTCCTTAAATAATGCAGCAGAGTCCTTAAATAATGCAGAAAAGTCCTTAAATAATGCAGCAGAGTCCTTAAATACTGCTGCAGAGTCCTTAAATAATGCAGCAAAGTCCTTAAATACCACAGCAGAGTCCTTAAATAATGCAGCAAAGTATTTAAATAATGCAGCACAGTCCCTAAATAATCCAGCCAAGTCCTTAAATAATGCAGCAGAGTCCTTAAATAATGCAGAAAAGTCCTTAAATAATGCAGCAGAGTCCTTAAATACTTCTGCATAGTCCTTAAATAATGCAGCAAAGTCCTTGAATAATGCAGCAGAGTCCTTAAATAATGCAACAAAGTCCTTAAATAATGCAGAAGATTCCTTAAATAATGCAACAAAGTTCTTAAATAATGCAGCAGAGTCCTAAAATACCACAGCAGAGTCCTTAAATAATGCAGCAAAGTCTTTAAATAATGCAACAAAGTCCTTAAATAATGCAGCAGAGACCTTAAATAATGCAGAAGAGTCCTTAAATAATCCAGCCAAGTCCTTAAATAATCCAGCCAAGTCCTTAAATAATGCAGCAGAGTCCTTAAATAATGCAACAAAATCCTTAAATAATGCAGAAGAGTCCTTAAATAATCCAGCCAAGTCCTTAAATCATGCAGCAGGGTCCTTAAATAATCCAGCCAAGTCCTTAAATAATGCAGCAGAGTCCTTAAATAATGCAGCAAAGTCCTTAAATAATGCAGCAGAGTCCTTAAATACTTCAGCATAGTCCTTAATTAATGCAGCAAAGTCCTTGAATAATGCATCAGAGTCCTTAAATAATGCAACAAAGTCCTTAAATAATGCAGAAGAGTCCTTAAATAATGCAACAAAGTCCTTAAATAATGCAGCAGAATCCTTAAATAATGCAACAAAGTACTTAAATAATGCAGCAGAGTCCTTAAATAATGCAGCAGAGTCCTTAAATAATGCAGCAGAGTAATGAAATACTGCAGCAGGGTCCTTAAATAATGCAGCAAAGTCCTTAAATAATGCAGCAGAGTCCTTAAATAATCCAGCCAAGTCCTTAAATAATGCAGCAAAGTCCTTAAATAATGCAGCAGAGTACTGAAATACCGCAGCAGGATCCTTAAATAATGCAGCAGAGTCCTTAAATAATGCAACAAAGTCCTTAAATAATGCAGAACAGTCCTTAAATAATGCAATAAAGTCCTTAAATAATGCAGCAAAGTCCTTAAATAATGCAGCAGAGTCCTTAAATAATGCAACAAAGTCCTTAAATAATGCAACAAAGTCCTTAAATAATGCAGCAGAGTCCTTAAATAATGCAACAAAGTACTTAAATAATGCAGAAGAGTCCTTAAATAATGCAACAAAGTACTTATATAATGCAGCAGAGTCCTTAAGTACCGTATCAGAGTCCTTAAATAATGCAGCAAAGTCCTTAAATAATGCAGCAGAGTCCTTAAATAATGCAGCAAAGTCCTTAAATAATGCAACAAAGTCCTTAAATAATGCAGCAGATTACTGAAATACTGCAGCAGGGTCCTTAAATAATGCAGCAGAGTCTTTAAATAATGCAACAAAGTCCTTAAATAATGCAGCAGAGTCCTTAAATAATGCAACAAAGTCCTTAAATAATGCAGCAGAGTCCTTAAATAATGCAGCAGAGTACTGAAATACCGCAGCAGGGTCCTTAAATAATGCAGCAAAGTCGTTAAATAATGAAGTAGAGTCCTTTAATAATGCAGCAAAGTCCTTAAATGATGCAGCAGAGTCCTTAAATAATGCAACAAAGTCCTTAAATAATGCAGCAGAGTCCTTAAATAATGCAACAAAGTCCTTAAACAATGCAGCAGAGTCCTTAAATAATGCAGAAGAGTCCTTAAATAATGCAACCAAGACCTTAAATAATGCAGCAGAGTCCTTAAATAATGCAACAAAGTACTTAAATAATGCAGCAGAGTCCTTAAGTACCGTAGCAGAGTCCTTAAATACTGCAGCAAAGTCCTTAAATAAAGCAGCAGAGTCCTTAAATAATGCAGCAAAGTCATTAAATAATGCAGCAGAGTCCTTAAATAATGCAACAAATTCCTTAAATAATGCAGCAGAGTCCTTAAATAATGCAGCAGAGTACTGAAATACCGCAGCAGGATCCTTAAATAATGCAGCAGAGTCCTTAAATAATGCAACAAAGTCCTTAAATAATGCAGAACAGTCCTTAAATAATGCAATAAAGTCCTTAAATAATGCAGCAAAGTCCTTAAATATTGCAGCAGAGTCCTTAAATAATGCAACAAAGTCCTTAAATAATGCAACAAAGTCCTTAAATAATGCAGCAGAGTACTGAAATACCGCAGCAGGATCCTTAAATAATGCAGCAGAGTCCTTAAATAATGCAACAAAGTCCTTAAATAATGCAGAACAGTACTTAAATAATGCAATAAAGTCCTTAAATAATGCAGCAAAGTCCTTAAATAATGCAGCAGAGTCCTTAAATAATGCAACAAAGTCCTTAAATAATGCAGCAGAGTCCTTAAATAATGCAAGAAAGTCCTTAAATAATGCAGCACATTCCTTAAATAATGCAGCAGAGTCCTTAAATAATGCAACAAAGTCCTTAAATAATGCAGCAGAGTCCTTAAATAATGCAAGAAAGTCCTTAAATAATGCAGCAAATTCCTTAAATAATGCAGCAAAGTCTTTAAATAATGCAATAAAGTCCTTAAATAATGCAGCAGATTACTGAAATACTGCAGCAGGGTCCTTAAATAATGCAGCAGAGTTCTTAAATAATGCAACAAAGTCCTTAAATAATGCAGCAGAGTCCTTAAATAATGCAACAAAGTCCTTAAATAATGCAGCAGAGTCCTTAAATAATGCAGCAAAGTCCTTAAATAATGCAGCACAGTCCTTAAATAATCCAGCCAAGTCCTTCAATAATGCAGCAAAGTCTTTAAATAATGCAATAAAGTCCATAAATGATGCAGCAAATTCCTTAAATAATGCAGCAGAGTACTGAAATACCGCAGCAGAATCCTTAAATAATGCAACAGAGTCCTTAAATAATGCAACAAAGTCCTTAAATAATGCAGAACAGTCCTTAAATAATGCAATAAAGTCCTTAAATAATGCAGCAAAGTCCTTAAATAATGCAGCAGAGTCCTTAAATAATGCAGCAAAGTCCTTAAATAATGCAACAAAGTCCTTAAATAATGCAGCAGAGTCCTTAAATAATGCAACAAAGTCCTTAAATAATGCAGCAGAGTCCTTAAATAATGCAGCACATTCCTTAAATAATACAGCAGAGTCCTTAAATAATCCAGCCAAGTCCTTAAATAATGCAGCAGAGTCCTTAAATAATGCAGAAAAGTCCTTAAATAATGCAGCAGAGTCCTTAAATACTGCTGCAGAGTCCTTAAATAATGCAGCAAAGTCCTTAAATACCACAGCAGAGTCCTTAAATAATGCAGCAAAGTATTTAAATAATGCAGCACAGTCCCTAAATAATCCAGCCAAGTCCTTAAATAATGCAGCAGAGTCCTTAAATAATGCAGAAAAGTCCTTAAATAATGCAGCAGAGTCCTTAAATACTTCTGCATAGTCCTTAAATAATGCAGCAAAGTCCTTGAATAATGCATCAGAGTCCTTAAATAATGCAACAAAGTCCTTAAATAATGCAGAAGAGTCCTTAAATAATGCAACAAAGTTCTTAAATAATGCAGCAGAGTCCTAAAATACCACAGCAGAGTCCTTAAATAATGCAGCAAAGTCTTTAAATAATGCAACAAAGTCCTTAAATAATGCAGCAGAGACCTTAAATAATGCAGAAGAGTCCTTAAATAATCCAGCCAAGTCCTTAAATAATCCAGCCAAGTCCTTAAATAATGCAGCAGAGTCCTTAAATAATGCAACAAAATCCTTAAATAATGCAGAAGAGTCCTTAAATAATCCAGCCAAGTCCTTAAATCATGCAGCAGGGTCCTTAAATAATCCAGCCAAGTCCTTAAATAATGCAGCAGAGTCCTTAAATAATGCAGCAAAGTCCTTAAATAATGCAGCAGAGTCCTTAAATACTTCAGCATAGTCCTTAAATAATGCAGCAAAGTCCTTGAATAATGCATCAGAGTCCTTAAATAATGCAACAAAGTCCTTAAATAATGCAGAAGAGTCCTTAAATAATGCAACAAAGTCCTTAAATAATGCAGCAGAATCCTTAAATAATGCAACAAAGTACTTAAATAATGCAGCAGAGTCCTTAAATAATGCAGCAGAGTCCTTAAATAATGCAGCAGAGTAATGAAATACTGCAGCAGGGTCCTTAAATAATGCAGCAAAGTCCTTAAATAATGCAGCAGAGTCCTTAAATAATCCAGCCAAGTCCTTAAATAATGCAGCAAATTCCTTAAATAATGCAGCAGAGTACTGAAATACCGCAGCAGGATCCTTAAATAATGCAGCAGAGTCCTTAAATAATGCAACAAAGTCCTTAAATAATGCAGAACAGTCCTTAAATAATGCAATAAAGTCCTTAAATAATGCAGCAAAGTCCTTAAATAATGCAGCAGAGTCCTTAAATAATGCAGCAAATTCCTTAAATAATGCAGCAAAGTCCTTAAATAATGCAGCAGAGTCCTTAAATAATGCAGCACATTCCTTAAATAATACAGCAGAGTCCTTAAATAATCCAGCCAAGTCCTTAAATAATGCAGCAGAGTCCTTAAATAATGCAGAAAAGTCCTTAAATAATGCAGCAGAGTCCTTAAATACTTCAGCATAGTCCTTAAATAATGCAGCAAAGTCCTTGACTAATGCAGCAGAGTCCTTAAATAATGCAACAAAGTCCTTAAATAATGCAGAATAGTCCTTAAATAATGCAGCAAATTCCTTAAATAATGCAGCAAAGTCCTTCAATAATGCAGCAAAGTCTTTAAATAATGCAATAAAGTCCATAAATGATGCAGCAAATTCCTTAAATAATGCAGCAGAGTACTGAAATACCGCAGCAGAATCCTTAAATAATGCAACAGAGTCCTTAAATAATGCAACAAAGTCCTTAAATAATGCAGAACAGTCCTTAAATAATGCAATAAAGTCCTTAAATAATGCAGCAAAGTCCTTAAATAATGCAGCAGAGTCCTTAAATAATGCAGCAAAGTCCTTAAATAATGCAACAAAGTCCTTAAATAATGCAGCAGAGTCCTTAAATAATGCAACAAAGTCCTTAAATAATGCAGCAGAGTCCTTAAATAATGCAGCACATTCCTTAAATAATACAGCAGAGTCCTTAAATAATCCAGCCAAGTCCTTAAATAATGCAGCAGAGTCCTTAAATAATGCAGAAAAGTCCTTAAATAATGCAGCAGAGTCCTTAAATACTGCTGCAGAGTCCTTAAATAATGCAGCAAAGTCCTTAAATACCACAGCAGAGTCCTTAAATAATGCAGCAAAGTATTTAAATAATGCAGCACAGTCCCTAAATAATCCAGCCAAGTCCTTAAATAATGCAGCAGAGTCCTTAAATAATGCAGAAAAGTCCTTAAATAATGCAGCAGAGTCCTTAAATACTTCTGCATAGTCCTTAAATAATGCAGCAAAGTCCTTGAATAATGCAGCAGAGTCCTTAAATAATGCAACAAAGTCCTTAAATAATGCAGAAGATTCCTTAAATAATGCAACAAAGTTCTTAAATAATGCAGCAGAGTCCTAAAATACCACAGCAGAGTCCTTAAATAATGCAGCAAAGTCTTTAAATAATGCAACAAAGTCCTTAAATAATGCAGCAGAGACCTTAAATAATGCAGAAGAGTCCTTAAATAATCCAGCCAAGTCCTTAAATAATCCAGCCAAGTCCTTAAATAATGCAGCAGAGTCCTTAAATAATGCAACAAAATCCTTAAATAATGCAGAAGAGTCCTTAAATAATCCAGCCAAGTCCTTAAATCATGCAGCAGGGTCCTTAAATAATCCAGCCAAGTCCTTAAATAATGCAGCAGAGTCCTTAAATAATGCAGCAAAGTCCTTAAATAATGCAGCAGAGTCCTTAAATACTTCAGCATAGTCCTTAATTAATGCAGCAAAGTCCTTGAATAATGCATCAGAGTCCTTAAATAATGCAACAAAGTCCTTAAATAATGCAGAAGAGTCCTTAAATAATGCAACAAAGTCCTTAAATAATGCAGCAGAATCCTTAAATAATGCAACAAAGTACTTAAATAATGCAGCAGAGTCCTTAAATAATGCAGCAGAGTCCTTAAATAATGCAGCAGAGTAATGAAATACTGCAGCAGGGTCCTTAAATAATGCAGCAAAGTCCTTAAATAATGCAGCAGAGTCCTTAAATAATCCAGCCAAGTCCTTAAATAATGCAGCAAAGTCCTTAAATAATGCAGCAGAGTACTGAAATACCGCAGCAGGATCCTTAAATAATGCAGCAGAGTCCTTAAATAATGCAACAAAGTCCTTAAATAATGCAGAACAGTCCTTAAATAATGCAATAAAGTCCTTAAATAATGCAGCAAAGTCCTTAAATAATGCAGCAGAGTCCTTAAATAATGCAACAAAGTCCTTAAATAATGCAACAAAGTCCTTAAATAATGCAGCAGAGTCCTTAAATAATGCAACAAAGTACTTAAATAATGCAGAAGAGTCCTTAAAAAATGCAACAAAGTACTTATATAATGCAGCAGAGTCCTTAAGTACCGTATCAGAGTCCTTAAATAATGCAGCAAAGTCCTTAAATAATGCAGCAGAGTCCTTAAATAATGCAGCAAAGTCCTTAAATAATGCAACAAAGTCCTTAAATAATGCAGCAGATTACTGAAATACTGCAGCAGGGTCCTTAAATAATGCAGCAGAGTCTTTAAATAATGCAACAAAGTCCTTAAATAATGCAGCAGAGTCCTTAAATAATGCAACAAAGTCCTTAAATAATGCAGCAGAGTCCTTAAATAATGCAGCAGAGTACTGAAATACCGCAGCAGGGTCCTTAAATAATGCAGCAAAGTCGTTAAATAATGAAGTAGAGTCCTTTAATAATGCAGCAAAGTCCTTAAATGATGCAGCAGAGTCCTTAAATAATGCAACAAAGTCCTTAAATAATGCAGCAGAGTCCTTAAATAATGCAACAAAGTCCTTAAACAATGCAGCAGAGTCCTTAAATAATGCAGAAGAGTCCTTAAATAATGCAACCAAGACCTTAAATAATGCAGCAGAGTCCTTAAATAATGCAACAAAGTACTTAAATAATGCAGCAGAGTCCTTAAGTACCGTAGCAGAGTCCTTAAATACTGCAGCAAAGTCCTTAAATAAAGCAGCAGAGTCCTTAAATAATGCAGCAAAGTCATTAAATAATGCAGCAGAGTCCTTAAATAATGCAACAAATTCCTTAAATAATGCAGCAGAGTCCTTAAATAATGCAACAAAGTCCTTAAATAATGCAGCAGAGTCCTTAAATAATGCAGCAGAGTACTGAAATACCGCAGCAGGGTCCTTAAATAATGCAGCAAAGTCGTTAAATAATGAAGTAGAGTCCTTAAATAATGCAACAAAGTCCTTAAATGATGCAGCAGAGTCCTTAAATAATGCAACAAAGTCCTTAAATAATGCAGCAGAGTCCTTAAATAATGCAACAAAGTCCTTAAACAATGCAGCAGAGTCCTTAAATAATGCAGAAGAGTCCTTAAATAATGCAACCAAGACCTTAAATAATGCAGCAGAGTCCTTAAATAATTCAACAAAGTACTTAAATAATGCAGCAGAGTCCTTAAGTACCGTAGCAGAGTCCTTAAATACTGCAGCAAAGTCCTTAAATAAAGCAGCAGAGTCCTTAAATAATGCAGCAAAGTCATTAAATAATGCAGCAGAGTCCTTAAATAATGCAACAAATTCCTTAAATAATGCAGCAGAGTCCTTAAATAATGCAATAAAGTCCATAAATAATGCAGCAAAGTCCTTAAATAATTCAGCAGAGTGCTGAAATACCGCAGCAGGGTCCTTAAATAATGCAGCAGAGTCCTTAAATAATGCAACAAAGTCCTTAAATAATGCAGCAGGGTCCTTAAATAATGCAACAAAGTCCTTAAATAATGCAGCAGAGTCCTTAAAAAATTCAGCAAAGTCTGTAAATAATGCAGCAGAGTCCTTAAATAATCCAGCCAAGTCCTTAAATAATGCAACAACGTCCTTAAATAATGCAGCAGATTACTGAAATACTGCAGCAGGGTCCTTAAATAATGCAGCAGAGTCCTTAAATAATGCAACAAAGTCCTTAAATAATGCAGCAGAGTCCTTAAATAATGCAACAAAGTCCTTAAATAATGCAGCAGAGTCCTTAAATAATGCAGTAAAGTCCTTAAATAATGCAGCACAGTCCTTAAATAATACAGCCAAGTCCTTAAATAATGCAGCAAAGTCTTTAAATAATGCAATAAAGTCCATAAATAATGCAGCAAAGTCCTTAAATAATGCAGCAGAGTACTGAAATACCGCAGCAGGATCCTTAAATAATGCAGCAGAGTCCTTAAATAATGCAACAAAGTCCTTAAATAATGCAGAACAGTCCTTAAATAATGCAATAAAGTCCTTAAATAATGCAGCAAAGTCCTTAAATATTGCAGCAGAGTCCTTAAATAATGCAACAAAGTCCTTAAATAATGCAACAAAGTCCTTAAATAATGCAGCAGAGTACTGAAATACCGCAGCAGGATCCTTAAATAATGCAGCAGAGTCCTTAAATAATGCAACAAAGTCCTTAAATAATGCAGAACAGTACTTAAATAATGCAATAAAGTCCTTAAATAATGCAGCAAAGTCCTTAAATAATGCAGCAGAGTCCTTAAATAATGCAACAAAGTCCTTAAATAATGCAGCAGAGTCCTTAAATAATGCAAGAAAGTCCTTAAATAATGCAGCACATTCCTTAAATAATGCAGCAGAGTCCTTAAATAATGCAACAAAGTCCTTAAATAATGCAGCAGAGTCCTTAAATAATGCAAGAAAGTCCTTAAATAATGCAGCAAATTCCTTAAATAATGCAGCAAAGTCTTTAAATAATGCAATAAAGTCCTTAAATAATGCAGCAGATTACTGAAATACTGCAGCAGGGTCCTTAAATAATGCAGCAGAGTTCTTAAATAATGCAACAAAGTCCTTAAATAATGCAGCAGAGTCCTTAAATAATGCAACAAAGTCCTTAAATAATGCAGCAGAGTCCTTAAATAATGCAGCAAAGTCCTTAAATAATGCAGCACAGTCCTTAAATAATCCAGCCAAGTCCTTCAATAATGCAGCAAAGTCTTTAAATAATGCAATAAAGTCCATAAATGATGCAGCAAATTCCTTAAATAATGCAGCAGAGTACTGAAATACCGCAGCAGAATCCTTAAATAATGCAACAGAGTCCTTAAATAATGCAACAAAGTCCTTAAATAATGCAGAACAGTCCTTAAATAATGCAATAAAGTCCTTAAATAATGCAGCAAAGTCCTTAAATAATGCAGCAGAGTCCTTAAATAATGCAGCAAAGTCCTTAAATAATGCAACAAAGTCCTTAAATAATGCAGCAGAGTCCTTAAATAATGCAACAAAGTCCTTAAATAATGCAGCAGAGTCCTTAAATAATGCAGCACATTCCTTAAATAATACAGCAGAGTCCTTAAATAATCCAGCCAAGTCCTTAAATAATGCAGCAGAGTCCTTAAATAATGCAGAAAAGTCCTTAAATAATGCAGCAGAGTCCTTAAATACTGCTGCAGAGTCCTTAAATAATGCAGCAAAGTCCTTAAATACCACAGCAGAGTCCTTAAATAATGCAGCAAAGTATTTAAATAATGCAGCACAGTCCCTAAATAATCCAGCCAAGTCCTTAAATAATGCAGCAGAGTCCTTAAATAATGCAGAAAAGTCCTTAAATAATGCAGCAGAGTCCTTAAATACTTCTGCATAGTCCTTAAATAATGCAGCAAAGTCCTTGAATAATGCAGCAGAGTCCTTAAATAATGCAACAAAGTCCTTAAATAATGCAGAAGATTCCTTAAATAATGCAACAAAGTTCTTAAATAATGCAGCAGAGTCCTAAAATACCACAGCAGAGTCCTTAAATAATGCAGCAAAGTCTTTAAATAATGCAACAAAGTCCTTAAATAATGCAGCAGAGACCTTAAATAATGCAGAAGAGTCCTTAAATAATCCAGCCAAGTCCTTAAATAATCCAGCCAAGTCCTTAAATAATGCAGCAGAGTCCTTAAATAATGCAACAAAATCCTTAAATAATGCAGAAGAGTCCTTAAATAATCCAGCCAAGTCCTTAAATCATGCAGCAGGGTCCTTAAATAATCCAGCCAAGTCCTTAAATAATGCAGCAGAGTCCTTAAATAATGCAGCAAAGTCCTTAAATAATGCAGCAGAGTCCTTAAATACTTCAGCATAGTCCTTAATTAATGCAGCAAAGTCCTTGAATAATGCATCAGAGTCCTTAAATAATGCAACAAAGTCCTTAAATAATGCAGAAGAGTCCTTAAATAATGCAACAAAGTCCTTAAATAATGCAGCAGAATCCTTAAATAATGCAACAAAGTACTTAAATAATGCAGCAGAGTCCTTAAATAATGCAGCAGAGTCCTTAAATAATGCAGCAGAGTAATGAAATACTGCAGCAGGGTCCTTAAATAATGCAGCAAAGTCCTTAAATAATGCAGCAGAGTCCTTAAATAATCCAGCCAAGTCCTTAAATAATGCAGCAAAGTCCTTAAATAATGCAGCAGAGTACTGAAATACCGCAGCAGGATCCTTAAATAATGCAGCAGAGTCCTTAAATAATGCAACAAAGTCCTTAAATAATGCAGAACAGTCCTTAAATAATGCAATAAAGTCCTTAAATAATGCAGCAAAGTCCTTAAATAATGCAGCAGAGTCCTTAAATAATGCAACAAAGTCCTTAAATAATGCAACAAAGTCCTTAAATAATGCAGCAGAGTCCTTAAATAATGCAACAAAGTACTTAAATAATGCAGAAGAGTCCTTAAAAAATGCAACAAAGTACTTATATAATGCAGCAGAGTCCTTAAGTACCGTATCAGAGTCCTTAAATAATGCAGCAAAGTCCTTAAATAATGCAGCAGAGTCCTTAAATAATGCAGCAAAGTCCTTAAATAATGCAACAAAGTCCTTAAATAATGCAGCAGATTACTGAAATACTGCAGCAGGGTCCTTAAATAATGCAGCAGAGTCTTTAAATAATGCAACAAAGTCCTTAAATAATGCAGCAGAGTCCTTAAATAATGCAACAAAGTCCTTAAATAATGCAGCAGAGTCCTTAAATAATGCAGCAGAGTACTGAAATACCGCAGCAGGGTCCTTAAATAATGCAGCAAAGTCGTTAAATAATGAAGTAGAGTCCTTTAATAATGCAGCAAAGTCCTTAAATGATGCAGCAGAGTCCTTAAATAATGCAACAAAGTCCTTAAATAATGCAGCAGAGTCCTTAAATAATGCAACAAAGTCCTTAAACAATGCAGCAGAGTCCTTAAATAATGCAGAAGAGTCCTTAAATAATGCAACCAAGACCTTAAATAATGCAGCAGAGTCCTTAAATAATGCAACAAAGTACTTAAATAATGCAGCAGAGTCCTTAAGTACCGTAGCAGAGTCCTTAAATACTGCAGCAAAGTCCTTAAATAAAGCAGCAGAGTCCTTAAATAATGCAGCAAAGTCATTAAATAATGCAGCAGAGTCCTTAAATAATGCAACAAATTCCTTAAATAATGCAGCAGAGTCCTTAAATAATGCAACAAAGTCCTTAAATAATGCAGCAGAGTCCTTAAATAATGCAGCAGAGTACTGAAATACCGCAGCAGGGTCCTTAAATAATGCAGCAAAGTCGTTAAATAATGAAGTAGAGTCCTTAAATAATGCAACAAAGTCCTTAAATGATGCAGCAGAGTCCTTAAATAATGCAACAAAGTCCTTAAATAATGCAGCAGAGTCCTTAAATAATGCAACAAAGTCCTTAAACAATGCAGCAGAGTCCTTAAATAATGCAGAAGAGTCCTTAAATAATGCAACCAAGACCTTAAATAATGCAGCAGAGTCCTTAAATAATTCAACAAAGTACTTAAATAATGCAGCAGAGTCCTTAAGTACCGTAGCAGAGTCCTTAAATACTGCAGCAAAGTCCTTAAATAAAGCAGCAGAGTCCTTAAATAATGCAGCAAAGTCATTAAATAATGCAGCAGAGTCCTTAAATAATGCAACAAATTCCTTAAATAATGCAGCAGAGTCCTTAAATAATGCAATAAAGTCCATAAATAATGCAGCAAAGTCCTTAAATAATTCAGCAGAGTGCTGAAATACCGCAGCAGGGTCCTTAAATAATGCAGCAGAGTCCTTAAATAATGCAACAAAGTCCTTAAATAATGCAGCAGGGTCCTTAAATAATGCAACAAAGTCCTTAAATAATGCAGCAGAGTCCTTAAAAAATTCAGCAAAGTCTGTAAATAATGCAGCAGAGTCCTTAAATAATCCAGCCAAGTCCTTAAATAATGCAACAACGTCCTTAAATAATGCAGCAGATTACTGAAATACTGCAGCAGGGTCCTTAAATAATGCAGCAGAGTCCTTAAATAATGCAACAAAGTCCTTAAATAATGCAGCAGAGTCCTTAAATAATGCAACAAAGTCCTTAAATAATGCAGCAGAGTCCTTAAATAATGCAGTAAAGTCCTTAAATAATGCAGCACAGTCCTTAAATAATACAGCCAAGTCCTTAAATAATGCAGCAAAGTCTTTAAATAATGCAATAAAGTCCATAAATAATGCAGCAAAGTCCTTAAATAATGCAGCAGAGTACTGAAATACCGCAGCAGGATCCTTAAATAATGCAGCAGAGTCCTTAAATAATGCAACAAAGTCCTTAAATAATGCAGAACAGTCCTTAAATAATGCAATAAAGTCCTTAAATAATGCAGCAAAGTCCTTAAATATTGCAGCAGAGTCCTTAAATAATGCAACAAAGTCCTTAAATAATGCAACAAAGTCCTTAAATAATGCAGCAGAGTACTGAAATACCGCAGCAGGATCCTTAAATAATGCAGCAGAGTCCTTAAATAATGCAACAAAGTCCTTAAATAATGCAGAACAGTACTTAAATAATGCAATAAAGTCCTTAAATAATGCAGCAAAGTCCTTAAATAATGCAGCAGAGTCCTTAAATAATGCAACAAAGTCCTTAAATAATGCAGCAGAGTCCTTAAATAATGCAAGAAAGTCCTTAAATAATGCAGCACATTCCTTAAATAATGCAGCAGAGTCCTTAAATAATGCAACAAAGTCCTTAAATAATGCAGCAGAGTCCTTAAATAATGCAAGAAAGTCCTTAAATAATGCAGCAAATTCCTTAAATAATGCAGCAAAGTCTTTAAATAATGCAATAAAGTCCTTAAATAATGCAGCAGATTACTGAAATACTGCAGCAGGGTCCTTAAATAATGCAGCAGAGTTCTTAAATAATGCAACAAAGTCCTTAAATAATGCAGCAGAGTCCTTAAATAATGCAACAAAGTCCTTAAATAATGCAGCAGAGTCCTTAAATAATGCAGCAAAGTCCTTAAATAATGCAGCACAGTCCTTAAATAATCCAGCCAAGTCCTTCAATAATGCAGCAAAGTCTTTAAATAATGCAATAAAGTCCATAAATGATGCAGCAAATTCCTTAAATAATGCAGCAGAGTACTGAAATACCGCAGCAGAATCCTTAAATAATGCAACAGAGTCCTTAAATAATGCAACAAAGTCCTTAAATAATGCAGAACAGTCCTTAAATAATGCAATAAAGTCCTTAAATAATGCAGCAAAGTCCTTAAATAATGCAGCAGAGTCCTTAAATAATGCAGCAAAGTCCTTAAATAATGCAACAAAGTCCTTAAATAATGCAGCAGAGTCCTTAAATAATGCAACAAAGTCCTTAAATAATGCAGCAGAGTCCTTAAATAATGCAGCACATTCCTTAAATAATACAGCAGAGTCCTTAAATAATCCAGCCAAGTCCTTAAATAATGCAGCAGAGTCCTTAAATAATGCAGCAAAGTCCTTAAATAATGCAGCAGAGTCCTTAAATACTGCTGCAGAGTCCTTAAATAATGCAGCAAAGTCCTTAAATACCACAGCAGAGTCCTTAAATAATGCAGCAAAGTATTTAAATAATGCAGCACAGTCCCTAAATAATCCAGCCAAGTCCTTAAATAATGCAGCAGAGTCCTTAAATAATGCAGAAAAGTCCTTAAATAATGCAGCAGAGTCCTTAAATACTTCTGCATAGTCCTTAAATAATGCAGCAAAGTCCTTGAATAATGCAGCAGAGTCCTTAAATAATGCAACAAAGTCCTTAAATAATGCAGAAGAGTCCTTAAATAATGCAACAAAGTTCTTAAATAATGCAGCAGAGTCCTAAAATACCACAGCAGAGTCCTTAAATAATGCAGCAAAGTCTTTAAATAATGCAACAAAGTCCTTAAATAATGCAGCAGAGACCTTAAATAATGCAGAAGAGTCCTTAAATAATCCAGCCAAGTCCTTAAATAATCCAGCCAAGTCCTTAAATAATGCAGCAGAGTCCTTAAATAATGCAACAAAATCCTTAAATAATGCAGAAGAGTCCTTAAATAATCCAGCCAAGTCCTTAAATCATGCAGCAGGGTCCTTAAATAATCCAGCCAAGTCCTTAAATAATGCAGCAAAGTCCTTAAATAATGCAGCAGAGTCCTTAAATACTTCAGCATAGTCCTTAAATAATGCAGCAAAGTCCTTGAATAATGCATCAGAGTCCTTAAATAATGCAACAAAGTCCTTAAATAATGCAGAAGAGTCCTTAAATAATGCAACAAAGTCCTTAAATAATGCAGCAGAATCCTTAAATAATGCAACAAAGTACTTAAATAATGCAGCAGAGTCCTTAAATAATGCAGCAGAGTCCTTAAATAATGCAGCAGAGTAATGAAATACTGCAGCAGGGTCCTTAAATAATGCAGCAAAGTCCTTAAATAATGCAGCAGAGTCCTTAAATAATCCAGCCAAGTCCTTAAATAATGCAGCAAATTCCTTAAATAATGCAGCAGAGTACTGAAATACCGCAGCAGGATCCTTAAATAATGCAGCAGAGTCCTTAAATAATGCAACAAAGTCCTTAAATAATGCAGAACAGTCCTTAAATAATGCAATAAAGTCCTTAAATAATGCAGCAAAGTCCTTAAATAATGCAGCAGAGTCCTTAAATAATGCAGCAAATTCCTTAAATAATGCAGCAAAGTCCTTAAATAATGCAGCAGAGTCCTTAAATAATGCAGCACATTCCTTAAATAATACAGCAGAGTCCTTAAATAATGCAGAACAGTCCTTAAATAATGCAATAAAGTCCTTAAATAATGCAGCAAAGTCCTTAAATAATGCAGCAGAGTCCTTAAATACTTCAGCATAGTCCTTAAATAATGCAGCAAAGTCCTTGACTAATGCAGCAGAGTCCTTAAATAATGCAACAAAGTCCTTAAATAATGCAGAAGAGTCCTTAAATAATGCAGCAAATTCCTTAAATAATGCAGCAAAGTCCTTCAATAATGCAGCAAAGTCTTTAAATAATGCAATAAAGTCCATAAATGATGCAGCAAATTCCTTAAATAATGCAGCAGAGTACTGAAATACCGCAGCAGAATCCTTAAATAATGCAACAGAGTCCTTAAATAATGCAACAAAGTCCTTAAATAATGCAGAACAGTCCTTAAATAATGCAATAAAGTCCTTAAATAATGCAGCAAAGTCCTTAAATAATGCAGCAGAGTCCTTAAATAATGCAGCAAAGTCCTTAAATAATGCAACAAAGTCCTTAAATAATGCAGCAGAGTCCTTAAATAATGCAAGAAAGTCCTTAAATAATGCAGCAAATTCCTTAAATAATGCAGCAAAGTCCTTAAATAATGCAGCAGAGTCCTTAAATAATGCAGCACATTCCTTAAATAATACAGCAGAGTCCTTAAATAATCCAGCCAAGTCCTTAAATAATGCAGCAGAGTCCTTAAATAATGCAGAAAAGTCCTTAAATAATGCAGCAGAGTCCTTAAATACTGCTGCAGAGTCCTTAAATAATGCAGCAAAGTCCTTAAATACCACAGCAGAGTCCTTAAATAATGCAGCAAAGTCCTTAAATAATGCAGCAGAGTCCTTAAATACTTCAGCATAGTCCTTAAATAATGCAGCAAAGTCCTTGAATAATGCATCAGAGTCCTTAAATAATGCAACAAAGTCCTTAAATAATGCAGAAGAGTCCTTAAATAATGCAACAAAGTCCTTAAATAATGCAGCAGAGTCCTTAAATAATGCAGCAAAGTCCTTAAATAATGCAACAAAGTCCTTAAATAATGCAGCAGATTACTGAAATACTGCAGCAGGGTCCTTAAATAATGCAGCAGAGTCTTTAAATAATGCAACAAAGTCCTTAAATAATGCAGCAGAGTCCTTAAATAATGCAACAAAGTCCTTAAATAATGCAGCAGAGTCCTTAAATAATGCAGCAGAGTACTGAAATACCGCAGCAGGGTCCTTAAATAATGCAGCAAAGTCGTTAAATAATGAAGTAGAGTCCTTTAATAATGCAACAAAGTCCTTAAATGATGCAGCAGAGTCCTTAAATAATGCAACAAAGTCCTTAAATAATGCAGCAGAGTCCTTAAATAATGCAACAAAGTCCTTAAACAATGCAGCAGAGTCCTTAAATAATGCAGAAGAGTCCTTAAATAATGCAACCAAGACCTTAAATAATGCAGCAGAGTCCTTAAATAATGCAACAAAGTACTTAAATAATGCAGCAGAGTCCTTAAGTACCGTAGCAGAGTCCTTAAATACTGCAGCAAAGTCCTTAAATAAAGCAGCAGAGTCCTTAAATAATGCAGCAAAGTCATTAAATAATGCAGCAGAGTCCTTAAATAATGCAACAAATTCCTTAAATAATGCAGCAGAGTCCTTAAATAATGCAACAAAGTCCTTAAATAATGCAGCAGAGTCCTTAAATAATGCAGCAGAGTACTGAAATACCGCAGCAGGGTCCTTAAATAATGCAGCAAAGTCGTTAAATAATGAAGTAGAGTCCTTAAATAATGCAACAAAGTCCTTAAATGATGCAGCAGAGTCCTTAAATAATGCAACAAAGTCCTTAAATAATGCAGCAGAGTCCTTAAATAATGCAACAAAGTCCTTAAACAATGCAGCAGAGTCCTTAAATAATGCAGAAGAGTCCTTAAATAATGCAACCAAGACCTTAAATAATGTAGCAGAGTCCTTAAATAATTCAACAAAGTACTTAAATAATGCAGCAGAGTCCTTAAGTACCGTAGCAGAGTCCTTAAATACTGCAGCAAAGTCCTTAAATAAAGCAGCAGAGTCCTTAAATAATGCAGCAAAGTCATTAAATAATGCAGCAGAGTCCTTAAATAATGCAACAAATTCCTTAAATAATGCAGCAGAGTCCTTAAATAATGCAATAAAGTCCATAAATAATGCAGCAAAGTCCTTAAATAATTCAGCAGAGTGCTGAAATACCGCAGCAGGGTCCTTAAATAATGCAGCAGAGTCCTTAAATAATGCAACAAAGTCCTTAAATAATGCAGCAGGGTCCTTAAATAATGCAACAAAGTCCTTAAATAATGCAGCAGAGTCCTTAAAAAATTCAGCAAAGTCTGTAAATAATGCAGCAGAGTCCTTAAATAATCCAGCCAAGTCCTTAAATAATGCAACAACGTCCTTAAATAATGCAGCAGATTACTGAAATACTGCAGCAGGGTCCTTAAATAATGCAGCAGAGTCCTTAAATAATGCAACAAAGTCCTTAAATAATGCAGCAGAGTCCTTAAATAATGCAACAAAGTCCTTAAATAATGCAGCAGAGTCCTTAAATAATGCAGTAAAGTCCTTAAATAATGCAGCACAGTCCTTAAATAATACAGCCAAGTCCTTAAATAATGCAGCAAAGTCTTTAAATAATGCAATAAAGTCCATAAATAATGCAGCAAAGTCCTTAAATAATGCAGCAGAGTACTGAAATACCGCAGCAGGATCCTTAAATAATGCAGCAGAGTCCTTAAATAATGCAACAAAGTCCTTAAATAATGCAGAACAGTCCTTAAATAATGCAATAAAGTCCTTAAATAATGCAGCAAAGTCCTTGAATAATGCATCAGAGTCCTTAAATAATGCAACAAAGTCCTTAAATAATGCAGAAGAGTCCTTAAATAATGCAACAAAGTCCTTAAATAATGCAGCAGAATCCTTAAATAATGCAACAAAGTACTTAAATAATGCAGCAGAGTCCTTAAATAATGCAGCAGAGTCCTTAAATAATGCAGCAGAGTAATGAAATACTGCAGCAGGGTCCTTAAATAATGCAGCAAAGTCCTTAAATAATGCAGCAGAGTCCTTAAATAATCCAGCCAAGTCCTTAAATAATGCAGCAAATTCCTTAAATAATGCAGCAGAGTACTGAAATACCGCAGCAGGATCCTTAAATAATGCAGCAGAGTCCTTAAATAATGCAACAAAGTCCTTAAATAATGCAGAACAGTCCTTAAATAATGCAATAAAGTCCTTAAATAATGCAGCAAAGTCCTTAAATAATGCAGCAGAGTCCTTAAATAATGCAGCAAATTCCTTAAATAATGCAGCAAAGTCCTTAAATAATGCAGCAGAGTCCTTAAATAATGCAGCACATTCCTTAAATAATACAGCAGAGTCCTTAAATAATCCAGCCAAGTCCTTAAATAATGCAGCAGAGTCCTTAAATAATGCAGAAAAGTCCTTAAATAATGCAGCAGAGTCCTTAAATACTTCAGCATAGTCCTTAAATAATGCAGCAAAGTCCTTGACTAATGCAGCAGAGTCCTTAAATAATGCAGCAAATTCCTTAAATAATGCAGCAAAGTCCTTCAATAATGCAGCAAAGTCTTTAAATAATGCAATAAAGTCCATAAATGATGCAGCAAATTCCTTAAATAATGCAGCAGAGTACTGAAATACCGCAGCAGAATCCTTAAATAATGCAACAGAGTCCTTAAATAATGCAACAAAGTCCTTAAATAATGCAGATCAGTCCTTAAATAATGCAATAAAGTCCTTAAATAATGCAGCAAAGTCCTTAAATAATGCAGCAGAGTCCTTAAATAATGCAGCAAAGTCCTTAAATAATGCAACAAAGTCCTTAAATAATGCAGCAGAGTCCTTAAATAATGCAACAAAGTCCTTAAATAATGCAGCAGAGTCCTTAAATAATGCAACAAAATCCTTAAATAATGCAGAAGAGTCCTTAAATAATCCAGCCAAGTCCTTAAATCATGCAGCAGGGTCCTTAAATAATCCAGCCAAGTCCTTAAATAATGCAGCAGAGTCCTTAAATAATGCAGCAAAGTCCTTAAATAATGCAGCAGAGTCCTTAAATACTTCAGCATAGTCCTTAAATAATGCAGCAAAGTCCTTGAATAATGCATCAGAGTCCTTAAATAATGCAACAAAGTCCTTAAATAATGCAGAAGAGTCCTTAAATAATGCAACAAAGTCCTTAAATAATGCAGCAGAATCCTTAAATAATGCAACAAAGTACTTAAATAATGCAGCAGAGTCCTTAAATAATGCAGCAGAGTCCTTAAATAATGCAGCAGAGTAATGAAATACTGCAGCAGGGTCCTTAAATAATGCAGCAAAGTCCTTAAATAATGCAGCAGAGTCCTTAAATAATCCAGCCAAGTCCTTAAATAATGCAGCAAATTCCTTAAATAATGCAGCAGAGTACTGAAATACCGCAGCAGGATCCTTAAATAATGCAGCAGAGTCCTTAAATAATGCAACAAAGTCCTTAAATAATGCAGAACAGTCCTTAAATAATGCAATAAAGTCCTTAAATAATGCAGCAAAGTCCTTAAATAATGCAGCAGAGTCCTTAAATAATGCAGCAAATTCCTTAAATAATGCAGCAAAGTCCTTAAATAATGCAGCAGAGTCCTTAAATAATGCAGCACATTCCTTAAATAATACAGCAGAGTCCTTAAATAATGCAGAACAGTCCTTAAATAATGCAATAAAGTCCTTAAATAATGCAGCAAAGTCCTTAAATAATGCAGCAGAGTCCTTAAATACTTCAGCATAGTCCTTAAATAATGCAGCAAAGTCCTTGACTAATGCAGCAGAGTCCTTAAATAATGCAACAAAGTCCTTAAATAATGCAGAAGAGTCCTTAAATAATGCAGCAAATTCCTTAAATAATGCAGCAAAGTCCTTCAATAATGCAGCAAAGTCTTTAAATAATGCAATAAAGTCCATAAATGATGCAGCAAATTCCTTAAATAATGCAGCAGAGTACTGAAATACCGCAGCAGAATCCTTAAATAATGCAACAGAGTCCTTAAATAATGCAACAAAGTCCTTAAATAATGCAGAACAGTCCTTAAATAATGCAATAAAGTCCTTAAATAATGCAGCAAAGTCCTTAAATAATGCAGCAGAGTCCTTAAATAATGCAGCAAAGTCCTTAAATAATGCAACAAAGTCCTTAAATAATGCAGCAGAGTCCTTAAATAATGCAAGAAAGTCCTTAAATAATGCAGCAAATTCCTTAAATAATGCAGCAAAGTCCTTAAATAATGCAGCAGAGTCCTTAAATAATGCAGCACATTCCTTAAATAATACAGCAGAGTCCTTAAATAATCCAGCCAAGTCCTTAAATAATGCAGCAGAGTCCTTAAATAATGCAGAAAAGTCCTTAAATAATGCAGCAGAGTCCTTAAATACTGCTGCAGAGTCCTTAAATAATGCAGCAAAGTCCTTAAATACCACAGCAGAGTCCTTAAATAATGCAGCAAAGTCCTTAAATAATGCAGCAGAGTCCTTAAATACTTCAGCATAGTCCTTAAATAATGCAGCAAAGTCCTTGAATAATGCATCAGAGTCCTTAAATAATGCAACAAAGTCCTTAAATAATGCAGAAGAGTCCTTAAATAATGCAACAAAGTCCTTAAATAATGCAGCAGAGTCCTTAAATAATGCAGCAAAGTCCTTAAATAATGCAACAAAGTCCTTAAATAATGCAGCAGATTACTGAAATACTGCAGCAGGGTCCTTAAATAATGCAGCAGAGTCTTTAAATAATGCAACAAAGTCCTTAAATAATGCAGCAGAGTCCTTAAATAATGCAACAAAGTCCTTAAATAATGCAGCAGAGTCCTTAAATAATGCAGCAGAGTACTGAAATACCGCAGCAGGGTCCTTAAATAATGCAGCAAAGTCGTTAAATAATGAAGTAGAGTCCTTTAATAATGCAACAAAGTCCTTAAATGATGCAGCAGAGTCCTTAAATAATGCAACAAAGTCCTTAAATAATGCAGCAGAGTCCTTAAATAATGCAACAAAGTCCTTAAACAATGCAGCAGAGTCCTTAAATAATGCAGAAGAGTCCTTAAATAATGCAACCAAGACCTTAAATAATGCAGCAGAGTCCTTAAATAATGCAACAAAGTACTTAAATAATGCAGCAGAGTCCTTAAGTACCGTAGCAGAGTCCTTAAATACTGCAGCAAAGTCCTTAAATAAAGCAGCAGAGTCCTTAAATAATGCAGCAAAGTCATTAAATAATGCAGCAGAGTCCTTAAATAATGCAACAAATTCCTTAAATAATGCAGCAGAGTCCTTAAATAATGCAACAAAGTCCTTAAATAATGCAGCAGAGTCCTTAAATAATGCAGCAGAGTACTGAAATACCGCAGCAGGGTCCTTAAATAATGCAGCAAAGTCGTTAAATAATGAAGTAGAGTCCTTAAATAATGCAACAAAGTCCTTAAATGATGCAGCAGAGTCCTTAAATAATGCAACAAAGTCCTTAAATAATGCAGCAGAGTCCTTAAATAATGCAACAAAGTCCTTAAACAATGCAGCAGAGTCCTTAAATAATGCAGAAGAGTCCTTAAATAATGCAACCAAGACCTTAAATAATGTAGCAGAGTCCTTAAATAATTCAACAAAGTACTTAAATAATGCAGCAGAGTCCTTAAGTACCGTAGCAGAGTCCTTAAATACTGCAGCAAAGTCCTTAAATAAAGCAGCAGAGTCCTTAAATAATGCAGCAAAGTCATTAAATAATGCAGCAGAGTCCTTAAATAATGCAACAAATTCCTTAAATAATGCAGCAGAGTCCTTAAATAATGCAATAAAGTCCATAAATAATGCAGCAAAGTCCTTAAATAATTCAGCAGAGTGCTGAAATACCGCAGCAGGGTCCTTAAATAATGCAGCAGAGTCCTTAAATAATGCAACAAAGTCCTTAAATAATGCAGCAGGGTCCTTAAATAATGCAACAAAGTCCTTAAATAATGCAGCAGAGTCCTTAAATAATGCAACAAAGTCCTTAAATAATGCAGCAGAGTCCTTAAATAATGCAGTAAAGTCCTTAAATAATGCAGCACAGTCCTTAAATAATACAGCCAAGTCCTTAAATAATGCAGCAAAGTCTTTAAATAATGCAATAAAGTCCATAAATAATGCAGCAAAGTCCTTAAATAATGCAGCAGAGTACTGAAATACCGCAGCAGGATCCTTAAATAATGCAGCAGAGTCCTTAAATAATGCAACAAAGTCCTTAAATAATGCAGAACAGTCCTTAAATAATGCAATAAAGTCCTTAAATAATGCAGCAAAGTCCTTAAATATTGCAGCAGAGTCCTTAAATAATGCAACAAAGTCCTTAAATAATGCAACAAAGTCCTTAAATAATGCAGCAGAGTACTGAAATACCGCAGCAGGATCCTTAAATAATGCAGCAGAGTCCTTAAATAATGCAACAAAGTCCTTAAATAATGCAGCACATTCCTTAAATAATGCAGCAGAGTCCTTAAATAATGCAACAAAGTCCTTAAATAATGCAGCAGAGTCCTTAAATAATGCAAGAAAGTCCTTAAATAATGCAGCAAATTCCTTAAATAATGCAGCAAAGTCCTTAAATAATGCAGCAGAGTCCTTAAATACTTCAGCATAGTCCTTAAATAATGCAGCAAAGTCCTTGAATAATGCATCAGAGTCCTTAAATAATGCAACAAAGTCCTTAAATAATGCAGAAGAGTCCTTAAATAATGCAACAAAGTCCTTAAATAATGCAGCAGAATCCTTAAATAATGCAACAAAGTACTTAAATAATGCAGCAGAGTCCTTAAATAATGCAGCAGAGTCCTTAAATAATGCAGCAGAGTAATGAAATACTGCAGCAGGGTCCTTAAATAATGCAGCAAAGTCCTTAAATAATGCAGCAGAGTCCTTAAATAATCCAGCCAAGTCCTTAAATAATGCAGCAAATTCCTTAAATAATGCAGCAGAGTACTGAAATACCGCAGCAGGATCCTTAAATAATGCAGCAGAGTCCTTAAATAATGCAACAAAGTCCTTAAATAATGCAGAACAGTCCTTAAATAATGCAATAAAGTCCTTAAATAATGCAGCAAAGTCCTTAAATAATGCAGCAGAGTCCTTAAATAATGCAGCAAATTCCTTAAATAATGCAGCAAAGTCCTTAAATAATGCAGCAGAGTCCTTAAATAATGCAGCACATTCCTTAAATAATACAGCAGAGTCCTTAAATAATCCAGCCAAGTCCTTAAATAATGCAGCAGAGTCCTTAAATAATGCAAGAAAGTCCTTAAATAATGCAGCACATTCCTTAAATAATGCAGCAGAGTCCTTAAATAATGCAACAAAGTCCTTAAATAATGCAGCAGAGTCCTTAAATAATGCAAGAAAGTCCTTAAATAATGCAGCAAATTCCTTAAATAATGCAGCAAAGTCCTTAAATAATGCAGCAGAGTCCTTAAATACTTCAGCATAGTCCTTAAATAATGCAGCAAAGTCCTTGAATAATGCATCAGAGTCCTTAAATAATGCAACAAAGTCCTTAAATAATGCAGAAGAGTCCTTAAATAATGCAACAAAGTCCTTAAATAATGCAGCAGAATCCTTAAATAATGCAACAAAGTACTTAAATAATGCAGCAGAGTCCTTAAATAATGCAGCAGAGTCCTTAAATAATGCAGCAGAGTAATGAAATACTGCAGCAGGGTCCTTAAATAATGCAGCAAAGTCCTTAAATAATGCAGCAGAGTCCTTAAATAATCCAGCCAAGTCCTTAAATAATGCAGCAAATTCCTTAAATAATGCAGCAGAGTACTGAAATACCGCAGCAGGATCCTTAAATAATGCAGCAGAGTCCTTAAATAATGCAACAAAGTCCTTAAATAATGCAGAACAGTCCTTAAATAATGCAATAAAGTCCTTAAATAATGCAGCAAAGTCCTTAAATAATGCAGCAGAGTCCTTAAATAATGCAGCAAATTCCTTAAATAATGCAGCAAAGTCCTTAAATAATGCAGCAGAGTCCTTAAATAATGCAGCACATTCCTTAAATAATACAGCAGAGTCCTTAAATAATCCAGCCAAGTCCTTAAATAATGCAGCAGAGTCCTTAAATAATGCAGAAAAGTCCTTAAATAATGCAGCAGAGTCCTTAAATACTTCAGCATAGTCCTTAAATAATGCAGCAAAGTCCTTGACTAATGCAGCAGAGTCCTTAAATAATGCAGCAAATTCCTTAAATAATGCAGCAAAGTCCTTCAATAATGCAGCAAAGTCTTTAAATAATGCAATAAAGTCCATAAATGATGCAGCAAATTCCTTAAATAATGCAGCAGAGTACTGAAATACCGCAGCAGAATCCTTAAATAATGCAACAGAGTCCTTAAATAATGCAACAAAGTCCTTAAATAATGCAGATCAGTCCTTAAATAATGCAATAAAGTCCTTAAATAATGCAGCAAAGTCCTTAAATAATGCAGCAGAGTCCTTAAATAATGCAGCAAAGTCCTTAAATAATGCAACAAAGTCCTTAAATAATGCAGCAGAGTCCTTAAATAATGCAACAAAGTCCTTAAATAATGCAGCAGAGTCCTTAAATAATGCAGCACATTCCTTAAATAATACAGCAGAGTCCTTAAATAATCCAGCCAAGTCCTTAAATAATGCAGCAGAGTCCTTAAATAATGCAGAAAAGTCCTTAAATAATGCAGCAGAGTCCTTAAATACTGCTGCAGAGTCCTTAAATAATGCAGCAAAGTCCTTAAATACCACAGCAGAGTCCTTAAATAATGCAGCAAAGTATTTAAATAATGCAGCACAGTCCCTAAATAATCCAGCCAAGTCCTTAAATAATGCAGCAGAGTCCTTAAATAATGCAGAAAAGTCCTTAAATAATGCAGCAGAGTCCTTAAATACTTCTGCATAGTCCTTAAATAATGCAGCAAAGTCCTTGAATAATGCAGCAGAGTCCTTAAATAATGCAACAAAGTCCTTAAATAATGCAGAAGAGTCCTTAAATAATGCAACAAAGTTCTTAAATAATGCAGCAGAGTCCTAAAATACCACAGCAGAGTCCTTAAATAATGCAGCAAAGTCTTTAAATAATGCAACAAAGTCCTTAAATAATGCAGCAGAGACCTTAAATAATGCAGAAGAGTCCTTAAATAATCCAGCCAAGTCCTTAAATAATCCAGCCAAGTCCTTAAATAATGCAGCAGAGTCCTTAAATAATGCAACAAAATCCTTAAATAATGCAGAAGAGTCCTTAAATAATCCAGCCAAGTCCTTAAATCATGCAGCAGGGTCCTTAAATAATCCAGCCAAGTCCTTAAATAATGCAGCAGAGTCCTTAAATAATGCAGCAAAGTCCTTAAATAATGCAGCAGAGTCCTTAAATACTTCAGCATAGTCCTTAAATAATGCAGCAAAGTCCTTGAATAATGCATCAGAGTCCTTAAATAATGCAACAAAGTCCTTAAATAATGCAGAAGAGTCCTTAAATAATGCAACAAAGTCCTTAAATAATGCAGCAGAATCCTTAAATAATGCAACAAAGTACTTAAATAATGCAGCAGAGTCCTTAAATAATGCAGCAGAGTCCTTAAATAATGCAGCAGAGTAATGAAATACTGCAGCAGGGTCCTTAAATAATGCAGCAAAGTCCTTAAATAATGCAGCAGAGTCCTTAAATAATCCAGCCAAGTCCTTAAATAATGCAGCAAATTCCTTAAATAATGCAGCAGAGTACTGAAATACCGCAGCAGGATCCTTAAACAATGCAGCAGAGTCCTTAAATAATGCAGAAGAGTCCTTAAATAATGCAACCAAGACCTTAAATAATGCAGCAGAGTCCTTAAATAATGCAACAAAGTACTTAAATAATGCAGCAGAGTCCTTAAGTACCGTAGCAGAGTCCTTAAATACTGCAGCAAAGTCCTTAAATAAAGCAGCAGAGTCCTTAAATAATGCAGCAAAGTCATTAAATAATGCAGCAGAGTCCTTAAATAATGCAACAAATTCCTTAAATAATGCAGCAGAGTCCTTAAATAATGCAACAAAGTCCTTAAATAATGCAGCAGAGTCCTTAAATAATGCAGCAGAGTACTGAAATACCGCAGCAGGGTCCTTAAATAATGCAGCAAAGTCGTTAAATAATGAAGTAGAGTCGTTAAATAATGCAACAAAGTCCTTAAATGATGCAGCAGAGTCCTTAAATAATGCAACAAAGTCCTTAAATAATGCAGCAGAGTCCTTAAATAATGCAACAAAGTCCTTAAACAATGCAGCAGAGTCCTTAAATAATGCAGAAGAGTCCTTAAATAATGCAACCAAGACCTTAAATAATGCAGCAGAGTCCTTAAATAATTCAACAAAGTACTTAAATAATGCAGCAGAGTCCTTAAGTACCGTAGCAGAGTCCTTAAATACTGCAGCAAAGTCCTTAAATAAAGCAGCAGAGTCCTTAAATAATGCAGCAAAGTCATTAAATAATGCAGCAGAGTCCTTAAATAATGCAACAAATTCCTTAAATAATGCAGCAGAGTCCTTAAATAATGCAATAAAGTCCATAAATAATGCAGCAAAGTCCTTAAATAATTCAGCAGAGTGCTGAAATACCGCAGCAGGGTCCTTAAATAATGCAGCAGAGTCCTTAAATAATGCAACAAAGTCCTTAAATAATGCAGCAGGGTCCTTAAATAATGCAACAAAGTCCTTAAATAATGCAGCAGAGTCCTTAAAAAATTCAGCAAAGTCTGTAAATAATGCAGCAGAGTCCTTAAATAATCCAGCCAAGTCCTTAAATAATGCAACAACGTCCTTAAATAATGCAGCAGATTACTGAAATACTGCAGCAGGGTCCTTAAATAATGCAGCAGAGTCCTTAAATAATGCAACAAAGTCCTTAAATAATGCAGCAGAGTCCTTAAATAATGCAACAAAGTCCTTAAATAATGCAGCAGAGTCCTTAAATAATGCAGTAAAGTCCTTAAATAATGCAGCACAGTCCTTAAATAATACAGCCAAGTCCTTAAATAATGCAGCAAAGTCTTTAAATAATGCAATAAAGTCCATAAATAATGCAGCAAAGTCCTTAAATAATGCAGCAGAGTACTGAAATACCGCAGCAGGATCCTTAAATAATGCAGCAGAGTCCTTAAATAATGCAACAAAGTCCTTAAATAATGCAGAACAGTCCTTAAATAATGCAATAAAGTCCTTAAATAATGCAGCAAAGTCCTTAAATATTGCAGCAGAGTCCTTAAATAATGCAACAAAGTCCTTAAATAATGCAACAAAGTCCTTAAATAATGCAGCAGAGTACTGAAATACCGCAGCAGGATCCTTAAATAATGCAGCAGAGTCCTTAAATAATGCAACAAAGTCCTTAGATAATGCAGAACAGTACTTAAATAATGCAATAAAGTCCTTAAATAATGCAGCAAAGTCCTTAAATAATGCAGCAGAGTCCTTAAATAATGCAACAAAGTCCTTAAATAATGCAGCAGAGTCCTTAAATAATGCAAGAAAGTCCTTAAATAATGCAGCACATTCCTTAAATAATGCAGCAGAGTCCTTAAATAATGCAACAAAGTCCTTAAATAATGCAGCAGAGTCCTTAAATAATGCAAGAAAGTCCTTAAATAATGCAGCAAATTCCTTAAATAATGCAGCAAAGTCTTTAAATAATGCAATAAAGTCCTTAAATAATGCAGCAGATTACTGAAATACTGCAGCAGGGTCCTTAAATAATGCAGCAGAGTTCTTAAATAATGCAACAAAGTCCTTAAATAATGCAGCAGAGTCCTTAAATAATGCAACAAAGTCCTTAAATAATGCAGCAGAGTCCTTAAATAATGCAGCAAAGTCCTTAAATAATGCAGCACAGTCCTTAAATAATCCAGCCAAGTCCTTCAATAATGCAGCAAAGTCTTTAAATAATGCAATAAAGTCCATAAATGATGCAGCAAATTCCTTAAATAATGCAGCAGAGTACTGAAATACCGCAGCAGAATCCTTAAATAATGCAACAGAGTCCTTAAATAATGCAACAAAGTCCTTAAATAATGCAGAACAGTCCTTAAATAATGCAATAAAGTCCTTAAATAATGCAGCAAAGTCCTTAAATAATGCAGCACAGTCCTTAAATAATACAGCCAAGTCCTTAAATAATGCAGCAAAGTCTTTAAATAATGCAATAAAGTCCATAAATAATGCAGCAAAGTCCTTAAATAATGCAGCAGAGTACTGAAATACCGCAGCAGGATCCTTAAATAATGCAGCAGAGTCCTTAAATAATGCAACAAAGTCCTTAAATAATGCAGAACAGTCCTTAAATAATGCAATAAAGTCCTTAAATAATGCAGCAAAGTCCTTGAATAATGCATCAGAGTCCTTAAATAATGCAACAAAGTCCTTAAATAATGCAGAAGAGTCCTTAAATAATGCAACAAAGTCCTTAAATAATGCAGCAGAATCCTTAAATAATGCAACAAAGTACTTAAATAATGCAGCAGAGTCCTTAAATAATGCAGCAGAGTCCTTAAATAATGCAGCAGAGTAATGAAATACTGCAGCAGGGTCCTTAAATAATGCAGCAAAGTCCTTAAATAATGCAGCAGAGTCCTTAAATAATCCAGCCAAGTCCTTAAATAATGCAGCAAATTCCTTAAATAATGCAGCAGAGTACTGAAATACCGCAGCAGGATCCTTAAATAATGCAGCAGAGTCCTTAAATAATGCAACAAAGTCCTTAAATAATGCAGAACAGTCCTTAAATAATGCAATAAAGTCCTTAAATAATGCAGCAAAGTCCTTAAATAATGCAGCAGAGTCCTTAAATAATGCAGCAAATTCCTTAAATAATGCAGCAAAGTCCTTAAATAATGCAGCAGAGTCCTTAAATAATGCAGCACATTCCTTAAATAATACAGCAGAGTCCTTAAATAATCCAGCCAAGTCCTTAAATAATGCAGCAGAGTCCTTAAATAATGCAGAAAAGTCCTTAAATAATGCAGCAGAGTCCTTAAATACTTCAGCATAGTCCTTAAATAATGCAGCAAAGTCCTTGACTAATGCAGCAGAGTCCTTAAATAATGCAGCAAATTCCTTAAATAATGCAGCAAAGTCCTTCAATAATGCAGCAAAGTCTTTAAATAATGCAATAAAGTCCATAAATGATGCAGCAAATTCCTTAAATAATGCAGCAGAGTACTGAAATACCGCAGCAGAATCCTTAAATAATGCAACAGAGTCCTTAAATAATGCAACAAAGTCCTTAAATAATGCAGATCAGTCCTTAAATAATGCAATAAAGTCCTTAAATAATGCAGCAAAGTCCTTAAATAATGCAGCAGAGTCCTTAAATAATGCAGCAAAGTCCTTAAATAATGCAACAAAGTCCTTAAATAATGCAGCAGAGTCCTTAAATAATGCAACAAAGTCCTTAAATAATGCAGCAGAGTCCTTAAATAATGCAACAAAATCCTTAAATAATGCAGAAGAGTCCTTAAATAATCCAGCCAAGTCCTTAAATCATGCAGCAGGGTCCTTAAATAATCCAGCCAAGTCCTTAAATAATGCAGCAGAGTCCTTAAATAATGCAGCAAAGTCCTTAAATAATGCAGCAGAGTCCTTAAATACTTCAGCATAGTCCTTAAATAATGCAGCAAAGTCCTTGAATAATGCATCAGAGTCCTTAAATAATGCAACAAAGTCCTTAAATAATGCAGAAGAGTCCTTAAATAATGCAACAAAGTCCTTAAATAATGCAGCAGAATCCTTAAATAATGCAACAAAGTACTTAAATAATGCAGCAGAGTCCTTAAATAATGCAGCAGAGTCCTTAAATAATGCAGCAGAGTAATGAAATACTGCAGCAGGGTCCTTAAATAATGCAGCAAAGTCCTTAAATAATGCAGCAGAGTCCTTAAATAATCCAGCCAAGTCCTTAAATAATGCAGCAAATTCCTTAAATAATGCAGCAGAGTACTGAAATACCGCAGCAGGATCCTTAAATAATGCAGCAGAGTCCTTAAATAATGCAACAAAGTCCTTAAATAATGCAGAACAGTCCTTAAATAATGCAATAAAGTCCTTAAATAATGCAGCAAAGTCCTTAAATAATGCAGCAGAGTCCTTAAATAATGCAGCAAATTCCTTAAATAATGCAGCAAAGTCCTTAAATAATGCAGCAGAGTCCTTAAATAATGCAGCACATTCCTTAAATAATACAGCAGAGTCCTTAAATAATGCAGAACAGTCCTTAAATAATGCAATAAAGTCCTTAAATAATGCAGCAAAGTCCTTAAATAATGCAGCAGAGTCCTTAAATACTTCAGCATAGTCCTTAAATAATGCAGCAAAGTCCTTGACTAATGCAGCAGAGTCCTTAAATAATGCAACAAAGTCCTTAAATAATGCAGAAGAGTCCTTAAATAATGCAGCAAATTCCTTAAATAATGCAGCAAAGTCCTTCAATAATGCAGCAAAGTCTTTAAATAATGCAATAAAGTCCATAAATGATGCAGCAAATTCCTTAAATAATGCAGCAGAGTACTGAAATACCGCAGCAGAATCCTTAAATAATGCAACAGAGTCCTTAAATAATGCAACAAAGTCCTTAAATAATGCAGAACAGTCCTTAAATAATGCAATAAAGTCCTTAAATAATGCAGCAAAGTCCTTAAATAATGCAGCAGAGTCCTTAAATAATGCAGCAAAGTCCTTAAATAATGCAACAAAGTCCTTAAATAATGCAGCAGAGTCCTTAAATAATGCAAGAAAGTCCTTAAATAATGCAGCAAATTCCTTAAATAATGCAGCAAAGTCCTTAAATAATGCAGCAGAGTCCTTAAATAATGCAGCACATTCCTTAAATAATACAGCAGAGTCCTTAAATAATCCAGCCAAGTCCTTAAATAATGCAGCAGAGTCCTTAAATAATGCAGAAAAGTCCTTAAATAATGCAGCAGAGTCCTTAAATACTGCTGCAGAGTCCTTAAATAATGCAGCAAAGTCCTTAAATACCACAGCAGAGTCCTTAAATAATGCAGCAAAGTCCTTAAATAATGCAGCAGAGTCCTTAAATACTTCAGCATAGTCCTTAAATAATGCAGCAAAGTCCTTGAATAATGCATCAGAGTCCTTAAATAATGCAACAAAGTCCTTAAATAATGCAGAAGAGTCCTTAAATAATGCAACAAAGTCCTTAAATAATGCAGCAGAGTCCTTAAATAATGCAGCAAAGTCCTTAAATAATGCAACAAAGTCCTTAAATAATGCAGCAGATTACTGAAATACTGCAGCAGGGTCCTTAAATAATGCAGCAGAGTCTTTAAATAATGCAACAAAGTCCTTAAATAATGCAGCAGAGTCCTTAAATAATGCAACAAAGTCCTTAAATAATGCAGCAGAGTCCTTAAATAATGCAGCAGAGTACTGAAATACCGCAGCAGGGTCCTTAAATAATGCAGCAAAGTCGTTAAATAATGAAGTAGAGTCCTTTAATAATGCAACAAAGTCCTTAAATGATGCAGCAGAGTCCTTAAATAATGCAACAAAGTCCTTAAATAATGCAGCAGAGTCCTTAAATAATGCAACAAAGTCCTTAAACAATGCAGCAGAGTCCTTAAATAATGCAGAAGAGTCCTTAAATAATGCAACCAAGACCTTAAATAATGCAGCAGAGTCCTTAAATAATGCAACAAAGTACTTAAATAATGCAGCAGAGTCCTTAAGTACCGTAGCAGAGTCCTTAAATACTGCAGCAAAGTCCTTAAATAAAGCAGCAGAGTCCTTAAATAATGCAGCAAAGTCATTAAATAATGCAGCAGAGTCCTTAAATAATGCAACAAATTCCTTAAATAATGCAGCAGAGTCCTTAAATAATGCAACAAAGTCCTTAAATAATGCAGCAGAGTCCTTAAATAATGCAGCAGAGTACTGAAATACCGCAGCAGGGTCCTTAAATAATGCAGCAAAGTCGTTAAATAATGAAGTAGAGTCCTTAAATAATGCAACAAAGTCCTTAAATGATGCAGCAGAGTCCTTAAATAATGCAACAAAGTCCTTAAATAATGCAGCAGAGTCCTTAAATAATGCAACAAAGTCCTTAAACAATGCAGCAGAGTCCTTAAATAATGCAGAAGAGTCCTTAAATAATGCAACCAAGACCTTAAATAATGTAGCAGAGTCCTTAAATAATTCAACAAAGTACTTAAATAATGCAGCAGAGTCCTTAAGTACCGTAGCAGAGTCCTTAAATACTGCAGCAAAGTCCTTAAATAAAGCAGCAGAGTCCTTAAATAATGCAGCAAAGTCATTAAATAATGCAGCAGAGTCCTTAAATAATGCAACAAATTCCTTAAATAATGCAGCAGAGTCCTTAAATAATGCAATAAAGTCCATAAATAATGCAGCAAAGTCCTTAAATAATTCAGCAGAGTGCTGAAATACCGCAGCAGGGTCCTTAAATAATGCAGCAGAGTCCTTAAATAATGCAACAAAGTCCTTAAATAATGCAGCAGGGTCCTTAAATAATGCAACAAAGTCCTTAAATAATGCAGCAGAGTCCTTAAATAATGCAACAAAGTCCTTAAATAATGCAGCAGAGTCCTTAAATAATGCAGTAAAGTCCTTAAATAATGCAGCACAGTCCTTAAATAATACAGCCAAGTCCTTAAATAATGCAGCAAAGTCTTTAAATAATGCAATAAAGTCCATAAATAATGCAGCAAAGTCCTTAAATAATGCAGCAGAGTACTGAAATACCGCAGCAGGATCCTTAAATAATGCAGCAGAGTCCTTAAATAATGCAACAAAGTCCTTAAATAATGCAGAACAGTCCTTAAATAATGCAATAAAGTCCTTAAATAATGCAGCAAAGTCCTTAAATATTGCAGCAGAGTCCTTAAATAATGCAACAAAGTCCTTAAATAATGCAACAAAGTCCTTAAATAATGCAGCAGAGTACTGAAATACCGCAGCAGGATCCTTAAATAATGCAGCAGAGTCCTTAAATAATGCAACAAAGTCCTTAAATAATGCAGCACATTCCTTAAATAATGCAGCAGAGTCCTTAAATAATGCAACAAAGTCCTTAAATAATGCAGCAGAGTCCTTAAATAATGCAAGAAAGTCCTTAAATAATGCAGCAAATTCCTTAAATAATGCAGCAAAGTCCTTAAATAATGCAGCAGAGTCCTTAAATACTTCAGCATAGTCCTTAAATAATGCAGCAAAGTCCTTGAATAATGCATCAGAGTCCTTAAATAATGCAACAAAGTCCTTAAATAATGCAGAAGAGTCCTTAAATAATGCAACAAAGTCCTTAAATAATGCAGCAGAATCCTTAAATAATGCAACAAAGTACTTAAATAATGCAGCAGAGTCCTTAAATAATGCAGCAGAGTCCTTAAATAATGCAGCAGAGTAATGAAATACTGCAGCAGGGTCCTTAAATAATGCAGCAAAGTCCTTAAATAATGCAGCAGAGTCCTTAAATAATCCAGCCAAGTCCTTAAATAATGCAGCAAATTCCTTAAATAATGCAGCAGAGTACTGAAATACCGCAGCAGGATCCTTAAATAATGCAGCAGAGTCCTTAAATAATGCAACAAAGTCCTTAAATAATGCAGAACAGTCCTTAAATAATGCAATAAAGTCCTTAAATAATGCAGCAAAGTCCTTAAATAATGCAGCAGAGTCCTTAAATAATGCAGCAAATTCCTTAAATAATGCAGCAAAGTCCTTAAATAATGCAGCAGAGTCCTTAAATAATGCAGCACATTCCTTAAATAATACAGCAGAGTCCTTAAATAATCCAGCCAAGTCCTTAAATAATGCAGCAGAGTCCTTAAATAATGCAAGAAAGTCCTTAAATAATGCAGCACATTCCTTAAATAATGCAGCAGAGTCCTTAAATAATGCAACAAAGTCCTTAAATAATGCAGCAGAGTCCTTAAATAATGCAAGAAAGTCCTTAAATAATGCAGCAAATTCCTTAAATAATGCAGCAAAGTCCTTAAATAATGCAGCAGAGTCCTTAAATACTTCAGCATAGTCCTTAAATAATGCAGCAAAGTCCTTGAATAATGCATCAGAGTCCTTAAATAATGCAACAAAGTCCTTAAATAATGCAGAAGAGTCCTTAAATAATGCAACAAAGTCCTTAAATAATGCAGCAGAATCCTTAAATAATGCAACAAAGTACTTAAATAATGCAGCAGAGTCCTTAAATAATGCAGCAGAGTCCTTAAATAATGCAGCAGAGTAATGAAATACTGCAGCAGGGTCCTTAAATAATGCAGCAAAGTCCTTAAATAATGCAGCAGAGTCCTTAAATAATCCAGCCAAGTCCTTAAATAATGCAGCAAATTCCTTAAATAATGCAGCAGAGTACTGAAATACCGCAGCAGAATCCTTAAATAATGCAACAGAGTCCTTAAATAATGCAACAAAGTCCTTAAATAATGCAGATCAGTCCTTAAATAATGCAATAAAGTCCTTAAATAATGCAGCAAAGTCCTTAAATAATGCAGCAGAGTCCTTAAATAATGCAGCAAAGTCCTTAAATAATGCAACAAAGTCCTTAAATAATGCAGCAGAGTCCTTAAATAATGCAACAAAGTCCTTAAATAATGCAGCAGAGTCCTTAAATAATGCAGCACATTCCTTAAATAATACAGCAGAGTCCTTAAATAATCCAGCCAAGTCCTTAAATAATGCAGCAGAGTCCTTAAATAATGCAGAAAAGTCCTTAAATAATGCAGCAGAGTCCTTAAATACTGCTGCAGAGTCCTTAAATAATGCAGCAAAGTCCTTAAATACCACAGCAGAGTCCTTAAATAATGCAGCAAAGTATTTAAATAATGCAGCACAGTCCCTAAATAATCCAGCCAAGTCCTTAAATAATGCAGCAGAGTCCTTAAATAATGCAGAAAAGTCCTTAAATAATGCAGCAGAGTCCTTAAATACTTCTGCATAGTCCTTAAATAATGCAGCAAAGTCCTTGAATAATGCAGCAGAGTCCTTAAATAATGCAACAAAGTCCTTAAATAATGCAGAAGAGTCCTTAAATAATGCAACAAAGTTCTTAAATAATGCAGCAGAGTCCTAAAATACCACAGCAGAGTCCTTAAATAATGCAGCAAAGTCTTTAAATAATGCAACAAAGTCCTTAAATAATGCAGCAGAGACCTTAAATAATGCAGAAGAGTCCTTAAATAATCCAGCCAAGTCCTTAAATAATCCAGCCAAGTCCTTAAATAATGCAGCAGAGTCCTTAAATAATGCAACAAAATCCTTAAATAATGCAGAAGAGTCCTTAAATAATCCAGCCAAGTCCTTAAATCATGCAGCAGGGTCCTTAAATAATCCAGCCAAGTCCTTAAATAATGCAGCAGAGTCCTTAAATAATGCAGCAAAGTCCTTAAATAATGCAGCAGAGTCCTTAAATACTTCAGCATAGTCCTTAAATAATGCAGCAAAGTCCTTGAATAATGCATCAGAGTCCTTAAATAATGCAACAAAGTCCTTAAATAATGCAGAAGAGTCCTTAAATAATGCAACAAAGTCCTTAAATAATGCAGCAGAATCCTTAAATAATGCAACAAAGTACTTAAATAATGCAGCAGAGTCCTTAAATAATGCAGCAGAGTCCTTAAATAATGCAGCAGAGTAATGAAATACTGCAGCAGGGTCCTTAAATAATGCAGCAAAGTCCTTAAATAATGCAGCAGAGTCCTTAAATAATCCAGCCAAGTCCTTAAATAATGCAGCAAATTCCTTAAATAATGCAGCAGAGTACTGAAATACCGCAGCAGGATCCTTAAACAATGCAGCAGAGTCCTTAAATAATGCAGAAGAGTCCTTAAATAATGCAACCAAGACCTTAAATAATGCAGCAGAGTCCTTAAATAATGCAACAAAGTACTTAAATAATGCAGCAGAGTCCTTAAGTACCGTAGCAGAGTCCTTAAATACTGCAGCAAAGTCCTTAAATAAAGCAGCAGAGTCCTTAAATAATGCAGCAAAGTCATTAAATAATGCAGCAGAGTCCTTAAATAATGCAACAAATTCCTTAAATAATGCAGCAGAGTCCTTAAATAATGCAACAAAGTCCTTAAATAATGCAGCAGAGTCCTTAAATAATGCAGCAGAGTACTGAAATACCGCAGCAGGGTCCTTAAATAATGCAGCAAAGTCGTTAAATAATGAAGTAGAGTCCTTAAATAATGCAACAAAGTCCTTAAATGATGCAGCAGAGTCCTTAAATAATGCAACAAAGTCCTTAAATAATGCAGCAGAGTCCTTAAATAATGCAACAAAGTCCTTAAACAATGCAGCAGAGTCCTTAAATAATGCAGAAGAGTCCTTAAATAATGCAACCAAGACCTTAAATAATGCAGCAGAGTCCTTAAATAATTCAACAAAGTACTTAAATAATGCAGCAGAGTCCTTAAGTACCGTAGCAGAGTCCTTAAATACTGCAGCAAAGTCCTTAAATAAAGCAGCAGAGTCCTTAAATAATGCAGCAAAGTCATTAAATAATGCAGCAGAGTCCTTAAATAATGCAACAAATTCCTTAAATAATGCAGCAGAGTCCTTAAATAATGCAATAAAGTCCATAAATAATGCAGCAAAGTCCTTAAATAATTCAGCAGAGTGCTGAAATACCGCAGCAGGGTCCTTAAATAATGCAGCAGAGTCCTTAAATAATGCAACAAAGTCCTTAAATAATGCAGCAGGGTCCTTAAATAATGCAACAAAGTCCTTAAATAATGCAGCAGAGTCCTTAAAAAATTCAGCAAAGTCTGTAAATAATGCAGCAGAGTCCTTAAATAATCCAGCCAAGTCCTTAAATAATGCAACAACGTCCTTAAATAATGCAGCAGATTACTGAAATACTGCAGCAGGGTCCTTAAATAATGCAGCAGAGTCCTTAAATAATGCAACAAAGTCCTTAAATAATGCAGCAGAGTCCTTAAATAATGCAACAAAGTCCTTAAATAATGCAGCAGAGTCCTTAAATAATGCAGTAAAGTCCTTAAATAATGCAGCACAGTCCTTAAATAATACAGCCAAGTCCTTAAATAATGCAGCAAAGTCTTTAAATAATGCAATAAAGTCCATAAATAATGCAGCAAAGTCCTTAAATAATGCAGCAGAGTACTGAAATACCGCAGCAGGATCCTTAAATAATGCAGCAGAGTCCTTAAATAATGCAACAAAGTCCTTAAATAATGCAGAACAGTCCTTAAATAATGCAATAAAGTCCTTAAATAATGCAGCAAAGTCCTTAAATATTGCAGCAGAGTCCTTAAATAATGCAACAAAGTCCTTAAATAATGCAACAAAGTCCTTAAATAATGCAGCAGAGTACTGAAATACCGCAGCAGGATCCTTAAATAATGCAGCAGAGTCCTTAAATAATGCAACAAAGTCCTTAGATAATGCAGAACAGTACTTAAATAATGCAATAAAGTCCTTAAATAATGCAGCAAAGTCCTTAAATAATGCAGCAGAGTCCTTAAATAATGCAACAAAGTCCTTAAATAATGCAGCAGAGTCCTTAAATAATGCAAGAAAGTCCTTAAATAATGCAGCACATTCCTTAAATAATGCAGCAGAGTCCTTAAATAATGCAACAAAGTCCTTAAATAATGCAGCAGAGTCCTTAAATAATGCAAGAAAGTCCTTAAATAATGCAGCAAATTCCTTAAATAATGCAGCAAAGTCTTTAAATAATGCAATAAAGTCCTTAAATAATGCAGCAGATTACTGAAATACTGCAGCAGGGTCCTTAAATAATGCAGCAGAGTTCTTAAATAATGCAACAAAGTCCTTAAATAATGCAGCAGAGTCCTTAAATAATGCAACAAAGTCCTTAAATAATGCAGCAGAGTCCTTAAATAATGCAGCAAAGTCCTTAAATAATGCAGCACAGTCCTTAAATAATCCAGCCAAGTCCTTCAATAATGCAGCAAAGTCTTTAAATAATGCAATAAAGTCCATAAATGATGCAGCAAATTCCTTAAATAATGCAGCAGAGTACTGAAATACCGCAGCAGAATCCTTAAATAATGCAACAGAGTCCTTAAATAATGCAACAAAGTCCTTAAATAATGCAGAACAGTCCTTAAATAATGCAATAAAGTCCTTAAATAATGCAGCAAAGTCCTTAAATAATGCAGCAGAGTCCTTAAATAATGCAGCAAAGTCCTTAAATAATGCAACAAAGTCCTTAAATAATGCAGCAGAGTCCTTAAATAATGCAACAAAGTCCTTAAATAATGCAGCAGAGTCCTTAAATAATGCAGCACATTCCTTAAATAATACAGCAGAGTCCTTAAATAATCCAGCCAAGTCCTTAAATAATGCAGCAGAGTCCTTAAATAATGCAGAAAAGTCCTTAAATAATGCAGCAGAGTCCTTAAATACTGCTGCAGAGTCCTTAAATAATGCAGCAAAGTCCTTAAATACCACAGCAGAGTCCTTAAATAATGCAGCAAAGTATTTAAATAATGCAGCACAGTCCCTAAATAATCCAGCCAAGTCCTTAAATAATGCAGCAGAGTCCTTAAATAATGCAGAAAAGTCCTTAAATAATGCAGCAGAGTCCTTAAATACTTCTGCATAGTCCTTAAATAATGCAGCAAAGTCCTTGAATAATGCAGCAGAGTCCTTAAATAATGCAACAAAGTCCTTAAATAATGCAGAAGAGTCCTTAAATAATGCAACAAAGTTCTTAAATAATGCAGCAGAGTCCTAAAATACCACAGCAGAGTCCTTAAATAATGCAGCAAAGTCTTTAAATAATGCAACAAAGTCCTTAAATAATGCAGCAGAGACCTTAAATAATGCAGAAGAGTCCTTAAATAATCCAGCCAAGTCCTTAAATAATCCAGCCAAGTCCTTAAATAATGCAGCAGAGTCCTTAAATAATGCAACAAAATCCTTAAATAATGCAGAAGAGTCCTTAAATAATCCAGCCAAGTCCTTAAATCATGCAGCAGGGTCCTTAAATAATCCAGCCAAGTCCTTAAATAATGCAGCAGAGTCCTTAAATAATGCAGCAAAGTCCTTAAATAATGCAGCAGAGTCCTTAAATACTTCAGCATAGTCCTTAAATAATGCAGCAAAGTCCTTGAATAATGCATCAGAGTCCTTAAATAATGCAACAAAGTCCTTAAATAATGCAGAAGAGTCCTTAAATAATGCAACAAAGTCCTTAAATAATGCAGCAGAATCCTTAAATAATGCAACAAAGTACTTAAATAATGCAGCAGAGTCCTTAAATAATGCAGCAGAGTCCTTAAATAATGCAGCAGAGTAATGAAATACTGCAGCAGGGTCCTTAAATAATGCAGCAAAGTCCTTAAATAATGCAGCAGAGTCCTTAAATAATCCAGCCAAGTCCTTAAATAATGCAGCAAATTCCTTAAATAATGCAGCAGAGTACTGAAATACCGCAGCAGGATCCTTAAATAATGCAGCAGAGTCCTTAAATAATGCAACAAAGTCCTTAAATAATGCAGAACAGTCCTTAAATAATGCAATAAAGTCCTTAAATAATGCAGCAAAGTCCTTAAATAATGCAGCAGAGTCCTTAAATAATGCAGCAAATTCCTTAAATAATGCAGCAAAGTCCTTAAATAATGCAGCAGAGTCCTTAAATAATGCAGCACATTCCTTAAATAATACAGCAGAGTCCTTAAATAATGCAGAACAGTCCTTAAATAATGCAATAAAGTCCTTAAATAATGCAGCAAAGTCCTTAAATAATGCAGCAGAGTCCTTAAATACTTCAGCATAGTCCTTAAATAATGCAGCAAAGTCCTTGACTAATGCAGCAGAGTCCTTAAATAATGCAACAAAGTCCTTAAATAATGCAGAAGAGTCCTTAAATAATGCAGCAAATTCCTTAAATAATGCAGCAAAGTCCTTCAATAATGCAGCAAAGTCTTTAAATAATGCAATAAAGTCCATAAATGATGCAGCAAATTCCTTAAATAATGCAGCAGAGTACTGAAATACCGCAGCAGAATCCTTAAATAATGCAACAGAGTCCTTAAATAATGCAACAAAGTCCTTAAATAATGCAGAACAGTCCTTAAATAATGCAATAAAGTCCTTAAATAATGCAGCAAAGTCCTTAAATAATGCAGCAGAGTCCTTAAATAATGCAGCAAAGTCCTTAAATAATGCAACAAAGTCCTTAAATAATGCAGCAGAGTCCTTAAATAATGCAAGAAAGTCCTTAAATAATGCAGCAAATTCCTTAAATAATGCAGCAAAGTCCTTAAATAATGCAGCAGAGTCCTTAAATAATGCAGCACATTCCTTAAATAATACAGCAGAGTCCTTAAATAATCCAGCCAAGTCCTTAAATAATGCAGCAGAGTCCTTAAATAATGCAGAAAAGTCCTTAAATAATGCAGCAGAGTCCTTAAATACTGCTGCAGAGTCCTTAAATAATGCAGCAAAGTCCTTAAATACCACAGCAGAGTCCTTAAATAATGCAGCAAAGTCCTTAAATAATGCAGCAGAGTCCTTAAATACTTCAGCATAGTCCTTAAATAATGCAGCAAAGTCCTTGAATAATGCATCAGAGTCCTTAAATAATGCAACAAAGTCCTTAAATAATGCAGAAGAGTCCTTAAATAATGCAACAAAGTCCTTAAATAATGCAGCAGAGTCCTTAAATAATGCAGCAAAGTCCTTAAATAATGCAACAAAGTCCTTAAATAATGCAGCAGATTACTGAAATACTGCAGCAGGGTCCTTAAATAATGCAGCAGAGTCTTTAAATAATGCAACAAAGTCCTTAAATAATGCAGCAGAGTCCTTAAATAATGCAACAAAGTCCTTAAATAATGCAGCAGAGTCCTTAAATAATGCAGCAGAGTACTGAAATACCGCAGCAGGGTCCTTAAATAATGCAGCAAAGTCGTTAAATAATGAAGTAGAGTCCTTTAATAATGCAACAAAGTCCTTAAATGATGCAGCAGAGTCCTTAAATAATGCAACAAAGTCCTTAAATAATGCAGCAGAGTCCTTAAATAATGCAACAAAGTCCTTAAACAATGCAGCAGAGTCCTTAAATAATGCAGAAGAGTCCTTAAATAATGCAACCAAGACCTTAAATAATGCAGCAGAGTCCTTAAATAATGCAACAAAGTACTTAAATAATGCAGCAGAGTCCTTAAGTACCGTAGCAGAGTCCTTAAATACTGCAGCAAAGTCCTTAAATAAAGCAGCAGAGTCCTTAAATAATGCAGCAAAGTCATTAAATAATGCAGCAGAGTCCTTAAATAATGCAACAAATTCCTTAAATAATGCAGCAGAGTCCTTAAATAATGCAACAAAGTCCTTAAATAATGCAGCAGAGTCCTTAAATAATGCAGCAGAGTACTGAAATACCGCAGCAGGGTCCTTAAATAATGCAGCAAAGTCGTTAAATAATGAAGTAGAGTCCTTAAATAATGCAACAAAGTCCTTAAATGATGCAGCAGAGTCCTTAAATAATGCAACAAAGTCCTTAAATAATGCAGCAGAGTCCTTAAATAATGCAACAAAGTCCTTAAACAATGCAGCAGAGTCCTTAAATAATGCAGAAGAGTCCTTAAATAATGCAACCAAGACCTTAAATAATGTAGCAGAGTCCTTAAATAATTCAACAAAGTACTTAAATAATGCAGCAGAGTCCTTAAGTACCGTAGCAGAGTCCTTAAATACTGCAGCAAAGTCCTTAAATAAAGCAGCAGAGTCCTTAAATAATGCAGCAAAGTCATTAAATAATGCAGCAGAGTCCTTAAATAATGCAACAAATTCCTTAAATAATGCAGCAGAGTCCTTAAATAATGCAATAAAGTCCATAAATAATGCAGCAAAGTCCTTAAATAATTCAGCAGAGTGCTGAAATACCGCAGCAGGGTCCTTAAATAATGCAGCAGAGTCCTTAAATAATGCAACAAAGTCCTTAAATAATGCAGCAGGGTCCTTAAATAATGCAACAAAGTCCTTAAATAATGCAGCAGAGTCCTTAAAAAATTCAGCAAAGTCTGTAAATAATGCAGCAGAGTCCTTAAATAATCCAGCCAAGTCCTTAAATAATGCAACAACGTCCTTAAATAATGCAGCAGATTACTGAAATACTGCAGCAGGGTCCTTAAATAATGCAGCAGAGTCCTTAAATAATGCAACAAAGTCCTTAAATAATGCAGCAGAGTCCTTAAATAATGCAACAAAGTCCTTAAATAATGCAGCAGAGTCCTTAAATAATGCAGTAAAGTCCTTAAATAATGCAGCACAGTCCTTAAATAATACAGCCAAGTCCTTAAATAATGCAGCAAAGTCTTTAAATAATGCAATAAAGTCCATAAATAATGCAGCAAAGTCCTTAAATAATGCAGCAGAGTACTGAAATACCGCAGCAGGATCCTTAAATAATGCAGCAGAGTCCTTAAATAATGCAACAAAGTCCTTAAATAATGCAGAACAGTCCTTAAATAATGCAATAAAGTCCTTAAATAATGCAGCAAAGTCCTTGAATAATGCATCAGAGTCCTTAAATAATGCAACAAAGTCCTTAAATAATGCAGAAGAGTCCTTAAATAATGCAACAAAGTCCTTAAATAATGCAGCAGAATCCTTAAATAATGCAACAAAGTACTTAAATAATGCAGCAGAGTCCTTAAATAATGCAGCAGAGTCCTTAAATAATGCAGCAGAGTAATGAAATACTGCAGCAGGGTCCTTAAATAATGCAGCAAAGTCCTTAAATAATGCAGCAGAGTCCTTAAATAATCCAGCCAAGTCCTTAAATAATGCAGCAAATTCCTTAAATAATGCAGCAGAGTACTGAAATACCGCAGCAGGATCCTTAAATAATGCAGCAGAGTCCTTAAATAATGCAACAAAGTCCTTAAATAATGCAGAACAGTCCTTAAATAATGCAATAAAGTCCTTAAATAATGCAGCAAAGTCCTTAAATAATGCAGCAGAGTCCTTAAATAATGCAGCAAATTCCTTAAATAATGCAGCAAAGTCCTTAAATAATGCAGCAGAGTCCTTAAATAATGCAGCACATTCCTTAAATAATACAGCAGAGTCCTTAAATAATCCAGCCAAGTCCTTAAATAATGCAGCAGAGTCCTTAAATAATGCAGAAAAGTCCTTAAATAATGCAGCAGAGTCCTTAAATACTTCAGCATAGTCCTTAAATAATGCAGCAAAGTCCTTGACTAATGCAGCAGAGTCCTTAAATAATGCAGCAAATTCCTTAAATAATGCAGCAAAGTCCTTCAATAATGCAGCAAAGTCTTTAAATAATGCAATAAAGTCCATAAATGATGCAGCAAATTCCTTAAATAATGCAGCAGAGTACTGAAATACCGCAGCAGAATCCTTAAATAATGCAACAGAGTCCTTAAATAATGCAACAAAGTCCTTAAATAATGCAGATCAGTCCTTAAATAATGCAATAAAGTCCTTAAATAATGCAGCAAAGTCCTTAAATAATGCAGCAGAGTCCTTAAATAATGCAGCAAAGTCCTTAAATAATGCAACAAAGTCCTTAAATAATGCAGCAGAGTCCTTAAATAATGCAACAAAGTCCTTAAATAATGCAGCAGAGTCCTTAAATAATGCAACAAAATCCTTAAATAATGCAGAAGAGTCCTTAAATAATCCAGCCAAGTCCTTAAATCATGCAGCAGGGTCCTTAAATAATCCAGCCAAGTCCTTAAATAATGCAGCAGAGTCCTTAAATAATGCAGCAAAGTCCTTAAATAATGCAGCAGAGTCCTTAAATACTTCAGCATAGTCCTTAAATAATGCAGCAAAGTCCTTGAATAATGCATCAGAGTCCTTAAATAATGCAACAAAGTCCTTAAATAATGCAGAAGAGTCCTTAAATAATGCAACAAAGTCCTTAAATAATGCAGCAGAATCCTTAAATAATGCAACAAAGTACTTAAATAATGCAGCAGAGTCCTTAAATAATGCAGCAGAGTCCTTAAATAATGCAGCAGAGTAATGAAATACTGCAGCAGGGTCCTTAAATAATGCAGCAAAGTCCTTAAATAATGCAGCAGAGTCCTTAAATAATCCAGCCAAGTCCTTAAATAATGCAGCAAATTCCTTAAATAATGCAGCAGAGTACTGAAATACCGCAGCAGGATCCTTAAATAATGCAGCAGAGTCCTTAAATAATGCAACAAAGTCCTTAAATAATGCAGAACAGTCCTTAAATAATGCAATAAAGTCCTTAAATAATGCAGCAAAGTCCTTAAATAATGCAGCAGAGTCCTTAAATAATGCAGCAAATTCCTTAAATAATGCAGCAAAGTCCTTAAATAATGCAGCAGAGTCCTTAAATAATGCAGCACATTCCTTAAATAATACAGCAGAGTCCTTAAATAATGCAGAACAGTCCTTAAATAATGCAATAAAGTCCTTAAATAATGCAGCAAAGTCCTTAAATAATGCAGCAGAGTCCTTAAATACTTCAGCATAGTCCTTAAATAATGCAGCAAAGTCCTTGACTAATGCAGCAGAGTCCTTAAATAATGCAACAAAGTCCTTAAATAATGCAGAAGAGTCCTTAAATAATGCAGCAAATTCCTTAAATAATGCAGCAAAGTCCTTCAATAATGCAGCAAAGTCTTTAAATAATGCAATAAAGTCCATAAATGATGCAGCAAATTCCTTAAATAATGCAGCAGAGTACTGAAATACCGCAGCAGAATCCTTAAATAATGCAACAGAGTCCTTAAATAATGCAACAAAGTCCTTAAATAATGCAGAACAGTCCTTAAATAATGCAATAAAGTCCTTAAATAATGCAGCAAAGTCCTTAAATAATGCAGCAGAGTCCTTAAATAATGCAGCAAAGTCCTTAAATAATGCAACAAAGTCCTTAAATAATGCAGCAGAGTCCTTAAATAATGCAAGAAAGTCCTTAAATAATGCAGCAAATTCCTTAAATAATGCAGCAAAGTCCTTAAATAATGCAGCAGAGTCCTTAAATAATGCAGCACATTCCTTAAATAATACAGCAGAGTCCTTAAATAATCCAGCCAAGTCCTTAAATAATGCAGCAGAGTCCTTAAATAATGCAGAAAAGTCCTTAAATAATGCAGCAGAGTCCTTAAATACTGCTGCAGAGTCCTTAAATAATGCAGCAAAGTCCTTAAATACCACAGCAGAGTCCTTAAATAATGCAGCAAAGTCCTTAAATAATGCAGCAGAGTCCTTAAATACTTCAGCATAGTCCTTAAATAATGCAGCAAAGTCCTTGAATAATGCATCAGAGTCCTTAAATAATGCAACAAAGTCCTTAAATAATGCAGAAGAGTCCTTAAATAATGCAACAAAGTCCTTAAATAATGCAGCAGAGTCCTTAAATAATGCAGCAAAGTCCTTAAATAATGCAACAAAGTCCTTAAATAATGCAGCAGATTACTGAAATACTGCAGCAGGGTCCTTAAATAATGCAGCAGAGTCTTTAAATAATGCAACAAAGTCCTTAAATAATGCAGCAGAGTCCTTAAATAATGCAACAAAGTCCTTAAATAATGCAGCAGAGTCCTTAAATAATGCAGCAGAGTACTGAAATACCGCAGCAGGGTCCTTAAATAATGCAGCAAAGTCGTTAAATAATGAAGTAGAGTCCTTTAATAATGCAACAAAGTCCTTAAATGATGCAGCAGAGTCCTTAAATAATGCAACAAAGTCCTTAAATAATGCAGCAGAGTCCTTAAATAATGCAACAAAGTCCTTAAACAATGCAGCAGAGTCCTTAAATAATGCAGAAGAGTCCTTAAATAATGCAACCAAGACCTTAAATAATGCAGCAGAGTCCTTAAATAATGCAACAAAGTACTTAAATAATGCAGCAGAGTCCTTAAGTACCGTAGCAGAGTCCTTAAATACTGCAGCAAAGTCCTTAAATAAAGCAGCAGAGTCCTTAAATAATGCAGCAAAGTCATTAAATAATGCAGCAGAGTCCTTAAATAATGCAACAAATTCCTTAAATAATGCAGCAGAGTCCTTAAATAATGCAACAAAGTCCTTAAATAATGCAGCAGAGTCCTTAAATAATGCAGCAGAGTACTGAAATACCGCAGCAGGGTCCTTAAATAATGCAGCAAAGTCGTTAAATAATGAAGTAGAGTCCTTAAATAATGCAACAAAGTCCTTAAATGATGCAGCAGAGTCCTTAAATAATGCAACAAAGTCCTTAAATAATGCAGCAGAGTCCTTAAATAATGCAACAAAGTCCTTAAACAATGCAGCAGAGTCCTTAAATAATGCAGAAGAGTCCTTAAATAATGCAACCAAGACCTTAAATAATGTAGCAGAGTCCTTAAATAATTCAACAAAGTACTTAAATAATGCAGCAGAGTCCTTAAGTACCGTAGCAGAGTCCTTAAATACTGCAGCAAAGTCCTTAAATAAAGCAGCAGAGTCCTTAAATAATGCAGCAAAGTCATTAAATAATGCAGCAGAGTCCTTAAATAATGCAACAAATTCCTTAAATAATGCAGCAGAGTCCTTAAATAATGCAATAAAGTCCATAAATAATGCAGCAAAGTCCTTAAATAATTCAGCAGAGTGCTGAAATACCGCAGCAGGGTCCTTAAATAATGCAGCAGAGTCCTTAAATAATGCAACAAAGTCCTTAAATAATGCAGCAGGGTCCTTAAATAATGCAACAAAGTCCTTAAATAATGCAGCAGAGTCCTTAAATAATGCAACAAAGTCCTTAAATAATGCAGCAGAGTCCTTAAATAATGCAGTAAAGTCCTTAAATAATGCAGCACAGTCCTTAAATAATACAGCCAAGTCCTTAAATAATGCAGCAAAGTCTTTAAATAATGCAATAAAGTCCATAAATAATGCAGCAAAGTCCTTAAATAATGCAGCAGAGTACTGAAATACCGCAGCAGGATCCTTAAATAATGCAGCAGAGTCCTTAAATAATGCAACAAAGTCCTTAAATAATGCAGAACAGTCCTTAAATAATGCAATAAAGTCCTTAAATAATGCAGCAAAGTCCTTAAATATTGCAGCAGAGTCCTTAAATAATGCAACAAAGTCCTTAAATAATGCAACAAAGTCCTTAAATAATGCAGCAGAGTACTGAAATACCGCAGCAGGATCCTTAAATAATGCAGCAGAGTCCTTAAATAATGCAACAAAGTCCTTAAATAATGCAGCACATTCCTTAAATAATGCAGCAGAGTCCTTAAATAATGCAACAAAGTCCTTAAATAATGCAGCAGAGTCCTTAAATAATGCAAGAAAGTCCTTAAATAATGCAGCAAATTCCTTAAATAATGCAGCAAAGTCCTTAAATAATGCAGCAGAGTCCTTAAATACTTCAGCATAGTCCTTAAATAATGCAGCAAAGTCCTTGAATAATGCATCAGAGTCCTTAAATAATGCAACAAAGTCCTTAAATAATGCAGAAGAGTCCTTAAATAATGCAACAAAGTCCTTAAATAATGCAGCAGAATCCTTAAATAATGCAACAAAGTACTTAAATAATGCAGCAGAGTCCTTAAATAATGCAGCAGAGTCCTTAAATAATGCAGCAGAGTAATGAAATACTGCAGCAGGGTCCTTAAATAATGCAGCAAAGTCCTTAAATAATGCAGCAGAGTCCTTAAATAATCCAGCCAAGTCCTTAAATAATGCAGCAAATTCCTTAAATAATGCAGCAGAGTACTGAAATACCGCAGCAGGATCCTTAAATAATGCAGCAGAGTCCTTAAATAATGCAACAAAGTCCTTAAATAATGCAGAACAGTCCTTAAATAATGCAATAAAGTCCTTAAATAATGCAGCAAAGTCCTTAAATAATGCAGCAGAGTCCTTAAATAATGCAGCAAATTCCTTAAATAATGCAGCAAAGTCCTTAAATAATGCAGCAGAGTCCTTAAATAATGCAGCACATTCCTTAAATAATACAGCAGAGTCCTTAAATAATCCAGCCAAGTCCTTAAATAATGCAGCAGAGTCCTTAAATAATGCAAGAAAGTCCTTAAATAATGCAGCACATTCCTTAAATAATGCAGCAGAGTCCTTAAATAATGCAACAAAGTCCTTAAATAATGCAGCAGAGTCCTTAAATAATGCAAGAAAGTCCTTAAATAATGCAGCAAATTCCTTAAATAATGCAGCAAAGTCCTTAAATAATGCAGCAGAGTCCTTAAATACTTCAGCATAGTCCTTAAATAATGCAGCAAAGTCCTTGAATAATGCATCAGAGTCCTTAAATAATGCAACAAAGTCCTTAAATAATGCAGAAGAGTCCTTAAATAATGCAACAAAGTCCTTAAATAATGCAGCAGAATCCTTAAATAATGCAACAAAGTACTTAAATAATGCAGCAGAGTCCTTAAATAATGCAGCAGAGTCCTTAAATAATGCAGCAGAGTAATGAAATACTGCAGCAGGGTCCTTAAATAATGCAGCAAAGTCCTTAAATAATGCAGCAGAGTCCTTAAATAATCCAGCCAAGTCCTTAAATAATGCAGCAAATTCCTTAAATAATGCAGCAGAGTACTGAAATACCGCAGCAGGATCCTTAAATAATGCAGCAGAGTCCTTAAATAATGCAACAAAGTCCTTAAATAATGCAGAACAGTCCTTAAATAATGCAATAAAGTCCTTAAATAATGCAGCAAAGTCCTTAAATAATGCAGCAGAGTCCTTAAATAATGCAGCAAATTCCTTAAATAATGCAGCAAAGTCCTTAAATAATGCAGCAGAGTCCTTAAATAATGCAGCACATTCCTTAAATAATACAGCAGAGTCCTTAAATAATCCAGCCAAGTCCTTAAATAATGCAGCAGAGTCCTTAAATAATGCAGAAAAGTCCTTAAATAATGCAGCAGAGTCCTTAAATACTTCAGCATAGTCCTTAAATAATGCAGCAAAGTCCTTGACTAATGCAGCAGAGTCCTTAAATAATGCAGCAAATTCCTTAAATAATGCAGCAAAGTCCTTCAATAATGCAGCAAAGTCTTTAAATAATGCAATAAAGTCCATAAATGATGCAGCAAATTCCTTAAATAATGCAGCAGAGTACTGAAATACCGCAGCAGAATCCTTAAATAATGCAACAGAGTCCTTAAATAATGCAACAAAGTCCTTAAATAATGCAGATCAGTCCTTAAATAATGCAATAAAGTCCTTAAATAATGCAGCAAAGTCCTTAAATAATGCAGCAGAGTCCTTAAATAATGCAGCAAAGTCCTTAAATAATGCAACAAAGTCCTTAAATAATGCAGCAGAGTCCTTAAATAATGCAACAAAGTCCTTAAATAATGCAGCAGAGTCCTTAAATAATGCAGCACATTCCTTAAATAATACAGCAGAGTCCTTAAATAATCCAGCCAAGTCCTTAAATAATGCAGCAGAGTCCTTAAATAATGCAGAAAAGTCCTTAAATAATGCAGCAGAGTCCTTAAATACTGCTGCAGAGTCCTTAAATAATGCAGCAAAGTCCTTAAATACCACAGCAGAGTCCTTAAATAATGCAGCAAAGTATTTAAATAATGCAGCACAGTCCCTAAATAATCCAGCCAAGTCCTTAAATAATGCAGCAGAGTCCTTAAATAATGCAGAAAAGTCCTTAAATAATGCAGCAGAGTCCTTAAATACTTCTGCATAGTCCTTAAATAATGCAGCAAAGTCCTTGAATAATGCAGCAGAGTCCTTAAATAATGCAACAAAGTCCTTAAATAATGCAGAAGAGTCCTTAAATAATGCAACAAAGTTCTTAAATAATGCAGCAGAGTCCTAAAATACCACAGCAGAGTCCTTAAATAATGCAGCAAAGTCTTTAAATAATGCAACAAAGTCCTTAAATAATGCAGCAGAGACCTTAAATAATGCAGAAGAGTCCTTAAATAATCCAGCCAAGTCCTTAAATAATCCAGCCAAGTCCTTAAATAATGCAGCAGAGTCCTTAAATAATGCAACAAAATCCTTAAATAATGCAGAAGAGTCCTTAAATAATCCAGCCAAGTCCTTAAATCATGCAGCAGGGTCCTTAAATAATCCAGCCAAGTCCTTAAATAATGCAGCAGAGTCCTTAAATAATGCAGCAAAGTCCTTAAATAATGCAGCAGAGTCCTTAAATACTTCAGCATAGTCCTTAAATAATGCAGCAAAGTCCTTGAATAATGCATCAGAGTCCTTAAATAATGCAACAAAGTCCTTAAATAATGCAGAAGAGTCCTTAAATAATGCAACAAAGTCCTTAAATAATGCAGCAGAATCCTTAAATAATGCAACAAAGTACTTAAATAATGCAGCAGAGTCCTTAAATAATGCAGCAGAGTCCTTAAATAATGCAGCAGAGTAATGAAATACTGCAGCAGGGTCCTTAAATAATGCAGCAAAGTCCTTAAATAATGCAGCAGAGTCCTTAAATAATCCAGCCAAGTCCTTAAATAATGCAGCAAATTCCTTAAATAATGCAGCAGAGTACTGAAATACCGCAGCAGGATCCTTAAATAATGCAGCAGAGTCCTTAAATAATGCAACAAAGTCCTTAAATAATGCAGAACAGTCCTTAAATAATGCAATAAAGTCCTTAAATAATGCAGCAAAGTCCTTAAATAATGCAGCAGAGTCCTTAAATAATGCAGCAAATTCCTTAAATAATGCAGCAAAGTCCTTAAATAATGCAGCAGAGTCCTTAAATAATGCAGCACATTCCTTAAATAATACAGCAGAGTCCTTAAATAATGCAGAACAGTCCTTAAATAATGCAATAAAGTCCTTAAATAATGCAGCAAAGTCCTTAAATAATGCAGCAGAGTCCTTAAATACTTCAGCATAGTCCTTAAATAATGCAGCAAAGTCCTTGACTAATGCAGCAGAGTCCTTAAATAATGCAACAAAGTCCTTAAATAATGCAGAAGAGTCCTTAAATAATGCAGCAAATTCCTTAAATAATGCAGCAAAGTCCTTCAATAATGCAGCAAAGTCTTTAAATAATGCAATAAAGTCCATAAATGATGCAGCAAATTCCTTAAATAATGCAGCAGAGTACTGAAATACCGCAGCAGAATCCTTAAATAATGCAACAGAGTCCTTAAATAATGCAACAAAGTCCTTAAATAATGCAGCAAATTCCTTAAATAATGCAGCAAAGTCCTTAAATAATGCAGCAGAGTCCTTAAATACTTCAGCATAGTCCTTAAATAATGCAGCAAAGTCCTTGAATAATGCATCAGAGTCCTTAAATAATGCAACAAAGTCCTTAAATAATGCAGAAGAGTCCTTAAATAATGCAACAAAGTCCTTAAATAATGCAGCAGAATCCTTAAATAATGCAACAAAGTACTTAAATAATGCAGCAGAGTCCTTAAATAATGCAGCAGAGTCCTTAAATAATGCAGCAGAGTAATGAAATACTGCAGCAGGGTCCTTAAATAATGCAGCAAAGTCCTTAAATAATGCAGCAGAGTCCTTAAATAATCCAGCCAAGTCCTTAAATAATGCAGCAAATTCCTTAAATAATGCAGCAGAGTACTGAAATACCGCAGCAGGATCCTTAAATAATGCAGCAGAGTCCTTAAATAATGCAACAAAGTCCTTAAATAATGCAGAACAGTCCTTAAATAATGCAATAAAGTCCTTAAATAATGCAGCAAAGTCCTTAAATAATGCAGCAGAGTCCTTAAATAATGCAGCAAATTCCTTAAATAATGCAGCAAAGTCCTTAAATAATGCAGCAGAGTCCTTAAATAATGCAGCACATTCCTTAAATAATACAGCAGAGTCCTTAAATAATCCAGCCAAGTCCTTAAATAATGCAGCAGAGTCCTTAAATAATGCAGAAAAGTCCTTAAATAATGCAGCAGAGTCCTTAAATACTTCAGCATAGTCCTTAAATAATGCAGCAAAGTCCTTGACTAATGCAGCAGAGTCCTTAAATAATGCAGCAAATTCCTTAAATAATGCAGCAAAGTCCTTCAATAATGCAGCAAAGTCTTTAAATAATGCAATAAAGTCCATAAATGATGCAGCAAATTCCTTAAATAATGCAGCAGAGTACTGAAATACCGCAGCAGAATCCTTAAATAATGCAACAGAGTCCTTAAATAATGCAACAAAGTCCTTAAATAATGCAGATCAGTCCTTAAATAATGCAATAAAGTCCTTAAATAATGCAGCAAAGTCCTTAAATAATGCAGCAGAGTCCTTAAATAATGCAGCAAAGTCCTTAAATAATGCAACAAAGTCCTTAAATAATGCAGCAGAGTCCTTAAATAATGCAACAAAGTCCTTAAATAATGCAGCAGAGTCCTTAAATAATGCAACAAAATCCTTAAATAATGCAGAAGAGTCCTTAAATAATCCAGCCAAGTCCTTAAATCATGCAGCAGGGTCCTTAAATAATCCAGCCAAGTCCTTAAATAATGCAGCAGAGTCCTTAAATAATGCAGCAAAGTCCTTAAATAATGCAGCAGAGTCCTTAAATACTTCAGCATAGTCCTTAAATAATGCAGCAAAGTCCTTGAATAATGCATCAGAGTCCTTAAATAATGCAACAAAGTCCTTAAATAATGCAGAAGAGTCCTTAAATAATGCAACAAAGTCCTTAAATAATGCAGCAGAATCCTTAAATAATGCAACAAAGTACTTAAATAATGCAGCAGAGTCCTTAAATAATGCAGCAGAGTCCTTAAATAATGCAGCAGAGTAATGAAATACTGCAGCAGCGTCCTTAAATAATGCAGCAAAGTCCTTAAATAATGCAGCAGAGTCCTTAAATAATCCAGCCAAGTCCTTAAATAATGCAGCAAATTCCTTAAATAATGCAGCAGAGTACTGAAATACCGCAGCAGGATCCTTAAATAATGCAACAAAGTCCTTAAATAATGCAGAACAGTCCTTAAATAATGCAATAAAGTCCTTAAATAATGCAGCAAAGTCCTTAAATAATGCAACAAAGTCCTTAAATAATGCAGCAGAGTCCTTAAATACTTCAGCATAGTCCTTAAATAATGCAGCAAAGTCCTTGACTAATGCAGCAGAGTCCTTAAATAATGCAACAAAGTCCTTAAATAATGCAGAAGAGTCCTTAAATAATGCAGCAAATTCCTTAAATAATGCAGCAAAGTCCTTCAATAATGCAGCAAAGTCTTTAAATAATGCAATAAAGTCCATAAATGATGCAGCAAATTCCTTAAATAATGCAGCAGAGTACTGAAATACCGCAGCAGAATCCTTAAATAATGCAACAGAGTCCTTAAATAATGCAACAAAGTCCTTAAATAATGCAGAACAGTCCTTAAATAATGCAATAAAGTCCTTAAATAATGCAGCAAAGTCCTTAAATAATGCAGCAGAGTCCTTAAATAATGCAGCAAAGTCCTTAAATAATGCAACAAAGTCCTTAAATAATGCAGCAGAGTCCTTAAATAATGCAAGAAAGTCCTTAAATAATGCAGCAAATTCCTTAAATAATGCAGCAAAGTCCTTAAATAATGCAGCAGAGTCCTTAAATAATGCAGCACATTCCTTAAATAATACAGCAGAGTCCTTAAATAATCCAGCCAAGTCCTTAAATAATGCAGCAGAGTCCTTAAATAATGCAGAAAAGTCCTTAAATAATGCAGCAGAGTCCTTAAATACTGCTGCAGAGTCCTTAAATAATGCAGCAAAGTCCTTAAATACCACAGCAGAGTCCTTAAATAATGCAGCAAAGTCCTTAAATAATGCAGCAGAGTCCTTAAATACTTCAGCATAGTCCTTAAATAATGCAGCAAAGTCCTTGAATAATGCATCAGAGTCCTTAAATAATGCAACAAAGTCCTTAAATAATGCAGAAGAGTCCTTAAATAATGCAACAAAGTCCTTAAATAATGCAGCAGAGTCCTTAAATAATGCAGCAAAGTCCTTAAATAATGCAACAAAGTCCTTAAATAATGCAGCAGATTACTGAAATACTGCAGCAGGGTCCTTAAATAATGCAGCAGAGTCTTTAAATAATGCAACAAAGTCCTTAAATAATGCAGCAGAGTCCTTAAATAATGCAACAAAGTCCTTAAATAATGCAGCAGAGTCCTTAAATAATGCAGCAGAGTACTGAAATACCGCAGCAGGGTCCTTAAATAATGCAGCAAAGTCGTTAAATAATGAAGTAGAGTCCTTTAATAATGCAACAAAGTCCTTAAATGATGCAGCAGAGTCCTTAAATAATGCAACAAAGTCCTTAAATAATGCAGCAGAGTCCTTAAATAATGCAACAAAGTCCTTAAACAATGCAGCAGAGTCCTTAAATAATGCAGAAGAGTCCTTAAATAATGCAACCAAGACCTTAAATAATGCAGCAGAGTCCTTAAATAATGCAACAAAGTACTTAAATAATGCAGCAGAGTCCTTAAGTACCGTAGCAGAGTCCTTAAATACTGCAGCAAAGTCCTTAAATAAAGCAGCAGAGTCCTTAAATAATGCAGCAAAGTCATTAAATAATGCAGCAGAGTCCTTAAATAATGCAACAAATTCCTTAAATAATGCAGCAGAGTCCTTAAATAATGCAACAAAGTCCTTAAATAATGCAGCAGAGTCCTTAAATAATGCAGCAGAGTACTGAAATACCGCAGCAGGGTCCTTAAATAATGCAGCAAAGTCGTTAAATAATGAAGTAGAGTCCTTAAATAATGCAACAAAGTCCTTAAATGATGCAGCAGAGTCCTTAAATAATGCAACAAAGTCCTTAAATAATGCAGCAGAGTCCTTAAATAATGCAACAAAGTCCTTAAACAATGCAGCAGAGTCCTTAAATAATGCAGAAGAGTCCTTAAATAATGCAACCAAGACCTTAAATAATGTAGCAGAGTCCTTAAATAATTCAACAAAGTACTTAAATAATGCAGCAGAGTCCTTAAGTACCGTAGCAGAGTCCTTAAATACTGCAGCAAAGTCCTTAAATAAAGCAGCAGAGTCCTTAAATAATGCAGCAAAGTCATTAAATAATGCAGCAGAGTCCTTAAATAATGCAACAAATTCCTTAAATAATGCAGCAGAGTCCTTAAATAATGCAATAAAGTCCATAAATAATGCAGCAAAGTCCTTAAATAATTCAGCAGAGTGCTGAAATACCGCAGCAGGGTCCTTAAATAATGCAGCAGAGTCCTTAAATAATGCAACAAAGTCCTTAAATAATGCAGCAGGGTCCTTAAATAATGCAACAAAGTCCTTAAATAATGCAGCAGAGTCCTTAAAAAATTCAGCAAAGTCTGTAAATAATGCAGCAGAGTCCTTAAATAATCCAGCCAAGTCCTTAAATAATGCAACAACGTCCTTAAATAATGCAGCAGATTACTGAAATACTGCAGCAGGGTCCTTAAATAATGCAGCAGAGTCCTTAAATAATGCAACAAAGTCCTTAAATAATGCAGCAGAGTCCTTAAATAATGCAACAAAGTCCTTAAATAATGCAGCAGAGTCCTTAAATAATGCAGTAAAGTCCTTAAATAATGCAGCACAGTCCTTAAATAATACAGCCAAGTCCTTAAATAATGCAGCAAAGTCTTTAAATAATGCAATAAAGTCCATAAATAATGCAGCAAAGTCCTTAAATAATGCAGCAGAGTACTGAAATACCGCAGCAGGATCCTTAAATAATGCAGCAGAGTCCTTAAATAATGCAACAAAGTCCTTAAATAATGCAGAACAGTCCTTAAATAATGCAATAAAGTCCTTAAATAATGCAGCAAAGTCCTTAAATATTGCAGCAGAGTCCTTAAATAATGCAACAAAGTCCTTAAATAATGCAACAAAGTCCTTAAATAATGCAGCAGAGTACTGAAATACCGCAGCAGGATCCTTAAATAATGCAGCAGAGTCCTTAAATAATGCAACAAAGTCCTTAAATAATGCAGAACAGTACTTAAATAATGCAATAAAGTCCTTAAATAATGCAGCAAAGTCCTTAAATAATGCAGCAGAGTCCTTAAATAATGCAACAAAGTCCTTAAATAATGCAGCAGAGTCCTTAAATAATGCAAGAAAGTCCTTAAATAATGCAGCACATTCCTTAAATAATGCAGCAGAGTCCTTAAATAATGCAACAAAGTCCTTAAATAATGCAGCAGAGTCCTTAAATAATGCAAGAAAGTCCTTAAATAATGCAGCAAATTCCTTAAATAATGCAGCAAAGTCCTTAAATAATGCAGCAGAGTCCTTAAATACTTCAGCATAGTCCTTAAATAATGCAGCAAAGTCCTTGAATAATGCATCAGAGTCCTTAAATAATGCAACAAAGTCCTTAAATAATGCAGAAGAGTCCTTAAATAATGCAACAAAGTCCTTAAATAATGCAGCAGAATCCTTAAATAATGCAACAAAGTACTTAAATAATGCAGCAGAGTCCTTAAATAATGCAGCAGAGTCCTTAAATAATGCAGCAGAGTAATGAAATACTGCAGCAGGGTCCTTAAATAATGCAGCAAAGTCCTTAAATAATGCAGCAGAGTCCTTAAATAATCCAGCCAAGTCCTTAAATAATGCAGCAAATTCCTTAAATAATGCAGCAGAGTACTGAAATACCGCAGCAGGATCCTTAAATAATGCAGCAGAGTCCTTAAATAATGCAACAAAGTCCTTAAATAATGCAGAACAGTCCTTAAATAATGCAATAAAGTCCTTAAATAATGCAGCAAAGTCCTTAAATAATGCAGCAGAGTCCTTAAATAATGCAGCAAATTCCTTAAATAATGCAGCAAAGTCCTTAAATAATGCAGCAGAGTCCTTAAATAATGCAGCACATTCCTTAAATAATACAGCAGAGTCCTTAAATAATCCAGCCAAGTCCTTAAATAATGCAGCAGAGTCCTTAAATAATGCAGAAAAGTCCTTAAATAATGCAGCAGAGTCCTTAAATACTTCAGCATAGTCCTTAAATAATGCAGCAAAGTCCTTGACTAATGCAGCAGAGTCCTTAAATAATGCAGCAAATTCCTTAAATAATGCAGCAAAGTCCTTCAATAATGCAGCAAAGTCTTTAAATAATGCAATAAAGTCCATAAATGATGCAGCAAATTCCTTAAATAATGCAGCAGAGTACTGAAATACCGCAGCAGAATCCTTAAATAATGCAACAGAGTCCTTAAATAATGCAACAAAGTCCTTAAATAATGCAGATCAGTCCTTAAATAATGCAATAAAGTCCTTAAATAATGCAGCAAAGTCCTTAAATAATGCAGCAGAGTCCTTAAATAATGCAGCAAAGTCCTTAAATAATGCAACAAAGTCCTTAAATAATGCAGCAGAGTCCTTAAATAATGCAACAAAGTCCTTAAATAATGCAGCAGAGTCCTTAAATAATGCAGCACATTCCTTAAATAATACAGCAGAGTCCTTAAATAATCCAGCCAAGTCCTTAAATAATGCAGCAGAGTCCTTAAATAATGCAGAAAAGTCCTTAAATAATGCAGCAGAGTCCTTAAATACTGCTGCAGAGTCCTTAAATAATGCAGCAAAGTCCTTAAATACCACAGCAGAGTCCTTAAATAATGCAGCAAAGTATTTAAATAATGCAGCACAGTCCCTAAATAATCCAGCCAAGTCCTTAAATAATGCAGCAGAGTCCTTAAATAATGCAGAAAAGTCCTTAAATAATGCAGCAGAGTCCTTAAATACTTCTGCATAGTCCTTAAATAATGCAGCAAAGTCCTTGAATAATGCAGCAGAGTCCTTAAATAATGCAACAAAGTCCTTAAATAATGCAGAAGAGTCCTTAAATAATGCAACAAAGTTCTTAAATAATGCAGCAGAGTCCTAAAATACCACAGCAGAGTCCTTAAATAATGCAGCAAAGTCTTTAAATAATGCAACAAAGTCCTTAAATAATGCAGCAGAGACCTTAAATAATGCAGAAGAGTCCTTAAATAATCCAGCCAAGTCCTTAAATAATCCAGCCAAGTCCTTAAATAATGCAGCAGAGTCCTTAAATAATGCAACAAAATCCTTAAATAATGCAGAAGAGTCCTTAAATAATCCAGCCAAGTCCTTAAATCATGCAGCAGGGTCCTTAAATAATCCAGCCAAGTCCTTAAATAATGCAGCAGAGTCCTTAAATAATGCAGCAAAGTCCTTAAATAATGCAGCAGAGTCCTTAAATACTTCAGCATAGTCCTTAAATAATGCAGCAAAGTCCTTGAATAATGCATCAGAGTCCTTAAATAATGCAACAAAGTCCTTAAATAATGCAGAAGAGTCCTTAAATAATGCAACAAAGTCCTTAAATAATGCAGCAGAATCCTTAAATAATGCAACAAAGTACTTAAATAATGCAGCAGAGTCCTTAAATAATGCAGCAGAGTCCTTAAATAATGCAGCAGAGTAATGAAATACTGCAGCAGGGTCCTTAAATAATGCAGCAAAGTCCTTAAATAATGCAGCAGAGTCCTTAAATAATCCAGCCAAGTCCTTAAATAATGCAGCAAATTCCTTAAATAATGCAGCAGAGTACTGAAATACCGCAGCAGGATCCTTAAATAATGCAGCAGAGTCCTTAAATAATGCAACAAAGTCCTTAAATAATGCAGAACAGTCCTTAAATAATGCAATAAAGTCCTTAAATAATGCAGCAAAGTCCTTAAATAATGCAGCAGAGTCCTTAAATAATGCAGCAAATTCCTTAAATAATGCAGCAAAGTCCTTAAATAATGCAGCAGAGTCCTTAAATAATGCAGCACATTCCTTAAATAATACAGCAGAGTCCTTAAATAATGCAGCAAATTCCTTAAATAATGCAGCAAAGTCCTTGAATAATGCATCAGAGTCCTTAAATAATGCAACAAAGTCCTTAAATAATGCAGAAGAGTCCTTAAATAATGCAACAAAGTCCTTAAATAATGCAGCAGAGTCCTTAAATAATGCAGCAAAGTCCTTAAATAATGCAACAAAGTCCTTAAATAATGCAGCAGATTACTGAAATACTGCAGCAGGGTCCTTAAATAATGCAGCAGAGTCTTTAAATAATGCAACAAAGTCCTTAAATAATGCAGCAGAGTCCTTAAATAATGCAACAAAGTCCTTAAATAATGCAGCAGAGTCCTTAAATAATGCAGCAGAGTACTGAAATACCGCAGCAGGGTCCTTAAATAATGCAGCAAAGTCGTTAAATAATGAAGTAGAGTCCTTTAATAATGCAACAAAGTCCTTAAATGATGCAGCAGAGTCCTTAAATAATGCAACAAAGTCCTTAAATAATGCAGCAGAGTCCTTAAATAATGCAACAAAGTCCTTAAACAATGCAGCAGAGTCCTTAAATAATGCAGAAGAGTCCTTAAATAATGCAACCAAGACCTTAAATAATGCAGCAGAGTCCTTAAATAATGCAACAAAGTACTTAAATAATGCAGCAGAGTCCTTAAGTACCGTAGCAGAGTCCTTAAATACTGCAGCAAAGTCCTTAAATAAAGCAGCAGAGTCCTTAAATAATGCAGCAAAGTCATTAAATAATGCAGCAGAGTCCTTAAATAATGCAACAAATTCCTTAAATAATGCAGCAGAGTCCTTAAATAATGCAACAAAGTCCTTAAATAATGCAGCAGAGTCCTTAAATAATGCAGCAGAGTACTGAAATACCGCAGCAGGGTCCTTAAATAATGCAGCAAAGTCGTTAAATAATGAAGTAGAGTCCTTAAATAATGCAACAAAGTCCTTAAATGATGCAGCAGAGTCCTTAAATAATGCAACAAAGTCCTTAAATAATGCAGCAGAGTCCTTAAATAATGCAACAAAGTCCTTAAACAATGCAGCAGAGTCCTTAAATAATGCAGAAGAGTCCTTAAATAATGCAACCAAGACCTTAAATAATGTAGCAGAGTCCTTAAATAATTCAACAAAGTACTTAAATAATGCAGCAGAGTCCTTAAGTACCGTAGCAGAGTCCTTAAATACTGCAGCAAAGTCCTTAAATAAAGCAGCAGAGTCCTTAAATAATGCAGCAAAGTCATTAAATAATGCAGCAGAGTCCTTAAATAATGCAACAAATTCCTTAAATAATGCAGCAGAGTCCTTAAATAATGCAATAAAGTCCATAAATAATGCAGCAAAGTCCTTAAATAATTCAGCAGAGTGCTGAAATACCGCAGCAGGGTCCTTAAATAATGCAGCAGAGTCCTTAAATAATGCAACAAAGTCCTTAAATAATGCAGCAGGGTCCTTAAATAATGCAACAAAGTCCTTAAATAATGCAGCAGAGTCCTTAAAAAATTCAGCAAAGTCTGTAAATAATGCAGCAGAGTCCTTAAATAATCCAGCCAAGTCCTTAAATAATGCAACAACGTCCTTAAATAATGCAGCAGATTACTGAAATACTGCAGCAGGGTCCTTAAATAATGCAGCAGAGTCCTTAAATAATGCAACAAAGTCCTTAAATAATGCAGCAGAGTCCTTAAATAATGCAACAAAGTCCTTAAATAATGCAGCAGAGTCCTTAAATAATGCAGTAAAGTCCTTAAATAATGCAGCACAGTCCTTAAATAATACAGCCAAGTCCTTAAATAATGCAGCAAAGTCTTTAAATAATGCAATAAAGTCCATAAATAATGCAGCAAAGTCCTTAAATAATGCAGCAGAGTACTGAAATACCGCAGCAGGATCCTTAAATAATGCAGCAGAGTCCTTAAATAATGCAACAAAGTCCTTAAATAATGCAGAACAGTCCTTAAATAATGCAATAAAGTCCTTAAATAATGCAGCAAAGTCCTTAAATATTGCAGCAGAGTCCTTAAATAATGCAACAAAGTCCTTAAATAATGCAACAAAGTCCTTAAATAATGCAGCAGAGTACTGAAATACCGCAGCAGGATCCTTAAATAATGCAGCAGAGTCCTTAAATAATGCAACAAAGTCCTTAAATAATGCAGAACAGTACTTAAATAATGCAATAAAGTCCTTAAATAATGCAGCAAAGTCCTTAAATAATGCAGCAGAGTCCTTAAATAATGCAACAAAGTCCTTAAATAATGCAGCAGAGTCCTTAAATAATGCAAGAAAGTCCTTAAATAATGCAGCACATTCCTTAAATAATGCAGCAGAGTCCTTAAATAATGCAACAAAGTCCTTAAATAATGCAGCAGAGTCCTTAAATAATGCAAGAAAGTCCTTAAATAATGCAGCAAATTCCTTAAATAATGCAGCAAAGTCCTTAAATAATGCAGCAGAGTCCTTAAATACTTCAGCATAGTCCTTAAATAATGCAGCAAAGTCCTTGAATAATGCATCAGAGTCCTTAAATAATGCAACAAAGTCCTTAAATAATGCAGAAGAGTCCTTAAATAATGCAACAAAGTCCTTAAATAATGCAGCAGAATCCTTAAATAATGCAACAAAGTACTTAAATAATGCAGCAGAGTCCTTAAATAATGCAGCAGAGTCCTTAAATAATGCAGCAGAGTAATGAAATACTGCAGCAGGGTCCTTAAATAATGCAGCAAAGTCCTTAAATAATGCAGCAGAGTCCTTAAATAATCCAGCCAAGTCCTTAAATAATGCAGCAAATTCCTTAAATAATGCAGCAGAGTACTGAAATACCGCAGCAGGATCCTTAAATAATGCAGCAGAGTCCTTAAATAATGCAACAAAGTCCTTAAATAATGCAGAACAGTCCTTAAATAATGCAATAAAGTCCTTAAATAATGCAGCAAAGTCCTTAAATAATGCAGCAGAGTCCTTAAATAATGCAGCAAATTCCTTAAATAATGCAGCAAAGTCCTTAAATAATGCAGCAGAGTCCTTAAATAATGCAGCACATTCCTTAAATAATACAGCAGAGTCCTTAAATAATCCAGCCAAGTCCTTAAATAATGCAGCAGAGTCCTTAAATAATGCAGAAAAGTCCTTAAATAATGCAGCAGAGTCCTTAAATACTTCAGCATAGTCCTTAAATAATGCAGCAAAGTCCTTGACTAATGCAGCAGAGTCCTTAAATAATGCAGCAAATTCCTTAAATAATGCAGCAAAGTCCTTCAATAATGCAGCAAAGTCTTTAAATAATGCAATAAAGTCCATAAATGATGCAGCAAATTCCTTAAATAATGCAGCAGAGTACTGAAATACCGCAGCAGAATCCTTAAATAATGCAACAGAGTCCTTAAATAATGCAACAAAGTCCTTAAATAATGCAGATCAGTCCTTAAATAATGCAATAAAGTCCTTAAATAATGCAGCAAAGTCCTTAAATAATGCAGCAGAGTCCTTAAATAATGCAGCAAAGTCCTTAAATAATGCAACAAAGTCCTTAAATAATGCAGCAGAGTCCTTAAATAATGCAACAAAGTCCTTAAATAATGCAGCAGAGTCCTTAAATAATGCAGCACATTCCTTAAATAATACAGCAGAGTCCTTAAATAATCCAGCCAAGTCCTTAAATAATGCAGCAGAGTCCTTAAATAATGCAGAAAAGTCCTTAAATAATGCAGCAGAGTCCTTAAATACTGCTGCAGAGTCCTTAAATAATGCAGCAAAGTCCTTAAATACCACAGCAGAGTCCTTAAATAATGCAGCAAAGTATTTAAATAATGCAGCACAGTCCCTAAATAATCCAGCCAAGTCCTTAAATAATGCAGCAGAGTCCTTAAATAATGCAGAAAAGTCCTTAAATAATGCAGCAGAGTCCTTAAATACTTCTGCATAGTCCTTAAATAATGCAGCAAAGTCCTTGAATAATGCAGCAGAGTCCTTAAATAATGCAACAAAGTCCTTAAATAATGCAGAAGAGTCCTTAAATAATGCAACAAAGTTCTTAAATAATGCAGCAGAGTCCTAAAATACCACAGCAGAGTCCTTAAATAATGCAGCAAAGTCTTTAAATAATGCAACAAAGTCCTTAAATAATGCAGCAGAGACCTTAAATAATGCAGAAGAGTCCTTAAATAATCCAGCCAAGTCCTTAAATAATCCAGCCAAGTCCTTAAATAATGCAGCAGAGTCCTTAAATAATGCAACAAAATCCTTAAATAATGCAGAAGAGTCCTTAAATAATCCAGCCAAGTCCTTAAATCATGCAGCAGGGTCCTTAAATAATCCAGCCAAGTCCTTAAATAATGCAGCAGAGTCCTTAAATAATGCAGCAAAGTCCTTAAATAATGCAGCAGAGTCCTTAAATACTTCAGCATAGTCCTTAAATAATGCAGCAAAGTCCTTGAATAATGCATCAGAGTCCTTAAATAATGCAACAAAGTCCTTAAATAATGCAGAAGAGTCCTTAAATAATGCAACAAAGTCCTTAAATAATGCAGCAGAATCCTTAAATAATGCAACAAAGTACTTAAATAATGCAGCAGAGTCCTTAAATAATGCAGCAGAGTCCTTAAATAATGCAGCAGAGTAATGAAATACTGCAGCAGGGTCCTTAAATAATGCAGCAAAGTCCTTAAATAATGCAGCAGAGTCCTTAAATAATCCAGCCAAGTCCTTAAATAATGCAGCAAATTCCTTAAATAATGCAGCAGAGTACTGAAATACCGCAGCAGGATCCTTAAATAATGCAGCAGAGTCCTTAAATAATGCAACAAAGTCCTTAAATAATGCAGAACAGTCCTTAAATAATGCAATAAAGTCCTTAAATAATGCAGCAAAGTCCTTAAATAATGCAGCAGAGTCCTTAAATAATGCAGCAAATTCCTTAAATAATGCAGCAAAGTCCTTAAATAATGCAGCAGAGTCCTTAAATAATGCAGCACATTCCTTAAATAATACAGCAGAGTCCTTAAATAATGCAGAACAGTCCTTAAATAATGCAATAAAGTCCTTAAATAATGCAGCAAAGTCCTTAAATAATGCAGCAGAGTCCTTAAATACTTCAGCATAGTCCTTAAATAATGCAGCAAAGTCCTTGACTAATGCAGCAGAGTCCTTAAATAATGCAACAAAGTCCTTAAATAATGCAGAAGAGTCCTTAAATAATGCAGCAAATTCCTTAAATAATGCAGCAAAGTCCTTCAATAATGCAGCAAAGTCTTTAAATAATGCAATAAAGTCCATAAATGATGCAGCAAATTCCTTAAATAATGCAGCAGAGTACTGAAATACCGCAGCAGAATCCTTAAATAATGCAACAGAGTCCTTAAATAATGCAACAAAGTCCTTAAATAATGCAGAACAGTCCTTAAATAATGCAATAAAGTCCTTAAATAATGCAGCAAAGTCCTTAAATAATGCAGCAGAGTCCTTAAATAATGCAGCAAAGTCCTTAAATAATGCAACAAAGTCCTTAAATAATGCAGCAGAGTCCTTAAATAATGCAAGAAAGTCCTTAAATAATGCAGCAAATTCCTTAAATAATGCAGCAAAGTCCTTAAATAATGCAGCAGAGTCCTTAAATAATGCAGCACATTCCTTAAATAATACAGCAGAGTCCTTAAATAATCCAGCCAAGTCCTTAAATAATGCAGCAGAGTCCTTAAATAATGCAGAAAAGTCCTTAAATAATGCAGCAGAGTCCTTAAATACTGCTGCAGAGTCCTTAAATAATGCAGCAAAGTCCTTAAATACCACAGCAGAGTCCTTAAATAATGCAGCAAAGTCCTTAAATAATGCAGCAGAGTCCTTAAATACTTCAGCATAGTCCTTAAATAATGCAGCAAAGTCCTTGAATAATGCATCAGAGTCCTTAAATAATGCAACAAAGTCCTTAAATAATGCAGAAGAGTCCTTAAATAATGCAACAAAGTCCTTAAATAATGCAGCAGAGTCCTTAAATAATGCAGCAAAGTCCTTAAATAATGCAACAAAGTCCTTAAATAATGCAGCAGATTACTGAAATACTGCAGCAGGGTCCTTAAATAATGCAGCAGAGTCTTTAAATAATGCAACAAAGTCCTTAAATAATGCAGCAGAGTCCTTAAATAATGCAACAAAGTCCTTAAATAATGCAGCAGAGTCCTTAAATAATGCAGCAGAGTACTGAAATACCGCAGCAGGGTCCTTAAATAATGCAGCAAAGTCGTTAAATAATGAAGTAGAGTCCTTTAATAATGCAACAAAGTCCTTAAATGATGCAGCAGAGTCCTTAAATAATGCAACAAAGTCCTTAAATAATGCAGCAGAGTCCTTAAATAATGCAACAAAGTCCTTAAACAATGCAGCAGAGTCCTTAAATAATGCAGAAGAGTCCTTAAATAATGCAACCAAGACCTTAAATAATGCAGCAGAGTCCTTAAATAATGCAACAAAGTACTTAAATAATGCAGCAGAGTCCTTAAGTACCGTAGCAGAGTCCTTAAATACTGCAGCAAAGTCCTTAAATAAAGCAGCAGAGTCCTTAAATAATGCAGCAAAGTCATTAAATAATGCAGCAGAGTCCTTAAATAATGCAACAAATTCCTTAAATAATGCAGCAGAGTCCTTAAATAATGCAACAAAGTCCTTAAATAATGCAGCAGAGTCCTTAAATAATGCAGCAGAGTACTGAAATACCGCAGCAGGGTCCTTAAATAATGCAGCAAAGTCGTTAAATAATGAAGTAGAGTCCTTAAATAATGCAACAAAGTCCTTAAATGATGCAGCAGAGTCCTTAAATAATGCAACAAAGTCCTTAAATAATGCAGCAGAGTCCTTAAATAATGCAACAAAGTCCTTAAACAATGCAGCAGAGTCCTTAAATAATGCAGAAGAGTCCTTAAATAATGCAACCAAGACCTTAAATAATGTAGCAGAGTCCTTAAATAATTCAACAAAGTACTTAAATAATGCAGCAGAGTCCTTAAGTACCGTAGCAGAGTCCTTAAATACTGCAGCAAAGTCCTTAAATAAAGCAGCAGAGTACTGAAATACCGCAGCAGGATCCTTAAATAATGCAGCAGAGTCCTTAAATAATGCAACAAAGTCCTTAAATAATGCAGAACAGTCCTTAAATAATGCAATAAAGTCCTTAAATAATGCAGCAAAGTCCTTAAATAATGCAGCAGAGTCCTTAAATAATGCAGCAAATTCCTTAAATAATGCAGCAAAGTCCTTAAATAATGCAGCAGAGTCCTTAAATAATGCAGCACATTCCTTAAATAATACAGCAGAGTCCTTAAATAATGCAGAACAGTCCTTAAATAATGCAATAAAGTCCTTAAATAATGCAGCAAAGTCCTTAAATAATGCAGCAGAGTCCTTAAATACTTCAGCATAGTCCTTAAATAATGCAGCAAAGTCCTTGACTAATGCAGCAGAGTCCTTAAATAATGCAACAAAGTCCTTAAATAATGCAGAAGAGTCCTTAAATAATGCAGCAAATTCCTTAAATAATGCAGCAAAGTCCTTCAATAATGCAGCAAAGTCTTTAAATAATGCAATAAAGTCCATAAATGATGCAGCAAATTCCTTAAATAATGCAGCAGAGTACTGAAATACCGCAGCAGAATCCTTAAATAATGCAACAGAGTCCTTAAATAATGCAACAAAGTCCTTAAATAATGCAGAACAGTCCTTAAATAATGCAATAAAGTCCTTAAATAATGCAGCAAAGTCCTTAAATAATGCAGCAGAGTCCTTAAATAATGCAGCAAAGTCCTTAAATAATGCAACAAAGTCCTTAAATAATGCAGCAGAGTCCTTAAATAATGCAAGAAAGTCCTTAAATAATGCAGCAAATTCCTTAAATAATGCAGCAAAGTCCTTAAATAATGCAGCAGAGTCCTTAAATAATGCAGCACATTCCTTAAATAATACAGCAGAGTCCTTAAATAATCCAGCCAAGTCCTTAAATAATGCAGCAGAGTCCTTAAATAATGCAGAAAAGTCCTTAAATAATGCAGCAGAGTCCTTAAATACTGCTGCAGAGTCCTTAAATAATGCAGCAAAGTCCTTAAATACCACAGCAGAGTCCTTAAATAATGCAGCAAAGTCCTTAAATAATGCAGCAGAGTCCTTAAATACTTCAGCATAGTCCTTAAATAATGCAGCAAAGTCCTTGAATAATGCATCAGAGTCCTTAAATAATGCAACAAAGTCCTTAAATAATGCAGAAGAGTCCTTAAATAATGCAACAAAGTCCTTAAATAATGCAGCAGAGTCCTTAAATAATGCAGCAAAGTCCTTAAATAATGCAACAAAGTCCTTAAATAATGCAGCAGATTACTGAAATACTGCAGCAGGGTCCTTAAATAATGCAGCAGAGTCTTTAAATAATGCAACAAAGTCCTTAAATAATGCAGCAGAGTCCTTAAATAATGCAACAAAGTCCTTAAATAATGCAGCAGAGTCCTTAAATAATGCAGCAGAGTACTGAAATACCGCAGCAGGGTCCTTAAATAATGCAGCAAAGTCGTTAAATAATGAAGTAGAGTCCTTTAATAATGCAACAAAGTCCTTAAATGATGCAGCAGAGTCCTTAAATAATGCAACAAAGTCCTTAAATAATGCAGCAGAGTCCTTAAATAATGCAACAAAGTCCTTAAACAATGCAGCAGAGTCCTTAAATAATGCAGAAGAGTCCTTAAATAATGCAACCAAGACCTTAAATAATGCAGCAGAGTCCTTAAATAATGCAACAAAGTACTTAAATAATGCAGCAGAGTCCTTAAGTACCGTAGCAGAGTCCTTAAATACTGCAGCAAAGTCCTTAAATAAAGCAGCAGAGTCCTTAAATAATGCAGCAAAGTCATTAAATAATGCAGCAGAGTCCTTAAATAATGCAACAAATTCCTTAAATAATGCAGCAGAGTCCTTAAATAATGCAACAAAGTCCTTAAATAATGCAGCAGAGTCCTTAAATAATGCAGCAGAGTACTGAAATACCGCAGCAGGGTCCTTAAATAATGCAGCAAAGTCGTTAAATAATGAAGTAGAGTCCTTAAATAATGCAACAAAGTCCTTAAATGATGCAGCAGAGTCCTTAAATAATGCAACAAAGTCCTTAAATAATGCAGCAGAGTCCTTAAATAATGCAACAAAGTCCTTAAACAATGCAGCAGAGTCCTTAAATAATGCAGAAGAGTCCTTAAATAATGCAACCAAGACCTTAAATAATGTAGCAGAGTCCTTAAATAATTCAACAAAGTACTTAAATAATGCAGCAGAGTCCTTAAGTACCGTAGCAGAGTCCTTAAATACTGCAGCAAAGTCCTTAAATAAAGCAGCAGAGTCCTTAAATAATGCAGCAAAGTCATTAAATAATGCAGCAGAGTCCTTAAATAATGCAACAAATTCCTTAAATAATGCAGCAGAGTCCTTAAATAATGCAATAAAGTCCATAAATAATGCAGCAAAGTCCTTAAATAATTCAGCAGAGTGCTGAAATACCGCAGCAGGGTCCTTAAATAATGCAGCAGAGTCCTTAAATAATGCAACAAAGTCCTTAAATAATGCAGCAGGGTCCTTAAATAATGCAACAAAGTCCTTAAATAATGCAGCAGAGTCCTTAAAAAATTCAGCAAAGTCTGTAAATAATGCAGCAGAGTCCTTAAATAATCCAGCCAAGTCCTTAAATAATGCAACAACGTCCTTAAATAATGCAGCAGATTACTGAAATACTGCAGCAGGGTCCTTAAATAATGCAGCAGAGTCCTTAAATAATGCAACAAAGTCCTTAAATAATGCAGCAGAGTCCTTAAATAATGCAACAAAGTCCTTAAATAATGCAGCAGAGTCCTTAAATAATGCAGTAAAGTCCTTAAATAATGCAGCACAGTCCTTAAATAATACAGCCAAGTCCTTAAATAATGCAGCAAAGTCTTTAAATAATGCAATAAAGTCCATAAATAATGCAGCAAAGTCCTTAAATAATGCAGCAGAGTACTGAAATACCGCAGCAGGATCCTTAAATAATGCAGCAGAGTCCTTAAATAATGCAACAAAGTCCTTAAATAATGCAGAACAGTCCTTAAATAATGCAATAAAGTCCTTAAATAATGCAGCAAAGTCCTTAAATATTGCAGCAGAGTCCTTAAATAATGCAACAAAGTCCTTAAATAATGCAACAAAGTCCTTAAATAATGCAGCAGAGTACTGAAATACCGCAGCAGGATCCTTAAATAATGCAGCAGAGTCCTTAAATAATGCAACAAAGTCCTTAAATAATGCAGAACAGTACTTAAATAATGCAATAAAGTCCTTAAATAATGCAGCAAAGTCCTTAAATAATGCAGCAGAGTCCTTAAATAATGCAACAAAGTCCTTAAATAATGCAGCAGAGTCCTTAAATAATGCAAGAAAGTCCTTAAATAATGCAGCACATTCCTTAAATAATGCAGCAGAGTCCTTAAATAATGCAACAAAGTCCTTAAATAATGCAGCAGAGTCCTTAAATAATGCAAGAAAGTCCTTAAATAATGCAGCAAATTCCTTAAATAATGCAGCAACGTCTTTAAATAATGCAATAAAGTCCTTAAATAATGCAGCAGATTACTGAAATACTGCAGCAGGGTCCTTAAATAATGCAGCAGAGTTCTTAAATAATGCAACAAAGTCCTTAAATAATGCAGCAGAGTCCTTAAATAATGCAACAAAGTCCTTAAATAATGCAGCAGAGTCCTTAAATAATGCAGCAAAGTCCTTAAATAATGCAGCACAGTCCTTAAATAATCCAGCCAAGTCCTTCAATAATGCAGCAAAGTCTTTAAATAATGCAATAAAGTCCATAAATGATGCAGCAAATTCCTTAAATAATGCAGCAGAGTACTGAAATACCGCAGCAGAATCCTTAAATAATGCAACAGAGTCCTTAAATAATGCAACAAAGTCCTTAAATAATGCAGAACAGTCCTTAAATAATGCAATAAAGTCCTTAAATAATGCAGCAAAGTCCTTAAATAATGCAGCAGAGTCCTTAAATAATGCAGCAAAGTCCTTAAATAATGCAACAAAGTCCTTAAATAATGCAGCAGAGTCCTTAAATAATGCAACAAAGTCCTTAAATAATGCAGCAGAGTCCTTAAATAATGCAGCACATTCCTTAAATAATACAGCAGAGTCCTTAAATAATCCAGCCAAGTCCTTAAATAATGCAGCAGAGTCCTTAAATAATGCAGAAAAGTCCTTAAATAATGCAGCAGAGTCCTTAAATACTGCTGCAGAGTCCTTAAATAATGCAGCAAAGTCCTTAAATACCACAGCAGAGTCCTTAAATAATGCAGCAAAGTATTTAAATAATGCAGCACAGTCCCTAAATAATCCAGCCAAGTCCTTAAATAATGCAGCAGAGTCCTTAAATAATGCAGAAAAGTCCTTAAATAATGCAGCAGAGTCCTTAAATACTTCTGCATAGTCCTTAAATAATGCAGCAAAGTCCTTGAATAATGCAGCAGAGTCCTTAAATAATGCAACAAAGTCCTTAAATAATGCAGAAGAGTCCTTAAATAATGCAACAAAGTTCTTAAATAATGCAGCAGAGTCCTAAAATACCACAGCAGAGTCCTTAAATAATGCAGCAAAGTCTTTAAATAATGCAACAAAGTCCTTAAATAATGCAGCAGAGACCTTAAATAATGCAGAAGAGTCCTTAAATAATCCAGCCAAGTCCTTAAATAATCCAGCCAAGTCCTTAAATAATGCAGCAGAGTCCTTAAATAATGCAACAAAATCCTTAAATAATGCAGAAGAGTCCTTAAATAATCCAGCCAAGTCCTTAAATCATGCAGCAGGGTCCTTAAATAATCCAGCCAAGTCCTTAAATAATGCAGCAGAGTCCTTAAATAATGCAGCAAAGTCCTTAAATAATGCAGCAGAGTCCTTAAATACTTCAGCATAGTCCTTAAATAATGCAGCAAAGTCCTTGAATAATGCATCAGAGTCCTTAAATAATGCAACAAAGTCCTTAAATAATGCAGAAGAGTCCTTAAATAATGCAACAAAGTCCTTAAATAATGCAGCAGAATCCTTAAATAATGCAACAAAGTACTTAAATAATGCAGCAGAGTCCTTAAATAATGCAGCAGAGTCCTTAAATAATGCAGCAGAGTAATGAAATACTGCAGCAGGGTCCTTAAATAATGCAGCAAAGTCCTTAAATAATGCAGCAGAGTCCTTAAATAATCCAGCCAAGTCCTTAAATAATGCAGCAAAGTCCTTCAATAATGCAGCAAAGTCTTTAAATAATGCAATAAAGTCCATAAATGATGCAGCAAATTCCTTAAATAATGCAGCAGAGTACTGAAATACCGCAGCAGAATCCTTAAATAATGCAACAGAGTCCTTAAATAATGCAACAAAGTCCTTAAATAATGCAGAACAGTCCTTAAATAATGCAATAAAGTCCTTAAATAATGCAGCAAAGTCCTTAAATAATGCAGCAGAGTCCTTAAATAATGCAGCAAAGTCCTTAAATAATGCAACAAAGTCCTTAAATAATGCAGCAGAGTCCTTAAATAATGCAAGAAAGTCCTTAAATAATGCAGCAAATTCCTTAAATAATGCAGCAAAGTCCTTAAATAATGCAGCAGAGTCCTTAAATAATGCAGCACATTCCTTAAATAATACAGCAGAGTCCTTAAATAATCCAGCCAAGTCCTTAAATAATGCAGCAGAGTCCTTAAATAATGCAGAAAAGTCCTTAAATAATGCAGCAGAGTCCTTAAATACTGCTGCAGAGTCCTTAAATAATGCAGCAAAGTCCTTAAATACCACAGCAGAGTCCTTAAATAATGCAGCAAAGTATTTAAATAATGCAGCACAGTCCCTAAATAATCCAGCCAAGTCCTTAAATAATGCAGCAGAGTCCTTAAATAATGCAGAAAAGTCCTTAAATAATGCAGCAGAGTCCTTAAATACTTCTGCATAGTCCTTAAATAATGCAGCAAAGTCCTTGAATAATGCAGCAGAGTCCTTAAATAATGCAACAAAGTCCTTAAATAATGCAGCAGAGTCCTTAAATAATGCAGCAAAGTCCTTAAATAATGCAACAAAGTCCTTAAATAATGCAGCAGATTACTGAAATACTGCAGCAGGGTCCTTAAATAATGCAGCAGAGTCTTTAAATAATGCAACAAAGTCCTTAAATAATGCAGCAGAGTCCTTAAATAATGCAACAAAGTCCTTAAATAATGCAGCAGAGTCCTTAAATAATGCAGCAGAGTACTGAAATACCGCAGCAGGGTCCTTAAATAATGCAGCAAAGTCGTTAAATAATGAAGTAGAGTCCTTTAATAATGCAACAAAGTCCTTAAATGATGCAGCAGAGTCCTTAAATAATGCAACAAAGTCCTTAAATAATGCAGCAGAGTCCTTAAATAATGCAACAAAGTCCTTAAACAATGCAGCAGAGTCCTTAAATAATGCAGAAGAGTCCTTAAATAATGCAACCAAGACCTTAAATAATGCAGCAGAGTCCTTAAATAATGCAACAAAGTACTTAAATAATGCAGCAGAGTCCTTAAGTACCGTAGCAGAGTCCTTAAATACTGCAGCAAAGTCCTTAAATAAAGCAGCAGAGTCCTTAAATAATGCAGCAAAGTCATTAAATAATGCAGCAGAGTCCTTAAATAATGCAACAAATTCCTTAAATAATGCAGCAGAGTCCTTAAATAATGCAACAAAGTCCTTAAATAATGCAGCAGAGTCCTTAAATAATGCAGCAGAGTACTGAAATACCGCAGCAGGGTCCTTAAATAATGCAGCAAAGTCGTTAAATAATGAAGTAGAGTCCTTAAATAATGCAACAAAGTCCTTAAATGATGCAGCAGAGTCCTTAAATAATGCAACAAAGTCCTTAAATAATGCAGCAGAGTCCTTAAATAATGCAACAAAGTCCTTAAACAATGCAGCAGAGTCCTTAAATAATGCAGAAGAGTCCTTAAATAATGCAACCAAGACCTTAAATAATGTAGCAGAGTCCTTAAATAATTCAACAAAGTACTTAAATAATGCAGCAGAGTCCTTAAGTACCGTAGCAGAGTCCTTAAATACTGCAGCAAAGTCCTTAAATAAAGCAGCAGAGTCCTTAAATAATGCAGCAAAGTCATTAAATAATGCAGCAGAGTCCTTAAATAATGCAACAAATTCCTTAAATAATGCAGCAGAGTCCTTAAATAATGCAATAAAGTCCATAAATAATGCAGCAAAGTCCTTAAATAATTCAGCAGAGTGCTGAAATACCGCAGCAGGGTCCTTAAATAATGCAGCAGAGTCCTTAAATAATGCAACAAAGTCCTTAAATAATGCAGCAGGGTCCTTAAATAATGCAACAAAGTCCTTAAATAATGCAGCAGAGTCCTTAAAAAATTCAGCAAAGTCTGTAAATAATGCAGCAGAGTCCTTAAATAATCCAGCCAAGTCCTTAAATAATGCAACAACGTCCTTAAATAATGCAGCAGATTACTGAAATACTGCAGCAGGGTCCTTAAATAATGCAGCAGAGTCCTTAAATAATGCAACAAAGTCCTTAAATAATGCAGCAGAGTCCTTAAATAATGCAAGAAAGTCCTTAAATAATGCAGCAAATTCCTTAAATAATGCAGCAAAGTCCTTAAATAATGCAGCAGAGTCCTTAAATAATGCAGCACATTCCTTAAATAATACAGCAGAGTCCTTAAATAATCCAGCCAAGTCCTTAAATAATGCAGCAGAGTCCTTAAATAATGCAGCAGAGTCCTTAAATAATGCAACAAAATCCTTAAATAATGCAGAAGAGTCCTTAAATAATCCAGCCAAGTCCTTAAATCATGCAGCAGGGTCCTTAAATAATCCAGCCAAGTCCTTAAATAATGCAGCAGAGTCCTTAAATAATGCAGCAAAGTCCTTAAATAATGCAGCAGAGTCCTTAAATACTTCAGCATAGTCCTTAAATAATGCAGCAAAGTCCTTGAATAATGCATCAGAGTCCTTAAATAATGCAACAAAGTCCTTAAATAATGCAGAAGAGTCCTTAAATAATGCAACAAAGTCCTTAAATAATGCAGCAGAATCCTTAAATAATGCAACAAAGTACTTAAATAATGCAGCAGAGTCCTTAAATAATGCAGCAGAGTCCTTAAATAATGCAGCAGAGTAATGAAATACTGCAGCAGGGTCCTTAAATAATGCAGCAAAGTCCTTAAATAATGCAGCAGAGTCCTTAAATAATCCAGCCAAGTCCTTAAATAATGCAGCAAATTCCTTAAATAATGCAGCAGAGTACTGAAATACCGCAGCAGGATCCTTAAATAATGCAGCAGAGTCCTTAAATAATGCAACAAAGTCCTTAAATAATGCAGAACAGTCCTTAAATAATGCAATAAAGTCCTTAAATAATGCAGCAAAGTCCTTAAATAATGCAGCAGAGTCCTTAAATAATGCAGCAAATTCCTTAAATAATGCAGCAAAGTCCTTAAATAATGCAGCAGAGTCCTTAAATAATGCAGCACATTCCTTAAATAATACAGCAGAGTCCTTAAATAATGCAGAACAGTCCTTAAATAATGCAATAAAGTCCTTAAATAATGCAGCAAAGTCCTTAAATAATGCAGCAGAGTCCTTAAATACTTCAGCATAGTCCTTAAATAATGCAGCAAAGTCCTTGACTAATGCAGCAGAGTCCTTAAATAATGCAACAAAGTCCTTAAATAATGCAGAAGAGTCCTTAAATAATGCAGCAAATTCCTTAAATAATGCAGCAAAGTCCTTCAATAATGCAGCAAAGTCTTTAAATAATGCAATAAAGTCCATAAATGATGCAGCAAATTCCTTAAATAATGCAGCAGAGTACTGAAATACCGCAGCAGAATCCTTAAATAATGCAACAGAGTCCTTAAATAATGCAACAAAGTCCTTAAATAATGCAGAACAGTCCTTAAATAATGCAATAAAGTCCTTAAATAATGCAGCAAAGTCCTTAAATAATGCAGCAGAGTCCTTAAATAATGCAGCAAAGTCCTTAAATAATGCAACAAAGTCCTTAAATAATGCAGCAGAGTCCTTAAATAATGCAAGAAAGTCCTTAAATAATGCAGCAAATTCCTTAAATAATGCAGCAAAGTCCTTAAATAATGCAGCAGAGTCCTTAAATAATGCAGCACATTCCTTAAATAATACAGCAGAGTCCTTAAATAATCCAGCCAAGTCCTTAAATAATGCAGCAGAGTCCTTAAATAATGCAGAAAAGTCCTTAAATAATGCAGCAGAGTCCTTAAATACTGCTGCAGAGTCCTTAAATAATGCAGCAAAGTCCTTAAATACCACAGCAGAGTCCTTAAATAATGCAGCAAAGTCCTTAAATAATGCAGCAGAGTCCTTAAATACTTCAGCATAGTCCTTAAATAATGCAGCAAAGTCCTTGAATAATGCATCAGAGTCCTTAAATAATGCAACAAAGTCCTTAAATAATGCAGAAGAGTCCTTAAATAATGCAACAAAGTCCTTAAATAATGCAGCAGAGTCCTTAAATAATGCAGCAAAGTCCTTAAATAATGCAACAAAGTCCTTAAATAATGCAGCAGATTACTGAAATACTGCAGCAGGGTCCTTAAATAATGCAGCAGAGTCTTTAAATAATGCAACAAAGTCCTTAAATAATGCAGCAGAGTCCTTAAATAATGCAACAAAGTCCTTAAATAATGCAGCAGAGTCCTTAAATAATGCAGCAGAGTACTGAAATACCGCAGCAGGGTCCTTAAATAATGCAGCAAAGTCGTTAAATAATGAAGTAGAGTCCTTTAATAATGCAACAAAGTCCTTAAATGATGCAGCAGAGTCCTTAAATAATGCAACAAAGTCCTTAAATAATGCAGCAGAGTCCTTAAATAATGCAACAAAGTCCTTAAACAATGCAGCAGAGTCCTTAAATAATGCAGAAGAGTCCTTAAATAATGCAACCAAGACCTTAAATAATGCAGCAGAGTCCTTAAATAATGCAACAAAGTACTTAAATAATGCAGCAGAGTCCTTAAGTACCGTAGCAGAGTCCTTAAATACTGCAGCAAAGTCCTTAAATAAAGCAGCAGAGTCCTTAAATAATGCAGCAAAGTCATTAAATAATGCAGCAGAGTCCTTAAATAATGCAACAAATTCCTTAAATAATGCAGCAGAGTCCTTAAATAATGCAACAAAGTCCTTAAATAATGCAGCAGAGTCCTTAAATAATGCAGCAGAGTACTGAAATACCGCAGCAGGGTCCTTAAATAATGCAGCAAAGTCGTTAAATAATGAAGTAGAGTCCTTAAATAATGCAACAAAGTCCTTAAATGATGCAGCAGAGTCCTTAAATAATGCAACAAAGTCCTTAAATAATGCAGCAGAGTCCTTAAATAATGCAACAAAGTCCTTAAACAATGCAGCAGAGTCCTTAAATAATGCAGAAGAGTCCTTAAATAATGCAACCAAGACCTTAAATAATGTAGCAGAGTCCTTAAATAATTCAACAAAGTACTTAAATAATGCAGCAGAGTCCTTAAGTACCGTAGCAGAGTCCTTAAATACTGCAGCAAAGTCCTTAAATAAAGCAGCAGAGTCCTTAAATAATGCAGCAAAGTCATTAAATAATGCAGCAGAGTCCTTAAATAATGCAACAAATTCCTTAAATAATGCAGCAGAGTCCTTAAATAATGCAATAAAGTCCATAAATAATGCAGCAAAGTCCTTAAATAATTCAGCAGAGTGCTGAAATACCGCAGCAGGGTCCTTAAATAATGCAGCAGAGTCCTTAAATAATGCAACAAAGTCCTTAAATAATGCAGCAGGGTCCTTAAATAATGCAACAAAGTCCTTAAATAATGCAGCAGAGTCCTTAAAAAATTCAGCAAAGTCTGTAAATAATGCAGCAGAGTCCTTAAATAATCCAGCCAAGTCCTTAAATAATGCAACAACGTCCTTAAATAATGCAGCAGATTACTGAAATACTGCAGCAGGGTCCTTAAATAATGCAGCAGAGTCCTTAAATAATGCAACAAAGTCCTTAAATAATGCAGCAGAGTCCTTAAATAATGCAACAAAGTCCTTAAATAATGCAGCAGAGTCCTTAAATAATGCAGTAAAGTCCTTAAATAATGCAGCACAGTCCTTAAATAATACAGCCAAGTCCTTAAATAATGCAGCAAAGTCTTTAAATAATGCAATAAAGTCCATAAATAATGCAGCAAAGTCCTTAAATAATGCAGCAGAGTACTGAAATACCGCAGCAGGATCCTTAAATAATGCAGCAGAGTCCTTAAATAATGCAACAAAGTCCTTAAATAATGCAGAACAGTCCTTAAATAATGCAATAAAGTCCTTAAATAATGCAGCAAAGTCCTTAAATATTGCAGCAGAGTCCTTAAATAATGCAACAAAGTCCTTAAATAATGCAACAAAGTCCTTAAATAATGCAGCAGAGTACTGAAATACCGCAGCAGGATCCTTAAATAATGCAGCAGAGTCCTTAAATAATGCAACAAAGTCCTTAAATAATGCAGAACAGTACTTAAATAATGCAATAAAGTCCTTAAATAATGCAGCAAAGTCCTTAAATAATGCAGCAGAGTCCTTAAATAATGCAACAAAGTCCTTAAATAATGCAGCAGAGTCCTTAAATAATGCAAGAAAGTCCTTAAATAATGCAGCACATTCCTTAAATAATGCAGCAGAGTCCTTAAATAATGCAACAAAGTCCTTAAATAATGCAGCAGAGTCCTTAAATAATGCAAGAAAGTCCTTAAATAATGCAGCAAATTCCTTAAATAATGCAGCAAAGTCTTTAAATAATGCAATAAAGTCCTTAAATAATGCAGCAGATTACTGAAATACTGCAGCAGGGTCCTTAAATAATGCAGCAGAGTTCTTAAATAATGCAACAAAGTCCTTAAATAATGCAGCAGAGTCCTTAAATAATGCAACAAAGTCCTTAAATAATGCAGCAGAGTCCTTAAATAATGCAGCAAAGTCCTTAAATAATGCAGCACAGTCCTTAAATAATCCAGCCAAGTCCTTCAATAATGCAGCAAAGTCTTTAAATAATGCAATAAAGTCCATAAATGATGCAGCAAATTCCTTAAATAATGCAGCAGAGTACTGAAATACCGCAGCAGAATCCTTAAATAATGCAACAGAGTCCTTAAATAATGCAACAAAGTCCTTAAATAATGCAGAACAGTCCTTAAATAATGCAATAAAGTCCTTAAATAATGCAGCAAAGTCCTTAAATAATGCAGCAGAGTCCTTAAATAATGCAGCAAAGTCCTTAAATAATGCAACAAAGTCCTTAAATAATGCAGCAGAGTCCTTAAATAATGCAACAAAGTCCTTAAATAATGCAGCAGAGTCCTTAAATAATGCAGCACATTCCTTAAATAATACAGCAGAGTCCTTAAATAATCCAGCCAAGTCCTTAAATAATGCAGCAGAGTCCTTAAATAATGCAGAAAAGTCCTTAAATAATGCAGCAGAGTCCTTAAATACTGCTGCAGAGTCCTTAAATAATGCAGCAAAGTCCTTAAATACCACAGCAGAGTCCTTAAATAATGCAGCAAAGTATTTAAATAATGCAGCACAGTCCCTAAATAATCCAGCCAAGTCCTTAAATAATGCAGCAGAGTCCTTAAATAATGCAGAAAAGTCCTTAAATAATGCAGCAGAGTCCTTAAATACTTCTGCATAGTCCTTAAATAATGCAGCAAAGTCCTTGAATAATGCAGCAGAGTCCTTAAATAATGCAACAAAGTCCTTAAATAATGCAGAAGAGTCCTTAAATAATGCAACAAAGTTCTTAAATAATGCAGCAGAGTCCTAAAATACCACAGCAGAGTCCTTAAATAATGCAGCAAAGTCTTTAAATAATGCAACAAAGTCCTTAAATAATGCAGCAGAGACCTTAAATAATGCAGAAGAGTCCTTAAATAATCCAGCCAAGTCCTTAAATAATCCAGCCAAGTCCTTAAATAATGCAGCAGAGTCCTTAAATAATGCAACAAAATCCTTAAATAATGCAGAAGAGTCCTTAAATAATCCAGCCAAGTCCTTAAATCATGCAGCAGGGTCCTTAAATAATCCAGCCAAGTCCTTAAATAATGCAGCAGAGTCCTTAAATAATGCAGCAAAGTCCTTAAATAATGCAGCAGAGTCCTTAAATACTTCAGCATAGTCCTTAAATAATGCAGCAAAGTCCTTGAATAATGCATCAGAGTCCTTAAATAATGCAACAAAGTCCTTAAATAATGCAGAAGAGTCCTTAAATAATGCAACAAAGTCCTTAAATAATGCAGCAGAATCCTTAAATAATGCAACAAAGTACTTAAATAATGCAGCAGAGTCCTTAAATAATGCAGCAGAGTCCTTAAATAATGCAGCAGAGTAATGAAATACTGCAGCAGGGTCCTTAAATAATGCAGCAAAGTCCTTAAATAATGCAGCAGAGTCCTTAAATAATCCAGCCAAGTCCTTAAATAATGCAGCAAAGTCCTTCAATAATGCAGCAAAGTCTTTAAATAATGCAATAAAGTCCATAAATGATGCAGCAAATTCCTTAAATAATGCAGCAGAGTACTGAAATACCGCAGCAGAATCCTTAAATAATGCAACAGAGTCCTTAAATAATGCAACAAAGTCCTTAAATAATGCAGAACAGTCCTTAAATAATGCAATAAAGTCCTTAAATAATGCAGCAAAGTCCTTAAATAATGCAGCAGAGTCCTTAAATAATGCAGCAAAGTCCTTAAATAATGCAACAAAGTCCTTAAATAATGCAGCAGAGTCCTTAAATAATGCAAGAAAGTCCTTAAATAATGCAGCAAATTCCTTAAATAATGCAGCAAAGTCCTTAAATAATGCAGCAGAGTCCTTAAATAATGCAGCACATTCCTTAAATAATACAGCAGAGTCCTAAAATAATCCAGCCAAGTCCTTAAATAATGCAGCAGAGTCCTTAAATAATGCAGAAAAGTCCTTAAATAATGCAGCAGAGTCCTTAAATACTGCTGCAGAGTCCTTAAATAATGCAGCAAAGTCCTTAAATACCACAGCAGAGTCCTTAAATAATGCAGCAAAGTATTTAAATAATGCAGCACAGTCCCTAAATAATCCAGCCAAGTCCTTAAATAATGCAGCAGAGTCCTTAAATAATGCAGAAAAGTCCTTAAATAATGCAGCAGAGTCCTTAAATACTTCTGCATAGTCCTTAAATAATGCAGCAAAGTCCTTGAATAATGCAGCAGAGTCCTTAAATAATGCAACAAAGTCCTTAAATAATGCAGCAGAGTCCTTAAATAATGCAGCAAAGTCCTTAAATAATGCAACAAAGTCCTTAAATAATGCAGCAGATTACTGAAATACTGCAGCAGGGTCCTTAAATAATGCAGCAGAGTCTTTAAATAATGCAACAAAGTCCTTAAATAATGCAGCAGAGTCCTTAAATAATGCAACAAAGTCCTTAAATAATGCAGCAGAGTCCTTAAATAATGCAGCAGAGTACTGAAATACCGCAGCAGGGTCCTTAAATAATGCAGCAAAGTCGTTAAATAATGAAGTAGAGTCCTTTAATAATGCAACAAAGTCCTTAAATGATGCAGCAGAGTCCTTAAATAATGCAACAAAGTCCTTAAATAATGCAGCAGAGTCCTTAAATAATGCAACAAAGTCCTTAAACAATGCAGCAGAGTCCTTAAATAATGCAGAAGAGTCCTTAAATAATGCAACCAAGACCTTAAATAATGCAGCAGAGTCCTTAAATAATGCAACAAAGTACTTAAATAATGCAGCAGAGTCCTTAAGTACCGTAGCAGAGTCCTTAAATACTGCAGCAAAGTCCTTAAATAAAGCAGCAGAGTCCTTAAATAATGCAGCAAAGTCATTAAATAATGCAGCAGAGTCCTTAAATAATGCAACAAATTCCTTAAATAATGCAGCAGAGTCCTTAAATAATGCAACAAAGTCCTTAAATAATGCAGCAGAGTCCTTAAATAATGCAGCAGAGTACTGAAATACCGCAGCAGGGTCCTTAAATAATGCAGCAAAGTCGTTAAATAATGAAGTAGAGTCCTTAAATAATGCAACAAAGTCCTTAAATGATGCAGCAGAGTCCTTAAATAATGCAACAAAGTCCTTAAATAATGCAGCAGAGTCCTTAAATAATGCAACAAAGTCCTTAAACAATGCAGCAGAGTCCTTAAATAATGCAGAAGAGTCCTTAAATAATGCAACCAAGACCTTAAATAATGTAGCAGAGTCCTTAAATAATTCAACAAAGTACTTAAATAATGCAGCAGAGTCCTTAAGTACCGTAGCAGAGTCCTTAAATACTGCAGCAAAGTCCTTAAATAAAGCAGCAGAGTCCTTAAATAATGCAGCAAAGTCATTAAATAATGCAGCAGAGTCCTTAAATAATGCAACAAATTCCTTAAATAATGCAGCAGAGTCCTTAAATAATGCAATAAAGTCCATAAATAATGCAGCAAAGTCCTTAAATAATTCAGCAGAGTGCTGAAATACCGCAGCAGGGTCCTTAAATAATGCAGCAGAGTCCTTAAATAATGCAACAAAGTCCTTAAATAATGCAGCAGGGTCCTTAAATAATGCAACAAAGTCCTTAAATAATGCAGCAGAGTCCTTAAAAAATTCAGCAAAGTCTGTAAATAATGCAGCAGAGTCCTTAAATAATCCAGCCAAGTCCTTAAATAATGCAACAACGTCCTTAAATAATGCAGCAGATTACTGAAATACTGCAGCAGGGTCCTTAAATAATGCAGCAGAGTCCTTAAATAATGCAACAAAGTCCTTAAATAATGCAGCAGAGTCCTTAAATAATGCAAGAAAGTCCTTAAATAATGCAGCAAATTCCTTAAATAATGCAGCAAAGTCCTTAAATAATGCAGCAGAGTCCTTAAATAATGCAGCACATTCCTTAAATAATACAGCAGAGTCCTTAAATAATCCAGCCAAGTCCTTAAATAATGCAGCAGAGTCCTTAAATAATGCAGAAAAGTCCTTAAATAATGCAGCAGAGTCCTTAAATACTGCTGCAGAGTCCTTAAATAATGCAGCAAAGTCCTTAAATACCACAGCAGAGTCCTTAAATAATGCAGCAAAGTATTTAAATAATGCAGCACAGTCCCTAAATAATCCAGCCAAGTCCTTAAATAATGCAGCAGAGTCCTTAAATAATGCAGAAAAGTCCTTAAATAATGCAGCAGAGTCCTTAAATACTTCTGCATAGTCCTTAAATAATGCAGCAAAGTCCTTGAATAATGCAGCAGAGTCCTTAAATAATGCAACAAAGTCCTTAAATAATGCAGCAGAGTCCTTAAATAATGCAGCAAAGTCCTTAAATAATGCAACAAAGTCCTTAAATAATGCAGCAGATTACTGAAATACTGCAGCAGGGTCCTTAAATAATGCAGCAGAGTCTTTAAATAATGCAACAAAGTCCTTAAATAATGCAGCAGAGTCCTTAAATAATGCAACAAAGTCCTTAAATAATGCAGCAGAGTCCTTAAATAATGCAGCAGAGTACTGAAATACCGCAGCAGGGTCCTTAAATAATGCAGCAAAGTCGTTAAATAATGAAGTAGAGTCCTTTAATAATGCAACAAAGTCCTTAAATAATGCAGCAGAGTCCTTAAATAATGCAACAAAGTCCTTAAACAATGCAGCAGAGTCCTTAAATAATGCAGAAGAGTCCTTAAATAATGCAACAAAGTCCTTAAACAATGCAGCAGAGTCCTTAAATAATGCAGAAGAGTCCTTAAATAATGCAACCAAGACCTTAAATAATGCAGCAGAGTCCTTAAATAATGCAACAAAGTACTTAAATAATGCAGCAGAGTCCTTAAGTACCGTAGCAGAGTCCTTAAATACTGCAGCAAAGTCCTTAAATAAAGCAGCAGAGTCCTTAAATAATGCAGCAAAGTCATTAAATAATGCAGCAGAGTCCTTAAATAATGCAACAAATTCCTTAAATAATGCAGCAGAGTCCTTAAATAATGCAACAAAGTCCTTAAATAATGCAGCAGAGTCCTTAAATAATGCAGCAGAGTACTGAAATACCGCAGCAGGGTCCTTAAATAATGCAGCAAAGTCGTTAAATAATGAAGTAGAGTCCTTAAATAATGCAACAAAGTCCTTAAATGATGCAGCAGAGTCCTTAAATAATGCAACAAAGTCCTTAAATAATGCAGCAGAGTCCTTAAATAATGCAACAAAGTCCTTAAACAATGCAGCAGAGTCCTTAAATAATGCAGAAGAGTCCTTAAATAATGCAACCAAGACCTTAAATAATGTAGCAGAGTCCTTAAATAATTCAACAAAGTACTTAAATAATGCAGCAGAGTCCTTAAGTACCGTAGCAGAGTCCTTAAATACTGCAGCAAAGTCCTTAAATAATGCAGCAGAGTCCTTAAATAATGCAACAAAGTCCTTAAATAATGCAGCAGAGTCCTTAAATAATGCAGCAGAGTACTGAAATACCGCAGCAGGGTCCTTAAATAATGCAGCAAAGTCGTTAAATAATGAAGTAGAGTCCTTAAATAATGCAACAAAGTCCTTAAATGATGCAGCAGAGTCCTTAAATAATGCAACAAAGTCCTTAAATAATGCAGCAGAGTCCTTAAATAATGCAACAAAGTCCTTAAACAATGCGGCAGAGTCCTTAAATAATGCAGAAGAGTCCTTAAATAATGCAACCAAGACCTTAAATAATGTAGCAGAGTCCTTAAATAATTCAACAAAGTACTTAAATAATGCAGCAGAGTCCTTAAGTACCGTAGCAGAGTCCTTAAATACTGCAGCAAAGTCCTTAAATAAAGCAGCAGAGTCCTTAAATAATGCAGCAAAGTCATTAAATAATGCAGCAGAGTCCTTAAATAATGCAACAAATTCCTTAAATAATGCAGCAGAGTCCTTAAATAATGCAATAAAGTCCATAAATAATGCAGCAAAGTCCTTAAATAATTCAGCAGAGTGCTGAAATACCGCAGCAGGGTCCTTAAATAATGCAGCAGAGTCCTTAAATAATGCAACAAAGTCCTTAAATAATGCAGCAGGGTCCTTAAATAATGCAACAAAGTCCTTAAATAATGCAGCAGAGTCCTTAAAAAATTCAGCAAAGTCTGTAAATAATGCAGCAGAGTCCTTAAATAATCCAGCCAAGTCCTTAAATAATGCAACAACGTCCTTAAATAATGCAGCAGATTACTGAAATACTGCAGCAGGGTCCTTAAATAATGCAGCAGAGTCCTTAAATAATGCAACAAAGTCCTTAAATAATGCAGCAGAGTCCTTAAATAATGCAACAAAGTCCTTAAATAATGCAGCAGAGTCCTTAAATAATGCAGGAAAGTCCTTAAATAATGCAGCACAGTCCTTAAATAATACAGCCAAGTCCTTAAATAATGCAGCAAAGTCTTTAAATAATGCAATAAAGTCCATAAATAATGCAGCAAAGTCCTTAAATAATGCAGCAGAGTACTGAAATACCGCAGCAGGATCCTTAAATAATGCAGCAGAGTCCTTAAATAATGCAACAAAGTCCTTAAATAATGCAGAACAGTCCTTAAATAATGCAATAAAGTCCTTAAATAATGCAGCAAAGTCCTTAAATATTGCAGCAGAGTCCTTAAATAATGCAACAAAGTCCTTAAATAATGCAACAAAGTCCTTAAATAATGCAGCAGAGTACTGAAATACCGCAGCAGGATCCTTAAATAATGCAGCAGAGACCTTAAATAATGCAACAAAGTCCTTAAATAATGCAGAACAGTACTTAAATAATGCAATAAAGTCCTTAAATAATGCAGCAAAGTCCTTAAATAATGCAGCAGAGTCCTTAAATAATGCAACAAAGTCCTTAAATAATGCAGCAGAGTCCTTAAATAATGCAAGAAAGTCCTTAAATAATGCAGCACATTCCTTAAATAATGCAGCAGAGTCCTTAAATAATGCAACAAAGTCCTTAAATAATGCAGCAGAGTCCTTAAATAATGCAAGAAAGTCCTTAAATAATGCAGCAAATTCCTTAAATAATGCAGCAAAGTCTTTAAATAATGCAATAAAGTCCTTAAATAATGCAGCAGATTACTGAAATACTGCAGCAGGGTCCTTAAATAATGCAGCAGAGTTCTTAAATAATGCAACAAAGTCCTTAAATAATGCAGCAGAGTCCTTAAATAATGCAACAAAGTCCTTAAATAATGCAGCAGAGTCCTTAAATAATGCAGCAAAGTCCTTAAATAATGCAGCACAGTCCTTAAATAATCCAGCCAAGTCCTTCAATAATGCAGCAAAGTCTTTAAATAATGCAATAAAGTCCATAAATGATGCAGCAAATTCCTTAAATAATGCAGCAGAGTACTGAAATACCGCAGCAGAATCCTTAAATAATGCAACAGAGTCCTTAAATAATGCAACAAAGTCCTTAAATAATGCAGAACAGTCCTTAAATAATGCAATAAAGTCCTTAAATAATGCAGCAAAGTCCTTAAATAATGCAGCAGAGTCCTTAAATAATGCAGCAAAGTCCTTAAATAATGCAACAAAGTCCTTAAATAATGCAGCAGAGTCCTTAAATAATGCAACAAAGTCCTTAAATAATGCAGCAGAGTCCTTAAATAATGCAGCACATTCCTTAAATAATACAGCAGAGTCCTTAAATAATCCAGCCAAGTCCTTAAATAATGCAGCAGAGTCCTTAAATAATGCAGAAAAGTCCTTAAATAATGCAGCAGAGTCCTTAAATACTGCTGCAGAGTCCTTAAATAATGCAGCAAAGTCCTTAAATACCACAGCAGAGTCCTTAAATAATGCAGCAAAGTATTTAAATAATGCAGCACAGTCCCTAAATAATCCAGCCAAGTCCTTAAATAATGCAGCAGAGTCCTTAAATAATGCAGAAAAGTCCTTAAATAATGCAGCAGAGTCCTTAAATACTTCTGCATAGTCCTTAAATAATGCAGCAAAGTCCTTGAATAATGCAGCAGAGTCCTTAAATAATGCAACAAAGTCCTTAAATACTGCAGAAGAGTCCTTAAATAATGCAACAAAGTTCTTAAATAATGCAGCAGAGTCCTAAAATACCACAGCAGAGTCCTTAAATAATGCAGCAAAGTCTTTAAATAATGCAACAAAGTCCTTAAATAATGCAGCAGAGACCTTAAATAATGCAGAAGAGTCCTTAAATAATCCAGCCAAGTCCTTAAATAATCCAGCCAAGTCCTTAAATAATGCAGCAGAGTCCTTAAATAATGCAACAAAATCCTTAAATAATGCAGAAGAGTCCTTAAATAATCCAGCCAAGTCCTTAAATCATGCAGCAGGGTCCTTAAATAATCCAGCCAAGTCCTTAAATAATGCAGCAGAGTCCTTAAATAATGCAGCAAAGTCCTTAAATAATGCAGCAGAGTCCTTAAATACTTCAGCATAGTCCTTAAATAATGCAGCAAAGTCCTTGAATAATGAATCAGAGTCCTTAAATAATGCAACAAAGTCCTTAAATAATGCAGAAGAGTCCTTAAATAATGCAACAAAGTCCTTAAATAATGCAGCAGAATCCTTAAATAATGCAACAAAGTACTTAAATAATGCAGCAGAGTCCTTAAATAATGCAGCAGAGTCCTTAAATAATGCAGCAGAGTAATGAAATACTGCAGCAGGGTCCTTAAATAATGCAGCAAAGTCCTTAAATAATGCAGCAGAGTCCTTAAATAATCCAGCCAAGTCCTTAAATAATGCAGCAAAGTCCTTAAATAATGCAGCAGAGTACTGAAATACCGCAGCAGGATCCTTAAATAATGCAGCAGAGTCCTTAAATAATGCAACAAAGTCCTTAAATAATGCAGAAGAGTCCTTAAATAATGCAACAAAGTTCTTAAATAATGCAGCAGAGTCCTAAAATACCACAGCAGAGTCCTTAAATAATGCAGCAAAGTCTTTAAATAATGCAACAAAGTCCTTAAATAATGCAGCAGAGACCTTAAATAATGCAGAAGAGTCCTTAAATAATCCAGCCAAGTCCTTAAATAATCCAGCCAAGTCCTTAAATAATGCAGCAGAGTCCTTAAATAATGCAACAAAGTCCTTAAATAATGCAGAACAGTCCTTAAATAATGCAATAAAGTCCTTAAATAATGCAGCAAAGTCCTTAAATAATGCAGCAGAGTCCTTAAATAATGCAGCAAATTCCTTAAATAATGCAGCAAAGTCCTTAAATAATGCAGCAGAGTCCTTAAATAATGCAGCACATTCCTTAAATAATACAGCAGAGTCCTTAAATAATCCAGCCAAGTCCTTAAATAATGCAGCAGAGTCCTTAAATAATGCAGAAAAGTCCTTAAATAATGCAGCAGAGTCCTTAAATACTTCAGCATAGTCCTTAAATAATGCAGCAAAGTCCTTGACTAATGCAGCAGAGTCCTTAAATAATGCAACAAAGTCCTTAAATAATGCAGAAGAGTCCTTAAATAATGCAGCAAATTCCTTAAATAATGCAGCAAAGTCCTTCAATAATGCAGCAAAGTCTTTAAATAATGCAATAAAGTCCATAAATGATGCAGCAAATTCCTTAAATAATGCAGCAGAGTACTGAAATACCGCAGCAGAATCCTTAAATAATGCAACAGAGTCCTTAAATAATGCAACAAAGTCCTTAAATAATGCAGAACAGTCCTTAAATAATGCAATAAAGTCCTTAAATAATGCAGCAAAGTCCTTAAATAATGCAGCAGAGTCCTTAAATAATGCAGCAAAGTCCTTAAATAATGCAACAAAGTCCTTAAATAATGCAGCAGAGTCCTTAAATAATGCAGCAGAGTACTGAAATACCGCAGCAGGGTCCTTAAATAATGCAGCAAAGTCGTTAAATAATGAAGTAGAGTCCTTTAATAATGCAACAAAGTCCTTAAATGATGCAGCAGAGTCCTTAAATAATGCAACAAAGTCCTTAAATAATGCAGCAGAGTCCTTAAATAATGCAACAAAGTCCTTAAACAATGCAGCAGAGTCCTTAAATAATGCAGAAGAGTCCTTAAATAATGCAACCAAGACCTTAAATAATGCAGCAGAGTCCTTAAATAATGCAACAAAGTACTTAAATAATGCAGCAGAGTCCTTAAGTACCGTAGCAGAGTCCTTAAATACTGCAGCAAAGGCCTTAAATAAAGCAGCAGAGTCCTTAAATAATGCAGCAAAGTCATTAAATAATGCAGCAGAGTCCTTAAATAATGCAACAAATTCCTTAAATAATGCAGCAGAGTCCTTAAATAATGCAACAAAGTCCTTAAATAATGCAGCAGAGTCCTTAAATAATGCAGCAGAGTACTGAAATACCGCAGCAGGGTCCTTAAATAATGCAGCAAAGTCGTTAAATAATGAAGTAGAGTCCTTAAATAATGCAACAAAGTCCTTAAATGATGCAGCAGAGTCCTTAAATAATGCAACAAAGTCCTTAAATAATGCAGCAGAGTCCTTAAATAATGCAACAAAGTCCTTAAACAATGCAGCAGAGTCCTTAAATAATGCAGAAGAGTCCTTAAATAATGCAACCAAGACCTTAAATAATGCAGCAGAGTCCTTAAATAATTCAACAAAGTACTTAAATAATGCAGCAGAGTCCTTAAGTACCGTAGCAGAGTCCTTAAATACTGCAGCAAAGTCCTTAAATAAAGCAGCAGAGTCCTTAAATAATGCAGCAAAGTCATTAAATAATGCAGCAGAGTCCTTAAATAATGCAACAAATTCCTTAAATAATGCAGCAGAGTCCTTAAATAATGCAATAAAGTCCATAAATAATGCAGCAAAGTCCTTAAATAATTCAGCAGAGTGCTGAAATACCGCAGCAGGGTCCTTAAATAATGCAGCAGAGTCCTTAAATAATGCAACAAAGTCCTTAAATAATGCAGCAGGGTCCTTAAATAATGCAACAAAGTCCTTAAATAATGCAGCAGAGTCCTTAAAAAATTCAGCAAAGTCTGTAAATAATGCAGCAGAGTCCTTAAATAATCCAGCCAAGTCCTTAAATAATGCAACAACGTCCTTAAATAATGCAGCAGATTACTGAAATACTGCAGCAGGGTCCTTAAATAATGCAGCAGAGTCCTTAAATAATGCAACAAAGTCCTTAAATAATGCAGCAGAGTCCTTAAATAATGCAAGAAAGTCCTTAAATAATGCAGCAAATTCCTTAAATAATGCAGCAAAGTCCTTAAATAATGCAGCAGAGTCCTTAAATAATGCAGCACATTCCTTAAATAATACAGCAGAGTCCTTAAATAATCCAGCCAAGTCCTTAAATAATGCAGCAGAGTCCTTAAATAATGCAGAAAAGTCCTTAAATAATGCAGCAGAGTCCTTAAATACTGCTGCAGAGTCCTTAAATAATGCAGCAAAGTCCTTAAATACCACAGCAGAGTCCTTAAATAATGCAGCAAAGTATTTAAATAATGCAGCACAGTCCCTAAATAATCCAGCCAAGTCCTTAAATAATGCAGCAGAGTCCTTAAATAATGCAGAAAAGTCCTTAAATAATGCAGCAGAGTCCTTAAATACTTCTGCATAGTCCTTAAATAATGCAGCAAAGTCCTTGAATAATGCAGCAGAGTCCTTAAATAATGCAACAAAGTCCTTAAATAATGCAGCAGAGTCCTTAAATAATGCAGCAAAGTCCTTAAATAATGCAACAAAGTCCTTAAATAATGCAGCAGATTACTGAAATACTGCAGCAGGGTCCTTAAATAATGCAGCAGAGTCTTTAAATAATGCAACAAAGTCCTTAAATAATGCAGCAGAGTCCTTAAATAATGCAACAAAGTCCTTAAATAATGCAGCAGAGTCCTTAAATAATGCAGCAGAGTACTGAAATACCGCAGCAGGGTCCTTAAATAATGCAGCAAAGTCGTTAAATAATGAAGTAGAGTCCTTTAATAATGCAACAAAGTCCTTAAATAATGCAGCAGAGTCCTTAAATAATGCAACAAAGTCCTTAAACAATGCAGCAGAGTCCTTAAATAATGCAGAAGAGTCCTTAAATAATGCAACAAAGTCCTTAAACAATGCAGCAGAGTCCTTAAATAATGCAGAAGAGTCCTTAAATAATGCAACCAAGACCTTAAATAATGCAGCAGAGTCCTTAAATAATGCAACAAAGTACTTAAATAATGCAGCAGAGTCCTTAAGTACCGTAGCAGAGTCCTTAAATACTGCAGCAAAGTCCTTAAATAAAGCAGCAGAGTCCTTAAATAATGCAGCAAAGTCATTAAATAATGCAGCAGAGTCCTTAAATAATGCAACAAATTCCTTAAATAATGCAGCAGAGTCCTTAAATAATGCAACAAAGTCCTTAAATAATGCAGCAGAGTCCTTAAATAATGCAGCAGAGTACTGAAATACCGCAGCAGGGTCCTTAAATAATGCAGCAAAGTCGTTAAATAATGAAGTAGAGTCCTTAAATAATGCAACAAAGTCCTTAAATGATGCAGCAGAGTCCTTAAATAATGCAACAAAGTCCTTAAATAATGCAGCAGAGTCCTTAAATAATGCAACAAAGTCCTTAAACAATGCAGCAGAGTCCTTAAATAATGCAGAAGAGTCCTTAAATAATGCAACCAAGACCTTAAATAATGTAGCAGAGTCCTTAAATAATTCAACAAAGTACTTAAATAATGCAGCAGAGTCCTTAAGTACCGTAGCAGAGTCCTTAAATACTGCAGCAAAGTCCTTAAATAATGCAGCAGAGTCCTTAAATAATGCAACAAAGTCCTTAAATAATGCAGCAGAGTCCTTAAATAATGCAGCAGAGTACTGAAATACCGCAGCAGGGTCCTTAAATAATGCAGCAAAGTCGTTAAATAATGAAGTAGAGTCCTTAAATAATGCAACAAAGTCCTTAAATGATGCAGCAGAGTCCTTAAATAATGCAACAAAGTCCTTAAATAATGCAGCAGAGTCCTTAAATAATGCAACAAAGTCCTTAAACAATGCGGCAGAGTCCTTAAATAATGCAGAAGAGTCCTTAAATAATGCAACCAAGACCTTAAATAATGTAGCAGAGTCCTTAAATAATTCAACAAAGTACTTAAATAATGCAGCAGAGTCCTTAAGTACCGTAGCAGAGTCCTTAAATACTGCAGCAAAGTCCTTAAATAAAGCAGCAGAGTCCTTAAATAATGCAGCAAAGTCATTAAATAATGCAGCAGAGTCCTTAAATAATGCAACAAATTCCTTAAATAATGCAGCAGAGTCCTTAAATAATGCAATAAAGTCCATAAATAATGCAGCAAAGTCCTTAAATAATTCAGCAGAGTGCTGAAATACCGCAGCAGGGTCCTTAAATAATGCAGCAGAGTCCTTAAATAATGCAACAAAGTCCTTAAATAATGCAGCAGGGTCCTTAAATAATGCAACAAAGTCCTTAAATAATGCAGCAGAGTCCTTAAAAAATTCAGCAAAGTCTGTAAATAATGCAGCAGAGTCCTTAAATAATCCAGCCAAGTCCTTAAATAATGCAACAACGTCCTTAAATAATGCAGCAGATTACTGAAATACTGCAGCAGGGTCCTTAAATAATGCAGCAGAGTCCTTAAATAATGCAACAAAGTCCTTAAATAATGCAGCAGAGTCCTTAAATAATGCAACAAAGTCCTTAAATAATGCAGCAGAGTCCTTAAATAATGCAGTAAAGTCCTTAAATAATGCAGCACAGTCCTTAAATAATACAGCCAAGTCCTTAAATAATGCAGCAAAGTCTTTAAATAATGCAATAAAGTCCATAAATAATGCAGCAAAGTCCTTAAATAATGCAGCAGAGTACTGAAATACCGCAGCAGGATCCTTAAATAATGCAGCAGAGTCCTTAAATAATGCAACAAAGTCCTTAAATAATGCAGAACAGTCCTTAAATAATGCAATAAAGTCCTTAAATAATGCAGCAAAGTCCTTAAATATTGCAGCAGAGTCCTTAAATAATGCAACAAAGTCCTTAAATAATGCAACAAAGTCCTTAAATAATGCAGCAGAGTACTGAAATACCGCAGCAGGATCCTTAAATAATGCAGCAGAGACCTTAAATAATGCAACAAAGTCCTTAAATAATGCAGAACAGTACTTAAATAATGCAATAAAGTCCTTAAATAATGCAGCAAAGTCCTTAAATAATGCAGCAGAGTCCTTAAATAATGCAACAAAGTCCTTAAATAATGCAGCAGAGTCCTTAAATAATGCAAGAAAGTCCTTAAATAATGCAGCACATTCCTTAAATAATGCAGCAGAGTCCTTAAATAATGCAACAAAGTCCTTAAATAATGCAGCAGAGTCCTTAAATAATGCAAGAAAGTCCTTAAATAATGCAGCAAATTCCTTAAATAATGCAGCAAAGTCTTTAAATAATGCAATAAAGTCCTTAAATAATGCAGCAGATTACTGAAATACTGCAGCAGGGTCCTTAAATAATGCAGCAGAGTTCTTAAATAATGCAACAAAGTCCTTAAATAATGCAGCAGAGTCCTTAAATAATGCAACAAAGTCCTTAAATAATGCAGCAGAGTCCTTAAATAATGCAGCAAAGTCCTTAAATAATGCAGCACAGTCCTTAAATAATCCAGCCAAGTCCTTCAATAATGCAGCAAAGTCTTTAAATAATGCAATAAAGTCCATAAATGATGCAGCAAATTCCTTAAATAATGCAGCAGAGTACTGAAATACCGCAGCAGAATCCTTAAATAATGCAACAGAGTCCTTAAATAATGCAACAAAGTCCTTAAATAATGCAGAACAGTCCTTAAATAATGCAATAAAGTCCTTAAATAATGCAGCAAAGTCCTTAAATAATGCAGCAGAGTCCTTAAATAATGCAGCAAAGTCCTTAAATAATGCAACAAAGTCCTTAAATAATGCAGCAGAGTCCTTAAATAATGCAACAAAGTCCTTAAATAATGCAGCAGAGTCCTTAAATAATGCAGCACATTCCTTAAATAATACAGCAGAGTCCTTAAATAATCCAGCCAAGTCCTTAAATAATGCAGCAGAGTCCTTAAATAATGCAGAAAAGTCCTTAAATAATGCAGCAGAGTCCTTAAATACTGCTGCAGAGTCCTTAAATAATGCAGCAAAGTCCTTAAATACCACAGCAGAGTCCTTAAATAATGCAGCAAAGTATTTAAATAATGCAGCACAGTCCCTAAATAATCCAGCCAAGTCCTTAAATAATGCAGCAGAGTCCTTAAATAATGCAGAAAAGTCCTTAAATAATGCAGCAGAGTCCTTAAATACTTCTGCATAGTCCTTAAATAATGCAGCAAAGTCCTTGAATAATGCAGCAGAGTCCTTAAATAATGCAACAAAGTCCTTAAATACTGCAGAAGAGTCCTTAAATAATGCAACAAAGTTCTTAAATAATGCAGCAGAGTCCTAAAATACCACAGCAGAGTCCTTAAATAATGCAGCAAAGTCTTTAAATAATGCAACAAAGTCCTTAAATAATGCAGCAGAGACCTTAAATAATGCAGAAGAGTCCTTAAATAATCCAGCCAAGTCCTTAAATAATCCAGCCAAGTCCTTAAATAATGCAGCAGAGTCCTTAAATAATGCAACAAAATCCTTAAATAATGCAGAAGAGTCCTTAAATAATCCAGCCAAGTCCTTAAATCATGCAGCAGGGTCCTTAAATAATCCAGCCAAGTCCTTAAATAATGCAGCAGAGTCCTTAAATAATGCAGCAAAGTCCTTAAATAATGCAGCAGAGTCCTTAAATACTTCAGCATAGTCCTTAAATAATGCAGCAAAGTCCTTGAATAATGAATCAGAGTCCTTAAATAATGCAACAAAGTCCTTAAATAATGCAGAAGAGTCCTTAAATAATGCAACAAAGTCCTTAAATAATGCAGCAGAATCCTTAAATAATGCAACAAAGTACTTAAATAATGCAGCAGAGTCCTTAAATAATGCAGCAGAGTCCTTAAATAATGCAGCAGAGTAATGAAATACTGCAGCAGGGTCCTTAAATAATGCAGCAAAGTCCTTAAATAATGCAGCAGAGTCCTTAAATAATCCAGCCAAGTCCTTAAATAATGCAGCAAAGTCCTTAAATAATGCAGCAGAGTACTGAAATACCGCAGCAGGATCCTTAAATAATGCAGCAGAGTCCTTAAATAATGCAACAAAGTCCTTAAATAATGCAGAAGAGTCCTTAAATAATGCAACAAAGTTCTTAAATAATGCAGCAGAGTCCTAAAATACCACAGCAGAGTCCTTAAATAATGCAGCAAAGTCTTTAAATAATGCAACAAAGTCCTTAAATAATGCAGCAGAGACCTTAAATAATGCAGAAGAGTCCTTAAATAATCCAGCCAAGTCCTTAAATAATCCAGCCAAGTCCTTAAATAATGCAGCAGAGTCCTTAAATAATGCAACAAAATCCTTAAATAATGCAGAAGAGTCCTTAAATAATCCAGCCAAGTCCTTAAATCATGCAGCAGGGTCCTTAAATAATCCAGCCAAGTCCTTAAATAATGCAGCAGAGTCCTTAAATAATGCAGCAAAGTCCTTAAATAATGCAGCAGAGTCCTTAAATACTTCAGCATAGTCCTTAAATAATGCAGCAAAGTCCTTGAATAATGCATCAGAGTCCTTAAATAATGCAACAAAGTCCTTAAATAATGCAGAAGAGTCCTTAAATAATGCAACAAAGTCCTTAAATAATGCAGCAGAATCCTTAAATAATGCAACAAAGTACTTAAATAATGCAGCAGAGTCCTTAAATAATGCAGCAGAGTCCTTAAATAATGCAGCAGAGTAATGAAATACTGCAGCAGGGTCCTTAAATAATGCAGCAAAGTCCTTAAATAATGCAGCAGAGTCCTTAAATAATCCAGCCAAGTCCTTAAATAATGCAGCAAAGTCCTTAAATAATGCAGCAGAGTACTGAAATACCGCAGCAGGATCCTTAAATAATGCAGCAGAGTCCTTAAATAATGCAACAAAGTCCTTAAATAATGCAGAACAGTCCTTAAATAATGCAATAAAGTCCTTAAATAATGCAGCAAAGTCCTTAAATAATGCAGCAGAGTCCTTAAATAATGCAGCAAATTCCTTAAATAATGCAGCAAAGTCCTTAAATAATGCAGCAGAGTCCTTAAATAATGCAGCACATTCCTTAAATAATACAGCAGAGTCCTTAAATAATCCAGCCAAGTCCTTAAATAATGCAGCAGAGTCCTTAAATAATGCAGAAAAGTCCTTAAATAATGCAGCAGAGTCCTTAAATACTTCAGCATAGTCCTTAAATAATGCAGCAAAGTCCTTGACTAATGCAGCAGAGTCCTTAAATAATGCAACAAAGTCCTTAAATAATGCAGAAGAGTCCTTAAATAATGCAGCAAATTCCTTAAATAATGCAGCAAAGTCCTTCAATAATGCAGCAAAGTCTTTAAATAATGCAATAAAGTCCATAAATGATGCAGCAAATTCCTTAAATAATGCAGCAGAGTACTGAAATACCGCAGCAGAATCCTTAAATAATGCAACAGAGTCCTTAAATAATGCAACAAAGTCCTTAAATAATGCAGAACAGTCCTTAAATAATGCAATAAAGTCCTTAAATAATGCAGCAAAGTCCTTAAATAATGCAGCAGAGTCCTTAAATAATGCAGCAAAGTCCTTAAATAATGCAACAAAGTCCTTAAATAATGCAGCAGAGTCCTTAAATAATGCAGCAGAGTACTGAAATACCGCAGCAGGGTCCTTAAATAATGCAGCAAAGTCGTTAAATAATGAAGTAGAGTCCTTTAATAATGCAACAAAGTCCTTAAATGATGCAGCAGAGTCCTTAAATAATGCAACAAAGTCCTTAAATAATGCAGCAGAGTCCTTAAATAATGCAACAAAGTCCTTAAACAATGCAGCAGAGTCCTTAAATAATGCAGAAGAGTCCTTAAATAATGCAACCAAGACCTTAAATAATGCAGCAGAGTCCTTAAATAATGCAACAAAGTACTTAAATAATGCAGCAGAGTCCTTAAGTACCGTAGCAGAGTCCTTAAATACTGCAGCAAAGGCCTTAAATAAAGCAGCAGAGTCCTTAAATAATGCAGCAAAGTCATTAAATAATGCAGCAGAGTCCTTAAATAATGCAACAAATTCCTTAAATAATGCAGCAGAGTCCTTAAATAATGCAACAAAGTCCTTAAATAATGCAGCAGAGTCCTTAAATAATGCAGCAGAGTACTGAAATACCGCAGCAGGGTCCTTAAATAATGCAGCAAAGTCGTTAAATAATGAAGTAGAGTCCTTAAATAATGCAACAAAGTCCTTAAATGATGCAGCAGAGTCCTTAAATAATGCAACAAAGTCCTTAAATAATGCAGCAGAGTCCTTAAATAATGCAACAAAGTCCTTAAACAATGCAGCAGAGTCCTTAAATAATGCAGAAGAGTCCTTAAATAATGCAACCAAGACCTTAAATAATGCAGCAGAGTCCTTAAATAATTCAACAAAGTACTTAAATAATGCAGCAGAGTCCTTAAGTACCGTAGCAGAGTCCTTAAATACTGCAGCAAAGTCCTTAAATAAAGCAGCAGAGTCCTTAAATAATGCAGCAAAGTCATTAAATAATGCAGCAGAGTCCTTAAATAATGCAACAAATTCCTTAAATAATGCAGCAGAGTCCTTAAATAATGCAATAAAGTCCATAAATAATGCAGCAAAGTCCTTAAATAATTCAGCAGAGTGCTGAAATACCGCAGCAGGGTCCTTAAATAATGCAGCAGAGTCCTTAAATAATGCAACAAAGTCCTTAAATAATGCAGCAGGGTCCTTAAATAATGCAACAAAGTCCTTAAATAATGCAGCAGAGTCCTTAAAAAATTCAGCAAAGTCTGTAAATAATGCAGCACAGTCCTTAAATAATACAGCCAAGTCCTTAAATAATGCAGCAAAGTCTTTAAATAATGCAATAAAGTCCATAAATAATGCAGCAAAGTCCTTAAATAATGCAGCAGAGTACTGAAATACCGCAGCAGGATCCTTAAATAATGCAGCAGAGTCCTTAAATAATGCAACAAAGTCCTTAAATAATGCAGAACAGTCCTTAAATAATGCAATAAAGTCCTTAAATAATGCAGCAAAGTCCTTAAATATTGCAGCAGAGTCCTTAAATAATGCAACAAAGTCCTTAAATAATGCAACAAAGTCCTTAAATAATGCAGCAGAGTACTGAAATACCGCAGCAGGATCCTTAAATAATGCAGCAGAGTCCTTAAATAATGCAACAAAGTCCTTAAATAATGCAGAACAGTACTTAAATAATGCAATAAAGTCCTTAAATAATGCAGCAAAGTCCTTAAATAATGCAGCAGAGTCCTTAAATAATGCAACAAAGTCCTTAAATAATGCAGCAGAGTCCTTAAATAATGCAAGAAAGTCCTTAAATAATGCAGCACATTCCTTAAATAATGCAGCAGAGTCCTTAAATAATGCAACAAAGTCCTTAAATAATGCAGCAGAGTCCTTAAATAATGCAAGAAAGTCCTTAAATAATGCAGCAAATTCCTTAAATAATGCAGCAAAGTCTTTAAATAATGCAATAAAGTCCTTAAATAATGCAGCAGATTACTGAAATACTGCAGCAGGGTCCTTAAATAATGCAGCAGAGTTCTTAAATAATGCAACAAAGTCCTTAAATAATGCAGCAGAATCCTTAAATAATGCAACAAAGTCCTTAAATAATGCAGCAGAGTCCTTAAATAATGCAGCAAAGTCCTTAAATAATGCAGCACAGTCCTTAAATAATCCAGACAAGTCCTTCAATAATGCAGCAAAGTCTTTAAATAATGCAATAAAGTCCATAAATGATGCAGCAAATTCCTTAAATAATGCAACAGAGTACTGAAATACCGCAGCAGAATCCTTAAATAATGCAACAGAGTCCTTAAATAATGCAACAAAGTCCTTAAATAATGCAGAACAGTCCTTAAATAATGCAATAAAGTCCTTAAATAATGCAGCAAAGTCCTTAAATAATGCAGCAGAGTCCTTAAATAATGCAGCAAAGTCCTTAAATAATGCAACAAAGTCCTTAAATAATGCAGCAGAGTCCTTAAATAATGCAACAAAGTCCTTAAATAATGCAGCAGAGTCCTTAAATAATGCAGCACATTCCTTAAATAATACAGCAGAGTCCTTAAATAATCCAGCCAAGTCCTTAAATAATGCAGCAGAGTCCTTAAATAATGCAGAAAAGTCCTTAAATAATGCAGCAGAGTCCTTAAATACTGCTGCAGAGTCCTTAAATAATGCAGCAAAGTCCTTAAATACCACAGCAGAGGCCTTAAATAATGCAGCAAAGTATTTAAATAATGCAGCACAGTCCCTAAATAATCCAGCCAAGTCCTTAAATAATGCAGCAGAGTCCTTAAATAATGCAGAAAAGTCCTTAAATAATGCAGCAGAGTCCTTAAATACTTCTGCATAGTCCTTAAATAATGCAGCAAAGTCCTTGAATAATGCAGCAGAGTCCTTAAATAATGCAACAAAGTCCTTAAATAATGCAGAAGAGTCCTTAAATAATGCAACAAAGTTCTTAAATAATGCAGCAGAGTCCTAAAATACCACAGCAGAGTCCTTAAATAATGCAGCAAAGTCTTTAAATAATGCAACAAAGTCCTTAAATAATGCAGCAGAGACCTTAAATAATGCAGAAGAGTCCTTAAATAATCCAGCCAAGTCCTTAAATAATCCAGCCAAGTCCTTAAATAATGCAGCAGAGTCCTTAAATAATGCAACAAAATCCTTAAATAATGCAGAAGAGTCCTTAAATAATCCAGCCAAGTCCTTAAATCATGCAGCAGGGTCCTTAAATAATCCAGCCAAGTCCTTAAATAATGCAGCAGAGTCCTTAAATAATGCAGCAAAGTCCTTAAATAATGCAGCAGAGTCCTTAAATACTTCAGCATAGTCCTTAAATAATGCAGCAAAGTCCTTGAATAATGCATCAGAGTCCTTAAATAATGCAACAAAGTCCTTAAATAATGCAGAAGAGTCCTTAAATAATGCAACAAAGTCCTTAAATAATGCAGCAGAATCCTTAAATAATGCAACAAAGTACTTAAATAATGCAGAAGAGTCCTTAAATAATGCAACAAAGTTCTTAAATAATGCAGCAGAGTCCTAAAATACCACTGCAGAGTCCTTAAATAATGCAGCAAAGTCTTTAAATAATGCAACAAAGTCCTTAAATAATGCAGCAGAGACCTTAAATAATGCAGAAGAGTCCTTAAATAATCCAGCCAAGTCCTTAAATAATCCAGCCAAGTCCTTAAATAATGCAGCAGAGTCCTTAAATAATGCAACAAAATCCTTAAATAATGCAGAAGAGTCCTTAAATAATCCAGCCAAGTCCTTAAATCATGCAGCAGGGTCCTTAAATAATCCAGCCAAGTCCTTAAATAATGCAGCAGAGTCCTTAAATAATGCAACAAAATCCTTAAATAATGCAGAAGAGTCCTTAAATAATCCAGCCAAGTCCTTAAATCATGCAGCAGGGTCCTTAAATAATCCAGCCAAGTCCTTAAATAATGCAGCAGAGTCCTTAAATAATGCAGCAAAGTCCTTAAATAATGCAGCAGAGTCCTTAAATACTTCAGCATAGTCCTTAAATAATGCAGCAAAGTCCTTGAATAATGCATCAGAGTCCTTAAATAATGCAACAAAGTCCTTAAATAATGCAGAAGAGTCCTTAAATAATGCAACAAAGTCCTTAAATAATGCAGCAGAATCCTTAAATAATGCAACAAAGTACTTAAATAATGCAGCAGAGTCCTTAAATAATGCAGCAGAGTCCTTAAATAATGCAGCAGAGTAATGAAATACTGCAGCAGGGTCCTTAAATAATGCAGCAAAGTCCTTAAATAATGCAGCAGAGTCCTTAAATAATCCAGCCAAGTCCTTAAATAATGCAGCAAAGTCCTTAAATAATGCAGCAGAGTACTGAAATACCGCAGCAGGATCCTTAAATAATGCAGCAGAGTCCTTAAATAATGCAACAAAGTCCTTAAATAATGCAGAACAGTCCTTAAATAATGCAATAAAGTCCTTAAATAATGCAGCAAAGTCCTTAAATAATGCAGCAGAGTCCTTAAATAATGCAGCAAATTCCTTAAATAATGCAGCAAAGTCCTTAAATAATGCAGCAGAGTCCTTAAATAATGCAGCACATTCCTTAAATAATACAGCAGAGTCCTTAAATAATCCAGCCAAGTCCTTAAATAATGCAGCAGAGTCCTTAAATAATGCAGAAAAGTCCTTAAATAATGCAGCAGAGTCCTTAAATACTTCAGCATAGTCCTTAAATAATGCAGCAAAGTCCTTGACTAATGCAGCAGAGTCCTTAAATAATGCAACAAAGTCCTTAAATAATGCAGAAGAGTCCTTAAATAATGCAGCAAATTCCTTAAATAATGCAGCAAAGTCCTTCAATAATGCAGCAAAGTCTTTAAATAATGCAATAAAGTCCATAAATGATGCAGCAAATTCCTTAAATAATGCAGCAGAGTACTGAAATACCGCAGCAGAATCCTTAAATAATGCAACAGAGTCCTTAAATAATGCAACAAAGTCCTTAAATAATGCAGAACAGTCCTTAAATAATGCAATAAAGTCCTTAAATAATGCAGCAAAGTCCTTAAATAATGCAGCAGAGTCCTTAAATAATGCAGCAAAGTCCTTAAATAATGCAACAAAGTCCTTAAATAATGCAGCAGAGTCCTTAAATAATGCAGCAGAGTACTGAAATACCGCAGCAGGGTCCTTAAATAATGCAGCAAAGTCGTTAAATAATGAAGTAGAGTCCTTTAATAATGCAACAAAGTCCTTAAATGATGCAGCAGAGTCCTTAAATAATGCAACAAAGTCCTTAAATAATGCAGCAGAGTCCTTAAATAATGCAACAAAGTCCTTAAACAATGCAGCAGAGTCCTTAAATAATGCAGAAGAGTCCTTAAATAATGCAACCAAGACCTTAAATAATGCAGCAGAGTCCTTAAATAATGCAACAAAGTACTTAAATAATGCAGCAGAGTCCTTAAGTACCGTAGCAGAGTCCTTAAATACTGCAGCAAAGTCCTTAAATAAAGCAGCAGAGTCCTTAAATAATGCAGCAAAGTCATTAAATAATGCAGCAGAGTCCTTAAATAATGCAACAAATTCCTTAAATAATGCAGCAGAGTCCTTAAATAATGCAACAAAGTCCTTAAATAATGCAGCAGAGTCCTTAAATAATGCAGCAGAGTACTGAAATACCGCAGCAGGGTCCTTAAATAATGCAGCAAAGTCGTTAAATAATGAAGTAGAGTCCTTAAATAATGCAACAAAGTCCTTAAATGATGCAGCAGAGTCCTTAAATAATGCAACAAAGTCCTTAAATAATGCAGCAGAGTCCTTAAATAATGCAACAAAGTCCTTAAACAATGCAGCAGAGTCCTTAAATAATGCAGAAGAGTCCTTAAATAATGCAACCAAGACCTTAAATAATGCAGCAGAGTCCTTAAATAATTCAACAAAGTACTTAAATAATGCAGCAGAGTCCTTAAGTACCGTAGCAGAGTCCTTAAATACTGCAGCAAAGTCCTTAAATAAAGCAGCAGAGTCCTTAAATAATGCAGCAAAGTCATTAAATAATGCAGCAGAGTCCTTAAATAATGCAACAAATTCCTTAAATAATGCAGCAGAGTCCTTAAATAATGCAATAAAGTCCATAAATAATGCAGCAAAGTCCTTAAATAATTCAGCAGAGTGCTGAAATACCGCAGCAGGGTCCTTAAATAATGCAGCAGAGTCCTTAAATAATGCAACAAAGTCCTTAAATAATGCAGCAGGGTCCTTAAATAATGCAACAAAGTCCTTAAATAATGCAGCAGAGTCCTTAAAAAATTCAGCAAAGTCTGTAAATAATGCAGCACAGTCCTTAAATAATACAGCCAAGTCCTTAAATAATGCAGCAAAGTCTTTAAATAATGCAATAAAGTCCATAAATAATGCAGCAAAGTCCTTAAATAATGCAGCAGAGTACTGAAATACCGCAGCAGGATCCTTAAATAATGCAGCAGAGTCCTTAAATAATGCAACAAAGTCCTTAAATAATGCAGAACAGTCCTTAAATAATGCAATAAAGTCCTTAAATAATGCAGCAAAGTCCTTAAATATTGCAGCAGAGTCCTTAAATAATGCAACAAAGTCCTTAAATAATGCAACAAAGTCCTTAAATAATGCAGCAGAGTACTGAAATACCGCAGCAGGATCCTTAAATAATGCAGCAGAGTCCTTAAATAATGCAACAAAGTCCTTAAATAATGCAGAACAGTACTTAAATAATGCAATAAAGTCCTTAAATAATGCAGCAAAGTCCTTAAATAATGCAGCAGAGTCCTTAAATAATGCAACAAAGTCCTTAAATAATGCAGCAGAGTCCTTAAATAATGCAAGAAAGTCCTTAAATAATGCAGCACATTCCTTAAATAATGCAGCAGAGTCCTTAAATAATGCAACAAAGTCCTTAAATAATGCAGCAGAGTCCTTAAATAATGCAAGAAAGTCCTTAAATAATGCAGCAAATTCCTTAAATAATGCAGCAAAGTCTTTAAATAATGCAATAAAGTCCTTAAATAATGCAGCAGATTACTGAAATACTGCAGCAGGGTCCTTAAATAATGCAGCAGAGTTCTTAAATAATGCAACAAAGTCCTTAAATAATGCAGCAGAATCCTTAAATAATGCAACAAAGTCCTTAAATAATGCAGCAGAGTCCTTAAATAATGCAGCAAAGTCCTTAAATAATGCAGCACAGTCCTTAAATAATCCAGACAAGTCCTTCAATAATGCAGCAAAGCCTTTAAATAATGCAATAAAGTCCATAAATGATGCAGCAAATTCCTTAAATAATGCAACAGAGTACTGAAATACCGCAGCAGAATCCTTAAATAATGCAACAGAGTCCTTAAATAATGCAACAAAGTCCTTAAATAATGCAGAACAGTCCTTAAATAATGCAATAAAGTCCTTAAATAATGCAGCAAAGTCCTTAAATAATGCAGCAGAGTCCTTAAATAATGCAGCAAAGTCCTTAAATAATGCAACAAAGTCCTTAAATAATGCAGCAGAGTCCTTAAATAATGCAACAAAGTCCTTAAATAATGCAGCAGAGTCCTTAAATAATGCAGCACATTCCTTAAATAATACAGCAGAGTCCTTAAATAATCCAGCCAAGTCCTTAAATAATGCAGCAGAGTCCTTAAATAATGCAGAAAAGTCCTTAAATAATGCAGCAGAGTCCTTAAATACTGCTGCAGAGTCCTTAAATAATGCAGCAAAGTCCTTAAATACCACAGCAGAGGCCTTAAATAATGCAGCAAAGTATTTAAATAATGCAGCACAGTCCCTAAATAATCCAGCCAAGTCCTTAAATAATGCAGCAGAGTCCTTAAATAATGCAGAAAAGTCCTTAAATAATGCAGCAGAGTCCTTAAATACTTCTGCATAGTCCTTAAATAATGCAGCAAAGTCCTTGAATAATGCAGCAGAGTCCTTAAATAATGCAACAAAGTCCTTAAATAATGCAGAAGAGTCCTTAAATAATGCAACAAAGTTCTTAAATAATGCAGCAGAGTCCTAAAATACCACAGCAGAGTCCTTAAATAATGGAGCAAAGTCTTTAAATAATGCAACAAAGTCCTTAAATAATGCAGCAGAGACCTTAAATAATGCAGAAGAGTCCTTAAATAATCCAGCCAAGTCCTTAAATAATCCAGCCAAGTCCTTAAATAATGCAGCAGAGTCCTTAAATAATGCAACAAAATCCTTAAATAATGCAGAAGAGTCCTTAAATAATCCAGCCAAGTCCTTAAATCATGCAGCAGGGTCCTTAAATAATCCAGCCAAGTCCTTAAATAATGCAGCAGAGTCCTTAAATAATGCAGCAAAGTCCTTAAATAATGCAGCAGAGTCCTTAAATACTTCAGCATAGTCCTTAAATAATGCAGCAAAGTCCTTGAATAATGCATCAGAGTCCTTAAATAATGCAACAAAGTCCTTAAATAATGCAGAAGAGTCCTTAAATAATGCAACAAAGTCCTTAAATAATGCAGCAGAATCCTTAAATAATGCAACAAAGTACTTAAATAATGCAGAAGAGTCCTTAAATAATGCAACAAAGTTCTTAAATAATGCAGCAGAGTCCTAAAATACCACTGCAGAGTCCTTAAATAATGCAGCAAAGTCTTTAAATAATGCAACAAAGTCCTTAAATAATGCAGCAGAGACCTTAAATAATGCAGAAGAGTCCTTAAATAATCCAGCCAAGTCCTTAAATAATCCAGCCAAGTCCTTAAATAATGCAGCAGAGTCCTTAAATAATGCAACAAAATCCTTAAATAATGCAGAAGAGTCCTTAAATAATCCAGCCAAGTCCTTAAATCATGCAGCAGGGTCCTTAAATAATCCAGCCAAGTCCTTAAATAATGCAGCAGAGTCCTTAAATAATGCAGCAAAGTCCTTAAATAATGCAGCAGAGTCCTTAAATACTTCAGCATAGTCCTTAAATAATGCAGCAAAGTCCTTGAATAATGCATCAGAGTCCTTAAATAATGCAACAAAGTCCTTAAATAATGCAGAAGAGTCCTTAAATAATGCAACAAAGTCCTTAAATAATGCAGCAGAATCCTTAAATAATGCAACAAAGTACTTAAATAATGCAGCAGAGTCCTTAAATAATGCAGCAGAGTCCTTAAATAATGCAGCAGAGTAATGAAATACTGCAGCAGGGTCCTTAAATAATGCAGCAAAGTCCTTAAATAATGCAGCAGAGTCCTTAAATAATCCAGCCAAGTCCTTAAATAATGCAGCAAAGTCCTTAAATAATGCAGCAGAGTACTGAAATACCGCAGCAGGATCCTTAAATAATGCAGCAGAGTCCTTAAATAATGCAACAAAGTCCTTAAATAATGCAGAACAGTCCTTAAATAATGCAATAAAGTCCTTAAATAATGCAGCAAAGTCCTTAAATAATGCAGCAGAGTCCTTAAATAATGCAGCAAATTCCTTAAATAATGCAGCAAAGTCCTTAAATAATGCAGCAGAGTCCTTAAATAATGCAGCACATTCCTTAAATAATACAGCAGAGTCCTTAAATAATCCAGCCAAGTCCTTAAATAATGCAGCAGAGTCCTTAAATAATGCAGAAAAGTCCTTAAATAATGCAGCAGAGTCCTTAAATACTTCAGCATAGTCCTTAAATAATGCAGCAAAGTCCTTGACTAATGCAGCAGAGTCCTTAAATAATGCAACAAAGTCCTTAAATAATGCAGAAGAGTCCTTAAATAATGCAGCAAATTCCTTAAATAATGCAGCAAAGTCCTTCAATAATGCAGCAAAGTCTTTAAATAATGCAATAAAGTCCATAAATGATGCAGCAAATTCCTTAAATAATGCAGCAGAGTACTGAAATACCGCAGCAGAATCCTTAAATAATGCAACAGAGTCCTTAAATAATGCAACAAAGTCCTTAAATAATGCAGAACAGTCCTTAAATAATGCAATAAAGTCCTTAAATAATGCAGCAAAGTCCTTAAATAATGCAGCAGAGTCCTTAAATAATGCAGCAAAGTCCTTAAATAATGCAACAAAGTCCTTAAATAATGCAGCAGAGTCCTTAAATAATGCAGCAGAGTACTGAAATACCGCAGCAGGGTCCTTAAATAATGCAGCAAAGTCGTTAAATAATGAAGTAGAGTCCTTTAATAATGCAACAAAGTCCTTAAATGATGCAGCAGAGTCCTTAAATAATGCAACAAAGTCCTTAAATAATGCAGCAGAGTCCTTAAATAATGCAACAAAGTCCTTAAACAATGCAGCAGAGTCCTTAAATAATGCAGAAGAGTCCTTAAATAATGCAACCAAGACCTTAAATAATGCAGCAGAGTCCTTAAATAATGCAACAAAGTACTTAAATAATGCAGCAGAGTCCTTAAGTACCGTAGCAGAGTCCTTAAATACTGCAGCAAAGTCCTTAAATAAAGCAGCAGAGTCCTTAAATAATGCAGCAAAGTCATTAAATAATGCAGCAGAGTCCTTAAATAATGCAACAAATTCCTTAAATAATGCAGCAGAGTCCTTAAATAATGCAACAAAGTCCTTAAATAATGCAGCAGAGTCCTTAAATAATGCAGCAGAGTACTGAAATACCGCAGCAGGGTCCTTAAATAATGCAGCAAAGTCGTTAAATAATGAAGTAGAGTCCTTAAATAATGCAACAAAGTCCTTAAATGATGCAGCAGAGTCCTTAAATAATGCAACAAAGTCCTTAAATAATGCAGCAGAGTCCTTAAATAATGCAACAAAGTCCTTAAACAATGCAGCAGAGTCCTTAAATAATGCAGAAGAGTCCTTAAATAATGCAACCAAGACCTTAAATAATGCAGCAGAGTCCTTAAATAATTCAACAAAGTACTTAAATAATGCAGCAGAGTCCTTAAGTACCGTAGCAGAGTCCTTAAATACTGCAGCAAAGTCCTTAAATAAAGCAGCAGAGTCCTTAAATAATGCAGCAAAGTCATTAAATAATGCAGCAGAGTCCTTAAATAATGCAACAAATTCCTTAAATAATGCAGCAGAGTCCTTAAATAATGCAATAAAGTCCATAAATAATGCAGCAAAGTCCTTAAATAATTCAGCAGAGTGCTGAAATACCGCAGCAGGGTCCTTAAATAATGCAGCAGAGTCCTTAAATAATGCAACAAAGTCCTTAAATAATGCAGCAGGGTCCTTAAATAATGCAACAAAGTCCTTAAATAATGCAGCAGAGTCCTTAAAAAATTCAGCAAAGTCTGTAAATAATGCAGCACAGTCCTTAAATAATACAGCCAAGTCCTTAAATAATGCAGCAAAGTCTTTAAATAATGCAATAAAGTCCATAAATAATGCAGCAAAGTCCTTAAATAATGCAGCAGAGTACTGAAATACCGCAGCAGGATCCTTAAATAATGCAGCAGAGTCCTTAAATAATGCAACAAAGTCCTTAAATAATGCAGAACAGTCCTTAAATAATGCAATAAAGTCCTTAAATAATGCAGCAAAGTCCTTAAATATTGCAGCAGAGTCCTTAAATAATGCAACAAAGTCCTTAAATAATGCAACAAAGTCCTTAAATAATGCAGCAGAGTACTGAAATACCGCAGCAGGATCCTTAAATAATGCAGCAGAGTCCTTAAATAATGCAACAAAGTCCTTAAATAATGCAGAACAGTACTTAAATAATGCAATAAAGTCCTTAAATAATGCAGCAAAGTCCTTAAATAATGCAGCAGAGTCCTTAAATAATGCAACAAAGTCCTTAAATAATGCAGCAGAGTCCTTAAATAATGCAAGAAAGTCCTTAAATAATGCAGCACATTCCTTAAATAATGCAGCAGAGTCCTTAAATAATGCAACAAAGTCCTTAAATAATGCAGCAGAGTCCTTAAATAATGCAAGAAAGTCCTTAAATAATGCAGCAAATTCCTTAAATAATGCAGCAAAGTCTTTAAATAATGCAATAAAGTCCTTAAATAATGCAGCAGATTACTGAAATACTGCAGCAGGGTCCTTAAATAATGCAGCAGAGTTCTTAAATAATGCAACAAAGTCCTTAAATAATGCAGCAGAATCCTTAAATAATGCAACAAAGTCCTTAAATAATGCAGCAGAGTCCTTAAATAATGCAGCAAAGTCCTTAAATAATGCAGCACAGTCCTTAAATAATCCAGACAAGTCCTTCAATAATGCAGCAAAGTCTTTAAATAATGCAATAAAGTCCATAAATGATGCAGCAAATTCCTTAAATAATGCAACAGAGTACTGAAATACCGCAGCAGAATCCTTAAATAATGCAACAGAGTCCTTAAATAATGCAACAAAGTCCTTAAATAATGCAGAACAGTCCTTAAATAATGCAATAAAGTCCTTAAATAATGCAGCAAAGTCCTTAAATAATGCAGCAGAGTCCTTAAATAATGCAGCAAAGTCCTTAAATAATGCAACAAAGTCCTTAAATAATGCAGCAGAGTCCTTAAATAATGCAACAAAGTCCTTAAATAATGCAGCAGAGTCCTTAAATAATGCAGCACATTCCTTAAATAATACAGCAGAGTCCTTAAATAATCCAGCCAAGTCCTTAAATAATGCAGCAGAGTCCTTAAATAATGCAGAAAAGTCCTTAAATAATGCAGCAGAGTCCTTAAATACTGCTGCAGAGTCCTTAAATAATGCAGCAAAGTCCTTAAATACCACAGCAGAGGCCTTAAATAATGCAGCAAAGTATTTAAATAATGCAGCACAGTCCCTAAATAATCCAGCCAAGTCCTTAAATAATGCAGCAGAGTCCTTAAATAATGCAGAAAAGTCCTTAAATAATGCAGCAGAGTCCTTAAATACTTCTGCATAGTCCTTAAATAATGCAGCAAAGTCCTTGAATAATGCAGCAGAGTCCTTAAATAATGCAACAAAGTCCTTAAATAATGCAGAAGAGTCCTTAAATAATGCAACAAAGTTCTTAAATAATGCAGCAGAGTCCTAAAATACCACAGCAGAGTCCTTAAATAATGCAGCAAAGTCTTTAAATAATGCAACAAAGTCCTTAAATAATGCAGCAGAGACCTTAAATAATGCAGAAGAGTCCTTAAATAATCCAGCCAAGTCCTTAAATAATCCAGCCAAGTCCTTAAATAATGCAGCAGAGTCCTTAAATAATGCAACAAAATCCTTAAATAATGCAGAAGAGTCCTTAAATAATCCAGCCAAGTCCTTAAATCATGCAGCAGGGTCCTTAAATAATCCAGCCAAGTCCTTAAATAATGCAGCAGAGTCCTTAAATAATGCAGCAAAGTCCTTAAATAATGCAGCAGAGTCCTTAAATACTTCAGCATAGTCCTTAAATAATGCAGCAAAGTCCTTGAATAATGCATCAGAGTCCTTAAATAATGCAACAAAGTCCTTAAATAATGCAGAAGAGTCCTTAAATAATGCAACAAAGTCCTTAAATAATGCAGCAGAATCCTTAAATAATGCAACAAAGTACTTAAATAATGCAGAAGAGTCCTTAAATAATGCAACAAAGTTCTTAAATAATGCAGCAGAGTCCTAAAATACCACTGCAGAGTCCTTAAATAATGCAGCAAAGTCTTTAAATAATGCAACAAAGTCCTTAAATAATGCAGCAGAGACCTTAAATAATGCAGAAGAGTCCTTAAATAATCCAGCCAAGTCCTTAAATAATGCAGCAGAGTCCTTAAATAATGCAACAAAATCCTTAAATAATGCAGAAGAGTCCTTAAATAATCCAGCCAAGTCCTTAAATCATGCAGCAGGGTCCTTAAATAATCCAGCCAAGTCCTTAAATAATGCAGCAGAGTCCTTAAATAATGCAGCAAAGTCCTTAAATAATGCAGCAGAGTCCTTAAATACTTCAGCATAGTCCTTAAATAATGCAGCAAAGTCCTTGAATAATGCATCAGAGTCCTTAAATAATGCAACAAAGTCCTTAAATAATGCAGAAGAGTCCTTAAATAATGCAACAAAGTCCTTAAATAATGCAGCAGAATCCTTAAATAATGCAACAAAGTACTTAAATAATGCAGCAGAGTCCTTAAATAATGCAGCAGAGTCCTTAAATAATGCAGCAGAGTAATGAAATACTGCAGCAGGGTCCTTAAATAATGCAGCAAAGTCCTTAAATAATGCAGCAGAGTCCTTAAATAATCCAGCCAAGTCCTTAAATAATGCAGCAAAGTCCTTAAATAATGCAGCAGAGTACTGAAATACCGCAGCAGGATCCTTAAATAATGCAGCAGAGTCCTTAAATAATGCAACAAAGTCCTTAAATAATGCAGAACAGTCCTTAAATAATGCAATAAAGTCCTTAAATAATGCAGCAAAGTCCTTAAATAATGCAGCAGAGTCCTTAAATAATGCAGCAATTTCCTTAAATAATGCAGCAAAGTCCTTAAATAATGCAGCAGAGTCCTTAAATAATGCAGCACATTCCTTAAATAATACAGCAGAGTCCTTAAATAATCCAGCCAAGTCCTTAAATAATGCAGCAGAGTCCTTAAATAATGCAGAAAAGTCCTTAAATAATGCAGCAGAGTCCTTAAATACTTCAGCATAGTCCTTAAATAATGCAGCAAAGTCCTTGACTAATGCAGCAGAGTCCTTAAATAATGCAACAAAGTCCTTAAATAATGCAGAAGAGTCCTTAAATAATGCAGCAAATTCCTTAAATAATGCAGCAAAGTCCTTCAATAATGCAGCAAAATCTTTAAATAATGCAATAAAGTCCATAAATGATGCAGCAAATTCCTTAAATAATGCAGCAGAGTACTGAAATACCGCAGCAGAATCCTTAAATAATGCAACAGAGTCCTTAAATAATGCAACAAAGTCCTTAAATAATGCAGAACAGTCCTTAAATAATGCAATAAAGTCCTTAAATAATGCAGCAAAGTCCTTAAATAATGCAGCAGAGTCCTTAAATAATGCAGCAAAGTCCTTAAATAATGCAACAAAGTCCTTAAATAATGCAGCAGAGTCCTTAAATAATGCAAGAAAGTCCTTAAATAATGCAGCAAATTCCTTAAATAATGCAGCAAAGTCCTTAAATAATGCAGCAGAGTCCTTAAATAATGCAGCACATGCCTTAAATAATACAGCAGAGTCCTTAAATAATCCAGCCAAGTCCTTAAATAATGCAGCAGAGTCCTTAAATAATGCAGAAAAGTCCTTAAATAATGCAGCAGAGTCCTTAAATACTGCTGCAGAGTCCTTAAATAATGCAGCAAAGTCCTTAAATACCACAGCAGAGTCCTTAAATAATGCAGCAAAGTATTTAAATAATGCAGCACAGTCCCTAAATAATCCAGCCAAGTCCTTAAATAATGCAGCAGAGTCCTTAAATAATGCAGAAAAGTCCTTAAATAATGCAGCAGAGTCCTTAAATACTTCTGCATAGTCCTTAAATAATGCAGCAAAGTCCTTGAATAATGCAGCAGAGTCCTTAAATAATGCAACAAAGTCCTTAAATAATGCAGCAGAGTCCTTAAATAATGCAGCAAAGTCCTTAAATAATGCAACAAAGTCCTTAAATAATGCAGCAGATTACTGAAATACTGCAGCAGGGTCCTTAAATAATGCAGCAGAGTCTTTAAATAATGCAACAAAGTCCTTAAATAATGCAGCAGAGTCCTTAAATAATGCAACAAGTCCTTAAATAATGCAGCAGAGTCCTTAAATAATGCAGCAGAGTACTGAAATACCGCAGCAGGGTCCTTAAATAATGCAGCAAAGTCGTTAAATAATGAAGTAGAGTCCTTTAATAATGCAACAAAGTCCTTAAATGATGCAGCAGAGTCCTTAAATAATGCAACAAAGTCCTTAAATAATGCAGCAGAGTCCTTAAATAATGCAACAAAGTCCTTAAACAATGCAGCAGAGTCCTTAAATAATGCAGAAGAGTCCTTAAATAATGCAACCAAGACCTTAAATAATGCAGCAGAGTCCTTAAATAATGCAACAAAGTACTTAAATAATGCAGCAGAGTCCTTAAGTACCGTAGCAGGGTCCTTAAATACTGCAGCAAAGTCCTTAAATAAAGCAGCAGAGTCCTTAAATAATGCAGCAAAGTCATTAAATAATGCAGCAGAGTCCTTAAATAATGCAACAAATTCCTTAAATAATGCAGCAGAGTCCTTAAATAATGCAACAAAGTCCTTAAATAATGCAGCAGAGTCCTTAAATAATGCAGCAGAGTACTGAAATACCGCAGCAGGGTCCTTAAATAATGCAACAAAGTCCTTAAATAATGCAGCAGAGTCCTTAAATAATGCAACAAAGTCCTTAAATAATGCAGCAGAGTCCTTAAATAATGCAGTAAAGTCCTTAAATAATGCAGCACAGTCCTTAAATAATACAGCCAAGTCCTTAAATAATGCAGCAAAGTCTTTAAATAATGCAATAAAGTCCATAAATAATGCAGCAAAGTCCTTAAATAATGCAGCAGAGTACTGAAATACCGCAGCAGGATCCTTAAATAATGCAGCAGAGTCCATAAATAATGCAACAAAGTCCTTAAATAATGCAGAACAGTCCTTAAAAAATGCAATAAAGTCCTTAAATAATGCAGCAAAGTCCTTAAATATTGCAGCAGAGTCCTTAAATAATGCAACAAAGTCCTTAAATAATGCAACAAAGTCCTTAAATAATGCAGCAGAGTACTGAAATACCGCAGCAGGATCCTTAAATAATGCAGCAGAGTCCTTAAATAATGCAACAAAGTCCTTAAATAATGCAGAACAGTACTTAAATAATGCAATAAAGTCCTTAAATAATGCAGCAAAGTCCTTAAATAATGCAGCAGAGTCCTTAAATAATGCAACAAAGTCCTTAAATAATGCAGCAGAGTCCTTAAATAATGCAAGAAAGTCCTTAAATAATGCAGCACATTCCTTAAATAATGCAGCAGAGTCCTTAAATAATGCAACAAAGTCCTTAAATAATGCAGCAGAGTCCTTAAATAATGCAAGAAAGTCCTTAAATAATGCAGCAAATTCCTTAAATAATGCAGCAAAGTCTTTAAATAATGCAATAAAGTCCTTAAATAATGCAGCAGATTACTGAAATACTGCAGCAGGGTCCTTAAATAATGCAGCAGAGTTCTTAAATAATGCAACAAAGTCCTTAAATAATGCAGCAGAGTCCTTAAATAATGCAACAAAGTCCTTAAATAATGCAGCAGAGTCCTTAAATAATGCAGCAAAGTCCTTAAATAATGCAGCACAGTCCTTAAATAATCCAGACAAGTCCTTCAATAATGCAGCAAAGTCTTTAAATAATGCAATAAAGTCCATAAATGATGCAGCAAATTCCTTAAATAATGCAGCAGAGTACTGAAATACCGCAGCAGAATCCTTAAATAATGCAACAGAGTCCTTAAATAATGCAACAAAGTCCTTAAATAATGCAGAACAGTCCTTAAATAATGCAATAAAGTCCTTAAATAATGCAGCAAAGTCCTTAAATAATGCAGCAGAGTCCTTAAATAATGCAGCAAAGTCCTTAAATAATGCAACAAAGTCCTTAAATAATGCAGCAGAGTCCTTAAATAATGCAACAAAGTCCTTAAATAATGCAGCAGAGTCCTTAAATAATGCAGCACATTCCTTAAATAATACAGCAGAGTCCTTAAATAATCCAGCCAAGTCCTTAAATAATGCAGCAGAGTCCTTAAATAATGCAGAAAAGTCCTTAAATAATGCAGCAGAGTCCTTAAATACTGCTGCAGAGTCCTTAAATAATGCAGCAAAGTCCTTAAATACCACAGCAGAGGCCTTAAATAATGCAGCAAAGTATTTAAATAATGCAGCACAGTCCCTAAATAATCCAGCCAAGTCCTTAAATAATGCAGCAGAGTCCTTAAATAATGCAGAAAAGTCCTTAAATAATGCAGCAGAGTCCTTAAATACTTCTGCATAGTCCTTAAATAATGCAGCAAAGTCATTGAATAATGCAGCAGAGTCCTTAAATAATGCAACAAAGTCCTTAAATAATGCAACAAAGTTCTTAAATAATGCAGCAGAGTCCTAAAATACCACAGCAGAGTCCTTAAATAATGCAGCAAAGTCTTTAAATAATGCAACAAAGTCCTTAAATAATGCAGCAGAGACCTTAAATAATGCAGAAGAGTCCTTAAATAATCCAGCCAAGTCCTTAAATAATCCAGCCAAGTCCTTAAATAATGCAGCAGAGTCCTTAAATAATGCAACAAAATCCTTAAATAATGCAGAAGAGTCCTTAAATAATCCAGCCAAGTCCTTAAATCATGCAGCAGGGTCCTTAAATAATCCAGCCAAGTCCTTAAATAATGCAGCAGAGTCCTTAAATAATGCAGCAAAGTCCTTAAATAATGCAGCAGAGTCCTTAAATACTTCAGCATAGTCCTTAAATAATGCAGCAAAGTCCTTGAATAATGCATCAGAGTCCTTAAATAATGCAACAAAGTCCTTAAATAATGCAGAAGAGTCCTTAAATAATGCAACAAAGTCCTTAAATAATGCAGCAGAATCCTTAAATAATGCAACAAAGTACTTAAATAATGCAGCAGAGTCCTTAAATAATGCAGCAGAGTCCTTAAATAATGCAGCAGAGTAATGAAATACTGCAGCAGGGTCCTTAAATAATGCAGCAAAGTCCTTAAATAATGCAGCAGAGTCCTTAAATAATCCAGCCAAGTCCTTAAATAATGCAGCAAAGTCCTTAAATAATGCAGCAGAGTACTGAAATACCGCAGCAGGATCCTTAAATAATGCAGCAGAGTCCTTAAATAATGCAACAAAGTCCTTAAATAATGCAGAACAGTCCTTAAATAATGCAATAAAGTCCTTAAATAATGCAGCAAAGTCCTTAAATAATGCAGCAGAGTCCTTAAATAATGCAGCAAATTCCTTAAATAATGCAGCAAAGTCCTTAAATAATGCAGCAGAGTCCTTAAATAATGCAGCACATTCCTTAAATAATACAGCAGAGTCCTTAAATAATCCAGCCAAGTCCTTAAATAATGCAGCAGAGTCCTTAAATAATGCAGAAAAGTCCTTAAATAATGCAGCAGAGTCCTTAAATACTTCAGCATAGTCCTTAAATAATGCAGCAAAGTCCTTGACTAATGCAGCAGAGTCCTTAAATAATGCAACAAAGTCCTTAAATAATGCAGAAGAGTCCTTAAATAATGCAGCAAATTCCTTAAATAATGCAGCAAAGTCCTTCAATAATGCAGCAAAGTCTTTAAATAATGCAATAAAGTCCATAAATGATGCAGCAAATTCCTTAAATAATGCAGCAGAGTACTGAAATACCGCAGCAGAATCCTTAAATAATGCAACAGAGTCCTTAAATAATGCAACAAAGTCCTTAAATAATGCAGAACAGTCCTTAAATAATGCAATAAAGTCCTTAAATAATGCAGCAAAGTCCTTAAATAATGCAGCAGAGTCCTTAAATAATGCAGCAAAGTCCTTAAATAATGCAACAAAGTCCTTAAATAATGCAGCAGAGTCCTTAAATAATGCAAGAAAGTCCTTAAATAATGCAGCAAATTCCTTAAATAATGCAGCAAAGTCCTTAAATAATGCAGCAGAGTCCTTAAATAATGCAGCACATTCCTTAAATAATACAGCAGAGTCCTTAAATAATCCAGCCAAGTCCTTAAATAATGCAGCAGAGTCCTTAAATAATGCAGAAAAGTCCTTAAATAATGCAGCAGAGTCCTTAAATACTGCTGCAGAGTCCTTAAATACTGCTGCAGAGTCCTTAAATAATGCAGCAAAGTCCTTAAATACCACAGCAGAGTCCTTAAATAATGCAGCAAAGTATTTAAATAATGCAGCACAGTCCCTAAATAATCCAGCCAAGTCCTTAAATAATGCAGCAGAGTCCTTAAATAATGCAGAAAAGTCCTTAAATAATGCAGCAGAGTCCTTAAATAATGCAGAAAAGTCCTTAAATAATGCAGAAGAGTCCTTAAATAATGCAACCAAGACCTTAAATAATGCAGCAGAGTCCTTAAATAATGCAACAAAGTACTTAAATAATGCAGCAGAGTCCTTAAATAATGCAGCAGAGTACTGAAATACCGCAGCAGGGTCCTTAAATAATGCAGCAAAGTCGTTAAATAATGAAGTAGAGTCCTTAAATAATGCAACAAAGTCCTTAAATGATGCAGCAGAGTCCTTAAATAATGCAACAAAGTCCTTAAATAATGCAGCAGAGTCCTTAAATAATGCAACAAAGTCCTTAAACAATGCAGCAGAGTCCTTAAATAATGCAGAAGAGTCCTTAAATAATGCAACCAAGACCTTAAATAATGCAGCAGAGTCCTTAAATAATTCAACAAAGTACTTAAATAATGCAGCAGAGTCCTTAAGTACCGTAGCAGAGTCCTTAAATACTGCAGCAAAGTCCTTAAATAAAGCAGCAGAGTCCTTAAATAATGCAGCAAAGTCATTAAATAATGCAGCAGAGTCCTTAAATAATGCAACAAATTCCTTAAATAATGCAGCAGAGTCCTTAAATAATGCAATAAAGTCCTTAAATAATGCAGCAGATTACTGAAATACTGCAGCAGGGTCCTTAAATAATGCAGCAGAGTCCTTAAATAATGCAACAAAGTCCTTAAATAATGCAGCAGAGTCCTTAAATAATGCAACAAAGTCCTTAAATAATGCAGCAGAGTCCTTAAATAATGCAGTAAAGTCCTTAAATAATGCAGCACAGTCCTTAAATAATACAGCCAAGTCCTTAAATAATGCAGCAAAGTCTTTAAATAATGCAACAAAGTCCTTAAATAATGCAGCAGAGTCCTTAAATAATGCAGCACATTCCTTAAATAATACAGCAGAGTCCTTAAATAATCCAGCCAAGTCCTTAAATAATGCAGCAGAGTCCTTAAATAATGCAGAAAAGTCCTTAAATAATGCAGCAGAGTCCTTAAATACTGCTGCAGAGTCCTTAAATAATGCAGCAAAGTCCTTAAATACCACAGCAGAGGCCTTAAATAATGCAGCAAAGTATTTAAATAATGCAGCACAGTCCCTAAATAATCCAGCCAAGTCCTTAAATAATGCAGCAGAGTCCTTAAATAATGCAGAAAAGTCCTTAAATAATGCAGCAGAGTCCTTAAATACTTCTGCATAGTCCTTAAATAATGCAGCAAAGTCCTTGAATAATGCAGCAGAGTCCTTAAATAATGCAACAAAGTCCTTAAATAATGCAGAAGAGTCCTTAAATAATGCAACAAAGTTCTTAAATAATGCAGCAGAGTCCTAAAATACCACAGCAGAGTCCTTAAATAATGCAGCAAAGTCTTTAAATAATGCAACAAAGTCCTTAAATAATGCAGCAGAGACCTTAAATAATGCAGAAGAGTCCTTAAATAATCCAACCAAGTCCTTAAATAATCCAGCCAAGTCCTTAAATAATGCAGCAGAGTCCTTAAATAATGCAACAAAGTCCTTAAATAATGCAGCAGAGTCCTTAAATAATGCAGCAGAGTACTGAAATACCGCAGCAGGGTCCTTAAATAATGCAGCAAAGTCGTTAAATAATGAAGTAGAGTCCTTAAATAATGCAACAAAGTCCTTAAATGATGCAGCAGAGTCCTTAAATAATGCAACAAAGTCCTTAAATAATGCAGCAGAGTCCTTAAATAATGCAACAAAGTCCTTAAACAATGCAGCAGAGTCCTTAAATAATGCAGAAGAGTCCTTAAATAATGCAACCAAGACCTTAAATAATGCAGCAGAGTCCTTAAATAATTCAACAAAGTACTTAAATAATGCAGCAGAGTCCTTAAGTACCGTAGCAGAGTCCTTAAATACTGCAGCAAAGTCCTTAAATAAAGCAGCAGAGTCCTTAAATAATGCAGCAAAGTCATTAAATAATGCAGCAGAGTCCTTAAATAATGCAACAAATTCCTTAAATAATGCAGCAGAGTCCTTAAATAATGCAATAAAGTCCATAAATAATGCAGCAAAGTCCTTAAATAATTCAGCAGAGTGCTGAAATACCGCAGCAGGGTCCTTAAATAATGCAGCAGAGTCCTTAAATAATGCAACAAAGTCCTTAAATAATGCAGCAGGGTCCTTAAATAATGCAACAAAGTCCTTAAATAATGCAGCAGAGTCCTTAAAAAATTCAGCAAAGTCTGTAAATAATGCAGCACAGTCCTTAAATAATACAGCCAAGTCCTTAAATAATGCAGCAAAGTCTTTAAATAATGCAATAAAGTCCATAAATAATGCAGCAAAGTCCTTAAATAATGCAGCAGAGTACTGAAATACCGCAGCAGGATCCTTAAATAATGCAGCAGAGTCCTTAAATAATGCAACAAAGTCCTTAAATAATGCAGAACAGTCCTTAAATAATGCAATAAAGTCCTTAAATAATGCAGCAAAGTCCTTAAATATTGCAGCAGAGTCCTTAAATAATGCAACAAAGTCCTTAAATAATGCAACAAAGTCCTTAAATAATGCAGCAGAGTACTGAAATACCGCAGCAGGATCCTTAAATAATGCAGCAGAGTCCTTAAATAATGCAACAAAGTCCTTAAATAATGCAGAACAGTACTTAAATAATGCAATAAAGTCCTTAAATAATGCAGCAAAGTCCTTAAATAATGCAGCAGAGTCCTTAAATAATGCAACAAAGTCCTTAAATAATGCAGCAGAGTCCTTAAATAATGCAAGAAAGTCCTTAAATAATGCAGCACATTCCTTAAATAATGCAGCAGAGTCCTTAAATAATGCAACAAAGTCCTTAAATAATGCAGCAGAGTCCTTAAATAATGCAAGAAAGTCCTTAAATAATGCAGCAAATTCCTTAAATAATGCAGCAAAGTCTTTAAATAATGCAATAAAGTCCTTAAATAATGCAGCAGATTACTGAAATACTGCAGCAGGGTCCTTAAATAATGCAGCAGAGTTCTTAAATAATGCAACAAAGTCCTTAAATAATGCAGCAGAATCCTTAAATAATGCAACAAAGTCCTTAAATAATGCAGCAGAGTCCTTAAATAATGCAGCAAAGTCCTTAAATAATGCAGCACAGTCCTTAAATAATCCAGACAAGTCCTTCAATAATGCAGCAAAGTCTTTAAATAATGCAATAAAGTCCATAAATGATGCAGCAAATTCCTTAAATAATGCAGCAGAGTACTGAAATACCGCAGCAGAATCCTTAAATAATGCAACAGAGTCCTTAAATAATGCAACAAAGTCCTTAAATAATGCAGAACAGTCCTTAAATAATGCAATAAAGTCCTTAAATAATGCAGCAAAGTCCTTAAATAATGCAGCAGAGTCCTTAAATAATGCAGCAAAGTCCTTAAATAATGCAACAAAGTCCTTAAATAATGCAGCAGAGTCCTTAAATAATGCAACAAAGTCCTTAAATAATGCAGCAGAGTCCTTAAATAATGCAGCACATTCCTTAAATAATACAGCAGAGTCCTTAAATAATCCAGCCAAGTCCTTAAATAATGCAGCAGAGTCCTTAAATAATGCAGAAAAGTCCTTAAATAATGCAGCAGAGTCCTTAAATACTGCTGCAGAGTCCTTAAATAATGCAGCAAAGTCCTTAAATACCACAGCAGAGGCCTTAAATAATGCAGCAAAGTATTTAAATAATGCAGCACAGTCCCTAAATAATCCAGCCAAGTCCTTAAATAATGCAGCAGAGTCCTTAAATAATGCAGAAAAGTCCTTAAATAATGCAGCAGAGTCCTTAAATACTTCTGCATAGTCCTTAAATAATGCAGCAAAGTCCTTGAATAATGCAGCAGAGTCCTTAAATAATGCAACAAAGTCCTTAAATAATGCAGAAGAGTCCTTAAATAATGCAACAAAGTTCTTAAATAATGCAGCAGAGTCCTAAAATACCACAGCAGAGTCCTTAAATAATGCAGCAAAGTCTTTAAATAATGCAACAAAGTCCTTAAATAATGCAGCAGAGACCTTAAATAATGCAGAAGAGTCCTTAAATAATCCAGCCAAGTCCTTAAATAATCCAGCCAAGTCCTTAAATAATGCAGCAGAGTCCTTAAATAATGCAACAAAATCCTTAAATAATGCAGAAGAGTCCTTAAATAATCCAGCCAAGTCCTTAAATCATGCAGCAGGGTCCTTAAATAATCCAGCCAAGTCCTTAAATAATGCAGCAGAGTCCTTAAATAATGCAGCAAAGTCCTTAAATAATGCAGCAGAGTCCTTAAATACTTCAGCATAGTCCTTAAATAATGCAGCAAAGTCCTTGAATAATGAATCAGAGTCCTTAAATAATGCAACAAAGTCCTTAAATAATGCAGAAGAGTCCTTAAATAATGCAACAAAGTCCTTAAATAATGCAGCAGAATCCTTAAATAATGCAACAAAGTACTTAAATAATGCAGAAGAGTCCTTAAATAATGCAACAAAGTTCTTAAATAATGCAGCAGAGTCCTAAAATACCACTGCAGAGTCCTTAAATAATGCAGCAAAGTCTTTAAATAATGCAACAAAGTCCTTAAATAATGCAGCAGAGACCTTAAATAATGCAGAAGAGTCCTTAAATAATCCAGCCAAGTCCTTAAATAATCCAGCCAAGTCCTTAAATAATGCAGCAGAGTCCTTAAATAATGCAACAAAATCCTTAAATAATGCAGAAGAGTCCTTAAATAATCCAGCCAAGTCCTTAAATTATGCAGCAGGGTCCTTAAATAATCCAGCCAAGTCCTTAAATAATGCAGCAGAGTCCTTAAATAATGCAGCAAAGTCCTTAAATAATGCAGCAGAGTCCTTAAATACTTCAGCATAGTCCTTAAATAATGCAGCAAAGTCCTTGAATAATGCATCAGAGTCCTTAAATAATGCAACAAAGTCCTTAAATAATGCAGAAGAGTCCTTAAATAATGCAACAAAGTCCTTAAATAATGCAGCAGAATCCTTAAATAATGCAACAAAGTACTTAAATAATGCAGCAGAGTCCTTAAATAATGCAGCAGAGTCCTTAAATAATGCAGCAGAGTAATGAAATACTGCAGCAGGGTCCTTAAATAATGCAGCAAAGTCCTTAAATAATGCAGCAGAGTCCTTAAATAATCCAGCCAAGTCCTTAAATAATGCAGCAAAGTCCTTAAATAATGCAGCAGAGTACTGAAATACCGCAGCAGGATCCTTAAATAATGCAGCAGAGTCCTTAAATAATGCAACAAAGTCCTTAAATAATGCAGAACAGTCCTTAAATAATGCAATAAAGTCCTTAAATAATGCAGCAAAGTCATTAAATAATGCAGCAGAGTCCTTAAATAATGCAGCAAATTCCTTAAATAATGCAGCAAAGTCCTTAAATAATGCAGCAGAGTCCTTAAATAATGCAGCACATTCCTTAAATAATACAGCAGAGTCCTTAAATAATCCAGCCAAGTCCTTAAATAATGCAGCAGAGTCCTTAAATAATGCAGAAAAGTCCTTAAATAATGCAGCAGAGTCCTTAAATACTTCAGCATAGTCCTTAAATAATGCAGCAAAGTCCTTGACTAATGCAGCAGAGTCCTTAAATAATGCAACAAAGTCCTTAAATAATGCAGAAGAGTCCTTAAATAATGCAGCAAATTCCTTAAATAATGCAGCAAAGTCCTTCAATAATGCAGCAAAGTCTTTAAATAATGCAATAAAGTCCATAAATGATGCAGCAAATTCCTTAAATAATGCAGCAGAGTACTGAAATACCGCAGCAGAATCCTTAAATAATGCAACAGAGTCCTTAAATAATGCAACAAAGTCCTTAAATAATGCAGAACAGTCCTTAAATAATGCAATAAAGTCCTTAAATAATGCAGCAAAGTCCTTAAATAATGCAGCAGAGTCCTTAAATAATGCAGCAAAGTCCTTAAATAATGCAACAAAGTCCTTAAATAATGCAGCAGAGTCCTTAAATAATGCAAGAAAGTCCTTAAATAATGCAGCAAATTCCTTAAATAATGCAGCAAAGTCCTTAAATAATGCAGCAGAGTCCTTAAATAATGCAGCACATTCCTTAAATAATACAGCAGAGTCCTTAAATAATCCAGCCAAGTCCTTAAATAATGCAGCAGAGTCCTTAAATAATGCAGAAAAGTCCTTAAATAATGCAGCAGAGTCCTTAAATACTGCTGCAGAGTCCTTAAATAATGCAGCAAAGTCCTTAAATACCACAGCAGAGTCCTTAAATAATGCAGCAAAGTATTTAAATAATGCAGCACAGTCCCTAAATAATCCAGCCAAGTCCTTAAATAATGCAGCAGAGTCCTTAAATAATGCAGAAAAGTCCTTAAATAATGCAGCAGAGTCCTTAAATACTTCTGCATAGTCCTTAAATAATGCAGCAAAGTCCTTGAATAATGCAGCAGAGTCCTTAAATAATGCAACAAAGTCCTTAAATAATGCAGCAGAGTCCTTAAATAATGCAGCAAAGTCCTTAAATAATGCAACAAAGTCCTTAAATAATGCAGCAGATTACTGAAATACTGCAGCAGGGTCCTTAAATAATGCAGCAGAGTCTTTAAATAATGCAACAAAGTCCTTAAATAATGCAGCAGAGTCCTTAAATAATGCAACAAGTCCTTAAATAATGCAGCAGAGTCCTTAAATAATGCAGCAGAGTACTGAAATACCGCAGCAGGGTCCTTAAATAATGCAGCAAAGTCGTTAAATAATGAAGTAGAGTCCTTTAATAATGCAACAAAGTCCTTAAATGATGCAGCAGAGTCCTTAAATAATGCAACAAAGTCCTTAAATAATGCAGCAGAGTCCTTAAATAATGCAACAAAGTCCTTAAACAATGCAGCAGAGTCCTTAAATAATGCAGAAGAGTCCTTAAATAATGCAACCAAGACCTTAAATAATGCAGCAGAGTCCTTAAATAATGCAACAAAGTACTTAAATAATGCAGCAGAGTCCTTAAGTACCGTAGCAGGGTCCTTAAATACTGCAGCAAAGTCCTTAAATAAAGCAGCAGAGTCCTTAAATAATGCAGCAAAGTCATTAAATAATGCAGCAGAGTCCTTAAATAATGCAACAAATTCCTTAAATAATGCAGCAGAGTCCTTAAATAATGCAACAAAGTCCTTAAATAATGCAGCAGAGTCCTTAAATAATGCAGCAGAGTACTGAAATACCGCAGCAGGGTCCTTAAATAATGCAACAAAGTCCTTAAATAATGCAGCAGAGTCCTTAAATAATGCAACAAAGTCCTTAAATAATGCAGCAGAGTCCTTAAATAATGCAGTAAAGTCCTTAAATAATGCAGCACAGTCCTTAAATAATACAGCCAAGTCCTTAAATAATGCAGCAAAGTCTTTAAATAATGCAATAAAGTCCATAAATAATGCAGCAAAGTCCTTAAATAATGCAGCAGAGTACTGAAATACCGCAGCAGGATCCTTAAATAATGCAGCAGAGTCCTTAAATAATGCAACAAAGTCCTTAAATAATGCAGAACAGTCCTTAAATAATGCAATAAAGTCCTTAAATAATGCAGCAAAGTCCTTAAATATTGCAGCAGAGTCCTTAAATAATGCAACAAAGTCCTTAAATAATGCAACAAAGTCCTTAAATAATGCAGCAGAGTACTGAAATACCGCAGCAGGATCCTTAAATAATGCAGCAGAGTCCTTAAATAATGCAACAAAGTCCTTAAATAATGCAGAACAGTACTTAAATAATGCAATAAAGTCCTTAAATAATGCAGCAAAGTCCTTAAATAATGCAGCAGAGTCCTTAAATAATGCAACAAAGTCCTTAAATAATGCAGCAGAGTCCTTAAATAATGCAAGAAAGTCCTTAAATAATGCAGCACATTCCTTAAATAATGCAGCAGAGTCCTTAAATAATGCAACAAAGTCCTTAAATAATGCAGCAGAGTCCTTAAATAATGCAAGAAAGTCCTTAAATAATGCAGCAAATTCCTTAAATAATGCAGCAAAGTCTTTAAATAATGCAATAAAGTCCTTAAATAATGCAGCAGATTACTGAAATACTGCAGCAGGGTCCTTAAATAATGCAGCAGAGTTCTTAAATAATGCAACAAAGTCCTTAAATAATGCAGCAGAGTCCTTAAATAATGCAACAAAGTCCTTAAATAATGCAGCAGAGTCCTTAAATAATGCAGCAAAGTCCTTAAATAATGCAGCACAGTCCTTAAATAATCCAGACAAGTCCTTCAATAATGCAGCAAAGTCTTTAAATAATGCAATAAAGTCCATAAATGATGCAGCAAATTCCTTAAATAATGCAGCAGAGTACTGAAATACCGCAGCAGAATCCTTAAATAATGCAACAGAGTCCTTAAATAATGCAACAAAGTCCTTAAATAATGCAGAACAGTCCTTAAATAATGCAATAAAGTCCTTAAATAATGCAGCAAAGTCCTTAAATAATGCAGCAGAGTCCTTAAATAATGCAGCAAAGTCCTTAAATAATGCAACAAAGTCCTTAAATAATGCAGCAGAGTCCTTAAATAATGCAACAAAGTCCTTAAATAATGCAGCAGAGTCCTTAAATAATGCAGCACATTCCTTAAATAATACAGCAGAGTCCTTAAATAATCCAGCCAAGTCCTTAAATAATGCAGCAGAGTCCTTAAATAATGCAGAAAAGTCCTTAAATAATGCAGCAGAGTCCTTAAATACTGCTGCAGAGTCCTTAAATAATGCAGCAAAGTCCTTAAATACCACAGCAGAGGCCTTAAATAATGCAGCAAAGTATTTAAATAATGCAGCACAGTCCCTAAATAATCCAGCCAAGTCCTTAAATAATGCAGCAGAGTCCTTAAATAATGCAGAAAAGTCCTTAAATAATGCAGCAGAGTCCTTAAATACTTCTGCATAGTCCTTAAATAATGCAGCAAAGTCCTTGAATAATGCAGCAGAGTCCTTAAATAATGCAACAAAGTCCTTAAATAATGCAACAAAGTTCTTAAATAATGCAGCAGAGTCCTAAAATACCACAGCAGAGTCCTTAAATAATGCAGCAAAGTCTTTAAATAATGCAACAAAGTCCTTAAATAATGCAGCAGAGACCTTAAATAATGCAGAAGAGTCCTTAAATAATCCAGCCAAGTCCTTAAATAATCCAGCCAAGTCCTTAAATAATGCAGCAGAGTCCTTAAATAATGCAACAAAATCCTTAAATAATGCAGAAGAGTCCTTAAATAATCCAGCCAAGTCCTTAAATCATGCAGCAGGGTCCTTAAATAATCCAGCCAAGTCCTTAAATAATGCAGCAGAGTCCTTAAATAATGCAGCAAAGTCCTTAAATAATGCAGCAGAGTCCTTAAATACTTCAGCATAGTCCTTAAATAATGCAGCAAAGTCCTTGAATAATGCATCAGAGTCCTTAAATAATGCAACAAAGTCCTTAAATAATGCAGAAGAGTCCTTAAATAATGCAACAAAGTCCTTAAATAATGCAGCAGAATCCTTAAATAATGCAACAAAGTACTTAAATAATGCAGCAGAGTCCTTAAATAATGCAGCAGAGTCCTTAAATAATGCAGCAGAGTAATGAAATACTGCAGCAGGGTCCTTAAATAATGCAGCAAAGTCCTTAAATAATGCAGCAGAGTCCTTAAATAATCCAGCCAAGTCCTTAAATAATGCAGCAAAGTCCTTAAATAATGCAGCAGAGTACTGAAATACCGCAGCAGGATCCTTAAATAATGCAGCAGAGTCCTTAAATAATGCAACAAAGTCCTTAAATAATGCAGAACAGTCCTTAAATAATGCAATAAAGTCCTTAAATAATGCAGCAAAGTCCTTAAATAATGCAGCAGAGTCCTTAAATAATGCAGCAAATTCCTTAAATAATGCAGCAAAGTCCTTAAATAATGCAGCAGAGTCCTTAAATAATGCAGCACATTCCTTAAATAATACAGCAGAGTCCTTAAATAATCCAGCCAAGTCCTTAAATAATGCAGCAGAGTCCTTAAATAATGCAGAAAAGTCCTTAAATAATGCAGCAGAGTCCTTAAATACTTCAGCATAGTCCTTAAATAATGCAGCAAAGTCCTTGACTAATGCAGCAGAGTCCTTAAATAATGCAACAAAGTCCTTAAATAATGCAGAAGAGTCCTTAAATAATGCAGCAAATTCCTTAAATAATGCAGCAAAGTCCTTCAATAATGCAGCAAAGTCTTTAAATAATGCAATAAAGTCCATAAATGATGCAGCAAATTCCTTAAATAATGCAGCAGAGTACTGAAATACCGCAGCAGAATCCTTAAATAATGCAACAGAGTCCTTAAATAATGCAACAAAGTCCTTAAATAATGCAGAACAGTCCTTAAATAATGCAATAAAGTCCTTAAATAATGCAGCAAAGTCCTTAAATAATGCAGCAGAGTCCTTAAATAATGCAGCAAAGTCCTTAAATAATGCAACAAAGTCCTTAAATAATGCAGCAGAGTCCTTAAATAATGCAAGAAAGTCCTTAAATAATGCAGCAAATTCCTTAAATAATGCAGCAAAGTCCTTAAATAATGCAGCAGAGTCCTTAAATAATGCAGCACATTCCTTAAATAATACAGCAGAGTCCTTAAATAATCCAGCCAAGTCCTTAAATAATGCAGCAGAGTCCTTAAATACTGCTGCAGAGTCCTTAAATACTGCTGCAGAGTCCTTAAATAATGCAGCAAAGTCCTTAAATACCACAGCAGAGTCCTTAAATAATGCAGCAAAGTATTTAAATAATGCAGCACAGTCCCTAAATAATCCAGCCAAGTCCTTAAATAATGCAGCAGAGTCCTTAAATAATGCAGAAAAGTCCTTAAATAATGCAGCAGAGTCCTTAAATAATGCAGAAAAGTCCTTAAATAATGCAGAAGAGTCCTTAAATAATGCAACCAAGACCTTAAATAATGCAGCAGAGTCCTTAAATAATGCAACAAAGTACTTAAATAATGCAGCAGAGTCCTTAAATAATGCAGCAGAGTACTGAAATACCGCAGCAGGGTCCTTAAATAATGCAGCAAAGTCGTTAAATAATGAAGTAGAGTCCTTAAATAATGCAACAAAGTCCTTAAATGATGCAGCAGAGTCCTTAAATAATGCAACAAAGTCCTTAAATAATGCAGCAGAGTCCTTAAATAATGCAACAAAGTCCTTAAACAATGCAGCAGAGTCCTTAAATAATGCAGAAGAGTCCTTAAATAATGCAACCAAGACCTTAAATAATTCAACAAAGTACTTAAATAATGCAGCAGAGTCCTTAAGTACCGTAGCAGAGTCCTTAAATACTGCAGCAAAGTCCTTAAATAAAGCAGCAGAGTCCTTAAATAATGCAGCAAAGTCATTAAATAATGCAGCAGAGTCCTTAAATAATGCAACAAATTCCTTAAATAATGCAGCAGAGTCCTTAAATAATGCAATAAAGTCCTTAAATAATGCAGCAGATTACTGAAATACTGCAGCAGGGTCCTTAAATAATGCAGCAGAGTCCTTAAATAATGCAACAAAGTCCTTAAATAATGCAGCAGAGTCCTTAAATAATGCAACAAAGTCCTTAAATAATGCAGCAGAGTCCTTAAATAATGCAGTAAAGTCCTTAAATAATGCAGCACAGTCCTTAAATAATACAGCCAAGTCCTTAAATAATGCAGCAAAGTCTTTAAATAATGCAACAAAGTCCTTAAATAATGCAGCAGAGTCCTTAAATAATGCAGCACATTCCTTAAATAATACAGCAGAGTCCTTAAATAATCCAGCCAAGTCCTTAAATAATGCAGCAGAGTCCTTAAATAATGCAGAAAAGTCCTTAAATAATGCAGCAGAGTCCTTAAATACTGCTGCAGAGTCCTTAAATAATGCAGCAAAGTCCTTAAATACCACAGCAGAGGCCTTAAATAATGCAGCAAAGTATTTAAATAATGCAGCACAGTCCCTAAATAATCCAGCCAAGTCCTTAAATAATGCAGCAGAGTCCTTAAATAATGCAGAAAAGTCCTTAAATAATGCAGCAGAGTCCTTAAATACTTCTGCATAGTCCTTAAATAATGCAGCAAAGTCCTTGAATAATGCAGCAGAGTCCTTAAATAATGCAACAAAGTCCTTAAATAATGCAGAAGAGTCCTTAAATAATGCAACAAAGTTCTTAAATAATGCAGCAGAGTCCTAAAATACCACAGCAGAGTCCTTAAATAATGCAGCAAAGTCTTTAAATAATGCAACAAAGTCCTTAAATAATGCAGCAGAGACCTTAAATAATGCAGAAGAGTCCTTAAATAATCCAGCCAAGTCCTTAAATAATCCAGCCAAGTCCTTAAATAATGCAGCAGAGTCCTTAAATAATGCAACAAAGTCCTTAAATAATGCAGCAGAGTCCTTAAATAATGCAGCAGAGTACTGAAATACCGCAGCAGGGTCCTTAAATAATGCAGCAAAGTCGTTAAATAATGAAGTAGAGTCCTTAAATAATGCAACAAAGTCCTTAAATGATGCAGCAGAGTCCTTAAATAATGCAACAAAGTCCTTAAATAATGCAGCAGAGTCCTTAAATAATGCAACAAAGTCCTTAAACAATGCAGCAGAGTCCTTAAATAATGCAGAAGAGTCCTTAAATAATGCAACCAAGACCTTAAATAATGCAGCAGAGTCCTTAAATAATTCAACAAAGTACTTAAATAATGCAGCAGAGTCCTTAAGTACCGTAGCAGAGTCCTTAAATACTGCAGCAAAGTCCTTAAATAAAGCAGCAGAGTCCTTAAATAATGCAGCAAAGTCATTAAATAATGCAGCAGAGTCCTTAAATAATGCAACAAATTCCTTAAATAATGCAGCAGAGTCCTTAAATAATGCAATAAAGTCCATAAATAATGCAGCAAAGTCCTTAAATAATTCAGCAGAGTGCTGAAATACCGCAGCAGGGTCCTTAAATAATGCAGCAGAGTCCTTAAATAATGCAACAAAGTCCTTAAATAATGCAGCAGGGTCCTTAAATAATGCAACAAAGTCCTTAAATAATGCAGCAGAGTCCTTAAAAAATTCAGCAAAGTCTGTAAATAATGCAGCACAGTCCTTAAATAATACAGCCAAGTCCTTAAATAATGCAGCAAAGTCTTTAAATAATGCAATAAAGTCCATAAATAATGCAGCAAAGTCCTTAAATAATGCAGCAGAGTACTGAAATACCGCAGCAGGATCCTTAAATAATGCAGCAGAGTCCTTAAATAATGCAACAAAGTCCTTAAATAATGCAGAACAGTCCTTAAATAATGCAATAAAGTCCTTAAATAATGCAGCAAAGTCCTTAAATATTGCAGCAGAGTCCTTAAATAATGCAACAAAGTCCTTAAATAATGCAACAAAGTCCTTAAATAATGCAGCAGAGTACTGAAATACCGCAGCAGGATCCTTAAATAATGCAGCAGAGTCCTTAAATAATGCAACAAAGTCCTTAAATAATGCAGAACAGTACTTAAATAATGCAATAAAGTCCTTAAATAATGCAGCAAAGTCCTTAAATAATGCAGCAGAGTCCTTAAATAATGCAACAAAGTCCTTAAATAATGCAGCAGAGTCCTTAAATAATGCAAGAAAGTCCTTAAATAATGCAGCACATTCCTTAAATAATGCAGCAGAGTCCTTAAATAATGCAACAAAGTCCTTAAATAATGCAGCAGAGTCCTTAAATAATGCAAGAAAGTCCTTAAATAATGCAGCAAATTCCTTAAATAATGCAGCAAAGTCTTTAAATAATGCAATAAAGTCCTTAAATAATGCAGCAGATTACTGAAATACTGCAGCAGGGTCCTTAAATAATGCAGCAGAGTTCTTAAATAATGCAACAAAGTCCTTAAATAATGCAGCAGAATCCTTAAATAATGCAACAAAGTCCTTAAATAATGCAGCAGAGTCCTTAAATAATGCAGCAAAGTCCTTAAATAATGCAGCACAGTCCTTAAATAATCCAGACAAGTCCTTCAATAATGCAGCAAAGTCTTTAAATAATGCAATAAAGTCCATAAATGATGCAGCAAATTCCTTAAATAATGCAGCAGAGTACTGAAATACCGCAGCAGAATCCTTAAATAATGCAACAGAGTCCTTAAATAATGCAACAAAGTCCTTAAATAATGCAGAACAGTCCTTAAATAATGCAATAAAGTCCTTAAATAATGCAGCAAAGTCCTTAAATAATGCAGCAGAGTCCTTAAATAATGCAGCAAAGTCCTTAAATAATGCAACAAAGTCCTTAAATAATGCAGCAGAGTCCTTAAATAATGCAACAAAGTCCTTAAATAATGCAGCAGAGTCCTTAAATAATGCAGCACATTCCTTAAATAATACAGCAGAGTCCTTAAATAATCCAGCCAAGTCCTTAAATAATGCAGCAGAGTCCTTAAATAATGCAGAAAAGTCCTTAAATAATGCAGCAGAGTCCTTAAATACTGCTGCAGAGTCCTTAAATAATGCAGCAAAGTCCTTAAATACCACAGCAGAGGCCTTAAATAATGCAGCAAAGTATTTAAATAATGCAGCACAGTCCCTAAATAATCCAGCCAAGTCCTTAAATAATGCAGCAGAGTCCTTAAATAATGCAGAAAAGTCCTTAAATAATGCAGCAGAGTCCTTAAATACTTCTGCATAGTCCTTAAATAATGCAGCAAAGTCCTTGAATAATGCAGCAGAGTCCTTAAATAATGCAACAAAGTCCTTAAATAATGCAGAAGAGTCCTTAAATAATGCAACAAAGTTCTTAAATAATGCAGCAGAGTCCTAAAATACCACAGCAGAGTCCTTAAATAATGCAGCAAAGTCTTTAAATAATGCAACAAAGTCCTTAAATAATGCAGCAGAGACCTTAAATAATGCAGAAGAGTCCTTAAATAATCCAGCCAAGTCCTTAAATAATCCAGCCAAGTCCTTAAATAATGCAGCAGAGTCCTTAAATAATGCAACAAAATCCTTAAATAATGCAGAAGAGTCCTTAAATAATCCAGCCAAGTCCTTAAATCATGCAGCAGGGTCCTTAAATAATCCAGCCAAGTCCTTAAATAATGCAGCAGAGTCCTTAAATAATGCAGCAAAGTCCTTAAATAATGCAGCAGAGTCCTTAAATACTTCAGCATAGTCCTTAAATAATGCAGCAAAGTCCTTGAATAATGCATCAGAGTCCTTAAATAATGCAACAAAGTCCTTAAATAATGCAGAAGAGTCCTTAAATAATGCAACAAAGTCCTTAAATAATGCAGCAGAATCCTTAAATAATGCAACAAAGTACTTAAATAATGCAGAAGAGTCCTTAAATAATGCAACAAAGTTCTTAAATAATGCAGCAGAGTCCTAAAATACCACTGCAGAGTCCTTAAATAATGCAGCAAAGTCTTTAAATAATGCAACAAAGTCCTTAAATAATGCAGCAGAGACCTTAAATAATGCAGAAGAGTCCTTAAATAATCCAGCCAAGTCCTTAAATAATCCAGCCAAGTCCTTAAATAATGCAGCAGAGTCCTTAAATAATGCAACAAAATCCTTAAATAATGCAGAAGAGTCCTTAAATAATCCAGCCAAGTCCTTAAATCATGCAGCAGGGTCCTTAAATAATCCAGCCAAGTCCTTAAATAATGCAGCAGAGTCCTTAAATAATGCAGCAAAGTCCTTAAATAATGCAGCAGAGTCCTTAAATACTTCAGCATAGTCCTTAAATAATGCAGCAAAGTCCTTGAATAATGCATCAGAGTCCTTAAATAATGCAACAAAGTCCTTAAATAATGCAGAAGAGTCCTTAAATAATGCAACAAAGTCCTTAAATAATGCAGCAGAATCCTTAAATAATGCAACAAAGTACTTAAATAATGCAGCAGAGTCCTTAAATAATGCAGCAGAGTCCTTAAATAATGCAGCAGAGTAATGAAATACTGCAGCAGGGTCCTTAAATAATGCAGCAAAGTCCTTAAATAATGCAGCAGAGTCCTTAAATAATCCAGCCAAGTCCTTAAATAATGCAGCAAAGTCCTTAAATAATGCAGCAGAGTACTGAAATACCGCAGCAGGATCCTTAAATAATGCAGCAGAGTCCTTAAATAATGCAACAAAGTCCTTAAATAATGCAGAACAGTCCTTAAATAATGCAATAAAGTCCTTAAATAATGCAGCAAAGTCATTAAATAATGCAGCAGAGTCCTTAAATAATGCAGCAAATTCCTTAAATAATGCAGCAAAGTCCTTAAATAATGCAGCAGAGTCCTTAAATAATGCAGCACATTCCTTAAATAATACAGCAGAGTCCTTAAATAATCCAGCCAAGTCCTTAAATAATGCAGCAGAGTCCTTAAATAATGCAGAAAAGTCCTTAAATAATGCAGCAGAGTCCTTAAATACTTCAGCATAGTCCTTAAATAATGCAGCAAAGTCCTTGACTAATGCAGCAGAGTCCTTAAATAATGCAACAAAGTCCTTAAATAATGCAGAAGAGTCCTTAAATAATGCAGCAAATTCCTTAAATAATGCAGCAAAGTCCTTCAATAATGCAGCAAAGTCTTTAAATAATGCAATAAAGTCCATAAATGATGCAGCAAATTCCTTAAATAATGCAGCAGAGTACTGAAATACCGCAGCAGAATCCTTAAATAATGCAACAGAGTCCTTAAATAATGCAACAAAGTCCTTAAATAATGCAGAACAGTCCTTAAATAATGCAATAAAGTCCTTAAATAATGCAGCAAAGTCCTTAAATAATGTAGCAGAGTCCTTAAATAATGCAGCAAAGTCCTTAAATAATGCAACAAAGTCCTTAAATAATGCAGCAGAGTCCTTAAATAATGCAAGAAAGTCCTTAAATAATGCAGCAAATTCCTTAAATAATGCAGCAAAGTCCTTAAATAATGCAGCAGAGTCCTTAAATAATGCAGCACATTCCTTAAATAATACAGCAGAGTCCTTAAATAATCCAGCCAAGTCCTTAAATAATGCAGCAGAGTCCTTAAATAATGCAGAAAAGTCCTTAAATAATGCAGCAGAGTCCTTAAATACTGCTGCAGAGTCCTTAAATAATGCAGCAAAGTCCTTAAATACCACAGCAGAGTCCTTAAATAATGCAGCAAAGTATTTAAATAATGCAGCACAGTCCCTAAATAATCCAGCCAAGTCCTTAAATAATGCAGCAGAGTCCTTAAATAATGCAGAAAAGTCCTTAAATAATGCAGCAGAGTCCTTAAATACTTCTGCATAGTCCTTAAATAATGCAGCAAAGTCCTTGAATAATGCAGCAGAGTCCTTAAATAATGCAACAAAGTCCTTAAATAATGCAGCAGAGTCCTTAAATAATGCAGCAAAGTCCTTAAATAATGCAACAAAGTCCTTAAATAATGCAGCAGATTACTGAAATACTGCAGCAGGGTCCTTAAATAATGCAGCAGAGTCTTTAAATAATGCAACAAAGTCCTTAAATAATGCAGCAGAGTCCTTAAATAATGCAACAAGTCCTTAAATAATGCAGCAGAGTCCTTAAATAATGCAGCAGAGTACTGAAATACCGCAGCAGGGTCCTTAAATAATGTAGCAAAGTCGTTAAATAATGAAGTAGAGTCCTTTAATAATGCAACAAAGTCCTTAAATGATGCAGCAGAGTCCTTAAATAATGCAACAAAGTCCTTAAATAATGCAGCAGAGTCCTTAAATAATGCAACAAAGTCCTTAAACAATGCAGCAGAGTCCTTAAATAATGCAGAAGAGTCCTTAAATAATGCAACCAAGACCTTAAATAATGCAGCAGAGTCCTTAAATAATGCAACAAAGTACTTAAATAATGCAGCAGAGTCCTTAAGTACCGTAGCAGGGTCCTTAAATACTGCAGCAAAGTCCTTAAATAAAGCAGCAGAGTCCTTAAATAATGCAGCAAAGTCATTAAATAATGCAGCAGAGTCCTTAAATAATGCAACAAATTCCTTAAATAATGCAGCAGAGTCCTTAAATAATGCAACAAAGTCCTTAAATAATGCAGCAGAGTCCTTAAATAATGCAGCAGAGTACTGAAATACCGCAGCAGGGTCCTTAAATAATGCAACAAAGTCCTTAAATAATGCAGCAGAGTCCTTAAATAATGCAACAAAGTCCTTAAATAATGCAGCAGAGTCCTTAAATAATGCAGTAAAGTCCTTAAATAATGCAGCACAGTCCTTAAATAATACAGCCAAGTCCTTAAATAATGCAGCAAAGTCTTTAAATAATGCAATAAAGTCCATAAATAATGCAGCAAAGTCCTTAAATAATGCAGCAGAGTACTGAAATACCGCAGCAGGATCCTTAAATAATGCAGCAGAGTCCTTAAATAATGCAACAAAGTCCTTAAATAATGCAGAACAGTCCTTAAATAATGCAATAAAGTCCTTAAATAATGCAGCAAAGTCCTTAAATATTGCAGCAGAGTCCTTAAATAATGCAACAAAGTCCTTAAATAATGCAACAAAGTCCTTAAATAATGCAGCAGAGTACTGAAATACCGCAGCAGGATCCTTAAATAATGCAGCAGAGTCCTTAAATAATGCAACAAAGTCCTTAAATAATGCAGAACAGTACTTAAATAATGCAATAAAGTCCTTAAATAATGCAGCAAAGTCCTTAAATAATGCAGCAGAGTCCTTAAATAATGCAACAAAGTCCTTAAATAATGCAGCAGAGTCCTTAAATAATGCAAGAAAGTCCTTAAATAATGCAGCACATTCCTTAAATAATGCAGCAGAGTCCTTAAATAATGCAACAAAGTCCTTAAATAATGCAGCAGAGTCCTTAAATAATGCAAGAAAGTCCTTAAATAATGCAGCAAATTCCTTAAATAATGCAGCAAAGTCTTTAAATAATGCAATAAAGTCCTTAAATAATGCAGCAGATTACTGAAATACTGCAGCAGGGTCCTTAAATAATGCAGCAGAGTTCTTAAATAATGCAACAAAGTCCTTAAATAATGCAGCAGAGTCCTTAAATAATGCAACAAAGTCCTTAAATAATGCAGCAGAGTCCTTAAATAATGCAGCAAAGTCCTTAAATAATGCAGCACAGTCCTTAAATAATCCAGACAAGTCCTTCAATAATGCAGCAAAGTCTTTAAATAATGCAATAAAGTCCATAAATGATGCAGCAAATTCCTTAAATAATGCAGCAGAGTACTGAAATACCGCAGCAGAATCCTTAAATAATGCAACAGAGTCCTTAAATAATGCAACAAAGTCCTTAAATAATGCAGAACAGTCCTTAAATAATGCAATAAAGTCCTTAAATAATGCAGCAAAGTCCTTAAATAATGCAGCAGAGTCCTTAAATAATGCAGCAAAGTCCTTAAATAATGCAACAAAGTCCTTAAATAATGCAGCAGAGTCCTTAAATAATGCAACAAAGTCCTTAAATAATGCAGCAGAGTCCTTAAATAATGCAGCACATTCCTTAAATAATACAGCAGAGTCCTTAAATAATCCAGCCAAGTCCTTAAATAATGCAGCAGAGTCCTTAAATAATGCAGAAAAGTCCTTAAATAATGCAGCAGAGTCCTTAAATACTGCTGCAGAGTCCTTAAATAATGCAGCAAAGTCCTTAAATACCACAGCAGAGGCCTTAAATAATGCAGCAAAGTATTTAAATAATGCAGCACAGTCCCTAAATAATCCAGCCAAGTCCTTAAATAATGCAGCAGAGTCCTTAAATAATGCAGAAAAGTCCTTAAATAATGCAGCAGAGTCCTTAAATACTTCTGCATAGTCCTTAAATAATGCAGCAAAGTCCTTGAATAATGCAGCAGAGTCCTTAAATAATGCAACAAAGTCCTTAAATAATGCAACAAAGTTCTTAAATAATGCAGCAGAGTCCTAAAATACCACAGCAGAGTCCTTAAATAATGCAGCAAAGTCTTTAAATAATGCAACAAAGTCCTTAAATAATGCAGCAGAGACCTTAAATAATGCAGAAGAGTCCTTAAATAATCCAGCCAAGTCCTTAAATAATCCAGCCAAGTCCTTAAATAATGCAGCAGAGTCCTTAAATAATGCAACAAAATCCTTAAATAATGCAGAAGAGTCCTTAAATAATCCAGCCAAGTCCTTAAATCATGCAGCAGGGTCCTTAAATAATCCAGCCAAGTCCTTAAATAATGCAGCAGAGTCCTTAAATAATGCAGCAAAGTCCTTAAATAATGCAGCAGAGTCCTTAAATACTTCAGCATAGTCCTTAAATAATGCAGCAAAGTCCTTGAATAATGCATCAGAGTCCTTAAATAATGCAACAAAGTCCTTAAATAATGCAGAAGAGTCCTTAAATAATGCAACAAAGTCCTTAAATAATGCAGCAGAATCCTTAAATAATGCAACAAAGTACTTAAATAATGCAGCAGAGTCCTTAAATAATGCAGCAGAGTCCTTAAATAATGCAGCAGAGTAATGAAATACTGCAGCAGGGTCCTTAAATAATGCAGCAAAGTCCTTAAATAATGCAGCAGAGTCCTTAAATAATCCAGCCAAGTCCTTAAATAATGCAGCAAAGTCCTTAAATAATGCAGCAGAGTACTGAAATACCGCAGCAGGATCCTTAAATAATGCAGCAGAGTCCTTAAATAATGCAACAAAGTCCTTAAATAATGCAGAACAGTCCTTAAATAATGCAATAAAGTCCTTAAATAATGCAGCAAAGTCCTTAAATAATGCAGCAGAGTCCTTAAATAATGCAGCAAATTCCTTAAATAATGCAGCAAAGTCCTTAAATAATGCAGCAGAGTCCTTAAATAATGCAGCACATTCCTTAAATAATACAGCAGAGTCCTTAAATAATCCAGCCAAGTCCTTAAATAATGCAGCAGAGTCCTTAAATAATGCAGAAAAGTCCTTAAATAATGCAGCAGAGTCCTTAAATACTTCAGCATAGTCCTTAAATAATGCAGCAAAGTCCTTGACTAATGCAGCAGAGTCCTTAAATAATGCAACAAAGTCCTTAAATAATGCAGAAGAGTCCTTAAATAATGCAGCAAATTCCTTAAATAATGCAGCAAAGTCCTTCAATAATGCAGCAAAGTCTTTAAATAATGCAATAAAGTCCATAAATGATGCAGCAAATTCCTTAAATAATGCAGCAGAGTACTGAAATACCGCAGCAGAATCCTTAAATAATGCAACAGAGTCCTTAAATAATGCAACAAAGTCCTTAAATAATGCAGAACAGTCCTTAAATAATGCAATAAAGTCCTTAAATAATGCAGCAAAGTCCTTAAATAATGCAGCAGAGTCCTTAAATAATGCAGCAAAGTCCTTAAATAATGCAACAAAGTCCTTAAATAATGCAGCAGAGTCCTTAAATAATGCAAGAAAGTCCTTAAATAATGCAGCAAATTCCTTAAATAATGCAGCAAAGTCCTTAAATAATGCAGCAGAGTCCTTAAATAATGCAGCACATTCCTTAAATAATACAGCAGAGTCCTTAAATAATCCAGCCAAGTCCTTAAATAATGCAGCAGAGTCCTTAAATAATGCAGAAAAGTCCTTAAATAATGCAGCAGAGTCCTTAAATACTGCTGCAGAGTCCTTAAATACTGCTGCAGAGTCCTTAAATAATGCAGCAAAGTCCTTAAATACCACAGCAGAGTCCTTAAATAATGCAGCAAAGTATTTAAATAATGCAGCACAGTCCCTAAATAATCCAGCCAAGTCCTTAAATAATGCAGCAGAGTCCTTAAATAATGCAGAAAAGTCCTTAAATAATGCAGCAGAGTCCTTAAATAATGCAGAAAAGTCCTTAAATAATGCAGAAGAGTCCTTAAATAATGCAACCAAGACCTTAAATAATGCAGCAGAGTCCTTAAATAATGCAACAAAGTACTTAAATAATGCAGCAGAGTCCTTAAATAATACAGCAGAGTACTGAAATACCGCAGCAGGGTCCTTAAATAATGCAGCAAAGTCGTTAAATAATGAAGTAGAGTCCTTAAATAATGCAACAAAGTCCTTAAATGATGCAGCAGAGTCCTTAAATAATGCAACAAAGTCCTTAAATAATGCAGCAGAGTCCTTAAATAATGCAACAAAGTCCTTAAACAATGCAGCAGAGTCCTTAAATAATGCAGAAGAGTCCTTAAATAATGCAACCAAGACCTTAAATAATGCAGCAGAGTCCTTAAATAATTCAACAAAGTACTTAAATAATGCAGCAGAGTCCTTAAGTACCGTAGCAGAGTCCTTAAATACTGCAGCAAAGTCCTTAAATAAAGCAGCAGAGTCCTTAAATAATGCAGCAAAGTCATTAAATAATGCAGCAGAGTCCTTAAATAATGCAACAAATTCCTTAAATAATGCAGCAGAGTCCTTAAATAATGCAATAAAGTCCTTAAATAATGCAGCAGATTACTGAAATACTGCAGCAGGGTCCTTAAATAATGCAGCAGAGTCCTTAAATAATGCAACAAAGTCCTTAAATAATGCAGCAGAGTCCTTAAATAATGCAACAAAGTCCTTAAATAATGCAGCAGAGTCCTTAAATAATGCAGTAAAGTCCTTAAATAATGCAGCACAGTCCTTAAATAATACAGCCAAGTCCTTAAATAATGCAGCAAAGTCTTTAAATAATGCAATAAAGTCCATAAATAATGCAGCAAAGTCCTTAAATAATGCAGCAGAGTACTGAAATACCGCAGCAGGATCCTTAAATAATGCAGCAGAGTCCTTATATAATGCAACAAAGTCCTTAAATAATGCAGAACAGTCCTTAAATAATGCAATAAAGTCCTTAAATAATGCAGCAAAGTCCTTAAATATTGCAGCAGAGTCCTTAAATAATGCAACAAAGTCCTTAAATAATGCAACAAAGTCCTTAAATAATGCAGCAGAGTACTGAAATACCGCAGCAGGATCCTTAAATAATGCAGCAGAGTCCTTAAATAATGCAACAAAGTCCTTAAATAATGCAGAACAGTACTTAAATAATGCAATAAAGTCCTTAAATAATGCAGCAAAGTCCTTAAATAATGCAGCAGAGTCCTTAAATAATGCAACAAAGTCCTTAAATAATGCAGCAGAGTCCTTAAATAATGCAAGAAAGTCCTTAAATAATGCAGCACATTCCTTAAATAATGCAGCAGAGTCCTTAAATAATGCAACAAAGTCCTTAAATAATGCAGCAGAGTCCTTAAATAATGCAAGAAAGTCCTTAAATAATGCAGCAAATTCCTTAAATAATGCAGCAAAGTCTTTAAATAATGCAATAAAGTCCTTAAATAATGCAGCAGATTACTGAAATACTGCAGCAGGGTCCTTAAATAATGCAGCAGAGTTCTTAAATAATGCAACAAAGTCCTTAAATAATGCAGCAGAGTCCTTAAATAATGCAACAAAGTCCTTAAATAATGCAGCAGAGTCCTTAAATAATGCAGCAAAGTCCTTAAATAATGCAGCACAGTCCTTAAATAATCCAGACAAGTCCTTCAATAATGCAGCAAAGTCTTTAAATAATGCAATAAAGTCCATAAATGATGCAGCAAATTCCTTAAATAATGCAGCAGAGTACTGAAATACCGCAGCAGAATCCTTAAATAATGCAACAGAGTCCTTAAATAATGCAACAAAGTCCTTAAATAATGCAGAACAGTCCTTAAATAATGCAATAAAGTCCTTAAATAATGCAGCAAAGTCCTTAAATATTGCAGCAGAGTCCTTAAATAATGCAACAAAGTCCTTAAATAATGCAACAAAGTCCTTAAATAATGCAGCAGAGTACTGAAATACCGCAGCAGGATCCTTAAATAATGCAGCAGAGTCCTTAAATAATGCAACAAAGTCCTTAAATAATGCAGAACAGTACTTAAATAATGCAATAAAGTCCTTAAATAATGCAGCAAAGTCCTTAAATAATGCAGCAGAGTCCTTAAATAATGCAACAAAGTCCTTAAATAATGCAGCAGAGTCCTTAAATAATGCAAGAAAGTCCTTAAATAATGCAGCACATTCCTTAAATAATGCAGCAGAGTCCTTAAATAATGCAACAAAGTCCTTAAATAATGCAGCAGAGTCCTTAAATAATGCAAGAAAGTCCTTAAATAATGCAGCAAATTCCTTAAATAATGCAGAAAAGTCCTTAAATAATGCAGCAGAGTCCTTAAATACTTCTGCATAGTCCTTAAATAATGCAGCAAAGTCCTTGAATAATGCAGCAGAGTCCTTAAATAATGCAACAAAGTCCTTAAATAATGCAGAAGAGTCCTTAAATAATGCAACAAAGTTCTTAAATAATGCAGCAGAGTCCTAAAATACCACAGCAGAGTCCTTAAATAATGCAGCAAAGTCTTTAAATAATGCAACAAAGTCCTTAAATAATGCAGCAGAGACCTTAAATAATGCAGAAGAGTCCTTAAATAATCCAGCCAAGTCCTTAAATAATCCAGCCAAGTCCTTAAATAATGCAGCAGAGTCCTTAAATAATGCAACAAAATCCTTAAATAATGCAGAAGAGTCCTTAAATAATCCAGCCAAGTCCTTAAATCATGCAGCAGGGTCCTTAAATAATCCAGCCAAGTCCTTAAATAATGCAGCAGAGTCCTTAAATAATGCAGCAAAGTCCTTAAATAATGCAGCAGAGTCCTTAAATACTTCAGCATAGTCCTTAAATAATGCAGCAAAGTCCTTGAATAATGCATCAGAGTCCTTAAATAATGCAACAAAGTCCTTAAATAATGCAGAAGAGTCCTTAAATAATGCAACAAAGTCCTTAAATAATGCAGCAGAATCCTTAAATAATGCAACAAAGTACTTAAATAATGCAGCAGAGTCCTTAAATAATGCAGCAGAGTCCTTAAATAATGCAGCAAAGTCATTAAATAATGCAGCAGAGTCCTTAAATAATGCAGCAAAGTCCTTAAATAAAGCAGCAGAGTCCTTAAATAATGCAGCAAAGTCATTAAATAATGCAGCAGAGTCCTTAAATAATGCAACAAATTCCTTAAATAATGCAGCAGAGTCCTTAAATAATGCAATAAAGTCCTTAAATAATGCAGCAGATTACTGAAATACTGCAGCAGGGTCCTTAAATAATGCAGCAGAGTCCTTAAATAATGCAACAAAGTCCTTAAATAATGCAGCAGAGTCCTTAAATAATGCAACAAAGTCCTTAAATAATGCAGCAGAGTCCTTAAATAATGCAGTAAAGTCCTTAAATAATGCAGCACAGTCCTTAAATAATACAGCCAAGTCCTTAAATAATGCAGCAAAGTCTTTAAATAATGCAATAAAGTCCATAAATAATGCAGCAAAGTCCTTAAATAATGCAGCAGAGTACTGAAATACCGCAGCAGGATCCTTAAATAATGCAGCAGAGTCCTTATATAATGCAACAAAGTCCTTAAATAATGCAGAACAGTCCTTAAATAATGCAATAAAGTCCTTAAATAATGCAGCAAAGTCCTTAAATATTGCAGCAGAGTCCTTAAATAATGCAACAAAGTCCTTAAATAATGCAACAAAGTCCTTAAATAATGCAGCAGAGTACTGAAATACCGCAGCAGGATCCTTAAATAATGCAGCAGAGTCCTTAAATAATGCAACAAAGTCCTTAAATAATGCAGAACAGTACTTAAATAATGCAATAAAGTCCTTAAATAATGCAGCAAAGTCCTTAAATAATGCAGCAGAGTCCTTAAATAATGCAACAAAGTCCTTAAATAATGCAGCAGAGTCCTTAAATAATGCAAGAAAGTCCTTAAATAATGCAGCACATTCCTTAAATAATGCAGCAGAGTCCTTAAATAATGCAACAAAGTCCTTAAATAATGCAGCAGAGTCCTTAAATAATGCAAGAAAGTCCTTAAATAATGCAGCAAATTCCTTAAATAATGCAGCAAAGTCTTTAAATAATGCAATAAAGTCCTTAAATAATGCAGCAGATTACTGAAATACTGCAGCAGGGTCCTTAAATAATGCAGCAGAGTTCTTAAATAATGCAACAAAGTCCTTAAATAATGCAGCAGAGTCCTTAAATAATGCAACAAAGTCCTTAAATAATGCAGCAGAGTCCTTAAATAATGCAGCAAAGTCCTTAAATAATGCAGCACAGTCCTTAAATAATCCAGACAAGTCCTTCAATAATGCAGCAAAGTCTTTAAATAATGCAATAAAGTCCATAAATGATGCAGCAAATTCCTTAAATAATGCAGCAGAGTACTGAAATACCGCAGCAGAATCCTTAAATAATGCAACAGAGTCCTTAAATAATGCAACAAAGTCCTTAAATAATGCAGAACAGTCCTTAAATAATGCAATAAAGTCCTTAAATAATGCAGCAAAGTCCTTAAATATTGCAGCAGAGTCCTTAAATAATGCAACAAAGTCCTTAAATAATGCAACAAAGTCCTTAAATAATGCAGCAGAGTACTGAAATACCGCAGCAGGATCCTTAAATAATGCAGCAGAGTCCTTAAATAATGCAACAAAGTCCTTAAATAATGCAGAACAGTACTTAAATAATGCAATAAAGTCCTTAAATAATGCAGCAAAGTCCTTAAATAATGCAGCAGAGTCCTTAAATAATGCAACAAAGTCCTTAAATAATGCAGCAGAGTCCTTAAATAATGCAAGAAAGTCCTTAAATAATGCAGCACATTCCTTAAATAATGCAGCAGAGTCCTTAAATAATGCAACAAAGTCCTTAAATAATGCAGCAGAGTCCTTAAATAATGCAAGAAAGTCCTTAAATAATGCAGCAAATTCCTTAAATAATGCAGAAAAGTCCTTAAATAATGCAGCAGAGTCCTTAAATACTTCTGCATAGTCCTTAAATAATGCAGCAAAGTCCTTGAATAATGCAGCAGAGTCCTTAAATAATGCAACAAAGTCCTTAAATAATGCAGAAGAGTCCTTAAATAATGCAACAAAGTTCTTAAATAATGCAGCAGAGTCCTAAAATACCACAGCAGAGTCCTTAAATAATGCAGCAAAGTCTTTAAATAATGCAACAAAGTCCTTAAATAATGCAGCAGAGACCTTAAATAATGCAGAAGAGTCCTTAAATAATCCAGCCAAGTCCTTAAATAATCCAGCCAAGTCCTTAAATAATGCAGCAGAGTCCTTAAATAATGCAACAAAATCCTTAAATAATGCAGAAGAGTCCTTAAATAATCCAGCCAAGTCCTTAAATCATGCAGCAGGGTCCTTAAATAATCCAGCCAAGTCCTTAAATAATGCAGCAGAGTCCTTAAATAATGCAGCAAAGTCCTTAAATAATGCAGCAGAGTCCTTAAATACTTCAGCATAGTCCTTAAATAATGCAGCAAAGTCCTTGAATAATGCATCAGAGTCCTTAAATAATGCAACAAAGTCCTTAAATAATGCAGAAGAGTCCTTAAATAATGCAACAAAGTCCTTAAATAATGCAGCAGAATCCTTAAATAATGCAACAAAGTACTTAAATAATGCAGCAGAGTCCTTAAATAATGCAGCAGAGTCCTTAAATAATGCAGCAGAGTAATGAAATACTGCAGCAGGGTCCTTAAATAATGCAGCAAAGTCCTTAAATAATGCAGCAGAGTCCTTAAATAATCCAGCCAAGTCCTTAAATAATGCAGCAAAGTCCTTAAATAATGCAGCAGAGTACTGAAATACCGCAGCAGGATCCTTAAATAATGCAGCAGAGTCCTTAAATAATGCAACAAAGTCCTTAAATAATGCAGAACAGTCCTTAAATAATGCAATAAAGTCCTTAAATAATGCAGCAAAGTCCTTAAATAATGCAGCAGAGTCCTTAAATAATGCAGCAAATTCCTTAAATAATGCAGCAAAGTCCTTAAATAATGCAGCAGAGTCCTTAAATAATGCAGCACATTCCTTAAATAATACAGCAGAGTCCTTAAATAATCCAGCCAAGTCCTTAAATAATGCAGCAGAGTCCTTAAATAATGCAGAAAAGTCCTTAAATAATGCAGCAGAGTCCTTAAATACTTCAGCATAGTCCTTAAATAATGCAGCAAAGTCCTTGACTAATGCAGCAGAGTCCTTAAATAATGCAACAAAGTCCTTAAATAATGCAGAAGAGTCCTTAAATAATGCAGCAAATTCCTTAAATAATGCAGCAAAGTCCTTCAATAATGCAGCAAAGTCTTTAAATAATGCAATAAAGTCCATAAATGATGCAGCAAATTCCTTAAATAATGCAGCAGAGTACTGAAATACCGCAGCAGAATCCTTAAATAATGCAACAGAGTCCTTAAATAATGCAACAAAGTCCTTAAATAATGCAGAACAGTCCTTAAATAATGCAATAAAGTCCTTAAATAATGCAGCAAAGTCCTTAAATATTGCAGCAGAGTCCTTAAATAATGCAACAAAGTCCTTAAATAATGCAACAAAGTCCTTAAATAATGCAGCAGAGTACTGAAATACCGCAGCAGGATCCTTAAATAATGCAGCAGAGTCCTTAAATAATGCAACAAAGTCCTTAAATAATGCAGAACAGTACTTAAATAATGCAATAAAGTCCTTAAATAATGCAGCAAAGTCCTTAAATAATGCAGCAGAGTCCTTAAATAATGCAACAAAGTCCTTAAATAATGCAGCAGAGTCCTTAAATAATGCAAGAAAGTCCTTAAATAATGCAGCACATTCCTTAAATAATGCAGCAGAGTCCTTAAATAATGCAACAAAGTCCTTAAATAATGCAGCAGAGTCCTTAAATAATGCAAGAAAGTCCTTAAATAATGCAGCAAATTCCTTAAATAATGCAGAAAAGTCCTTAAATAATGCAGCAGAGTCCTTAAATACTTCTGCATAGTCCTTAAATAATGCAGCAAAGTCCTTGAATAATGCAGCAGAGTCCTTAAATAATGCAACAAAGTCCTTAAATAATGCAGAAGAGTCCTTAAATAATGCAACAAAGTTCTTAAATAATGCAGCAGAGTCCTAAAATACCACAGCAGAGTCCTTAAATAATGCAGCAAAGTCTTTAAATAATGCAACAAAGTCCTTAAATAATGCAGCAGAGACCTTAAATAATGCAGAAGAGTCCTTAAATAATCCAGCCAAGTCCTTAAATAATCCAGCCAAGTCCTTAAATAATGCAGCAGAGTCCTTAAATAATGCAACAAAATCCTTAAATAATGCAGAAGAGTCCTTAAATAATCCAGCCAAGTCCTTAAATCATGCAGCAGGGTCCTTAAATAATCCAGCCAAGTCCTTAAATAATGCAGCAGAGTCCTTAAATAATGCAGCAAAGTCCTTAAATAATGCAGCAGAGTCCTTAAATACTTCAGCATAGTCCTTAAATAATGCAGCAAAGTCCTTGAATAATGCATCAGAGTCCTTAAATAATGCAACAAAGTCCTTAAATAATGCAGAAGAGTCCTTAAATAATGCAACAAAGTCCTTAAATAATGCAGCAGAATCCTTAAATAATGCAACAAAGTACTTAAATAATGCAGCAGAGTCCTTAAATAATGCAGCAGAGTCCTTAAATAATGCAGCAGAGTAATGAAATACTGCAGCAGGGTCCTTAAATAATGCAGCAAAGTCCTTAAATAATGCAGCAGAGTCCTTAAATAATCCAGCCAAGTCCTTAAATAATGCAGCAAAGTCCTTAAATAATGCAGCAGAGTACTGAAATACCGCAGCAGGATCCTTAAATAATGCAGCAGAGTCCTTAAATAATGCAACAAAGTCCTTAAATAATGCAGAACAGTCCTTAAATAATGCAATAAAGTCCTTAAATAATGCAGCAAAGTCCTTAAATAATGCAGCAGAGTCCTTAAATAATGCAGCAAATTCCTTAAATAATGCAGCAAAGTCCTTAAATAATGCAGCAGAGTCCTTAAATAATGCAGCACATTCCTTAAATAATACAGCAGAGTCCTTAAATAATCCAGCCAAGTCCTTAAATAATGCAGCAGAGTCCTTAAATAATGCAGAAAAGTCCTTAAATAATGCAGCAGAGTCCTTAAATACTTCAGCATAGTCCTTAAATAATGCAGCAAAGTCCTTGACTAATGCAGCAGAGTCCTTAAATAATGCAACAAAGTCCTTAAATAATGCAGAAGAGTCCTTAAATAATGCAGCAAATTCCTTAAATAATGCAGCAAAGTCCTTCAATAATGCAGCAAAGTCTTTAAATAATGCAATAAAGTCCATAAATGATGCAGCAAATTCCTTAAATAATGCAGCAGAGTACTGAAATACCGCAGCAGAATCCTTAAATAATGCAACAGAGTCCTTAAATAATGCAACAAAGTCCTTAAATAATGCAGAACAGTCCTTAAATAATGCAATAAAGTCCTTAAATAATGCAGCAAAGTCCTTAAATAATGCAGCAGAGTCCTTAAATAATGCAGCAAAGTCCTTAAATAATGCAACAAAGTCCTTAAATAATGCAGCAGAGTCCTTAAATAATGCAGCAGAGTACTGAAATACCGCAGCAGGGTCCTTAAATAATGCAGCAAAGTCGTTAAATAATGAAGTAGAGTCCTTTAATAATGCAACAAAGTCCTTAAATGATGCAGCAGAGTCCTTAAATAATGCAACAAAGTCCTTAAATAATGCAGCAGAGTCCTTAAATAATGCAACAAAGTCCTTAAACAATGCAGCAGAGTCCTTAAATAATGCAGAAGAGTCCTTAAATAATGCAACCAAGACCTTAAATAATGCAGCAGAGTCCTTAAATAATGCAACAAAGTACTTAAATAATGCAGCAGAGTCCTTAAGTACCGTAGCAGAGTCCTTAAATACTGCAGCAAAGTCCTTAAATAAAGCAGCAGAGTCCTTAAATAATGCAGCAAAGTCATTAAATAATGCAGCAGAGTCCTTAAATAATGCAACAAATTCCTTAAATAATGCAGCAGAGTCCTTAAATAATGCAACAAAGTCCTTAAATAATGCAGCAGAGTCCTTAAATAATGCAGCAGAGTACTGAAATACCGCAGCAGGGTCCTTAAATAATGCAGCAAAGTCGTTAAATAATGAAGTAGAGTCCTTAAATAATGCAACAAAGTCCTTAAATGATGCAGCAGAGTCCTTAAATAATGCAACAAAGTCCTTAAATAATGCAGCAGAGTCCTTAAATAATGCAACAAAGTCCTTAAACAATGCAGCAGAGTCCTTAAATAATGCAGAAGAGTCCTTAAATAATGCAACCAAGACCTTAAATAATGCAGCAGAGTCCTTAAATAATTCAACAAAGTACTTAAATAATGCAGCAGAGTCCTTAAGTACCGTAGCAGAGTCCTTAAATACTGCAGCAAAGTCCTTAAATAAAGCAGCAGAGTCCTTAAATAATGCAGCAAAGTCATTAAATAATGCAGCAGAGTCCTTAAATAATGCAACAAATTCCTTAAATAATGCAGCAGAGTCCTTAAATAATGCAATAAAGTCCATAAATAATGCAGCAAAGTCCTTAAATAATTCAGCAGAGTGCTGAAATACCGCAGCAGGGTCCTTAAATAATGCAGCAGAGTCCTTAAATAATGCAACAAAGTCCTTAAATAATGCAGCAGGGTCCTTAAATAATGCAACAAAGTCCTTAAATAATGCAGCAGAGTCCTTAAAAAATTCAGCAAAGTCTGTAAATAATGCAGCACAGTCCTTAAATAATACAGCCAAGTCCTTAAATAATGCAGCAAAGTCTTTAAATAATGCAATAAAGTCCATAAATAATGCAGCAAAGTCCTTAAATAATGCAGCAGAGTACTGAAATACCGCAGCAGGATCCTTAAATAATGCAGCAGAGTCCTTAAATAATGCAACAAAGTCCTTAAATAATGCAGAACAGTCCTTAAATAATGCAATAAAGTCCTTAAATAATGCAGCAAAGTCCTTAAATATTGCAGCAGAGTCCTTAAATAATGCAACAAAGTCCTTAAATAATGCAACAAAGTCCTTAAATAATGCAGCAGAGTACTGAAATACCGCAGCAGGATCCTTAAATAATGCAGCAGAGTCCTTAAATAATGCAACAAAGTCCTTAAATAATGCAGAACAGTACTTAAATAATGCAATAAAGTCCTTAAATAATGCAGCAAAGTCCTTAAATAATGCAGCAGAGTCCTTAAATAATGCAACAAAGTCCTTAAATAATGCAGCAGAGTCCTTAAATAATGCAAGAAAGTCCTTAAATAATGCAGCACATTCCTTAAATAATGCAGCAGAGTCCTTAAATAATGCAACAAAGTCCTTAAATAATGCAGCAGAGTCCTTAAATAATGCAAGAAAGTCCTTAAATAATGCAGCAAATTCCTTAAATAATGCAGCAAAGTCTTTAAATAATGCAATAAAGTCCTTAAATAATGCAGCAGATTACTGAAATACTGCAGCAGGGTCCTTAAATAATGCAGCAGAGTTCTTAAATAATGCAACAAAGTCCTTAAATAATGCAGCAGAATCCTTAAATAATGCAACAAAGTCCTTAAATAATGCAGCAGAGTCCTTAAATAATGCAGCAAAGTCCTTAAATAATGCAGCACAGTCCTTAAATAATCCAGACAAGTCCTTCAATAATGCAGCAAAGTCTTTAAATAATGCAATAAAGTCCATAAATGATGCAGCAAATTCCTTAAATAATGCAGCAGAGTACTGAAATACCGCAGCAGAATCCTTAAATAATGCAACAGAGTCCTTAAATAATGCAACAAAGTCCTTAAATAATGCAGAACAGTCCTTAAATAATGCAATAAAGTCCTTAAATAATGCAGCAAAGTCCTTAAATAATGCAGCAGAGTCCTTAAATAATGCAGCAAAGTCCTTAAATAATGCAACAAAGTCCTTAAATAATGCAGCAGAGTCCTTAAATAATGCAACAAAGTCCTTAAATAATGCAGCAGAGTCCTTAAATAATGCAGCACATTCCTTAAATAATACAGCAGAGTCCTTAAATAATCCAGCCAAGTCCTTAAATAATGCAGCAGAGTCCTTAAATAATGCAGAAAAGTCCTTAAATAATGCAGCAGAGTCCTTAAATACTGCTGCAGAGTCCTTAAATAATGCAGCAAAGTCCTTAAATACCACAGCAGAGGCCTTAAATAATGCAGCAAAGTATTTAAATAATGCAGCACAGTCCCTAAATAATCCAGCCAAGTCCTTAAATAATGCAGCAGAGTCCTTAAATAATGCAGAAAAGTCCTTAAATAATGCAGCAGAGTCCTTAAATACTTCTGCATAGTCCTTAAATAATGCAGCAAAGTCCTTGAATAATGCAGCAGAGTCCTTAAATAATGCAACAAAGTCCTTAAATAATGCAGAAGAGTCCTTAAATAATGCAACAAAGTTCTTAAATAATGCAGCAGAGTCCTAAAATACCACAGCAGAGTCCTTAAATAATGCAGCAAAGTCTTTAAATAATGCAACAAAGTCCTTAAATAATGCAGCAGAGACCTTAAATAATGCAGAAGAGTCCTTAAATAATCCAGCCAAGTCCTTAAATAATCCAGCCAAGTCCTTAAATAATGCAGCAGAGTCCTTAAATAATGCAACAAAATCCTTAAATAATGCAGAAGAGTCCTTAAATAATCCAGCCAAGTCCTTAAATCATGCAGCAGGGTCCTTAAATAATCCAGCCAAGTCCTTAAATAATGCAGCAGAGTCCTTAAATAATGCAGCAAAGTCCTTAAATAATGCAGCAGAGTCCTTAAATACTTCAGCATAGTCCTTAAATAATGCAGCAAAGTCCTTGAATAATGCATCAGAGTCCTTAAATAATGCAACAAAGTCCTTAAATAATGCAGAAGAGTCCTTAAATAATGCAACAAAGTCCTTAAATAATGCAGCAGAATCCTTAAATAATGCAACAAAGTACTTAAATAATGCAGAAGAGTCCTTAAATAATGCAACAAAGTTCTTAAATAATGCAGCAGAGTCCTAAAATACCACTGCAGAGTCCTTAAATAATGCAGCAAAGTCTTTAAATAATGCAACAAAGTCCTTAAATAATGCAGCAGAGACCTTAAATAATGCAGAAGAGTCCTTAAATAATCCAGCCAAGTCCTTAAATAATCCAGCCAAGTCCTTAAATAATGCAGCAGAGTCCTTAAATAATGCAACAAAATCCTTAAATAATGCAGAAGAGTCCTTAAATAATCCAGCCAAGTCCTTAAATCATGCAGCAGGGTCCTTAAATAATCCAGCCAAGTCCTTAAATAATGCAGCAGAGTCCTTAAATAATGCAGCAAAGTCCTTAAATAATGCAGCAGAGTCCTTAAATACTTCAGCATAGTCCTTAAATAATGCAGCAAAGTCCTTGAATAATGCATCAGAGTCCTTAAATAATGCAACAAAGTCCTTAAATAATGCAGAAGAGTCCTTAAATAATGCAACAAAGTCCTTAAATAATGCAGCAGAATCCTTAAATAATGCAACAAAGTACTTAAATAATGCAGCAGAGTCCTTAAATAATGCAGCAGAGTCCTTAAATAATGCAGCAGAGTAATGAAATACTGCAGCAGGGTCCTTAAATAATGCAGCAAAGTCCTTAAATAATGCAGCAGAGTCCTTAAATAATCCAGCCAAGTCCTTAAATAATGCAGCAAAGTCCTTAAATAATGCAGCAGAGTACTGAAATACCGCAGCAGGATCCTTAAATAATGCAGCAGAGTCCTTAAATAATGCAACAAAGTCCTTAAATAATGCAGAACAGTCCTTAAATAATGCAATAAAGTCCTTAAATAATGCAGCAAAGTCATTAAATAATGCAGCAGAGTCCTTAAATAATGCAGCAAATTCCTTAAATAATGCAGCAAAGTCCTTAAATAATGCAGCAGAGTCCTTAAATAATGCAGCACATTCCTTAAATAATACAGCAGAGTCCTTAAATAATCCAGCCAAGTCCTTAAATAATGCAGCAGAGTCCTTAAATAATGCAGAAAAGTCCTTAAATAATGCAGCAGAGTCCTTAAATACTTCAGCATAGTCCTTAAATAATGCAGCAAAGTCCTTGACTAATGCAGCAGAGTCCTTAAATAATGCAACAAAGTCCTTAAATAATGCAGAAGAGTCCTTAAATAATGCAGCAAATTCCTTAAATAATGCAGCAAAGTCCTTCAATAATGCAGCAAAGTCTTTAAATAATGCAATAAAGTCCATAAATGATGCAGCAAATTCCTTAAATAATGCAGCAGAGTACTGAAATACCGCAGCAGAATCCTTAAATAATGCAACAGAGTCCTTAAATAATGCAACAAAGTCCTTAAATAATGCAGAACAGTCCTTAAATAATGCAATAAAGTCCTTAAATAATGCAGCAAAGTCCTTAAATAATGCAGCAGAGTCCTTAAATAATGCAGCAAAGTCCTTAAATAATGCAACAAAGTCCTTAAATAATGCAGCAGAGTCCTTAAATAATGCAAGAAAGTCCTTAAATAATGCAGCAAATTCCTTAAATAATGCAGCAAAGTCCTTAAATAATGCAGCAGAGTCCTTAAATAATGCAGCACATTCCTTAAATAATACAGCAGAGTCCTTAAATAATCCAGCCAAGTCCTTAAATAATGCAGCAGAGTCCTTAAATAATGCAGAAAAGTCCTTAAATAATGCAGCAGAGTCCTTAAATACTGCTGCAGAGTCCTTAAATAATGCAGCAAAGTCCTTAAATACCACAGCAGAGTCCTTAAATAATGCAGCAAAGTCGTTAAATAATGAAGTAGAGTCCTTTAATAATGCAACAAAGTCCTTAAATGATGCAGCAGAGTCCTTAAATAATGCAACAAAGTCCTTAAATAATGCAGCAGAGTCCTTAAATAATGCAACAAAGTCCTTAAACAATGCAGCAGAGTCCTTAAATAATGCAGAAGAGTCCTTAAATAATGCAACCAAGACCTTAAATAATGCAGCAGAGTCCTTAAATAATGCAACAAAGTACTTAAATAATGCAGCAGAGTCCTTAAGTACCGTAGCAGGGTCCTTAAATACTGCAGCAAAGTCCTTAAATAAAGCAGCAGAGTCCTTAAATAATGCAGCAAAGTCATTAAATAATGCAGCAGAGTCCTTAAATAATGCAACAAATTCCTTAAATAATGCAGCAGAGTCCTTAAATAATGCAACAAAGTCCTTAAATAATGCAGCAGAGTCCTTAAATAATGCAGCAGAGTACTGAAATACCGCAGCAGGGTCCTTAAATAATGCAACAAAGTCCTTAAATAATGCAGCAGAGTCCTTAAATAATGCAACAAAGTCCTTAAATAATGCAGCAGAGTCCTTAAATAATGCAGTAAAGTCCTTAAATAATGCAGCACAGTCCTTAAATAATACAGCCAAGTCCTTAAATAATGCAGCAAAGTCTTTAAATAATGCAATAAAGTCCATAAATAATGCAGCAAAGTCCTTAAATAATGCAGCAGAGTACTGAAATACCGCAGCAGGATCCTTAAATAATGCAGCAGAGTCCTTAAATAATGCAACAAAGTCCTTAAATAATGCAGAACAGTCCTTAAATAATGCAATAAAGTCCTTAAATAATGCAGCAAAGTCCTTAAATATTGCAGCAGAGTCCTTAAATAATGCAACAAAGTCCTTAAATAATGCAACAAAGTCCTTAAATAATGCAGCAGAGTACTGAAATACCGCAGCAGGATCCTTAAATAATGCAGCAGAGTCCTTAAATAATGCAACAAAGTCCTTAAATAATGCAGAACAGTACTTAAATAATGCAATAAAGTCCTTAAATAATGCAGCAAAGTCCTTAAATAATGCAGCAGAGTCCTTAAATAATGCAACAAAGTCCTTAAATAATGCAGCAGAGTCCTTAAATAATGCAAGAAAGTCCTTAAATAATGCAGCACATTCCTTAAATAATGCAGCAGAGTCCTTAAATAATGCAACAAAGTCCTTAAATAATGCAGCAGAGTCCTTAAATAATGCAAGAAAGTCCTTAAATAATGCAGCAAATTCCTTAAATAATGCAGCAAAGTCTTTAAATAATGCAATAAAGTCCTTAAATAATGCAGCAGATTACTGAAATACTGCAGCAGGGTCCTTAAATAATGCAGCAGAGTTCTTAAATAATGCAACAAAGTCCTTAAATAATGCAGCAGAGTCCTTAAATAATGCAACAAAGTCCTTAAATAATGCAGCAGAGTCCTTAAATAATGCAGTAAAGTCCTTAAATAATGCAGCACAGTCCTTAAATAATACAGCCAAGTCCTTAAATAATGCAGCAAAGTCTTTAAATAATGCAATAAAGTCCATAAATAATGCAGCAAAGTCCTTAAATAATGCAGCAGAGTACTGAAATACCGCAGCAGGATCCTTAAATAATGCAGCAGAGTCCTTATATAATGCAACAAAGTCCTTAAATAATGCAGAACAGTCCTTAAATAATGCAATAAAGTCCTTAAATAATGCAGCAAAGTCCTTAAATATTGCAGCAGAGTCCTTAAATAATGCAACAAAGTCCTTAAATAATGCAACAAAGTCCTTAAATAATGCAGCAGAGTACTGAAATACCGCAGCAGGATCCTTAAATAATGCAGCAGAGTCCTTAAATAATGCAACAAAGTCCTTAAATAATGCAGAACAGTACTTAAATAATGCAATAAAGTCCTTAAATAATGCAGCAAAGTCCTTAAATAATGCAGCAGAGTCCTTAAATAATGCAACAAAGTCCTTAAATAATGCAGCAGAGTCCTTAAATAATGCAAGAAAGTCCTTAAATAATGCAGCACATTCCTTAAATAATGCAGCAGAGTCCTTAAATAATGCAACAAAGTCCTTAAATAATGCAGCAGAGTCCTTAAATAATGCAAGAAAGTCCTTAAATAATGCAGCAAATTCCTTAAATAATGCAGAAAAGTCCTTAAATAATGCAGCAGAGTCCTTAAATACTTCTGCATAGTCCTTAAATAATGCAGCAAAGTCCTTGAATAATGCAGCAGAGTCCTTAAATAATGCAACAAAGTCCTTAAATAATGCAGAAGAGTCCTTAAATAATGCAACAAAGTTCTTAAATAATGCAGCAGAGTCCTAAAATACCACAGCAGAGTCCTTAAATAATGCAGCAAAGTCTTTAAATAATGCAACAAAGTCCTTAAATAATGCAGCAGAGACCTTAAATAATGCAGAAGAGTCCTTAAATAATCCAGCCAAGTCCTTAAATAATCCAGCCAAGTCCTTAAATAATGCAGCAGAGTCCTTAAATAATGCAACAAAATCCTTAAATAATGCAGAAGAGTCCTTAAATAATCCAGCCAAGTCCTTAAATCATGCAGCAGGGTCCTTAAATAATCCAGCCAAGTCCTTAAATAATGCAGCAGAGTCCTTAAATAATGCAGCAAAGTCCTTAAATAATGCAGCAGAGTCCTTAAATACTTCAGCATAGTCCTTAAATAATGCAGCAAAGTCCTTGAATAATGCATCAGAGTCCTTAAATAATGCAACAAAGTCCTTAAATAATGCAGAAGAGTCCTTAAATAATGCAACAAAGTCCTTAAATAATGCAGCAGAATCCTTAAATAATGCAACAAAGTACTTAAATAATGCAGCAGAGTCCTTAAATAATGCAGCAGAGTCCTTAAATAATGCAGCAGAGTAATGAAATACTGCAGCAGGGTCCTTAAATAATGCAGCAAAGTCCTTAAATAATGCAGCAGAGTCCTTAAATAATCCAGCCAAGTCCTTAAATAATGCAGCAAAGTCCTTAAATAATGCAGCAGAGTACTGAAATACCGCAGCAGGATCCTTAAATAATGCAGCAGAGTCCTTAAATAATGCAACAAAGTCCTTAAATAATGCAGAACAGTCCTTAAATAATGCAATAAAGTCCTTAAATAATGCAGCAAAGTCCTTAAATAATGCAGCAGAGTCCTTAAATAATGCAGCAAATTCCTTAAATAATGCAGCAAAGTCCTTAAATAATGCAGCAGAGTCCTTAAATAATGCAGCACATTCCTTAAATAATACAGCAGAGTCCTTAAATAATCCAGCCAAGTCCTTAAATAATGCAGCAGAGTCCTTAAATAATGCAGAAAAGTCCTTAAATAATGCAGCAGAGTCCTTAAATACTTCAGCATAGTCCTTAAATAATGCAGCAAAGTCCTTGACTAATGCAGCAGAGTCCTTAAATAATGCAACAAAGTCCTTAAATAATGCAGAAGAGTCCTTAAATAATGCAGCAAATTCCTTAAATAATGCAGCAAAGTCCTTCAATAATGCAGCAAAGTCTTTAAATAATGCAATAAAGTCCATAAATGATGCAGCAAATTCCTTAAATAATGCAGCAGAGTACTGAAATACCGCAGCAGAATCCTTAAATAATGCAACAGAGTCCTTAAATAATGCAACAAAGTCCTTAAATAATGCAGAACAGTCCTTAAATAATGCAATAAAGTCCTTAAATAATGCAGCAAAGTCCTTAAATAATGCAGCAGAGTCCTTAAATAATGCAGCAAAGTCCTTAAATAATGCAACAAAGTCCTTAAATAATGCAGCAGAGTCCTTAAATAATGCAGCAGAGTACTGAAATACCGCAGCAGGGTCCTTAAATAATGCAGCAAAGTCGTTAAATAATGAAGTAGAGTCCTTTAATAATGCAACAAAGTCCTTAAATGATGCAGCAGAGTCCTTAAATAATGCAACAAAGTCCTTAAATAATGCAGCAGAGTCCTTAAATAATGCAACAAAGTCCTTAAACAATGCAGCAGAGTCCTTAAATAATGCAGAAGAGTCCTTAAATAATGCAACCAAGACCTTAAATAATGCAGCAGAGTCCTTAAATAATGCAACAAAGTACTTAAATAATGCAGCAGAGTCCTTAAGTACCGTAGCAGAGTCCTTAAATACTGCAGCAAAGTCCTTAAATAAAGCAGCAGAGTCCTTAAATAATGCAGCAAAGTCATTAAATAATGCAGCAGAGTCCTTAAATAATGCAACAAATTCCTTAAATAATGCAGCAGAGTCCTTAAATAATGCAACAAAGTCCTTAAATAATGCAGCAGAGTCCTTAAATAATGCAGCAGAGTACTGAAATACCGCAGCAGGGTCCTTAAATAATGCAGCAAAGTCGTTAAATAATGAAGTAGAGTCCTTAAATAATGCAACAAAGTCCTTAAATGATGCAGCAGAGTCCTTAAATAATGCAACAAAGTCCTTAAATAATGCAGCAGAGTCCTTAAATAATGCAACAAAGTCCTTAAACAATGCAGCAGAGTCCTTAAATAATGCAGAAGAGTCCTTAAATAATGCAACCAAGACCTTAAATAATGCAGCAGAGTCCTTAAATAATTCAACAAAGTACTTAAATAATGCAGCAGAGTCCTTAAGTACCGTAGCAGAGTCCTTAAATACTGCAGCAAAGTCCTTAAATAAAGCAGCAGAGTCCTTAAATAATGCAGCAAAGTCATTAAATAATGCAGCAGAGTCCTTAAATAATGCAACAAATTCCTTAAATAATGCAGCAGAGTCCTTAAATAATGCAATAAAGTCCATAAATAATGCAGCAAAGTCCTTAAATAATTCAGCAGAGTGCTGAAATACCGCAGCAGGGTCCTTAAATAATGCAGCAGAGTCCTTAAATAATGCAACAAAGTCCTTAAATAATGCAGCAGGGTCCTTAAATAATGCAACAAAGTCCTTAAATAATGCAGCAGAGTCCTTAAAAAATTCAGCAAAGTCTGTAAATAATGCAGCACAGTCCTTAAATAATACAGCCAAGTCCTTAAATAATGCAGCAAAGTCTTTAAATAATGCAATAAAGTCCATAAATAATGCAGCAAAGTCCTTAAATAATGCAGCAGAGTACTGAAATACCGCAGCAGGATCCTTAAATAATGCAGCAGAGTCCTTAAATAATGCAACAAAGTCCTTAAATAATGCAGAACAGTCCTTAAATAATGCAATAAAGTCCTTAAATAATGCAGCAAAGTCCTTAAATATTGCAGCAGAGTCCTTAAATAATGCAACAAAGTCCTTAAATAATGCAACAAAGTCCTTAAATAATGCAGCAGAGTACTGAAATACCGCAGCAGGATCCTTAAATAATGCAGCAGAGTCCTTAAATAATGCAACAAAGTCCTTAAATAATGCAGAACAGTACTTAAATAATGCAATAAAGTCCTTAAATAATGCAGCAAAGTCCTTAAATAATGCAGCAGAGTCCTTAAATAATGCAACAAAGTCCTTAAATAATGCAGCAGAGTCCTTAAATAATGCAAGAAAGTCCTTAAATAATGCAGCACATTCCTTAAATAATGCAGCAGAGTCCTTAAATAATGCAACAAAGTCCTTAAATAATGCAGCAGAGTCCTTAAATAATGCAAGAAAGTCCTTAAATAATGCAGCAAATTCCTTAAATAATGCAGCAAAGTCTTTAAATAATGCAATAAAGTCCTTAAATAATGCAGCAGATTACTGAAATACTGCAGCAGGGTCCTTAAATAATGCAGCAGAGTTCTTAAATAATGCAACAAAGTCCTTAAATAATGCAGCAGAATCCTTAAATAATGCAACAAAGTCCTTAAATAATGCAGCAGAGTCCTTAAATAATGCAGCAAAGTCCTTAAATAATGCAGCACAGTCCTTAAATAATCCAGACAAGTCCTTCAATAATGCAGCAAAGTCTTTAAATAATGCAATAAAGTCCATAAATGATGCAGCAAATTCCTTAAATAATGCAGCAGAGTACTGAAATACCGCAGCAGAATCCTTAAATAATGCAACAGAGTCCTTAAATAATGCAACAAAGTCCTTAAATAATGCAGAACAGTCCTTAAATAATGCAATAAAGTCCTTAAATAATGCAGCAAAGTCCTTAAATAATGCAGCAGAGTCCTTAAATAATGCAGCAAAGTCCTTAAATAATGCAACAAAGTCCTTAAATAATGCAGCAGAGTCCTTAAATAATGCAACAAAGTCCTTAAATAATGCAGCAGAGTCCTTAAATAATGCAGCACATTCCTTAAATAATACAGCAGAGTCCTTAAATAATCCAGCCAAGTCCTTAAATAATGCAGCAGAGTCCTTAAATAATGCAGAAAAGTCCTTAAATAATGCAGCAGAGTCCTTAAATACTGCTGCAGAGTCCTTAAATAATGCAGCAAAGTCCTTAAATACCACAGCAGAGGCCTTAAATAATGCAGCAAAGTATTTAAATAATGCAGCACAGTCCCTAAATAATCCAGCCAAGTCCTTAAATAATGCAGCAGAGTCCTTAAATAATGCAGAAAAGTCCTTAAATAATGCAGCAGAGTCCTTAAATACTTCTGCATAGTCCTTAAATAATGCAGCAAAGTCCTTGAATAATGCAGCAGAGTCCTTAAATAATGCAACAAAGTCCTTAAATAATGCAGAAGAGTCCTTAAATAATGCAACAAAGTTCTTAAATAATGCAGCAGAGTCCTAAAATACCACAGCAGAGTCCTTAAATAATGCAGCAAAGTCTTTAAATAATGCAACAAAGTCCTTAAATAATGCAGCAGAGACCTTAAATAATGCAGAAGAGTCCTTAAATAATCCAGCCAAGTCCTTAAATAATCCAGCCAAGTCCTTAAATAATGCAGCAGAGTCCTTAAATAATGCAACAAAATCCTTAAATAATGCAGAAGAGTCCTTAAATAATCCAGCCAAGTCCTTAAATCATGCAGCAGGGTCCTTAAATAATCCAGCCAAGTCCTTAAATAATGCAGCAGAGTCCTTAAATAATGCAGCAAAGTCCTTAAATAATGCAGCAGAGTCCTTAAATACTTCAGCATAGTCCTTAAATAATGCAGCAAAGTCCTTGAATAATGCATCAGAGTCCTTAAATAATGCAACAAAGTCCTTAAATAATGCAGAAGAGTCCTTAAATAATGCAACAAAGTCCTTAAATAATGCAGCAGAATCCTTAAATAATGCAACAAAGTTCTTAAATAATGCAGAAGAGTCCTTAAATAATGCAACAAAGTTCTTAAATAATGCAGCAGAGTCCTAAAATACCACTGCAGAGTCCTTAAATAATGCAGCAAAGTCTTTAAATAATGCAACAAAGTCCTTAAATAATGCAGCAGAGACCTTAAATAATGCAGAAGAGTCCTTAAATAATCCAGCCAAGTCCTTAAATAATCCAGCCAAGTCCTTAAATAATGCAGCAGAGTCCTTAAATAATGCAACAAAATCCTTAAATAATGCAGAAGAGTCCTTAAATAATCCAGCCAAGTCCTTAAATCATGCAGCAGGGTCCTTAAATAATCCAGCCAAGTCCTTAAATAATGCAGCAGAGTCCTTAAATAATGCAGCAAAGTCCTTAAATAATGCAGCAGAGTCCTTAAATACTTCAGCATAGTCCTTAAATAATGCAGCAAAGTCCTTGAATAATGCATCAGAGTCCTTACATAATGCAACAAAGTCCTTAAATAATGCAGAAGAGTCCTTAAATAATGCAACAAAGTCCTTAAATAATGCAGCAGAATCCTTAAATAATGCAACAAAGTACTTAAATAATGCAGCAGAGTCCTTAAATAATGCAGCAGAGTCCTTAAATAATGCAGCAGAGTAATGAAATACTGCAGCAGGGTCCTTAAATAATGCAGCAAAGTCCTTAAATAATGCAGCAGAGTCCTTAAATAATCCAGCCAAGTCCTTAAATAATGCAGCAAAGTCCTTAAATAATGCAGCAGAGTACTGAAATACCGCAGCAGGATCCTTAAATAATGCAGCAGAGTCCTTAAATAATGCAACAAAGTCCTTAAATAATGCAGAACAGTCCTTAAATAATGCAATAAAGTCCTTAAATAATGCAGCAAAGTCCTTAAATAATGCAGCAGAGTCCTTAAATAATGCAGCAAATTCCTTAAATAATGCAGCAAAGTCCTTAAATAATGCAGCAGAGTCCTTAAATAATGCAGCACATTCCTTAAATAATACAGCAGAGTCCTTAAATAATCCAGCCAAGTCCTTAAATAATGCAGCAGAGTCCTTAAATAATGCAGAAAAGTCCTTAAATAATGCAGCAGAGTCCTTAAATACTTCAGCATAGTCCTTAAATAATGCAGCAAAGTCCTTGACTAATGCAGCAGAGTCCTTAAATAATGCAACAAAGTCCTTAAATAATGCAGAAGAGTCCTTAAATAATGCAGCAAATTCCTTAAATAATGCAGCAAAGTCCTTCAATAATGCAGCAAAGTCTTTAAATAATGCAATAAAGTCCATAAATGATGCAGCAAATTCCTTAAATAATGCAGCAGAGTACTGAAATACCGCAGCAGAATCCTTAAATAATGCAACAGAGTCCTTAAATAATGCAACAAAGTCCTTAAATAATGCAGAACAGTCCTTAAATAATGCAATAAAGTCCTTAAATAATGCAGCAAAGTCCTTAAATAATGCAGCAGAGTCCTTAAATAATGCAGCAAAGTCCTTAAATAATGCAACAAAGTCCTTAAATAATGCAGCAGAGTCCTTAAATAATGCAAGAAAGTCCTTAAATAATGCAGCAAATTCCTTAAATAATGCAGCAAAGTCCTTAAATAATGCAGCAGAGTCCTTAAATAATGCAGCACATTCCTTAAATAATACAGCAGAGTCCTTAAATAATCCAGCCAAGTCCTTAAATAATGCAGCAGAGTCCTTAAATAATGCAGAAAAGTCCTTAAATAATGCAGCAGAGTCCTTAAATACTGCTGCAGAGTCCTTAAATACTGCTGCAGAGTCCTTAAATAATGCAGCAAAGTCCTTAAATACCACAGCAGAGTCCTTAAATAATGCAGCAAAGTATTTAAATAATGCAGCACAGTCCCTAAATAATCCAGCCAAGTCCTTAAATAATGCAGCAGAGTCCTTAAATAATGCAGAAAAGTCCTTAAATAATGCAGCAGAGTCCTTAAATAATGCAGAAAAGTCCTTAAATAATGCAGAAGAGTCCTTAAATAATGCAACCAAGACCTTAAATAATGCAGCAGAGTCCTTAAATAATGCAACAAAGTACTTAAATAATGCAGCAGAGTCCTTAAATAATGCAGCAGAGTACTGAAATACCGCAGCAGGGTCCTTAAATAATGCAGCAAAGTCGTTAAATAATGAAGTAGAGTCCTTAAATAATGCAACAAAGTCCTTAAATGATGCAGCAGAGTCCTTAAATAATGCAACAAAGTCCTTAAATAATGCAGCAGAGTCCTTAAATAATGCAACAAAGTCCTTAAACAATGCAGCAGAGTCCTTAAATAATGCAGAAGAGTCCTTAAATAATGCAACCAAGACCTTAAATAATGCAGCAGAGTCCTTAAATAATTCAACAAAGTACTTAAATAATGCAGCAGAGTCCTTAAGTACCGTAGCAGAGTCCTTAAATACTGCAGCAAAGTCCTTAAATAAAGCAGCAGAGTCCTTAAATAATGCAGCAAAGTCATTAAATAATGCAGCAGAGTCCTTAAATAATGCAACAAATTCCTTAAATAATGCAGCAGAGTCCTTAAATAATGCAATAAAGTCCTTAAATAATGCAGCAGATTACTGAAATACTGCAGCAGGGTCCTTAAATAATGCAGCAGAGTCCTTAAATAATGCAACAAAGTCCTTAAATAATGCAGCAGAGTCCTTAAATAATGCAACAAAGTCCTTAAATAATGCAGCAGAGTCCTTAAATAATGCAGTAAAGTCCTTAAATAATGCAGCACAGTCCTTAAATAATACAGCCAAGTCCTTAAATAATGCAGCAAAGTCTTTAAATAATGCAATAAAGTCCATAAATAATGCAGCAAAGTCCTTAAATAATGCAGCAGAGTACTGAAATACCGCAGCAGGATCCTTAAATAATGCAGCAGAGTCCTTAAATAATGCAACAAAGTCCTTAAATAATGCAGAACAGTCCTTAAATAATGCAATAAAGTCCTTAAATAATGCAGCAAAGTCCTTAAATATTGCAGCAGAGTCCTTAAATAATGCAACAAAGTCCTTAAATAATGCAACAAAGTCCTTAAATAATGCAGCAGAGTACTGAAATACCGCAGCAGGATCCTTAAATAATGCAGCAGAGTCCTTAAATAATGCAACAAAGTCCTTAAATAATGCAGAACAGTACTTAAATAATGCAATAAAGTCCTTAAATAATGCAGCAAAGTCCTTAAATAATGCAGCAGAGTCCTTAAATAATGCAACAAAGTCCTTAAATAATGCAGCAGAGTCCTTAAATAATGCAAGAAAGTCCTTAAATAATGCAGCACATTCCTTAAATAATGCAGCAGAGTCCTTAAATAATGCAACAAAGTCCTTAAATAATGCAGCAGAGTCCTTAAATAATGCAAGAAAGTCCTTAAATAATGCAGCAAATTCCTTAAATAATGCAGCAAAGTCTTTAAATAATGCAATAAAGTCCTTAAATAATGCAGCAGATTACTGAAATACTGCAGCAGGGTCCTTAAATAATGCAGCAGAGTTCTTAAATAATGCAACAAAGTCCTTAAATAATGCAGCAGAGTCCTTAAATAATGCAACAAAGTCCTTAAATAATGCAGCAGAGTCCTTAAATAATGCAGCAAAGTCCTTATATAATGCAGCACAGTCCTTAAATAATCCAGACAAGTCCTTCAATAATGCAGCAAAGTCTTTAAATAATGCAATAAAGTCCATAAATGATGCAGCAAATTCCTTAAATAATGCAGCAGAGTACTGAAATACCGCAGCAGAATCCTTAAATAATGCAACAGAGTCCTTAAATAATGCAACAAAGTCCTTAAATAATGCAGAACAGTCCTTAAATAATGCAATAAAGTCCTTAAATAATGCAGCAAAGTCCTTAAATATTGCAGCAGAGTCCTTAAATAATGCAACAAAGTCCTTAAATAATGCAACAAAGTCCTTAAATAATGCAGCAGAGTACTGAAATACCGCAGCAGGATCCTTAAATAATGCAGCAGAGTCCTTAAATAATGCAACAAAGTCCTTAAATAATGCAGAACAGTACTTAAATAATGCAATAAAGTCCTTAAATAATGCAGCAAAGTCCTTAAATAATGCAGCAGAGTCCTTAAATAATGCAACAAAGTCCTTAAATAATGCAGCAGAGTCCTTAAATAATGCAAGAAAGTCCTTAAATAATGCAGCACATTCCTTAAATAATGCAGCAGAGTCCTTAAATAATGCAACAAAGTCCTTAAATAATGCAGCAGAGTCCTTAAATAATGCAAGAAAGTCCTTAAATAATGCAGCAAATTCCTTAAATAATGCAGCAAAGTCTTTAAATAATGCAATAAAGTCCTTAAATAATGCAGCAGATTACTGAAATACTGCAGCAGGGTCCTTAAATAATGCAGCAGAGTTCTTAAATAATGCAACAAAGTCCTTAAATAATGCAGCAGAGTCCTTAAATAATGCAACAAAGTCCTTAAATAATGCAGCAGAGTCCTTAAATAATGCAGCAAAGTCCTTAAATAATGCAGCACAGTCCTTAAATAATCCAGACAAGTCCTTCAATAATGCAGCAAAGTCTTTAAATAATGCAATAAAGTCTATAAATGATGCAGCAAATTCCTTAAATAATGCAGCAGAGTACTGAAATACCGCAGCAGAATCCTTAAATAATGCAACAGAGTCCTTAAATAATGCAACAAAGTCCTTAAATAATGCAGAACAGTCCTTAAATAATGCAATAAAGTCCTTAAATAATGCAGCAAAGTCCTTAAATAATGCAGCAGAGTCCTTAAATAATGCAGCAAAGTCCTTAAATAATGCAACAAAGTCCTTAAATAATGCAGCAGAGTCCTTAAATAATGCAACAAAGTCCTTAAATAATGCAGCAGAGTCCTTAAATAATGCAGCACATTCCTTAAATAATACAGCAGAGTCCTTAAATAATCCAGCCAAGTCCTTAAATAATGCAGCAGAGTCCTTAAATAATGCAGAAAAGTCCTTAAATAATGCAGCAGAGTCCTTAAATACTGCTGCAGAGTCCTTAAATAATGCAGCAAAGTCCTTAAATACCACAGCAGAGGCCTTAAATAATGCAGCAAAGTATTTAAATAATGCAGCACAGTCCCTAAATAATCCAGCCAAGTCCTTAAATAATGCAGCAGAGTCCTTAAATAATGCAGAAAAGTCCTTAAATAATGCAGCAGAGTCCTTAAATACTTCTGCATAGTCCTTAAATAATGCAGCAAAGTCCTTGAATAATGCAGCAGAGTCCTTAAATAATGCAACAAAGTCCTTAAATAATGCAACAAAGTTCTTAAATAATGCAGCAGAGTCCTAAAATACCACAGCAGAGTCCTTAAATAATGCAGCAAAGTCTTTAAATAATGCAACAAAGTCCTTAAATAATGCAGCAGAGACCTTAAATAATGCAGAAGAGTCCTTAAATAATCCAGCCAAGTCCTTAAATAATCCAGCCAAGTCCTTAAATAATGCAGCAGAGTCCTTAAATAATGCAACAAAATCCTTAAATAATGCAGAAGAGTCCTTAAATAATCCAGCCAAGTCCTTAAATCATGCAGCAGGGTCCTTAAATAATCCAGCCAAGTCCTTAAATAATGCAGCAGAGTCCTTAAATAATGCAGCAAAGTCCTTAAATAATGCAGCAGAGTCCTTAAATACTTCAGCATAGTCCTTAAATAATGCAGCAAAGTCCTTGAATAATGCATCAGAGTCCTTAAATAATGCAACAAAGTCCTTAAATAATGCAGAAGAGTCCTTAAATAATGCAACAAAGTCCTTAAATAATGCAGCAGAATCCTTAAATAATGCAACAAAGTACTTAAATAATGCAGCAGAGTCCTTAAATAATGCAGCAGAGTCCTTAAATAATGCAGCAGAGTAATGAAATACTGCAGCAGGGTCCTTAAATAATGCAGCAAAGTCCTTAAATAATGCAGCAGAGTCCTTAAATAATCCAGCCAAGTCCTTAAATAATGCAGCAAAGTCCTTAAATAATGCAGCAGAGTACTGAAATACCGCAGCAGGATCCTTAAATAATGCAGCAGAGTCCTTAAATAATGCAACAAAGTCCTTAAATAATGCAGAACAGTCCTTAAATAATGCAATAAAGTCCTTAAATAATGCAGCAAAGTCCTTAAATAATGCAGCAGAGTCCTTAAATAATGCAGCAAATTCCTTAAATAATGCAGCAAAGTCCTTAAATAATGCAGCAGAGTCCTTAAATAATGCAGCACATTCCTTAAATAATACAGCAGAGTCCTTAAATAATCCAGCCAAGTCCTTAAATAATGCAGCAGAGTCCTTAAATAATGCAGAAAAGTCCTTAAATAATGCAGCAGAGTCCTTAAATACTTCAGCATAGTCCTTAAATAATGCAGCAAAGTCCTTGACTAATGCAGCAGAGTCCTTAAATAATGCAACAAAGTCCTTAAATAATGCAGAAGAGTCCTTAAATAATGCAGCAAATACCTTAAATAATGCAGCAAAGTCCTTCAATAATGCAGCAAAGTCTTTAAATAATGCAATAAAGTCCATAAATGATGCAGCAAATTCCTTAAATAATGCAGCAGAGTACTGAAATACCGCAGCAGAATCCTTAAATAATGCAACAGAGTCCTTAAATAATGCAACAAAGTCCTTAAATAATGCAGAACAGTCCTTAAATAATGCAATAAAGTCCTTAAATAATGCAGCAAAGTCCTTAAATAATGCAGCAGAGTCCTTAAATAATGCAGCAAAGTCCTTAAATAATGCAACAAAGTCCTTAAATAATGCAGCAGAGTCCTTAAATAATGCAAGAAAGTCCTTAAATAATGCAGCAAATTCCTTAAATAATGCAGCAAAGTCCTTAAATAATGCAGCAGAGTCCTTAAATAATGCAGCACATTCCTTAAATAATACAGCAGAGTCCTTAAATAATCCAGCCAAGTCCTTAAATAATGCAGCAGAGTCCTTAAATAATGCAGAAAAGTCCTTAAATAATGCAGCAGAGTCCTTAAATACTGCTGCAGAGTCCTTAAATAATGCAGCAAAGTCCTTAAATACCACAGCAGAGTCCTTAAATAATGCAGCAAAGTATTTAAATAATGCAGCACAGTCCCTAAATAATCCAGCCAAGTCCTTAAATAATGCAGCAGAGTCCTTAAATAATGCAGAAAAGTCCTTAAATAATGCAGCAGAGTCCTTAAATAATGCAGAAAAGTCCTTAAATAATGCAGAAGAGTCCTTAAATAATGCAACCAAGACCTTAAATAATGCAGCAGAGTCCTTAAATAATGCAACAAAGTACTTAAATAATGCAGCAGAGTCCTTAAGTACCGTAGCAGAGTCCTTAAATACTGCAGCAAAGTCCTTAAATAAAGCAGCAGAGTCCTTAAATAATGCAGCAAAGTCATTAAATAATGCAGCAGAGTCCTTAAATTATGCAACAAATTCCTTAAATAATGCAGCAGAGTCCTTAAATAATGCAACAAAGTCCTTAAATAATGCAGCAGAGTCCTTAAATAATGCAGCAGAGTACTGAAATACCGCAGCAGGGTCCTTAAATAATGCAGCAAAGTCGTTAAATAATGAAGTAGAGTCCTTAAATAATGCAACAAAGTCCTTAAATGATGCAGCAGAGTCCTTAAATAATGCAACAAAGTCCTTAAATAATGCAGCAGAGTCCTTAAATAATGCAACAAAGTCCTTAAATAATGCAGCAGAGTCCTTAAATAATGCAGCAGAGTACTGAAATACCGCAGCAGGGTCCTTAAATAATGCAGCAAAGTCGTTAAATAATGAAGTAGAGTCCTTAAATAATGCAACAAAGTCCTTAAATGATGCAGCAGAGTCCTTAAATAATGCAACAAAGTCCTTAAATAATGCAGCAGAGTCCTTAAATAATGCAACAAAGTCCTTAAACAATGCAGCAGAGTCCTTAAATAATGCAGAAGAGTCCTTAAATAATGCAACCAAGACCTTAAATAATGCAGCAGAGTCCTTAAATAATTCAACAAAGTACTTAAATAATGCAGCAGAGTCCTTAAGTACCGTAGCAGAGTCCTTAAATACTGCAGCAAAGTCCTTAAATAAAGCAGCAGAGTCCTTAAATAATGCAGCAAAGTCATTAAATAATGCAGCAGAGTCCTTAAATAATGCAACAAATTCCTTAAATAATGCAGCAGAGTCCTTAAATAATGCAATAAAGTCCATAAATAATGCAGCAAAGTCCTTAAATAATTCAGCAGAGTGCTGAAATACCGCAGCAGGGTCCTTAAATAATGCAGCAGAGTCCTTAAATAATGCAACAAAGTCCTTAAATAATGCAGCAGGGTCCTTAAATAATGCAACAAAGTCCTTAAATAATGCAGCAGAGTCCTTAAAAAATTCAGCAAAGTCTGTAAATAATGCAGCAGAGTCCTTAAATAATCCAGCCAAGTCCTTAAATAATGCAACAACGTCCTTAAATAATGCAGCAGATTACTGAAATACTGCAGCAGGGTCCTTAAATAATGCAGCAGAGTCCTTAAATAATGCAACAAAGTCATTAAATAATGCAGCAGAGTCCTTAAATAATGCAACAAAGTCCTTAAATAATGCAGCAGAGTCCTTAAATAATGCAGTAAAGTCCTTAAATAATGCAGCACAGTCCTTAAATAATACAGCCAAGTCCTTAAATAATGCAGCAAAGTCTTTAAATAATGCAATAAAGTCCATAAATAATGCAGCAAAGTCCTTAAATAATGCAGCAGAGTACTGAAATACCGCAGCAGGATCCTTAAATAATGCAGCAGAGTCCTTAAATAATGCAACAAAGTCCTTAAATAATGCAGAACAGTCCTTAAATAATGCAATAAAGTCCTTAAAAAATGCAGAAAAGTCCTTAAATATTGCAGCAGAGTCCTTAAATAATGCAACAAAGTCCTTAAATAATGCAACAAAGTCCTTAAATAATGCAGCAGAGTACTGAAATACCGCAGCAGGATCCTTAAATAATGCAGCAGAGTCCTTAAATAATGCAACAAAGTCCTTAAATAATGCAGAACAGTACTTAAATAATGCAATAAAGTCCTTAAATAATGCAGCAAAGTCCTTAAATAATGCAGCAGAGTCCTTAAATAATGCAACAAAGTCCTTAAATAATGCAGCAGAGTCCTTAAATAATGCAAGAAAGTCCTTAAATAATGCAGCACATTCCTTAAATAATGCAGCAGAGTCCTTAAATAATGCAACAAAGTCCTTAAATAATGCAGCAGAGTCCTTAAATAATGCAAGAAAGTCCTTAAATAATGCAGCAAATTCCTTAAATAATGCAGCAAAGTCTTTAAATAATGCAATAAAGTCCTTAAATAATGCAGCAGATTACTGAAATACTGCAGCAGGGTCCTTAAATAATGCAGCAGAGTTCTTAAATAATGCAACAAAGTCCTTAAATAATGCAGCAGAGTCCTTAAATAATGCAACAAAGTCCTTAAATAATGCAGCAGAGTCCTTAAATAATGCAGCAAAGTCCTTAAATAATGCAGCACAGTCCTTAAATAATCCAGACAAGTCCTTCAATAATGCAGCAAAGTCTTTAAATAATGCAATAAAGTCCATAAATGATGCAGCAAATTCCTTAAATAATGCAGCAGAGTACTGAAATACTGCAGCAGAATCCTTAAATAATGCAACAGAGTCCTTAAATAATGCAACAAAGTCCTTAAATAATGCAGAACAGTCCTTAAATAATGCAATAAAGTCCTTAAATAATGCAGCAAAGTCCTTAAATAATGCAGCAGAGTCCTTAAATAATGCAGCAAAGTCCTTAAATAATGCAACAAAGTCCTTAAATAATGCAGCAGAGTCCTTAAATAATGCAACAAAGTCCTTAAATAATGCAGCAGAGTCCTTAAATAATGCAGCACATTCCTTAAATAATACAGCAGAGTCCTTAAATAATCCAGCCAAGTCCTTAAATAATGCAGCAGAGTCCTTAAATAATGCAGAAAAGTCCTTAAATAATGCAGCAGAGTCCTTAAATACTGCTGCAGAGTCCTTAAATAATGCAGCAAAGTCCTTAAATACCACAGCAGAGGCCTTAAATAATGCAGCAAAGTATTTAAATAATGCAGCACAGTCCCTAAATAATCCAGCCAAGTCCTTAAATAATGCAGCAGAGTCCTTAAATAATGCAGAAAAGTCCTTAAATAATGCAGCAGAGTCCTTAAATACTTCTGCATAGTCCTTAAATAATGCAGCAAAGTCCTTGAATAATGCAGCAGAGTCCTTAAATAATGCAACAAAGTCCTTAAATAATGCAACAAAGTTCTTAAATAATGCAGCAGAGTCCTAAAATACCACAGCAGAGTCCTTAAATAATGCAGCAAAGTCTTTAAATAATGCAACAAAGTCCTTAAATAATGCAGCAGAGACCTTAAATAATGCAGAAGAGTCCTTAAATAATCCAGCCAAGTCCTTAAATAATCCAGCCAAGTCCTTAAATAATGCAGCATAGTCCTTAAATAATGCAACAAAATCCTTAAATAATGCAGAAGAGTCCTTAAATAATCCAGCCAAGTCCTTAAATCATGCAGCAGGGTCCTTAAATAATCCAGCCAAGTCCTTAAATAATGCAGCAGAGTCCTTAAATAATGCAGCAAAGTCCTTAAATAATGCAGCAGAGTCCTTAAATACTTCAGCATAGTCCTTAAATAATGCAGCAAAGTCCTTGAATAATGCATCAGAGTCCTTAAATAATGCAACAAAGTCCTTAAATAATGCAGAAGAGTCCTTAAATAATGCAACAAAGTCCTTAAATAATGCAGCAGAATCCTTAAATAATGCAACAAAGTACTTAAATAATGCAGCAGAGTCCTTAAATAATGCAGCAGAGTCCTTAAATAATGCAGCAGAGTAATGAAATACTGCAGCAGGGTCCTTAAATAATGCAGCAAAGTCCTTAAATAATGCAGCAGAGTCCTTAAATAATCCAGCCAAGTCCTTAAATAATGCAGCAAAGTCCTTAAATAATGCAGCAGAGTACTGAAATACCGCAGCAGGATCCTTAAATAATGCAGCAGAGTCCTTAAATAATGCAACAAAGTCCTTAAATAATGCAGAACAGTCCTTAAATAATGCAATAAAGTCCTTAAATAATGCAGCAAAGTCCTTAAATAATGCAGCAGAGTCCTTAAATAATGCAGCAAATTCCTTAAATAATGCAGCAAAGTCCTTAAATAATGCAGCAGAGTCCTTAAATAATGCAGCACATTCCTTAAATAATACAGCAGAGTCCTTAAATAATCCAGCCAAGTCCTTAAATAATGCAGCAGAGTCCTTAAATAATGCAGAAAAGTCCTTAAATAATGCAGCAGAGTCCTTAAATACTTCAGCATAGTCCTTAAATAATGCAGCAAAGTCCTTGACTAATGCAGCAGAGTCCTTAAATAATGCAACAAAGTCCTTAAATAATGCAGAAGAGTCCTTAAATAATGCAGCAAATTCCTTAAATAATGCAGCAAAGTCCTTCAATAATGCAGCAAAGTCTTTAAATAATGCAATAAAGTCCATAAATGATGCAGCAAATTCCTTAAATAATGCAGCAGAGTACTGAAATACCGCAGCAGAATCCTTAAATAATGCAACAGAGTCCTTAAATAATGCAACAAAGTCCTTAAATAATGCAGAACAGTCCTTAAATAATGCAATAAAGTCCTTAAATAATGCAGCAAAGTCCTTAAATAATGCAGCAGAGTCCTTAAATAATGCAGCAAAGTCCTTAAATAATGCAACAAAGTCCTTAAATAATGCAGCAGAGTCCTTAAATAATGCAAGAAAGTCCTTAAATAATGCAGCAAATTCCTTAAATAATGCAGCAAAGTCCTTAAATAATGCAGCAGAGTCCTTAAATAATGCAGCACATTCCTTAAATAATACAGCAGAGTCCTTAAATAATCCAGCCAAGTCCTTAAATAATGCAGCAGAGTCCTTAAATAATGCAGAAAAGTCCTTAAATAATGCAGCAGAGTCCTTAAATACTGCTGCAGAGTCCTTAAATAATGCAGCAAAGTCCTTAAATACCACAGCAGAGTCCTTAAATAATGCAGCAAAGTATTTAAATAATGCAGCACAGTCCCTAAATAATCCAGCCAAGTCCTTAAATAATGCAGCAGAGTCCTTAAATAATGCAGAAAAGTCCTTAAATAATGCAGCAGAGTCCTTAAATAATGCAGAAAAGTCCTTAAATAATGCAGAAGAGTCCTTAAATAATGCAACCAAGACCTTAAATAATGCAGCAGAGTCCTTAAATAATGCAACAAAGTACTTAAATAATGCAGCAGAGTCCTTAAGTACCGTAGCAGAGTCCTTAAATACTGCAGCAAAGTCCTTAAATAAAGCAGCAGAGTCCTTAAATAATGCAGCAAAGTCATTAAATAATGCAGCAGAGTCCTTAAATAATGCAACAAATTCCTTAAATAATGCAGCAGAGTCCTTAAATAATGCAACAAAGTCCTTAAATAATGCAGCAGAGTCCTTAAATAATGCAGCAGAGTACTGAAATACCGCAGCAGGGTCCTTAAATAATGCAGCAAAGTCGTTAAATAATGAAGTAGAGTCCTTAAATAATGCAACAAAGTCCTTAAATGATGCAGCAGAGTCCTTAAATAATGCAACAAAGTCCTTAAATAATGCAGCAGAGTCCTTAAATAATGCAACAAAGTCCTTAAATAATGCAGCAGAGTCCTTAAATAATGCAGCAGAGTACTGAAATACCGCAGCAGGGTCCTTAAATAATGCAGCAAAGTCGTTAAATAATGAAGTAGAGTCCTTAAATAATGCAACAAAGTCCTTAAATGATGCAGCAGAGTCCTTAAATAATGCAACAAAGTCCTTAAATAATGCAGCAGAGTCCTTAAATAATGCAAAAAAGTCCTTAAACAATGCAGCAGAGTCCTTAAATAATGCAGAAGAGTCCTTAAATAATGCAACCAAGACCTTAAATAATGCAGCAGAGTCCTTAAATAATTCAACAAAGTACTTAAATAATGCAGCAGAGTCCTTAAGTACCGTAGCAGAGTCCTTAAATACTGCAGCAAAGTCCTTAAATAAAGCAGCAGAGTCCTTAAATAATGCAGCAAAGTCATTAAATAATGCAGCAGAGTCCTTAAATAATGCAACAAAGTCCTTAAATAATGCAGCAGAGTCCTTAAATAATGCAACAAAGTCCTTAAATAATGCAGCAGAGTCCTTAAATAATGCAGCAGAGTACTGAAATACCGCAGCAGAGTCCTTAAATACTGCAGCAAAGTCCTTAAATAAAGCAGCAGAGTCCTTAAATAATGCAGCAAAGTCATTAAATAATGCAGCAGAGTCCTTAAATAATGCAACAAAGTCCTTAAATAATGCAGCAGAGTCCTTAAATAATGCAACAAAGTCCTTAAATAATGCAGCAGAGTCCTTAAATAATGCAGCAGAGTACTGAAATACCGCAGCAGGGTCCTTAAATAATGCAGCAAAGTCGTTAAATAATTAAGTAGAGTCCTTAAATAATGCAACAAAGTCCTTAAATGATGCAGCAGAGTCCTTAAATAATGCAACAAAGTCCTTAAATAATGCAGCAGAGTCCTTAAATAATGCAACAAAGTCCTTAAACAATGCAGCAGAGTCCTTAAATAATGCAGAAGAGTCCTTAAATAATGCAACCAAGACCTTAAATAATGCAGCAGAGTCCTTAAATAATTCAACAAAGTACTTAAATAATGCAGCAGAGTCCTTAAGTACCGTAGCAGAGTCCTTAAATACTGCAGCAAAGTCCTTAAATAAAGCAGCAGAGTCCTTAAATAATGCAGCAAAGTCATTAAATAATGCAGCAGAGTCCTTAAATAATGCAACAAATTCCTTAAATAATGCAGCAGAGTCCTTAAATAATGCAATAAAGTCCATAAATAATGCAGCAAAGTCCTTAAATAATTCAGCAGAGTGCTGAAATACCGCAGCAGGGTCCTTAAATAATGCAGCAGAGTCCTTAAATAATGCAACAAAGTCCTTAAATAATGCAGCAGGGTCCTTAAATAATGCAACAAAGTCCTTAAATAATGCAGCAGAGTCCTTAAAAAATTCAGCAAAGTCTGTAAATAATGCAGCAGAGTCCTTAAATAATCCAGCCAAGTCCTTAAATAATGCAACAACGTCCTTAAATAATGCAGCAGATTACTGAAATACTGCAGCAGGGTCCTTAAATAATGCAGCAGAGTCCTTAAATAATGCAACAAAGTCCTTAAATAATGCAGCAGAGTCCTTAAATAATGCAACAAAGTCCTTAAATAATGCAGCAGAGTCCTTAAATAATGCAGTAAAGTCCTTAAATAATGCAGCAGAGTCCTTAAATAATCCAGCCAAGTCCTTAAATAATGCAGCAAAGTCCTTAAATAATGCAGCAGAGTACTGAAATACCGCAGCAGGATCCTTAAATAATGCAGCAGAGTCCTTAAATAATGCAACAAAGTCCTTAAATAATGCAGAACAGTCCTTAAATAATGCAATAAAGTCCTTAAATAATGCAGCAAAGTCCTTAAATAATGCAGCAGAGTCCTTAAATAATGCAGCAAATTCCTTAAATAATGCAGCAAAGTCCTTAAATAATGCAGCAGAGTCCTTAAATAATGCAGAAAAGTCCTTAAATAATGCAGCAGAGTCCTTAAATAATGCAGCAAAGTCCTTGACTAATGCAGCAGAGTCCTTAAATAATGCAACAAAGTCCTTAAATAATGCAGAAGAGTCCTTAAATAATGCAGCAAATTCCTTAAATAATGCAGCAAAGTCCTTCAATAATGCAGCAAAGTCTTTAAATAATGCAATAAAGTCCATAAATGATGCAGCAAATTCCTTAAATAATGCAGCAGAGTACTGAAATACCGCAGCAGAATCCTTAAATAATGCAACAGAGTCCTTAAATAATGCAACAAAGTCCTTAAATAATGCAGAACAGTCCTTAAATAATGCAATAAAGTCCTTAAATAATGCAGCAAAGTCCTTAAATAATGCAGCAGAGTCCTTAAATAATGCAGCAAAGTCCTTAAATAATGCAACAAAGTCCTTAAATAATGCAGCAGAGTCCTTAAATAATGCAAGAAAGTCCTTAAATAATGCAGCAAATTCCTTAAATAATGCAACAAAGTCCTTAAATAATGCAGCAGAGTCCTTAAATAATGCAGCACATTCCTTAAATAATACAGCAGAGTCCTTAAATAATCCAGCCAAGTCCTTAAATAATGCAGCAGAGTCCTTAAATAATGCAGAAAAGTCCTTAAATAATGCAGCAGAGTCCTTAAATACTGCTGCAGAGTCCTTAAATAATGCAGCAAAGTCCTTAAATACCACAGCAGAGTCCTTAAATAATGCAGCAAAGTATTTAAATAATGCAGCACAGTCCCTAAATAATCCAGCCAAGTCCTTAAATAATGCAGCAGAGTCCTTAAATAATGCAGAAAAGTCCTTAAATAATGCAGCAGAGTCCTTAAATAATGCAGAAAAGTCCTTAAATAATGCAGAAGAGTCCTTAAATAATGCAACCAAGACCTTAAATAATGCAGCAGAGTCCTTAAATAATGCAACAAAGTACTTAAATAATGCAGCAGAGTCCTTAAGTACCGTAGCAGAGTCCTTAAATACTGCAGCAAAGTCCTTAAATAAAGCAGCAGAGTCCTTAAATAATGCAGCAAAGTCATTAAATAATGCAGCAGAGTCCTTAAATAATGCAACAAATTCCTTAAATAATGCAGCAGAGTCCTTAAATAATGCAACAAAGTCCTTAAATAATGCAGCAGAGTCCTTAAATAATGCAGCAGAGTACTGAAATACCGCAGCAGGGTCCTTAAATAATGCAGCAAAGTCGTTAAATAATGAAGTAGAGTCCTTAAATAATGCAACAAAGTCCTTAAATGATGCAGCAGAGTCCTTAAATAATGCAACAAAGTCCTTAAATAATGCAGCAGAGTCCTTAAATAATGCAACAAAGTCCTTAAATAATGCAGCAGAGTCCTTAAATAATGCAGCAGAGTACTGAAATACCGCAGCAGGGTCCTTAAATAATGCAGCAAAGTCGTTAAATAATGAAGTAGAGTCCTTAAATAATGCAACAAAGTCCTTAAATGATGCAGCAGAGTCCTTAAATAATGCAACAAAGTCCTTAAATAATGCAGCAGAGTCCTTAAATAATGCAACAAAGTCCTTAAACAATGCAGCAGAGTCCTTAAATAATGCAGAAGAGTCCTTAAATAATGCAACCAAGACCTTAAATAATGCAGCAGAGTCCTTAAATAATTCAACAAAGTACTTAAATAATGCAGCAGAGTCCTTAAGTACCGTAGCAGAGTCCTTAAATACTGCAGCAAAGTCCTTAAATAAAGCAGCAGAGTCCTTAAATAATGCAGCAAAGTCATTAAATAATGCAGCAGAGTCCTTAAATAATGCAACAAATTCCTTAAATAATGCAGCAGAGTCCTTAAATAATGCAATAAAGTCCATAAATAATGCAGCAAAGTCCTTAAATAATTCAGCAGAGTGCTGAAATACCGCAGCAGGGTCCTTAAATAATGCAGCAGAGTCCTTAAATAATGCAACAAAGTCCTTAAATAATGCAGCAGGGTCCTTAAATAATGCAACAAAGTCCTTAAATAATGCAGCAGAGTCCTTAAAAAATTCAGCAAAGTCTGTAAATAATGCAGCAGAGTCCTTAAATAATCCAGCCAAGTCCTTAAATAATGCAACAACGTCCTTAAATAATGCAGCAGATTACTGAAATACTGCAGCAGGGTCCTTAAATAATGCAGCAGAGTCCTTAAATAATGCAACAAAGTCCTTAAATAATGCAGCAGAGTCCTTAAATAATGCAACAAAGTCCTTAAATAATGCAGCAGAGTCCTTAAATAATGCAGTAAAGTCCTTAAATAATGCAGCACAGTCCTTAAATAATACAGCCAAGTCCTTAAATAATGCAGCAAAGTCTTTAAATAATGCAATAAAGTCCATAAATAATGCAGCAAAGTCCTTAAATAATGCAGCAGAGTACTGAAATACCGCAGCAGGATCCTTAAATAATGCAGCAGAGTCCTTAAATAATGCAACAAAGTCCTTAAATAATGCAGAACAGTCCTTAAATAATGCAATAAAGTCCTTAAATAATGCAGAAAAGTCCTTAAATATTGCAGCAGAGTCCTTAAATAATGCAACAAAGTCCTTAAATAATGCAACAAAGTCCTTAAATAATGCAGCAGAGTACTGAAATACCGCAGCAGGATCCTTAAATAATGCAGCAGAGTCCTTAAATAATGCAACAAAGTCCTTAAATAATGCATAACAGTACTTAAATAATGCAATAAAGTCCTTAAATAATGCAGCAAAGTCCTTAAATAATGCAGCAGAGTCCTTAAATAATGCAACAAAGTCCATAAATAATGCAGCAGAGTCCTTAAATAATGCAAGAAAGTCCTTAAATAATGCAGCACATTCCTTAAATAATGCAGCAGAGTCCTTAAATAATGCAACAAAGTCCTTAAATAATGCAGCAGAGTCCTTAAATAATGCAAGAAAGTCCTTAAATAATGCAGCAAATTCCTTAAATAATGCAGCAAAGTCTTTAAATAATGCAATAAAGTCCTTAAATAATGCAGCAGATTACTGAAATACTGCAGCAGGGTCCTTAAATAATGCAGCAGAGTTCTTAAATAATGCAACAAAGTCCTTAAATAATGCAGCAGAGTCCTTAAATAATGCAACAAAGTCTTTAAATAATGCAGCAGAGTCCTTAAATAATGCAGCAAAGTCCTTAAATAATGCAGCACAGTCCTTAAATAATCCAGACAAGTCCTTCAATAATGCAGCAAAGTCTTTAAATAATGCAATAAAGTCCATAAATGATGCAGCAAATTCCTTAAATAATGCAGCAGAGTACTGAAATACCGCAGCAGAATCCTTAAATAATGCAACAGAGTCCTTAAATAATGCAACAAAGTCCTTAAATAATGCAGAACAGTCCTTAAATAATGCAATAAAGTCCTTAAATAATGCAGCAAAGTCCTTAAATAATGCAGCAGAGTCCTTAAATAATGCAGCAAAGTCCTTAAATAATGCAACAAAGTCCTTAAATAATGCAGCAGAGTCCTTAAATAATGCAACAAAGTCCTTAAATAATGCAGCAGAGTCCTTAAATAATGCAGCACATTCCTTAAATAATACAGCAGAGTCCTTAAATAATCCAGCCAAGTCCTTAAATAATGCAGCAGAGTCCTTAAATAATGCAGAAAAGTCCTTAAATAATGCAGCAGAGTCCTTAAATACTGCTGCAGAGTCCTTAAATAATGCAGCAAAGTCCTTAAATACCACAGCAGAGGCCTTAAATAATGCAGCAAAGTATTTAAATAATGCAGCACAGTCCCTAAATAATCCAGCCAAGTCCTTAAATAATGCAGCAGAGTCCTTAAATAATGCAGAAAAGTCCTTAAATAATGCAGCAGAGTCCTTAAATACTTCTGCATAGTCCTTAAATAATGCAGCAAAGTCCTTGAATAATGCAGCAGAGTCCTTAAATAATGCAACAAAGTCCTTAAATAATGCAGAAGAGTCCTTAAATAATGCAACAAAGTTCTTAAATAATGCAGCAGAGTCCTAAAATACCACAGCAGAGTCCTTAAATAATGCAGCAAAGTCTTTAAATAATGCAACAAAGTCCTTAAATAATGCAGCAGAGACCTTAAATAATGCAGAAGAGTCCTTAAATAATCCAGCCAAGTCCTTAAATAATCCAGCCAAGTCCTTAAATAATGCAGCAGAGTCCTTAAATAATGCAACAAAATCCTTAAATAATGCAGAAGAGTCCTTAAATAATCCAGCCAAGTCCTTAAATCATGCAGCAGGGTCCTTAAATAATCCAGCCAAGTCCTTAAATAATGCAGCAGAGTCCTTAAATAATGCAGCAAAGTCCTTAAATAATGCAGCAGAGTCCTTAAATACTTCAGCATAGTCCTTAAATAATGCAGCAAAGTCCTTGAATAATGCATCAGAGTCCTTAAATAATGCAACAAAGTCCTTAAATAATGCAGAAGAGTCCTTAAATAATGCAACAAAGTCCTTAAATAATGCAGCAGAATCCTTAAATAATGCAACAAAGTACTTAAATAATGCAGCAGAGTCCTTAAATAATGCAGCAGAGTCCTTAAATAATGCAGCAGAGTAATGAAATACTGCAGCAGGGTCCTTAAATAATGCAGCAAAGTCCTTAAATAATGCAGCAGAGTCCTTAAATAATCCAGCCAAGTCCTTAAATAATGCAGCAAAGTCCTTAAATAATGCAGCAGAGTACTGAAATACCGCAGCAGGATCCTTAAATAATGCAGCAGAGTCCTTAAATAATGCAACAAAGTCCTTAAATAATGCAGAACAGTCCTTAAATAATGCAATAAAGTCCTTAAATAATGCAGCAAAGTCCTTAAATAATGCAGCAGAGTCCTTAAATAATGCAGCAAATTCCTTAAATAATGCAGCAAAGTCCTTAAATAATGCAGCAGAGTCCTTAAATAATGCAGCACATTCCTTAAATAATACAGCAGAGTCCTTAAATAATCCAGCCAAGTCCTTAAATAATGCAGCAGAGTCCTTAAATAATGCAGAAAAGTCCTTAAATAATGCAGCAGAGTCCTTAAATACTTCAGCATAGTCCTTAAATAATGCAGCAAAGTCCTTGACTAATGCAGCAGAGTCCTTAAATAATGCAACAAAGTCCTTAAATAATGCAGAAGAGTCCTTAAATAATGCAGCAAATTCCTTAAATAATGCAGCAAAGTCCTTCAATAATGCAGCAAAGTCTTTAAATAATGCAATAAAGTCCATAAATGATGCAACAAATTCCTTAAATAATGCAGCAGAGTACTGAAATACCGCAGCAGAATCCTTAAATAATGCAACAGAGTCCTTAAATAATGCAACAAAGTCCTTAAATAATGCAGAACAGTCCTTAAATAATGCAATAAAGTCCTTAAATAATGCAGCAAAGTCCTTAAATAATGCAGCAGAGTCCTTAAATAATGCAGCAAAGTCCTTAAATAATGCAACAAAGTCCTTAAATAATGCAGCAGAGTCCTTAAATAATGCAAGAAAGTCCTTAAATAATGCAGCAAATTCCTTAAATAATGCAGCAAAGTCCTTAAATAATGCAGCAGAGTCCTTAAATAATGCAGCACATTCCTTAAATAATACAGCAGAGTCCTTAAATAATCCAGCCAAGTCCTTAAATAATGCAGCAGAGTCCTTAAATAATGCAGAAAAGTCCTTAAATAATGCAGCAGAGTCCTTAAATACTGCTGCAGAGTCCTTAAATAATGCAGCAAAGTCCTTAAATACCACAGCAGAGTCCTTAAATAATGCAGCAAAGTATTTAAATAATGCAGCACAGTCCCTAAATAATCCAGCCAAGTCCTTAAATAATGCAACAAAGTCCTTAAATAATGCAGCAGAGTCCTTAAATAATGCAGCAGAGTACTGAAATACCGCAGCAGGGTCCTTAAATAATGCAGCAAAGTCGTTAAATAATGAAGTAGAGTCCTTAAATAATGCAACAAAGTCCTTAAATGATGCAGCAGAGTCCTTAAATAATGCAACAAAGTCCTTAAATAATGCAGCAGAGTCCTTAAATAATGCAACAAAGTCCTTAAACAATGCAGCAGAGTCCTTAAATAATGCAGAAGAGTCCTTAAATAATGCAACCAAGACCTTAAATAATGCAGCAGAGTCCTTAAATAATTCAACAAAGTACTTAAATAATGCAGCAGAGTCCTTAAGTACCGTAGCAGAGTCCTTAAATACTGCAGCAAAGTCCTTAAATAAAGCAGCAGAGTCCTTAAATAATGCAGCAAAGTCATTAAATAATGCAGCAGAGTCCTTAAATAATGCAACAAAGTCCTTAAATAATGCAGCAGAGTCCTTAAATAATGCAACAAAGTCCTTAAATAATGCAGCAGAGTCCTTAAATAATGCAGCAGAGTACTGAAATACCGCAGCAGAGTCCTTAAATACTGCAGCAAAGTCCTTAAATAAAGCAGCAGAGTCCTTAAATAATGCAGCAAAGTCATTAAATAATGCAGCAGAGTCCTTAAATAATGCAACAAAGTCCTTAAATAATGCAGCAGAGTCCTTAAATAATGCAACAAAGTCCTTAAATAATGCAGCAGAGTCCTTAAATAATGCAGCAGAGTACTGAAATACCGCAGCAGGGTCCTTAAATAATGCAGCAAAGTCGTTAAATAATGAAGTAGAGTCCTTAAATAATGCAACAAAGTCCTTAAATGATGCAGCAGAGTCCTTAAATAATGCAACAAAGTCCTTAAATAATGCAGCAGAGTCCTTAAATAATGCAACAAAGTCCTTAAACAATGCAGCAGAGTCCTTAAATAATGCAGAAGAGTCCTTAAATAATGCAACCAAGACCTTAAATAATGCAGCAGAGTCCTTAAATAATTCAACAAAGTACTTAAATAATGCAGCAGAGTCCTTAAGTACCGTAGCAGAGTCCTTAAATACTGCAGCAAAGTCCTTAAATAAAGCAGCAGAGTCCTTAAATAATGCAGCAAAGTCATTAAATAATGCAGCAGAGTCCTTAAATAATGCAACAAATTCCTTAAATAATGCAGCAGAGTCCTTAAATAATGCAATAAAGTCCATAAATAATGCAGCAAAGTCCTTAAATAATTCAGCAGAGTGCTGAAATACCGCAGCAGGGTCCTTAAATAATGCAGCAGAGTCCTTAAATAATGCAACAAAGTCCTTAAATAATGCAGCAGGGTCCTTAAATAATGCAACAAAGTCCTTAAATAATGCAGCAGAGTCCTTAAAAAATTCAGCAAAGTCTGTAAATAATGCAGCAGAGTCCTTAAATAATCCAGCCAAGTCCTTAAATAATGCAACAACGTCCTTAAATAATGCAGCAGATTACTGAAATACTGCAGCAGGGTCCTTAAATAATGCAGCAGAGTCCTTAAATAATGCAACAAAGTCCTTAAATAATGCAGCAGAGTCCTTAAATAATGCAACAAAGTCCTTAAATAATGCAGCAGAGTCCTTAAATAATGCAGTAAAGTCCTTAAATAATGCAGCAGAGTCCTTAAATAATCCAGCCAAGTCCTTAAATAATGCAGCAAAGTCCTTAAATAATGCAGCAGAGTACTGAAATACCGCAGCAGGATCCTTAAATAATGCAGCAGAGTCCTTAAATAATGCAACAAAGTCCTTAAATAATGCAGAACAGTCCTTAAATAATGCAATAAAGTCCTTAAATAATGCAGCAAAGTCCTTAAATAATGCAGCAGAGTCCTTAAATAATGCAGCAAATTCCTTAAATAATGCAGCAAAGTCCTTAAATAATGCAGCAGAGTCCTTAAATAATGCAGCACATTCCTTAAATAATACAGCAGAGTCCTTAAATAATCCAGCCAAGTCCTTAAATAATGCAGCAGAGTCCTTAAATAATGCAGAAAAGTCCTTAAATAATGCAGCAGAGTCCTTAAATAATGCAGCAAAGTCCTTGACTAATGCAGCAGAGTCCTTAAATAATGCAACAAAGTCCTTAAATAATGCAGAAGAGTCCTTAAATAATGCAGCAAATTCCTTAAATAATGCAGCAAAGTCCTTCAATAATGCAGCAAAGTCTTTAAATAATGCAATAAAGTCCATAAATGATGCAGCAAATTCCTTAAATAATGCAGCAGAGTACTGAAATACCGCAGCAGAATCCTTAAATAATGCAACAGAGTCCTTAAATAATGCAACAAAGTCCTTAAATAATGCAGAACAGTCCTTAAATAATGCAATAAAGTCCTTAAATAATGCAGCAAAGTCCTTAAATAATGCAGCAGAGTCCTTAAATAATGCAGCAAAGTCCTTAAATAATGCAACAAAGTCCTTAAATAATGCAGCAGAGTCCTTAAATAATGCAAGAAAGTCCTTAAATAATGCAGCAAATTCCTTAAATAATGCAGCAAAGTCCTTAAATAATGCAGCAGAGTCCTTAAATAATGCAGCACATTCCTTAAATAATACAGCAGAGTCCTTAAATAATCCAGCCAAGTCCTTAAATAATGCAGCAGAGTCCTTAAATAATGCAGAAAAGTCCTTAAATAATGCAGCAGAGTCCTTAAATACTGCTGCAGAGTCCTTAAATAATGCAGCAAAGTCCTTAAATACCACAGCAGAGTCCTTAAATAATGCAGCAAAGTATTTAAATAATGCAGCACAGTCCCTAAATAATCCAGCCAAGTCCTTAAATAATGCAGCAGAGTCCTTAAATAATGCAGAAAAGTCCTTAAATAATGCAGCAGAGTCCTTAAATAATGCAGAAAAGTCCTTAAATAATGCAGAAGAGTCCTTAAATAATGCAACCAAGACCTTAAATAATGCAGCAGAGTCCTTAAATAATGCAACAAAGTACTTAAATAATGCAGCAGAGTCCTTAAGTACCGTAGCAGAGTCCTTAAATACTGCAGCAAAGTCCTTAAATAAAGCAGCAGAGTCCTTAAATAATGCAGCAAAGTCATTAAATAATGCAGCAGAGTCCTTAAATAATGCAACAAATTCCTTAAATAATGCAGCAGAGTCCTTAAATAATGCAACAAAGTCCTTAAATAATGCAGCAGAGTCCTTAAATAATGCAGCAGAGTACTGAAATACCGCAGCAGGGTCCTTAAATAATGCAGCAAAGTCGTTAAATAATGAAGTAGAGTCCTTAAATAATGCAACAAAGTCCTTAAATGATGCAGCAGAGTCCTTAAATAATGCAACAAAGTCCTTAAATAATGCAGCAGAGTCCTTAAATAATGCAACAAAGTCCTTAAATAATGCAGCAGAGTCCTTAAATAATGCAGCAGAGTACTGAAATACCGCAGCAGGGTCCTTAAATAATGCAGCAAAGTCGTTAAATAATGAAGTAGAGTCCTTAAATAATGCAACAAAGTCCTTAAATGATGCAGCAGAGTCCTTAAATAATGCAACAAAGTCCTTAAATAATGCAGCAGAGTCCTTAAATAATGCAACAAAGTCCTTAAACAATGCAGCAGAGTCCTTAAATAATGCAGAAGAGTCCTTAAATAATGCAACCAAGACCTTAAATAATGCAGCAGAGTCCTTAAATAATTCAACAAAGTACTTAAATAATGCAGCAGAGTCCTTAAGTACCGTAGCAGAGTCCTTAAATACTGCAGCAAAGTCCTTAAATAAAGCAGCAGAGTCCTTAAATAATGCAGCAAAGTCATTAAATAATGCAGCAGAGTCCTTAAATAATGCAACAAATTCCTTAAATAATGCAGCAGAGTCCTTAAATAATGCAATAAAGTCCATAAATAATGCAGCAAAGTCCTTAAATAATTCAGCAGAGTGCTGAAATACCGCAGCAGGGTCCTTAAATAATGCAGCAGAGTCCTTAAATAATGCAACAAAGTCCTTAAATAATGCAGCAGGGTCCTTAAATAATGCAACAAAGTCCTTAAATAATGCAGCAGAGTCCTTAAAAAATTCAGCAAAGTCTGTAAATAATGCAGCAGAGTCCTTAAATAATCCAGCCAAGTCCTTAAATAATGCAACAACGTCCTTAAATAATGCAGCAGATTACTGAAATACTGCAGCAGGGTCCTTAAATAATGCAGCAGAGTCCTTAAATAATGCAACAAAGTCCTTAAATAATGCAGCAGAGTCCTTAAATAATGCAACAAAGTCCTTAAATAATGCAGCAGAGTCCTTAAATAATGCAGTAAAGTCCTTAAATAATGCAGCACAGTCCTTAAATAATACAGCCAAGTCCTTAAATAATGCAGCAAAGTCTTTAAATAATGCAATAAAGTCCATAAATAATGCAGCAAAGTCCTTAAATAATGCAGCAGAGTACTGAAATACCGCAGCAGGATCCTTAAATAATGCAGCAGAGTCCTTAAATAATGCAACAAAGTCCTTAAATAATGCAGAACAGTCCTTAAATAATGCAATAAAGTCCTTAAATAATGCAGAAAAGTCCTTAAATATTGCAGCAGAGTCCTTAAATAATGCAACAAAGTCCTTAAATAATGCAACAAAGTCCTTAAATAATGCAGCAGAGTACTGAAATACCGCAGCAGGATCCTTAAATAATGCAGCAGAGTCCTTAAATAATGCAAAAAGGCCTTAAATAATGCAGAACAGTACTTAAATAATGCAATAAAGTCCTTAAATAATGCAGCAAAGTCCTTAAATAATGCAGCAGAGTCCTTAAATAATGCAACAAAGTCCATAAATAATGCAGCAGAGTCCTTAAATAATGCAAGAAAGTCCTTAAATAATGCAGCACATTCCTTAAATAATGCAGCAGAGTCCTTAAATAATGCAACAAAGTCCTTAAATAATGCAGCAGAGTCCTTAAATAATGCAAGAAAGTCCTTAAATAATGCAGCAAATTCCTTAAATAATGCAGCAAAGTCTTTAAATAATGCAATAAAGTCCTTAAATAATGCAGCAGATTACTGAAATACTGCAGCAGGGTCCTTAAATAATGCAGCAGAGTTCTTAAATAATGCAACAAAGTCCTTAAATAATGCAGCAGAGTCCTTAAATAATGCAACAAAGTCTTTAAATAATGCAGCAGAGTCCTTAAATAATGCAGCAAAGTCCTTAAATAATGCAGCACAGTCCTTAAATAATCCAGACAAGTCCTTCAATAATGCAGCAAAGTCTTTAAATAATGCAATAAAGTCCATAAATGATGCAGCAAATTCCTTAAATAATGCAGCAGAGTACTGAAATACCGCAGCAGAATCCTTAAATAATGCAACAGAGTCCTTAAATAATGCAACAAAGTCCTTAAATAATGCAGAACAGTCCTTAAATAATGCAATAAAGTCCTTAAATAATGCAGCAAAGTCCTTAAATAATGCAGCAGAGTCCTTAAATAATGCAGCAAAGTCCTTAAATAATGCAACAAAGTCCTTAAATAATGCAGCAGAGTCCTTAAATAATGCAACAAAGTCCTTAAATAATGCAGCAGAGTCCTTAAATAATGCAGCACATTCCTTAAATAATACAGCAGAGTCCTTAAATAATCCAGCCAAGTCCTTAAATAATGCAGCAGAGTCCTTAAATAATGCAGAAAAGTCCTTAAATAATGCAGCAGAGTCCTTAAATACTGCTGCAGAGTCCTTAAATAATGCAGCAAAGTCCTTAAATACCACAGCAGAGGCCTTAAATAATGCAGCAAAGTATTTAAATAATGCAGCACAGTCCCTAAATAATCCAGCCAAGTCCTTAAATAATGCAGCAGAGTCCTTAAATAATGCAGAAAAGTCCTTAAATAATGCAGCAGAGTCCTTAAATACTTCTGCATAGTCCTTAAATAATGCAGCAAAGTCCTTGAATAATGCAGCAGAGTCCTTAAATAATGCAACAAAGTCCTTAAATAATGCAGAAGAGTCCTTAAATAATGCAACAAAGTTCTTAAATAATGCAGCAGAGTCCTAAAATACCACAGCAGAGTCCTTAAATAATGCAGCAAAGTCTTTAAATAATGCAACAAAGTCCTTAAATAATGCAGCAGAGACCTTAAATAATGCAGAAGAGTCCTTAAATAATCCAGCCAAGTCCTTAAATAATCCAGCCAAGTCCTTAAATAATGCAGCAGAGTCCTTAAATAATGCAACAAAATCCTTAAATAATGCAGAAGAGTCCTTAAATAATCCAGCCAAGTCCTTAAATCATGCAGCAGGGTCCTTAAATAATCCAGCCAAGTCCTTAAATAATGCAGCAGAGTCCTTAAATAATGCAGCAAAGTCCTTAAATAATGCAGCAGAGTCCTTAAATACTTCAGCATAGTCCTTAAATAATGCAGCAAAGTCCTTGAATAATGCATCAGAGTCCTTAAATAATGCAACAAAGTCCTTAAATAATGCAGAAGAGTCCTTAAATAATGCAACAAAGTCCTTAAATAATGCAGCAGAATCCTTAAATAATGCAACAAAGTACTTAAATAATGCAGCAGAGTCCTTAAATAATGCAGCAGAGTCCTTAAATAATGCAGCAGAGTAATGAAATACTGCAGCAGGGTCCTTAAATAATGCAGCAAAGTCCTTAAATAATGCAGCAGAGTCCTTAAATAATCCAGCCAAGTCCTTAAATAATGCAGCAAAGTCCTTAAATAATGCAGCAGAGTACTGAAATACCGCAGCAGGATCCTTAAATAATGCAGCAGAGTCCTTAAATAATGCAACAAAGTCCTTAAATAATGCAGAACAGTCCTTAAATAATGCAATAAAGTCCTTAAATAATGCAGCAAAGTCCTTAAATAATGCAGCAGAGTCCTTAAATAATGCAGCAAATTCCTTAAATAATGCAGCAAAGTCCTTAAATAATGCAGCAGAGTCCTTAAATAATGCAGCACATTCCTTAAATAATACAGCAGAGTCCTTAAATAATCCAGCCAAGTCCTTAAATAATGCAGCAGAGTCCTTAAATAATGCAGAAAAGTCCTTAAATAATGCAGCAGAGTCCTTAAATACTTCAGCATAGTCCTTAAATAATGCAGCAAAGTCCTTGACTAATGCAGCAGAGTCCTTAAATAATGCAACAAAGTCCTTAAATAATGCAGAAGAGTCCTTAAATAATGCAGCAAATTCCTTAAATAATGCAGCAAAGTCCTTCAATAATGCAGCAAAGTCTTTAAATAATGCAATAAAGTCCATAAATGATGCAACAAATTCCTTAAATAATGCAGCAGAGTACTGAAATACCGCAGCAGAATCCTTAAATAATGCAACAGAGTCCTTAAATAATGCAACAAAGTCCTTAAATAATGCAGAACAGTCCTTAAATAATGCAATAAAGTCCTTAAATAATGCAGCAAAGTCCTTAAATAATGCAGCAGAGTCCTTAAATAATGCAGCAAAGTCCTTAAATAATGCAACAAAGTCCTTAAATAATGCAGCAGAGTCCTTAAATAATGCAAGAAAGTCCTTAAATAATGCAGCAAATTCCTTAAATAATGCAGCAAAGTCCTTAAATAATGCAGCAGAGTCCTTAAATAATGCAGCACATTCCTTAAATAATACAGCAGAGTCCTTAAATAATCCAGCCAAGTCCTTAAATAATGCAGCAGAGTCCTTAAATAATGCAGAAAAGTCCTTAAATAATGCAGCAGAGTCCTTAAATACTGCTGCAGAGTCCTTAAATAATGCAGCAAAGTCCTTAAATACCACAGCAGAGTCCTTAAATAATGCAGCAAAGTATTTAAATAATGCAGCACAGTCCCTAAATAATCCAGCCAAGTCCTTAAATAATGCAGCAGAGTCCTTAAATAATGCAGAAAAGTCCTTAAATAATGCAGCAGAGTCCTTAAATAATGCAGAAAAGTCCTTAAATAATGCAGAAGAGTCCTTACATAATGCAACCAAGACCTTAAATAATGCAGCAGAGTCCTTAAATAATGCAACAAAGTACTTAAATAATGCAGCAGAGTCCTTAAGTACCGTAGCAGAGTCCTTAAATACTGCAGCAAAGTCCTTAAATAAAGCAGCAGAGTCCTTAAATAATGCAGCAAAGTCATTAAATAATGCAGCAGAGTCCTTAAATAATGCAACAAATTCCTTAAATAATGCAGCAGAGTCCTTAAATAATGCAACAAAGTCCTTAAATAATGCAGCAGAGTCCTTAAATAATGCAGCAGAGTACTGAAATACCGCAGCAGGGTCCTTAAATAATGCAGCAAAGTCGTTAAATAATGAAGTAGAGTCCTTAAATAATGCAACAAAGTCCTTAAATGATGCAGCAGAGTCCTTAAATAATGCAACAAAGTCCTTAAATAATGCAGCAGAGTCCTTAAATAATGCAACAAAGTCCTTAAATAATGCAGCAGAGTCCTTAAATAATGCAGCAGAGTACTGAAATACCGCAGCAGGGTCCTTAAATAATGCAGCAAAGTCGTTAAATAATGAAGTAGAGTCCTTAAATAATGCAACAAAGTCCTTAAATGATGCAGCAGAGTCCTTAAATAATGCAACAAAGTCCTTAAATAATGCAGCAGAGTCCTTAAATAATGCAACAAAGTCCTTAAACAATGCAGCAGAGTCCTTAAATAATGCAGAAGAGTCCTTAAATAATGCAACCAAGACCTTAAATAATGCAGCAGAGTCCTTAAATAATTCAACAAAGTACTTAAATAATGCAGCAGAGTCCTTAAGTACCGTAGCAGAGTCCTTAAATACTGCAGCAAAGTCCTTAAATAAAGCAGCAGAGTCCTTAAATAATGCAGCAAAGTCATTAAATAATGCAGCAGAGTCCTTAAATAATGCAACAAATTCCTTAAATAATGCAGCAGAGTCCTTAAATAATGCAATAAAGTCCTTAAATAATGCAGCAGATTACTGAAATACTGCAGCAGGGTCCTTAAATAATGCAGCAGAGTCCTTAAATAATGCAACAAAGTCCTTAAATAATGCAGCAGAGTCCTTAAATAATGCAACAAAGTCCTTAAATAATGCAGCAGAGTCCTTAAATAATGCAGTAAAGTCCTTAAATAATGCAGCACAGTCCTTAAATAATACAGCCAAGTCCTTAAATAATGCAGCAAAGTCTTTAAATAATGCAATAAAGTCCATAAATAATGCAGCAAAGTCCTTAAATAATGCAGCAGAGTACTGAAATACCGCAGCAGGATCCTTAAATAATGCAGCAGAGTCCTTAAATAATGCAACAAAGTCCTTAAATAATGCAGAACAGTCCTTAAATAATGCAATAAAGTCCTTAAATAATGCAGCAAAGTCCTTAAATATTGCAGCAGAGTCCTTAAATAATGCAACAAAGTCCTTAAATAATGCAACAAAGTCCTTAAATAATGCAGCAGAGTACTGAAATACCGCAGCAGGATCCTTAAATAATGCAGCAGAGTCCTTAAATAATGCAACAAAGTCCTTAAATAATGCAGAACAGTACTTAAATAATGCAATAAAGTCCTTAAATAATGCAGCAAAGTCCTTAAATAATGCAGCAGAGTCCTTAAATAATGCAACAAAGTCCTTAAATAATGCAGCAGAGTCCTTAAATAATGCAAGAAAGTCCTTAAATAATGCAGCACATTCCTTAAATAATGCAGCAGAGTCCTTAAATAATGCAACAAAGTCCTTAAATAATGCAGCAGAGTCCTTAAATAATGCAAGAAAGTCCTTAAATAATGCAGCAAATTCCTTAAATAATGCAGCAAAGTCTTTAAATAATGCAATAAAGTCCTTAAATAATGCAGCAGATTACTGAAATACTGCAGCAGGGTCCTTAAATAATGCAGCAGAGTTCTTAAATAATGCAACAAAGTCCTTAAATAATGCAGCAGAGTCCTTAAATAATGCAACAAAGTCCTTAAATAATGCAGCAGAGTCCTTAAATAATGCAGCAAAGTCCTTAAATAATGCAGCACAGTCCTTAAATAATCCAGACAAGTCCTTCAATAATGCAGCAAAGTCTTTAAATAATGCAATAAAGTCCATAAATGATGCAGCAAATTCCTTAAATAATGCAGCAGAGTACTGAAATACCGCAGCAGAATCCTTAAATAATGCAACAGAGTCCTTAAATAATGCAACAAAGTCCTTAAATAATGCAGAACAGTCCTTAAATAATGCAATAAAGTCCTTAAATAATGCAGCAAAGTCCTTAAATAATGCAGCAGAGTCCTTAAATAATGCAGCAAAGTCCTTAAATAATGCAACAAAGTCCTTAAATAATGCAGCAGAGTCCTTAAATAATGCAACAAAGTCCTTAAATAATGCAGCAGAGTCCTTAAATAATGCAGCACATTCCTTAAATAATACAGCAGAGTCCTTAAATAATCCAGCCAAGTCCTTAAATAATGCAGCAGAGTCCTTAAATAATGCAGAAAAGTCCTTAAATAATGCAGCAGAGTCCTTAAATACTGCTGCAGAGTCCTTAAATAATGCAGCAAAGTCCTTAAATACCACAGCAGAGGCCTTAAATAATGCAGCAAAGTATTTAAATAATGCAGCACAGTCCCTAAATAATCCAGCCAAGTCCTTAAATAATGCAGCAGAGTCCTTAAATAATGCAGAAAAGTCCTTAAATAATGCAGCAGAGTCCTTAAATACTTCTGCATAGTCCTTAAATAATGCAGCAAAGTCCTTGAATAATGCAGCAGAGTCCTTAAATAATGCAACAAAGTCCTTAAATAATGCAACAAAGTTCTTAAATAATGCAGCAGAGTCCTAAAATACCACAGCAGAGTCCTTAAATAATGCAGCAAAGTCTTTAAATAATGCAACAAAGTCCTTAAATAATGCAGCAGAGACCTTAAATAATGCAGAAGAGTCCTTAAATAATCCAGCCAAGTCCTTAAATAATCCAGCCAAGTCCTTAAATAATGCAGCAGAGTCCTTAAATAATGCAACAAAATCCTTAAATAATGCAGAAGAGTCCTTAAATAATCCAGCCAAGTCCTTAAATCATGCAGCAGGGTCCTTAAATAATCCAGCCAAGTCCTTAAATAATGCAGCAGAGTCCTTAAATAATGCAGCAAAGTCCTTAAATAATGCAGCAGAGTCCTTAAATACTTCAGCATAGTCCTTAAATAATGCAGCAAAGTCCTTGAATAATGCATCAGAGTCCTTAAATAATGCAACAAAGTCCTTAAATAATGCAGAAGAGTCCTTAAATAATGCAACAAAGTCCTTAAATAATGCAGCAGAATCCTTAAATAATGCAACAAAGTACTTAAATAATGCAGCAGAGTCCTTAAATAATGCAGCAGAGTCCTTAAATAATGCAGCAGAGTAATGAAATACTGCAGCAGGGTCCTTAAATAATGCAGCAAAGTCCTTAAATAATGCAGCAGAGTCCTTAAATAATCCAGCCAAGTCCTTAAATAATGCAGCAAAGTCCTTAAATAATGCAGCAGAGTACTGAAATACCGCAGCAGGATCCTTAAATAATGCAGCAGAGTCCTTAAATAATGCAACAAAGTCCTTAAATAATGCAGAACAGTCCTTAAATAATGCAATAAAGTCCTTAAATAATGCAGCAAAGTCCTTAAATAATGCAGCAGAGTCCTTAAATAATGCAGCAAATTCCTTAAATAATGCAGCAAAGTCCTTAAATAATGCAGCAGAGTCCTTAAATAATGCAGCACATTCCTTAAATAATACAGCAGAGTCCTTAAATAATCCAGCCAAGTCCTTAAATAATGCAGCAGAGTCCTTAAATAATGCAGAAAAGTCCTTAAATAATGCAGCAGAGTCCTTAAATACTTCAGCATAGTCCTTAAATAATGCAGCAAAGTCCTTGACTAATGCAGCAGAGTCCTTAAATAATGCAACAAAGTCCTTAAATAATGCAGAAGAGTCCTTAAATAATGCAGCAAATTCCTTAAATAATGCAGCAAAGTCCTTCAATAATGCAGCAAAGTCTTTAAATAATGCAATAAAGTCCATAAATGATGCAGCAAATTCCTTAAATAATGCAGCAGAGTACTGAAATACCGCAGCAGAATCCTTAAATAATGCAACAGAGTCCTTAAATAATGCAACAAAGTCCTTAAATAATGCAGAACAGTCCTTAAATAATGCAATAAAGTCCTTAAATAATGCAGCAAAGTCCTTAAATAATGCAGCAGAGTCCTTAAATAATGCAGCAAAGTCCTTAAATAATGCAACAAAGTCCTTAAATAATGCAGCAGAGTCCTTAAATAATGCAAGAAAGTCCTTAAATAATGCAGCAAATTCCTTAAATAATGCAGCAAAGTCCTTAAATAATGCAGCAGAGTCCTTAAATAATGCAGCACATTCCTTAAATAATACAGCAGAGTCCTTAAATAATCCAGCCAAGTCCTTAAATAATGCAGCAGAGTCCTTAAATAATGCAGAAAAGTCCTTAAATAATGCAGCAGAGTCCTTAAATACTGCTGCAGAGTCCTTAAATACTGCTGCAGAGTCCTTAAATAATGCAGCAAAGTCCTTAAATACCACAGCAGAGTCCTTAAATAATGCAGCAAAGTATTTAAATAATGCAGCACAGTCCCTAAATAATCCAGCCAAGTCCTTAAATAATGCAGCAGAGTCCTTAAATAATGCAGAAAAGTCCTTAAATAATGCAGCAGAGTCCTTAAATAATGCAGAAAAGTCCTTAAATAATGCAGAAGAGTCCTTAAATAATGCAACCAAGACCTTAAATAATGCAGCAGAGTCCTTAAATAATGCAACAAAGTACTTAAATAATGCAGCAGAGTCCTTAAATAATGCAGCAGAGTACTGAAATACCGCAGCAGGGTCCTTAAATAATGCAGCAAAGTCGTTAAATAATGAAGTAGAGTCCTTAAATAACGCAACAAAGTCCTTAAATGATGCAGCAGAGTCCTTAAATAATGCAACAAAGTCCTTAAATAATGCAGCAGAGTCCTTAAATAATGCAACAAAGTCCTTAAACAATGCAGCAGAGTCCTTAAATAATGCAGAAGAGTCCTTAAATAATGCAACCAAGACCTTAAATAATGCAGCAGAGTCCTTAAATAATTCAACAAAGTACTTAAATAATGCAGCAGAGTCCTTAAGTACCGTAGCAGAGTCCTTAAATACTGCAGCAAAGTCCTTAAATAAAGCAGCAGAGTCCTTAAATAATGCAGCAAAGTCATTAAATAATGCAGCAGAGTCCTTAAATAATGCAACAAATTCCTTAAATAATGCAGCAGAGTCCTTAAATAATGCAATAAAGTCCTTAAATAATGCAGCAGATTACTGAAATACTGCAGCAGGGTCCTTAAATAATGCAGCAGAGTCCTTAAATAATGCAACAAAGTCCTTAAATAATGCAGCAGAGTCCTTAAATAATGCAACAAAGTCCTTAAATAATGCAGCAGAGTCCTTAAATAATGCAGTAAAGTCCTTAAATAATGCAGCACAGTCCTTAAATAATACAGCCAAGTCCTTAAATAATGCAGCAAAGTCTTTAAATAATGCAATAAAGTCCATAAATAATGCAGCAAAGTCCTTAAATAATGCAGCAGAGTACTGAAATACCGCAGCAGGATCCTTAAATAATGCAGCAGAGTCCTTAAATAATGCAACAAAGTCCTTAAATAATGCAGAACAGTCCTTAAATAATGCAATAAAGTCCTTAAATAATGCAGCAAAGTCCTTAAATATTGCAGCAGAGTCCTTCAATAATGCAACAAAGTCCTTAAATAATGCAACAAAGTCCTTAAATAATGCAGCAGAGTACTGAAATACCGCAGCAGGATCCTTAAATAATGCAGCAGAGTCCTTAAATAATGCAACAAAGTCCTTAAATAATGCAGAACAGTACTTAAATAATGCAATAAAGTCCTTAAATAATGCAGCAAAGTCCTTAAATAATGCAGCAGAGTCCTTAAATAATGCAACAAAGTCCTTAAATAATGCAGCAGAGTCCTTAAATAATGCAAGAAAGTCCTTAAATAATGCAGCACATTCCTTAAATAATGCAGCAGAGTCCTTAAATAATGCAACAAAGTCCTTAAATAATGCAGCAGAGTCCTTAAATAATGCAAGAAAGTCCTTAAATAATGCAGCAAATTCCTTAAATAATGCAGCAAAGTCTTTAAATAATGCAATAAAGTCCTTAAATAATGCAGCAGATTACTGAAATACTGCAGCAGGGTCCTTAAATAATGCAGCAGAGTTCTTAAATAATGCAACAAAGTCCTTAAATAATGCAGCAGAGTCCTTAAATAATGCAACAAAGTCCTTAAATAATGCAGCAGAGTCCTTAAATAATGCAGCAAAGTCCTTAAATAATGCAGCACAGTCCTTAAATAATCCAGACAAGTCCTTCAATAATGCAGCAAAGTCTTTAAATAATGCAATAAAGTCCATAAATGATGCAGCAAATTCCTTAAATAATGCAGCAGAGTACTGAAATACCGCAGCAGAATCCTTAAATAATGCAACAGAGTCCTTAAATAATGCAACAAAGTCCTTAAATAATGCAGAACAGTCCTTAAATAATGCAATAAAGTCCTTAAATAATGCAGCAAAGTCCTTAAATAATGCAGCAGAGTCCTTAAATAATGCAGCAAAGTCCTTAAATAATGCAACAAAGTCCTTAAATAATGCAGCAGAGTCCTTAAATAATGCAACAAAGTCCTTAAATAATGCAGCAGAGTCCTTAAATAATGCAGCACATTCCTTAAATAATACAGCAGTCCTTAAATAATCCAGCCAAGTCCTTAAATAATGCAGCAGAGTCCTTAAATAATGCAGAAAAGTCCTTAAATAATGCAGCAGAGTCCTTAAATACTGCTGCAGAGTCCTTAAATAATGCAGCAAAGTCCTTAAATACCACAGCAGAGGCCTTAAATAATGCAGCAAAGTATTTAAATAATGCAGCACAGTCCCTAAATAATCCAGCCAAGTCCTTAAATAATGCAGCAGAGTCCTTAAATAATGCAGAAAAGTCCTTAAATAATGCAGCAGAGTCCTTAAATACTTCTGCATAGTCCTTAAATAATGCAGCAAAGTCCTTGAATAATGCAGCAGAGTCCTTAAATAATGCAACAAAGTCCTTAAATAATGCAACAAAGTTCTTAAATAATGCAGCAGAGTCCTAAAATACCACAGCAGAGTCCTTAAATAATGCAGCAAAGTCTTTAAATAATGCAACAAAGTCCTTAAATAATGCAGCAGAGACCTTAAATAATGCAGAAGAGTCCTTAAATAATCCAGCCAAGTCCTTAAATAATCCAGCCAAGTCCTTAAATAATGCAGCAGAGTCCTTAAATAATGCAACAAATTCCTTAAATAATGCAGCAGAGTCCTTAAATAATGCAACAAAGTCCTTAAATAATGCAGCAGAGTCCTTAAATAATGCAGCAGAGTACTGAAATACCGCAGCAGGGTCCTTAAATAATGCAGCAAAGTCGTTAAATAATGAAGTAGAGTCCTTAAATAATGCAACAAAGTCCTTAAATGATGCAGCAGAGTCCTTAAATAATGCAACAAAGTCCTTAAATAATGCAGCAGAGTCCTTAAATAATGCAACAAAGTCCTTAAATAATGCAGCAGAGTCCTTAAATAATGCAGCAGAGTACTGAAATACCGCAGCAGGGTCCTTAAATAATGCAGCAAAGTCGTTAAATAATGAAGTAGAGTCCTTAAATAATGCAACAAAGTCCTTAAATGATGCAGCAGAGTCCTTAAATAATGCAACAAAGTCCTTAAATAATGCAGCAGAGTCCTTAAATAATGCAACAAAGTCCTTAAACAATGCAGCAGAGTCCTTAAATAATGCAGAAGAGTCCTTAAATAATGCAACCAAGACCTTAAATAATGCAGCAGAGTCCTTAAATAATTCAACAAAGTACTTAAATAATGCAGCAGAGTCCTTAAGTACCGTAGCAGAGTCCTTAAATACTGCAGCAAAGTCCTTAAATAAAGCAGCAGAGTCCTTAAATAATGCAGCAAAGTCATTAAATAATGCAGCAGAGTCCTTAAATAATGCAACAAATTCCTTAAATAATGCAGCAGAGTCCTTAAATAATGCAATAAAGTCCTTAAATAATGCAGCAGATTACTGAAATACTGCAGCAGGGTCCTTAAATAATGCAGCAGAGTCCTTAAATAATGCAACAAAGTCCTTAAATAATGCAGCAGAGTCCTTAAATAATGCAACAAAGTCCTTAAATAATGCAGCAGAGTCCTTAAATAATGCAGTAAAGTCCTTAAATAATGCAGCACAGTCCTTAAATAATACAGCCAAGTCCTTAAATAATGCAGCAAAGTCTTTAAATAATGCAATAAAGTCCATAAATAATGCAGCAAAGTCCTTAAATAATGCAGCAGAGTACTGAAATACCGCAGCAGGATCCTTAAATAATGCAGCAGAGTCCTTAAATAATGCAACAAAGTCCTTAAATAATGCAGAACAGTCCTTAAATAATGCAATAAAGTCCTTAAATAATGCAGCAAAGTCCTTAAATATTGCAGCAGAGTCCTTAAATAATGCAACAAAGTCCTTAAATAATGCAACAAAGTCCTTAAATAATGCAGCAGAGTACTGAAATACCGCAGCAGGATCCTTAAATAATGCAGCAGAGTCCTTAAATAATGCAACAAAGTCCTTAAATAATGCAGAACAGTACTTAAATAATGCAATAAAGTCCTTAAATAATGCAGCAAAGTCCTTAAATAATGCAGCAGAGTCCTTAAATAATGCAACAAAGTCCTTAAATAATGCAGCAGAGTCCTTAAATAATGCAAGAAAGTCCTTAAATAATGCAGCACATTCCTTAAATAATGCAGCAGAGTCCTTAAATAATGCAACAAAGTCCTTAAATAATGCAGCAGAGTCCTTAAATAATGCAAGAAAGTCCTTAAATAATGCAGCAAATTCCTTAAATAATGCAGCAAAGTCTTTAAATAATGCAATAAAGTCCTTAAATAATGCAGCAGATTACTGAAATACTGCAGCAGGGTCCTTAAATAATGCAGCAGAGTTCTTAAATAATGCAACAAAGTCCTTAAATAATGCAGCAGAGTCCTTAAATAATGCAACAAAGTCCTTAAATAATGCAGCAGAGTCCTTAAATAATGCAGCAAAGTCCTTAAATAATGCAGCACAGTCCTTAAATAATCCAGACAAGTCCTTCAATAATGCAGCAAAGTCTTTAAATAATGCAATAAAGTCCATAAATGATGCAGCAAATTCCTTAAATAATGCAGCAGAGTACTGAAATACCGCAGCAGAATCCTTAAATAATGCAACAGAGTCCTTAAATAATGCAACAAAGTCCTTAAATAATGCAGAACAGTCCTTAAATAATGCAATAAAGTCCTTAAATAATGCAGCAAAGTCCTTAAATAATGCAGCAGAGTCCTTAAATAATGCAGCAAAGTCCTTAAATAATGCAACAAAGTCCTTAAATAATGCAGCAGAGTCCTTAAATAATGCAACAAAGTCCTTAAATAATGCAGCAGAGTCCTTAAATAATGCAGCACATTCCTTAAATAATACAGCAGAGTCCTTAAATAATCCAGCCAAGTCCTTAAATAATGCAGCAGAGTCCTTAAATAATGCAGAAAAGTCCTTAAATAATGCAGCAGAGTCCTTAAATACTGCTGCAGAGTCCTTAAATAATGCAGCAAAGTCCTTAAATACCACAGCAGAGGCCTTAAATAATGCAGCAAAGTATTTAAATAATGCAGCACAGTCCCTAAATAATCCAGCCAAGTCCTTAAATAATGCAGCAGAGTCCTTAAATAATGCAGAAAAGTCCTTAAATAATGCAGCAGAGTCCTTAAATACTTCTGCATAGTCCTTAAATAATGCAGCAAAGTCCTTGAATAATGCAGCAGAGTCCTTAAATAATGCAACAAAGTCCTTAAATAATGCAACAAAGTTCTTAAATAATGCAGCAGAGTCCTAAAATACCACAGCAGAGTCCTTAAATAATGCAGCAAAGTCTTTAAATAATGCAACAAAGTCCTTAAATAATGCAGCAGAGACCTTAAATAATGCAGAAGAGTCCTTAAATAATCCAGCCAAGTCCTTAAATAATCCAGCCAAGTCCTTAAATAATGCAGCAGAGTCCTTAAATAATGCAACAAAATCCTTAAATAATGCAGAAGAGTCCTTAAATAATCCAGCCAAGTCCTTAAATCATGCAGCAGGGTCCTTAAATAATCCAGCCAAGTCCTTAAATAATGCAGCAGAGTCCTTAAATAATGCAGCAAAGTCCTTAAATAATGCAGCAGAGTCCTTAAATACTTCAGCATAGTCCTTAAATAATGCAGCAAAGTCCTTGAATAATGCATCAGAGTCCTTAAATAATGCAACAAAGTCCTTAAATAATGCAGAAGAGTCCTTAAATAATGCAACAAAGTCCTTAAATAATGCAGCAGAATCCTTAAATAATGCAACAAAGTACTTAAATAATTGAGCAGAGTCCTTAAATAATGCAGCAGAGTCCTTAAATAATGCAGCAGAGTAATGAAATACTGCAGCAGGGTCCTTAAATAATGCAGCAAAGTCCTTAAATAATGCAGCAGAGTCCTTAAATAATCCAGCCAAGTCCTTAAATAATGCAGCAAAGTCCTTAAATAATGCAGCAGAGTACTGAAATACCGCAGCAGGATCCTTAAATAATGCAGCAGAGTCCTTAAATAATGCAACAAAGTCCTTAAATAATGCAGAACAGTCCTTAAATAATGCAATAAAGTCCTTAAATAATGCAGCAAAGTCCTTAAATAATGCAGCAGAGTCCTTAAATAATGCAGCAAATTCCTTAAATAATGCAGCAAAGTCCTTAAATAATGCAGCAGAGTCCTTAAATAATGCAGCACATTCCTTAAATAATACAGCAGAGTCCTTAAATAATCCAGCCAAGTCCTTAAATAATGCAGCAGAGTCCTTAAATAATGCAGAAAAGTCCTTAAATAATGCAGCAGAGTCCTTAAATACTTCAGCATAGTCCTTAAATAATGCAGCAAAGTCCTTGACTAATGCAGCAGAGTCCTTAAATAATGCAACAAAGTCCTTAAATAATGCAGAAGAGTCCTTAAATAATGCAGCAAATTCCTTAAATAATGCAGCAAAGTCCTTCAATAATGCAGCAAAGTCTTTAAATAATGCAATAAAGTCCATAAATGATGCAGCAAATTCCTTAAATAATGCAGCAGAGTACTGAAATACCGCAGCAGAATCCTTAAATAATGCAACAGAGTCCTTAAATAATGCAACAAAGTCCTTAAATAATGCAGAACAGTCCTTAAATAATGCAATAAAGTCCTTAAATAATGCAGCAAAGTCCTTAAATAATGCAGCAGAGTCCTTAAATAATGCAGCAAAGTCCTTAAATAATGCAACAAAGTCCTTAAATAATGCAGCAGAGTCCTTAAATAATGCAAGAAAGTCCTTAAATAATGCAGCAAATTCCTTAAATAATGCAGCAAAGTCCTTAAATAATGCAGCAGAGTCCTTAAATAATGCAGCACATTCCTTAAATAATACAGCAGAGTCCTTAAATAATCCAGCCAAGTCCTTAAATAATGCAGCAGAGTCCTTAAATAATGCAGAAAAGTCCTTAAATAATGCAGCAGAGTCCTTAAATACTGCTGCAGAGTCCTTAAATACTGCTGCAGAGTCCTTAAATAATGCAGCAAAGTCCTTAAATACCACAGCAGAGTCCTTAAATAATGCAGCAAAGTATTTAAATAATGCAGCACAGTCCCTAAATAATCCAGCCAAGTCCTTAAATAATGCAGCAGAGTCCTTAAATAATGCAGAAAAGTCCTTAAATAATGCAGCAGAGTCCTTAAATAATGCAGAAAAGTCCTTAAATAATGCAGAAGAGTCCTTAAATAATGCAACCAAGACCTTAAATAATGCAGCAGAGTCCTTAAATAATGCAACAAAGTACTTAAATAATGCAGCAGAGTCCTTAAATAATGCAGCAGAGTACTGAAATACCGCAGCAGGGTCCTTAAATAATGCAGCAAAGTCGTTAAATAATGAAGTAGAGTCCTTAAATAATGCAACAAAGTCCTTAAATGATGCAGCAGAGTCCTTAAATAATGCAACAAAGTCCTTAAATAATGCAGCAGAGTCCTTAAATAATGCAACAAAGTCCTTAAACAATGCAGCAGAGTCCTTAAATAATGCAGAAGAGTCCTTAAATAATGCAACCAAGACCTTAAATAATGCAGCAGAGTCCTTAAATAATTCAACAAAGTACTTAAATAATGCAGCAGAGTCCTTAAGTACCGTAGCAGAGTCCTTAAATACTGCAGCAAAGTCCTTAAATAAAGCAGCAGAGTCCTTAAATAATGCAGCAAAGTCATTAAATAATGCAGCAGAGTCCTTAAATAATGCAACAAATTCCTTAAATAATGCAGCAGAGTCCTTAAATAATGCAATAAAGTCCTTAAATAATGCAGCAGATTACTGAAATACTGCAGCAGGGTCCTTAAATAATGCAGCAGAGTCCTTAAATAATGCAACAAAGTCCTTAAATAATGCAGCAGAGTCCTTAAATAATGCAACAAAGTCCTTAAATAATGCAGCAGAGTCCTTAAATAATGCAGTAAAGTCCTTAAATAATGCAGCACAGTCCTTAAATAATACAGCCAAGTCCTTAAATAATGCAGCAAAGTCTTTAAATAATGCAATAAAGTCCATAAATAATGCAGCAAAGTCCTTAAATAATGCAGCAGAGTACTGAAATACCGCAGCAGGATCCTTAAATAATGCAGCAGAGTCCTTAAATAATGCAACAAAGTCCTTAAATAATGCAGAACAGTCCTTAAATAATGCAATAAAGTCCTTAAATAATGCAGCAAAGTCCTTAAATATTGCAGCAGAGTCCTTAAATAATGCAACAAAGTCCTTAAATAATGCAACAAAGTCCTTAAATAATGCAGCAGAGTACTGAAATACCGCAGCAGGATCCTTAAATAATGCAGCAGAGTCCTTAAATAATGCAACAAAGTCCTTAAATAATGCAGAACAGTACTTAAATAATGCAATAAAGTCCTTAAATAATGCAGCAAAGTCCTTAAATAATGCAGCAGAGTCCTTAAATAATGCAACAAAGTCCTTAAATAATGCAGCAGAGTCCTTAAATAATGCAAGAAAGTCCTTAAATAATGCAGCACATTCCTTAAATAATGCAGCAGAGTCCTTAAATAATGCAACAAAGTCCTTAAATAATGCAGCAGAGTCCTTAAATAATGCAAGAAAGTCCTTAAATAATGCAGCAAATTCCTTAAATAATGCAGCAAAGTCTTTAAATAATGCAATAAAGTCCTTAAATAATGCAGCAGATTACTGAAATACTGCAGCAGGGTCCTTAAATAATGCAGCAGAGTTCTTAAATAATGCAACAAAGTCCTTAAATAATGCAGCAGAGTCCTTAAATAATGCAACAAAGTCCTTAAATAATGCAGCAGAGTCCTTAAATAATGCAGCAAAGTCCTTAAATAATGCAGCACAGTCCTTAAATAATCCAGACAAGTCCTTCAATAATGCAGCAAAGTCTTTAAATAATGCAATAAAGTCCATAAATGATGCAGCAAATTCCTTAAATAATGCAGCAGAGTACTGAAATACCGCAGCAGAATCCTTAAATAATGCAACAGAGTCCTTAAATAATGCAACAAAGTCCTTAAATAATGCAGAACAGTCCTTAAATAATGCAATAAAGTCCTTAAATAATGCAGCAAAGTCCTTAAATAATGCAGCAGAGTCCTTAAATAATGCAGCAAAGTCCTTAAATAATGCAACAAAGTCCTTAAATAATGCAGCAGAGTCCTTAAATAATGCAACAAAGTCCTTAAATAATGCAGCAGAGTCCTTAAATAATGCAGCACATTCCTTAAATAATACAGCAGTCCTTAAATAATCCAGCCAAGTCCTTAAATAATGCAGCAGAGTCCTTAAATAATGCAGAAAAGTCCTTAAATAATGCAGCAGAGTCCTTAAATACTGCTGCAGAGTCCTTAAATAATGCAGCAAAGTCCTTAAATACCACAGCAGAGGCCTTAAATAATGCAGCAAAGTATTTAAATAATGCAGCACAGTCCCTAAATAATCCAGCCAAGTCCTTAAATAATGCAGCAGAGTCCTTAAATAATGCAGAAAAGTCCTTAAATAATGCAGCAGAGTCCTTAAATACTTCTGCATAGTCCTTAAATAATGCAGCAAAGTCCTTGAATAATGCAGCAGAGTCCTTAAATAATGCAACAAAGTCCTTAAATAATGCAACAAAGTTCTTAAATAATGCAGCAGAGTCCTAAAATACCACAGCAGAGTCCTTAAATAATGCAGCAAAGTCTTTAAATAATGCAACAAAGTCCTTAAATAATGCAGCAGAGACCTTAAATAATGCAGAAGAGTCCTTAAATAATCCAGCCAAGTCCTTAAATAATCCAGCCAAGTCCTTAAATAATGCAGCAGAGTCCTTAAATAATGCAACAAAATCCTTAAATAATGCAGAAGAGTCCTTAAATAATCCAGCCAAGTCCTTAAATCATGCAGCAGGGTCCTTAAATAATCCAGCCAAGTCCTTAAATAATGCAGCAGAGTCCTTAAATAATGCAGCAAAGTCCTTAAATAATGCAGCAGAGTCCTTAAATACTTCAGCATAGTCCTTAAATAATGCAGCAAAGTCCTTGAATAATGCATCAGAGTCCTTAAATAATGCAACAAAGTCCTTAAATAATGCAGAAGAGTCCTTAAATAATGCAACAAAGTCCTTAAATAATGCAGCAGAATCCTTAAATAATGCAACAAAGTACTTAAATAATGCAGCAGAGTCCTTAAATAATGCAGCAGAGTCCTTAAATAATGCAGCAGAGTAATGAAATACTGCAGCAGGGTCCTTAAATAATGCAGCAAAGTCCTTAAATAATGCAGCAGAGTCCTTAAATAATCCAGCCAAGTCCTTAAATAATGCAGCAAAGTCCTTAAATAATGCAGCAGAGTACTGAAATACCGCAGCAGGATCCTTAAATAATGCAGCAGAGTCCTTAAATAATGCAACAAAGTCCTTAAATAATGCAGAACAGTCCTTAAATAATGCAATAAAGTCCTTAAATAATGCAGCAAAGTCCTTAAATAATGCAGCAGAGTCCTTAAATAATGCAGCAAATTCCTTAAATAATGCAGCAAAGTCCTTAAATAATGCAGCAGAGTCCTTAAATAATGCAGCACATTCCTTAAATAATACAGCAGAGTCCTTAAATAATCCAGCCAAGTCCTTAAATAATGCAGCAGAGTCCTTAAATAATGCAGAAAAGTCCTTAAATAATGCAGCAGAGTCCTTAAATACTTCAGCATAGTCCTTAAATAATGCAGCAAAGTCCTTGACTAATGCAGCAGAGTCCTTAAATAATGCAACAAAGTCCTTAAATAATGCAGAAGAGTCCTTAAATAATGCAGCAAATTCCTTAAATAATGCAGCAAAGTCCTTCAATAATGCAGCAAAGTCTTTAAATAATGCAATAAAGTCCATAAATGATGCAGCAAATTCCTTAAATAATGCAGCAGAGTACTGAAATACCGCAGCAGAATCCTTAAATAATGCAACAGAGTCCTTAAATAATGCAACAAAGTCCTTAAATAATGCAGAACAGTCCTTAAATAATGCAATAAAGTCCTTAAATAATGCAGCAAAGTCCTTAAATAATGCAGCAGAGTCCTTAAATAATGCAGCAAAGTCCTTAAATAATGCAACAAAGTCCTTAAATAATGCAGCAGAGTCCTTAAATAATGCAGCAAAGTCCTTAAATAATGCAACAAAGTCCTTAAATAATGCAGCAGAGTCCTTAAATAATGCAAGAAAGTCCTTAAATAATGCAGCAAATTCCTTAAATAATGCAGCAAAGTCCTTAAATAATGCAGCAGAGTCCTTAAATAATGCAGCACATTCCTTAAATAATACAGCAGAGTCCTTAAATAATCCAGCCAAGTCCTTAAATAATGCAGCAGAGTCCTTAAATAATGCAGAAAAGTCCTTAAATAATGCAGCAGAGTCCTTAAATACTGCTGCAGAGTCCTTAAATACTGCTGCAGAGTCCTTAAATAATGCAGCAAAGTCCTTAAATACCACAGCAGAGTCCTTAAATAATGCAGCAAAGTATTTAAATAATGCAGCACAGTCCCTAAATAATCCAGCCAAGTCCTTAAATAATGCAGCAGAGTCCTTAAATAATGCAGAAAAGTCCTTAAATAATGCAGCAGAGTCCTTAAATAATGCAGAAAAGTCCTCAAATAATGCAGAAGAGTCCTTAAATAATGCAACCAAGACCTTAAATAATGCAGCAGAGTCCTTAAATAATGCAACAAAGTACTTAAATAATGCAGCAGAGTCCTTAAATAATGCAGCAGAGTACTGAAATACCGCAGCAGGGTCCTTAAATAATGCAGCAAAGTCGTTAAATAATGAAGTAGAGTCCTTAAATAATGCAACAAAGTCCTTAAATGATGCAGCAGAGTCCTTTAATAATGCAACAAAGTCCTTAAATAATGCAGCAGAGTCCTTAAATAATGCAACAAAGTCCTTAAACAATGCAGCAGAGTCCTTAAATAATGCAGAAGAGTCCTTAAATAATGCAACCAAGACCTTAAATAATGCAGCAGAGTCCTTAAATAATTCAACAAAGTACTTAAATAATGCAGCAGAGTCCTTAAGTACCGTAGCAGAGTCCTTAAATACTGCAGCAAAGTCCTTAAATAAAGCAGCAGAGTCCTTAAATAATGCAGCAAAGTCATTAAATAATGCAGCAGAGTCCTTAAATAATGCAACAAATTCCTTAAATAATGCAGCAGAGTCCTTAAATAATGCAATAAAGTCCTTAAATAATGCAGCAGATTACTGAAATACTGCAGCAGGGTCCTTAAATAATGCAGCAGAGTCCTTAAATAATGCAACAAAGTCCTTAAATAATGCAGCAGAGTCCTTAAATAATGCAACAAAGTCCTTAAATAATGCAGCAGAGTCCTTAAATAATGCAGTAAAGTCCTTAAATAATGCAGCACAGTCCTTAAATAATACAGCCAAGTCCTTAAATAATGCAGCAAAGTCTTTAAATAATGCAATAAAGTCCATAAATAATGCAGCAAAGTCCTTAAATAATGCAGCAGAGTACTGAAATACCGCAGCAGGATCCTTAAATAATGCAGCAGAGTCCTTAAATAATGCAACAAAGTCCTTAAATAATGCAGAACAGTCCTTAAATAATGAAATAAAGTCCTTAAATAATGCAGCAAAGTCCTTAAATATTGCAGCAGAGTCCTTAAATAATGCAACAAAGTCCTTAAATAATGCAACAAAGTCCTTAAATAATGCAGCAGAGTACTGAAATACCGCAGCAGGATCCTTAAATAATGCAGCAGAGTCCTTAAATAATGCAACAAAGTCCTTAAATAATGCAGAACAGTACTTAAATAATGCAATAAAGTCCTTAAATAATGCAGCAAAGTCCTTAAATAATGCAGCAGAGTCCTTAAATAATGCAACAAAGTCCTTAAATAATGCAGCAGAGTCCTTAAATAATGCAAGAAAGTCCTTAAATAATGCAGCACATTCCTTAAATAATGCAGCAGAGTCCTTAAATAATGCAACAAAGTCCTTAAATAATGCAGCAGAGTCCTTAAATAATGCAAGAAAGTCCTTAAATAATGCAGCAAATTCCTTAAATAATGCAGCAAAGTCTTTAAATAATGCAATAAAGTCCTTAAATAATGCAGCAGATTACTGAAATACTGCAGCAGGGTCCTTAAATAATGCAGCAGAGTTCTTAAATAATGCAACAAAGTCCTTAAATAATGCAGCAGAGTCCTTAAATAATGCAACAAAGTCCTTAAATAATGCAGCAGAGTCCTTAAATAATGCAGCAAAGTCCTTAAATAATGCAGCACAGTCCTTAAATAATCCAGACAAGTCCTTCAATAATGCAGCAAAGTCTTTAAATAATGCAATAAAGTCCATAAATGATGCAGCAAATTCCTTAAATAATGCAGCAGAGTACTGAAATACCGCAGCAGAATCCTTAAATAATGCAACAGAGTCCTTAAATAATGCAACAAAGTCCTTAAATAATGCAGAACAGTCCTTAAATAATGCAATAAAGTCCTTAAATAATGCAGCAAAGTCCTTAAATAATGCAGCAGAGTCCTTAAATAATGCAGCAAAGTCCTTAAATAATGCAACAAAGTCCTTAAATAATGCAGCAGAGTCCTTAAATAATGCAGAAAAGTCCTTAAATAATGCAGCAGAGTCCTTAAATACTTCTGCATAGTCCTTAAATAATGCAGCAAAGTCCTTGAATAATGCAGCAGAGTCCTTAAATAATGCAACAAAGTCCTTAAATAATGCAACAAAGTTCTTAAATAATGCAGCAGAGTCCTAAAATACCACAGCAGAGTCCTTAAATAATGCAGCAAAGTCTTTAAATAATGCAACAAAGTCCTTAAATAATGCAGCAGAGACCTTAAATAATGCAGAAGAGTCCTTAAATAATCCAGCCAAGTCCTTAAATAATCCAGCCAAGTCCTTAAATAATGCAGCAGAGTCCTTAAATAATGCAACAAAATCCTTAAATAATGCAGAAGAGTCCTTAAATAATCCAGCCAAGTCCTTAAATCATGCAGCAGGGTCCTTAAATAATCCAGCCAAGTCCTTAAATAATGCAGCAGAGTCCTTAAATAATGCAGCAAAGTCCTTAAATAATGCAGCAGAGTCCTTAAATACTTCAGCATAGTCCTTAAATAATGCAGCAAAGTCCTTGAATAATGCATCAGAGTCCTTAAATAATGCAACAAAGTCCTTAAATAATGCAGAAGAGTCCTTAAATAATGCAACAAAGTCCTTAAATAATGCAGCAGAATCCTTAAATAATGCAACAAAGTACTTAAATAATGCAGCAGAGTCCTTAAATAATGCAGCAGAGTCCTTAAATAATGCAGCAGAGTAATGAAATACTGCAGCAGGGTCCTTAAATAATGCAGCAAAGTCCTTAAATAATGCAGCAGAGTCCTTAAATAATCCAGCCAAGTCCTTAAATAATGCAGCAAAGTCCTTAAATAATGCAGCAGAGTACTGAAATACCGCAGCAGGATCCTTAAATAATGCAGCAGAGTCCTTAAATAATGCAACAAAGTCCTTAAATAATGCAGAACAGTCCTTAAATAATGCAATAAAGTCCTTAAATAATGCAGCAAAGTCCTTAAATAATGCAGCAGAGTCCTTAAATAATGCAGCAAATTCCTTAAATAATGCAGCAAAGTCCTTAAATAATGCAGCAGAGTCCTTAAATAATGCAACAAAGTCCTTAAACAATGCAGCAGAGTCCTTAAATAATGCAGAAGAGTCCTTAAATAATGCAACCAAGACCTTAAATAATGCAGCAGAGTCCTTAAATAATTCAACAAAGTACTTAAATAATGCAGCAGAGTCCTTAAGTACCGTAGCAGAGTCCTTAAATACTGCAGCAAAGTCCTTAAATAAAGCAGCAGAGTCCTTAAATAATGCAGCAAAGTCATTAAATAATGCAGCAGAGTCCTTAAATAATGCAACAAATTCCTTAAATAATGCAGCAGAGTCCTTAAATAATGCAATAAAGTCCTTAAATAATGCAGCAGATTACTGAAATACTGCAGCAGGGTCCTTAAATAATGCAGCAGAGTCCTTAAATAATGCAACAAAGTCCTTAAATAATGCAGCAGAGTCCTTAAATAATGCAACAAAGTCCTTAAATAATGCAGCAGAGTCCTTAAATAATGCAGTAAAGTCCTTAAATAATGCAGCACAGTCCTTAAATAATACAGCCAAGTCCTTAAATAATGCAGCAAAGTCTTTAAATAATGCAATAAAGTCCATAAATAATGCAGCAAAGTCCTTAAATAATGCAGCAGAGTACTGAAATACCGCAGCAGGATCCTTAAATAATGCAGCAGAGTCCTTAAATAATGCAACAAAGTCCTTAAATAATGCAGAACAGTCCTTAAATAATGAAATAAAGTCCTTAAATAATGCAGCAAAGTCCTTAAATATTGCAGCAGAGTCCTTAAATAATGCAACAAAGTCCTTAAATAATGCAACAAAGTCCTTAAATAATGCAGCAGAGTACTGAAATACCGCAGCAGGATCCTTAAATAATGCAGCAGAGTCCTTAAATAATGCAACAAAGTCCTTAAATAATGCAGAACAGTACTTAAATAATGCAATAAAGTCCTTAAATAATGCAGCAAAGTCCTTAAATAATGCAGCAGAGTCCTTAAATAATGCAACAAAGTCCTTAAATAATGCAGCAGAGTCCTTAAATAATGCAAGAAAGTCCTTAAATAATGCAGCACATTCCTTAAATAATGCAGCAGAGTCCTTAAATAATGCAACAAAGTCCTTAAATAATGCAGCAGAGTCCTTAAATAATGCAAGAAAGTCCTTAAATAATGCAGCAAATTCCTTAAATAATGCAGCAAAGTCTTTAAATAATGCAATAAAGTCCTTAAATAATGCAGCAGATTACTGAAATACTGCAGCAGGGTCCTTAAATAATGCAGCAGAGTTCTTAAATAATGCAACAAAGTCCTTAAATAATGCAGCAGAGTCCTTAAATAATGCAACAAAGTCCTTAAATAATGCAGCAGAGTCCTTAAATAATGCAGCAAAGTCCTTAAATAATGCAGCACAGTCCTTAAATAATCCAGACAAGTCCTTCAATAATGCAGCAAAGTCTTTAAATAATGCAATAAAGTCCATAAATGATGCAGCAAATTCCTTAAATAATGCAGCAGAGTACTGAAATACCGCAGCAGAATCCTTAAATAATGCAACAGAGTCCTTAAATAATGCAACAAAGTCCTTAAATAATGCAGAACAGTCCTTAAATAATGCAATAAAGTCCTTAAATAATGCAGCAAAGTCCTTAAATAATGCAGCAGAGTCCTTAAATAATGCAGCAAAGTCCTTAAATAATGCAACAAAGTCCTTAAATAATGCAGCAGAGTCCTTAAATAATGCAACAAAGTCCTTAAATAATGCAGCAGGGTCCTTAAATAATGCAGCACATTCCTTAAATAATACAGCAGAGTCCTTAAATAATCCAGCCAAGTCCTTAAATAATGCAGCAGAGTCCTTAAATAATGCAGAAAAGTCCTTAAATAATGCAGCAGAGTCCTTAAATACTGCTGCAGAGTCCTTAAATAATGCAGCAAAGTCCTTAAATACCACAGCAGAGGCCTTAAATAATGCAGCAAAGTATTTAAATAATGCAGCACAGTCCCTAAATAATCCAGCCAAGTCCTTAAATAATGCAGCAGAGTCCTTAAATAATGCAGAAAAGTCCTTAAATAATGCAGCAGAGTCCTTAAATACTTCTGCATAGTCCTTAAATAATGCAGCAAAGTCCTTGAATAATGCAGCAGAGTCCTTAAATAATGCAACAAAGTCCTTAAATAATGCAACAAAGTTCTTAAATAATGCAGCAGAGTCCTAAAATACCACAGCAGAGTCCTTAAATAATGCAGCAAAGTCTTTAAATAATGCAACAAAGTCCTTAAATAATGCAGCAGAGACCTTAAATAATGCAGAAGAGTCCTTAAATAATCCAGCCAAGTCCTTAAATAATCCAGCCAAGTCCTTAAATAATGCAGCAGAGTCCTTAAATAATGCAACAAAATCCTTAAATAATGCAGAAGAGTCCTTAAATAATCCAGCCAAGTCCTTAAATCATGCAGCAGGGTCCTTAAATAATCCAGCCAAGTCCTTAAATAATGCAGCAGAGTCCTTAAATAATGCAGCAAAGTCCTTAAATAATGCAGCAGAGTCCTTAAATACTTCAGCATAGTCCTTAAATAATGCAGCAAAGTCCTTGAATAATGCATCAGAGTCCTTAAATAATGCAACAAAGTCCTTAAATAATGCAGAAGAGTCCTTAAATAATGCAACAAAGTCCTTAAATAATGCAGCAGAATCCTTAAATAATGCAACAAAGTACTTAAATAATGCAGCAGAGTCCTTAAATAATGCAGCAGAGTCCTTAAATAATGCAGCAGAGTAATGAAATACTGCAGCAGGGTCCTTAAATAATGCAGCAAAGTCCTTAAATAATGCAGCAGAGTCCTTAAATAATCCAGCCAAGTCCTTAAATAATGCAGCAAAGTCCTTAAATAATGCAGCAGAGTACTGAAATACCGCAGCAGGATCCTTAAATAATGCAGCAGAGTCCTTAAATAATGCAACAAAGTCCTTAAATAATGCAGAACAGTCCTTAAATAATGCAATAAAGTCCTTAAATAATGCAGCAAAGTCCTTAAATAATGCAGCAGAGTCCTTAAATAATGCAGCAAATTCCTTAAATAATGCAGCAAAGTCCTTAAATAATGCAGCAGAGTCCTTAAATAATGCAGCACATTCCTTAAATAATACAGCAGAGTCCTTAAATAATCCAGCCAAGTCCTTAAATAATGCAGCAGAGTCCTTAAATAATGCAGAAAAGTCCTTAAATAATGCAGCAGAGTCCTTAAATACTTCAGCATAGTCCTTAAATAATGCAGCAAAGTCCTTGACTAATGCAGCAGAGTCCTTAAATAATGCAACAAAGTCCTTAAATAATGCAGAAGAGTCCTTAAATAATGCAGCAAATTCCTTAAATAATGCAGCAAAGTCCTTCAATAATGCAGCAAAGTCTTTAAATAATGCAATAAAGTCCATAAATGATGCAGCAAATTCCTTAAATAATGCAGCAGAGTACTGAAATACCGCAGCAGAATCCTTAAATAATGCAACAGAGTCCTTAAATAATGCAACAAAGTCCTTAAATAATGCAGAACAGTCCTTAAATAATGCAATAAAGTCCTTAAATAATGCAGCAAAGTCCTTAAATAATGCAGCAGAGTCCTTAAATAATGCAGCAAAGTCCTTAAATAATGCAACAAAGTCCTTAAATAATGCAGCAGAGTCCTTAAATAATGCAAGAAAGTCCTTAAATAATGCAGCAAATTCCTTAAATAATGCAGCAAAGTCCTTAAATAATGCAGCAGAGTCCTTAAATAATGCAGCACATTCCTTAAATAATACAGCAGAGTCCTTAAATAATCCAGCCAAGTCCTTAAATAATGCAGCAGAGTCCTTAAATAATGCAGAAAAGTCCTTAAATAATGCAGCAGAGTCCTTAAATACTGCTGCAGAGTCCTTAAATAATGCAGCAAAGTCCTTAAATACCACAGCAGAGTCCTTAAATAATGCAGCAAAGTATTTAAATAATGCAGCACAGTCCCTAAATAATCCAGCCAAGTCCTTAAATAATGCAGCAGAGTCCTTAAATAATGCAGAAAAGTCCTTAAATAATGCAGCAGAGTCCTTAAATAATGCAGAAAAGTCCTTAAATAATGCAGAAGAGTCCTTAAATAATGCAACCAAGACCTTAAATAATGCAGCAGAGTCCTTAAATAATGCAACAAAGTACTTAAATAATGCAGCAGAGTCCTTAAGTACCGTAGCAGAGTCCTTAAATACTGCAGCAAAGTCCTTAAATAAAGCAGCAGAGTCCTTAAATAATGCAGCAAAGTCATTAAATAATGCAGCAGAGTCCTTAAATAATGCAACAAATTCCTTAAATAATGCAGCAGAGTCCTTAAATAATGCGACAAAGTCCTTAAATAATGCAGCAGAGTCCTTAAATAATGCAGCAGAGTACTGAAATACCGCAGCAGGGTCCTTAAATAATGCAGCAAAGTCGTTAAATAATGAAGTAGAGTCCTTAAATAATGCAACAAAGTCCTTAAATGATGCAGCAGAGTCCTTAAATAATGCAACAAAGTCCTTAAATAATGCAGCAGAGTCCTTAAATAATGCAACAAAGTCCTTAAATAATGCAGCAGAGTCCTTAAATAATGCAGCAGAGTACTGAAATACCGCAGCAGGGTCCTTAAATAATGCAGCAAAGTCGTTAAATAATGAAGTAGAGTCCTTAAATAATGCAACAAAGTCCTTAAATGATGCAGCAGAGTCCTTAAATAATGCAACAAAGTCCTTAAATAATGCAGCAGAGTCCTTAAATAATGCAACAAAGTCCTTAAACAATGCAGCAGAGTCCTTAAATAATGCAGAAGAGTCCTTAAATAATGCAACCAAGACCTTAAATAATGCAGCAGAGTCCTTAAATAATTCAACAAAGTACTTAAATAATGCAGCAGAGTCCTTAAGTACCGTAGCAGAGTCCTTAAATACTGCAGCAAAGTCCTTAAATAAAGCAGCAGAGTCCTTAAATAATGCAGCAAAGTCATTAAATAATGCAGCAGAGTCCTTAAATAATGCAACAAATTCCTTAAATAATGCAGCAGAGTCCTTAAATAATGCAATAAAGTCCATAAATAATGCAGCAAAGTCCTTAAATAATTCAGCAGAGTGCTGAAATACCGCAGCAGGGTCCTTAAATAATGCAGCAGAGTCCTTAAATAATGCAACAAAGTCCTTAAATAATGCAGCAGGGTCCTTAAATAATGCAACAAAGTCCTTAAATAATGCAGCAGAGTCCTTAAAAAATTCAGCAAAGTCTGTAAATAATGCAGCAGAGTCCTTAAATAATCCAGCCAAGTCCTTAAATAATGCAACAACGTCCTTAAATAATGCAGCAGATTACTGAAATACTGCAGCAGGGTCCTTAAATAATGCAGCAGAGTCCTTAAATAATGCAACAAAGTCCTTAAATAATGCAGCAGAGTCCTTAAATAATGCAACAAAGTCCTTAAATAATGCAGCAGAGTCCTTAAATAATGCAGTAAAGTCCTTAAATAATGCAGCACAGTCCTTAAATAATACAGCCAAGTCCTTAAATAATGCAGCAAAGTCTTTAAATAATGCAATAAAGTCCATAAATAATGCAGCAAAGTCCTTAAATAATGCAGCAGAGTACTGAAATACCGCAGCAGGATCCTTAAATAATGCAGCAGAGTCCTTAAATAATGCAACAAAGTCCTTAAATAATGCAGAACAGTCCTTAAATAATGCAATAAAGTCCTTAAATAATGCAGCAAAGTCCTTAAATATTGCAGCAGAGTCCTTAAATAATGCAACAAAGTCCTTAAATAATGCAACAAAGTCCTTAAATAATGCAGCAGAGTACTGAAATACCGCAGCAGGATCCTTAAATAATGCAGCAGAGTCCTTAAATAATGCAACAAAGTCCTTAAATAATGCAGAACAGTACTTAAATAATGCAATAAAGTCCTTAAATAATGCAGCAAAGTCCTTAAATAATGCAGCAGAGTCCTTAAATAATGCAACAAAGTCCTTAAATAATGCAGCAGAGTCCTTAAATAATGCAAGAAAGTCCTTAAATAATGCAGCACATTCCTTAAATAATGCAGCAGAGTCCTTAAATAATGCAACAAAGTCCTTAAATAATGCAGCAGAGTCCTTAAATAATGCAAGAAAGTCCTTAAATAATGCAGCAAATTCCTTAAATAATGCAGCAAAGTCTTTAAATAATGCAATAAAGTCCTTAAATAATGCAGCAGATTACTGAAATACTGCAGCAGGGTCCTTAAATAATGCAGCAGAGTTCTTAAATAATGCAACAAAGTCCTTAAATAATGCAGCAGAGTCCTTAAATAATGCAACAAAGTCCTTAAATAATGCAGCAGAGTCCTTAAATAATGCAGCAAAGTCCTTAAATAATGCAGCACAGTCCTTAAATAATCCAGACAAGTCCTTCAATAATGCAGCAAAGTCTTTAAATAATGCAATAAAGTCCATAAATGATGCAGCAAATTCCTTAAATAATGCAGCAGAGTACTGAAATACCGCAGCAGAATCCTTAAATAATGCAACAGAGTCCTTAAATAATGCAACAAAGTCCTTAAATAATGCAGAACAGTCCTTAAATAATGCAATAAAGTCCTTAAATAATGCAGCAAAGTCCTTAAATAATGCAGCAGAGTCCTTAAATAATGCAGCAAAGTCCTTAAATAATGCAACAAAGTCCTTAAATAATGCAGCAGAGTCCTTAAATAATGCAACAAAGTCCTTAAATAATGCAGCAGAGTCCTTAAATAATGCAGCACATTCCTTAAATAATACAGCAGAGTCCTTAAATAATCCAGCCAAGTCCTTAAATAATGCAGCAGAGTCCTTAAATAATGCAGAAAAGTCCTTAAATAATGCAGCAGAGTCCTTAAATACTGCTGCAGAGTCCTTAAATAATGCAGCAAAGTCCTTAAATACCACAGCAGAGGCCTTAAATAATGCAGCAAAGTATTTAAATAATGCAGCACAGTCCCTAAATAATCCAGCCAAGTCCTTAAATAATGCAGCAGAGTCCTTAAATAATGCAGAAAAGTCCTTAAATAATGCAGCAGAGTCCTTAAATAATGCAGAAAAGTCCTTAAATAATGCAGCAGAGTCCTTAAATACTTCTGCATAGTCCTTAAATAATGCAGCAAAGTCCTTGAATAATGCAGCAGAGTCCTTAAATAATGCAACAAAGTCCTTAAATAATGCAGAAGAGTCCTTAAATAATGCAACAAAGTTCTTAAATAATGCAGCAGAGTCCTAAAATACCACAGCAGAGTCCTTAAATAATGCAGCAAAGTCTTTAAATAATGCAACAAAGTCCTTAAATAATGCAGCAGAGACCTTAAATAATGCAGAAGAGTCCTTAAATAATCCAGCCAAGTCCTTAAATAATCCAGCCAAGTCCTTAAATAATGCAGCAGAGTCCTTAAATAATGCAACAAAATCCTTAAATAATGCAGAAGAGTCCTTAAATAATCCAGCCAAGTCCTTAAATCATGCAGCAGGGTCCTTAAATAATCCAGCCAAGTCCTTAAATAATGCAGCAGAGTCCTTAAATAATGCAGCAAAGTCCTTAAATAATGCAGCAGAGTCCTTAAATACTTCAGCATAGTCCTTAAATAATGCAGCAAAGTCCTTGAATAATGCATCAGAGTCCTTAAATAATGCAACAAAGTCCTTAAATAATGCAGAAGAGTCCTTAAATAATGCAACAAAGTCCTTAAATAATGCAGCAGAATCCTTAAATAATGCAACAAAGTACTTAAATAATGCAGCAGAGTCCTTAAATAATGCAGCAGAGTCCTTAAATAATGCAGCAGAGTAATGAAATACTGCAGCAGGGTCCTTAAATAATGCAGCAAAGTCCTTAAATAATGCAGCAGAGTCCTTAAATAATCCAGCCAAGTCCTTAAATAATGCAGCAAAGTCCTTAAATAATGCAGCAGAGTACTGAAATACCGCAGCAGGATCCTTAAATAATGCAGCAGAGTCCTTAAATAATGCAACAAAGTCCTTAAATAATGCAGAACAGTCCTTAAATAATGCAATAAAGTCCTTAAATAATGCAGCAAAGTCCTTAAATAATGCAGCAGAGTCCTTAAATAATGCAGCAAATTCCTTAAATAATGCAGCAAAGTCCTTAAATAATGCAGCAGAGTCCTTAAATAATGCAGCACATTCCTTAAATAAAACAGCAGAGTCCTTAAATAATCCAGCCAAGTCCTTAAATAATGCAGCAGAGTCCTTAAATAATGCAGAAAAGTCCTTAAATAATGCAGCAGAGTCCTTAAATACTTCAGCATAGTCCTTAAATAATGCAGCAAAGTCCTTGACTAATGCAGCAGAGTCCTTAAATAATGCAACAAAGTCCTTAAATAATGCAGAAGAGTCCTTAAATAATGCAGCAAATTCCTTAAATAATGCAGCAAAGTCCTTCAATAATGCAGCAAAGTCTTTAAATAATGCAATAAAGTCCATAAATGATGCAGCAAATTCCTTAAATAATGCAGCAGAGTACTGAAATACCGCAGCAGAATCCTTAAATAATGCAACAGAGTCCTTAAATAATGCAACAAAGTCCTTAAATAATGCAGAACAGTCCTTAAATAATGCAATAAAGTCCTTAAATAATGCAGCAAAGTCCTTAAATAATGCAGCAGAGTCCTTAAATAATGCAGCAAAGTCCTTAAATAATGCAACAAAGTCCTTAAATAATGCAGCAGAGTCCTTAAATAATGCAAGAAAGTCCTTAAATAATGCAGCAAATTCCTTAAATAATGCAGCAAAGTCCTTAAATAATGCAGCAGAGTCCTTAAATAATGCAGCACATTCCTTAAATAATACAGCAGAGTCCTTAAATAATCCAGCCAAGTCCTTAAATAATGCAGCAGAGTCCTTAAATAATGCAGAAAAGTCCTTAAATAATGCAGCAGAGTCCTTAAATACTGCTGCAGAGTCCTTAAATAATGCAGCAAAGTCCTTAAATACCACAGCAGAGTCCTTAAATAATGCAGCAAAGTATTTAAATAATGCAGCACAGTCCCTAAATAATCCAGCCAAGTCCTTAAATAATGCAGCAGAGTCCTTAAATAATGCAGAAAAGTCCTTAAATAATGCAGCAGAGTCCTTAAATACTTCTGCATAGTCCTTAAATAATGCAGCAAAGTCCTTGAATAATGCAGCAGAGTCCTTAAATAATGCAACAAAGTCCTTAAATAATGCAGCAGAGTCCTTAAATAATGCAGCAAAGTCCTTAAATAATGCAACAAAGTCCTTAAATAATGCAGCAGATTACTGAAATACTGCAGCAGGGTCCTTAAATAATGCAGCAGAGTCTTTAAATAATGCAACAAAGTCCTTAAATAATGCAGCAGAGTCCTTAAATAATGCAACAAGTCCTTAAATAATGCAGCAGAGTCCTTAAATAATGCAGCAGAGTACTGAAATACCGCAGCAGGGTCCTTAAATAATGCAGCAAAGTCGTTAAATAATGAAGTAGAGTCCTTTAATAATGCAACAAAGTCCTTAAATGATGCAGCAGAGTCCTTAAATAATGCAACAAAGTCCTTAAATAATGCAGCAGAGTCCTTAAATAATGCAACAAAGTCCTTAAACAATGCAGCAGAGTCCTTAAATAATGCAGAAGAGTCCTTAAATAATGCAACCAAGACCTTAAATAATGCAGCAGAGTCCTTAAATAATGCAACAAAGTACTTAAATAATGCAGCAGAGTCCTTAAGTACCGTAGCAGAGTCCTTAAATACTGCAGCAAAGTCCTTAAATAAAGCAGCAGAGTCCTTAAATAATGCAGCAAAGTCATTAAATAATGCAGCAGAGTCCTTAAATAATGCAATAAAGTCCATAAATAATGCAGCAAAGTCCTTAAATAATTCAGCAGAGTGCTGAAATACCGCAGCAGGGTCCTTAAATAATGCAGCAGAGTCCTTAAATAATGCAACAAAGTCCTTAAATAATGCAGCAGAGTCCTTAAATAATGCAACAAAGTACTTAAATAATGCAGCAGAGTCCTTAAGTACCGTAGCAGAGTCCTTAAATACTGCAGCAAAGTCCTTAAATAAAGCAGCAGAGTCCTTAAATAATGCAGCAAAGTCATTAAATAATGCAGCAGAGTCCTTAAATAATGCAACAAATTCCTTAAATAATGCAGCAGAGTCCTTAAATAATGCAATAAAGTCCATAAATAATGCAGCAAAGTCCTTAAATAATTCAGCAGAGTGCTGAAATACCGCAGCAGGGTCCTTAAATAATGCAGCAGAGTCCTTAAATAATGCAACAAAGTCCTTAAATAATGCAGCAGGGTCCTTAAATAATGCAACAAAGTCCTTAAATAATGCAGCAGAGTCCTTAAAAAATTCAGCAAAGTCTGTAAATAATGCAGCAGAGTCCTTAAATAATCCAGCCAAGTCGTTAAATAATGCAACAACGTCCTTAAATAATGCAGCAGATTACTGAAATACTGCAGCAGGGTCCTTAAATAATGCAGCAGAGTCCTTAAATAATGCAACAAAGTCCTTAAATAATGCAGCAGAGTCCTTAAATAATGCAACAAAGTCCTTAAATAATGCAGCAGAGTCCTTAAATAATGCAGTAAAGTCCTTAAATAATGCAGCACAGTCCTTAAATAATACAGCCAAGTCCTTAAATAATGCAGCAAAGTCTTTAAATAATGCAATAAAGTCCATAAATAATGCAGCAAAGTCCTTAAATAATGCAGCAGAGTACTGAAATACCGCAGCAGGATCCTTAAATAATGCAGCAGAGTCCTTAAATAATGCAACAAAGTCCTTAAATAATGCAGAACAGTCCTTAAATAATGCAATAAAGTCCTTAAATAATGCAGCAAAGTCCTTAAATATTGCAGCAGAGTCCTTAAATAATGCAACAAAGTCCTTAAATAATGCAACAAAGTCCTTAAATAATGCAGCAGAGTCCTTAGATAATGCAGCAGAGTCCTTAAATAATCCAGCCAAGTCCTTAAATACTGCAGCAGAGTACTTAAATAATGCAGCAAGGTCCTTAAATAATGCAGCAGAGTCCTTAAATAATGCAGCACATTCCTTAAATAATACAGCAGAGTCCTTAAATAATCCAGCCAAGTCCTTAAATAATGCAGCAGAGTCCTTAAATAATGCAGAAAAGTCCTTAAATAATGCAGCAGAGTCCTTAAATACTGCTGCAGAGTCCTTAAATAATGCAGCAAAGTCCTTAAATACCACAGCAGAGTCCTTAAATAATGCAGCAAAGTATTTAAATAATGCAGCACAGTCCCTAAATAATCCAGCCAAGTCCTTAAATAATGCAGCAGAGTCCTTAAATAATGCAGAAAAGTCCTTAAATAATGCAGCAGAGTCCTTAAATACTTCTGCATAGTCCTTAAATAATGCAGCAAAGTCCTTGAATAATGCAGCAGAGTCCTTAAATAATGCAACAAAGTCCTTAAATAATGCAGCAGAGTCCTTAAATAATGCAGCAAAGTCCTTAAATAATGCAACAAAGTCCTTAAATAATGCAGCAGATTACTGAAATACTGCAGCAGGGTCCTTAAATAATGCAGCAGAGTCTTTAAATAATGCAACAAAGTCCTTAAATAATGCAGCAGAGTCCTTAAATAATGCAACAAGTCCTTAAATAATGCAGCAGAGTCCTTAAATAATGCAGCAGAGTACTGAAATACCGCAGCAGGGTCCTTAAATAATGCAGCAAAGTCGTTAAATAATGAAGTAGAGTCCTTTAATAATGCAACAAAGTCCTTAAATGATGCAGCAGAGTCCTTAAATAATGCAACAAAGTCCTTAAATAATGCAGCAGAGTCCTTAAATAATGCAACAAAGTCCTTAAACAATGCAGCAGAGTCCTTAAATAATGCAGAAGAGTCCTTAAATAATGCAACCAAGACCTTAAATAATGCAGCAGAGTCCTTAAATAATGCAACAAAGTACTTAAATAATGCAGCAGAGTCCTTAAGTACCGTAGCAGAGTCCTTAAATACTGCAGCAAAGTCCTTAAATAAAGCAGCAGAGTCCTTAAATAATGCAGCAAAGTCATTAAATAATGCAGCAGAGTCCTTAAATAATGCAACAAATTCCTTAAATAATGCAGCAGAGTCCTTAAATAATGCAACAAAGTCCTTAAATAATGCAGCAGAGTCCTTAAATAATGCAGCAGAGTACTGAAATACCGCAGCAGGGTCCTTAAATAATGCAGCAAAGTCGTTAAATAATGAAGTAGAGTCCTTAAATAATGCAACAAAGTCCTTAAATGATGCAGCAGAGTCCTTAAATAATGCAACAAAGTCCTTAAATAATGCAGCAGAGTCCTTAAATAATGCAACAAAGTCCTTAAACAATGCAGCAGAGTCCTTAAATAATGCAGAAGAGTCCTTAAATAATGCAACCAAGACCTTAAATAATGCAGCAGAGTCCTTAAATAATTCAACAAAGTACTTAAATAATGCAGCAGAGTCCTTAAGTACCATAGCAGAGTCCTTAAATACTGCAGCAAAGTCCTTAAATAAAGCAGCAGAGTCCTTAAATAATGCAGCAAAGTCATTAAATAATGCAGCAGAGTCCTTAAATAATGCAACAAATTCCTTAAATAATGCAGCAGAGTCCTTAAATAATGCAATAAAGTCCATAAATAATGCAGCAAAGTCCTTAAATAATTCAGCAGAGTGCTGAAATACCGCAGCAGGGTCCTTAAATAATGCAACAGAGTCCTTAAATAATGCAACAAAGTCCTTAAATAATGCAGCAGGGTCCTTAAATAATGCAACAAAGTCCTTAAATAATGCAGCAGAGTCCTTAAAAAATTCAGCAAAGTCTGTAAATAATGCAGCAGAGTCCTTAAATAATCCAGCCAAGTCCTTAAATAATGCAACAACGTCCTTAAATAATGCAGCAGATTACTGAAATACTGCAGCAGGGTCCTTAAATAATGCAGCAGAGTCCTTAAATAATGCAACAAAGTCCTTAAATAATGCAGCAGAGTCCTTAAATAATGCAACAAAGTCCTTAAATAATGCAGCAGAGTCCTTAAATAATGCAGTAAAGTCCTTAAATAATGCAGCACAGTCCTTAAATAATACAGCCAAGTCCTTAAATAATGCAGCAAAGTCTTTAAATAATGCAATAAAGTCCATAAATAATGCAGCAAAGTCCTTAAATAATGCAGCAGAGTACTGAAATACCGCAGCAGGATCCTTAAATAATGCAGCAGAGTCCTTAAATAATGCAACAAAGTCCTTAAATAATGCAGAACAGTCCTTAAATAATGCAATAAAGTCCTTAAATAATGCAGCAAAGTCCTTAAATATTGCAGCAGAGTCCTTAAATAATGCAACAAAGTCCTTAAATAATGCAACAAAGTCCTTAAATAATGCAGCAGAGTACTGAAATACCGCAGCAGGATCCTTAAATAATGCAGCAGAGTCCTTAAATAATGCAACAAAGTCCTTAAATAATGCAGAACAGTACTTAAATAATGCAATAAAGTCCTTAAATAATGCAGCAAAGTCCTTAAATAATGCAGCAGAGTCCTTAAATAATGCAACAAAGTCCTTAAATAATGCAGCAGAGTCCTTAAATAATGCAAGAAAGTCCTTAAATAATGCAGCACATTCCTTAAATAATGCAGCAGAGTCCTTAAATAATGCAACAAAGTCCTTAAATAATGCAGCAGAGTCCTTAAATAATGCAGCAAAGTCCTTAAATAATGCAGAAGAGTCCTTAAATAATGCAACAAAGTCCTTAAATAATGCAGCAGAGTCCTTACATAATGCAACATAGTCCTTAAATAATGCAGCAAAGTCCTTAAATAATGCAGCAGAGTCCTTAAATAATGCAGCAGAGTCCTTAAATAATGCAGTAAAGTCCTTAAATAATGCAGAAGAGTCCTTAAATAATGCAATAAAGTCCTTAAATAATGCAGCAAAGTCCTTAAATAATCCAGCCAAGTCCTTAAATAATGCAGCAGAGTACTTAAATAATGCAGCAAAGTCCTTAAATGATGCAGCAGAGTCCTTAAATAATGCAGCAAAGTCCTTAAATAATGCAGCAAAGTCCTTAAATAATGCAGAAGAGTCCTTAAATAATGCAACAAAGTCCTTAAATAATGCAGCAGAGTGCTTAAATAATGCAGCAAAGTCCTTAAATAATGCAGAAGAGTCCTTAAATAATGCAATAAAGTCCTTAAATAATGCAGCAAAGTCCTTAAATAATCCAGCCAAGTCCTTAAATAATGCAGCAGAGTCCTTAAATAATGCAGCAAAGTAATTAAATATTGCAGCAGAGTCCTTAAATAATGCAACAAAGTCCTTAAATAATGCAGAAGAGTCCTTAAATGATCCAGACAAGTCCTTAAATAATGCAGCAGAGTACTTAAATAATGCAGCAAAGTCCTTAAATAATGCATCAAATTCCTTAAATAATGCAGCAAAGTCTTTAAATAATGCAATAACGTCCATAAATAATGCAGCAAAGTCCTTAAATAATGCAGCAGAGTCCTTAAATAATGCAACAAAGTCCTTAAATGATGCAGAAGAGTCCTTAAATAATGCAGCAAAGTCCTTAAATAATGCAGCAGAGTCCTTAAATAATGCAACAAAGTAATTAAATAATGCAGCAGAGTCCTTAAATAATGCAACAAAGTCCTTAAATAATGCAGCAGAGTCCTTAAATAATGCAACAAAGTCCTTAAATAATGCAGCAGAGTCCTTAAATAATGCAGCAAATTCCTTAAATAATGCAGCAGAGTCCTTAAGTAATCCAGCCAAGTATTTAAATAATGCAGCAGAGTCCTTAAATAATGCAACAAAGTCCTTAAATAATGCAGCAGAGTCCTTAATTAATGCAACAAAGTACTTAAATAATGCAGCAGAGTCCTTAAGTACCGTATCAGAGTCCTTAAATAAAGCAGCAAAGTCCTTAAATAATGCAGCAGAGTCCTTAAATAATGCAGCAAAGTCATTAAATAAAGCTGCAGAGTCCTTAAATAATGCAACAAAGTCCTTAAATAATGCAGCAGAGTCCTTAAATAATGCAACAAAGTCCTTAAATAATGCAGCATAGTCCTTAAATAATGCAGCAAATTCCTTAAATAATGCAGCAGAGTCCTTAAATAATCCAGCCAAGTCTTTAAATAATGCAGCAGAGTCCTTAAATAATGCTGCAAAGTCCTTAAATAATGCAACAAAGTCCTTAAATAATGCAGAAGAGTCCTTAAATAATGCAACAAAGTCCTTAAATAATGCAGCAGAGTCCTTAAATAATGCAACAAAGTCCTTAAATAATGCAGCAGAGTCCTTAAATAATGCAACAAAGTAATTAAATAATGCAGCAGAGTCCTTAAATAATGCAACAAAGTCCATAAATAATGCAGAAGAGTCCTTAAATAATGCAGACAAGTCCTTAAATAATGCAGCAGAGTCCTTAAATAATGCAGCAGAGTCCTTAAATAATGCAGCGGATTACTGAAATACCGCAGCAGGGTGCTTAAATAATGCAGCAGAGTCCTTAAATAATGCAACAAAGTCCTTAAATAATGCAGCAGAGTCCTTAAATAATGCAACAAAGTCCTTAAATGATGCAGCAGAGTCCTTAAATAATGCAGCAAATTCCTTAAATAATGCAGCAGAGTCCTTAAGTAATCCAGCCAAGTCTTTAAATAATGCAGCAGAGTCCTTAAATAATGCAGCAAAGTCCTTAAATAATGCCGCAGAGTCCTTAAATAATGCAGCAAAGTCCTTAAATAATGCAACAAAGTCCTTAAATAATGCAGCAGAGTCCTTAAATAATGCAACAAAGTACTTAAATAATGCAGCAGAGTCCTTAAGTACCGTATCAGAGTCCTTAAATAAAGCAGCAAAGTCCTTAAATAATGCAGCAGAGTCCTTAAATAATGCAGCAAAGTCCTTAAATAAAGCTGCAGAGTCCTTAAATTACGCAGCAAAGTCCTTAAATAATGCAGCAGAGTCCTTAAATAATGCAACAAAGTCCATAAATAATGCAGCAGAGTCCTTAAATAATGCAACATAGTCCTTAAATAATGCAGCAGAGTCCTTAAATAATGCAACAAAGTCCTTAAATAATGCAGCAGAGTCCTTAAATAATGCAACAAAGTCCTTAAATAATGCAGAAGAGTCCTTAAATAATCCAGACAAGTCCTTAAATAATGCAGCAGAGTCCTTAAATAATGCAGCAGAGTCCTTAAATAATGCAGCAGATTACTGAAATACCGCAGCAGGGTCCTTAAATAATGCAGCAGAGTCCTTAAATAATGCAACAAAGTCCTTAAATAATGCAGCAGAGTCCTTAAATAATGCAACAAAGTAATTAAATAATGCAGCAGAGTCCTTAAATAATGCAACAAAGTCCATAAATAATGCAGAAGAGTCCTTAAATAATGCAGACAAGTCCTTAAATAATGCAGCAGAGTCCTTAAATAATGCAGCAGAGTGCTTAAATAATGCAGCGGATTACTGAAATACCGCAGCAGGGTGCTTAAATAATGCAGCAGAGTCCTTAAATAATGCAACAAAGTCCTTAAATAATGCAGCAGAGTCCTTAAATAATGCAACAAAGTCCTTAAATGATGCAGCAGGGTCCTTAAATAATGCAGCAAATTCCTTAAATAATGCAGCAGAGTCCTTAAGTAATCCAGCCAAGTCTTTAAATAATGCAGCAGAGTCCTTAAATAATGCAGCAAAGTCCTTAAATAATGCCGCAGAGTCCTTAAATAATGCAGCAAAGTCCTTAAATAATGCAACAAAGTCCTTAAATAATGCAGCAGAGTCCTTAAATAATGCAACAAAGTACTTAAATAATGCAGCAGAGTCCTTAAGTACCGTATCAGAGTCCTTAAATAAAGCAGCAAAGTCCTTAAATAATGCAGCAGAGTCCTTAAATAATGCAGCAAAGTCCTTAAATAAAGCTGCAGAGTCCTTAAATTACGCAGCAAAGTCCTTAAATAATGCAGCAGAGTCCTTAAATAATGCAACAAAGTCCATAAATAATGCAGCAGAGTCCTTAAATAATGCAACATAGTCCTTAAATAATGCAGCAGAGTCCTTAAATAATGCAACAAAGTCCTTAAATAATGCAGCAGAGTCCTTAAATAATGCAACAAAGTCCTTAAATAATGCAGAAGAGTCCTTAAATAATCCAGACAAGTCCTTAAATAATGCAGCAGAGTCCTTAAATAATGCAGCAGAGTCCTTAAATAATGCAGCAGATTACTGAAATACCGCAGCAGGGTCCTTAAATAATGCAGCAGAGTCCTTAAAAAATGCAACAAAGTCCTTAAATAATGCAGCAGAGTCCTTAAATAATGCAGCAAAGTCCTTAAATAATGCAGAAGAGTCCTTAAATAATGCAACAAAGTCCTTAAATAATGCAGCAGAGTGCTTAAATAATGCAGCAAAGTCCTTAAATAATGCAGAAGAGTCCTTAAATAATGCAATAAAGTCCTTAAATAATGCAGCAAAGTCCTTAAATAATCCAGCCAAGTCCTTAAATAATGCAGCAGAGTCCTTAAATAATGCAACAAAGTCCTTAAATAATGCAGTAGATTACTGAAATACCGCAGCAGGGTCCTTAAATAATGCAGCAGAGTCCTTAAATAATGCAACAAAGTCCTTAATAATGCAGCAGAGTCCTTAAATAATGCAACATAGTCCTTAAATAATACAGCAGTGTCCTTAAATAATGCAACAAAGTCCTTAAATAATGCAGCAGAGTCCTTAAATAATGCAACAAAGTCCTTAAATAATGCAGAAGAGTCCTTAAATAATCCAGACAAGTCCTTAAATAATGCAGCAGAGTCCTTAAATAATGCAGCAGAGTCCTTAAATAATGCAGCAGATTACTGAAATACCGCAGCAGGGTCCTTAAATAATGCAGCAGAGTCCTTAAAAAATGCAACAAAGTCCTTAAATAATGCAGCAGAGTCCTTAAATAATGCAACAAAGTCCTTAAATAATGCAGCAGAGTCCTTAAATAATGCAGCAAAGTCCTTAAATAATGCAGAAGAGTCCTTAAATAATGCAACAAAGTCCTTAAATAATGCAGCAGAGTCCTTACATAATGCAACATAGTCCTTAAATAATGCAGCAAAGTCCTTAAATAATGCAGCAGAGTCCTTAAATAATGCAGCAGAGTCCTTAAATAATGCAGTAAAGTCCTTAAATAATGCAGAAGAGTCCTTAAATAATGCAATAAAGTCCTTAAATAATGCAGCAAAGTCCTTAAATAATCCAGCCAAGTCCTTAAATAATGCAGCAGAGTACTTAAATAATGCAGCAAAGTCCTTAAATGATGCAGCAGAGTCCTTAAATAATGCAGCAAAGTCCTTAAATAATGCAGCAAAGTCCTTAAATAATGCAGAAGAGTCCTTAAATAATGCAACAAAGTCCTTAAATAATGCAGCAGAGTGCTTAAATAATGCAGCAAAGTCCTTAAATAATGCAGAAGAGTCCTTAAATAATGCAATAAAGTCCTTAAATAATGCAGCAAAGTCCTTAAATAATCCAGCCAAGTCCTTAAATAATGCAGCAGAGTCCTTAAATAATGCAACAAAGTAATTAAATAATGCAGCAGAGTCCTTAAATAATGCAACAAAGTCCTTAAATAATGCAGAAGAGTCCTTAAATGATCCAGACAAGTCCTTAAATAATGCAGCAGAGTACTTAAATAATGCAGCAGAGTCCTTAAATAATGCATCAAATTCCTTAAATAATGCAGCAAAGTCTTTAAATAATGCAATAACGTCCATAAATAATGCAGCAAAGTCCTTAAATAATGCAGCAGAGTCCTTAAATAATACAACAAAGTCCTTAAATGATGCAGAAGAGTCCTTAAATAATGCAGCAAAGTCCTTAAATAATGCAGCAGAGTCCTTAAATAATGCAACAAAGTAATTAAATAATGCAGCAGAGTCCTTAAATAATGCAGCAGAGTCCTTAAATAATGCAACAAAGTCCTTAACTAATGCAGCAGAGTCCTTAAATAATGCAGCAAATTCCTTAAATAATGCAGCAGAGTCCTTAAGTAATCCAGCCAAGTATTTAAATAATGCAGCAGAGTCCTTAAATAATGCAACAAAGTCCTTAAATAATGCAGCAGAGTCCTTAAATAATGCAACAAAGTACTTAAATAATGCAGCAGAGTCCTTAAGTACCGTATCAGAGTCCTTAAATAAAGCAGCAAAGTCCTTAAATGATGCAGCAGAGTCCTTAAATAATGCAACAAAGTCCTTAAATAATGCAGCAGAGTCCTTAAATAATGCAACAAAGTCCTTAAACAATGCAGCAGAGTCCTTAAATAATGCAGAAGAGTCCTTAAATAATGCAACCAAGACCTTAAATAATGCAGCAGAGTCCTTAAATAATTCAACAAAGTACTTAAATAATGCAGCAGAGTCCTTAAGTACCATAGCAGAGTCCTTAAATACTGCAGCAAAGTCCTTAAATAAAGCAGCAGAGTCCTTAAATAATGCAGCAAAGTCATTAAATAATGCAGCAGAGTCCTTAAATAATGCAACAAATTCCTTAAATAATGCAGCAGAGTCCTTAAATAATGCAATAAAGTCCATAAATAATGCAGCAAAGTCCTTAAATAATTCAGCAGAGTGCTGAAATACCGCAGCAGGGTCCTTAAATAATGCAACAGAGTCCTTAAATAATGCAACAAAGTCCTTAAATAATGCAGCAGGGTCCTTAAATAATGCAACAAAGTCCTTAAATAATGCAGCAGAGTCCTTAAAAAATTCAGCAAAGTCTGTAAATAATGCAGCAGAGTCCTTAAATAATCCAGCCAAGTCCTTAAATAATGCAACAACGTCCTTAAATAATGCAGCAGATTACTGAAATACTGCAGCAGGGTCCTTAAATAATGCAGCAGAGTCCTTAAATAATGCAACAAAGTCCTTAAATAATGCAGCAGAGTCCTTAAATAATGCAACAAAGTCCTTAAATAATGCAGCAGAGTCCTTAAATAATGCAGTAAAGTCCTTAAATAATGCAGCACAGTCCTTAAATAATACAGCCAAGTCCTTAAATAATGCAGCAAAGTCTTTAAATAATGCAATAAAGTCCATAAATAATGCAGCAAAGTCCTTAAATAATGCAGCAGAGTACTGAAATACCGCAGCAGGATCCTTAAATAATGCAGCAGAGTCCTTAAATAATGCAACAAAGTCCTTAAATAATGCAGAACAGTCCTTAAATAATGCAATAAAGTCCTTAAATAATGCAGCAAAGTCCTTAAATATTGCAGCAGAGTCCTTAAATAATGCAACAAAGTCCTTAAATAATGCAACAAAGTCCTTAAATAATGCAGCAGAGTACTGAAATACCGCAGCAGGATCCTTAAATAATGCAGCAGAGTCCTTAAATAATGCAACAAAGTCCTTAAATAATGCAGAACAGTACTTAAATAATGCAATAAAGTCCTTAAATAATGCAGCAAAGTCCTTAAATAATGCAGCAGAGTCCTTAAATAATGCAACAAAGTCCTTAAATAATGCAGCAGAGTCCTTAAATAATGCAAGAAAGTCCTTAAATAATGCAGCACATTCCTTAAATAATGCAGCAGAGTCCTTAAATAATGCAACAAAGTCCTTAAATAATGCAGCAGAGTCCTTAAATAATGCAGCAAAGTCCTTAAATAATGCAGAAGAGTCCTTAAATAATGCAACAAAGTCCTTAAATAATGCAGCAGAGTCCTTACATAATGCAACATAGTCCTTAAATAATGCAGCAAAGTCCTTAAATAATGCAGCAGAGTCCTTAAATAATGCAGCAGAGTCCTTAAATAATGCAGTAAAGTCCTTAAATAATGCAGAAGAGTCCTTAAATAATGCAATAAAGTCCTTAAATAATGCAGCAAAGTCCTTAAATAATCCAGCCAAGTCCTTAAATAATGCAGCAGAGTACTTAAATAATGCAGCAAAGTCCTTAAATGATGCAGCAGAGTCCTTAAATAATGCAGCAAAGTCCTTAAATAATGCAGCAAAGTCCTTAAATAATGCAGAAGAGTCCTTAAATAATGCAACAAAGTCCTTAAATAATGCAGCAGAGTGCTTAAATAATGCAGCAAAGTCCTTAAATAATGCAGAAGAGTCCTTAAATAATGCAATAAAGTCCTTAAATAATGCAGCAAAGTCCTTAAATAATCCAGCCAAGTCCTTAAATAATGCAGCAGAGTCCTTAAATAATGCAGCAAAGTAATTAAATATTGCAGCAGAGTCCTTAAATAATGCAACAAAGTCCTTAAATAATGCAGAAGAGTCCTTAAATGATCCAGACAAGTCCTTAAATAATGCAGCAGAGTACTTAAATAATGCAGCAAAGTCCTTAAATAATGCATCAAATTCCTTAAATAATGCAGCAAAGTCTTTAAATAATGCAATAACGTCCATAAATAATGCAGCAAAGTCCTTAAATAATGCAGCAGAGTCCTTAAATAATGCAACAAAGTCCTTAAATGATGCAGAAGAGTCCTTAAATAATGCAGCAAAGTCCTTAAATAATGCAGCAGAGTCCTTAAATAATGCAACAAAGTAATTAAATAATGCAGCAGAGTCCTTAAATAATGCAACAAAGTCCTTAAATAATGCAGCAGAGTCCTTAAATAATGCAACAAAGTCCTTAAATAATGCAGCAGAGTCCTTAAATAATGCAGCAAATTCCTTAAATAATGCAGCAGAGTCCTTAAGTAATCCAGCCAAGTATTTAAATAATGCAGCAGAGTCCTTAAATAATGCAACAAAGTCCTTAAATAATGCAGCAGAGTCCTTAATTAATGCAACAAAGTACTTAAATAATGCAGCAGAGTCCTTAAGTACCGTATCAGAGTCCTTAAATAAAGCAGCAAAGTCCTTAAATAATGCAGCAGAGTCCTTAAATAATGCAGCAAAGTCATTAAATAAAGCTGCAGAGTCCTTAAATAATGCAACAAAGTCCTTAAATAATGCAGCAGAGTCCTTAAATAATGCAACAAAGTCCTTAAATAATGCAGCATAGTCCTTAAATAATGCAGCAAATTCCTTAAATAATGCAGCAGAGTCCTTAAATAATCCAGCCAAGTCTTTAAATAATGCAGCAGAGTCCTTAAATAATGCTGCAAAGTCCTTAAATAATGCAACAAAGTCCTTAAATAATGCAGAAGAGTCCTTAAATAATGCAACAAAGTCCTTAAATAATGCAGCAGAGTCCTTAAATAATGCAACAAAGTCCTTAAATAATGCAGCAGAGTCCTTAAATAATGCAACAAAGTAATTAAATAATGCAGCAGAGTCCTTAAATAATGCAACAAAGTCCATAAATAATGCAGAAGAGTCCTTAAATAATGCAGACAAGTCCTTAAATAATGCAGCAGAGTCCTTAAATAATGCAGCAGAGTCCTTAAATAATGCAGCGGATTACTGAAATACCGCAGCAGGGTGCTTAAATAATGCAGCAGAGTCCTTAAATAATGCAACAAAGTCCTTAAATAATGCAGCAGAGTCCTTAAATAATGCAACAAAGTCCTTAAATGATGCAGCAGAGTCCTTAAATAATGCAGCAAATTCCTTAAATAATGCAGCAGAGTCCTTAAGTAATCCAGCCAAGTCTTTAAATAATGCAGCAGAGTCCTTAAATAATGCAGCAAAGTCCTTAAATAATGCCGCAGAGTCCTTAAATAATGCAGCAAAGTCCTTAAATAATGCAACAAAGTCCTTAAATAATGCAGCAGAGTCCTTAAATAATGCAACAAAGTACTTAAATAATGCAGCAGAGTCCTTAAGTACCGTATCAGAGTCCTTAAATAAAGCAGCAAAGTCCTTAAATAATGCAGCAGAGTCCTTAAATAATGCAGCAAAGTCCTTAAATAAAGCTGCAGAGTCCTTAAATTACGCAGCAAAGTCCTTAAATAATGCAGCAGAGTCCTTAAATAATGCAACAAAGTCCATAAATAATGCAGCAGAGTCCTTAAATAATGCAACATAGTCCTTAAATAATGCAGCAGAGTCCTTAAATAATGCAACAAAGTCCTTAAATAATGCAGCAGAGTCCTTAAATAATGCAACAAAGTCCTTAAATAATGCAGAAGAGTCCTTAAATAATCCAGACAAGTCCTTAAATAATGCAGCAGAGTCCTTAAATAATGCAGCAGAGTCCTTAAATAATGCAGCAGATTACTGAAATACCGCAGCAGGGTCCTTAAATAATGCAGCAGAGTCCTTAAATAATGCAACAAAGTCCTTAAATAATGCAGCAGAGTCCTTAAATAATGCAACAAAGTAATTAAATAATGCAGCAGAGTCCTTAAATAATGCAACAAAGTCCATAAATAATGCAGAAGAGTCCTTAAATAATGCAGACAAGTCCTTAAATAATGCAGCAGAGTCCTTAAATAATGCAGCAGAGTGCTTAAATAATGCAGCGGATTACTGAAATACCGCAGCAGGGTGCTTAAATAATGCAGCAGAGTCCTTAAATAATGCAACAAAGTCCTTAAATAATGCAGCAGAGTCCTTAAATAATGCAACAAAGTCCTTAAATGATGCAGCAGGGTCCTTAAATAATGCAGCAAATTCCTTAAATAATGCAGCAGAGTCCTTAAGTAATCCAGCCAAGTCTTTAAATAATGCAGCAGAGTCCTTAAATAATGCAGCAAAGTCCTTAAATAATGCCGCAGAGTCCTTAAATAATGCAGCAAAGTCCTTAAATAATGCAACAAAGTCCTTAAATAATGCAGCAGAGTCCTTAAATAATGCAACAAAGTACTTAAATAATGCAGCAGAGTCCTTAAGTACCGTATCAGAGTCCTTAAATAAAGCAGCAAAGTCCTTAAATAATGCAGCAGAGTCCTTAAATAATGCAGCAAAGTCCTTAAATAAAGCTGCAGAGTCCTTAAATTACGCAGCAAAGTCCTTAAATAATGCAGCAGAGTCCTTAAATAATGCAACAAAGTCCATAAATAATGCAGCAGAGTCCTTAAATAATGCAACATAGTCCTTAAATAATGCAGCAGAGTCCTTAAATAATGCAACAAAGTCCTTAAATAATGCAGCAGAGTCCTTAAATAATGCAACAAAGTCCTTAAATAATGCAGAAGAGTCCTTAAATAATCCAGACAAGTCCTTAAATAATGCAGCAGAGTCCTTAAATAATGCAGCAGAGTCCTTAAATAATGCAGCAGATTACTGAAATACCGCAGCAGGGTCCTTAAATAATGCAGCAGAGTCCTTAAAAAATGCAACAAAGTCCTTAAATAATGCAGCAGAGTCCTTAAATAATGCAGCAAAGTCCTTAAATAATGCAGAAGAGTCCTTAAATAATGCAACAAAGTCCTTAAATAATGCAGCAGAGTGCTTAAATAATGCAGCAAAGTCCTTAAATAATGCAGAAGAGTCCTTAAATAATGCAATAAAGTCCTTAAATAATGCAGCAAAGTCCTTAAATAATCCAGCCAAGTCCTTAAATAATGCAGCAGAGTCCTTAAATAATGCAACAAAGTCCTTAAATAATGCAGTAGATTACTGAAATACCGCAGCAGGGTCCTTAAATAATGCAGCAGAGTCCTTAAATAATGCAACAAAGTCCTTAATAATGCAGCAGAGTCCTTAAATAATGCAACATAGTCCTTAAATAATACAGCAGTGTCCTTAAATAATGCAACAAAGTCCTTAAATAATGCAGCAGAGTCCTTAAATAATGCAACAAAGTCCTTAAATAATGCAGAAGAGTCCTTAAATAATCCAGACAAGTCCTTAAATAATGCAGCAGAGTCCTTAAATAATGCAGCAGAGTCCTTAAATAATGCAGCAGATTACTGAAATACCGCAGCAGGGTCCTTAAATAATGCAGCAGAGTCCTTAAAAAATGCAACAAAGTCCTTAAATAATGCAGCAGAGTCCTTAAATAATGCAACAAAGTCCTTAAATAATGCAGCAGAGTCCTTAAATAATGCAGCAAAGTCCTTAAATAATGCAGAAGAGTCCTTAAATAATGCAACAAAGTCCTTAAATAATGCAGCAGAGTCCTTACATAATGCAACATAGTCCTTAAATAATGCAGCAAAGTCCTTAAATAATGCAGCAGAGTCCTTAAATAATGCAGCAGAGTCCTTAAATAATGCAGTAAAGTCCTTAAATAATGCAGAAGAGTCCTTAAATAATGCAATAAAGTCCTTAAATAATGCAGCAAAGTCCTTAAATAATCCAGCCAAGTCCTTAAATAATGCAGCAGAGTACTTAAATAATGCAGCAAAGTCCTTAAATGATGCAGCAGAGTCCTTAAATAATGCAGCAAAGTCCTTAAATAATGCAGCAAAGTCCTTAAATAATGCAGAAGAGTCCTTAAATAATGCAACAAAGTCCTTAAATAATGCAGCAGAGTGCTTAAATAATGCAGCAAAGTCCTTAAATAATGCAGAAGAGTCCTTAAATAATGCAATAAAGTCCTTAAATAATGCAGCAAAGTCCTTAAATAATCCAGCCAAGTCCTTAAATAATGCAGCAGAGTCCTTAAATAATGCAACAAAGTAATTAAATAATGCAGCAGAGTCCTTAAATAATGCAACAAAGTCCTTAAATAATGCAGAAGAGTCCTTAAATGATCCAGACAAGTCCTTAAATAATGCAGCAGAGTACTTAAATAATGCAGCAGAGTCCTTAAATAATGCATCAAATTCCTTAAATAATGCAGCAAAGTCTTTAAATAATGCAATAACGTCCATAAATAATGCAGCAAAGTCCTTAAATAATGCAGCAGAGTCCTTAAATAATACAACAAAGTCCTTAAATGATGCAGAAGAGTCCTTAAATAATGCAGCAAAGTCCTTAAATAATGCAGCAGAGTCCTTAAATAATGCAACAAAGTAATTAAATAATGCAGCAGAGTCCTTAAATAATGCAGCAGAGTCCTTAAATAATGCAACAAAGTCCTTAACTAATGCAGCAGAGTCCTTAAATAATGCAGCAAATTCCTTAAATAATGCAGCAGAGTCCTTAAGTAATCCAGCCAAGTATTTAAATAATGCAGCAGAGTCCTTAAATAATGCAACAAAGTCCTTAAATAATGCAGCAGAGTCCTTAAATAATGCAACAAAGTACTTAAATAATGCAGCAGAGTCCTTAAGTACCGTATCAGAGTCCTTAAATAAAGCAGCAAAGTCCTTAAATAATGCAGCAGAGTCCTTAAATAATGCAGCAAAGTCATTAAATAAAGCTGCAGAGTCCTTAAATAATGCAACAAAGTCCTTAAATAATGCAGCAGAGTCCTTAAATAATGCAACAAAGTCCTTAAATAATGCAGCATAGTCCTTAAATAATGCAGCAAATTCCTTAAATAATGCAGCAGAGTCCTTAAATAATCCAGCCAAGTCTTTAAATAATGCAGCAGAGTCCTTAAATAATCCAGACAAGTCCTTAAATAATGCAGCAGAGTCCTTAAATAATGCAGCAGATTACTGAAATACCGCAGCAGGGTCCTTAAATAATGCAGCAGAGTCCTTAAAAAATGCAACAAAGTCCTTAAATAATGCAGCAGAGTCCTTAAATAATGCAGCAAAGTCCTTAAATAATGCAGAAGAGTCCTTAAATAATGCAACAAAGTCCTTAAATAATGCAGCAGAGTGCTTAAATAATGCAACAAAGTCCTTAAATAATGCAGCAGAGTCCTTAAATAATGCAACAAAGTACTTAAATAATGCAGCAGAGTCCTTAAGTACCGTATCAGAGTCCTTAAATAAAGCAGCAAAGTCCTTAAATAATGCAGCAGAGTCCTTAAATAATGCAGCAAAGTCCTTAAATAAAGCTGCAGAGTCCTTAAATTACACAGCAAAGTCCTTAAATAATGCAGCAGAGTCCTTAAATAATGCAACAAAGTCCATAAATAATGCAGCAGAGTCCTTAAATAATGCAACATAGTCCTTAAATAATGCAGCAGAGTCCTTAAATAATGCAACAAAGTCCTTAAATAATGCAGCAGAGTCCTTAAATAATGCAACAAAGTAATTAAATAATGCAGCAGAGTCCTTAAATAATGCAACAAAGTCCATAAATAATGCAGAAGAGTCCTTAAATAATGCAGACAAGTCCTTAAATAATGCAGCAGAGTCCTTAAATAATGCAGCAGAGTCCTTAAATAATGCAGCGGATTACTGAAATACCGCAGCAGGGTGCTTAAATAATGCAGCAGAGTCCTTAAATAATGCAACAAAGTCCTTAAATAATGCAGCAGAGTCCTTAAATAATGCAACAAAGTCCTTAAATGATGCAGCAGAGTCCTTAAATAATGCAGCAAATTCCTTAAATAATGCAGCAGAGTCCTTAAGTAATCCAGCCAAGTCTTTAAATAATGCAGCAGAGTCCTTAAATAATGCAGCAAAGTCCTTAAATAATGCCGCAGAGTCCTTAAATAATGCAGCAAAGTCCTTAAATAATGCAACAAAGTCCTTAAATAATGCAGCAGAGTCCTTAAATAATGCAACAAAGTACTTAAATAATGCAGCAGAGTCCTTAAGTACCGTATCAGAGTCCTTAAATAAAGCAGCAAAGTCCTTAAATAATGCAGCAGAGTCCTTAAATAATGCAGCAAAGTCCTTAAATAAAGCTGCAGAGTCCTTAAATTACGCAGCAAAGTCCTTAAATAATGCAGCAGAGTCCTTAAATAATGCAACAAAGTCCTTAAATAATGCAGAAGAGTCCTTAAATAATCCAGACAAGTCCTTAAATAATGCAGCAGAGTCCTTAAATAATGCAGCAGAGTCCTTAAATAATGCAGCAGATTACTGAAATACCGCAGCAGGGTCCTTAAATAATGCAGCAGAGTCCTTAAAAAATGCAACAAAGTCCTTAAATAATGCAGCAGAGTCCTTAAATAATGCAGCAAAGTCCTTAAATAATGCAGAAGAGTCCTTAAATAATGCAACAAAGTCCTTAAATAATGCAGCAGAGTGCTTAAATAATGCAGCAAAGTCCTTAAATAATGCAGAAGAGTCCTTAAATAATGCAATAAAGTCCTTAAATAATGCAGCAAAGTCCTTAAATAATCCAGCCAAGTCCTTAAATAATGCAGCAGAGTCCTTAAATAATGCAACAAAGTCCTTAAATAATGCAGTAGATTACTGAAATACCGCAGCAGGGTCCTTAAATAATGCAGCAGAGTCCTTAAATAATGCAACAAAGTCCTTAATAATGCAGCAGAGTCCTTAAATAATGCAACATAGTCCTTAAATAATGCAGCAGTGTCCTTAAATAATGCAACAAAGTCCTTAAATAATGCAGCAGAGTCCTTAAATAATGCAACAAAGTCCTTAAATAATGCAGAAGAGTCCTTAAATAATCCAGACAAGTCCTTAAATAATGCAGCAGAGTCCTTAAATAATGCAGCAGATTACTGAAATACCGCAGCAGGGTCCTTAAATAATGCAGCAGAGTCCTTAAAAAATGCAACAAAGTCCTTAAATAATGCAGCAGAGTCCTTAAATAATGCAACAAAGTCCTTAAATAATGCAGCAGAGTCCTTAAATAATGCAGCAAAGTCCTTAAATAATGCAGAAGAGTCCTTAAATAATGCAACAAAGTCCTTAAATAATGCAGCAGAGTCCTTACATAATGCAACATAGTCCTTAAATAATGCAGCAAAGTCCTTAAATAATGCAGCAGAGTCCTTAAATAATGCAGCAGAGTCCTTAAATAATGCAGTAAAGTCCTTAAATAATGCAGAAGAGTCCTTAAATAATGCAATAAAGTCCTTAAATAATGCAGCAAAGTCCTTAAATAATCCAGCCAAGTCCTTAAATAATGCAGCAGAGTACTTAAATAATGCAGCAAAGTCCTTAAATGATGCAGCAGAGTCCTTAAATAATGCAGCAAAGTCCTTAAATAATGCAGCAAAGTCCTTAAATAATGCAGAAGAGTCCTTAAATAATGCAACAAAGTCCTTAAATAATGCAGCAGAGTGCTTAAATAATGCAGCAAAGTCCTTAAATAATGCAGAAGAGTCCTTAAATAATGCAATAAAGTCCTTAAATAATGCAGCAAAGTCCTTAAATAATCCAGCCAAGTCCTTAAATAATGCAGCAGAGTCCTTAAATAATGCAACAAAGTAATTAAATAATGCAGCAGAGTCCTTAAATAATGCAACAAAGTCCTTAAATAATGCAGAAGAGTCCTTAAATGATCCAGACAAGTCCTTAAATAATGCAGCAGAGTACTTAAATAATGCAGCAAAGTCCTTAAATAATGCATCAAATTCCTTAAATAATGCAGCAAAGTCTTTAAATAATGCAATAACGTCCATAAATAATGCAGCAAAGTCCTTAAATAATGCAGCAGAGTCCTTAAATAATACAACAAAGTCCTTAAATGATGCAGAAGAGTCCTTAAATAATGCAGCAAAGTCCTTAAATAATGCAGCAGAGTCCTTAAATAATGCAACAAAGTAATTAAATAATGCAGCAGAGTCCTTAAATAATGCAACAAAGTCCTTAAATAATGCAGCAGAGTCCTTAAATAATGCAACAAAGTCCTTAAATAATGCAGCAGAGTCCTTAAATAATGCAGCAAATTCCTTAAATAATGCAGCAGAGTCCTTAAGTAATCCAGCCAAGTATTTAAATAATGCAGCAGAGTCCTTAAATAATGCAACAAAGTCCATAAATAATGCAGAAGAGTCCTTAAATAATGCAGACAAGTCCTTAAATAATGCAGCAGAGTCCTTAAATAATGCAGCAGAGTCCTTAAATAATGCAGCGGATTACTGAAATACCGCAGCAGGGTGCTTAAATAATGCAGCAGTGTCCTTAAATAATGCAACAAAGTCCTTAAATAATGCAGCAGAGTCCTTAAATAATGCAACAAAGTCCTTAAATGATGCAGCAGAGTCCTTAAATAATGCAGCAAATTCCTTAAATAATGCAGCAGAGTCCTTAAGTAATCCAGCCAAGTCTTTAAATAATGCAGCAGAGTCCTTAAATAATGCAGCAAAGTCCTTAAATAATGCAGCAGAGTCCTTAAATAATGCAGCAAAGTCCTTAAATAATGCAACAAAGTCCTTAAATAATGCAGCAGAGTCCTTAAATAATGCAACAAAGTACTTAAATAATGCAGCAGAGTCCTTAAGTACCGTATCAGAGTCCTTAAATAAAGCAGCAAAGTCCTTAAATAATGCAGCAGAGTCCTTAAATAATGCAGCAAAGTCCTTAAATAAAGCTGCAGAGTCCTTAAATTACGCAGCAAAGTCCTTAAATAATGCAGCAGAGTCCTTAAATAATGCAACAAAGTCCATAAATAATGCAGCAGAGTCCTTAAATAATGCAACATAGTCCTTAAATAATGCAGCAGAGTCCTTAAATAATGCAACAAAGTCCTTAAATAATGCAGCAGAGTCCTTAAATAATGCAACAAAGTCCTTAAATAATGCAGAAGAGTCCTTAAATAATCCAGACAAGTCCTTAAATAATGCAGCAGAGTCCTTAAATAATGCAGCAGAGTCCTTAAATAATGCAGCAGATTACTGAAATACCGCAGCAGGGTCCTTAAATAATGCAGCAGAGTCCTTAAAAAATGCAACAAAGTCCTTAAATAATGCAGCATAGTCCTTAAATAATGCAGCAAAGTCCTTAAATAATGCAGAAGAGTCCTTAAATAATGCAACAAAGTCCTTAAATTATGCAGCAGAGTGCTTAAATAATGCAGCAAAGTCCTTAAATAATGCAGAAGAGTCCTTAAATAATGCAATAAAGTCCTTAAATAATGCAGCAAAGTCCTTAAATAATCCAGCCAAGTCCTTAAATAATGCAGCAGAGTCCTTAAATAATGCAACAAAGTCCTTAAATAATGCAGTAGATTACTGAAATACCGCAGCAGGGTCCTTAAATAATGCAGCAGAGTCCTTAAATAATGCAACAAAGTCCTTAATAATGCAGCAGAGTCCTTAAATAATGCAACATAGTCCTTAAATAATGCAGCAGTGTCCTTAAATAATGCAACAAAGTCCTTAAATAATGCAGCAGAGTCCTTAAATAATGCAACAAAGTCCTTAAATAATGCAGAAGAGTCCTTAAATAATCCAGACAAGTCCTTAAATAATGCAGCAGAGTCCTTAAATAATGCAGCAGAGTCCTTAAATAATGCAGCAGATTACTGAAATACCGCAGCAGGGTCCTTAAATAATGCAGCAGAGTCCTTAAAAAATGCAACAAAGTCCTTAAATAATGCAGCAGAGTCCTTAAATAATGCAACAAAGTCCTTAAATAATGCAGCAGAGTCCTTAAATAATGCAGCAAAGTCCTTAAATAATGCAGAAGAGTCCTTAAATAATGCAACAAAGTCCTTAAATAATGCAGCAGAGTCCTTACATAATGCAACATAGTCCTTAAATAATGCAGCAAAGTCCTTAAATAATGCAGCAGAGTCCTTAAATAATGCAGTAAAGTCCTTAAATAATGCAGAAGAGTCCTTAAATAATGCAATAAAGTCCTTAAATAATGCAGCAAAGTCCTTAAATAATGCAGCAGAGTCCTTAAATAATGCAACAAAGTAATTAAATAATGCAGCAGAGTCCTTAAATAATGCAACAAAGTCCTTAAATAATGCAGAAGAGTCCTTAAATGATCCAGACAAGTCCTTAAATAATGCAGCAGAGTACTTAAATAATGCAGCAGAGTCCTTAAATAATGCAGCAGAGTCCTTAAATAATGCAGTAAAGTCCTTAAATAATGCAGAAGAGTCCTTAAATAATGCAATAAAGTCCTTAAATAATGCAGCAAAGTCCTTAAATAATCCAGCCAAGTCCTTAAATAATGCAGCAGAGTACTTAAATAATGCAGCAAAGTCCTTAAATGATGCAGCAGAGTCCTTAAATAATGCAGCAAAGTCCTTAAATAATGCAGCAAAGTCCTTAAATAATGCAGAAGAGTCCTTAAATAATGCAACAAAGTCCTTAAATAATGCAGCAGAGTGCTTAAATAATGCAGCAAAGTCCTTAAATAATGCAGAAGAGTCCTTAAATAATGCAATAAAGTCCTTAAATAATGCAGCAAAGTCCTTAAATAATCCAGCCAAGTCCTTAAATAATGCAGCAGAGTCCTTAAATAATGCAACAAAGTAATTAAATAATGCAGCAGAGTCCTTAAATAATGCAACAAAGTCCTTAAATAATGCAGAAGAGTCCTTAAATGATCCAGACAAGTCCTTAAATAATGCAGCAGAGTACTTAAATAATGCAGCAGAGTCCTTAAATAATGCATCAAATTCCTTAAATAATGCAGCAAAGTCTTTAAATAATGCAATAACGTCCATAAATAATGCAGCAAAGTCCTTAAATAATGCAGCAGAGTCCTTAAATAATACAACAAAGTCCTTAAATGATGCAGAAGAGTCCTTAAATAATGCAGCAAAGTCCTTAAATAATGCAGCAGAGTCCTTAAATAATGCAACAAAGTAATTAAATAATGCAGCAGAGTCCTTAAATAATGCAGCAGAGTCCTTAAATAATGCAACAAAGTCCTTAACTAATGCAGCAGAGTCCTTAAATAATGCAGCAAATTCCTTAAATAATGCAGCAGAGTCCTTAAGTAATCCAGCCAAGTATTTAAATAATGCAGCAGAGTCCTTAAATAATGCAACAAAGTCCTTAAATAATGCAGCAGAGTCCTTAAATAATGCAACAAAGTCCTTAACTAATGCAGCAGAGTCCTTAAATAATGCAGCAAATTCCTTAAATAATGCAGCAGAGTCCTTAAGTAATCCAGCCAAGTATTTAAATAATGCAGCAGAGTCCTTAAATAATGCTGCAAAGTCCTTAAATAATGCAACAAAGTCCTTAAATAATGCAGAAGAGTCCTTAAATAATGCAACAAAGTCCTTAAATAATGCAGCAGAGTCCTTAAATAATGCAACAAAGTCCTTAAATAATGCAGCAGAGTCCTTAAATAATGCAACAAAGTCCTTAAATAATGCAGCAGAGTCCTTAAATAATGCAACAAAGTCCTTAAATAATGCAGAAGAGTCCTTAAATAATCCAGACAAGTCCTTAAATAATGCAGCAGAGTCCTTAAATAATGCAGCAGATTACTGAAATACCGCAGCAGGGTCCTTAAATAATGCAGCAGAGTCCTTAAAAAATGCAACAAAGTCCTTAAATAATGCAGCAGAGTCCTTAAATAATGCAGCAAAGTCCTTAAATAATGCAGAAGAGTCCTTAAATAATGCAACAAAGTCCTTAAATAATGCAGCAGAGTGCTTAAATAATGCAACAAAGTCCTTAAATAATGCAGCAGAGTCCTTAAATAATGCAACAAAGTACTTAAATAATGCAGCAGAGTCCTTAAGTACCGTATCAGAGTCCTTAAATAAAGCAGCAAAGTCCTTAAATAATGCAGCAGAGTCCTTAAATAATGCAGCAAAGTCCTTAAATAAAGCTGCAGAGTCCTTAAATTACACAGCAAAGTCCTTAAATAATGCAGCAGAGTCCTTAAATAATGCAACAAAGTCCATAAATAATGCAGCAGAGTCCTTAAATAATGCAACATAGTCCTTAAATAATGCAGCAGAGTCCTTAAATAATGCAACAAAGTCCTTAAATAATGCAGCAGAGTCCTTAAATAATGCAACAAAGTCCTTAAATAATGCAGAAGAGTCCTTAAATAATCCAGACAAGTCCTTAAATAATGCAGCAGAGTCCTTAAATAATGCAGCAGAGTCCTTAAATAATGCAGCAGATTACTGAAATACCGCAGCAGGGTCCTTAAATAATGCAGCAGAGTCCTTAAATAATGCAACAAAGTCCTTAAATAATGCAGCAGAGTCCTTAAATAATGCAACAAAGTAATTAAATAATGCAGCAGAGTCCTTAAATAATGCAACAAAGTCCATAAATAATGCAGAAGAGTCCTTAAATAATGCAGACAAGTCCTTAAATAATGCAGCAGAGTCCTTAAATAATGCAGCAGAGTCCTTAAATAATGCAGCGGATTACTGAAATACCGCAGCAGGGTGCTTAAATAATGCAGCAGAGTCCTTAAATAATGCAACAAAGTCCTTAAATAATGCAGCAGAGTCCTTAAATAATGCAACAAAGTCCTTAAATGATGCAGCAGAGTCCTTAAATAATGCAGCAAATTCCTTAAATAATGCAGCAGAGTCCTTAAGTAATCCAGCCAAGTCTTTAAATAATGCAGCAGAGTCCTTAAATAATGCAGCAAAGTCCTTAAATAATGCCGCAGAGTCCTTAAATAATGCAGCAAAGTCCTTAAATAATGCAACAAAGTCCTTAAATAATGCAGCAGAGTCCTTAAATAATGCAACAAAGTACTTAAATAATGCAGCAGAGTCCTTAAGTACCGTATCAGAGTCCTTAAATAAAGCAGCAAAGTCCTTAAATAATGCAGCAGAGTCCTTAAATAATGCAGCAAAGTCCTTAAATAAAGCTGCAGAGTCCTTAAATTACGCAGCAAAGTCCTTAAATAATGCAGCAGAGTCCTTAAATAATGCAACAAAGTCCTTAAATAATGCAGAAGAGTCCTTAAATAATCCAGACAAGTCCTTAAATAATGCAGCAGAGTCCTTAAATAATGCAGCAGAGTCCTTAAATAATGCAGCAGATTACTGAAATACCGCAGCAGGGTCCTTAAATAATGCAGCAGAGTCCTTAAAAAATGCAACAAAGTCCTTAAATAATGCAGCAGAGTCCTTAAATAATGCAGCAAAGTCCTTAAATAATGCAGAAGAGTCCTTAAATAATGCAACAAAGTCCTTAAATAATGCAGCAGAGTGCTTAAATAATGCAGCAAAGTCCTTAAATAATGCAGAAGAGTCCTTAAATAATGCAATAAAGTCCTTAAATAATGCAGCAAAGTCCTTAAATAATCCAGCCAAGTCCTTAAATAATGCAGCAGAGTCCTTAAATAATGCAACAAAGTCCTTAAATAATGCAGTAGATTACTGAAATACCGCAGCAGGGTCCTTAAATAATGCAGCAGAGTCCTTAAATAATGCAACAAAGTCCTTAATAATGCAGCAGAGTCCTTAAATAATGCAACATAGTCCTTAAATAATGCAGCAGTGTCCTTAAATAATGCAACAAAGTCCTTAAATAATGCAGCAGAGTCCTTAAATAATGCAACAAAGTCCTTAAATAATGCAGAAGAGTCCTTAAATAATCCAGACAAGTCCTTAAATAATGCAGCAGAGTCCTTAAATAATGCAGCAGATTACTGAAATACCGCAGCAGGGTCCTTAAATAATGCAGCAGAGTCCTTAAAAAATGCAACAAAGTCCTTAAATAATGCAGCAGAGTCCTTAAATAATGCAACAAAGTCCTTAAATAATGCAGCAGAGTCCTTAAATAATGCAGCAAAGTCCTTAAATAATGCAGAAGAGTCCTTAAATAATGCAACAAAGTCCTTAAATAATGCAGCAGAGTCCTTACATAATGCAACATAGTCCTTAAATAATGCAGCAAAGTCCTTAAATAATGCAGCAGAGTCCTTAAATAATGCAGCAGAGTCCTTAAATAATGCAGTAAAGTCCTTAAATAATGCAGAAGAGTCCTTAAATAATGCAATAAAGTCCTTAAATAATGCAGCAAAGTCCTTAAATAATCCAGCCAAGTCCTTGAATAATGCAGCAGAGTACTTAAATAATGCAGCAAAGTCCTTAAATGATGCAGCAGAGTCCTTAAATAATGCAGCAAAGTCCTTAAATAATGCAGCAAAGTCCTTAAATAATGCAGAAGAGTCCTTAAATAATGCAACAAAGTCCTTAAATAATGCAGCAGAGTGCTTAAATAATGCAGCAAAGTCCTTAAATAATGCAGAAGAGTCCTTAAATAATGCAATAAAGTCCTTAAATAATGCAGCAAAGTCCTTAAATAATCCAGCCAAGTCCTTAAATAATGCAGCAGAGTCCTTAAATAATGCAACAAAGTAATTAAATAATGCAGCAGAGTCCTTAAATAATGCAACAAAGTCCTTAAATAATGCAGAAGAGTCCTTAAATGATCCAGACAAGTCCTTAAATAATGCAGCAAAGTCCTTAAATAATGCAGCAGAGTCCTTAAATAATGCAACAAAGTAATTAAATAATGCAGCAGAGTCCTTAAATAATGCAACAAAGTCCTTAAATAATGCAGAAGAGTCCTTAAATGATCCAGACAAGTCCTTAAATAATGCAGCAGAGTACTTAAATAATGCAGCAGAGTCCTTAAATAATGCAGCAGAGTCCTTAAATAATGCAGTAAAGTCCTTAAATAATGCAGAAGAGTCCTTAAATAATGCAATAAAGTCCTTAAATAATGCAGCAAAGTCCTTAAATAATCCAGCCAAGTCCTTAAATAATGCAGCAGAGTACTTAAATAATGCAGCAAAGTCCTTAAATGATGCAGCAGAGTCCTTAAATAATGCAGCAAAGTCCTTAAATAATGCAGCAAAGTCCTTAAATAATGCAGAAGAGTCCTTAAATAATGCAACAAAGTCCTTAAATAATGCAGCAGAGTGCTTAAATAATGCAGCAAAGTCCTTAAATAATGCAGAAGAGTCCTTAAATAATGCAATAAAGTCCTTAAATAATGCAGCAAAGTCCTTAAATAATCCAGCCAAGTCCTTAAATAATGCAGCAGAGTCCTTAAATAATGCAACAAAGTAATTAAATAATGCAGCAGAGTCCTTAAATAATGCAACAAAGTCCTTAAATAATGCAGAAGAGTCCTTAAATGATCCAGACAAGTCCTTAAATAATGCAGCAGAGTACTTAAATAATGCAGCAGAGTCCTTAAATAATGCATCAAATTCCTTAAATAATGCAGCAAAGTCTTTAAATAATGCAATAACGTCCATAAATAATGCAGCAAAGTCCTTAAATAATGCAGCAGAGTCCTTAAATAATACAACAAAGTCCTTAAATGATGCAGAAGAGTCCTTAAATAATGCAGCAAAGTCCTTAAATAATGCAGCAGAGTCCTTAAATAATGCAACAAAGTAATTAAATAATGCAGCAGAGTCCTTAAATAATGCAGCAGAGTCCTTAAATAATGCAACAAAGTCCTTAACTAATGCAGCAGAGTCCTTAAATAATGCAGCAAATTCCTTAAATAATGCAGCAGAGTCCTTAAGTAATCCAGCCAAGTATTTAAATAATGCAGCAGAGTCCTTAAATAATGCAACAAAGTCCTTAAATAATGCAGCAGAGTCCTTAAATAATGCAACAAAGTACTTAAATAATGCAGCAGAGTCCTTAAGTACCGTATCAGAGTCCTTAAATAAAGCAGCAAAGTCCTTAAATAATGCAGCAGAGTCCTTAAATAATGCAGCAAAGTCATTAAATAAAGCTGCAGAGTCCTTAAATAATGCAACAAAGTCCTTAAATAATGCAGCAGAGTCCTTAAATAATGCAACAAAGTCCTTAAATAATGCAGCATAGTCCTTAAATAATGCAGCAAATTCCTTAAATAATGCAGCAGAGTCCTTAAATAATCCAGCCAAGTCTTTAAATAATGCAGCAGAGTCCTTAAATAATGCTGCAAAGTCCTTAAATAATGCAACAAAGTCCTTAAATAATGCAGAAGAGTCCTTAAATAATGCAACAAAGTCCTTAAATAATGCAGCAGAGTCCTTAAATAATGCAACAAAGTCCTTAAATAATGCAGCAGAGTCCTTAAATAATGCAACAAAGTCCTTAAATAATGCAGCAGAGTCCTTAAATAATGCAACAAAGTCCTTAAATAATGCAGAAGAGTCCTTAAATAATCCAGACAAGTCCTTAAATAATGCAGCAGAGTCCTTAAATAATGCAGCAGATTACTGAAATACCGCAGCAGGGTCCTTAAATAATGCAGCAGAGTCCTTAAAAAATGCAACAAAGTCCTTAAATAATGCAGCAGAGTCCTTAAATAATGCAGCAAAGTCCTTAAATAATGCAGAAGAGTCCTTAAATAATGCAACAAAGTCCTTAAATAATGCAGCAGAGTGCTTAAATAATGCAACAAAGTCCTTAAATAATGCAGCAGAGTCCTTAAATAATGCAACAAAGTACTTAAATAATGCAGCAGAGTCCTTAAGTACCGTATCAGAGTCCTTAAATAAAGCAGCAAAGTCCTTAAATAATGCAGCAGAGTCCTTAAATAATGCAGCAAAGTCCTTAAATAAAGCTGCAGAGTCCTTAAATTACACAGCAAAGTCCTTAAATAATGCAGCAGAGTCCTTAAATAATGCAACAAAGTCCATAAATAATGCAGCAGAGTCCTTAAATAATGCAACATAGTCCTTAAATAATGCAGCAGAGTCCTTAAATAATGCAACAAAGTCCTTAAATAATGCAGCAGAGTCCTTAAATAATGCAACAAAGTCCTTAAATAATGCAGAAGAGTCCTTAAATAATCCAGACAAGTCCTTAAATAATGCAGCAGAGTCCTTAAATAATGCAGCAGAGTCCTTAAATAATGCAGCAGATTACTGAAATACCGCAGCAGGGTCCTTAAATAATGCAGCAGAGTCCTTAAATAATGCAACAAAGTCCTTAAATAATGCAGCAGAGTCCTTAAATAATGCAACAAAGTAATTAAATAATGCAGCAGAGTCCTTAAATAATGCAACAAAGTCCATAAATAATGCAGAAGAGTCCTTAAATAATGCAGACAAGTCCTTAAATAATGCAGCAGAGTCCTTAAATAATGCAGCAGAGTCCTTAAATAATGCAGCGGATTACTGAAATACCGCAGCAGGGTGCTTAAATAATGCAGCAGAGTCCTTAAATAATGCAACAAAGTCCTTAAATAATGCAGCAGAGTCCTTAAATAATGCAACAAAGTCCTTAAATGATGCAGCAGAGTCCTTAAATAATGCAGCAAATTCCTTAAATAATGCAGCAGAGTCCTTAAGTAATCCAGCCAAGTCTTTAAATAATGCAGCAGAGTCCTTAAATAATGCAGCAAAGTCCTTAAATAATGCCGCAGAGTCCTTAAATAATGCAGCAAAGTCCTTAAATAATGCAACAAAGTCCTTAAATAATGCAGCAGAGTCCTTAAATAATGCAACAAAGTACTTAAATAATGCAGCAGAGTCCTTAAGTACCGTATCAGAGTCCTTAAATAAAGCAGCAAAGTCCTTAAATAATGCAGCAGAGTCCTTAAATAATGCAGCAAAGTCCTTAAATAAAGCTGCAGAGTCCTTAAATTACGCAGCAAAGTCCTTAAATAATGCAGCAGAGTCCTTAAATAATGCAACAAAGTCCTTAAATAATGCAGAAGAGTCCTTAAATAATCCAGACAAGTCCTTAAATAATGCAGCAGAGTCCTTAAATAATGCAGCAGAGTCCTTAAATAATGCAGCAGATTACTGAAATACCGCAGCAGGGTCCTTAAATAATGCAGCAGAGTCCTTAAAAAATGCAACAAAGTCCTTAAATAATGCAGCAGAGTCCTTAAATAATGCAGCAAAGTCCTTAAATAATGCAGAAGAGTCCTTAAATAATGCAACAAAGTCCTTAAATAATGCAGCAGAGTGCTTAAATAATGCAGCAAAGTCCTTAAATAATGCAGAAGAGTCCTTAAATAATGCAATAAAGTCCTTAAATAATGCAGCAAAGTCCTTAAATAATCCAGCCAAGTCCTTAAATAATGCAGCAGAGTCCTTAAATAATGCAACAAAGTCCTTAAATAATGCAGTAGATTACTGAAATACCGCAGCAGGGTCCTTAAATAATGCAGCAGAGTCCTTAAATAATGCAACAAAGTCCTTAATAATGCAGCAGAGTCCTTAAATAATGCAACATAGTCCTTAAATAATGCAGCAGTGTCCTTAAATAATGCAACAAAGTCCTTAAATAATGCAGCAGAGTCCTTAAATAATGCAACAAAGTCCTTAAATAATGCAGAAGAGTCCTTAAATAATCCAGACAAGTCCTTAAATAATGCAGCAGAGTCCTTAAATAATGCAGCAGATTACTGAAATACCGCAGCAGGGTCCTTAAATAATGCAGCAGAGTCCTTAAAAAATGCAACAAAGTCCTTAAATAATGCAGCAGAGTCCTTAAATAATGCAACAAAGTCCTTAAATAATGCAGCAGAGTCCTTAAATAATGCAGCAAAGTCCTTAAATAATGCAGAAGAGTCCTTAAATAATGCAACAAAGTCCTTAAATAATGCAGCAGAGTCCTTACATAATGCAACATAGTCCTTAAATAATGCAGCAAAGTCCTTAAATAATGCAGCAGAGTCCTTAAATAATGCAGCAGAGTCCTTAAATAATGCAGTAAAGTCCTTAAATAATGCAGAAGAGTCCTTAAATAATGCAATAAAGTCCTTAAATAATGCAGCAAAGTCCTTAAATAATCCAGCCAAGTCCTTGAATAATGCAGCAGAGTACTTAAATAATGCAGCAAAGTCCTTAAATGATGCAGCAGAGTCCTTAAATAATGCAGCAAAGTCCTTAAATAATGCAGCAAAGTCCTTAAATAATGCAGAAGAGTCCTTAAATAATGCAACAAAGTCCTTAAATAATGCAGCAGAGTGCTTAAATAATGCAGCAAAGTCCTTAAATAATGCAGAAGAGTCCTTAAATAATGCAATAAAGTCCTTAAATAATGCAGCAAAGTCCTTAAATAATCCAGCCAAGTCCTTAAATAATGCAGCAGAGTCCTTAAATAATGCAACAAAGTAATTAAATAATGCAGCAGAGTCCTTAAATAATGCAACAAAGTCCTTAAATAATGCAGAAGAGTCCTTAAATGATCCAGACAAGTCCTTAAATAATGCAGCAGAGTACTTAAATAATGCAGCAAAGTCCTTAAATAATGCATCAAATTCCTTAAATAATGCAGCAAAGTCTTTAAATAATGCAATAACGTCCATAAATAATGCAGCAAAGTCCTTAAATAATGCAGCAGAGTCCTTAAATAATACAACAAAGTCCTTAAATGATGCAGAAGAGTCCTTAAATAATGCAGCAAAGTCCTTAAATAATGCAGCAGAGTCCTTAAATAATGCAACAAAGTAATTAAATAATGCAGCAGAGTCCTTAAATAATGCAACAAAGTCCTTAAATAATGCAGCAGAGTCCTTAAATAATGCAACAAAGTCCTTAAATAATGCAGCAGAGTCCTTAAATAATGCAGCAAATTCCTTAAATAATGCAGCAGAGTCCTTAAGTAATCCAGCCAAGTATTTAAATAATGCAGCAGAGTCCTTAAATAATGCAACAAAGTCCATAAATAATGCAGAAGAGTCCTTAAATAATGCAGACAAGTCCTTAAATAATGCAGCAGAGTCCTTAAATAATGCAGCAGAGTCCTTAAATAATGCAGCGGATTACTGAAATACCGCAGCAGGGTGCTTAAATAATGCAGCAGTGTCCTTAAATAATGCAACAAAGTCCTTAAATAATGCAGCAGAGTCCTTAAATAATGCAACAAAGTCCTTAAATGATGCAGCAGAGTCCTTAAATAATGCAGCAAATTCCTTAAATAATGCAGCAGAGTCCTTAAGTAATCCAGCCAAGTCTTTAAATAATGCAGCAGAGTCCTTAAATAATGCAGCAAAGTCCTTAAATAATGCAGCAGAGTCCTTAAATAATGCAGCAAAGTCCTTAAATAATGCAACAAAGTCCTTAAATAATGCAGCAGAGTCCTTAAATAATGCAACAAAGTACTTAAATAATGCAGCAGAGTCCTTAAGTACCGTATCAGAGTCCTTAAATAAAGCAGCAAAGTCCTTAAATAATGCAGCAGAGTCCTTAAATAATGCAGCAAAGTCCTTAAATAAAGCTGCAGAGTCCTTAAATTACGCAGCAAAGTCCTTAAATAATGCAGCAGAGTCCTTAAATAATGCAACAAAGTCCATAAATAATGCAGCAGAGTCCTTAAATAATGCAACATAGTCCTTAAATAATGCAGCAGAGTCCTTAAATAATGCAACAAAGTCCTTAAATAATGCAGCAGAGTCCTTAAATAATGCAACAAAGTCCTTAAATAATGCAGAAGAGTCCTTAAATAATCCAGACAAGTCCTTAAATAATGCAGCAGAGTCCTTAAATAATGCAGCAGAGTCCTTAAATAATGCAGCAGATTACTGAAATACCGCAGCAGGGTCCTTAAATAATGCAGCAGAGTCCTTAAAAAATGCAACAAAGTCCTTAAATAATGCAGCATAGTCCTTAAATAATGCAGCAAAGTCCTTAAATAATGCAGAAGAGTCCTTAAATAATGCAACAAAGTCCTTAAATAATGCAGCAGAGTGCTTAAATAATGCAGCAAAGTCCTTAAATAATGCAGAAGAGTCCTTAAATAATGCAATAAAGTCCTTAAATAATGCAGCAAAGTCCTTAAATAATCCAGCCAAGTCCTTAAATAATGCAGCAGAGTCCTTAAATAATGCAACAAAGTCCTTAAATAATGCAGTAGATTACTGAAATACCGCAGCAGGGTCCTTAAATAATGCAGCAGAGTCCTTAAATAATGCAACAAAGTCCTTAATAATGCAGCAGAGTCCTTAAATAATGCAACATAGTCCTTAAATAATGCAGCAGTGTCCTTAAATAATGCAACAAAGTCCTTAAATAATGCAGCAGAGTCCTTAAATAATGCAACAAAGTCCTTAAATAATGCAGAAGAGTCCTTAAATAATCCAGACAAGTCCTTAAATAATGCAGCAGAGTCCTTAAATAATGCAGCAGAGTCCTTAAATAATGCAGCAGATTACTGAAATACCGCAGCAGGGTCCTTAAATAATGCAGCAGAGTCCTTAAAAAATGCAACAAAGTCCTTAAATAATGCAGCAGAGTCCTTAAATAATGCAACAAAGTCCTTAAATAATGCAGCAGAGTCCTTAAATAATGCAGCAAAGTCCTTAAATAATGCAGAAGAGTCCTTAAATAATGCAACAAAGTCCTTAAATAATGCAGCAGAGTCCTTACATAATGCAACATAGTCCTTAAATAATGCAGCAAAGTCCTTAAATAATGCAGCAGAGTCCTTAAATAATGCAGCAGAGTCCTTAAATAATGCAGTAAAGTCCTTAAATAATGCAGAAGAGTCCTTAAATAATGCAATAAAGTCCTTAAATAATGCAGCAAAGTCCTTAAATAATCCAGCCAAGTCCTTAAATAATGCAGCAGAGTACTTAAATAATGCAGCAAAGTCCTTAAATGATGCAGCAGAGTCCTTAAATAATGCAGCAAAGTCCTTAAATAATGCAGCAAAGTCCTTAAATAATGCAGAAGAGTCCTTAAATAATGCAACAAAGTCCTTAAATAATGCAGCAGAGTGCTTAAATAATGCAGCAAAGTCCTTAAATAATGCAGAAGAGTCCTTAAATAATGCAATAAAGTCCTTAAATAATGCAGCAAAGTCCTTAAATAATCCAGCCAAGTCCTTAAATAATGCAGCAGAGTCCTTAAATAATGCAACAAAGTAATTAAATAATGCAGCAGAGTCCTTAAATAATGCAACAAAGTCCTTAAATAATGCAGAAGAGTCCTTAAATGATCCAGACAAGTCCTTAAATAATGCAGCAGAGTACTTAAATAATGCAGCAAAGTCCTTAAATAATGCATCAAATTCCTTAAATAATGCAGCAAAGTCTTTAAATAATGCAATAACGTCCATAAATAATGCAGCAAAGTCCTTAAATAATGCAGCAGAGTCCTTAAATAATGCAACAAAGTCCTTAAATGATGCAGAAGAGTCCTTAAATAATGCAGCAAAGTCCTTAAATAATGCAGCAGAGTCCTTAAATAATGCAACAAAGTAATTAAATAATGCAGCAGAGTCCTTAAATAATGCAACAAAGTCCTTAAATAATGCAGCAGAGTCCTTAAATAATGCAACAAAGTCCTTAAATAATGCAGAAGAGTCCTTAAATAATGCAATAAAGTCCTTAATTAATGCAGCAAAGTCCTTAAATAATCCAGCCAAGTCCTTAAATAATGCAGCAGAGTCCTTAAATAATGCAACAAAGTCCTTAAATAATGCAGTAGATTACTGAAATACCGCAGCAGGGTCCTTAAATAATGCAGCAGAGTCCTTAAATAATGCAACAAAGTCCTTAATAATGCAGCAGAGTCCTTAAATAATGCAACATAGTCCTTAAATAATGCAGCAGTGTCCTTAAATAATGCAACAAAGTCCTTAAATAATGCAGCAGAGTCCTTAAATAATGCAACAAAGTCCTTAAATAATGCAGAAGAGTCCTTAAATAATCCAGACAAGTCCTTAAATAATGCAGCAGAGTCCTTAAATAATGCAGCAGAGTCCTTAAATAATGCAGCAGATTACTGAAATACCGCAGCAGGGTCCTTAAATAATGCAGCAGAGTCCTTAAAAAATGCAACAAAGTCCTTAAATAATGCAGCAGAGTCCTTAAATAATGCAACAAAGTCCTTAAATAATGCAGCAGAGTCCTTAAATAATGCAGCAAAGTCCTTAAATAATGCAGAAGAGTCCTTAAATAATGCAACAAAGTCCTTAAATAATGCAGCAGAGTCCTTACATAATGCAACATAGTCCTTAAATAATGCAGCAAAGTCCTTAAATAATGCAGCAGAGTCCTTAAATAATGCAGTAAAGTCCTTAAATAATGCAGAAGAGTCCTTAAATAATGCAATAAAGTCCTTAAATAATGCAGCAAAGTCCTTAAATAATGCAGCAGAGTCCTTAAATAATGCAACAAAGTAATTAAATAATGCAGCAGAGTCCTTAAATAATGCAACAAAGTCCTTAAATAATGCAGAAGAGTCCTTAAATGATCCAGACAAGTCCTTAAATAATGCAGCAGAGTACTTAAATAATGCAGCAGAGTCCTTAAATAATGCAGCAGAGTCCTTAAATAATGCAGTAAAGTCCTTAAATAATGCAGAAGAGTCCTTAAATAATGCAATAAAGTCCTTAAATAATGCAGCAAAGTCCTTAAATAATCCAGCCAAGTCCTTAAATAATGCAGCAGAGTACTTAAATAATGCAGCAAAGTCCTTAAATGATGCAGCAGAGTCCTTAAATAATGCAGCAAAGTCCTTAAATAATGCAGCAAAGTCCTTAAATAATGCAGAAGAGTCCTTAAATAATGCAACAAAGTCCTTAAATAATGCAGCAGAGTGCTTAAATAATGCAGCAAAGTCCTTAAATAATGCAGAAGAGTCCTTAAATAATGCAATAAAGTCCTTAAATAATGCAGCAAAGTCCTTAAATAATCCAGCCAAGTCCTTAAATAATGCAGCAGAGTCCTTAAATAATGCAACAAAGTAATTAAATAATGCAGCAGAGTCCTTAAATAATGCAACAAAGTCCTTAAATAATGCAGAAGAGTCCTTAAATGATCCAGACAAGTCCTTAAATAATGCAGCAGAGTACTTAAATAATGCAGCAGAGTCCTTAAATAATGCATCAAATTCCTTAAATAATGCAGCAAAGTCTTTAAATAATGCAATAACGTCCATAAATAATGCAGCAAAGTCCTTAAATAATGCAGCAGAGTCCTTAAATAATACAACAAAGTCCTTAAATGATGCAGAAGAGTCCTTAAATAATGCAGCAAAGTCCTTAAATAATGCAGCAGAGTCCTTAAATAATGCAACAAAGTAATTAAATAATGCAGCAGAGTCCTTAAATAATGCAGCAGAGTCCTTAAATAATGCAACAAAGTCCTTAACTAATGCAGCAGAGTCCTTAAATAATGCAGCAAATTCCTTAAATAATGCAGCAGAGTCCTTAAGTAATCCAGCCAAGTATTTAAATAATGCAGCAGAGTCCTTAAATAATGCAACAAAGTCCTTAAATAATGCAGCAGAGTCCTTAAATAATGCAACAAAGTACTTAAATAATGCAGCAGAGTCCTTAAGTACCGTATCAGAGTCCTTAAATAAAGCAGCAAAGTCCTTAAATAATGCAGCAGAGTCCTTAAATAATGCAGCAAAGTCCTTAAATAAAGCTGCAGAGTCCTTAAATTACGCAGCAAAGTCCTTAAATAATGCAGCAGAGTCCTTAAATAATGCAACAAAGTCCTTAAATAATGCAGAAGAGTCCTTAAATAATCCAGACAAGTCCTTAAATAATGCAGCAGAGTCCTTAAATAATGCAGCAGAGTCCTTAAATAATGCAGCAGATTACTGAAATACCGCAGCAGGGTCCTTAAATAATGCAGCAGAGTCCTTAAAAAATGCAACAAAGTCCTTAAATAATGCAGCAGAGTCCTTAAATAATGCAGCAAAGTCCTTAAATAATGCAGAAGAGTCCTTAAATAATGCAACAAAGTCCTTAAATAATGCAGCAGAGTGCTTAAATAATGCAGCAAAGTCCTTAAATAATGCAGAAGAGTCCTTAAATAATGCAATAAAGTCCTTAAATAATGCAGCAAAGTCCTTAAATAATCCAGCCAAGTCCTTAAATAATGCAGCAGAGTCCTTAAATAATGCAACAAAGTCCTTAAATAATGCAGTAGATTACTGAAATACCGCAGCAGGGTCCTTAAATAATGCAGCAGAGTCCTTAAATAATGCAACAAAGTCCTTAATAATGCAGCAGAGTCCTTAAATAATGCAACATAGTCCTTAAATAATGCAGCAGTGTCCTTAAATAATGCAACAAAGTCCTTAAATAATGCAGCAGAGTCCTTAAATAATGCAACAAAGTCCTTAAATAATGCAGAAGAGTCCTTAAATAATCCAGACAAGTCCTTAAATAATGCAGCAGAGTCCTTAAATAATGCAGCAGATTACTGAAATACCGCAGCAGGGTCCTTAAATAATGCAGCAGAGTCCTTAAAAAATGCAACAAAGTCCTTAAATAATGCAGCAGAGTCCTTAAATAATGCAACAAAGTCCTTAAATAATGCAGCAGAGTCCTTAAATAATGCAGCAAAGTCCTTAAATAATGCAGAAGAGTCCTTAAATAATGCAACAAAGTCCTTAAATAATGCAGCAGAGTCCTTACATAATGCAACATAGTCCTTAAATAATGCAGCAAAGTCCTTAAATAATGCAGCAGAGTCCTTAAATAATGCAGCAGAGTCCTTAAATAATGCAGTAAAGTCCTTAAATAATGCAGAAGAGTCCTTAAATAATGCAATAAAGTCCTTAAATAATGCAGCAAAGTCCTTAAATAATCCAGCCAAGTCCTTGAATAATGCAGCAGAGTACTTAAATAATGCAGCAAAGTCCTTAAATGATGCAGCAGAGTCCTTAAATAATGCAGCAAAGTCCTTAAATAATGCAGCAAAGTCCTTAAATAATGCAGAAGAGTCCTTAAATAATGCAACAAAGTCCTTAAATAATGCAGCAGAGTGCTTAAATAATGCAGCAAAGTCCTTAAATAATGCAGAAGAGTCCTTAAATAATGCAATAAAGTCCTTAAATAATGCAGCAAAGTCCTTAAATAATCCAGCCAAGTCCTTAAATAATGCAGCAGAGTCCTTAAATAATGCAACAAAGTAATTAAATAATGCAGCAGAGTCCTTAAATAATGCAACAAAGTCCTTAAATAATGCAGAAGAGTCCTTAAATGATCCAGACAAGTCCTTAAATAATGCAGCAGAGTACTTAAATAATGCAGCAAAGTCCTTAAATAATGCATCAAATTCCTTAAATAATGCAGCAAAGTCTTTAAATAATGCAATAACGTCCATAAATAATGCAGCAAAGTCCTTAAATAATGCAGCAGAGTCCTTAAATAATACAACAAAGTCCTTAAATGATGCAGAAGAGTCCTTAAATAATGCAGCAAAGTCCTTAAATAATGCAGCAGAGTCCTTAAATAATGCAACAAAGTAATTAAATAATGCAGCAGAGTCCTTAAATAATGCAACAAAGTCCTTAAATAATGCAGCAGAGTCCTTAAATAATGCAACAAAGTCCTTAAATAATGCAGCAGAGTCCTTAAATAATGCAGCAAATTCCTTAAATAATGCAGCAGAGTCCTTAAGTAATCCAGCCAAGTATTTAAATAATGCAGCAGAGTCCTTAAATAATGCAACAAAGTCCATAAATAATGCAGAAGAGTCCTTAAATAATGCAGACAAGTCCTTAAATAATGCAGCAGAGTCCTTAAATAATGCAGCAGAGTCCTTAAATAATGCAGCGGATTACTGAAATACCGCAGCAGGGTGCTTAAATAATGCAGCAGTGTCCTTAAATAATGCAACAAAGTCCTTAAATAATGCAGCAGAGTCCTTAAATAATGCAACAAAGTCCTTAAATGATGCAGCAGAGTCCTTAAATAATGCAGCAAATTCCTTAAATAATGCAGCAGAGTCCTTAAGTAATCCAGCCAAGTCTTTAAATAATGCAGCAGAGTCCTTAAATAATGCAGCAAAGTCCTTAAATAATGCAGCAGAGTCCTTAAATAATGCAGCAAAGTCCTTAAATAATGCAACAAAGTCCTTAAATAATGCAGCAGAGTCCTTAAATAATGCAACAAAGTACTTAAATAATGCAGCAGAGTCCTTAAGTACCGTATCAGAGTCCTTAAATAAAGCAGCAAAGTCCTTAAATAATGCAGCAGAGTCCTTAAATAATGCAGCAAAGTCCTTAAATAAAGCTGCAGAGTCCTTAAATTACGCAGCAAAGTCCTTAAATAATGCAGCAGAGTCCTTAAATAATGCAACAAAGTCCATAAATAATGCAGCAGAGTCCTTAAATAATGCAACATAGTCCTTAAATAATGCAGCAGAGTCCTTAAATAATGCAACAAAGTCCTTAAATAATGCAGCAGAGTCCTTAAATAATGCAACAAAGTCCTTAAATAATGCAGAAGAGTCCTTAAATAATCCAGACAAGTCCTTAAATAATGCAGCAGAGTCCTTAAATAATGCAGCAGAGTCCTTAAATAATGCAGCAGATTACTGAAATACCGCAGCAGGGTCCTTAAATAATGCAGCAGAGTCCTTAAAAAATGCAACAAAGTCCTTAAATAATGCAGCATAGTCCTTAAATAATGCAGCAAAGTCCTTAAATAATGCAGAAGAGTCCTTAAATAATGCAACAAAGTCCTTAAATAATGCAGCAGAGTGCTTAAATAATGCAGCAAAGTCCTTAAATAATGCAGAAGAGTCCTTAAATAATGCAATAAAGTCCTTAAATAATGCAGCAAAGTCCTTAAATAATCCAGCCAAGTCCTTAAATAATGCAGCAGAGTCCTTAAATAATGCAACAAAGTCCTTAAATAATGCAGTAGATTACTGAAATACCGCAGCAGGGTCCTTAAATAATGCAGCAGAGTCCTTAAATAATGCAACAAAGTCCTTAATAATGCAGCAGAGTCCTTAAATAATGCAACATAGTCCTTAAATAATGCAGCAGTGTCCTTAAATAATGCAACAAAGTCCTTAAATAATGCAGCAGAGTCCTTAAATAATGCAACAAAGTCCTTAAATAATGCAGAAGAGTCCTTAAATAATCCAGACAAGTCCTTAAATAATGCAGCAGAGTCCTTAAATAATGCAGCAGAGTCCTTAAATAATGCAGCAGATTACTGAAATACCGCAGCAGGGTCCTTAAATAATGCAGCAGAGTCCTTAAAAAATGCAACAAAGTCCTTAAATAATGCAGCAGAGTCCTTAAATAATGCAACAAAGTCCTTAAATAATGCAGCAGAGTCCTTAAATAATGCAGCAAAGTCCTTAAATAATGCAGAAGAGTCCTTAAATAATGCAACAAAGTCCTTAAATAATGCAGCAGAGTCCTTACATAATGCAACATAGTCCTTAAATAATGCAGCAAAGTCCTTAAATAATGCAGCAGAGTCCTTAAATAATGCAGCAGAGTCCTTAAATAATGCAGTAAAGTCCTTAAATAATGCAGAAGAGTCCTTAAATAATGCAATAAAGTCCTTAAATAATGCAGCAAAGTCCTTAAATAATCCAGCCAAGTCCTTAAATAATGCAGCAGAGTACTTAAATAATGCAGCAAAGTCCTTAAATGATGCAGCAGAGTCCTTAAATAATGCAGCAAAGTCCTTAAATAATGCAGCAAAGTCCTTAAATAATGCAGAAGAGTCCTTAAATAATGCAACAAAGTCCTTAAATAATGCAGCAGAGTGCTTAAATAATGCAGCAAAGTCCTTAAATAATGCAGAAGAGTCCTTAAATAATGCAATAAAGTCCTTAAATAATGCAGCAAAGTCCTTAAATAATCCAGCCAAGTCCTTAAATAATGCAGCAGAGTCCTTAAATAATGCAACAAAGTAATTAAATAATGCAGCAGAGTCCTTAAATAATGCAACAAAGTCCTTAAATAATGCAGAAGAGTCCTTAAATGATCCAGACAAGTCCTTAAATAATGCAGCAGAGTACTTAAATAATGCAGCAAAGTCCTTAAATAATGCATCAAATTCCTTAAATAATGCAGCAAAGTCTTTAAATAATGCAATAACGTCCATAAATAATGCAGCAAAGTCCTTAAATAATGCAGCAGAGTCCTTAAATAATGCAACAAAGTCCTTAAATGATGCAGAAGAGTCCTTAAATAATGCAGCAAAGTCCTTAAATAATGCAGCAGAGTCCTTAAATAATGCAACAAAGTAATTAAATAATGCAGCAGAGTCCTTAAATAATGCAACAAAGTCCTTAAATAATGCAGCAGAGTCCTTAAATAATGCAACAAAGTCCTTAAATAATGCAGAAGAGTCCTTAAATAATGCAATAAAGTCCTTAAATAATGCAGCAAAGTCCTTAAATAATCCAGCCAAGTCCTTAAATAATGCAGCAGAGTCCTTAAATAATGCAACAAAGTCCTTAAATAATGCAGTAGATTACTGAAATACCGCAGCAGGGTCCTTAAATAATGCAGCAGAGTCCTTAAATAATGCAACAAAGTCCTTAATAATGCAGCAGAGTCCTTAAATAATGCAACATAGTCCTTAAATAATGCAGCAGTGTCCTTAAATAATGCAACAAAGTCCTTAAATAATGCAGCAGAGTCCTTAAATAATGCAACAAAGTCCTTAAATAATGCAGAAGAGTCCTTAAATAATCCAGACAAGTCCTTAAATAATGCAGCAGAGTCCTTAAATAATGCAGCAGAGTCCTTAAATAATGCAGCAGATTACTGAAATACCGCAGCAGGGTCCTTAAATAATGCAGCAGAGTCCTTAAAAAATGCAACAAAGTCCTTAAATAATGCAGCAGAGTCCTTAAATAATGCAACAAAGTCCTTAAATAATGCAGCAGAGTCCTTAAATAATGCAGCAAAGTCCTTAAATAATGCAGAAGAGTCCTTAAATAATGCAACAAAGTCCTTAAATAATGCAGCAGAGTCCTTACATAATGCAACATAGTCCTTAAATAATGCAGCAAAGTCCTTAAATAATGCAGCAGAGTCCTTAAATAATGCAGTAAAGTCCTTAAATAATGCAGAAGAGTCCTTAAATAATGCAATAAAGTCCTTAAATAATGCAGCAAAGTCCTTAAATAATGCAGCAGAGTCCTTAAATAATGCAACAAAGTAATTAAATAATGCAGCAGAGTCCTTAAATAATGCAACAAAGTCCTTAAATAATGCAGAAGAGTCCTTAAATGATCCAGACAAGTCCTTAAATAATGCAGCAGAGTACTTAAATAATGCAGCAGAGTCCTTAAATAATGCAGCAGAGTCCTTAAATAATGCAGTAAAGTCCTTAAATAATGCAGAAGAGTCCTTAAATAATGCAATAAAGTCCTTAAATAATGCAGCAAAGTCCTTAAATAATCCAGCCAAGTCCTTAAATAATGCAGCAGAGTACTTAAATAATGCAGCAAAGTCCTTAAATGATGCAGCAGAGTCCTTAAATAATGCAGCAAAGTCCTTAAATAATGCAGCAAAGTCCTTAAATAATGCAGAAGAGTCCTTAAATAATGCAACAAAGTCCTTAAATAATGCAGCAGAGTGCTTAAATAATGCAGCAAAGTCCTTAAATAATGCAGAAGAGTCCTTAAATAATGCAATAAAGTCCTTAAATAATGCAGCAAAGTCCTTAAATAATCCAGCCAAGTCCTTAAATAATGCAGCAGAGTCCTTAAATAATGCAACAAAGTAATTAAATAATGCAGCAGAGTCCTTAAATAATGCAACAAAGTCCTTAAATAATGCAGAAGAGTCCTTAAATGATCCAGACAAGTCCTTAAATAATGCAGCAGAGTACTTAAATAATGCAGCAGAGTCCTTAAATAATGCATCAAATTCCTTAAATAATGCAGCAAAGTCTTTAAATAATGCAATAACGTCCATAAATAATGCAGCAAAGTCCTTAAATAATGCAGCAGAGTCCTTAAATAATACAACAAAGTCCTTAAATGATGCAGAAGAGTCCTTAAATAATGCAGCAAAGTCCTTAAATAATGCAGCAGAGTCCTTAAATAATGCAACAAAGTAATTAAATAATGCAGCAGAGTCCTTAAATAATGCAGCAGAGTCCTTAAATAATGCAACAAAGTCCTTAACTAATGCAGCAGAGTCCTTAAATAATGCAGCAAATTCCTTAAATAATGCAGCAGAGTCCTTAAGTAATCCAGCCAAGTATTTAAATAATGCAGCAGAGTCCTTAAATAATGCAACAAAGTCCTTAAATAATGCAGCAGAGTCCTTAAATAATGCAACAAAGTACTTAAATAATGCAGCAGAGTCCTTAAGTACCGTATCAGAGTCCTTAAATAAAGCAGCAAAGTCCTTAAATAATGCAGCAGAGTCCTTAAATAATGCAGCAAAGTCATTAAATAAAGCTGCAGAGTCCTTAAATAATGCAACAAAGTCCTTAAATAATGCAGCAGAGTCCTTAAATAATGCAACAAAGTCCTTAAATAATGCAGCATAGTCCTTAAATAATGCAGCAAATTCCTTAAATAATGCAGCAGAGTCCTTAAATAATCCAGCCAAGTCTTTAAATAATGCAGCAGAGTCCTTAAATAATGCTGCAAAGTCCTTAAATAATGCAACAAAGTCCTTAAATAATGCAGAAGAGTCCTTAAATAATGCAACAAAGTCCTTAAATAATGCAGCAGAGTCCTTAAATAATGCAACAAAGTCCTTAAATAATGCAGCAGAGTCCTTAAATAATGCAACAAAGTCCTTAAATAATGCAGCAGAGTCCTTAAATAATGCAACAAAGTCCTTAAATAATGCAGAAGAGTCCTTAAATAATCCAGACAAGTCCTTAAATAATGCAGCAGAGTCCTTAAATAATGCAGCAGATTACTGAAATACCGCAGCAGGGTCCTTAAATAATGCAGCAGAGTCCTTAAAAAATGCAACAAAGTCCTTAAATAATGCAGCAGAGTCCTTAAATAATGCAGCAAAGTCCTTAAATAATGCAGAAGAGTCCTTAAATAATGCAACAAAGTCCTTAAATAATGCAGCAGAGTGCTTAAATAATGCAACAAAGTCCTTAAATAATGCAGCAGAGTCCTTAAATAATGCAACAAAGTACTTAAATAATGCAGCAGAGTCCTTAAGTACCGTATCAGAGTCCTTAAATAAAGCAGCAAAGTCCTTAAATAATGCAGCAGAGTCCTTAAATAATGCAGCAAAGTCCTTAAATAAAGCTGCAGAGTCCTTAAATTACACAGCAAAGTCCTTAAATAATGCAGCAGAGTCCTTAAATAATGCAACAAAGTCCATAAATAATGCAGCAGAGTCCTTAAATAATGCAACATAGTCCTTAAATAATGCAGCAGAGTCCTTAAATAATGCAACAAAGTCCTTAAATAATGCAGCAGAGTCCTTAAATAATGCAACAAAGTCCTTAAATAATGCAGAAGAGTCCTTAAATAATCCAGACAAGTCCTTAAATAATGCAGCAGAGTCCTTAAATAATGCAGCAGAGTCCTTAAATAATGCAGCAGATTACTGAAATACCGCAGCAGGGTCCTTAAATAATGCAGCAGAGTCCTTAAATAATGCAACAAAGTCCTTAAATAATGCAGCAGAGTCCTTAAATAATGCAACAAAGTAATTAAATAATGCAGCAGAGTCCTTAAATAATGCAACAAAGTCCATAAATAATGCAGAAGAGTCCTTAAATAATGCAGACAAGTCCTTAAATAATGCAGCAGAGTCCTTAAATAATGCAGCAGAGTCCTTAAATAATGCAGCGGATTACTGAAATACCGCAGCAGGGTGCTTAAATAATGCAGCAGAGTCCTTAAATAATGCAACAAAGTCCTTAAATAATGCAGCAGAGTCCTTAAATAATGCAACAAAGTCCTTAAATGATGCAGCAGAGTCCTTAAATAATGCAGCAAATTCCTTAAATAATGCAGCAGAGTCCTTAAGTAATCCAGCCAAGTCTTTAAATAATGCAGCAGAGTCCTTAAATAATGCAGCAAAGTCCTTAAATAATGCCGCAGAGTCCTTAAATAATGCAGCAAAGTCCTTAAATAATGCAACAAAGTCCTTAAATAATGCAGCAGAGTCCTTAAATAATGCAACAAAGTACTTAAATAATGCAGCAGAGTCCTTAAGTACCGTATCAGAGTCCTTAAATAAAGCAGCAAAGTCCTTAAATAATGCAGCAGAGTCCTTAAATAATGCAGCAAAGTCCTTAAATAAAGCTGCAGAGTCCTTAAATTACGCAGCAAAGTCCTTAAATAATGCAGCAGAGTCCTTAAATAATGCAACAAAGTCCTTAAATAATGCAGAAGAGTCCTTAAATAATCCAGACAAGTCCTTAAATAATGCAGCAGAGTCCTTAAATAATGCAGCAGAGTCCTTAAATAATGCAGCAGATTACTGAAATACCGCAGCAGGGTCCTTAAATAATGCAGCAGAGTCCTTAAAAAATGCAACAAAGTCCTTAAATAATGCAGCAGAGTCCTTAAATAATGCAGCAAAGTCCTTAAATAATGCAGAAGAGTCCTTAAATAATGCAACAAAGTCCTTAAATAATGCAGCAGAGTGCATAAATAATGCAGCAAAGTCCTTAAATAATGCAGAAGAGTCCTTAAATAATGCAATAAAGTCCTTAAATAATGCAGCAAAGTCCTTAAATAATCCAGCCAAGTCCTTAAATAATGCAGCAGAGTCCTTAAATAATGCAACAAAGTCCTTAAATAATGCAGTAGATTACTGAAATACCGCAGCAGGGTCCTTAAATAATGCAGCAGAGTCCTTAAATAATGCAACAAAGTCCTTAATAATGCAGCAGAGTCCTTAAATAATGCAACATAGTCCTTAAATAATGCAGCAGTGTCCTTAAATAATGCAACAAAGTCCTTAAATAATGCAGCAGAGTCCTTAAATAATGCAACAAAGTCCTTAAATAATGCAGAAGAGTCCTTAAATAATCCAGACAAGTCCTTAAATAATGCAGCAGAGTCCTTAAATAATGCAGCAGATTACTGAAATACCGCAGCAGGGTCCTTAAATAATGCAGCAGAGTCCTTAAAAAATGCAACAAAGTCCTTAAATAATGCAGCAGAGTCCTTAAATAATGCAACAAAGTCCTTAAATAATGCAGCAGAGTCCTTAAATAATGCAGCAAAGTCCTTAAATAATGCAGAAGAGTCCTTAAATAATGCAACAAAGTCCTTAAATAATGCAGCAGAGTCCTTACATAATGCAACATAGTCCTTAAATAATGCAGCAAAGTCCTTAAATAATGCAGCAGAGTCCTTAAATAATGCAGCAGAGTCCTTAAATAATGCAGTAAAGTCCTTAAATAATGCAGAAGAGTCCTTATATAATGCAATAAAGTCCTTAAATAATGCAGCAAAGTCCTTAAATAATCCAGCCAAGTCCTTAAATAATGCAGCAGAGTACTTAAATAATGCAGCAAAGTCCTTAAATGATGCAGCAGAGTCCTTAAATAATGCAGCAAAGTCCTTAAATAATGCAGCAAAGTCCTTAAATAATGCAGAAGAGTCCTTAAATAATGCAACAAAGTCCTTAAATAATGCAGCAGAGTGCTTAAATAATGCAGCAAAGTCCTTAAATAATGCAGAAGAGTCCTTAAATAATGCAATAAAGTCCTTAAATAATGCAGCAAAGTCCTTAAATAATCCAGCCAAGTCCTTAAATAATGCAGCAGAGTCCTTAAATAATGCAACAAAGTAATTAAATAATGCAGCAGAGTCCTTAAATAATGCAACAAAGTCCTTAAATAATGCAGAAGAGTCCTTAAATGATCCAGACAAGTCCTTAAATAATGCAGCAGAGTACTTAAATAATGCAGCAAAGTCCTTAAATAATGCATCAAATTCCTTAAATAATGCAGCAAAGTCTTTAAATAATGCAATAACGTCCATAAATAATGCAGCAAAGTCCTTAAATAATGCAGCAGAGTCCTTAAATAATACAACAAAGTCCTTAAATGATGCAGAAGAGTCCTTAAATAATGCAGCAAAGTCCTTAAATAATGCAGCAGAGTCCTTAAATAATGCAACAAAGTAATTAAATAATGCAGCAGAGTCCTTAAATAATGCAACAAAGTCCTTAAATAATGCAGCAGAGTCCTTAAATAATGCAACAAAGTCCTTAAATAATGCAGCAGAGTCCTTAAATAATGCAGCAAATTCCTTAAATAATGCAGCAGAGTCCTTAAGTAATCCAGCCAAGTATTTAAATAATGCAGCAGAGTCCTTAAATAATGCAACAAAGTCCATAAATAATGCAGAAGAGTCCTTAAATAATGCAGACAAGTCCTTAAATAATGCAGCAGAGTCCTTAAATAATGCAGCAGAGTCCTTAAATAATGCAGCGGATTACTGAAATACCGCAGCAGGGTGCTTAAATAATGCAGCAGTGTCCTTAAATAATGCAACAAAGTCCTTAAATAATGCAGCAGAGTCCTTAAATAATGCAACAAAGTCCTTAAATGATGCAGCAGAGTCCTTAAATAATGCAGCAAATTCCTTAAATAATGCAGCAGAGTCCTTAAGTAATCCAGCCAAGTCTTTAAATAATGCAGCAGAGTCCTTAAATAATGCAGCAAAGTCCTTAAATAATGCAGCAGAGTCCTTAAATAATGCAGCAAAGTCCTTAAATAATGCAACAAAGTCCTTAAATAATGCAGCAGAGTCCTTAAATAATGCAACAAAGTACTTAAATAATGCAGCAGAGTCCTTAAGTACCGTATCAGAGTCCTTAAATAAAGCAGCAAAGTCCTTAAATAATGCAGCAGAGTCCTTAAATAATGCAGCAAAGTCCTTAAATAAAGCTGCAGAGTCCTTAAATTACGCAGCAAAGTCCTTAAATAATGCAGCAGAGTCCTTAAATAATGCAACAAAGTCCATAAATAATGCAGCAGAGTCCTTAAATAATGCAACATAGTCCTTAAATAATGCAGCAGAGTCCTTAAATAATGCAACAAAGTCCTTAAATAATGCAGCAGAGTCCTTAAATAATGCAACAAAGTCCTTAAATAATGCAGAAGAGTCCTTAAATAATCCAGACAAGTCCTTAAATAATGCAGCAGAGTCCTTAAATAATGCAGCAGAGTCCTTAAATAATGCAGCAGATTACTGAAATACCGCAGCAGGGTCCTTAAATAATGCAGCAGAGTCCTTAAAAAATGCAACAAAGTCCTTAAATAATGCAGCATAGTCCTTAAATAATGCAGCAAAGTCCTTAAATAATGCAGAAGAGTCCTTAAATAATGCAACAAAGTCCTTAAATAATGCAGCAGAGTGCTTAAATAATGCAGCAAAGTCCTTAAATAATGCAGAAGAGTCCTTAAATAATGCAATAAAGTCCTTAAATAATGCAGCAAAGTCCTTAAATAATCCAGCCAAGTCCTTAAATAATGCAGCAGAGTCCTTAAATAATGCAACAAAGTCCTTAAATAATGCAGTAGATTACTGAAATACCGCAGCAGGGTCCTTAAATAATGCAGCAGAGTCCTTAAATAATGCAACAAAGTCCTTAATAATGCAGCAGAGTCCTTAAATAATGCAACATAGTCCTTAAATAATGCAGCAGTGTCCTTAAATAATGCAACAAAGTCCTTAAATAATGCAGCAGAGTCCTTAAATAATGCAACAAAGTCCTTAAATAATGCAGAAGAGTCCTTAAATAATCCAGACAAGTCCTTAAATAATGCAGCAGAGTCCTTAAATAATGCAGCAGAGTCCTTAAATAATGCAGCAGATTACTGAAATACCGCAGCAGGGTCCTTAAATAATGCAGCAGAGTCCTTAAAAAATGCAACAAAGTCCTTAAATAATGCAGCAGAGTCCTTAAATAATGCAACAAAGTCCTTAAATAATGCAGCAGAGTCCTTAAATAATGCAGCAAAGTCCTTAAATAATGCAGAAGAGTCCTTAAATAATGCAACAAAGTCCTTAAATAATGCAGCAGAGTCCTTACATAATGCAACATAGTCCTTAAATAATGCAGCAAAGTCCTTAAATAATGCAGCAGAGTCCTTAAATAATGCAGCAGAGTCCTTAAATAATGCAGTAAAGTCCTTAAATAATGCAGAAGAGTCCTTAAATAATGCAATAAAGTCCTTAAATAATGCAGCAAAGTCCTTAAATAATCCAGCCAAGTCCTTAAATAATGCAGCAGAGTACTTAAATAATGCAGCAAAGTCCTTAAATGATGCAGCAGAGTCCTTAAATAATGCAGCAAAGTCCTTAAATAATGCAGCAAAGTCCTTAAATAATGCAGAAGAGTCCTTAAATAATGCAACAAAGTCCTTAAATAATGCAGCAGAGTGCTTAAATAATGCAGCAAAGTCCTTAAATAATGCAGAAGAGTCCTTAAATAATGCAATAAAGTCCTTAAATAATGCAGCAAAGTCCTTAAATAATCCAGCCAAGTCCTTAAATAATGCAGCAGAGTCCTTAAATAATGCAACAAAGTAATTAAATAATGCAGCAGAGTCCTTAAATAATGCAACAAAGTCCTTAAATAATGCAGAAGAGTCCTTAAATGATCCAGACAAGTCCTTAAATAATGCAGCAGAGTACTTAAATAATGCAGCAAAGTCCTTAAATAATGCATCAAATTCCTTAAATAATGCAGCAAAGTCTTTAAATAATGCAATAACGTCCATAAATAATGCAGCAAAGTCCTTAAATAATGCAGCAGAGTCCTTAAATAATGCAACAAAGTCCTTAAATGATGCAGAAGAGTCCTTAAATAATGCAGCAAAGTCCTTAAATAATGCAGCAGAGTCCTTAAATAATGCAACAAAGTAATTAAATAATGCAGCAGAGTCCTTAAATAATGCAACAAAGTCCTTAAATAATGCAGCAGAGTCCTTAAATAATGCAACAAAGTCCTTAAATAATGCAGCAGAGTCCTTAAATAATGCAGCAAATTCCTTAAATAATGCAGCAGAGTCCTTAAGTAATCCAGCCAAGTATTTAAATAATGCAGCAGAGTCCTTAAATAATGCAACAAAGTCCTTAAATAATGCAGCAGAGTCCTTAAATAATGCAACAAAGTACTTAAATAATGCAGCAGAGTCCTTAAGTACCGTATCAGAGTCCTTAAATAAAGCAGCAAAGTCCTTAAATAATGCAGCAGAGTCCTTAAATAATGCAGCAAAGTCATTAAATAAAGCTGCAGAGTCCTTAAATAATGCAACAAAGTCCTTAAATAATGCAGCAGAGTCCTTAAATAATGCAACAAAGTCCTTAAATAATGCAGCATAGTCCTTAAATAATGCAGCAAATTCCTTAAATAATGCAGCAGAGTCCTTAAATAATCCAGCCAAGTCTTTAAATAATGCAGCAGAGTCCTTAAATAATGCTGCAAAGTCCTTAAATAATGCAACAAAGTCCTTAAATAATGCAGAAGAGTCCTTAAATAATGCAACAAAGTCCTTAAATAATGCAGCAGAGTCCTTAAATAATGCAACAAAGTCCTTAAATAATGCAGCAGAGTCCTTAAATAATGCAACAAAGTAATTAAATAATGCAGCAGAGTCCTTAAATAATGCAACAAAGTCCATAAATAATGCAGCAGAGTCCTTAAATAATGCAACAAAGTCCTTAAATAATGCAGCAGAGTCCTTAAATAATGCAGCAAATTCCTTAAATAATGCAGCAGAGTCCTTAAGTAATCCAGCCAAGTATTTAAATAATGCAGCAGAGTCCTTAAATAATGCAACAAAGTCCATAAATAATGCAGAAGAGTCCTTAAATAATGCAGACAAGTCCTTAAATAATGCAGCAGAGTCCTTAAATAATGCAGCAGAGTCCTTAAATAATGCAGCGGATTACTGAAATACCGCAGCAGGGTGCTTAAATAATGCAGCAGTGTCCTTAAATAATGCAACAAAGTCCTTAAATAATGCAGCAGAGTCCTTAAATAATGCAACAAAGTCCTTAAATGATGCAGCAGAGTCCTTAAATAATGCAGCAAATTCCTTAAATAATGCAGCAGAGTCCTTAAGTAATCCAGCCAAGTCTTTAAATAATGCAGCAGAGTCCTTAAATAATGCAGCAAAGTCCTTAAATAATGCAGCAGAGTCCTTAAATAATGCAGCAAAGTCCTTAAATAATGCAACAAAGTCCTTAAATAATGCAGCAGAGTCCTTAAATAATGCAACAAAGTACTTAAATAATGCAGCAGAGTCCTTAAGTACCGTATCAGAGTCCTTAAATAAAGCAGCAAAGTCCTTAAATAATGCAGCAGAGTCCTTAAATAATGCAGCAAAGTCCTTAAATAAAGCTGCAGAGTCCTTAAATTACGCAGCAAAGTCCTTAAATAATGCAGCAGAGTCCTTAAATAATGCAACAAAGTCCATAAATAATGCAGCAGAGTCCTTAAATAATGCAACATAGTCCTTAAATAATGCAGCAGAGTCCTTAAATAATGCAACAAAGTCCTTAAATAATGCAGCAGAGTCCTTAAATAATGCAACAAAGTCCTTAAATAATGCAGAAGAGTCCTTAAATAATCCAGACAAGTCCTTAAATAATGCAGCAGAGTCCTTAAATAATGCAGCAGAGTCCTTAAATAATGCAGCAGATTACTGAAATACCGCAGCAGGGTCCTTAAATAATGCAGCAGAGTCCTTAAAAAATGCAACAAAGTCCTTAAATAATGCAGCATAGTCCTTAAATAATGCAGCAAAGTCCTTAAATAATGCAGAAGAGTCCTTAAATAATGCAACAAAGTCCTTAAATAATGCAGCAGAGTGCTTAAATAATGCAGCAAAGTCCTTAAATAATGCAGAAGAGTCCTTAAATAATGCAATAAAGTCCTTAAATAATGCAGCAAAGTCCTTAAATAATCCAGCCAAGTCCTTAAATAATGCAGCAGAGTCCTTAAATAATGCAACAAAGTCCTTAAATAATGCAGTAGATTACTGAAATACCGCAGCAGGGTCCTTAAATAATGCAGCAGAGTCCTTAAATAATGCAACAAAGTCCTTAATAATGCAGCAGAGTCCTTAAATAATGCAACATAGTCCTTAAATAATGCAGCAGTGTCCTTAAATAATGCAACAAAGTCCTTAAATAATGCAGCAGAGTCCTTAAATAATGCAACAAAGTCCTTAAATAATGCAGAAGAGTCCTTAAATAATCCAGACAAGTCCTTAAATAATGCAGCAGAGTCCTTAAATAATGCAGCATAGTCCTTAAATAATGCAGCAGATTACTGAAATACCGCAGCAGGGTCCTTAAATAATGCAGCAGAGTCCTTAAAAAATGCAACAAAGTCCTTAAATAATGCAGCAGAGTCCTTAAATAATGCAACAAAGTCCTTAAATAATGCAGCAGAGTCCTTAAATAATGCAGCAAAGTCCTTAAATAATGCAGAAGAGTCCTTAAATAATGCAACAAAGTCCTTAAATAATGCAGCAGAGTCCTTACATAATGCAACATAGTCCTTAAATAATGCAGCAAAGTCCTTAAATAATGCAGCAGAGTCCTTAAATAATGCAGCAGAGTCCTTAAATAATGCAGTAAAGTCCTTAAATAATGCAGAAGAGTCCTTAAATAATGCAATAAAGTCCTTAAATAATGCAGCAAAGTCCTTAAATAATCCAGCCAAGTCCTTAAATAATGCAGCAGAGTACTTAAATAATGCAGCAAAGTCCTTAAATGATGCAGCAGAGTCCTTAAATAATGCAGCAAAGTCCTTAAATAATGCAGCAAAGTCCTTAAATAATGCAGAAGAGTCCTTAAATAATGCAACAAAGTCCTTAAATAATGCAGCAGAGTGCTTAAATAATGCAGCAAAGTCCTTAAATAATGCAGAAGAGTCCTTAAATAATGCAATAAAGTCCTTAAATAATGCAGCAAAGTCCTTAAATAATCCAGCCAAGTCCTTAAATAATGCAGCAGAGTCCTTAAATAATGCAACAAAGTAATTAAATAATGCAGCAGAGTCCTTAAATAATGCAACAAAGTCCTTAAATAATGCAGAAGAGTCCTTAAATGATCCAGACAAGTCCTTAAATAATGCAGCAGAGTACTTAAATAATGCAGCAAAGTCCTTAAATAATGCATCAAATTCCTTAAATAATGCAGCAAAGTCTTTAAATAATGCAATAACGTCCATAAATAATGCAGCAAAGTCCTTAAATAATGCAGCAGAGTCCTTAAATAATGCAACAAAGTCCTTAAATGATGCAGAAGAGTCCTTAAATAATGCAGCAAAGTCCTTAAATAATGCAGCAGAGTCCTTAAATAATGCAACAAAGTAATTAAATAATGCAGCAGAGTCCTTAAATAATGCAACAAAGTCCTTAAATAATGCAGCAGAGTCCTTAAATAATGCAACAAAGTCCTTAAATAATGCAGCAGAGTCCTTAAATAATGCAGCAAATTCCTTAAATAATGCAGCAGAGTCCTTAAGTAATCCAGCCAAGTATTTAAATAATGCAGCAGAGTCCTTAAATAATGCAACAAAGTCCTTAAATAATGCAGCAGAGTCCTTAAATAATGCAACAAAGTACTTAAATAATGCAGCAGAGTCCTTAAGTACCGTATCAGAGTCCTTAAATAAAGCAGCAAAGTCCTTAAATAATGCAGCAGAGTCCTTAAATAATGCAGCAAAGTCATTAAATAAAGCTGCAGAGTCCTTAAATAATGCAACAAAGTCCTTAAATAATGCAGCAGAGTCCTTAAATAATGCAACAAAGTCCTTAAATAATGCAGCATAGTCCTTAAATAATGCAGCAAATTCCTTAAATAATGCAGCAGAGTCCTTAAATAATCCAGCCAAGTCTTTAAATAATGCAGCAGAGTCCTTAAATAATGCTGCAAACTCCTTAAATAATGCAACAAAGTCCTTAAATAATGCAGAAGAGTCCTTAAATAATGCAACAAAGTCCTTAAATAATGCAGCAGAGTCCTTAAATAATGCAACAAAGTCCTTAAATAATGCAGCAGAGTCCTTAAATAATGCAACAAAGTAATTAAATAATGCAGCAGAGTCCTTAAATAATGCAACAAAGTCCATAAATAATGCAGAAGAGTCCTTAAATAATGCAGACAAGTCCTTAAATAATGCAGCAGAATCCTTAAATAATGCAGCAGAGTCCTTAAATAATGCAGCGGATTACTGAAATACCGCAGCAGGGTGCTTAAATAATGCAGCAGAGTCCTTAAATAATGCAACAAAGTCCTTAAATAATGCAGCAGAGTCCTTAAATAATGCAACGAAGTCCTTAAATGATGCAGCAGAGTCCTTAAATAATGCAGCAAATTCCTTAAATAATGCAGCAGAGTCCTTAAGTAATCCAGCCAAGTCTTTAAATAATGCAGCAGAGTCCTTAAATAATGCAGCAAAGTCCTTAAATAATGCCGCAGAGTCCTTAAATAATGCAGCAAAGTCCTTAAATAATGCAGCAGAGTCCTTAAATAATGCAACATAGTCCTTAAATAATGCAGCAGAGTCCTTAAATAATGCAACAAAGTCCTTAAATAATGCAGCAGAGTCCTTAAATAATGCAACAAAGTCCTTAAATAATGCAGAAGAGTCCTTAAATAATCCAGACAAGTCCTTAAATAATGCAGCAGAGTCCTTAAATAATGCAGCAGAGTCCTTAAATAATGCAGCAGATTACTGAAATACCGCAGCAGGGTCCTTAAATAATGCAGCAGAGTCCTTAAATAATGCAACAAAGTCCTTAAATAATGCAGCAGAGTCCTTAAATAATGCAACAAAGTAATTAAATAATGCAGCAGAGTCCTTAAATAATGCAACAAAGTCCATAAATAATGCAGAAGAGTCCTTAAATAATGCAGACAAGTCCTTAAATAATGCAGCAGAGTCCTTAAATAATGCAGCAGAGTCCTTAAATAATGCAGCGGATTACTGAAATACCGCAGCAGGGTGCTTAAATAATGCAGCAGAGTCCTTAAATAATGCAACAAAGTCCTTAAATAATGCAGCAGAGTCCTTAAATAATGCAACAAAGTCCTTAAATGATGCAGCAGAGTCCTTAAATAATGCAGCAAATTCCTTAAATAATGCAGCAGAGTCCTTAAGTAATCCAGCCAAGTCTTTAAATAATGCAGCAGAGTCCTTAAATAATGCAGCAAAGTCCTTAAATAATGCCGCAGAGTCCTTAAATAATGCAGCAAAGTCCTTAAATAATGCAACAAAGTCCTTAAATAATGCAGCAGAGTCCTTAAATAATGCAACAAAGTACTTAAATAATGCAGCAGAGTCCTTAAGTACCGTATCAGAGTCCTTAAATAAAGCAGCAAAGTCCTTAAATAATGCAGCAGAGTCCTTAAATAATGCAGCAAAGTCCTTAAATAAAGCTGCAGAGTCCTTAAATTACGCAGCAAAGTCCTTAAATAATGCAGCAGAGTCCTTAAATAATGCAACAAAGTCCATAAATAATGCAGCAGAGTCCTTAAATAATGCAACATAGTCCTTAAATAATGCAGCAGAGTCCTTAAATAATGCAACAAAGTCCTTAAATAATGCAGCAGAGTCCTTAAATAATGCAACAAAGTCCTTAAATAATGCAGAAGAGTCCTTAAATAATCCAGACAAGTCCTTAAATAATGCAGCAGAGTCCTTAAATAATGCAGCAGAGTCCTTAAATAATGCAGCAGATTACTGAAATACCGCAGCAGGGTCCTTAAATAATGCAGCAGAGTCCTTAAAAAATGCAACAAAGTCCTTAAATAATGCAGCAGAGTCCTTAAATAATGCAGCAAAGTCCTTAAATAATGCAGAAGAGTCCTTAAATAATGCAACAAAGTCCTTAAATAATGCAGCAGAGTGCTTAAATAATGCAGCGAAGTCCTTAAATAATGCAGAAGAGTCCTTAAATAATGCAATAAAGTCCTTAAATAATGCAGCAAAGTCCTTAAATAATCCAGCCAAGTCCTTAAATAATGCAGCAGAGTCCTTAAATAATGCAACAAAGTCCTTAAATAATGCAGTAGATTACTGAAATACCGCAGCAGGGTCCTTAAATAATGCAGCAGAGTCCTTAAATAATGCAACAAAGTCCTTAATAATGCAGCAGAGTCCTTAAATAATGCAACATAGTCCTTAAATAATGCAGCAGTGTCCTTAAATAATGCAACAAAGTCCTTAAATAATGCAGCAGAGTCCTTAAATAATGCAACAAAGTCCTTAAATAATGCAGAAGAGTCCTTAAATAATCCAGACAAGTCCTTAAATAATGCAGCAGAGTCCTTAAATAATGCAGCAGAGTCCTTAAATAATGCAGCAGATTACTGAAATACCGCAGCAGGGTCCTTAAATAATGCAGCAGAGTCCTTAAAAAATGCAACAAAGTCCTTAAATAATGCAGCAGAGTCCTTAAATAATGCAACAAAGTCCTTAAATAATGCAGCAGAGTGCTTAAATAATGCAGCAAAGTCCTTAAATAATGCAGAAGAGTCCTTAAATAATGCAATAAAGTCCTTAAATAATGCAGCAAAGTCCTTAAATAATCCAGCCAAGTCCTTAAATAATGCAGCAGAGTCCTTAAATAATGCAACAAAGTCCTTAAATAATGCAGTAGATTACTGAAATACCGCAGCAGGGTCCTTAAATAATGCAGCAGAGTCCTTAAATAATGCAACAAAGTCCTTAATAATGCAGCAGAGTCCTTAAATAATGCAACATAGTCCTTAAATAATGCAGCAGTGTCCTTAAATAATGCAACAAAGTCCTTAAATAATGCAGCAGAGTCCTTAAATAATGCAACAAAGTCCTTAAATAATGCAGAAGAGTCCTTAAATAATCCAGACAAGTCCTTAAATAATGCAGCAGAGTCCTTAAATAATGCAGCAGAGTCCTTAAATAATGCAGCAGATTACTGAAATACCGCAGCAGGGTCCTTAAATAATGCAGCAGAGTCCTTAAAAAATGCAACAAAGTCCTTAAATAATGCAGCAGAGTCCTTAAATAATGCAACAAAGTCCTTAAATAATGCAGCAGAGTCCTTAAATAATGCAGCAAAGTCCTTAAATAATGCAGAAGAGTCCTTAAATAATGCAACAAAGTCCTTAAATAATGCAGCAGAGTCCTTACATAATGCAACATAGTCCTTAAATAATGCAGCAAAGTCCTTAAATAATGCAGCAGAGTCCTTAAATAATGCAGCAGAGTCCTTAAATAATGCAGTAAAGTCCTTAAATAATGCAGAAGAGTCCTTAAATAATGCAATAAAGTCCTTAAATAATGCAGCAAAGTCCTTAAATAATCCAGCCAAGTCCTTAAATAATGCAGCAGAGTACTTAAATAATGCAGCAAAGTCCTTAAATGATGCAGCAGAGTCCTTAAATAATGCAGCAAAGTCCTTAAATAATGCAGCAAAGTCCTTAAATAATGCATAAGAGTCCTTAAATAATGCAACAAAGTCCTTAAATAATGCAGCAGAGTGCTTAAATAATGCAGCAAAGTCCTTAAATAATGCAGAAGAGTCCTTAAATAATGCAATAAAGTCCTTAAATAATGCAGCAAAGTCCTTAAATAATCCAGCCAAGTCCTTAAATAATGCAGCAGAGTCCTTAAATAATGCAACAAAGTAATTAAATAATGCAGCAGAGTCCTTAAATAATGCAACAAAGTCCTTAAATAATGCAGAAGAGTCCTTAAATGATCCAGACAAGTCCTTAAATAATGCAGCAGAGTACTTAAATAATGCAGCAAAGTCCTTAAATAATGCATCAAATTCCTTAAATAATGCAGCAAAGTCTTTAAATAATGCAATAACGTCCATAAATAATGCAGCAAAGTCCTTAAATAATGCAGCAGAGTCCTTAAATAATGCAACAAAGTCCTTAAATGATGCAGAAGAGTCCTTAAATAATGCAGCAAAGTCCTTAAATAATGCAGCAGAGTCCTTAAATAATGCAACAAAGTAATTAAATAATGCAGCAGAGTCCTTAAATAATGCAACAAAGTCCTTAAATAATGCAGCAGAGTCCTTAAATAATGCAACAAAGTCCTTAAATAATGCAGCAGAGTCCTTAAATAATGCAGCAAATTCCTTAAATAATGCAGCAGAGTCCTTAAGTAATCCAGCCAAGTATTTAAATAATGCAGCAGAGTCCTTAAATAATGCAACAAAGTCCTTAAATAATGCAGCAGAGTCCTTAAATAATGCAACAAAGTACTTAAATAATGCAGCAGAGTCCTTAAGTACCGTATCAGAGTCCTTAAATAAAGCAGCAAAGTCCTTAAATAATGCAGCAGAGTCCTTAAATAATGCAGCAAAGTCATTAAATAAAGCTGCAGAGTCCTTAAATAATGCAACAAAGTCCTTAAATAATGCAGCAGAGTCCTTAAATAATGCAGCAGAGTCCTTAAATAATCCAGCCAAGTCTTTAAATAATGCAGCAGAGTCCTTAAATAATGCTGCAAAGTCCTTAAATAATGCAACAAAGTCCTTAAATAATGCAGAAGAGTCCTTAAATAATGCAACAAAGTCCTTAAATAATGCAGCAGAGTCCTTAAATAATGCAACAAAGTCCTTAAATAATGCAGCAGAGTCCTTAAATAATGCAACAAAGTAATTAAATAATGCAGCAGAGTCCTTAAATAATGCAACAAAGTCCATAAATAATGCAGAAGAGTCCTTAAATAATGCAGACAAGTCCTTAAATAATGCAGCAGAATCCTTAAATAATGCAGCAGAGTCCTTAAATAATGCAGCGGATTACTGAAATACCGCAGCAGGGTGCTTAAATAATGCAGCAGAGTCCTTAAATAATGCAACAAAGTCCTTAAATAATGCAGCAGAGTCCTTAAATAATGCAACGAAGTCCTTAAATGATGCAGCAGAGTCCTTAAATAATGCAGCAAATTCCTTAAATAATGCAGCAGAGTCCTTAAGTAATCCAGCCAAGTCTTTAAATAATGCAGCAGAGTCCTTAAATAATGCAGCAAAGTCCTTAAATAATGCCGCAGAGTCCTTAAATAATGCAGCAAAGTCCTTAAATAATGCAGCAGAGTCCTTAAATAATGCAACATAGTCCTTAAATAATGCAGCAGAGTCCTTAAATAATGCAACAAAGTCCTTAAATAATGCAGCAGAGTCCTTAAATAATGCAACAAAGTCCTTAAATAATGCAGAAGAGTCCTTAAATAATCCAGACAAGTCCTTAAATAATGCAGCAGAGTCCTTAAATAATGCAGCAGAGTCCTTAAATAATGCAGCAGATTACTGAAATACCGCAGCAGGGTCCTTAAATAATGCAGCAGAGTCCTTAAATAATGCAACAAAGTCCTTAAATAATGCAGCAGAGTCCTTAAATAATGCAACAAAGTAATTAAATAATGCAGCAGAGTCCTTAAATAATGCAACAAAGTCCATAAATAATGCAGAAGAGTCCTTAAATAATGCAGACAAGTCCTTAAATAATGCAGCAGAGTCCTTAAATAATGCAGCAGAGTCCTTAAATAATGCAGCGGATTACTGAAATACCGCAGCAGGGTGCTTAAATAATGCAGCAGAGTCCTTAAATAATGCAACAAAGTCCTTAAATAATGCAGCAGAGTCCTTAAATAATGCAACAAAGTCCTTAAATGATGCAGCAGAGTCCTTAAATAATGCAGCAAATTCCTTAAATAATGCAGCAGAGTCCTTAAGTAATCCAGCCAAGTCTTTAAATAATGCAGCAGAGTCCTTAAATAATGCAGCAAAGTCCTTAAATAATGCCGCAGAGTCCTTAAATAATGCAGCAAAGTCCTTAAATAATGCAACAAAGTCCTTAAATAATGCAGCAGAGTCCTTAAATAATGCAACAAAGTACTTAAATAATGCAGCAGAGTCCTTAAGTACCGTATCAGAGTCCTTAAATAAAGCAGCAAAGTCCTTAAATAATGCAGCAGAGTCCTTAAATAATGCAGCAAAGTCCTTAAATAAAGCTGCAGAGTCCTTAAATTACGCAGCAAAGTCCTTAAATAATGCAGCAGAGTCCTTAAATAATGCAACAAAGTCCATAAATAATGCAGCAGAGTCCTTAAATAATGCAACATAGTCCTTAAATAATGCAGCAGAGTCCTTAAATAATGCAACAAAGTCCTTAAATAATGCAGCAGAGTCCTTAAATAATGCAACAAAGTCCTTAAATAATGCAGAAGAGTCCTTAAATAATCCAGACAAGTCCTTAAATAATGCAGCAGAGTCCTTAAATAATGCAGCAGAGTCCTTAAATAATGCAGCAGATTACTGAAATACCGCAGCAGGGTCCTTAAATAATGCAGCAGAGTCCTTAAAAAATGCAACAAAGTCCTTAAATAATGCAGCAGAGTCCTTAAATAATGCAGCAAAGTCCTTAAATAATGCAGAAGAGTCCTTAAATAATGCAACAAAGTCCTTAAATAATGCAGCAGAGTGCTTAAATAATGCAGCGAAGTCCTTAAATAATGCAGAAGAGTCCTTAAATAATGCAATAAAGTCCTTAAATAATGCAGCAAAGTCCTTAAATAATCCAGCCAAGTCCTTAAATAATGCAGCAGAGTCCTTAAATAATGCAACAAAGTCCTTAAATAATGCAGTAGATTACTGAAATACCGCAGCAGGGTCCTTAAATAATGCAGCAGAGTCCTTAAATAATGCAACAAAGTCCTTAATAATGCAGCAGAGTCCTTAAATAATGCAACATAGTCCTTAAATAATGCAGCAGTGTCCTTAAATAATGCAACAAAGTCCTTAAATAATGCAGCAGAGTCCTTAAATAATGCAACAAAGTCCTTAAATAATGCAGAAGAGTCCTTAAATAATCCAGACAAGTCCTTAAATAATGCAGCAGAGTCCTTAAATAATGCAGCAGAGTCCTTACATAATGCAGCAGATTACTGAAATACCGCAGCAGGGTCCTTAAATAATGCAGCAGAGTCCTTAAAAAATGCAACAAAGTCCTTAAATAATGCAGCAGAGTCCTTAAATAATGCAACAAAGTCCTTAAATAATGCAGCAGAGTCCTTAAATAATGCAGCAAAGTCCTTAAATAATGCAGAAGAGTCCTTAAATAATGCAACAAAGTCCTTAAATAATGCAGCAGAGTCCTTACATAATGCAACATAGTCCTTAAATAATGCAGCAAAGTCCTTAAATAATGCAGCAGAGTCCTTAAATAATGCAGCAGAGTCCTTAAATAATGCAGTAAAGTCCTTAAATAATGCAGAAGAGTCCTTAAATAATGCAATAAAGTCCTTAAATAATGCAGCAAAGTCCTTAAATAATCCAGCCAAGTCCTTAAATAATGCAGCAGAGTACTTAAATAATGCAGCAAAGTCCTTAAATGATGCAGCAGAGTCCTTAAATAATGCAGCAAAGTCCTTAAATAATGCAGCAAAGTCCTTAAATAATGCAGAAGAGTCCTTAAATAATGCAACAAAGTCCTTAAATAATGCAGCAGAGTGCTTAAATAATGCAGCAAAGTCCTTAAATAATGCAGAAGAGTCCTTAAATAATGCAATAAAGTCCTTAAATAATGCAGCAAAGTCCTTAAATAATCCAGCCAAGTCCTTAAATAATGCAACAAAGTAATTAAATAATGCAGCAGAGTCCTTAAATAATGCAACAAAGTCCTTAAATAATGCAGAAGAGTCCTTAAATGATCCAGACAAGTCCTTAAATAATGCAGCAGAGTACTTAAATAATGCAGCAAAGTCCTTAAATAATGCATCAAATTCCTTAAATAATGCAGCAAAGTCTTTAAATAATGCAATAACGTCCATAAATAATGCAGCAAAGTCCTTAAATAATGCAGCAGAGTCCTTAAATAATACAACAAAGTCCTTAAATGATGCAGAAGAGTCCTTAAATAATGCAGCAAAGTCCTTAAATAATGCAGCAGAGTCCTTAAATAATGCAACAAAGTAATTAAATAATGCAGCAGAGTCCTTAAATAATGCAGCAGAGTCCTTAAATAATGCAACAAAGTCCTTAACTAATGCAGCAGAGTCCTTAAATAATGCAGCAAATTCCTTAAATAATGCAGCAGAGTCCTTAAGTAATCCAGCCAAGTATTTAAATAATGCAGCAGAGTCCTTAAATAATGCAACAAAGTCCTTAAATAATGCAGCAGAGTCCTTAAATAATGCAACAAAGTCCTTAAATAATGCAGAAGAGTCCTTAAATAATCCAGACAAGTCCTTAAATAATGCAGCAGAGTCCTTAAATAATGCAGCAGAGTCCTTAAATAATGCAGCAGATTACTGAAATACCGCAGCAGGGTCCTTAAATAATGCAGCAGAGTCCTTAAAAAATGCAACAAAGTCCTTAAATAATGCAGCAGAGTCCTTAAATAATGCAGCAAAGTCCTTAAATAATGCAGAAGAGTCCTTAAATAATGCAACAAAGTCCTTAAATAATGCAGCAGAGTGCTTAAATAATGCAGCAAAGTCCTTAAATAATGCAGAAGAGTCCTTAAATAATGCAATAAAGTCCTTAAATAATGCAGCAAAGTCCTTAAATAATCCAGCCAAGTCCTTAAATAATGCAGCAGAGTCCTTAAATAATGCAACAAAGTCCTTAAATAATGCAGTAGATTACTGAAATACCGCAGCAGGGTCCTTAAATAATGCAGCAGAGTCCTTAAATAATGCAACAAAGTCCTTAATAATGCAGCAGAGTCCTTAAATAATGCAACATAGTCCTTAAATAATGCAGCAGTGTCCTTAAATAATGCAACAAAGTCCTTAAATAATGCAGCAGAGTCCTTAAATAATGCAACAAAGTCCTTAAATAATGCAGAAGAGTCCTTAAATAATCCAGACAAGTCCTTAAATAATGCAGCAGAGTCCTTAAATAATGCAGCAGAGTCCTTAAATAATGCAGCAGATTACTGAAATACCGCAGCAGGGTCCTTAAATAATGCAGCAGAGTCCTTAAAAAATGCAACAAAGTCCTTAAATAATGCAGCAGAGTCCTTAAATAATGCAACAAAGTCCTTAAATAATGCAGCAGAGTCCTTAAATAATGCAGCAAAGTCCTTAAATAATGCAGAAGAGTCCTTAAATAATGCAACAAAGTCCTTAAATAATGCAGCAGAGTCCTTACATAATGCAACATAGTCCTTAAATAATGCAGCAAAGTCCTTAAATAATGCAGCAGAGTCCTTAAATAATGCAGCAGAGTCCTTAAATAATGCAGTAAAGTCCTTAAATAATGCAGAAGAGTCCTTAAATAATGCAATAAAGTCCTTAAATAATGCAGCAAAGTCCTTAAATAATCCAGCCAAGTCCTTAAATAATGCAGCAGAGTACTTAAATAATGCAGCAAAGTCCTTAAATGATGCAGCAGAGTCCTTAAATAATGCAGCAAAGTCCTTAAATAATGCAGCAAAGTCCTTAAATAATGCAGAAGAGTCCTTAAATAATGCAACAAAGTCCTTAAATAATGCAGCAGAGTGCTTAAATAATGCAGCAAAGTCCTTAAATAATGCAGAAGAGTCCTTAAATAATGCAATAAAGTCCTTAAATAATGCAGCAAAGTCCTTAAATAATCCAGCCAAGTCCTTAAATAATGCAGCAGAGTCCTTAAATAATGCAACAAAGTAATTAAATAATGCAGCAGAGTCCTTAAATAATGCAACAAAGTCCTTAAATAATGCAGAAGAGTCCTTAAATGATCCAGACAAGTCCTTAAATAATGCAGCAGAGTACTTAAATAATGCAGCAAAGTCCTTAAATAATGCATCAAATTCCTTAAATAATGCAGCAAAGTCTTTAAATAATGCAATAACGTCCATAAATAATGCAGCAAAGTCCTTAAATAATGCAGCAGAGTCCTTAAATAATGCAACAAAGTCCTTAAATGATGCAGAAGAGTCCTTAAATAATGCAGCAAAGTCCTTAAATAATGCAGCAGAGTCCTTAAATAATGCAACAAAGTAATTAAATAATGCAGCAGAGTCCTTAAATAATGCAACAAAGTCCTTAAATAATGCAGCAGAGTCCTTAAATAATGCAACAAAGTCCTTAAATAATGCAGCAGAGTCCTTAAATAATGCAGCAAATTCCTTAAATAATGCAGCAGAGTCCTTAAGTAATCCAGCCAAGTATTTAAATAATGCAGCAGAGTCCTTAAATAATGCAACAAAGTCCTTAAATAATGCAGCAGAGTCCTTAAATAATGCAACAAAGTACTTAAATAATGCAGCAGAGTCCTTAAGTACCGTATCAGAGTCCTTAAATAAAGCAGCAAAGTCCTTAAATAATGCAGCAGAGTCCTTAAATAATGCAGCAAAGTCATTAAATAAAGCTGCAGAGTCCTTAAATAATGCAACAAAGTCCTTAAATAATGCAGCAGAGTCCTTAAATAATGCAACAAAGTCCTTAAATAATGCAGCATAGTCCTTAAATAATGCAGCAAATTCCTTAAATAATGCAGCAGAGTCCTTAAATAATCCAGCCAAGTCTTTAAATAATGCAGCAGAGTCCTTAAATAATGCTGCAAAGTCCTTAAATAATGCAACAAAGTCCTTAAATAATGCAGAAGAGTCCTTAAATAATGCAACAAAGTCCTTAAATAATGCAGCAGAGTCCTTAAATAATGCAACAAAGTCCTTAAATAATGCAGCAGAGTCCTTAAATAATGCAACAAAGTAATTAAATAATGCAGCAGAGTCCTTAAATAATGCAACAAAGTCCATAAATAATGCAGAAGAGTCCTTAAATAATGCAGACAAGTCCTTAAATAATGCAGCAGAGTCCTTAAATAATGCAGCAGAGTCCTTAAATAATGCAGCGGATTACTGAAATACCGCAGCAGGGTGCTTAAATAATGCAGCAGAGTCCTTAAATAATGCAACAAAGTCCTTAAATAATGCAGAAGAGTCCTTAAATAATGCAACAAAGTCCTTAAATGATGCAGCAGAGTCCTTAAATAATGCAGCAAATTCCTTAAATAATGCAGCAGAGTCCTTAAGTAATCCAGCCAAGTCTTTAAATAATGCAGCAGAGTCCTTAAATAATGCAACAAAGTCCTTAAATAATGCAGAAGAGTCCTTAAATAATCCAGACAAGTCCTTAAATAATGCAGCAGAGTCCTTAAATAATGCAGCAGAGTCCTTAAATAATGCAGCAGATTACTGAAATACCGCAGCAGGGTCCTTAAATAATGCAGCAGAGTCCTTAAAAAATGCAACAAAGTCCTTAAATAATGCAGCAGAGTCCTTAAATAATGCAGCAAAGTCCTTAAATAATGCAGAAGAGTCCTTAAATAATGCAACAAAGTCCTTAAATAATGCAGCAGAGTGCTTAAATAATGCAGCGAAGTCCTTAAATAATGCAGAAGAGTCCTTAAATAATGCAATAAAGTCCTTAAATAATGCAGCAAAGTCCTTAAATAATCCAGCCAAGTCCTTAAATAATGCAGCAGAGTCCTTAAATAATGCAACAAAGTCCTTAAATAATGCAGTAGATTACTGAAATACCGCAGCAGGGTCCTTAAATAATGCAGCAGAGTCCTTAAATAATGCAACAAAGTCCTTAATAATGCAGCAGAGTCCTTAAATAATGCAACATAGTCCTTAAATAATGCAGCAGTGTCCTTAAATAATGCAACAAAGTCCTTAAATAATGCAGCAGAGTCCTTAAATAATGCAACAAAGTCCTTAAATAATGCAGAAGAGTCCTTAAATAATCCAGACAAGTCCTTAAATAATGCAGCAGAGTCCTTAAATAATGCAGCAGAGTCCTTAAATAATGCAGCAGATTACTGAAATACCGCAGCAGGGTCCTTAAATAATGCAGCAGAGTCCTTAAAAAATGCAACAAAGTCCTTAAATAATGCAGCAGAGTCCTTAAATAATGCAACAAAGTCCTTAAATAATGCAGCAGAGTCCTTAAATAATGCAGCAAAGTCCTTAAATAATGCAGAAGAGTCCTTAAATAATGCAACAAAGTCCTTAAATAATGCAGCAGAGTCCTTACATAATGCAACATAGTCCTTAAATAATGCAGCAAAGTCCTTAAATAATGCAGCAGAGTCCTTAAATAATGCAGCAGAGTCCTTAAATAATGCAGTAAAGTCCTTAAATAATGCAGAAGAGTCCTTAAATAATGCAATAAAGTCCTTAAATAATGCAGCAAAGTCCTTAAATAATCCAGCCAAGTCCTTAAATAATGCAGCAGAGTACTTAAATAATGCAGCAAAGTCCTTAAATGATGCAGCAGAGTCCTTAAATAATGCAGCAAAGTCCTTAAATAATGCAGCAAAGTCCTTAAATAATGCAGAAGAGTCCTTAAATAATGCAACAAAGTCCTTAAATAATGCAGCAGAGTGCTTAAATAATGCAGCAAAGTCCTTAAATAATGCAGAAGAGTCCTTAAATAATGCAATAAAGTCCTTAAATAATGCAGCAAAGTCCTTAAATAATCCAGCCAAGTCCTTAAATAATGCAGCAGAGTCCTTAAATAATGCAACAAAGTAATTAAATAATGCAGCAGAGTCCTTAAATAATGCAACAAAGTCCTTAAATAATGCAGAAGAGTCCTTAAATGATCCAGACAAGTCCTTAAATAATGCAGCAGAGTACTTAAATAATGCAGCAAAGTCCTTAAATAATGCATCAAATTCCTTAAATAATGCAGCAAAGTCTTTAAATAATGCAATAACGTCCATAAATAATGCAGCAAAGTCCTTAAATAATGCAGCAGAGTCCTTAAATAATACAACAAAGTCCTTAAATGATGCAGAAGAGTCCTTAAATAATGCAGCAAAGTCCTTAAATAATGCAGCAGAGTCCTTAAATAATGCAACAAAGTAATTAAATAATGCAGCAGAGTCCTTAAATAATGCAGCAGAGTCCTTAAATAATGCAACAAAGTCCTTAACTAATGCAGCAGAGTCCTTAAATAATGCAGCAAATTCCTTAAATAATGCAGCAGAGTCCTTAAGTAATCCAGCCAAGTATTTAAATAATGCAGCAGAGTCCTTAAATAATGCAACAAAGTCCTTAAATAATGCAGCAGAGTCCTTAAATAATGCAACAAAGTACTTAAATAATGCAGCAGAGTCCTTAAGTACCGTATCAGAGTCCTTAAATAAAGCAGCAAAGTCCTTAAATAATGCAGCAGAGTCCTTAAATAATGCAGCAAAGTCATTAAATAAAGCTGCAGAGTCCTTAAATAATGCAACAAAGTCCTTAAATAATGCAGCAGAGTCCTTAAATAATGCAACAAAGTCCTTAAATAATGCAGCATAGTCCTTAAATAATGCAGCAAATTCCTTAAATAATGCAGCAGAGTCCTTAAATAATCCAGCCAAGTCTTTAAATAATGCAGCAGAGTCCTTAAATAATGCTGCAAAGTCCTTAAATAATGCAACAAAGTCCTTAAATAATGCAGAAGAGTCCTTAAATAATGCAACAAAGTCCTTAAATAATGCAGCAGAGTCCTTAAATAATGCAACAAAGTCCTTAAATAATGCAGCAGAGTCCTTAAATAATGCAACAAAGTAATTAAATAATGCAGCAGAGTCCTTAAATAATGCAACAAAGTCCATAAATAATGCAGAAGAGTCCTTAAATAATGCAGACAAGTCCTTAAATAATGCAGCAGAGTCCTTAAATAATGCAGCAGAGTCCTTAAATAATGCAGCAGATTACTGAAATACCGCAGCAGGGTCCTTAAATAATGCAGCAGAGTCCTTAAATAATGCAACAAAGTCCTTAAATAATGCAGCAGAGTCCTTAAATAATGCAACAAAGTCCTTAAATGATGCAGCAGAGTCCTTAAATAATGCAGCAAATTCCTTAAATAATGCAGCAGAGTCCTTAAGTAATCCAGCCAAGTCTTTAAATAATGCAGCAGAGTCCTTAAATAATGCAGCAAAGTCCTTAAATAATGCAGCAGAGTCCTTAAATAATGCAGCAAAGTCCTTAAATAATGCAACAAAGTCCTTAAATAATGCAGCAGAGTCCTTAAATAATGCAACAAAGTACTTAAATAATGCAGCAGAGTCCTTAAGTACCGTATCAGAGTCCTTAAATAAAGCAGCAAAGTCCTTAAATAATGCAGCAGAGTCCTTAAATAATGCAGCAAAGTCCTTAAATAAAGCTGCAGAGTCCTTAAATTACGCAGCAAAGTCCTTAAATAATGCAGCAGAGTCCTTAAATAATGCAACAAAGTCCATAAATAATGCAGCAGAGTCCTTAAATAATGCAACATAGTCCTTAAATAATGCAGCAGAGTCCTTAAATAATGCAACAAAGTCCTTAAATAATGCAGCAGAGTCCTTAAATAATGCAACAAAGTCCTTAAATAATGCAGCAGATTACTGAAATACCGCAGCAGGGTCCTTAAATAATGCAGCAGAGTCCTTAAATAATGCAACAAAGTCCTTAAATAATGCAGCAGAGTCCTTAAATAATGCAGCAAAGTCCTTAAATAATGCAGCAGAGTCCTTAAATAATCCAGACAAGTCCTTAAATAATGCAGCAGAGTCCTTAAATAATGCAGCAGAGTCCTTAAATAATGCAGCAGATTACTGAAATACCGCAGCAGGGTCCTTAAATAATGCAGCAGAGTCCTTAAAAAATGCAACAAAGTCCTTAAATAATGCAGCAGAGTCCTTAAATAATGCAGCAAAGTCCTTAAATAATGCAGAAGAGTCCTTAAATAATGCAACAAAGTCCTTAAATAATGCAGCAGAGTGCTTAAATAATGCAGCGAAGTCCTTAAATAATGCAGAAGAGTCCTTAAATAATGCAATAAAGTCCTTAAATAATGCAGCAAAGTCCTTAAATAATCCAGCCAAGTCCTTAAATAATGCAGCAGAGTCCTTAAATAATGCAACAAAGTCCTTAAATAATGCAGTAGATTACTGAAATACCGCAGCAGGGTCCTTAAATAATGCAGCAGAGTCCTTAAATAATGCAACAAAGTCCTTAATAATGCAGCAGAGTCCTTAAATAATGCAACATAGTCCTTAAATAATGCAGCAGTGTCCTTAAATAATGCAACAAAGTCCTTAAATAATGCAGCAGAGTCCTTAAATAATGCAGAAGAGTCCTTAAATAATGCAACAAAGTCCTTAAATAATGCAGCAGAGTGCTTAAATAATGCAGCAAAGTCCTTAAATAATGCAGAAGAGTCCTTAAATAATGCAATAAAGTCCTTAAATAATGCAGCAAAGTCCTTAAATAATCCAGCCAAGTCCTTAAATAATGCAGCAGAGTCCTTAAATAATGCAACAAAGTAATTAAATAATGCAGCAGAGTCCTTAAATAATGCAACAAAGTCCTTAAATAATGCAGAAGAGTCCTTAAATGATCCAGACAAGTCCTTAAATAATGCAGCAGAGTACTTAAATAATGCAGCAGAGTCCTTAAATAATGCATCAAATTCCTTAAATAATGCAGCAAAGTCTTTAAATAATGCAATAACGTCCATAAATAATGCAGCAAAGTCCTTAAATAATGCAGCAGAGTCCTTAAATAATACAACAAAGTCCTTAAATGATGCAGAAGAGTCCTTAAATAATGCAGCAAAGTCCTTAAATAATGCAGCAGAGTCCTTAAATAATGCAACAAAGTAATTAAATAATGCAGCAGAGTCCTTAAATAATGCAGCAGAGTCCTTAAATAATGCAACAAAGTCCTTAACTAATGCAGCAGAGTCCTTAAATAATGCAGCAAATTCCTTAAATAATGCAGCAGAGTCCTTAAGTAATCCAGCCAAGTATTTAAATAATGCAGCAGAGTCCTTAAATAATGCAACAAAGTCCTTAAATAATGCAGCAGAGTCCTTAAATAATGCAACAAAGTACTTAAATAATGCAGCAGAGTCCTTAAGTACCGTATCAGAGTCCTTAAATAAAGCAGCAAAGTCCTTAAATAATGCAGCAGAGTCCTTAAATAATGCAGCAAAGTCATTAAATAAAGCTGCAGAGTCCTTAAATAATGCAACAAAGTCCTTAAATAATGCAGCAGAGTCCTTAAATAATGCAACAAAGTCCTTAAATAATGCAGCATAGTCCTTAAATAATGCAGCAAATTCCTTAAATAATGCAGCAGAGTCCTTAAATAATCCAGCCAAGTCTTTAAATAATGCAGCAGAGTCCTTAAATAATGCTGCAAAGTCCTTAAATAATGCAACAAAGTCCTTAAATAATGCAGAAGAGTCCTTAAATAATGCAACAAAGTCCTTAAATAATGCAGCAGAGTCCTTAAATAATGCAACAAAGTCCTTAAATAATGCAGCAGAGTCCTTAAATAATGCAACAAAGTCCTTAAATAATGCAGCAGAGTCCTTAAATAATGCAACAAAGTCCTTAAATAATGCAGAAGAGTCCTTAAATAATCCAGACAAGTCCTTAAATAATGCAGCAGAGTCCTTAAATAATGCAGCAGATTACTGAAATACCGCAGCAGGGTCCTTAAATAATGCAGCAGAGTCCTTAAAAAATGCAACAAAGTCCTTAAATAATGCAGCAGAGTCCTTAAATAATGCAGCAAAGTCCTTAAATAATGCAGAAGAGTCCTTAAATAATGCAACAAAGTCCTTAAATAATGCAGCAGAGTGCTTAAATAATGCAACAAAGTCCTTAAATAATGCAGCAGAGTCCTTAAATAATGCAACAAAGTACTTAAATAATGCAGCAGAGTCCTTAAGTACCGTATCAGAGTCCTTAAATAAAGCAGCAAAGTCCTTAAATAATGCAGCAGAGTCCTTAAATAATGCAGCAAAGTCCTTAAATAAAGCTGCAGAGTCCTTAAATTACACAGCAAAGTCCTTAAATAATGCAGCAGAGTCCTTAAATAATGCAACAAAGTCCATAAATAATGCAGCAGAGTCCTTAAATAATGCAACATAGTCCTTAAATAATGCAGCAGAGTCCTTAAATAATGCAACAAAGTCCTTAAATAATGCAGCAGAGTCCTTAAATAATGCAACAAAGTCCTTAAATAATGCAGAAGAGTCCTTAAATAATCCAGACAAGTCCTTAAATAATGCAGCAGAGTCCTTAAATAATGCAGCAGAGTCCTTAAATAATGCAGCAGATTACTGAAATACCGCAGCAGGGTCCTTAAATAATGCAGCAGAGTCCTTAAATAATGCAACAAAGTCCTTAAATAATGCAGCAGAGTCCTTAAATAATGCAACAAAGTAATTAAATAATGCAGCAGAGTCCTTAAATAATGCAACAAAGTCCATAAATAATGCAGAAGAGTCCTTAAATAATGCAGACAAGTCCTTAAATAATGCAGCAGAGTCCTTAAATAATGCAGCAGAGTCCTTAAATAATGCAGCGGATTACTGAAATACCGCAGCAGGGTGCTTAAATAATGCAGCAGAGTCCTTAAATAATGCAACAAAGTCCTTAAATAATGCAGCAGAGTCCTTAAATAATGCAACAAAGTCCTTAAATGATGCAGCAGAGTCCTTAAATAATGCAGCAAATTCCTTAAATAATGCAGCAGAGTCCTTAAGTAATCCAGCCAAGTCTTTAAATAATGCAGCAGAGTCCTTAAATAATGCAGCAAAGTCCTTAAATAATGCCGCAGTGTCCTTAAATAATGCAGCAAAGTCCTTAAATAATGCAACAAAGTCCTTAAATAATGCAGCAGAGTCCTTAAATAATGCAACAAAGTACTTAAATAATGCAGCAGAGTCCTTAAGTACCGTATCAGAGTCCTTAAATAAAGCAGCAAAGTCCTTAAATAATGCAGCAGAGTCCTTAAATAATGCAGCAAAGTCCTTAAATAAAGCTGCAGAGTCCTTAAATTACGCAGCAAAGTCCTTAAATAATGCAGCAGAGTCCTTAAATAATGCAACAAAGTCCTTAAATAATGCAGAAGAGTCCTTAAATAATCCAGACAAGTCCTTAAATAATGCAGCAGAGTCCTTAAATAATGCAGCAGAGTCCTTAAATAATGCAGCAGATTACTGAAATACCGCAGCAGGGTCCTTAAATAATGCAGCAGAGTCCTTAAAAAATGCAACAAAGTCCTTAAATAATGCAGCAGAGTCCTTAAATAATGCAGCAAAGTCCTTAAATAATGCAGAAGAGTCCTTAAATAATGCAACAAAGTCCTTAAATAATGCAGCAGAGTGCTTAAATAATGCAGCAAAGTCCTTAAATAATGCAGAAGAGTCCTTAAATAATGCAATAAAGTCCTTAAATAATGCAGCAAAGTCCTTAAATAATCCAGCCAAGTCCTTAAATAATGCAGCAGAGTCCTTAAATAATGCAACAAAGTCCTTAAATAATGCAGTAGATTACTGAAATACCGCAGCAGGGTCCTTAAATAATGCAGCAGAGTCCTTAAATAATGCAACAAAGTCCTTAATAATGCAGCAGAGTCCTTAAATAATGCAACATAGTCCTTAAATAATGCAGCAGTGTCCTTAAATAATGCAACAAAGTCCTTAAATAATGCAGCAGAGTCCTTAAATAATGCAACAAAGTCCTTAAATAATGCAGAAGAGTCCTTAAATAATCCAGACAAGTCCTTAAATAATGCAGCAGAGTCCTTAAATAATGCAGCAGATTACTGAAATACCGCAGCAGGGTCCTTAAATAATGCAGCAGAGTCCTTAAAAAATGCAACAAAGTCCTTAAATAATGCAGCAGAGTCCTTAAATAATGCAACAAAGTCCTTAAATAATGCAGCAGAGTCCTTAAATAATGCAGCAAAGTCCTTAAATAATGCAGAAGAGTCCTTAAATAATGCAACAAAGTCCTTAAATAATGCAGCAGAGTCCTTACATAATGCAACATAGTCCTTAAATAATGCAGCAAAGTCCTTAAATAATGCAGCAGAGTCCTTAAATAATGCAGCAGAGTCCTTAAATAATGCAGTAAAGTCCTTAAATAATGCAGAAGAGTCCTTAAATAATGCAATAAAGTCCTTAAATAATGCAGCAAAGTCCTTAAATAATCCAGCCAAGTCCTTAAATAATGCAGCAGAGTACTTAAATAATGCAGCAAAGTCCTTAAATGATGCAGCAGAGTCCTTAAATAATGCAGCAAAGTCCTTAAATAATGCAGCAAAGTCCTTAAATAATGCAGAAGAGTCCTTAAATAATGCAACAAAGTCCTTAAATAATGCAGCAGAGTGCTTAAATAATGCAGCAAAGTCCTTAAATAATGCAGAAGAGTCCTTAAATAATGCAATAAAGTCCTTAAATAATGCAGCAAAGTCCTTAAATAATCCAGCCAAGTCCTTAAATAATGCAGCAGAGTCCTTAAATAATGCAACAAAGTAATTAAATAATGCAGCAGAGTCCTTAAATAATGCAACAAAGTCCTTAAATAATGCAGAAGAGTCCTTAAATGATCCAGACAAGTCCTTAAATAATGCAGCAGAGTACTTAAATAATGCAGCAAAGTCCTTAAATAATGCATCAAATTCCTTAAATAATGCAGCAAAGTCTTTAAATAATGCAATAACGTCCATAAATAATGCAGCAAAGTCCTTAAATAATGCAGCAGAGTCCTTACATAATACAACAAAGTCCTTAAATGATGCAGAAGAGTCCTTAAATAATGCAGCAAAGTCCTTAAATAATGCAGCAGAGTCCTTAAATAATGCAACAAAGTAATTAAATAATGCAGCAGAGTCCTTAAATAATGCAACAAAGTCCTTAAATAATGCAGCAGAGTCCTTAAATAATGCAACAAAGTCCTTAAATAATGCAGCAGAGTCCTTAAATAATGCAGCAAATTCCTTAAATAATGCAGCAGAGTCCTTAAGTAATCCAGCCAAGTATTTAAATAATGCAGCAGAGTCCTTAAATAATGCAACAAAGTCCATAAATAATGCAGAAGAGTCCTTAAATAATGCAGACAAGTCCTTAAATAATGCAGCAGAGTCCTTAAATAATGCAGCAGAGTCCTTAAATAATGCAGCGGATTACTGAAATACCGCAGCAGGGTGCTTAAATAATGCAGCAGTGTCCTTAAATAATGCAACAAAGTCCTTAAATAATGCAGCAGAGTCCTTAAATAATGCAACAAAGTCCTTAAATAATGCAGAAGAGTCCTTAAATGATCCAGACAAGTCCTTAAATAATGCAGCAGAGTCCTTAAATAATGCAGCAAATTCCTTAAATAATGCAGCAGAGTCCTTAAGTAATCCAGCCAAGTCTTTAAATAATGCAGCAGAGTCCTTAAATAATGCAGCAAAGTCCTTAAATAATGCAGCAGAGTCCTTAAATAATGCAGCAAAGTCCTTAAATAATGCAACAAAGTCCTTAAATAATGCAGCAGAGTCCTTAAATAATGCAACAAAGTACTTAAATAATGCAGCAGAGTCCTTAAGTACCGTATCAGAGTCCTTAAATAAAGCAGCAAAGTCCTTAAATAATGCAGCAGAGTCCTTAAATAATGCAGCAAAGTCCTTAAATAAAGCTGCAGAGTCCTTAAATTACGCAGCAAAGTCCTTAAATAATGCAGCAGAGTCCTTAAATAATGCAACAAAGTCCATAAATAATGCAGCAGAGTCCTTAAATAATGCAACATAGTCCTTAAATAATGCAGCAGAGTCCTTAAATAATGCAACAAAGTCCTTAAATAATGCAGCAGAGTCCTTAAATAATGCAACAAAGTCCTTAAATAATGCAGAAGAGTCCTTAAATAATCCAGACAAGTCCTTAAATAATGCAGCAGAGTCCTTAAATAATGCAGCAGAGTCCTTAAATAATGCAGCAGATTACTGAAATACCGCAGCAGGGTCCTTAAATAATGCAGCAGAGTCCTTAAAAAATGCAACAAAGTCCTTAAATAATGCAGCATAGTCCTTAAATAATGCAGCAAAGTCCTTAAATAATGCAGAAGAGTCCTTAAATAATGCAACAAAGTCCTTAAATAATGCAGCAGAGTGCTTAAATAATGCAGCAAAGTCCTTAAATAATGCAGAAGAGTCCTTAAATAATGCAATAAAGTCCTTAAATAATGCAGCAAAGTCCTTAAATAATCCAGCCAAGTCCTTAAATAATGCAGCAGAGTCCTTAAATAATGCAACAAAGTCCTTAAATAATGCAGTAGATTACTGAAATACCGCAGCAGGGTCCTTAAATAATGCAGCAGAGTCCTTAAATAATGCAACAAAGTCCTTAATAATGCAGCAGAGTCCTTAAATAATGCAACATAGTCCTTAAATAATGCAGCAGTGTCCTTAAATAATGCAACAAAGTCCTTAAATAATGCAGCAGAGTCCTTAAATAATGCAACAAAGTCCTTAAATAATGCAGAAGAGTCCTTAAATAATCCAGACAAGTCCTTAAATAATGCAGCAGAGTCCTTAAATAATGCAGCAGAGTCCTTAAATAATGCAGCAGATTACTGAAATACCGCAGCAGGGTCCTTAAATAATGCAGCAGAGTCCTTAAAAAATGCAACAAAGTCCTTAAATAATGCAGCAGAGTCCTTAAATAATGCAACAAAGTCCTTAAATAATGCAGCAGAGTCCTTAAATAATGCAGCAAAGTCCTTAAATAATGCAGAAGAGTCCTTAAATAATGCAACAAAGTCCTTAAATAATGCAGCAGAGTCCTTACATAATGCAACATAGTCCTTAAATAATGCAGCAAAGTCCTTAAATAATGCAGCAGAGTCCTTAAATAATGCAGCAGAGTCCTTAAATAATGCAGTAAAGTCCTTAAATAATGCAGAAGAGTCCTTAAATAATGCAATAAAGTCCTTAAATAATGCAGCAAAGTCCTTAAATAATCCAGCCAAGTCCTTAAATAATGCAGCAGAGTACTTAAATAATGCAGCAAAGTCCTTAAATGATGCAGCAGAGTCCTTAAATAATGCAGCAAAGTCCTTAAATAATGCAGCAAAGTCCTTAAATAATGCAGAAGAGTCCTTAAATAATGCAACAAAGTCCTTAAATAATGCAGCAGAGTGCTTAAATAATGCAGCAAAGTCCTTAAATAATGCAGAAGAGTCCTTAAATAATGCAATAAAGTCCTTAAATAATGCAGCAAAGTCCTTAAATAATCCAGCCAAGTCCTTAAATAATGCAGCAGAGTCCTTAAATAATGCAACAAAGTAATTAAATAATGCAGCAGAGTCCTTAAATAATGCAACAAAGTCCTTAAATAATGCAGAAGAGTCCTTAAATGATCCAGACAAGTCCTTAAATAATGCAGCAGAGTACTTAAATAATGCAGCAAAGTCCTTAAATAATGCATCAAATTCCTTAAATAATGCAGCAAAGTCTTTAAATAATGCAATAACGTCCATAAATAATGCAGCAAAGTCCTTAAATAATGCAGCAGAGTCCTTAAATAATGCAACAAAGTCCTTAAATGATGCAGAAGAGTCCTTAAATAATGCAGCAAAGTCCTTAAATAATGCAGCAGAGTCCTTAAATAATGCAACAAAGTAATTAAATAATGCAGCAGAGTCCTTAAATAATGCAACAAAGTCCTTAAATAATGCAGCAGAGTCCTTAAATAATGCAACAAAGTCCTTAAATAATGCAGCAGAGTCCTTAAATAATGCAGCAAATTCCTTAAATAATGCAGCAGAGTCCTTAAGTAATCCAGCCAAGTATTTAAATAATGCAGCAGAGTCCTTAAATAATGCAACAAAGTCCTTAAATAATGCAGCAGAGTCCTTAAATAATGCAACAAAGTACTTAAATAATGCAGCAGAGTCCTTAAGTACCGTATCAGAGTCCTTAAATAAAGCAGCAAAGTCCTTAAATAATGCAGCAGAGTCCTTAAATAATGCAGCAAAGTCATTAAATAAAGCTGCAGAGTCCTTAAATAATGCAACAAAGTCCTTAAATAATGCAGCAGAGTCCTTAAATAATGCAACAAAGTCCTTAAATAATGCAGCATAGTCCTTAAATAATGCAGCAAATTCCTTAAATAATGCAGCAGAGTCCTTAAATAATCCAGCCAAGTCTTTAAATAATGCAGCAGAGTCCTTAAATAATGCTGCAAAGTCCTTAAATAATGCAACAAAGTCCTTAAATAATGCAGAAGAGTCCTTAAATAATGCAACAAAGTCCTTAAATAATGCAGCAGAGTCCTTAAATAATGCAACAAAGTCCTTAAATAATGCAGCAGAGTCCTTAAATAATGCAACAAAGTAATTAAATAATGCAGCAGAGTCCTTAAATAATGCAACAAAGTCCATAAATAATGCAGCAGAGTCCTTAAATAATGCAACAAAGTCCTTAAATAATGCAGCAGAGTCCTTAAATAATGCAGCAAATTCCTTAAATAATGCAGCAGAGTCCTTAAGTAATCCAGCCAAGTATTTAAATAATGCAGCAGAGTCCTTAAATAATGCAACAAAGTCCATAAATAATGCAGAAGAGTCCTTAAATAATGCAGACAAGTCCTTAAATAATGCAGCAGAGTCCTTAAATAATGCAGCAGAGTCCTTAAATAATGCAGCGGATTACTGAAATACCGCAGCAGGGTGCTTAAATAATGCAGCAGTGTCCTTAAATAATGCAACAAAGTCCTTAAATAATGCAGCAGAGTCCTTAAATAATGCAACAAAGTCCTTAAATGATGCAGCAGAGTCCTTAAATAATGCAGCAAATTCCTTAAATAATGCAGCAGAGTCCTTAAGTAATCCAGCCAAGTCTTTAAATAATGCAGCAGAGTCCTTAAATAATGCAGCAAAGTCCTTAAATAATGCAGCAGAGTCCTTAAATAATGCAGCAAAGTCCTTAAATAATGCAACAAAGTCCTTAAATAATGCAGCAGAGTCCTTAAATAATGCAACAAAGTACTTAAATAATGCAGCAGAGTCCTTAAGTACCGTATCAGAGTCCTTAAATAAAGCAGCAAAGTCCTTAAATAATGCAGCAGAGTCCTTAAATAATGCAGCAAAGTCCTTAAATAAAGCTGCAGAGTCCTTAAATTACGCAGCAAAGTCCTTAAATAATGCAGCAGAGTCCTTAAATAATGCAACAAAGTCCATAAATAATGCAGCAGAGTCCTTAAATAATGCAACATAGTCCTTAAATAATGCAGCAGAGTCCTTAAATAATGCAACAAAGTCCTTAAATAATGCAGCAGAGTCCTTAAATAATGCAACAAAGTCCTTAAATAATGCAGAAGAGTCCTTAAATAATCCAGACAAGTCCTTAAATAATGCAGCAGAGTCCTTAAATAATGCAGCAGAGTCCTTAAATAATGCAGCAGATTACTGAAATACCGCAGCAGGGTCCTTAAATAATGCAGCAGAGTCCTTAAAAAATGCAACAAAGTCCTTAAATAATGCAGCATAGTCCTTAAATAATGCAGCAGAGTCCTTAAATAATGCAGCAAATTCCTTAAATAATGCAGCAGAGTCCTTAAGTAATCCAGCCAAGTCTTTAAATAATGCAGCAGAGTCCTTAAATAATGCAGCAAAGTCCTTAAATAATGCAGCAGAGTCCTTAAATAATGCAGCAAAGTCCTTAAATAATGCAACAAAGTCCTTAAATAATGCAGCAGAGTCCTTAAATAATGCAACAAAGTACTTAAATAATGCAGCAGAGTCCTTAAGTACCGTATCAGAGTCCTTAAATAAAGCAGCAAAGTCCTTAAATAATGCAGCAGAGTCCTTAAATAATGCAGCAAAGTCCTTAAATAAAGCTGCAGAGTCCTTAAATTACGCAGCAAAGTCCTTAAATAATGCAGCAGAGTCCTTAAATAATGCAACAAAGTCCATAAATAATGCAGCAGAGTCCTTAAATAATGCAACATAGTCCTTAAATAATGCAGCAGAGTCCTTAAATAATGCAACAAAGTCCTTAAATAATGCAGCAGAGTCCTTAAATAATGCAACAAAGTCCTTAAATAATGCAGAAGAGTCCTTAAATAATCCAGACAAGTCCTTAAATAATGCAGCAGAGTCCTTAAATAATGCAGCAGAGTCCTTAAATAATGCAGCAGATTACTGAAATACCGCAGCAGGGTCCTTAAATAATGCAGCAGAGTCCTTAAAAAATGCAACAAAGTCCTTAAATAATGCAGCATAGTCCTTAAATAATGCAGCAAAGTCCTTAAATAATGCAGAAGAGTCCTTAAATAATGCAACAAAGTCCTTAAATAATGCAGCAGAGTGCTTAAATAATGCAGCAAAGTCCTTAAATAATGCAGAAGAGTCCTTAAATAATGCAATAAAGTCCTTAAATAATGCAGCAAAGTCCTTAAATAATCCAGCCAAGTCCTTAAATAATGCAGCAGAGTCCTTAAATAATGCAACAAAGTCCTTAAATAATGCAGTAGATTACTGAAATACCGCAGCAGGGTCCTTAAATAATGCAGCAGAGTCCTTAAATAATGCAACAAAGTCCTTAATAATGCAGCAGAGTCCTTAAATAATGCAACATAGTCCTTAAATAATGCAGCAGTGTCCTTAAATAATGCAACAAAGTCCTTAAATAATGCAGCAGAGTCCTTAAATAATGCAACAAAGTCCTTAAATAATGCAGAAGAGTCCTTAAATAATCCAGACAAGTCCTTAAATAATGCAGCAGAGTCCTTAAATAATGCAGCAGAGTCCTTAAATAATGCAGCAGATTACTGAAATACCGCAGCAGGGTCCTTAAATAATGCAGCAGAGTCCTTAAAAAATGCAACAAAGTCCTTAAATAATGCAGCAGAGTCCTTAAATAATGCAACAAAGTCCTTAAATAATGCAGCAGAGTCCTTAAATAATGCAGCAAAGTCCTTAAATAATGCAGAAGAGTCCTTAAATAATGCAACAAAGTCCTTAAATAATGCAGCAGAGTCCTTACATAATGCAACATAGTCCTTAAATAATGCAGCAAAGTCCTTAAATAATGCAGCAGAGTCCTTAAATAATGCAGCAGAGTCCTTAAATAATGCAGTAAAGTCCTTAAATAATGCAGAAGAGTCCTTAAATAATGCAATAAAGTCCTTAAATAATGCAGCAAAGTCCTTAAATAATCCAGCCAAGTCCTTAAATAATGCAGCAGAGTACTTAAATAATGCAGCAAAGTCCTTAAATGATGCAGCAGAGTCCTTAAATAATGCAGCAAAGTCCTTAAATAATGCAGCAAAGTCCTTAAATAATGCAGAAGAGTCCTTAAATAATGCAACAAAGTCCTTAAATAATGCAGCAGAGTGCTTAAATAATGCAGCAAAGTCCTTAAATAATGCAGAAGAGTCCTTAAATAATGCAATAAAGTCCTTAAATAATGCAGCAAAGTCCTTAAATAATCCAGCCAAGTCCTTAAATAATGCAGCAGAGTCCTTAAATAATGCAACAAAGTAATTAAATAATGCAGCAGAGTCCTTAAATAATGCAACAAAGTCCTTAAATAATGCAGAAGAGTCCTTAAATGATCCAGACAAGTCCTTAAATAATGCAGCAGAGTACTTAAATAATGCAGCAAAGTCCTTAAATAATGCATCAAATTCCTTAAATAATGCAGCAAAGTCTTTAAATAATGCAATAACGTCCATAAATAATGCAGCAAAGTCCTTAAATAATGCAGCAGAGTCCTTAAATAATGCAACAAAGTCCTTAAATGATGCAGAAGAGTCCTTAAATAATGCAGCAAAGTCCTTAAATAATGCAGCAGAGTCCTTAAATAATGCAACAAAGTAATTAAATAATGCAGCAGAGTCCTTAAATAATGCAACAAAGTCCTTAAATAATGCAGCAGAGTCCTTAAATAATGCAACAAAGTCCTTAAATAATGCAGCAGAGTCCTTAAATAATGCAGCAAATTCCTTAAATAATGCAGCAGAGTCCTTAAGTAATCCAGCCAAGTATTTAAATAATGCAGCAGAGTCCTTAAATAATGCAACAAAGTCCTTAAATAATGCAGCAGAGTCCTTAAATAATGCAACAAAGTACTTAAATAATGCAGCAGAGTCCTTAAGTACCGTATCAGAGTCCTTAAATAAAGCAGCAAAGTCCTTAAATAATGCAGCAGAGTCCTTAAATAATGCAGCAAAGTCATTAAATAAAGCTGCAGAGTCCTTAAATAATGCAACAAAGTCCTTAAATAATGCAGCAGAGTCCTTAAATAATGCAACAAAGTCCTTAAATAATGCAGCATAGTCCTTAAATAATGCAGCAAATTCCTTAAATAATGCAGCAGAGTCCTTAAATAATCCAGCCAAGTCTTTAAATAATGCAGCAGAGTCCTTAAATAATGCTGCAAAGTCCTTAAATAATGCAACAAAGTCCTTAAATAATGCAGAAGAGTCCTTAAATAATGCAACAAAGTCCTTAAATAATGCAGCAGAGTCCTTAAATAATGCAACAAAGTCCTTAAATAATGCAGCAGAGTCCTTAAATAATGCAACAAAGTAATTAAATAATGCAGCAGAGTCCTTAAATAATGCAACAAAGTCCATAAATAATGCAGCAGAGTCCTTAAATAATGCAACAAAGTCCTTAAATAATGCAGCAGAGTCCTTAAATAATGCAGCAAATTCCTTAAATAATGCAGCAGAGTCCTTAAGTAATCCAGCCAAGTATTTAAATAATGCAGCAGAGTCCTTAAATAATGCAACAAAGTCCATAAATAATGCAGAAGAGTCCTTAAATAATGCAGACAAGTCCTTAAATAATGCAGCAGAGTCCTTAAATAATGCAGCAGAGTCCTTAAATAATGCAGCGGATTACTGAAATACCGCAGCAGGGTGCTTAAATAATGCAGCAGTGTCCTTAAATAATGCAACAAAGTCCTTAAATAATGCAGCAGAGTCCTTAAATAATGCAACAAAGTCCTTAAATGATGCAGCAGAGTCCTTAAATAATGCAGCAAATTCCTTAAATAATGCAGCAGAGTCCTTAAGTAATCCAGCCAAGTCTTTAAATAATGCAGCAGAGTCCTTAAATAATGCAGCAAAGTCCTTAAATAATGCAGCAGAGTCCTTAAATAATGCAGCAAAGTCCTTAAATAATGCAACAAAGTCCTTAAATAATGCAGCAGAGTCCTTAAATAATGCAACAAAGTACTTAAATAATGCAGCAGAGTCCTTAAGTACCGTATCAGAGTCCTTAAATAAAGCAGCAAAGTCCTTAAATAATGCAGCAGAGTCCTTAAATAATGCAGCAAAGTCCTTAAATAAAGCTGCAGAGTCCTTAAATTACGCAGCAAAGTCCTTAAATAATGCAGCGGAGTCCTTAAATAATGCAACAAAGTCCATAAATAATGCAGCAGAGTCCTTAAATAATGCAACATAGTCCTTAAATAATGCAGCAGAGTCCTTAAATAATGCAACAAAGTCCTTAAATAATGCAGCAGAGTCCTTAAATAATGCAACAAAGTCCTTAAATAATGCAGAAGAGTCCTTAAATAATCCAGACAAGTCCTTAAATAATGCAGCAGAGTCCTTAAATAATGCAGCAGAGTCCTTAAATAATGCAGCAGATTACTGAAATACCGCAGCAGGGTCCTTAAATAATGCAGCAGAGTCCTTAAAAAATGCAACAAAGTCCTTAAATAATGCAGCATAGTCCTTAAATAATGCAGCAAAGTCCTTAAATAATGCAGAAGAGTCCTTAAATAATGCAACAAAGTCCTTAAATAATGCAGCAGAGTGCTTAAATAATGCAGCAAAGTCCTTAAATAATGCAGAAGAGTCCTTAAATAATGCAATAAAGTCCTTAAATAATGCAGCAAAGTCCTTAAATAATCCAGCCAAGTCCTTAAATAATGCAGCAGAGTCCTTAAATAATGCAACAAAGTCCTTAAATAATGCAGTAGATTACTGAAATACCGCAGCAGGGTCCTTAAATAATGCAGCAGAGTCCTTAAATAATGCAACAAAGTCCTTAATAATGCAGCAGAGTCCTTAAATAATGCAACATAGTCCTTAAATAATGCAGCAGTGTCCTTAAATAATGCAACAAAGTCCTTAAATAATGCAGCAGAGTCCTTAAATAATGCAACAAAGTCCTTAAATAATGCAGAAGAGTCCTTAAATAATCCAGACAAGTCCTTAAATAATGCAGCAGAGTCCTTAAATAATGCAGCAGAGTCCTTAAATAATGCAGCAGATTACTGAAATACCGCAGCAGGGTCCTTAAATAATGCAGCAGAGTCCTTAAAAAATGCAACAAAGTCCTTAAATAATGCAGCAGAGTCCTTAAATAATGCAACAAAGTCCTTAAATAATGCAGCAGAGTCCTTAAATAATGCAGCAAAGTCCTTAAATAATGCAGAAGAGTCCTTAAATAATGCAACAAAGTCCTTAAATAATGCAGCAGAGTCCTTACATAATGCAACATAGTCCTTAAATAATGCAGCAAAGTCCTTAAATAATGCAGCAGAGTCCTTAAATAATGCAGCAGAGTCCTTAAATAATGCAGTAAAGTCCTTAAATAATGCAGAAGAGTCCTTAAATAATGCAATAAAGTCCTTAAATAATGCAGCAAAGTCCTTAAATAATCCAGCCAAGTCCTTAAATAATGCAGCAGAGTACTTAAATAATGCAGCAAAGTCCTTAAATGATGCAGCAGAGTCCTTAAATAATGCAGCAAAGTCCTTAAATAATGCAGCAAAGTCCTTAAATAATGCAGAAGAGTCCTTAAATAATGCAACAAAGTCCTTAAATAATGCAGCAGAGTGCTTAAATAATGCAGCAAAGTCCTTAAATAATGCAGAAGAGTCCTTAAATAATGCAATAAAGTCCTTAAATAATGCAGCAAAGTCCTTAAATAATCCAGCCAAGTCCTTAAATAATGCAGCAGAGTCCTTAAATAATGCAACAAAGTAATTAAATAATGCAGCAGAGTCCTTAAATAATGCAACAAAGTCCTTAAATAATGCAGAAGAGTCCTTAAATGATCCAGACAAGTCCTTAAATAATGCAGCAGAGTACTTAAATAATGCAGCAAAGTCCTTAAATAATGCATCAAATTCCTTAAATAATGCAGCAAAGTCTTTAAATAATGCAATAACGTCCATAAATAATGCAGCAAAGTCCTTAAATAATGCAGCAGAGTCCTTAAATAATGCAACAAAGTCCTTAAATGATGCAGAAGAGTCCTTAAATAATGCAGCAAAGTCCTTAAATAATGCAGCAGAGTCCTTAAATAATGCAACAAAGTAATTAAATAATGCAGCAGAGTCCTTAAATAATGCAACAAAGTCCTTAAATAATGCAGCAGAGTCCTTAAATAATGCAACAAAGTCCTTAAATAATGCAGCAGAGTCCTTAAATAATGCAGCAAATTCCTTAAATAATGCAGCAGAGTCCTTAAGTAATCCAGCCAAGTATTTAAATAATGCAGCAGAGTCCTTAAATAATGCAACAAAGTCCTTAAATAATGCAGCAGAGTCCTTAAATAATGCAACAAAGTACTTAAATAATGCAGCAGAGTCCTTAAGTACCGTATCAGAGTCCTTAAATAAAGCAGCAAAGTCCTTAAATAATGCAGCAGAGTCCTTAAATAATGCAGCAAAGTCATTAAATAAAGCTGCAGAGTCCTTAAATAATGCAACAAAGTCCTTAAATAATGCAGCAGAGTCCTTAAATAATGCAACAAAGTCCTTAAATAATGCAGCATAGTCCTTAAATAATGCAGCAAATTCCTTAAATAATGCAGCAGAGTCCTTAAATAATCCAGCCAAGTCTTTAAATAATGCAGCAGAGTCCTTAAATAATGCTGCAAAGTCCTTAAATAATGCAACAAAGTCCTTAAATAATGCAGAAGAGTCCTTAAATAATGCAACAAAGTCCTTAAATAATGCAGCAGAGTCCTTAAATAATGCAACAAAGTCCTTAAATAATGCAGCAGAGTCCTTAAATAATGCAACAAAGTAATTAAATAATGCAGCAGAGTCCTTAAATAATGCAACAAAGTCCATAAATAATGCAGAAGAGTCCTTAAATAATGCAGACAAGTCCTTAAATAATGCAGCAGAATCCTTAAATAATGCAGCAGAGTCCTTAAATAATGCAGCGGATTACTGAAATACCGCAGCAGGGTGCTTAAATAATGCAGCAGAGTCCTTAAATAATGCAACAAAGTCCTTAAATAATGCAGCAGAGTCCTTAAATAATGCAACGAAGTCCTTAAATGATGCAGCAGAGTCCTTAAATAATGCAGCAAATTCCTTAAATAATGCAGCAGAGTCCTTAAGTAATCCAGCCAAGTCTTTAAATAATGCAGCAGAGTCCTTAAATAATGCAGCAAAGTCCTTAAATAATGCCGCAGAGTCCTTAAATAATGCAGCAAAGTCCTTAAATAATGCAGCAGAGTCCTTAAATAATGCAACATAGTCCTTAAATAATGCAGCAGAGTCCTTAAATAATGCAACAAAGTCCTTAAATAATGCAGCAGAGTCCTTAAATAATGCAACAAAGTCCTTAAATAATGCAGAAGAGTCCTTAAATAATCCAGACAAGTCCTTAAATAATGCAGCAGAGTCCTTAAATAATGCAGCAGAGTCCTTAAATAATGCAGCAGATTACTGAAATACCGCAGCAGGGTCCTTAAATAATGCAGCAGAGTCCTTAAATAATGCAACAAAGTCCTTAAATAATGCAGCAGAGTCCTTAAATAATGCAACAAAGTAATTAAATAATGCAGCAGAGTCCTTAAATAATGCAACAAAGTCCATAAATAATGCAGAAGAGTCCTTAAATAATGCAGACAAGTCCTTAAATAATGCAGCAGAGTCCTTAAATAATGCAGCAGAGTCCTTAAATAATGCAGCGGATTACTGAAATACCGCAGCAGGGTGCTTAAATAATGCAGCAGAGTCCTTAAATAATGCAACAAAGTCCTTAAATAATGCAGCAGAGTCCTTAAATAATGCAACAAAGTCCTTAAATGATGCAGCAGAGTCCTTAAATAATGCAGCAAATTCCTTAAATAATGCAGCAGAGTCCTTAAGTAATCCAGCCAAGTCTTTAAATAATGCAGCAGAGTCCTTAAATAATGCAGCAAAGTCCTTAAATAATGCCGCAGAGTCCTTAAATAATGCAGCAAAGTCCTTAAATAATGCAACAAAGTCCTTAAATAATGCAGCAGAGTCCTTAAATAATGCAACAAAGTACTTAAATAATGCAGCAGAGTCCTTAAGTACCGTATCAGAGTCCTTAAATAAAGCAGCAAAGTCCTTAAATAATGCAGCAGAGTCCTTAAATAATGCAGCAAAGTCCTTAAATAAAGCTGCAGAGTCCTTAAATTACGCAGCAAAGTCCTTAAATAATGCAGCAGAGTCCTTAAATAATGCAACAAAGTCCATAAATAATGCAGCAGAGTCCTTAAATAATGCAACATAGTCCTTAAATAATGCAGCAGAGTCCTTAAATAATGCAACAAAGTCCTTAAATAATGCAGCAGAGTCCTTAAATAATGCAACAAAGTCCTTAAATAATGCAGAAGAGTCCTTAAATAATCCAGACAAGTCCTTAAATAATGCAGCAGAGTCCTTAAATAATGCAGCAGAGTCCTTAAATAATGCAGCAGATTACTGAAATACCGCAGCAGGGTCCTTAAATAATGCAGCAGAGTCCTTAAAAAATGCAACAAAGTCCTTAAATAATGCAGCAGAGTCCTTAAATAATGCAGCAAAGTCCTTAAATAATGCAGAAGAGTCCTTAAATAATGCAACAAAGTCCTTAAATAATGCAGCAGAGTGCTTAAATAATGCAGCGAAGTCCTTAAATAATGCAGAAGAGTCCTTAAATAATGCAATAAAGTCCTTAAATAATGCAGCAAAGTCCTTAAATAATCCAGCCAAGTCCTTAAATAATGCAGCAGAGTCCTTAAATAATGCAACAAAGTCCTTAAATAATGCAGTAGATTACTGAAATACCGCAGCAGGGTCCTTAAATAATGCAGCAGAGTCCTTAAATAATGCAACAAAGTCCTTAATAATGCAGCAGAGTCCTTAAATAATGCAACATAGTCCTTAAATAATGCAGCAGTGTCCTTAAATAATGCAACAAAGTCCTTAAATAATGCAGCAGAGTCCTTAAATAATGCAACAAAGTCCTTAAATAATGCAGAAGAGTCCTTAAATAATCCAGACAAGTCCTTAAATAATGCAGCAGAGTCCTTAAATAATGCAGCAGAGTCCTTAAATAATGCAGCAGATTACTGAAATACCGCAGCAGGGTCCTTAAATAATGCAGCAGAGTCCTTAAAAAATGCAACAAAGTCCTTAAATAATGCAGCAGAGTCCTTAAATAATGCAACAAAGTCCTTAAATAATGCAGCAGAGTGCTTAAATAATGCAGCAAAGTCCTTAAATAATGCAGAAGAGTCCTTAAATAATGCAATAAAGTCCTTAAATAATGCAGCAAAGTCCTTAAATAATCCAGCCAAGTCCTTAAATAATGCAGCAGAGTCCTTAAATAATGCAACAAAGTCCTTAAATAATGCAGTAGATTACTGAAATACCGCAGCAGGGTCCTTAAATAATGCAGCAGAGTCCTTAAATAATGCAACAAAGTCCTTAATAATGCAGCAGAGTCCTTAAATAATGCAACATAGTCCTTAAATAATGCAGCAGTGTCCTTAAATAATGCAACAAAGTCCTTAAATAATGCAGCAGAGTCCTTAAATAATGCAACAAAGTCCTTAAATAATGCAGAAGAGTCCTTAAATAATCCAGACAAGTCCTTAAATAATGCAGCAGAGTCCTTAAATAATGCAGCAGAGTCCTTAAATAATGCAGCAGATTACTGAAATACCGCAGCAGGGTCCTTAAATAATGCAGCAGAGTCCTTAAAAAATGCAACAAAGTCCTTAAATAATGCAGCAGAGTCCTTAAATAATGCAACAAAGTCCTTAAATAATGCAGCAGAGTCCTTAAATAATGCAGCAAAGTCCTTAAATAATGCAGAAGAGTCCTTAAATAATGCAACAAAGTCCTTAAATAATGCAGCAGAGTCCTTACATAATGCAACATAGTCCTTAAATAATGCAGCAAAGTCCTTAAATAATGCAGCAGAGTCCTTAAATAATGCAGCAGAGTCCTTAAATAATGCAGTAAAGTCCTTAAATAATGCAGAAGAGTCCTTAAATAATGCAATAAAGTCCTTAAATAATGCAGCAAAGTCCTTAAATAATCCAGCCAAGTCCTTAAATAATGCAGCAGAGTACTTAAATAATGCAGCAAAGTCCTTAAATGATGCAGCAGAGTCCTTAAATAATGCAGCAAAGTCCTTAAATAATGCAGCAAAGTCCTTAAATAATGCAGAAGAGTCCTTAAATAATGCAACAAAGTCCTTAAATAATGCAGCAGAGTGCTTAAATAATGCAGCAAAGTCCTTAAATAATGCAGAAGAGTCCTTAAATAATGCAATAAAGTCCTTAAATAATGCAGCAAAGTCCTTAAATAATCCAGCCAAGTCCTTAAATAATGCAGCAGAGTCCTTAAATAATGCAACAAAGTAATTAAATAATGCAGCAGAGTCCTTAAATAATGCAACAAAGTCCTTAAATAATGCAGAAGAGTCCTTAAATGATCCAGACAAGTCCTTAAATAATGCAGCAGAGTACTTAAATAATGCAGCAAAGTCCTTAAATAATGCATCAAATTCCTTAAATAATGCAGCAAAGTCTTTAAATAATGCAATAACGTCCATAAATAATGCAGCAAAGTCCTTAAATAATGCAGCAGAGTCCTTAAATAATGCAACAAAGTCCTTAAATGATGCAGAAGAGTCCTTAAATAATGCAGCAAAGTCCTTAAATAATGCAGCAGAGTCCTTAAATAATGCAACAAAGTAATTAAATAATGCAGCAGAGTCCTTAAATAATGCAACAAAGTCCTTAAATAATGCAGCAGAGTCCTTAAATAATGCAACAAAGTCCTTAAATAATGCAGCAGAGTCCTTAAATAATGCAGCAAATTCCTTAAATAATGCAGCAGAGTCCTTAAGTAATCCAGCCAAGTATTTAAATAATGCAGCAGAGTCCTTAAATAATGCAACAAAGTCCTTAAATAATGCAGCAGAGTCCTTAAATAATGCAACAAAGTACTTAAATAATGCAGCAGAGTCCTTAAGTACCGTATCAGAGTCCTTAAATAAAGCAGCAAAGTCCTTAAATAATGCAGCAGAGTCCTTAAATAATGCAGCAAAGTCATTAAATAAAGCTGCAGAGTCCTTAAATAATGCAACAAAGTCCTTAAATAATGCAGCAGAGTCCTTAAATAATGCAGCAGAGTCCTTAAATAATCCAGCCAAGTCTTTAAATAATGCAGCAGAGTCCTTAAATAATGCTGCAAAGTCCTTAAATAATGCAACAAAGTCCTTAAATAATGCAGAAGAGTCCTTAAATAATGCAACAAAGTCCTTAAATAATGCAGCAGAGTCCTTAAATAATGCAACAAAGTCCTTAAATAATGCAGCAGAGTCCTTAAATAATGCAACAAAGTAATTAAATAATGCAGCAGAGTCCTTAAATAATGCAACAAAGTCCATAAATAATGCAGAAGAGTCCTTAAATAATGCAGACAAGTCCTTAAATAATGCAGCAGAATCCTTAAATAATGCAGCAGAGTCCTTAAATAATGCAGCGGATTACTGAAATACCGCAGCAGGGTGCTTAAATAATGCAGCAGAGTCCTTAAATAATGCAACAAAGTCCTTAAATAATGCAGCAGAGTCCTTAAATAATGCAACGAAGTCCTTAAATGATGCAGCAGAGTCCTTAAATAATGCAGCAAATTCCTTAAATAATGCAGCAGAGTCCTTAAGTAATCCAGCCAAGTCTTTAAATAATGCAGCAGAGTCCTTAAATAATGCAGCAAAGTCCTTAAATAATGCCGCAGAGTCCTTAAATAATGCAGCAAAGTCCTTAAATAATGCAGCAGAGTCCTTAAATAATGCAACATAGTCCTTAAATAATGCAGCAGAGTCCTTAAATAATGCAACAAAGTCCTTAAATAATGCAGCAGAGTCCTTAAATAATGCAACAAAGTCCTTAAATAATGCAGAAGAGTCCTTAAATAATCCAGACAAGTCCTTAAATAATGCAGCAGAGTCCTTAAATAATGCAGCAGAGTCCTTAAATAATGCAGCAGATTACTGAAATACCGCAGCAGGGTCCTTAAATAATGCAGCAGAGTCCTTAAATAATGCAACAAAGTCCTTAAATAATGCAGCAGAGTCCTTAAATAATGCAACAAAGTAATTAAATAATGCAGCAGAGTCCTTAAATAATGCAACAAAGTCCATAAATAATGCAGAAGAGTCCTTAAATAATGCAGACAAGTCCTTAAATAATGCAGCAGAGTCCTTAAATAATGCAGCAGAGTCCTTAAATAATGCAGCGGATTACTGAAATACCGCAGCAGGGTGCTTAAATAATGCAGCAGAGTCCTTAAATAATGCAACAAAGTCCTTAAATAATGCAGCAGAGTCCTTAAATAATGCAACAAAGTCCTTAAATGATGCAGCAGAGTCCTTAAATAATGCAGCAAATTCCTTAAATAATGCAGCAGAGTCCTTAAGTAATCCAGCCAAGTCTTTAAATAATGCAGCAGAGTCCTTAAATAATGCAGCAAAGTCCTTAAATAATGCCGCAGAGTCCTTAAATAATGCAGCAAAGTCCTTAAATAATGCAACAAAGTCCTTAAATAATGCAGCAGAGTCCTTAAATAATGCAACAAAGTACTTAAATAATGCAGCAGAGTCCTTAAGTACCGTATCAGAGTCCTTAAATAAAGCAGCAAAGTCCTTAAATAATGCAGCAGAGTCCTTAAATAATGCAGCAAAGTCCTTAAATAAAGCTGCAGAGTCCTTAAATTACGCAGCAAAGTCCTTAAATAATGCAGCAGAGTCCTTAAATAATGCAACAAAGTCCATAAATAATGCAGCAGAGTCCTTAAATAATGCAACATAGTCCTTAAATAATGCAGCAGAGTCCTTAAATAATGCAACAAAGTCCTTAAATAATGCAGCAGAGTCCTTAAATAATGCAACAAAGTCCTTAAATAATGCAGAAGAGTCCTTAAATAATCCAGACAAGTCCTTAAATAATGCAGCAGAGTCCTTAAATAATGCAGCAGAGTCCTTAAATAATGCAGCAGATTACTGAAATACCGCAGCAGGGTCCTTAAATAATGCAGCAGAGTCCTTAAAAAATGCAACAAAGTCCTTAAATAATGCAGCAGAGTCCTTAAATAATGCAGCAAAGTCCTTAAATAATGCAGAAGAGTCCTTAAATAATGCAACAAAGTCCTTAAATAATGCAGCAGAGTGCTTAAATAATGCAGCGAAGTCCTTAAATAATGCAGAAGAGTCCTTAAATAATGCAATAAAGTCCTTAAATAATGCAGCAAAGTCCTTAAATAATCCAGCCAAGTCCTTAAATAATGCAGCAGAGTCCTTAAATAATGCAACAAAGTCCTTAAATAATGCAGTAGATTACTGAAATACCGCAGCAGGGTCCTTAAATAATGCAGCAGAGTCCTTAAATAATGCAACAAAGTCCTTAATAATGCAGCAGAGTCCTTAAATAATGCAACATAGTCCTTAAATAATGCAGCAGTGTCCTTAAATAATGCAACAAAGTCCTTAAATAATGCAGCAGAGTCCTTAAATAATGCAACAAAGTCCTTAAATAATGCAGAAGAGTCCTTAAATAATCCAGACAAGTCCTTAAATAATGCAGCAGAGTCCTTAAATAATGCAGCAGAGTCCTTACATAATGCAGCAGATTACTGAAATACCGCAGCAGGGTCCTTAAATAATGCAGCAGAGTCCTTAAAAAATGCAACAAAGTCCTTAAATAATGCAGCAGAGTCCTTAAATAATGCAACAAAGTCCTTAAATAATGCAGCAGAGTCCTTACATAATGCAACATAGTCCTTAAATAATGCAGCAAAGTCCTTAAATAATGCAGCAGAGTCCTTAAATAATGCAGCAGAGTCCTTAAATAATGCAGTAAAGTCCTTAAATAATGCAGAAGAGTCCTTAAATAATGCAATAAAGTCCTTAAATAATGCAGCAAAGTCCTTAAATAATCCAGCCAAGTCCTTAAATAATGCAGCAGAGTACTTAAATAATGCAGCAAAGTCCTTAAATGATGCAGCAGAGTCCTTAAATAATGCAGCAAAGTCCTTAAATAATGCAGCAAAGTCCTTAAATAATGCAGAAGAGTCCTTAAATAATGCAACAAAGTCCTTAAATAATGCAGCAGAGTGCTTAAATAATGCAGCAAAGTCCTTAAATAATGCAGAAGAGTCCTTAAATAATGCAATAAAGTCCTTAAATAATGCAGCAAAGTCCTTAAATAATCCAGCCAAGTCCTTAAATAATGCAGCAGAGTCCTTAAATAATGCAACAAAGTAATTAAATAATGCAGCAGAGTCCTTAAATAATGCAACAAAGTCCTTAAATAATGCAGAAGAGTCCTTAAATGATCCAGACAAGTCCTTAAATAATGCAGCAGAGTACTTAAATAATGCAGCAAAGTCCTTAAATAATGCATCAAATTCCTTAAATAATGCAGCAAAGTCTTTAAATAATGCAATAACGTCCATAAATAATGCAGCAAAGTCCTTAAATAATGCAGCAGAGTCCTTAAATAATACAACAAAGTCCTTAAATGATGCAGAAGAGTCCTTAAATAATGCAGCAAAGTCCTTAAATAATGCAGCAAAGTCCTTAAATAATGCAGCAGAGTCCTTAAATAATCCAGCCAAGTCCTTAAATAATGCAGCAGAGTCCTTAAATAATGCAACAAAGTCCTTAAATAATGCAGTAGATTACTGAAATACCGCAGCAGGGTCCTTAAATAATGCAGCAGAGTCCTTAAATAATGCAACAAAGTCCTTAATAATGCAGCAGAGTCCTTAAATAATGCAACATAGTCCTTAAATAATGCAGCAGTGTCCTTAAATAATGCAACAAAGTCCTTAAATAATGCAGCAGAGTCCTTAAATAATGCAACAAAGTCCTTAAATAATGCAGAAGAGTCCTTAAATAATCCAGACAAGTCCTTAAATAATGCAGCAGAGTCCTTAAATAATGCAGCAGAGTCCTTAAATAATGCAGCAGATTACTGAAATACCGCAGCAGGGTCCTTAAATAATGCAGCAGAGTCCTTAAAAAATGCAACAAAGTCCTTAAATAATGCAGCAGAGTCCTTAAATAATGCAACAAAGTCCTTAAATAATGCAGCAGAGTCCTTAAATAATGCAGCAAAGTCCTTAAATAATGCAGAAGAGTCCTTAAATAATGCAACAAAGTCCTTAAATAATGCAGCAGAGTCCTTACATAATGCAACATAGTCCTTAAATAATGCAGCAAAGTCCTTAAATAATGCAGCAGAGTCCTTAAATAATGCAGCAGAGTCCTTAAATAATGCAGTAAAGTCCTTAAATAATGCAGAAGAGTCCTTAAATAATGCAATAAAGTCCTTAAATAATGCAGCAAAGTCCTTAAATAATCCAGCCAAGTCCTTAAATAATGCAGCAGAGTACTTAAATAATGCAGCAAAGTCCTTAAATGATGCAGCAGAGTCCTTAAATAATGCAGCAAAGTCCTTAAATAATGCAGCAAAGTCCTTAAATAATGCAGAAGAGTCCTTAAATAATGCAACAAAGTCCTTAAATAATGCAGCAGAGTGCTTAAATAATGCAGCAAAGTCCTTAAATAATGCAGAAGAGTCCTTAAATAATGCAATAAAGTCCTTAAATAATGCAGCAAAGTCCTTAAATAATCCAGCCAAGTCCTTAAATAATGCAGCAGAGTCCTTAAATAATGCAACAAAGTAATTAAATAATGCAGCAGAGTCCTTAAATAATGCAACAAAGTCCTTAAATAATGCAGAAGAGTCCTTAAATGATCCAGACAAGTCCTTAAATAATGCAGCAGAGTACTTAAATAATGCAGCAAAGTCCTTAAATAATGCATCAAATTCCTTAAATAATGCAGCAAAGTCTTTAAATAATGCAATAACGTCCATAAATAATGCAGCAAAGTCCTTAAATAATGCAGCAGAGTCCTTAAATAATGCAACAAAGTCCTTAAATGATGCAGAAGAGTCCTTAAATAATGCAGCAAAGTCCTTAAATAATGCAGCAGAGTCCTTAAATAATGCAACAAAGTAATTAAATAATGCAGCAGAGTCCTTAAATAATGCAACAAAGTCCTTAAATAATGCAGCAGAGTCCTTAAATAATGCAACAAAGTCCTTAAATAATGCAGCAGAGTCCTTAAATAATGCAGCAAATTCCTTAAATAATGCAGCAGAGTCCTTAAGTAATCCAGCCAAGTATTTAAATAATGCAGCAGAGTCCTTAAATAATGCAACAAAGTCCTTAAATAATGCAGCAGAGTCCTTAAATAATGCAACAAAGTACTTAAATAATGCAGCAGAGTCCTTAAGTACCGTATCAGAGTCCTTAAATAAAGCAGCAAAGTCCTTAAATAATGCAGCAGAGTCCTTAAATAATGCAGCAAAGTCATTAAATAAAGCTGCAGAGTCCTTAAATAATGCAACAAAGTCCTTAAATAATGCAGCAGAGTCCTTAAATAATGCAGCAGAGTCCTTAAATAATCCAGCCAAGTCTTTAAATAATGCAGCAGAGTCCTTAAATAATGCTGCAAAGTCCTTAAATAATGCAACAAAGTCCTTAAATAATGCAGAAGAGTCCTTAAATAATGCAACAAAGTCCTTAAATAATGCAGCAGAGTCCTTAAATAATGCAACAAAGTCCTTAAATAATGCAGCAGAGTCCTTAAATAATGCAACAAAGTAATTAAATAATGCAGCAGAGTCCTTAAATAATGCAACAAAGTCCATAAATAATGCAGAAGAGTCCTTAAATAATGCAGACAAGTCCTTAAATAATGCAGCAGAATCCTTAAATAATGCAGCAGAGTCCTTAAATAATGCAGCGGATTACTGAAATACCGCAGCAGGGTGCTTAAATAATGCAGCAGAGTCCTTAAATAATGCAACAAAGTCCTTAAATAATGCAGCAGAGTCCTTAAATAATGCAACGAAGTCCTTAAATGATGCAGCAGAGTCCTTAAATAATGCAGCAAATTCCTTAAATAATGCAGCAGAGTCCTTAAGTAATCCAGCCAAGTCTTTAAATAATGCAGCAGAGTCCTTAAATAATGCAGCAAAGTCCTTAAATAATGCCGCAGAGTCCTTAAATAATGCAGCAAAGTCCTTAAATAATGCAGCAGAGTCCTTAAATAATGCAACATAGTCCTTAAATAATGCAGCAGAGTCCTTAAATAATGCAACAAAGTCCTTAAATAATGCAGCAGAGTCCTTAAATAATGCAACAAAGTCCTTAAATAATGCAGAAGAGTCCTTAAATAATCCAGACAAGTCCTTAAATAATGCAGCAGAGTCCTTAAATAATGCAGCAGAGTCCTTAAATAATGCAGCAGATTACTGAAATACCGCAGCAGGGTCCTTAAATAATGCAGCAGAGTCCTTAAATAATGCAACAAAGTCCTTAAATAATGCAGCAGAGTCCTTAAATAATGCAACAAAGTAATTAAATAATGCAGCAGAGTCCTTAAATAATGCAACAAAGTCCATAAATAATGCAGAAGAGTCCTTAAATAATGCAGACAAGTCCTTAAATAATGCAGCAGAGTCCTTAAATAATGCAGCAGAGTCCTTAAATAATGCAGCGGATTACTGAAATACCGCAGCAGGGTGCTTAAATAATGCAGCAGAGTCCTTAAATAATGCAACAAAGTCCTTAAATAATGCAGCAGAGTCCTTAAATAATGCAACAAAGTCCTTAAATGATGCAGCAGAGTCCTTAAATAATGCAGCAAATTCCTTAAATAATGCAGCAGAGTCCTTAAGTAATCCAGCCAAGTCTTTAAATAATGCAGCAGAGTCCTTAAATAATGCAGCAAAGTCCTTAAATAATGCCGCAGAGTCCTTAAATAATGCAGCAAAGTCCTTAAATAATGCAACAAAGTCCTTAAATAATGCAGCAGAGTCCTTAAATAATGCAACAAAGTACTTAAATAATGCAGCAGAGTCCTTAAGTACCGTATCAGAGTCCTTAAATAAAGCAGCAAAGTCCTTAAATAATGCAGCAGAGTCCTTAAATAATGCAGCAAAGTCCTTAAATAAAGCTGCAGAGTCCTTAAATTACGCAGCAAAGTCCTTAAATAATGCAGCAGAGTCCTTAAATAATGCAACAAAGTCCATAAATAATGCAGCAGAGTCCTTAAATAATGCAACATAGTCCTTAAATAATGCAGCAGAGTCCTTAAATAATGCAACAAAGTCCTTAAATAATGCAGCAGAGTCCTTAAATAATGCAACAAAGTCCTTAAATAATGCAGAAGAGTCCTTAAATAATCCAGACAAGTCCTTAAATAATGCAGCAGAGTCCTTAAATAATGCAGCAGAGTCCTTAAATAATGCAGCAGATTACTGAAATACCGCAGCAGGGTCCTTAAATAATGCAGCAGAGTCCTTAAAAAATGCAACAAAGTCCTTAAATAATGCAGCAGAGTCCTTAAATAATGCAGCAAAGTCCTTAAATAATGCAGAAGAGTCCTTAAATAATGCAACAAAGTCCTTAAATAATGCAGCAGAGTGCTTAAATAATGCAGCGAAGTCCTTAAATAATGCAGAAGAGTCCTTAAATAATGCAATAAAGTCCTTAAATAATGCAGCAAAGTCCTTAAATAATCCAGCCAAGTCCTTAAATAATGCAGCAGAGTCCTTAAATAATGCAACAAAGTCCTTAAATAATGCAGTAGATTACTGAAATACCGCAGCAGGGTCCTTAAATAATGCAGCAGAGTCCTTAAATAATGCAACAAAGTCCTTAATAATGCAGCAGAGTCCTTAAATAATGCAACATAGTCCTTAAATAATGCAGCAGTGTCCTTAAATAATGCAACAAAGTCCTTAAATAATGCAGCAGAGTCCTTAAATAATGCAACAAAGTCCTTAAATAATGCAGAAGAGTCCTTAAATAATCCAGACAAGTCCTTAAATAATGCAGCAGAGTCCTTAAATAATGCAGCAGAGTCCTTACATAATGCAGCAGATTACTGAAATACCGCAGCAGGGTCCTTAAATAATGCAGCAGAGTCCTTAAAAAATGCAACAAAGTCCTTAAATAATGCAGCAGAGTCCTTAAATAATGCAACAAAGTCCTTAAATAATGCAGCAGAGTCCTTACATAATGCAACATAGTCCTTAAATAATGCAGCAAAGTCCTTAAATAATGCAGCAGAGTCCTTAAATAATGCAGCAGAGTCCTTAAATAATGCAGTAAAGTCCTTAAATAATGCAGAAGAGTCCTTAAATAATGCAATAAAGTCCTTAAATAATGCAGCAAAGTCCTTAAATAATCCAGCCAAGTCCTTAAATAATGCAGCAGAGTACTTAAATAATGCAGCAAAGTCCTTAAATGATGCAGCAGAGTCCTTAAATAATGCAGCAAAGTCCTTAAATAATGCAGCAAAGTCCTTAAATAATGCAGAAGAGTCCTTAAATAATGCAACAAAGTCCTTAAATAATGCAGCAGAGTGCTTAAATAATGCAGCAAAGTCCTTAAATAATGCAGAAGAGTCCTTAAATAATGCAATAAAGTCCTTAAATAATGCAGCAAAGTCCTTAAATAATCCAGCCAAGTCCTTAAATAATGCAGCAGAGTCCTTAAATAATGCAACAAAGTAATTAAATAATGCAGCAGAGTCCTTAAATAATGCAACAAAGTCCTTAAATAATGCAGAAGAGTCCTTAAATGATCCAGACAAGTCCTTAAATAATGCAGCAGAGTACTTAAATAATGCAGCAAAGTCCTTAAATAATGCATCAAATTCCTTAAATAATGCAGCAAAGTCTTTAAATAATGCAATAACGTCCATAAATAATGCAGCAAAGTCCTTAAATAATGCAGCAGAGTCCTTAAATAATACAACAAAGTCCTTAAATGATGCAGAAGAGTCCTTAAATAATGCAGCAAAGTCCTTAAATAATGCAGCAAAGTCCTTAAATAATGCAGCAGAGTCCTTAAATAATACAACAAAGTCCTTAAATGATGCAGAAGAGTCCTTAAATAATGCAACAAAGTCCTTAACTAATGCAGCAGAGTCCTTAAATAATGCAGCAAATTCCTTAAATAATGCAGCAGAGTCCTTAAGTAATCCAGCCAAGTATTTAAATAATGCAGCAGAGTCCTTAAATAATGCAACAAAGTCCTTAAATAATGCAGCAGAGTCCTTAAATAATGCAACAAAGTCCTTAAATAATGCAGAAGAGTCCTTAAATAATCCAGACAAGTCCTTAAATAATGCAGCAGAGTCCTTAAATAATGCAGCAGAGTCCTTAAATAATGCAGCAGATTACTGAAATACCGCAGCAGGGTCCTTAAATAATGCAGCAGAGTCCTTAAAAAATGCAACAAAGTCCTTAAATAATGCAGCAGAGTCCTTAAATAATGCAGCAAAGTCCTTAAATAATGCAGAAGAGTCCTTAAATAATGCAACAAAGTCCTTAAATAATGCAGCAGAGTGCTTAAATAATGCAGCAAAGTCCTTAAATAATGCAGAAGAGTCCTTAAATAATGCAAAAAAGTCCTTAAATAATGCAGCAAAGTCCTTAAATAATCCAGCCAAGTCCTTAAATAATGCAGCAGAGTCCTTAAATAATGCAACAAAGTCCTTAAATAATGCAGTAGATTACTGAAATACCGCAGCAGGGTCCTTAAATAATGCAGCAGAGTCCTTAAATAATGCAACAAAGTCCTTAATAATGCAGCAGAGTCCTTAAATAATGCAACATAGTCCTTAAATAATGCAGCAGTGTCCTTAAATAATGCAACAAAGTCCTTAAATAATGCAGCAGAGTCCTTAAATAATGCAACAAAGTCCTTAAATAATGCAGAAGAGTCCTTAAATAATCCAGACAAGTCCTTAAATAATGCAGCAGAGTCCTTAAATAATGCAGCAGAGTCCTTAAATAATGCAGCAGATTACTGAAATACCGCAGCAGGGTCCTTAAATAATGCAGCAGAGTCCTTAAAAAATGCAACAAAGTCCTTAAATAATGCAGCAGAGTCCTTAAATAATGCAACAAAGTCCTTAAATAATGCAGCAGAGTCCTTAAATAATGCAGCAAAGTCCTTAAATAATGCAGAAGAGTCCTTAAATAATGCAACAAAGTCCTTAAATAATGCAGCAGAGTCCTTACATAATGCAACATAGTCCTTAAATAATGCAGCAAAGTCCTTAAATAATGCAGCAGAGTCCTTAAATAATGCAGCAGAGTCCTTAAATAATGCAGTAAAGTCCTTAAATAATGCAGAAGAGTCCTTAAATAATGCAATAAAGTCCTTAAATAATGCAGCAAAGTCCTTAAATAATCCAGCCAAGTCCTTAAATAATGCAGCAGAGTACTTAAATAATGCAGCAAAGTCCTTAAATGATGCAGCAGAGTCCTTAAATAATGCAGCAAAGTCCTTAAATAATGCAGCAAAGTCCTTAAATAATGCAGAAGAGTCCTTAAATAATGCAACAAAGTCCTTAAATAATGCAGCAGAGTGCTTAAATAATGCAGCAAAGTCCTTAAATAATGCAGAAGAGTCCTTAAATAATGCAATAAAGTCCTTAAATAATGCAGCAAAGTCCTTAAATAATCCAGCCAAGTCCTTAAATAATGCAGCAGAGTCCTTAAATAATGCAACAAAGTAATTAAATAATGCAGCAGAGTCCTTAAATAATGCAACAAAGTCCTTAAATAATGCAGAAGAGTCCTTAAATGATCCAGACAAGTCCTTAAATAATGCAGCAGAGTACTTAAATAATGCAGCAAAGTCCTTAAATAATGCATCAAATTCCTTAAATAATGCAGCAAAGTCTTTAAATAATGCAATAACGTCCATAAATAATGCAGCAAAGTCCTTAAATAATGCAGCAGAGTCCTTAAATAATGCAACAAAGTCCTTAAATGATGCAGAAGAGTCCTTAAATAATGCAGCAAAGTCCTTAAATAATGCAGCAGAGTCCTTAAATAATGCAACAAAGTAATTAAATAATGCAGCAGAGTCCTTAAATAATGCAACAAAGTCCTTAAATAATGCAGCAGAGTCCTTAAATAATGCAACAAAGTCCTTAAATAATGCAGCAGAGTCCTTAAATAATGCAGCAAATTCCTTAAATAATGCAGCAGAGTCCTTAAGTAATCCAGCCAAGTATTTAAATAATGCAGCAGAGTCCTTAAATAATGCAACAAAGTCCTTAAATAATGCAGCAGAGTCCTTAAATAATGCAACAAAGTACTTAAATAATGCAGCAGAGTCCTTAAGTACCGTATCAGAGTCCTTAAATAAAGCAGCAAAGTCCTTAAATAATGCAGCAGAGTCCTTAAATAATGCAGCAAAGTCATTAAATAAAGCTGCAGAGTCCTTAAATAATGCAACAAAGTCCTTAAATAATGCAGCAGAGTCCTTAAATAATGCAACAAAGTCCTTAAATAATGCAGCATAGTCCTTAAATAATGCAGCAAATTCCTTAAATAATGCAGCAGAGTCCTTAAATAATCCAGCCAAGTCTTTAAATAATGCAGCAGAGTCCTTAAATAATGCTGCAAAGTCCTTAAATAATGCAACAAAGTCCTTAAATAATGCAGAAGAGTCCTTAAATAATGCAACAAAGTCCTTAAATAATGCAGCAGAGTCCTTAAATAATGCAACAAAGTCCTTAAATAATGCAGCAGAGTCCTTAAATAATGCAACAAAGTAATTAAATAATGCAGCAGAGTCCTTAAATAATGCAACAAAGTCCATAAATAATGCAGAAGAGTCCTTAAATAATGCAGACAAGTCCTTAAATAATGCAGCAGAGTCCTTAAATAATGCAGCAGAGTCCTTAAATAATGCAGCGGATTACTGAAATACCGCAGCAGGGTGCTTAAATAATGCAGCAGAGTCCTTAAATAATGCAACAAAGTCCTTAAATAATGCAGAAGAGTCCTTAAATAATGCAACAAAGTCCTTAAATGATGCAGCAGAGTCCTTAAATAATGCAGCAAATTCCTTAAATAATGCAGCAGAGTCCTTAAGTAATCCAGCCAAGTCTTTAAATAATGCAGCAGAGTCCTTAAATAATGCAGCAAAGTCCTTAAATAATGCCGCAGAGTCCTTAAATAATGCAGCAAAGTCCTTAAATAATGCAACAAAGTCCTTAAATAATGCAGCAGAGTCCTTAAATAATGCAACAAAGTACTTAAATAATGCAGCAGAGTCCTTAAGTACCGTATCAGAGTCCTTAAAAAAAGCAGCAAAGTCCTTAAATAATGCAGCAGAGTCCTTAAATAATGCAGCAAAGTCCTTAAATAAAGCTGCAGAGTCCTTAAATTACGCAGCAAAGTCCTTAAATAATGCAGCAGAGTCCTTAAATAATGCAACAAAGTCCATAAATAATGCAGCAGAGTCCTTAAATAATGCAACATAGTCCTTAAATAATGCAGCAGAGTCCTTAAATAATGCAACAAAGTCCTTAAATAATGCAGCAGAGTCCTTAAATAATGCAACAAAGTCCTTAAATAATGCAGAAGAGTCCTTAAATAATCCAGACAAGTCCTTAAATAATGCAGCAGAGTCCTTAAATAATGCAGCAGAGTCCTTAAATAATGCAGCAGATTACTGAAATACCGCAGCAGGGTCCTTAAATAATGCAGCAGAGTCCTTAAAAAATGCAACAAAGTCCTTAAATAATGCAGCAGAGTCCTTAAATAATGCAGCAAAGTCCTTAAATAATGCAGAAGAGTCCTTAAATAATGCAACAAAGTCCTTAAATAATGCAGCAGAGTGCTTAAATAATGCAGCGAAGTCCTTAAATAATGCAGAAGAGTCCTTAAATAATGCAATAAAGTCCTTAAATAATGCAGCAAAGTCCTTAAATAATCGAGCCAAGTCCTTAAATAATGCAGCAGAGTCCTTAAATAATGCAACAAAGTCCTTAAATAATGCAGTAGATTACTGAAATACCGCAGCAGGGTCCTTAAATAATGCAGCAGAGTCCTTAAATAATGCAACAAAGTCCTTAATAATGCAGCAGAGTCCTTAAATAATGCAACATAGTCCTTAAATAATGCAGCAGTGTCCTTAAATAATGCAACAAAGTCCTTAAATAATGCAGCAGAGTCCTTAAATAATGCAACAAAGTCCTTAAATAATGCAGAAGAGTCCTTAAATAATCCAGACAAGTCCTTAAATAATGCAGCAGAGTCCTTAAATAATGCAGCAGAGTCCTTAAATAATGCAGCAGATTACTGAAATACCGCAGCAGGGTCCTTAAATAATGCAGCAGAGTCCTTAAAAAATGCAACAAAGTCCTTAAATAATGCAGCAGAGTCCTTAAATAATGCAACAAAGTCCTTAAATAATGCAGCAGAGTCCTTAAATAATGCAGCAAAGTCCTTAAATAATGCAGAAGAGTCCTTAAATAATGCAACAAAGTCCTTAAATAATGCAGCAGAGTCCTTACATAATGCAACATAGTCCTTAAATAATGCAGCAAAGTCCTTAAATAATGCAGCAGAGTCCTTAAATAATGCAGCAGAGTCCTTAAATAATGCAGTAAAGTCCTTAAATAATGCAGAAGAGTCCTTAAATAATGCAATAAAGTCCTTAAATAATGCAGCAAAGTCCTTAAATAATCCAGCCAAGTCCTTAAATAATGCAGCAGAGTACTTAAATAATGCAGCAAAGTCCTTAAATGATGCAGCAGAGTCCTTAAATAATGCAGCAAAGTCCTTAAATAATGCAGCAAAGTCCTTAAATAATGCAGAAGAGTCCTTAAATAATGCAACAAAGTCCTTAAATAATGCAGCAGAGTGCTTAAATAATGCAGCAAAGTCCTTAAATAATGCAGAAGAGTCCTTAAATAATGCAATAAAGTCCTTAAATAATGCAGCAAAGTCCTTAAATAATCCAGCCAAGTCCTTAAATAATGCAGCAGAGTCCTTAAATAATGCAACAAAGTAATTAAATAATGCAGCAGAGTCCTTAAATAATGCAACAAAGTCCTTAAATAATGCAGAAGAGTCCTTAAATGATCCAGACAAGTCCTTAAATAATGCAGCAGAGTACTTAAATAATGCAGCAAAGTCCTTAAATAATGCATCAAATTCCTTAAATAATGCAGCAAAGTCTTTAAATAATGCAATAACGTCCATAAATAATGCAGCAAAGTCCTTAAATAATGCAGCAGAGTCCTTAAATAATACAACAAAGTCCTTAAATGATGCAGAAGAGTCCTTAAATAATGCAGCAAAGTCCTTAAATAATGCAGCAGAGTCCTTAAATAATGCAACAAAGTAATTAAATAATGCAGCAGAGTCCTTAAATAATGCAGCAGAGTCCTTAAATAATGCAACAAAGTCCTTAACTAATGCAGCAGAGTCCTTAAATAATGCAGCAAATTCCTTAAATAATGCAGCAGAGTCCTTAAGTAATCCAGCCAAGTATTTAAATAATGCAGCAGAGTCCTTAAATAATGCAACAAAGTCCTTAAATAATGCAGCAGAGTCCTTAAATAATGCAACAAAGTACTTAAATAATGCAGCAGAGTCCTTAAGTACCGTATCAGAGTCCTTAAATAAAGCAGCAAAGTCCTTAAATAATGCAGCAGAGTCCTTAAATAATGCAGCAAAGTCATTAAATAAAGCTGCAGAGTCCTTAAATAATGCAACAAAGTCCTTAAATAATGCAGCAGAGTCCTTAAATAATGCAACAAAGTCCTTAAATAATGCAGCATAGTCCTTAAATAATGCAGCAAATTCCTTAAATAATGCAGCAGAGTCCTTAAATAATCCAGCCAAGTCTTTAAATAATGCAGCAGAGTCCTTAAATAATGCTGCAAAGTCCTTAAATAATGCAACAAAGTCCTTAAATAATGCAGAAGAGTCCTTAAATAATGCAACAAAGTCCTTAAATAATGCAGCAGAGTCCTTAAATAATGCAACAAAGTCCTTAAATAATGCAGCAGAGTCCTTAAATAATGCAACAAAGTAATTAAATAATGCAGCAGAGTCCTTAAATAATGCAACAAAGTCCATAAATAATGCAGAAGAGTCCTTAAATAATGCAGACAAGTCCTTAAATAATGCAGCAGAGTCCTTAAATAATGCAGCAGAGTCCTTAAATAATGCAGCAGATTACTGAAATACCGCAGCAGGGTCCTTAAATAATGCAGCAGAGTCCTTAAATAATGCAACAAAGTCCTTAAATAATGCAGCAGAGTCCTTAAATAATGCAACAAAGTCCTTAAATGATGCAGCAGAGTCCTTAAATAATGCAGCAAATTCCTTAAATAATGCAGCAGAGTCCTTAAGTAATCCAGCCAAGTCTTTAAATAATGCAGCAGAGTCCTTAAATAATGCAGCAAAGTCCTTAAATAATGCAGCAGAGTCCTTAAATAATGCAGCAAAGTCCTTAAATAATGCAACAAAGTCCTTAAATAATGCAGCAGAGTCCTTAAATAATGCAACAAAGTACTTAAATAATGCAGCAGAGTCCTTAAGTACCGTATCAGAGTCCTTAAATAAAGCAGCAAAGTCCTTAAATAATGCAGCAGAGTCCTTAAATAATGCAGCAAAGTCCTTAAATAAAGCTGCAGAGTCCTTAAATTACGCAGCAAAGTCCTTAAATAATGCAGCAGAGTCCTTAAATAATGCAACAAAGTCCATAAATAATGCAGCAGAGTCCTTAAATAATGCAACATAGTCCTTAAATAATGCAGCAGAGTCCTTAAATAATGCAACAAAGTCCTTAAATAATGCAGCAGAGTCCTTAAATAATGCAACAAAGTCCTTAAATAATGCAGAAGAGTCCTTAAATAATCCAGACAAGTCCTTAAATAATGCAGCAGAGTCCTTAAATAATGCAGCAGAGTCCTTAAATAATGCAGCAGATTACTGAAATACCGCAGCAGGGTCCTTAAATAATGCAGCAGAGTCCTTAAAAAATGCAACAAAGTCCTTAAATAATGCAGCAGAGTCCTTAAATAATGCAGCAAAGTCCTTAAATAATGCAGAAGAGTCCTTAAATAATGCAACAAAGTCCTTAAATAATGCAGCAGAGTGCTTAAATAATGCAGCGAAGTCCTTAAATAATGCAGAAGAGTCCTTAAATAATGCAATAAAGTCCTTAAATAATGCAGCAAAGTCCTTAAATAATCCAGCCAAGTCCTTAAATAATGCAGCAGAGTCCTTAAATAATGCAACAAAGTCCTTAAATAATGCAGTAGATTACTGAAATACCGCAGCAGGGTCCTTAAATAATGCAGCAGAGTCCTTAAATAATGCAACAAAGTCCTTAATAATGCAGCAGAGTCCTTAAATAATGCAACATAGTCCTTAAATAATGCAGCAGTGTCCTTAAATAATGCAACAAAGTCCTTAAATAATGCAGCAGAGTCCTTAAATAATGCAACAAAGTCCTTAAATAATGCAGAAGAGTCCTTAAATAATCCAGACAAGTCCTTAAATAATGCAGCAGAGTCCTTAAATAATGCAGCAGAGTCCTTAAATAATGCAGCAGATTACTGAAATACCGCAGCAGGGTCCTTAAATAATGCAGCAGAGTCCTTAAAAAATGCAACAAAGTCCTTAAATAATGCAGCAGAGTCCTTAAATAATGCAACAAAGTCCTTAAATAATGCAGCAGAGTCCTTAAATAATGCAGCAAAGTCCTTAAATAATGCAGAAGAGTCCTTAAATAATGCAACAAAGTCCTTAAATAATGCAGCAGAGTCCTTACATAATGCAACATAGTCCTTAAATAATGCAGCAAAGTCCTTAAATAATGCAGCAGAGTCCTTAAATAATGCAGCAGAGTCCTTAAATAATGCAGTAAAGTCCTTAAATAATGCAGAAGAGTCCTTAAATAATGCAATAAAGTCCTTAAATAATGCAGCAAAGTCCTTAAATAATCCAGCCAAGTCCTTAAATAATGCAGCAGAGTACTTAAATAATGCAGCAAAGTCCTTAAATGATGCAGCAGAGTCCTTTAATAATGCAGCAAAGTCCTTAAATAATGCAGCAAAGTCCTTAAATAATGCAGAAGAGTCCTTAAATAATGCAACAAAGTCCTTAAATAATGCAGCAGAGTGCTTAAATAATGCAGCAAAGTCCTTAAATAATGCAGAAGAGTCCTTAAATAATGCAATAAAGTCCTTAAATAATGCAGCAAAGTCCTTAAATAATCCAGCCAAGTCCTTAAATAATGCAGCAGAGTCCTTAAATAATGCAACAAAGTAATTAAATAATGCAGCAGAGTCCTTAAATAATGCAACAAAGTCCTTAAATAATGCAGAAGAGTCCTTAAATGATCCAGACAAGTCCTTAAATAATGCAGCAGAGTACTTAAATAATGCAGCAAAGTCCTTAAATAATGCATCAAATTCCTTAAATAATGCAGCAAAGTCTTTAAATAATGCAATAACGTCCATAAATAATGCAGCAAAGTCCTTAAATAATGCAGCAGAGTCCTTAAATAATACAACAAAGTCCTTAAATGATGCAGAAGAGTCCTTAAATAATGCAGCAAAGTCCTTAAATAATGCAGCAGAGTCCTTAAATAATGCAACAAAGTAATTAAATAATGCAGCAGAGTCCTTAAATAATGCAGCAGAGTCCTTAAATAATGCAACAAAGTCCTTAACTAATGCAGCAGAGTCCTTAAATAATGCAGCAAATTCCTTAAATAATGCAGCAGAGTCCTTAAGTAATCCAGCCAAGTATTTAAATAATGCAGCAGAGTCCTTAAATAATGCAACAAAGTCCTTAAATAATGCAGCAGAGTCCTTAAATAATGCAACAAAGTCCTTAAATAATGCAGAAGAGTCCTTAAATAATCCAGACAAGTCCTTAAATAATGCAGCAGAGTCCTTAAATAATGCAGCAGAGTCCTTAAATAATGCAGCAGATTACTGAAATACCGCAGCAGGGTCCTTAAATAATGCAGCAGAGTCCTTAAAAAATGCAACAAAGTCCTTAAATAATGCAGCAGAGTCCTTAAATAATGCAGCAAAGTCCTTAAATAATGCAGAAGAGTCCTTAAATAATGCAACAAAGTCCTTAAATAATGCAGCAGAGTGCTTAAATAATGCAGCAAAGTCCTTAAATAATGCAGAAGAGTCCTTAAATAATGCAATAAAGTCCTTAAATAATGCAGCAAAGTCCTTAAATAATCCAGCCAAGTCCTTAAATAATGCAGCAGAGTCCTTAAATAATGCAACAAAGTCCTTAAATAATGCAGTAGATTACTGAAATACCGCAGCAGGGTCCTTAAATAATGCAGCAGAGTCCTTAAATAATGCAACAAAGTCCTTAATAATGCAGCAGAGTCCTTAAATAATGCAACATAGCCCTTAAATAATGCAGCAGTGTCCTTAAATAATGCAACAAAGTCCTTAAATAATGCAGCAGAGTCCTTAAATAATGCAACAAAGTCCTTAAATAATGCAGAAGAGTCCTTAAATAATCCAGACAAGTCCTTAAATAATGCAGCAGAGTCCTTAAATAATGCAGCAGAGTCCTTAAATAATGCAGCAGATTACTGAAATACCGCAGCAGGGTCCTTAAATAATGCAGCAGAGTCCTTAAAAAATGCAACAAAGTCCTTAAATAATGCAGCAGAGTCCTTAAATAATGCAACAAAGTCCTTAAATAATGCAGCAGAGTCCTTAAATAATGCAGCAAAGTCCTTAAATAATGCAGAAGAGTCCTTAAATAATGCAACAAAGTCCTTAAATAATGCAGCAGAGTCCTTACATAATGCAACATAGTCCTTAAATAATGCAGCAAAGTCCTTAAATAATGCAGCAGAGTCCTTAAATAATGCAGCAGAGTCCTTAAATAATGCAGTAAAGTCCTTAAATAATGCAGAAGAGTCCTTAAATAATGCAATAAAGTCCTTAAATAATGCAGCAAAGTCCTTAAATAATCCAGCCAAGTCCTTAAATAATGCAGCAGAGTACTTAAATAATGCAGCAAAGTCCTTAAATGATGCAGCAGAGTCCTTAAATAATGCAGCAAAGTCCTTAAATAATGCAGCAAAGTCCTTAAATAATGCAGAAGAGTCCTTAAATAATGCAACAAAGTCCTTAAATAATGCAGCAGAGTGCTTAAATAATGCAGCAAAGTCCTTAAATAATGCAGAAGAGTCCTTAAATAATGCAATAAAGTCCTTAAATAATGCAGCAAAGTCCTTAAATAATCCAGCCAAGTCCTTAAATAATGCAGCAGAGTCCTTAAATAATGCAACAAAGTAATTAAATAATGCAGCAGAGTCCTTAAATAATGCAACAAAGTCCTTAAATAATGCAGAAGAGTCCTTAAATGATCCAGACAAGTCCTTAAATAATGCAGCAGAGTACTTAAATAATGCAGCAAAGTCCTTAAATAATGCATCAAATTCCTTAAATAATGCAGCAAAGTCTTTAAATAATGCAATAACGTCCATAAATAATGCAGCAAAGTCCTTAAATAATGCAGCAGAGTCCTTAAATAATGCAACAAAGTCCTTAAATGATGCAGAAGAGTCCTTAAATAATGCAGCAAAGTCCTTAAATAATGCAGCAGAGTCCTTAAATAATGCAACAAAGTAATTAAATAATGCAGCAGAGTCCTTAAATAATGCAACAAAGTCCTTAAATAATGCAGCAGAGTCCTTAAATAATGCAACAAAGTCCTTAAATAATGCAGCAGAGTCCTTAAATAATGCAGCAAATTCCTTAAATAATGCAGCAGAGTCCTTAAGTAATCCAGCCAAGTATTTAAATAATGCAGCAGAGTCCTTAAATAATGCAACAAAGTCCTTAAATAATGCAGCAGAGTCCTTAAATAATGCAACAAAGTACTTAAATAATGCAGCAGAGTCCTTAAGTACCGTATCAGAGTCCTTAAATAAAGCAGCAAAGTCCTTAAATAATGCAGCAGAGTCCTTAAATAATGCAGCAAAGTCATTAAATAAAGCTGCAGAGTCCTTAAATAATGCAACAAAGTCCTTAAATAATGCAGCAGAGTCCTTAAATAATGCAACAAAGTCCTTAAATAATGCAGCATAGTCCTTAAATAATGCAGCAAATTCCTTAAATAATGCAGCAGAGTCCTTAAATAATCCAGCCAAGTCTTTAAATAATGCAGCAGAGTCCTTAAATAATGCTGCAAAGTCCTTAAATAATGCAACAAAGTCCTTAAATAATGCAGAAGAGTCCTTAAATAATGCAACAAAGTCCTTAAATAATGCAGCAGAGTCCTTAAATAATGCAACAAAGTCCTTAAATAATGCAGCAGAGTCCTTAAATAATGCAACAAAGTAATTAAATAATGCAGCAGAGTCCTTAAATAATGCAACAAAGTCCATAAATAATGCAGAAGAGTCCTTAAATAATGCAGACAAGTCCTTAAATAATGCAGCAGAGTCCTTAAATAATGCAGCAGAGTCCTTAAATAATGCAGCGGATTACTGAAATACCGCAGCAGGGTGCTTAAATAATGCAGCAGAGTCCTTAAATAATGCAACAAAGTCCTTAAATAATGCAGCAGAGTCCTTAAATAATGCAGCAAAGTCCTTAAATAATGCAGAAGAGTCCTTAAATAATGCAACAAAGTCCTTAAATAATGCAGCAGAGTGCTTAAATAATGCAGCGAAGTCCTTAAATAATGCAGAAGAGTCCTTAAATAATGCAATAAAGTCCTTAAATAATGCAGCAAAGTCCTTAAATAATCGAGCCAAGTCCTTAAATAATGCAGCAGAGTCCTTAAATAATGCAACAAAGTCCTTAAATAATGCAGTAGATTACTGAAATACCGCAGCAGGGTCCTTAAATAATGCAGCAGAGTCCTTAAATAATGCAACAAAGTCCTTAATAATGCAGCAGAGTCCTTAAATAATGCAACATAGTCCTTAAATAATGCAGCAGTGTCCTTAAATAATGCAACAAAGTCCTTAAATAATGCAGCAGAGTCCTTAAATAATGCAACAAAGTCCTTAAATAATGCAGAAGAGTCCTTAAATAATCCAGACAAGTCCTTAAATAATGCAGCAGAGTCCTTAAATAATGCAGCAGAGTCCTTAAATAATGCAGCAGATTACTGAAATACCGCAGCAGGGTCCTTAAATAATGCAGCAGAGTCCTTAAAAAATGCAACAAAGTCCTTAAATAATGCAGCAGAGTCCTTAAATAATGCAACAAAGTCCTTAAATAATGCAGCAGAGTCCTTAAATAATGCAGCAAAGTCCTTAAATAATGCAGAAGAGTCCTTAAATAATGCAACAAAGTCCTTAAATAATGCAGCAGAGTCCTTACATAATGCAACATAGTCCTTAAATAATGCAGCAAAGTCCTTAAATAATGCAGCAGAGTCCTTAAATAATGCAGCAGAGTCCTTAAATAATGCAGTAAAGTCCTTAAATAATGCAGAAGAGTCCTTAAATAATGCAATAAAGTCCTTAAATAATGCAGCAAAGTCCTTAAATAATCCAGCCAAGTCCTTAAATAATGCAGCAGAGTACTTAAATAATGCAGCAAAGTCCTTAAATGATGCAGCAGAGTCCTTAAATAATGCAGCAAAGTCCTTAAATAATGCAGCAAAGTCCTTAAATAATGCAGAAGAGTCCTTAAATAATGCAACAAAGTCCTTAAATAATGCAGCAGAGTGCTTAAATAATGCAGCAAAGTCCTTAAATAATGCAGAAGAGTCCTTAAATAATGCAATAAAGTCCTTAAATAATGCAGCAAAGTCCTTAAATAATCCAGCCAAGTCCTTAAATAATGCAGCAGAGTCCTTAAATAATGCAACAAAGTAATTAAATAATGCAGCAGAGTCCTTAAATAATGCAACAAAGTCCTTAAATAATGCAGAAGAGTCCTTAAATGATCCAGACAAGTCCTTAAATAATGCAGCAGAGTACTTAAATAATGCAGCAAAGTCCTTAAATAATGCATCAAATTCCTTAAATAATGCAGCAAAGTCTTTAAATAATGCAATAACGTCCATAAATAATGCAGCAAAGTCCTTAAATAATGCAGCAGAGTCCTTAAATAATACAACAAAGTCCTTAAATGATGCAGAAGAGTCCTTAAATAATGCAGCAAAGTCCTTAAATAATGCAGCAGAGTCCTTAAATAATGCAACAAAGTAATTAAATAATGCAGCAGAGTCCTTAAATAATGCAGCAGAGTCCTTAAATAATGCAACAAAGTCCTTAACTAATGCAGCAGAGTCCTTAAATAATGCAGCAAATTCCTTAAATAATGCAGCAGAGTCCTTAAGTAATCCAGCCAAGTATTTAAATAATGCAGCAGAGTCCTTAAATAATGCAACAAAGTCCTTAAATAATGCAGCAGAGTCCTTAAATAATGCAACAAAGTACTTAAATAATGCAGCAGAGTCCTTAAGTACCGTATCAGAGTCCTTAAATAAAGCAGCAAAGTCCTTAAATAATGCAGCAGAGTCCTTAAATAATGCAGCAAAGTCATTAAATAAAGCTGCAGAGTCCTTAAATAATGCAACAAAGTCCTTAAATAATGCAGCAGAGTCCTTAAATAATGCAACAAAGTCCTTAAATAATGCAGCATAGTCCTTAAATAATGCAGCAAATTCCTTAAATAATGCAGCAGAGTCCTTAAATAATCCAGCCAAGTCTTTAAATAATGCAGCAGAGTCCTTAAATAATGCTGCAAAGTCCTTAAATAATGCAACAAAGTCCTTAAATAATGCAGAAGAGTCCTTAAATAATGCAACAAAGTCCTTAAATAATGCAGCAGAGTCCTTAAATAATGCGACAAAGTCCTTAAATAATGCAGCAGAGTCCTTAAATAATGCAACAAAGTAATTAAATAATGCAGCAGAGTCCTTAAATAATGCAACAAAGTCCATAAATAATGCAGAAGAGTCCTTAAATAATGCAGACAAGTCCTTAAATAATGCAGCAGAGTCCTTAAATAATGCAGCAGAGTCCTTAAATAATGCAGCAGATTACTGAAATACCGCAGCAGGGTCCTTAAATAATGCAGCAGAGTCCTTAAATAATGCAACAAAGTCCTTAAATAATGCAGCAGAGTCCTTAAATAATGCAACAAAGTCCTTAAATGATGCAGCAGAGTCCTTAAATAATGCAGCAAATTCCTTAAATAATGCAGCAGAGTCCTTAAGTAATCCAGCCAAGTCTTTAAATAATGCAGCAGAGTCCTTAAATAATGCAGCAAAGTCCTTAAATAATGCAGCAGAGTCCTTAAATAATGCAGCAAAGTCCTTAAATAATGCAACAAAGTCCTTAAATAATGCAGCAGAGTCCTTAAATAATGCAACAAAGTACTTAAATAATGCAGCAGAGTCCTTAAGTACCGTATCAGAGTCCTTAAATAAAGCAGCAAAGTCCTTAAATAATGCAGCAGAGTCCTTAAATAATGCAGCAAAGTCCTTAAATAAAGCTGCAGAGTCCTTAAATTACGCAGCAAAGTCCTTAAATAATGCAGCAGAGTCCTTAAATAATGCAACAAAGTCCATAAATAATGCAGCAGAGTCCTTAAATAATGCAACATAGTCCTTAAATAATGCAGCAGAGTCCTTAAATAATGCAACAAAGTCCTTAAATAATGCAGCAGAGTCCTTAAATAATGCAACAAAGTCCTTAAATAATGCAGAAGAGTCCTTAAATAATCCAGACAAGTCCTTAAATAATGCAGCAGAGTCCTTAAATAATGCAGCAGAGTCCTTAAATAATGCAGCAGATTACTGAAATACCGCAGCAGGGTCCTTAAATAATGCAGCAGAGTCCTTAAAAAATGCAACAAAGTCCTTAAATAATGCAGCAGAGTCCTTAAATAATGCAGCAAAGTCCTTAAATAATGCAGAAGAGTCCTTAAATAATGCAACAAAGTCCTTAAATAATGCAGCAGAGTGCTTAAATAATGCAGCGAAGTCCTTAAATAATGCAGAAGAGTCCTTAAATAATGCAATAAAGTCCTTAAATAATGCAGCAAAGTCCTTAAATAATCCAGCCAAGTCCTTAAATAATGCAGCAGAGTCCTTAAATAATGCAACAAAGTCCTTAAATAATGCAGTAGATTACTGAAATACCGCAGCAGGGTCCTTAAATAATGCAGCAGAGTCCTTAAATAATGCAACAAAGTCCTTAATAATGCAGCAGAGTCCTTAAATAATGCAACATAGTCCTTAAATAATGCAGCAGTGTCCTTAAATAATGCAACAAAGTCCTTAAATAATGCAGCAGAGTCCTTAAATAATGCAACAAAGTCCTTAAATAATGCAGAAGAGTCCTTAAATAATCCAGACAAGTCCTTAAATAATGCAGCAGAGTCCTTAAATAATGCAGCAGAGTCCTTAAATAATGCAGCAGATTACTGAAATACCGCAGCAGGGTCCTTAAATAATGCAGCAGAGTACTTAAATAATGCAGCAAAGTCCTTAAATGATGCAGCAGAGTCCTTAAATAATGCAGCAAAGTCCTTAAATAATGCAGCAAAGTCCTTAAATAATGCAGAAGAGTCCTTAAATAATGCAACAAAGTCCTTAAATAATGCAGCAGAGTGCTTAAATAATGCAGCAAAGTCCTTAAATAATGCAGAAGAGTCCTTAAATAATGCAATAAAGTCCTTAAATAATGCAGCAAAGTCCTTAAATAATCCAGCCAAGTCCTTAAATAATGCAGCAGAGTCCTTAAATAATGCAACAAAGTAATTAAATAATGCAGCAGAGTCCTTAAATAATGCAACAAAGTCCTTAAATAATGCAGAAGAGTCCTTAAATGATCCAGACAAGTCCTTAAATAATGCAGCAGAGTACTTAAATAATGCAGCAAAGTCCTTAAATAATGCATCAAATTCCTTAAATAATGCAGCAAAGTCTTTAAATAATGCAATAACGTCCATAAATAATGCAGCAAAGTCCTTAAATAATGCAGCAGAGTCCTTAAATAATACAACAAAGTCCTTAAATGATGCAGAAGAGTCCTTAAATAATGCAGCAAAGTCCTTAAATAATGCAGCAGAGTCCTTAAATAATGCAACAAAGTAATTAAATAATGCAGCAGAGTCCTTAAATAATGCAGCAGAGTCCTTAAATAATGCAACAAAGTCCTTAACTAATGCAGCAGAGTCCTTAAATAATGCAGCAAATTCCTTAAATAATGCAGCAGAGTCCTTAAGTAATCCAGCCAAGTATTTAAATAATGCAGCAGAGTCCTTAAATAATGCAACAAAGTCCTTAAATAATGCAGCAGAGTCCTTAAATAATGCAACAAAGTACTTAAATAATGCAGCAGAGTCCTTAAGTACCGTATCAGAGTCCTTAAATAAAGCAGCAAAGTCCTTAAATAATGCAGCAGAGTCCTTAAATAATGCAGCAAAGTCATTAAATAAAGCTGCAGAGTCCTTAAATAATGCAACAAAGTCCTTAAATAATGCAGCAGAGTCCTTAAATAATGCAACAAAGTCCTTAAATAATGCAGCATAGTCCTTAAATAATGCAGCAAATTCCTTAAATAATGCAGCAGAGTCCTTAAATAATCCAGCCAAGTCTTTAAATAATGCAGCAGAGTCCTTAAATAATGCTGCAAAGTCCTTAAATAATGCAACAAAGTCCTTAAATAATGCAGAAGAGTCCTTAAATAATGCAACAAAGTCCTTAAATAATGCAGCAGAGTCCTTAAATAATGCGACAAAGTCCTTAAATAATGCAGCAGAGTCCTTAAATAATGCAACAAAGTAATTAAATAATGCAGCAGAGTCCTTAAATAATGCAACAAAGTCCATAAATAATGCAGAAGAGTCCTTAAATAATGCAGACAAGTCCTTAAATAATGCAGCAGAGTCCTTAAATAATGCAGCAGAGTCCTTAAATAATGCAGCAGATTACTGAAATACCGCAGCAGGGTCCTTAAATAATGCAGCAGAGTCCTTAAATAATGCAACAAAGTCCTTAAATAATGCAGCAGAGTCCTTAAATAATGCAACAAAGTCCTTAAATGATGCAGCAGAGTCCTTAAATAATGCAGCAAATTCCTTAAATAATGCAGCAGAGTCCTTAAGTAATCCAGCCAAGTCTTTAAATAATGCAGCAGAGTCCTTAAATAATGCAGCAAAGTCCTTAAATAATGCAGCAGAGTCCTTAAATAATGCAGCAAAGTCCTTAAATAATGCAACAAAGTCCTTAAATAATGCAGCAGAGTCCTTAAATAATGCAACAAAGTACTTAAATAATGCAGCAGAGTCCTTAAGTACCGTATCAGAGTCCTTAAATAAAGCAGCAAAGTCCTTAAATAATGCAGCAGAGTCCTTAAATAATGCAGCAAAGTCCTTAAATAAAGCTGCAGAGTCCTTAAATTACGCAGCAAAGTCCTTAAATAATGCAGCAGAGTCCTTAAATAATGCAACAAAGTCCATAAATAATGCAGCAGAGTCCTTAAATAATGCAACATAGTCCTTAAATAATGCAGCAGAGTCCTTAAATAATGCAACAAAGTCCTTAAATAATGCAGCAGAGTCCTTAAATAATGCAACAAAGTCCTTAAATAATGCAGAAGAGTCCTTAAATAATCCAGACAAGTCCTTAAATAATGCAGCAGAGTCCTTAAATAATGCAGCAGAGTCCTTAAATAATGCAGCAGATTACTGAAATACCGCAGCAGGGTCCTTAAATAATGCAGCAGAGTCCTTAAAAAATGCAACAAAGTCCTTAAATAATGCAGCAGAGTCCTTAAATAATGCAGCAAAGTCCTTAAATAATGCAGAAGAGTCCTTAAATAATGCAACAAAGTCCTTAAATAATGCAGCAGAGTGCTTAAATAATGCAGCAAAGTCCTTAAATAATGCAGAAGAGTCCTTAAATAATGCAATAAAGTCCTTAAATAATGCAGCAAAGTCCTTAAATAATCCAGCCAAGTCCTTAAATAATGCAGCAGAGTCCTTAAATAATGCAACAAAGTCCTTAAATAATGCAGTAGATTACTGAAATACCGCAGCAGGGTCCTTAAATAATGCAGCAGAGTCCTTAAATAATGCAACAAAGTCCTTAATAATGCAGCAGAGTCCTTAAATAATGCAACATAGTCCTTAAATAATGCAGCAGTGTCCTTAAATAATGCAACAAAGTCCTTAAATAATGCAGCAGAGTCCTTAAATAATGCAACAAAGTCCTTAAATAATGCAGAAGAGTCCTTAAATAATCCAGACAAGTCCTTAAATAATGCAGCAGAGTCCTTAAATAATGCAGCAGAGTCCTTAAATAATGCAGCAGATTACTGAAATACCGCAGCAGGGTCCTTAAATAATGCAGCAGAGTCCTTAAAAAATGCAACAAAGTCCTTAAATAATGCAGCAGAGTCCTTAAATAATGCAACAAAGTCCTTAAATAATGCAGCAGAGTCCTTAAATAATGCAGCAAAGTCCTTAAATAATGCAGAAGAGTCCTTAAATAATGCAACAAAGTCCTTAAATAATGCAGCAGAGTCCTTACATAATGCAACATAGTCCTTAAATAATGCAGCAAAGTCCTTAAATAATGCAGCAGAGTCCTTAAATAATGCAGCAGTGTCCTTAAATAATGCAACAAAGTCCTTAAATAATGCAGCAGAGTCCTTAAATAATGCAACAAAGTCCTTAAATAATGCAGAAGAGTCCTTAAATAATCCAGACAAGTCCTTAAATAATGCAGCAGAGTCCTTAAATAATGCAGCAGAGTCCTTAAATAATGCAGCAGATTACTGAAATACCGCAGCAGGGTCCTTAAATAATGCAGCAGAGTCCTTAAAAAATGCAACAAAGTCCTTAAATAATGCAGCAGAGTCCTTAAATAATGCAACAAAGTCCTTAAATAATGCAGCAGAGTCCTTAAATAATGCAGCAAAGTCCTTAAATAATGCAGAAGAGTCCTTAAATAATGCAACAAAGTCCTTAAATAATGCAGCAGAGTCCTTACATAATGCAACATAGTCCTTAAATAATGCAGCAAAGTCCTTAAATAATGCAGCAGAGTCCTTAAATAATGCAGCAGAGTCCTTAAATAATGCAGTAAAGTCCTTAAATAATGCAGAAGAGTCCTTAAATAATGCAATAAAGTCCTTAAATAATGCAGCAAAGTCCTTAAATAATCCAGCCAAGTCCTTAAATAATGCAGCAGAGTACTTAAATAATGCAGCAAAGTCCTTAAATGATGCAGCAGAGTCCTTAAATAATGCAGCAAAGTCCTTAAATAATGCAGAAGAGTCCTTAAATAATGCAACAAAGTCCTTAAATAATGCAGCAGAGTGCTTAAATAATGCAGCAAAGTCCTTAAATAATGCAGAAGAGTCCTTAAATAATACAATAAAGTCCTTAAATAATGCAGCAAAGTCCTTAAATAATCCAGCCAAGTCCTTAAATAATGCAGCAGAGTCCTTAAATAATGCAACAAAGTAATTAAATAATGCAGCAGAGTCCTTAAATAATGCAACAAAGTCCTTAAATAATGCAGAAGAGTCCTTAAATGATCCAGACAAGTCCTTAAATAATGCAGCAGAGTACTTAAATAATGCAGCAAAGTCCTTAAATAATGCATCAAATTCCTTAAATAATGCAGCAAAGTCTTTAAATAATGCAATAACGTCCATAAATAATGCAGCAAAGTCCTTAAATAATGCAGCAGAGTCCTTAAATAATGCAACAAAGTCCTTAAATGATGCAGAAGAGTCCTTAAATAATGCAGCAAAGTCCTTAAATAATGCAGCAGAGTCCTTAAATAATGCAACAAAGTAATTAAATAATGCAGCAGAGTCCTTAAATAATGCAACAAAGTCCTTAAATAATGCAGCAGAGTCCTTAAATAATGCAACAAAGTCCTTAAATAATGCAGCAGAGTCCTTAAATAATGCAGCAAATTCCTTAAATAATGCAGCAGAGTCCTTAAGTAATCCAGCCAAGTATTTAAATAATGCAGCAGAGTCCTTAAATAATGCAACAAAGTCCTTAAATAATGCAGCAGAGTCCTTAAATAATGCAACAAAGTACTTAAATAATGCAGCAGAGTCCTTAAGTACCGTATCAGAGTCCTTAAATAAAGCAGCAAAGTCCTTAAATAATGCAGCAGAGTCCTTAAATAATGCAGCAAAGTCATTAAATAAAGCTGCAGAGTCCTTAAATAATGCAACAAAGTCCTTAAATAATGCAGCAGAGTCCTTAAATAATGCAACAAAGTCCTTAAATAATGCAGCATAGTCCTTAAATAATGCAGCAAATTCCTTAAATAATGCAGCAGAGTCCTTAAATAATCCAGCCAAGTCTTTAAATAATGCAGCAGAGTCCTTAAATAATGCTGCAAAGTCCTTAAATAATGCAACAAAGTCCTTAAATAATGCAGAAGAGTCCTTAAATAATGCAACAAAGTCCTTAAATAATGCAGCAGAGTCCTTAAATAATGCAACAAAGTCCTTAAATAATGCAGCAGAGTCCTTAAATAATGCAACAAAGTAATTAAATAATGCAGCAGAGTCCTTAAATAATGCAACAAAGTCCATAAATAATGCAGAAGAGTCCTTAAATAATGCAGACAAGTCCTTAAATAATGCAGCAGAGTCCTTAAATAATGCAGCAGAGTCCTTAAATAATGCAGCGGATTACTGAAATACCGCAGCAAAGTCCTTAAATAATGCAGAAGAGTCCTTAAATAATGCAACAAAGTCCTTAAATAATGCAGCAGAGTGCTTAAATAATGCAGCGAAGTCCTTAAATAATGCAGAAGAGTCCTTAAATAATGCAATAAAGTCCTTAAATAATGCAGCAAAGTCCTTAAATAATCGAGCCAAGTCCTTAAATAATGCAGCAGAGTCCTTAAATAATGCAACAAAGTCCTTAAATAATGCAGTAGATTACTGAAATACCGCAGCAGGGTCCTTAAATAATGCAGCAGAGTCCTTAAATAATGCAACAAAGTCCTTAATAATGCAGCAGAGTCCTTAAATAATGCAACATAGTCCTTAAATAATGCAGCAGTGTCCTTAAATAATGCAACAAAGTCCTTAAATAATGCAGCAGAGTCCTTAAATAATGCAACAAAGTCCTTAAATAATGCAGAAGAGTCCTTAAATAATCCAGACAAGTCCTTAAATAATGCAGCAGAGTCCTTAAATAATGCAGCAGAGTCCTTAAATAATGCAGCAGATTACTGAAATACCGCAGCAGGGTCCTTAAATAATGCAGCAGAGTCCTTAAAAAATGCAACAAAGTCCTTAAATAATGCAGCAGAGTCCTTAAATAATGCAACAAAGTCCTTAAATAATGCAGCAGAGTCCTTAAATAATGCAGCAAAGTCCTTAAATAATGCAGAAGAGTCCTTAAATAATGCAACAAAGTCCTTAAATAATGCAGCAGAGTCCTTACATAATGCAACATAGTCCTTAAATAATGCAGCAAAGTCCTTAAATAATGCAGCAGAGTCCTTAAATAATGCAGCAGAGTCCTTAAATAATGCAGTAAAGTCCTTAAATAATGCAGAAGAGTCCTTAAATAATGCAATAAAGTCCTTAAATAATGCAGCAAAGTCCTTAAATAATCCAGCCAAGTCCTTAAATAATGCAGCAGAGTACTTAAATAATGCAGCAAAGTCCTTAAATGATGCAGCAGAGTCCTTAAATAATGCAGCAAAGTCCTTAAATAATGCAGCAAAGTCCTTAAATAATGCAGAAGAGTCCTTAAATAATGCAACAAAGTCCTTAAATAATGCAGCAGAGTGCTTAAATAATGCAGCAAAGTCCTTAAATAATGCAGAAGAGTCCTTAAATAATGCAATAAAGTCCTTAAATAATGCAGCAAAGTCCTTAAATAATCCAGCCAAGTCCTTAAATAATGCAGCAGAGTCCTTAAATAATGCAACAAAGTAATTAAATAATGCAGCAGAGTCCTTAAATAATGCAACAAAGTCCTTAAATAATGCAGAAGAGTCCTTAAATGATCCAGACAAGTCCTTAAATAATGCAGCAGAGTACTTAAATAATGCAGCAAAGTCCTTAAATAATGCATCAAATTCCTTAAATAATGCAGCAAAGTCTTTAAATAATGCAATAACGTCCATAAATAATGCAGCAAAGTCCTTAAATAATGCAGCAGAGTCCTTAAATAATACAACAAAGTCCTTAAATGATGCAGAAGAGTCCTTAAATAATGCAGCAAAGTCCTTAAATAATGCAGCAGAGTCCTTAAATAATGCAACAAAGTAATTAAATAATGCAGCAGAGTCCTTAAATAATGCAGCAGAGTCCTTAAATAATGCAACAAAGTCCTTAACTAATGCAGCAGAGTCCTTAAATAATGCAGCAAATTCCTTAAATAATGCAGCAGAGTCCTTAAGTAATCCAGCCAAGTATTTAAATAATGCAGCAGAGTCCTTAAATAATGCAACAAAGTCCTTAAATAATGCAGCAGAGTCCTTAAATAATGCAACAAAGTACTTAAATAATGCAGCAGAGTCCTTAAGTACCGTATCAGAGTCCTTAAATAAAGCAGCAAAGTCCTTAAATAATGCAGCAGAGTCCTTAAATAATGCAGCAAAGTCATTAAATAAAGCTGCAGAGTCCTTAAATAATGCAACAAAGTCCTTAAATAATGCAGCAGAGTCCTTAAATAATGCAACAAAGTCCTTAAATAATGCAGCATAGTCCTTAAATAATGCAGCAAATTCCTTAAATAATGCAGCAGAGTCCTTAAATAATCCAGCCAAGTCTTTAAATAATGCAGCAGAGTCCTTAAATAATGCTGCAAAGTCCTTAAATAATGCAACAAAGTCCTTAAATAATGCAGAAGAGTCCTTAAATAATGCAACAAAGTCCTTAAATAATGCAGCAGAGTCCTTAAATAATGCAACAAAGTCCTTAAATAATGCAGCAGAGTCCTTAAATAATGCAACAAAGTAATTAAATAATGCAGCAGAGTCCTTAAATAATGCAACAAAGTCCATAAATAATGCAGAAGAGTCCTTAAATAATGCAGACAAGTCCTTAAATAATGCAGCAGAGTCCTTAAATAATGCAGCAGAGTCCTTAAATAATGCAGCAGATTACTGAAATACCGCAGCAGGGTCCTTAAATAATGCAGCAGAGTCCTTAAATAATGCAACAAAGTCCTTAAATAATGCAGCAGAGTCCTTAAATAATGCAACAAAGTCCTTAAATGATGCAGCAGAGTCCTTAAATAATGCAGCAAATTCCTTAAATAATGCAGCAGAGTCCTTAAGTAATCCAGCCAAGTCTTTAAATAATGCAGCAGAGTCCTTAAATAATGCAGCAAAGTCCTTAAATAATGCAGCAGAGTCCTTAAATAATGCAGCAAAGTCCTTAAATAATGCAACAAAGTCCTTAAATAATGCAGCAGAGTCCTTAAATAATGCAACAAAGTACTTAAATAATGCAGCAGAGTCCTTAAGTACCGTATCAGAGTCCTTAAATAAAGCAGCAAAGTCCTTAAATAATGCAGCAGAGTCCTTAAATAATGCAGCAAAGTCCTTAAATAAAGCTGCAGAGTCCTTAAATTACGCAGCAAAGTCCTTAAATAATGCAGCAGAGTCCTTAAATAATGCAACAAAGTCCATAAATAATGCAGCAGAGTCCTTAAATAATGCAACATAGTCCTTAAATAATGCAGCAGAGTCCTTAAATAATGCAACAAAGTCCTTAAATAATGCAGCAGAGTCCTTAAATAATGCAACAAAGTCCTTAAATAATGCAGAAGAGTCCTTAAATAATCCAGACAAGTCCTTAAATAATGCAGCAGAGTCCTTAAATAATGCAGCAGAGTCCTTAAATAATGCAGCAGATTACTGAAATACCGCAGCAGGGTCCTTAAATAATGCAGCAGAGTCCTTAAAAAATGCAACAAAGTCCTTAAATAATGCAGCAGAGTCCTTAAATAATGCAGCAAAGTCCTTAAATAATGCAGAAGAGTCCTTAAATAATGCAACAAAGTCCTTAAATAATGCAGCAGAGTGCTTAAATAATGCAGCGAAGTCCTTAAATAATGCAGAAGAGTCCTTAAATAATGCAATAAAGTCCTTAAATAATGCAGCAAAGTCCTTAAATAATCCAGCCAAGTCCTTAAATAATGCAGCAGAGTCCTTAAATAATGCAACAAAGTCCTTAAATAATGCAGTAGATTACTGAAATACCGCAGCAGGGTCCTTAAATAATGCAGCAGAGTCCTTAAATAATGCAACAAAGTCCTTAATAATGCAGCAGAGTCCTTAAATAATGCAACATAGTCCTTAAATAATGCAGCAGTGTCCTTAAATAATGCAACAAAGTCCTTAAATAATGCAGCAGAGTCCTTAAATAATGCAACAAAGTCCTTAAATAATGCAGAAGAGTCCTTAAATAATCCAGACAAGTCCTTAAATAATGCAGCAGAGTCCTTAAATAATGCAGCAGAGTCCTTAAATAATGCAGCAGATTACTGAAATACCGCAGCAGGGTCCTTAAATAATGCAGCAGAGTCCTTAAAAAATGCAACAAAGTCCTTAAATAATGCAGCAGAGTCCTTAAATAATGCAACAAAGTCCTTAAATAATGCAGCAGAGTCCTTAAATAATGCAGCAAAGTCCTTAAATAATGCAGAAGAGTCCTTAAATAATGCAACAAAGTCCTTAAATAATGCAGCAGAGTCCTTACATAATGCAACATAGTCCTTAAATAATGCAGCAAAGTCCTTAAATAATGCAGCAGAGTCCTTAAATAATGCAGCAGAGTCCTTAAATAATGCAGTAAAGTCCTTAAATAATGCAGAAGAGTCCTTAAATAATGCAATAAAGTCCTTAAATAATGCAGCAAAGTCCTTAAATAATCCAGCCAAGTCCTTAAATAATGCAGCAGAGTACTTAAATAATGCAGCAAAGTCCTTAAATGATGCAGCAGAGTCCTTTAATAATGCAGCAAAGTCCTTAAATAATGCAGCAAAGTCCTTAAATAATGCAGAAGAGTCCTTAAATAATGCAACAAAGTCCTTAAATAATGCAGCAGAGTGCTTAAATAATGCAGCAAAGTCCTTAAATAATGCAGAAGAGTCCTTAAATAATGCAATAAAGTCCTTAAATAATGCAGCAAAGTCCTTAAATAATCCAGCCAAGTCCTTAAATAATGCAGCAGAGTCCTTAAATAATGCAACAAAGTAATTAAATAATGCAGCAGAGTCCTTAAATAATGCAACAAAGTCCTTAAATAATGCAGAAGAGTCCTTAAATGATCCAGACAAGTCCTTAAATAATGCAGCAGAGTACTTAAATAATGCAGCAAAGTCCTTAAATAATGCATCAAATTCCTTAAATAATGCAGCAAAGTCTTTAAATAATGCAATAACGTCCATAAATAATGCAGCAAAGTCCTTAAATAATGCAGCAGAGTCCTTAAATAATACAACAAAGTCCTTAAATGATGCAGAAGAGTCCTTAAATAATGCAGCAAAGTCCTTAAATAATGCAGCAGAGTCCTTAAATAATGCAACAAAGTAATTAAATAATGCAGCAGAGTCCTTAAATAATGCAGCAGAGTCCTTAAATAATGCAACAAAGTCCTTAACTAATGCAGCAGAGTCCTTAAATAATGCAGCAAATTCCTTAAATAATGCAGCAGAGTCCTTAAGTAATCCAGCCAAGTATTTAAATAATGCAGCAGAGTCCTTAAATAATGCAACAAAGTCCTTAAATAATGCAGCAGAGTCCTTAAATAATGCAACAAAGTCCTTAAATAATGCAGAAGAGTCCTTAAATAATCCAGACAAGTCCTTAAATAATGCAGCAGAGTCCTTAAATAATGCAGCAGAGTCCTTAAATAATGCAGCAGATTACTGAAATACCGCAGCAGGGTCCTTAAATAATGCAGCAGAGTCCTTAAAAAATGCAACAAAGTCCTTAAATAATGCAGCAGAGTCCTTAAATAATGCAGCAAAGTCCTTAAATAATGCAGAAGAGTCCTTAAATAATGCAACAAAGTCCTTAAATAATGCAGCAGAGTGCTTAAATAATGCAGCAAAGTCCTTAAATAATGCAGAAGAGTCCTTAAATAATGCAATAAAGTCCTTAAATAATGCAGCAAAGTCCTTAAATAATCCAGCCAAGTCCTTAAATAATGCAGCAGAGTCCTTAAATAATGCAACAAAGTCCTTAAATAATGCAGTAGATTACTGAAATACCGCAGCAGGGTCCTTAAATAATGCAGCAGAGTCCTTAAATAATGCAACAAAGTCCTTAATAATGCAGCAGAGTCCTTAAATAATGCAACATAGTCCTTAAATAATGCAGCAGTGTCCTTAAATAATGCAACAAAGTCCTTAAATAATGCAGCAGAGTCCTTAAATAATGCAACAAAGTCCTTAAATAATGCAGAAGAGTCCTTAAATAATCCAGACAAGTCCTTAAATAATGCAGCAGAGTCCTTAAATAATGCAGCAGAGTCCTTAAATAATGCAGCAGATTACTGAAATACCGCAGCAGGGTCCTTAAATAATGCAGCAGAGTCCTTAAAAAATGCAACAAAGTCCTTAAATAATGCAGCAGAGTCCTTAAATAATGCAACAAAGTCCTTAAATAATGCAGCAGAGTCCTTAAATAATGCAGCAAAGTCCTTAAATAATGCAGAAGAGTCCTTAAATAATGCAACAAAGTCCTTAAATAATGCAGCAGAGTCCTTACATAATGCAACATAGTCCTTAAATAATGCAGCAAAGTCCTTAAATAATGCAGCAGAGTCCTTAAATAATGCAGCAGAGTCCTTAAATAATGCAGTAAAGTCCTTAAATAATGCAGAAGAGTCCTTAAATAATGCAATAAAGTCCTTAAATAATGCAGCAAAGTCCTTAAATAATCCAGCCAAGTCCTTAAATAATGCAGCAGAGTACTTAAATAATGCAGCAAAGTCCTTAAATGATGCAGCAGAGTCCTTAAATAATGCAGCAAAGTCCTTAAATAATGCAGCAAAGTCCTTAAATAATGCAGAAGAGTCCTTAAATAATGCAACAAAGTCCTTAAATAATGCAGCAGAGTGCTTAAATAATGCAGCAAAGTCCTTAAATAATGCAGAAGAGTCCTTAAATAATGCAATAAAGTCCTTAAATAATGCAGCAAAGTCCTTAAATAATCCAGCCAAGTCCTTAAATAATGCAGCAGAGTCCTTAAATAATGCAACAAAGTAATTAAATAATGCAGCAGAGTCCTTAAATAATGCAACAAAGTCCTTAAATAATGCAGAAGAGTCCTTAAATGATCCAGACAAGTCCTTAAATAATGCAGCAGAGTACTTAAATAATGCAGCAAAGTCCTTAAATAATGCATCAAATTCCTTAAATAATGCAGCAAAGTCTTTAAATAATGCAATAACGTCCATAAATAATGCAGCAAAGTCCTTAAATAATGCAGCAGAGTCCTTAAATAATGCAACAAAGTCCTTAAATGATGCAGAAGAGTCCTTAAATAATGCAGCAAAGTCCTTAAATAATGCAGCAGAGTCCTTAAATAATGCAACAAAGTAATTAAATAATGCAGCAGAGTCCTTAAATAATGCAACAAAGTCCTTAAATAATGCAGCAGAGTCCTTAAATAATGCAACAAAGTCCTTAAATAATGCAGCAGAGTCCTTAAATAATGCAGCAAATTCCTTAAATAATGCAGCAGAGTCCTTAAGTAATCCAGCCAAGTATTTAAATAATGCAGCAGAGTCCTTAAATAATGCAACAAAGTCCTTAAATAATGCAGCAGAGTCCTTAAATAATGCAACAAAGTACTTAAATAATGCAGCAGAGTCCTTAAGTACCGTATCAGAGTCCTTAAATAAAGCAGCAAAGTCCTTAAATAATGCAGCAGAGTCCTTAAATAATGCAGCAAAGTCATTAAATAAAGCTGCAGAGTCCTTAAATAATGCAACAAAGTCCTTAAATAATGCAGCAGAGTCCTTAAATAATGCAACAAAGTCCTTAAATAATGCAGCATAGTCCTTAAATAATGCAGCAAATTCCTTAAATAATGCAGCAGAGTCCTTAAATAATCCAGCCAAGTCTTTAAATAATGCAGCAGAGTCCTTAAATAATGCTGCAAAGTCCTTAAATAATGCAACAAAGTCCTTAAATAATGCAGAAGAGTCCTTAAATAATGCAACAAAGTCCTTAAATAATGCAGCAGAGTCCTTAAATAATGCAACAAAGTCCTTAAATAATGCAGCAGAGTCCTTAAATAATGCAACAAAGTAATTAAATAATGCAGCAGAGTCCTTAAATAATGCAACAAAGTCCATAAATAATGCAGAAGAGTCCTTAAATAATGCAGACAAGTCCTTAAATAATGCAGCAGAGTCCTTAAATAATGCAGCAGAGTCCTTAAATAATGCAGCGGATTACTGAAATACCGCAGCAGGGTGCTTAAATAATGCAGCAGAGTCCTTAAATAATGCAACAAAGTCCTTAAATAATGCAGAAGAGTCCTTAAATAATGCAACAAAGTCCTTAAATGATGCAGCAGAGTCCTTAAATAATGCAGCAAATTCCTTAAATAATGCAGCAGAGTCCTTAAGTAATCCAGCCAAGTCTTTAAATAATGCAGCAGAGTCCTTAAATAATGCAGCAAAGTCCTTAAATAATGCCGCAGAGTCATTAAATAATGCAGCAAAGTCCTTAAATAATGCAACAAAGTCCTTAAATAATGCAGCAGAGTCCTTAAATAATGCAACAAAGTACTTAAATAATGCAGCAGAGTCCTTAAGTACCGTATCAGAGTCCTTAAATAAAGCAGCAAAGTCCTTAAATAATGCAGCAGAGTCCTTAAATAATGCAGCAAAGTCCTTAAATAAAGCTGCAGAGTCCTTAAATTACGCAGCAAAGTCCTTAAATAATGCAGCAGAGTCCTTAAATAATGCAACAAAGTCCATAAATAATGCAGCAGAGTCCTTAAATAATGCAACATAGTCCTTAAATAATGCAGCAGAGTCCTTAAATAATGCAACAAAGTCCTTAAATAATGCAGCAGAGTCCTTAAATAATGCAACAAAGTCCTTAAATAATGCAGAAGAGTCCTTAAATAATCCAGACAAGTCCTTAAATAATGCAGCAGAGTCCTTAAATAATGCAGCAGAGTCCTTAAATAATGCAGCAGATTACTGAAATACCGCAGCAGGGTCCTTAAATAATGCAGCAGAGTCCTTAAAAAATGCAACAAAGTCCTTAAATAATGCAGCAGAGTCCTTAAATAATGCAGCAAAGTCCTTAAATAATGCAGAAGAGTCCTTAAATAATGCAACAAAGTCCTTAAATAATGCAGCAGAGTGCTTAAATAATGCAGCGAAGTCCTTAAATAATGCAGAAGAGTCCTTAAATAATGCAATAAAGTCCTTAAATAATGCAGCAAAGTCCTTAAATAATCGAGCCAAGTCCTTAAATAATGCAGCAGAGTCCTTAAATAATGCAACAAAGTCCTTAAATAATGCAGTAGATTACTGAAATACCGCAGCAGGGTCCTTAAATAATGCAGCAGAGTCCTTAAATAATGCAACAAAGTCCTTAATAATGCAGCAGAGTCCTTAAATAATGCAACATAGTCCTTAAATAATGCAGCAGTGTCCTTAAATAATGCAACAAAGTCCTTAAATAATGCAGCAGAGTCCTTAAATAATGCAACAAAGTCCTTAAATAATGCAGAAGAGTCCTTAAATAATCCAGACAAGTCCTTAAATAATGCAGCAGAGTCCTTAAATAATGCAGCAGAGTCCTTAAATAATGCAGCAGATTACTGAAATACCGCAGCAGGGTCCTTAAATAATGCAGCAGAGTCCTTAAAAAATGCAACAAAGTCCTTAAATAATGCAGCAGAGTCCTTAAATAATGCAACAAAGTCCTTAAATAATGCAGCAGAGTCCTTAAATAATGCAGCAAAGTCCTTAAATAATGCAGAAGAGTCCTTAAATAATGCAACAAAGTCCTTAAATAATGCAGCAGAGTCCTTACATAATGCAACATAGTCCTTAAATAATGCAGCAAAGTCCTTAAATAATGCAGCAGAGTCCTTAAATAATGCAGCAGAGTCCTTAAATAATGCAGTAAAGTCCTTAAATAATGCAGAAGAGTCCTTAAATAATGCAATAAAGTCCTTAAATAATGCAGCAAAGTCCTTAAATAATCCAGCCAAGTCCTTAAATAATGCAGCAGAGTACTTAAATAATGCAGCAAAGTCCTTAAATGATGCAGCAGAGTCCTTAAATAATGCAGCAAAGTCCTTAAATAATGCAGCAAAGTCCTTAAATAATGCAGAAGAGTCCTTAAATAATGCAACAAAGTCCTTAAATAATGCAGCAGAGTGCTTAAATAATGCAGCAAAGTCCTTAAATAATGCAGAAGAGTCCTTAAATAATGCAATAAAGTCCTTAAATAATGCAGCAAAGTCCTTAAATAATCCAGCCAAGTCCTTAAATAATGCAGCAGAGTCCTTAAATAATGCAACAAAGTAATTAAATAATGCAGCAGAGTCCTTAAATAATGCAACAAAGTCCTTAAATAATGCAGAAGAGTCCTTAAATGATCCAGACAAGTCCTTAAATAATGCAGCAGAGTACTTAAATAATGCAGCAAAGTCCTTAAATAATGCATCAAATTCCTTAAATAATGCAGCAAAGTCTTTAAATAATGCAATAACGTCCATAAATAATGCAGCAAAGTCCTTAAATAATGCAGCAGAGTCCTTAAATAATACAACAAAGTCCTTAAATGATGCAGAAGAGTCCTTAAATAATGCAGCAAAGTCCTTAAATAATGCAGCAGAGTCCTTAAATAATGCAACAAAGTAATTAAATAATGCAGCAGAGTCCTTAAATAATGCAGCAGAGTCCTTAAATAATGCAACAAAGTCCTTAACTAATGCAGCAGAGTCCTTAAATAATGCAGCAAATTCCTTAAATAATGCAGCAGAGTCCTTAAGTAATCCAGCCAAGTATTTAAATAATGCAGCAGAGTCCTTAAATAATGCAACAAAGTCCTTAAATAATGCAGCAGAGTCCTTAAATAATGCAACAAAGTACTTAAATAATGCAGCAGAGTCCTTAAGTACCGTATCAGAGTCCTTAAATAAAGCAGCAAAGTCCTTAAATAATGCAGCAGAGTCCTTAAATAATGCAGCAAAGTCATTAAATAAAGCTGCAGAGTCCTTAAATAATGCAACAAAGTCCTTAAATAATGCAGCAGAGTCCTTAAATAATGCAACAAAGTCCTTAAATAATGCAGCATAGTCCTTAAATAATGCAGCAAATTCCTTAAATAATGCAGCAGAGTCCTTAAATAATCCAGCCAAGTCTTTAAATAATGCAGCAGAGTCCTTAAATAATGCTGCAAAGTCCTTAAATAATGCAACAAAGTCCTTAAATAATGCAGAAGAGTCCTTAAATAATGCAACAAAGTCCTTAAATAATGCAGCAGAGTCCTTAAATAATGCAACAAAGTCCTTAAATAATGCAGCAGAGTCCTTAAATAATGCAACAAAGTAATTAAATAATGCAGCAGAGTCCTTAAATAATGCAACAAAGTCCATAAATAATGCAGAAGAGTCCTTAAATAATGCAGACAAGTCCTTAAATAATGCAGCAGAGTCCTTAAATAATGCAGCAGAGTCCTTAAATAATGCAGCAGATTACTGAAATACCGCAGCAGGGTCCTTAAATAATGCAGCAGAGTCCTTAAATAATGCAACAAAGTCCTTAAATAATGCAGCAGAGTCCTTAAATAATGCAACAAAGTCCTTAAATGATGCAGCAGAGTCCTTAAATAATGCAGCAAATTCCTTAAATAATGCAGCAGAGTCCTTAAGTAATCCAGCCAAGTCTTTAAATAATGCAGCAGAGTCCTTAAATAATGCAGCAAAGTCCTTAAATAATGCAGCAGAGTCCTTAAATAATGCAGCAAAGTCCTTAAATAATGCAACAAAGTCCTTAAATAATGCAGCAGAGTCCTTAAATAATGCAACAAAGTACTTAAATAATGCAGCAGAGTCCTTAAGTACCGTATCAGAGTCCTTAAATAAAGCAGCAAAGTCCTTAAATAATGCAGCAGAGTCCTTAAATAATGCAGCAAAGTCCTTAAATAAAGCTGCAGAGTCCTTAAATTACGCAGCAAAGTCCTTAAATAATGCAGCAGAGTCCTTAAATAATGCAACAAAGTCCATAAATAATGCAGCAGAGTCCTTAAATAATGCAACATAGTCCTTAAATAATGCAGCAGAGTCCTTAAATAATGCAACAAAGTCCTTAAATAATGCAGCAGAGTCCTTAAATAATGCAACAAAGTCCTTAAATAATGCAGAAGAGTCCTTAAATAATCCAGACAAGTCCTTAAATAATGCAGCAGAGTCCTTAAATAATGCAGCAGAGTCCTTAAATAATGCAGCAGATTACTGAAATACCGCAGCAGGGTCCTTAAATAATGCAGCAGAGTCCTTAAAAAATGCAACAAAGTCCTTAAATAATGCAGCAGAGTCCTTAAATAATGCAGCAAAGTCCTTAAATAATGCAGAAGAGTCCTTAAATAATGCAACAAAGTCCTTAAATAATGCAGCAGAGTGCTTAAATAATGCAGCAAAGTCCTTAAATAATGCAGAAGAGTCCTTAAATAATGCAATAAAGTCCTTAAATAATGCAGCAAAGTCCTTAAATAATCCAGCCAAGTCCTTAAATAATGCAGCAGAGTCCTTAAATAATGCAACAAAGTCCTTAAATAATGCAGTAGATTACTGAAATACCGCAGCAGGGTCCTTAAATAATGCAGCAGAGTCCTTAAATAATGCAACAAAGTCCTTAATAATGCAGCAGAGTCCTTAAATAATGCAACATAGTCCTTAAATAATGCAGCAGAGTCCTTAAATAATGCAGCAAAGTCCTTAAATAATGCAGAAGAGTCCTTAAATAATGCAACAAAGTCCTTAAATAATGCAGCAGAGTCCTTACATAATGCAACATAGTCCTTAAATAATGCAGCAAAGTCCTTAAATAATGCAGCAGAGTCCTTAAATAATGCAGCAGAGTCCTTAAATAATGCAGTAAAGTCCTTAAATAATGCAGAAGAGTCCTTAAATAATGCAATAAAGTCCTTAAATAATGCAGCAAAGTCCTTAAATAATCCAGCCAAGTCCTTAAATAATGCAGCAGAGTACTTAAATAATGCAGCAAAGTCCTTAAATGATGCAGCAGAGTCCTTAAATAATGCAGCAAAGTCCTTAAATAATGCAGCAAAGTCCTTAAATAATGCAGAAGAGTCCTTAAATAATGCAACAAAGTCCTTAAATAATGCAGCAGAGTGCTTAAATAATGCAGCAAAGTCCTTAAATAATGCAGAAGAGTCCTTAAATAATGCAATAAAGTCCTTAAATAATGCAGCAAAGTCCTTAAATAATCCAGCCAAGTCCTTAAATAATGCAGCAGAGTCCTTAAATAATGCAACAAAGTAATTAAATAATGCAGCAGAGTCCTTAAATAATGCAACAAAGTCCTTAAATAATGCAGAAGAGTCCTTAAATGATCCAGACAAGTCCTTAAATAATGCAGCAGAGTACTTAAATAATGCAGCAAAGTCCTTAAATAATGCATCAAATTCCTTAAATAATGCAGCAAAGTCCTTAAATAATGCATCAAATTCCTTAAATAATGCAGCAAAGTCTTTAAATAATGCAATAACGTCCATAAATAATGCAGCAAAGTCCTTAAATAATGCAGCAGAGTCCTTAAATAATGCAACAAAGTCCTTAAATGATGCAGAAGAGTCCTTAAATAATGCAGCAAAGTCCTTAAATAATGCAGCAGAGTCCTTAAATAATGCAACAAAGTAATTAAATAATGCAGCAGAGTCCTTAAATAATGCAACAAAGTCCTTAAATAATGCAGCAGAGTCCTTAAATAATGCAACAAAGTCCTTAAATAATGCAGCAGAGTCCTTAAATAATGCAGCAAATTCCTTAAATAATGCAGCAGAGTCCTTAAGTAATCCAGCCAAGTATTTAAATAATGCAGCAGAGTCCTTAAATAATGCAACAAAGTCCTTAAATAATGCAGCAGAGTCCTTAAATAATGCAACAAAGTACTTAAATAATGCAGCAGAGTCCTTAAGTACCGTATCAGAGTCCTTAAATAAAGCAGCAAAGTCCTTAAATAATGCAGCAGAGTCCTTAAATAATGCAGCAAAGTCATTAAATAAAGCTGCAGAGTCCTTAAATAATGCAACAAAGTCCTTAAATAATGCAGCAGAGTCCTTAAATAATGCAACAAAGTCCTTAAATAATGCAGCATAGTCCTTAAATAATGCAGCAAATTCCTTAAATAATGCAGCAGAGTCCTTAAATAATCCAGCCAAGTCTTTAAATAATGCAGCAGAGTCCTTAAATAATGCTGCAAAGTCCTTAAATAATGCAACAAAGTCCTTAAATAATGCAGAAGAGTCCTTAAATAATGCAACAAAGTCCTTAAATAATGCAGCAGAGTCCTTAAATAATGCAACAAAGTCCTTAAATAATGCAGCAGAGTCCTTAAATAATGCAACAAAGTAATTAAATAATGCAGCAGAGTCCTTAAATAATGCAACAAAGTCCATAAATAATGCAGAAGAGTCCTTAAATAATGCAGACAAGTCCTTAAATAATGCAGCAGAGTCCTTAAATAATGCAACAAAGTCCTTAAATAATGCAGAAGAGTCCTTAAATAATCCAGACAAGTCCTTAAATAATGCAGCAGAGTCCTTAAATAATGCAGCAGAGTCCTTAAATAATGCAGCAGATTACTGAAATACCGCAGCAGGGTCCTTAAATAATGCAGCAGAGTCCTTAAAAAATGCAACAAAGTCCTTAAATAATGCAGCAGAGTCCTTAAATAATGCAACAAAGTCCTTAAATAATGCAGCAGAGTCCTTAAATAATGCAGCAAAGTCCTTAAATAATGCAGAAGAGTCCTTAAATAATGCAACAAAGTCCTTAAATAATGCAGCAGAGTCCTTACATAATGCAACATAGTCCTTAAATAATGCAGCAAAGTCCTTAAATAATGCAGCAGAGTCCTTAAATAATGCAGCAGAGTCCTTAAATAATGCAGTAAAGTCCTTAAATAATGCAGAAGAGTCCTTAAATAATGCAATAAAGTCCTTAAATAATGCAGCAAAGTCCTTAAATAATCCAGCCAAGTCCTTAAATAATGCAGCAGAGTACTTAAATAATGCAGCAAAGTCCTTAAATGATGCAGCAGAGTCCTTAAATAATGCAGCAAAGTCCTTAAATAATGCAGCAAAGTCCTTAAATAATGCAGAAGAGTCCTTAAATAATGCAACAAAGTCCTTAAATAATGCAGCAGAGTGCTTAAATAATGCAGCAAAGTCCTTAAATAATGCAGAAGAGTCCTTAAATAATGCAATAAAGTCCTTAAATAATGCAGCAAAGTCCTTAAATAATCCAGCCAAGTCCTTAAATAATGCAGCAGAGTCCTTAAATAATGCAACAAAGTAATTAAATAATGCAGCAGAGTCCTTAAATAATGCAACAAAGTCCTTAAATAATGCAGAAGAGTCCTTAAATGATCCAGACAAGTCCTTAAATAATGCAGCAGAGTACTTAAATAATGCAGCAAAGTCCTTAAATAATGCATCAAATTCCTTAAATAATGCAGCAAAGTCTTTAAATAATGCAATAACGTCCATAAATAATGCAGCAAAGTCCTTAAATAATGCAGCAGAGTCCTTAAATAATACAACAAAGTCCTTAAATGATGCAGAAGAGTCCTTAAATAATGCAGCAAAGTCCTTAAATAATGCAGCAGAGTCCTTAAATAATGCAACAAAGTAATTAAATAATGCAGCAGAGTCCTTAAATAATGCAGCAGAGTCCTTAAATAATGCAACAAAGTCCTTAACTAATGCAGCAGAGTCCTTAAATAATGCAGCAAATTCCTTAAATAATGCAGCAGAGTCCTTAAGTAATCCAGCCAAGTATTTAAATAATGCAGCAGAGTCCTTAAATAATGCAACAAAGTCCTTAAATAATGCAGCAGAGTCCTGAAATAATGCAACAAAGTACTTAAATAATGCAGCAGAGTCCTTAAGTACCGTATCAGAGTCCTTAAATAAAGCAGCAAAGTCCTTAAATAATGCAGCAGAGTCCTTAAATAATGCAGCAAAGTCATTAAATAAAGCTGCAGAGTCCTTAAATAATGCAACAAAGTCCTTAAATAATGCAGCAGAGTCCTTAAATAATGCAACAAAGTCCTTAAATAATGCAGCATAGTCCTTAAATAATGCAGCAAATTCCTTAAATAATGCAGCAGAGTCCTTAAATAATCCAGCCAAGTCTTTAAATAATGCAGCAGAGTCCTTAAATAATGCTGCAAAGTCCTTAAATAATGCAACAAAGTCCTTAAATAATGCAGAAGAGTCCTTAAATAATGCAACAAAGTCCTTAAATAATGCAGCAGAGTCCTTAAATAATGCAACAAAGTCCTTAAATAATGCAGCAGAGTCCTTAAATAATGCAACAAAGTAATTAAATAATGCAGCAGAGTCCTTAAATAATGCAACAAAGTCCATAAATAATGCAGAAGAGTCCTTAAATAATGCAGACAAGTCCTTAAATAATGCAGCAGAGTCCTTAAATAATGCAGCAGAGTCCTTAAATAATGCAGCAGATTACTGAAATACCGCAGCAGGGTCCTTAAATAATGCAGCAGAGTCCTTAAATAATGCAACAAAGTCCTTAAATAATGCAGCAGAGTCCTTAAATAATGCAACAAAGTCCTTAAATGATGCAGCAGAGTCCTTAAATAATGCAGCAAATTCCTTAAATAATGCAGCAGAGTCCTTAAGTAATCCAGCCAAGTCTTTAAATAATGCAGCAGAGTCCTTAAATAATGCAGCAAAGTCCTTAAATAATGCAGCAGAGTCCTTAAATAATGCAGCAAAGTCCTTAAATAATGCAACAAAGTCCTTAAATAATGCAGCAGAGTCCTTAAATAATGCAACAAAGTACTTAAATAATGCAGCAGAGTCCTTAAGTACCGTATCAGAGTCCTTAAATAAAGCAGCAAAGTCCTTAAATAATGCAGCAGAGTCCTTAAATAATGCAGCAAAGTCCTTAAATAAAGCTGCAGAGTCCTTAAATTACGCAGCAAAGTCCTTAAATAATGCAGCAGAGTCCTTAAATAATGCAACAAAGTCCATAAATAATGCAGCAGAGTCCTTAAATAATGCAACATAGTCCTTAAATAATGCAGCAGAGTCCTTAAATAATGCAACAAAGTCCTTAAATAATGCAGCAGAGTCCTTAAATAATGCAACAAAGTCCTTAAATAATGCAGAAGAGTCCTTAAATAATCCAGACAAGTCCTTAAATAATGCAGCAGAGTCCTTAAATAATGCAGCAGAGTCCTTAAATAATGCAGCAGATTACTGAAATACCGCAGCAGGGTCCTTAAATAATGCAGCAGAGTCCTTAAAAAATGCAACAAAGTCCTTAAATAATGCAGCAGAGTCCTTAAATAATGCAGCAAAGTCCTTAAATAATGCAGAAGAGTCCTTAAATAATGCAACAAAGTCCTTAAATAATGCAGCAGAGTGCTTAAATAATGCAGCAAAGTCCTTAAATAATGCAGAAGAGTCCTTAAATAATGCAATAAAGTCCTTAAATAATGCAGCAAAGTCCTTAAATAATCCAGCCAAGTCCTTAAATAATGCAGCAGAGTCCTTAAATAATGCAACAAAGTCCTTAAATAATGCAGTAGATTACTGAAATACCGCAGCAGGGTCCTTAAATAATGCAGCAGAGTCCTTAAATAATGCAACAAAGTCCTTAATAATGCAGCAGAGTCCTTAAATAATGCAACATAGTCCTTAAATAATGCAGCAGAGTCCTTAAATAATGCAGCAAAGTCCTTAAATAATGCAGAAGAGTCCTTAAATAATGCAACAAAGTCCTTAAATAATGCAGCAGAGTCCTTACATAATGCAACATAGTCCTTAAATAATGCAGCAAAGTCCTTAAATAATGCAGCAGAGTCCTTAAATAATGCAGCAGAGTCCTTAAATAATGCAGTAAAGTCCTTAAATAATGCAGAAGAGTCCTTAAATAATGCAATAAAGTCCTTAAATAATGCAGCAAAGTCCTTAAATAATCCAGCCAAGTCCTTAAATAATGCAGCAGAGTACTTAAATAATGCAGCAAAGTCCTTAAATGATGCAGCAGAGTCCTTAAATAATGCAGCAAAGTCCTTAAATAATGCAGCAAAGTCCTTAAATAATGCAGAAGAGTCCTTAAATAATGCAACAAAGTCCTTAAATAATGCAGCAGAGTGCTTAAATAATGCAGCAAAGTCCTTAAATAATGCAGAAGAGTCCTTAAATAATGCAATAAAGTCCTTAAATAATGCAGCAAAGTCCTTAAATAATCCAGCCAAGTCCTTAAATAATGCAGCAGAGTCCTTAAATAATGCAACAAAGTAATTAAATAATGCAGCAGAGTCCTTAAATAATGCAACAAAGTCCTTAAATAATGCAGAAGAGTCCTTAAATGATCCAGACAAGTCCTTAAATAATGCAGCAGAGTACTTAAATAATGCAGCAAAGTCCTTAAATAATGCATCAAATTCCTTAAATAATGCAGCAAAGTCTTTAAATAATGCAATAACGTCCATAAATAATGCAGCAAAGTCCTTAAATAATGCAGCAGAGTCCTTAAATAATACAACAAAGTCCTTAAATGATGCAGAAGAGTCCTTAAATAATGCAGCAAAGTCCTTAAATAATGCAGCAGAGTCCTTAAATAATGCAACAAAGTAATTAAATAATGCAGCAGAGTCCTTAAATAATGCAGCAGAGTCCTTAAATAATGCAACAAAGTCCTTAACTAATGCAGCAGAGTCCTTAAATAATGCAGCAAATTCCTTAAATAATGCAGCAGAGTCCTTAAGTAATCCAGCCAAGTATTTAAATAATGCAGCAGAGTCCTTAAATAATGCAACAAAGTCCTTAAATAATGCAGCAGAGTCCTTAAATAATGCAACAAAGTACTTAAATAATGCAGCAGAGTCCTTAAGTACCGTATCAGAGTCCTTAAATAAAGCAGCAAAGTCCTTAAATAATGCAGCAGAGTCCTTAAATAATGCAGCAAAGTCATTAAATAAAGCTGCAGAGTCCTTAAATAATGCAACAAAGTCCTTAAATAATGCAGCAGAGTCCTTAAATAATGCAACAAAGTCCTTAAATAATGCAGCATAGTCCTTAAATAATGCAGCAAATTCCTTAAATAATGCAGCAGAGTCCTTAAATAATCCAGCCAAGTCTTTAAATAATGCAGCAGAGTCCTTAAATAATGCTGCAAAGTCCTTAAATAATGCAACAAAGTCCTTAAATAATGCAGAAGAGTCCTTAAATAATGCAACAAAGTCCTTAAATAATGCAGCAGAGTCCTTAAATAATGCAACAAAGTCCTTAAATAATGCAGCAGAGTCCTTAAATAATGCAACAAAGTAATTAAATAATGCAGCAGAGTCCTTAAATAATGCAACAAAGTCCATAAATAATGCAGAAGAGTCCTTAAATAATGCAGACAAGTCCTTAAATAATGCAGCAGAGTCCTTAAATAATGCAGCAGAGTCCTTAAATAATGCAGCAGATTACTGAAATACCGCAGCAGGGTCCTTAAATAATGCAGCAGAGTCCTTAAATAATGCAACAAAGTCCTTAAATAATGCAGCAGAGTCCTTAAATAATGCAACAAAGTCCTTAAATGATGCAGCAGAGTCCTTAAATAATGCAGCAAATTCCTTAAATAATGCAGCAGAGTCCTTAAGTAATCCAGCCAAGTCTTTAAATAATGCAGCAGAGTCCTTAAATAATGCAGCAAAGTCCTTAAATAATGCAGCAGAGTCCTTAAATAATGCAGCAAAGTCCTTAAATAATGCAACAAAGTCCTTAAATAATGCAGCAGAGTCCTTAAATAATGCAACAAAGTACTTAAATAATGCAGCAGAGTCCTTAAGTACCGTATCAGAGTCCTTAAATAAAGCAGCAAAGTCCTTAAATAATGCAGCAGAGTCCTTAAATAATGCAGCAAAGTCCTTAAATAAAGCTGCAGAGTCCTTAAATTACGCAGCAAAGTCCTTAAATAATGCAGCAGAGTCCTTAAATAATGCAACAAAGTCCATAAATAATGCAGCAGAGTCCTTAAATAATGCAACATAGTCCTTAAATAATGCAGCAGAGTCCTTAAATAATGCAACAAAGTCCTTAAATAATGCAGCAGAGTCCTTAAATAATGCAACAAAGTCCTTAAATAATGCAGAAGAGTCCTTAAATAATCCAGACAAGTCCTTAAATAATGCAGCAGAGTCCTTAAATAATGCAGCAGAGTCCTTAAATAATGCAGCAGATTACTGAAATACCGCAGCAGGGTCCTTAAATAATGCAGCAGAGTCCTTAAAAAATGCAACAAAGTCCTTAAATAATGCAGCAGAGTCCTTAAATAATGCAGCAAAGTCCTTAAATAATGCAGAAGAGTCCTTAAATAATGCAACAAAGTCCTTAAATAATGCAGCAGAGTGCTTAAATAATGCAGCAAAGTCCTTAAATAATGCAGAAGAGTCCTTAAATAATGCAATAAAGTCCTTAAATAATGCAGCAAAGTCCTTAAATAATCCAGCCAAGTCCTTAAATAATGCAGCAGAGTCCTTAAATAATGCAACAAAGTCCTTAAATAATGCAGTAGATTACTGAAATACCGCAGCAGGGTCCTTAAATAATGCAGCAGAGTCCTTAAATAATGCAACAAAGTCCTTAATAATGCAGCAGAGTCCTTAAATAATGCAACATAGTCCTTAAATAATGCAGCAGTGTCCTTAAATAATGCAACAAAGTCCTTAAATAATGCAGCAGAGTCCTTAAATAATGCAACAAAGTCCTTAAATAATGCAGAAGAGTCCTTAAATAATCCAGACAAGTCCTTAAATAATGCAGCAGAGTCCTTAAATAATGCAGCAGAGTCCTTAAATAATGCAGCAGATTACTGAAATACCGCAGCAGGGTCCTTAAATAATGCAGCAGAGTCCTTAAAAAATGCAACAAAGTCCTTAAATAATGCAGCAGAGTCCTTAAATAATGCAACAAAGTCCTTAAATAATGCAGCAGAGTCCATAAATAATGCAGCAAAGTCCTTAAATAATGCAGAAGAGTCCTTAAATAATGCAACAAAGTCCTTAAATAATGCAGCAGAGTCCTTACATAATGCAACATAGTCCTTAAATAATGCAGCAAAGTCCTTAAATAATGCAGCAGAGTCCTTAAATAATGCAGCAGAGTCCTTAAATAATGCAGTAAAGTCCTTAAATAATGCAGAAGAGTCCTTAAATAATGCAATAAAGTCCTTAAATAATGCAGCAAAGTCCTTAAATAATCCAGCCAAGTCCTTAAATAATGCAGCAGAGTACTTAAATAATGCAGCAAAGTCCTTAAATGATGCAGCAGAGTCCTTAAATAATGCAGCAAAGTCCTTAAATAATGCAGAAGAGTCCTTAAATAATGCAACAAAGTCCTTAAATAATGCAGCAGAGTGCTTAAATAATGCAGCAAAGTCCTTAAATAATGCAGAAGAGTCCTTAAATAATGCAATAAAGTCCTTAAATAATGCAGCAAAGTCCTTAAATAATCCAGCCAAGTCCTTAAATAATGCAGCAGAGTCCTTAAATAATGCAACAAAGTAATTAAATAATGCAGCAGAGTCCTTAAATAATGCAACAAAGTCCTTAAATAATGCAGAAGAGTCCTTAAATGATCCAGACAAGTCCTTAAATAATGCAGCAGAGTACTTAAATAATGCAGCAAAGTCCTTAAATAATGCATCAAATTCCTTAAATAATGCAGCAAAGTCTTTAAATAATGCAATAACGTCCATAAATAATGCAGCAAAGTCCTTAAATAATGCAGCAGAGTCCTTAAATAATGCAACAAAGTCCTTAAATGATGCAGAAGAGTCCTTAAATAATGCAGCAAAGTCCTTAAATAATGCAGCAGAGTCCTTAAATAATGCAACAAAGTAATTAAATAATGCAGCAGAGTCCTTAAATAATGCAACAAAGTCCTTAAATAATGCAGCAGAGTCCTTAAATAATGCAACAAAGTCCTTAAATAATGCAGCAGAGTCCTTAAATAATGCAGCAAATTCCTTAAATAATGCAGCAGAGTCCTTAAGTAATCCAGCCAAGTATTTAAATAATGCAGCAGAGTCCTTAAATAATGCAACAAAGTCCTTAAATAATGCAGCAGAGTCCTTAAATAATGCAACAAAGTACTTAAATAATGCAGCAGAGTCCTTAAGTACCGTATCAGAGTCCTTAAATAAAGCAGCAAAGTCCTTAAATAATGCAGCAGAGTCCTTAAATAATGCAGCAAAGTCATTAAATAAAGCTGCAGAGTCCTTAAATAATGCAACAAAGTCCTTAAATAATGCAGCAGAGTCCTTAAATAATGCAACAAAGTCCTTAAATAATGCAGCATAGTCCTTAAATAATGCAGCAAATTCCTTAAATAATGCAGCAGAGTCCTTAAATAATCCAGCCAAGTCTTTAAATAATGCAGCAGAGTCCTTAAATAATGCTGCAAAGTCCTTAAATAATGCAACAAAGTCCTTAAATAATGCAGAAGAGTCCTTAAATAATGCAACAAAGTCCTTAAATAATGCAGCAGAGTCCTTAAATAATGCAACAAAGTCCTTAAATAATGCAGCAGAGTCCTTAAATAATGCAACAAAGTAATTAAATAATGCAGCAGAGTCCTTAAATAATGCAACAAAGTCCATAAATAATGCAGAAGAGTCCTTAAATAATGCAGACAAGTCCTTAAATAATGCAGCAGAGTCCTTAAATAATGCAGCAGAGTCCTTAAATAATGCAGCGGATTACTGAAATACCGCAGCAGGGTGCTTAAATAATGCAGCAGAGTCCTTAAATAATGCAACAAAGTCCTTAAATAATGCAGCAGAGTCCTTAAATAATGCAACAAAGTCCTTAAATGATGCAGCAGAGTCCTTAAATAATGCAGCAAATTCCTTAAATAATGCAGCAGAGTCCTTAAGTAATCCAGCCAAGTCTTTAAATAATGCAGCAGAGTCCTTAAATAATGCAGCAAAGTCCTTAAATAATGCCGCAGAGTCCTTAAATAATGCAACAAAGTCCTTAAATAATGCAGAAGAGTCCTTAAATAATCCAGACAAGTCCTTAAATAATGCAGCAGAGTCCTTAAATAATGCAGCAGAGTCCTTAAATAATGCAGCAGATTACTGAAATACCGCAGCAGGGTCCTTAAATAATGCAGCAGAGTCCTTAAAAAATGCAACAAAGTCCTTAAATAATGCAGCAGAGTCCTTAAATAATGCAACAAAGTCCTTAAATAATGCAGCAGAGTGCTTAAATAATGCAGCAAAGTCCTTAAATAATGCAGAAGAGTCCTTAAATAATGCAATAAAGTCCTTAAATAATGCAGCAAAGTCCTTAAATAATCCAGCCAAGTCCTTAAATAATGCAGCAGAGTCCTTAAATAATGCAACAAAGTAATTAAATAATGCAGCAGAGTCCTTAAATAATGCAACAAAGTCCTTAAATAATGCAGAAGAGTCCTTAAATGATCCAGACAAGTCCTTAAATAATGCAGCAGAGTACTTAAATAATGCAGCAAAGTCCTTAAATAATGCATCAAATTCCTTAAATAATGCAGCAAAGTCTTTAAATAATGCAATAACGTCCATAAATAATGCAGCAAAGTCCTTAAATAATGCAGCAGAGTCCTTAAATAATACAACAAAGTCCTTAAATGATGCAGAAGAGTCCTTAAATAATGCAGCAAAGTCCTTAAATAATGCAGCAGAGTCCTTAAATAATGCAACAAAGTAATTAAATAATGCAGCAGAGTCCTTAAATAATGCAGCAGAGTCCTTAAATAATGCAACAAAGTCCTTAACTAATGCAGCAGAGTCCTTAAATAATGCAGCAAATTCCTTAAATAATGCAGCAGAGTCCTTAAGTAATCCAGCCAAGTATTTAAATAATGCAGCAGAGTCCTTAAATAATGCAACAAAGTCCTTAAATAATGCAGCAGAGTCCTTAAATAATGCAACAAAGTACTTAAATAATGCAGCAGAGTCCTTAAGTACCGTATCAGAGTCCTTAAATAAAGCAGCAAAGTCCTTAAATAATGCAGCAGAGTCCTTAAATAATGCAGCAAAGTCATTAAATAAAGCTGCAGAGTCCTTAAATAATGCAACAAAGTCCTTAAATAATGCAGCAGAGTCCTTAAATAATGCAACAAAGTCCTTAAATAATGCAGCATAGTCCTTAAATAATGCAGCAAATTCCTTAAATAATGCAGCAGAGTCCTTAAATAATCCAGCCAAGTCTTTAAATAATGCAGCAGAGTCCTTAAATAATGCTGCAAAGTCCTTAAATAATGCAACAAAGTCCTTAAATAATGCAGAAGAGTCCTTAAATAATGCAACAAAGTCCTTAAATAATGCAGCAGAGTCCTTAAATAATGCAACAAAGTCCTTAAATAATGCAGCAGAGTCCTTAAATAATGCAACAAAGTAATTAAATAATGCAGCAGAGTCCTTAAATAATGCAACAAAGTCCATAAATAATGCAGAAGAGTCCTTAAATAATGCAGACAAGTCCTTAAATAATGCAGCAGAGTCCTTAAATAATGCAGCAGAGTCCTTAAATAATGCAGCAGATTACTGAAATACCGCAGCAGGGTCCTTAAATAATGCAGCAGAGTCCTTAAATAATGCAACAAAGTCCTTAAATAATGCAGCAGAGTCCTTAAATAATGCAACAAAGTCCTTAAATGATGCAGCAGAGTCCTTAAATAATGCAGCAAATTCCTTAAATAATGCAGCAGAGTCCTTAAGTAATCCAGCCAAGTCTTTAAATAATGCAGCAGAGTCCTTAAATAATGCAGCAAAGTCCTTAAATAATGCAGCAGAGTCCTTAAATAATGCAGCAAAGTCCTTAAATAATGCAACAAAGTCCTTAAATAATGCAGCAGAGTCCTTAAATAATGCAACAAAGTACTTAAATAATGCAGCAGAGTCCTTAAGTACCGTATCAGAGTCCTTAAATAAAGCAGCAAAGTCCTTAAATAATGCAGCAGAGTCCTTAAATAATGCAGCAAAGTCCTTAAATAAAGCTGCAGAGTCCTTAAATTACGCAGCAAAGTCCTTAAATAATGCAGCAGAGTCCTTAAATAATGCAACAAAGTCCATAAATAATGCAGCAGAGTCCTTAAATAATGCAACATAGTCCTTAAATAATGCAGCAGAGTCCTTAAATAATGCAACAAAGTCCTTAAATAATGCAGCAGAGTCCTTAAATAATGCAACAAAGTCCTTAAATAATGCAGAAGAGTCCTTAAATAATCCAGACAAGTCCTTAAATAATGCAGCAGAGTCCTTAAATAATGCAGCAGAGTCCTTAAATAATGCAGCAGATTACTGAAATACCGCAGCAGGGTCCTTAAATAATGCAGCAGAGTCCTTAAAAAATGCAACAAAGTCCTTAAATAATGCAGCAGAGTCCTTAAATAATGCAGCAAAGTCCTTAAATAATGCAGAAGAGTCCTTAAATAATGCAACAAAGTCCTTAAATAATGCAGCAGAGTGCTTAAATAATGCAGCAAAGTCCTTAAATAATGCAGAAGAGTCCTTAAATAATGCAATAAAGTCCTTAAATAATGCAGCAAAGTCCTTAAATAATCCAGCCAAGTCCTTAAATAATGCAGCAGAGTCCTTAAATAATGCAACAAAGTCCTTAAATAATGCAGTAGATTACTGAAATACCGCAGCAGGGTCCTTAAATAATGCAGCAGAGTCCTTAAATAATGCAACAAAGTCCTTAATAATGCAGCAGAGTCCTTAAATAATGCAACATAGTCCTTAAATAATGCAGCAGTGTCCTTAAATAATGCAACAAAGTCCTTAAATAATGCAGCAGAGTCCTTAAATAATGCAACAAAGTCCTTAAATAATGCAGAAGAGTCCTTAAATAATCCAGACAAGTCCTTAAATAATGCAGCAGAGTCCTTAAATAATGCAGCAGAGTCCTTAAATAATGCAGCAGATTACTGAAATACCGCAGCAGGGTCCTTAAATAATGCAGCAGAGTCCTTAAAAAATGCAACAAAGTCCTTAAATAATGCAGCAGAGTCCTTAAATAATGCAACAAAGTCCTTAAATAATGCAGCAGAGTCCATAAATAATGCAGCAAAGTCCTTAAATAATGCAGAAGAGTCCTTAAATAATGCAACAAAGTCCTTAAATAATGCAGCAGAGTCCTTACATAATGCAACATAGTCCTTAAATAATGCAGCAAAGTCCTTAAATAATGCAGCAGAGTCCTTAAATAATGCAGCAGAGTCCTTAAATAATGCAGTAAAGTCCTTAAATAATGCAGAAGAGTCCTTAAATAATGCAATAAAGTCCTTAAATAATGCAGCAAAGTCCTTAAATAATCCAGCCAAGTCCTTAAATAATGCAGCAGAGTACTTAAATAATGCAGCAAAGTCCTTAAATGATGCAGCAGAGTCCTTAAATAATGCAGCAAAGTCCTTAAATAATGCAGAAGAGTCCTTAAATAATGCAACAAAGTCCTTAAATAATGCAGCAGAGTGCTTAAATAATGCAGCAAAGTCCTTAAATAATGCAGAAGAGTCCTTAAATAATGCAATAAAGTCCTTAAATAATGCAGCAAAGTCCTTAAATAATCCAGCCAAGTCCTTAAATAATGCAGCAGAGTCCTTAAATAATGCAACAAAGTAATTAAATAATGCAGCAGAGTCCTTAAATAATGCAACAAAGTCCTTAAATAATGCAGAAGAGTCCTTAAATGATCCAGACAAGTCCTTAAATAATGCAGCAGAGTACTTAAATAATGCAGCAAAGTCCTTAAATAATGCATCAAATTCCTTAAATAATGCAGCAAAGTCTTTAAATAATGCAATAACGTCCATAAATAATGCAGCAAAGTCCTTAAATAATGCAGCAGAGTCCTTAAATAATGCAACAAAGTCCTTAAATGATGCAGAAGAGTCCTTAAATAATGCAGCAAAGTCCTTAAATAATGCAGCAGAGTCCTTAAATAATGCAACAAAGTAATTAAATAATGCAGCAGAGTCCTTAAATAATGCAACAAAGTCCTTAAATAATGCAGCAGAGTCCTTAAATAATGCAACAAAGTCCTTAAATAATGCAGCAGAGTCCTTAAATAATGCAGCAAATTCCTTAAATAATGCAGCAGAGTCCTTAAGTAATCCAGCCAAGTATTTAAATAATGCAGCAGAGTCCTTAAATAATGCAACAAAGTCCTTAAATAATGCAGCAGAGTCCTTAAATAATGCAACAAAGTACTTAAATAATGCAGCAGAGTCCTTAAGTACCGTATCAGAGTCCTTAAATAAAGCAGCAAAGTCCTTAAATAATGCAGCAGAGTCCTTAAATAATGCAGCAAAGTCATTAAATAAAGCTGCAGAGTCCTTAAATAATGCAACAAAGTCCTTAAATAATGCAGCAGAGTCCTTAAATAATGCAACAAAGTCCTTAAATAATGCAGCATAGTCCTTAAATAATGCAGCAAATTCCTTAAATAATGCAGCAGAGTCCTTAAATAATCCAGCCAAGTCTTTAAATAATGCAGCAGAGTCCTTAAATAATGCTGCAAAGTCCTTAAATAATGCAACAAAGTCCTTAAATAATGCAGAAGAGTCCTTAAATAATGCAACAAAGTCCTTAAATAATGCAGCAGAGTCCTTAAATAATGCAACAAAGTCCTTAAATAATGCAGCAGAGTCCTTAAATAATGCAACAAAGTAATTAAATAATGCAGCAGAGTCCTTAAATAATGCAACAAAGTCCATAAATAATGCAGAAGAGTCCTTAAATAATGCAGACAAGTCCTTAAATAATGCAGCAGAGTCCTTAAATAATGCAGCAGAGTCCTTAAATAATGCAGCGGATTACTGAAATACCGCAGCAGGGTGCTTAAATAATGCAGCAGAGTCCTTAAATAATGCAACAAAGTCCTTAAATAATGCAGCAGAGTCCTTAAATAATGCAACAAAGTCCTTAAATGATGCAGCAGAGTCCTTAAATAATGCAGCAAATTCCTTAAATAATGCAGCAGAGTCCTTAAGTAATCCAGCCAAGTCTTTAAATAATGCAGCAGAGTCCTTAAATAATGCAGCAAAGTCCTTAAATAATGCCGCAGAGTCCTTAAATAATGCAACAAAGTCCTTAAATAATGCAGAAGAGTCCTTAAATAATCCAGACAAGTCCTTAAATAATGCAGCAGAGTCCTTAAATAATGCAGCAGAGTCCTTAAATAATGCAGCAGATTACTGAAATACCGCAGCAGGGTCCTTAAATAATGCAGCAGAGTCCTTAAAAAATGCAACAAAGTCCTTAAATAATGCAGCAGAGTCCTTAAATAATGCAACAAAGTCCTTAAATAATGCAGCAGAGTGCTTAAATAATGCAGCAAAGTCCTTAAATAATGCAGAAGAGTCCTTAAATAATGCAATAAAGTCCTTAAATAATGCAGCAAAGTCCTTAAATAATCCAGCCAAGTCCTTAAATAATGCAGCAGAGTCCTTAAATAATGCAACAAAGTAATTAAATAATGCAGCAGAGTCCTTAAATAATGCAACAAAGTCCTTAAATAATGCAGAAGAGTCCTTAAATGATCCAGACAAGTCCTTAAATAATGCAGCAGAGTACTTAAATAATGCAGCAAAGTCCTTAAATAATGCATCAAATTCCTTAAATAATGCAGCAAAGTCTTTAAATAATGCAATAACGTCCATAAATAATGCAGCAAAGTCCTTAAATAATGCAGCAGAGTCCTTAAATAATACAACAAAGTCCTTAAATGATGCAGAAGAGTCCTTAAATAATGCAGCAAAGTCCTTAAATAATGCAGCAGAGTCCTTAAATAATGCAACAAAGTAATTAAATAATGCAGCAGAGTCCTTAAATAATGCAGCAGAGTCCTTAAATAATGCAACAAAGTCCTTAACTAATGCAGCAGAGTCCTTAAATAATGCAGCAAATTCCTTAAATAATGCAGCAGAGTCCTTAAGTAATCCAGCCAAGTATTTAAATAATGCAGCAGAGTCCTTAAATAATGCAACAAAGTCCTTAAATAATGCAGCAGAGTCCTTAAATAATGCAACAAAGTACTTAAATAATGCAGCAGAGTCCTTAAGTACCGTATCAGAGTCCTTAAATAAAGCAGCAAAGTCCTTAAATAATGCAGCAGAGTCCTTAAATAATGCAGCAAAGTCATTAAATAAAGCTGCAGAGTCCTTAAATAATGCAACAAAGTCCTTAAATAATGCAGCAGAGTCCTTAAATAATGCAACAAAGTCCTTAAATAATGCAGCATAGTCCTTAAATAATGCAGCAAATTCCTTAAATAATGCAGCAGAGTCCTTAAATAATCCAGCCAAGTCTTTAAATAATGCAGCAGAGTCCTTAAATAATGCTGCAAAGTCCTTAAATAATGCAACAAAGTCCTTAAATAATGCAGAAGAGTCCTTAAATAATGCAACAAAGTCCTTAAATAATGCAGCAGAGTCCTTAAATAATGCAACAAAGTCCTTAAATAATGCAGCAGAGTCCTTAAATAATGCAACAAAGTAATTAAATAATGCAGCAGAGTCCTTAAATAATGCAACAAAGTCCATAAATAATGCAGAAGAGTCCTTAAATAATGCAGACAAGTCCTTAAATAATGCAGCAGAGTCCTTAAATAATGCAGCAGAGTCCTTAAATAATGCAGCAGATTACTGAAATACCGCAGCAGGGTCCTTAAATAATGCAGCAGAGTCCTTAAATAATGCAACAAAGTCCTTAAATAATGCAGCAGAGTCCTTAAATAATGCAACAAAGTCCTTAAATGATGCAGCAGAGTCCTTAAATAATGCAGCAAATTCCTTAAATAATGCAGCAGAGTCCTTAAGTAATCCAGCCAAGTCTTTAAATAATGCAGCAGAGTCCTTAAATAATGCAGCAAAGTCCTTAAATAATGCAGCAGAGTCCTTAAATAATGCAGCAAAGTCCTTAAATAATGCAACAAAGTCCTTAAATAATGCAGCAGAGTCCTTAAATAATGCAACAAAGTACTTAAATAATGCAGCAGAGTCCTTAAGTACCGTATCAGAGTCCTTAAATAAAGCAGCAAAGTCCTTAAATAATGCAGCAGAGTCCTTAAATAATGCAGCAAAGTCCTTAAATAAAGCTGCAGAGTCCTTAAATTACGCAGCAAAGTCCTTAAATAATGCAGCAGAGTCCTTAAATAATGCAACAAAGTCCATAAATAATGCAGCAGAGTCCTTAAATAATGCAACATAGTCCTTAAATAATGCAGCAGAGTCCTTAAATAATGCAACAAAGTCCTTAAATAATGCAGCAGAGTCCTTAAATAATGCAACAAAGTCCTTAAATAATGCAGAAGAGTCCTTAAATAATCCAGACAAGTCCTTAAATAATGCAGCAGAGTCCTTAAATAATGCAGCAGAGTCCTTAAATAATGCAGCAGATTACTGAAATACCGCAGCAGGGTCCTTAAATAATGCAGCAGAGTCCTTAAAAAATGCAACAAAGTCCTTAAATAATGCAGCAGAGTCCTTAAATAATGCAGCAAAGTCCTTAAATAATGCAGAAGAGTCCTTAAATAATGCAACAAAGTCCTTAAATAATGCAGCAGAGTGCTTAAATAATGCAGCAAAGTCCTTAAATAATGCAGAAGAGTCCTTAAATAATGCAATAAAGTCCTTAAATAATGCAGCAAAGTCCTTAAATAATCCAGCCAAGTCCTTAAATAATGCAGCAGAGTCCTTAAATAATGCAACAAAGTCCTTAAATAATGCAGTAGATTACTGAAATACCGCAGCAGGGTCCTTAAATAATGCAGCAGAGTCCTTAAATAATGCAACAAAGTCCTTAATAATGCAGCAGAGTCCTTAAATAATGCAACATAGTCCTTAAATAATGCAGCAGTGTCCTTAAATAATGCAACAAAGTCCTTAAATAATGCAGCAGAGTCCTTAAATAATGCAACAAAGTCCTTAAATAATGCAGAAGAGTCCTTAAATAATCCAGACAAGTCCTTAAATAATGCAGCAGAGTCCTTAAATAATGCAGCAGAGTCCTTAAATAATGCAGCAGATTACTGAAATACCGCAGCAGGGTCCTTAAATAATGCAGCAGAGTCCTTAAAAAATGCAACAAAGTCCTTAAATAATGCAGCAGAGTCCTTAAATAATGCAACAAAGTCCTTAAATAATGCAGCAGAGTCCATAAATAATGCAGCAAAGTCCTTAAATAATGCAGAAGAGTCCTTAAATAATGCAACAAAGTCCTTAAATAATGCAGCAGAGTCCTTACATAATGCAACATAGTCCTTAAATAATGCAGCAAAGTCCTTAAATAATGCAGCAGAGTCCTTAAATAATGCAGCAGAGTCCTTAAATAATGCAGTAAAGTCCTTAAATAATGCAGAAGAGTCCTTAAATAATGCAATAAAGTCCTTAAATAATGCAGCAAAGTCCTTAAATAATCCAGCCAAGTCCTTAAATAATGCAGCAGAGTACTTAAATAATGCAGCAAAGTCCTTAAATGATGCAGCAGAGTCCTTAAATAATGCAGCAAAGTCCTTAAATAATGCAGAAGAGTCCTTAAATAATGCAACAAAGTCCTTAAATAATGCAGCAGAGTGCTTAAATAATGCAGCAAAGTCCTTAAATAATGCAGAAGAGTCCTTAAATAATGCAATAAAGTCCTTAAATAATGCAGCAAAGTCCTTAAATAATCCAGCCAAGTCCTTAAATAATGCAGCAGAGTCCTTAAATAATGCAACAAAGTAATTAAATAATGCAGCAGAGTCCTTAAATAATGCAACAAAGTCCTTAAATAATGCAGAAGAGTCCTTAAATGATCCAGACAAGTCCTTAAATAATGCAGCAGAGTACTTAAATAATGCAGCAAAGTCCTTAAATAATGCATCAAATTCCTTAAATAATGCAGCAAAGTCTTTAAATAATGCAATAACGTCCATAAATAATGCAGCAAAGTCCTTAAATAATGCAGCAGAGTCCTTAAATAATGCAACAAAGTCCTTAAATGATGCAGAAGAGTCCTTAAATAATGCAGCAAAGTCCTTAAATAATGCAGCAGAGTCCTTAAATAATGCAACAAAGTAATTAAATAATGCAGCAGAGTCCTTAAATAATGCAACAAAGTCCTTAAATAATGCAGAAGAGTCCTTAAATAATCCAGACAAGTCCTTAAATAATGCAGCAGAGTCCTTAAATAATGCAGCAGAGTCCTTAAATAATGCAGCAGATTACTGAAATAACGCAGCAGGGTCCTTAAATAATGCAGCAGAGTCCTTAAAAAATGCAACAAAGTCCTTAAATAATGCAGCAGAGTCCTTAAATAATGCAACAAAGTCCTTAAATAATGCAGCAGAGTCCATAAATAATGCAGCAAAGTCCTTAAATAATGCAGAAGAGTCCTTAAATAATGCAACAAAGTCCTTAAATAATGCAGCAGAGTCCTTACATAATGCAACATAGTCCTTAAATAATGCAGCAAAGTCCTTAAATAATGCAGCAGAGTCCTTAAATAATGCAGCAGAGTCCTTAAATAATGCAGTAAAGTCCTTAAATAATGCAGAAGAGTCCTTAAATAATGCAATAAAGTCCTTAAATAATGCAGCAAAGTCCTTAAATAATCCAGCCAAGTCCTTAAATAATGCAGCAGAGTACTTAAATAATGCAGCAAAGTCCTTAAATGATGCAGCAGAGTCCTTAAATAATGCAGCAAAGTCCTTAAATAATGCAGAAGAGTCCTTAAATAATGCAACAAAGTCCTTAAATAATGCAGCAGAGTGCTTAAATAATGCAGCAAAGTCCTTAAATAATGCAGAAGAGTCCTTAAATAATGCAATAAAGTCCTTAAATAATGCAGCAAAGTCCTTAAATAATCCAGCCAAGTCCTTAAATAATGCAGCAGAGTCCTTAAATAATGCAACAAAGTAATTAAATAATGCAGCAGAGTCCTTAAATAATGCAACAAAGTCCTTAAATAATGCAGAAGAGTCCTTAAATGATCCAGACAAGTCCTTAAATAATGCAGCAGAGTACTTAAATAATGCAGCAAAGTCCTTAAATAATGCATCAAATTCCTTAAATAATGCAGCAAAGTCTTTAAATAATGCAATAACGTCCATAAATAATGCAGCAAAGTCCTTAAATAATGCAGCAGAGTCCTTAAATAATGCAACAAAGTCCTTAAATGATGCAGAAGAGTCCTTAAATAATGCAGCAAAGTCCTTAAATAATGCAGCAGAGTCCTTAAATAATGCAACAAAGTAATTAAATAATGCAGCAGAGTCCTTAAATAATGCAACAAAGTCCTTAAATAATGCAGCAGAGTCCTTAAATAATGCAACAAAGTCCTTAAATAATGCAGCAGAGTCCTTAAATAATGCAGCAAATTCCTTAAATAATGCAGCAGAGTCCTTAAGTAATCCAGCCAAGTATTTAAATAATGCAGCAGAGTCCTTAAATAATGCAACAAAGTCCTTAAATAATGCAGCAGAGTCCTTAAATAATGCAACAAAGTACTTAAATAATGCAGCAGAGTCCTTAAGTACCGTATCAGAGTCCTTAAATAAAGCAGCAAAGTCCTTAAATAATGCAGCAGAGTCCTTAAATAATGCAGCAAAGTCATTAAATAAAGCTGCAGAGTCCTTAAATAATGCAACAAAGTCCTTAAATAATGCAGCAGAGTCCTTAAATAATGCAACAAAGTCCTTAAATAATGCAGCATAGTCCTTAAATAATGCAGCAAATTCCTTAAATAATGCAGCAGAGTCCTTAAATAATCCAGCCAAGTCTTTAAATAATGCAGCAGAGTCCTTAAATAATGCTGCAAAGTCCTTAAATAATGCAACAAAGTCCTTAAATAATGCAGAAGAGTCCTTAAATAATGCAACAAAGTCCTTAAATAATGCAGCAGAGTCCTTAAATAATGCAACAAAGTCCTTAAATAATGCAGCAGAGTCCTTAAATAATGCAACAAAGTAATTAAATAATGCAGCAGAGTCCTTAAATAATGCAACAAAGTCCATAAATAATGCAGAAGAGTCCTTAAATAATGCAGACAAGTCCTTAAATAATGCAGCAGAGTCCTTAAATAATGCAGCAGAGTCCTTAAATAATGCAGCGGATTACTGAAATACCGCAGCAGGGTGCTTAAATAATGCAGCAGAGTCCTTAAATAATGCAACAAAGTCCTTAAATAATGCAGCAGAGTCCTTAAATAATGCAACAAAGTCCTTAAATGATGCAGCAGAGTCCTTAAATAATGCAGCAAATTCCTTAAATAATGCAGCAGAGTCCTTAAGTAATCCAGCCAAGTCTTTAAATAATGCAGCAGAGTCCTTAAATAATGCAGCAAAGTCCTTAAATAATGCCGCAGAGTCCTTAAATAATGCAACAAAGTCCTTAAATAATGCAGAAGAGTCCTTAAATAATCCAGACAAGTCCTTAAATAATGCAGCAGAGTCCTTAAATAATGCAGCAGAGTCCTTAAATAATGCAGCAGATTACTGAAATACCGCAGCAGGGTCCTTAAATAATGCAGCAGAGTCCTTAAAAAATGCAACAAAGTCCTTAAATAATGCAGCAGAGTCCTTAAATAATGCAACAAAGTCCTTAAATAATGCAGCAGAGTGCTTAAATAATGCAGCAAAGTCCTTAAATAATGCAGAAGAGTCCTTAAATAATGCAATAAAGTCCTTAAATAATGCAGCAAAGTCCTTAAATAATCCAGCCAAGTCCTTAAATAATGCAGCAGAGTCCTTAAATAATGCAACAAAGTAATTAAATAATGCAGCAGAGTCCTTAAATAATGCAACAAAGTCCTTAAATAATGCAGAAGAGTCCTTAAATGATCCAGACAAGTCCTTAAATAATGCAGCAGAGTACTTAAATAATGCAGCAAAGTCCTTAAATAATGCATCAAATTCCTTAAATAATGCAGCAAAGTCTTTAAATAATGCAATAACGTCCATAAATAATGCAGCAAAGTCCTTAAATAATGCAGCAGAGTCCTTAAATAATACAACAAAGTCCTTAAATGATGCAGAAGAGTCCTTAAATAATGCAGCAAAGTCCTTAAATAATGCAGCAGAGTCCTTAAATAATGCAACAAAGTAATTAAATAATGCAGCAGAGTCCTTAAATAATGCAGCAGAGTCCTTAAATAATGCAACAAAGTCCTTAACTAATGCAGCAGAGTCCTTAAATAATGCAGCAAATTCCTTAAATAATGCAGCAGAGTCCTTAAGTAATCCAGCCAAGTATTTAAATAATGCAGCAGAGTCCTTAAATAATGCAACAAAGTCCTTAAATAATGCAGCAGAGTCCTTAAATAATGCAACAAAGTACTTAAATAATGCAGCAGAGTCCTTAAGTACCGTATCAGAGTCCTTAAATAAAGCAGCAAAGTCCTTAAATAATGCAGCAGAGTCCTTAAATAATGCAGCAAAGTCATTAAATAAAGCTGCAGAGTCCTTAAATAATGCAACAAAGTCCTTAAATAATGCAGCAGAGTCCTTAAATAATGCAACAAAGTCCTTAAATAATGCAGCATAGTCCTTAAATAATGCAGCAAATTCCTTAAATAATGCAGCAGAGTCCTTAAATAATCCAGCCAAGTCTTTAAATAATGCAGCAGAGTCCTTAAATAATGCTGCAAAGTCCTTAAATAATGCAACAAAGTCCTTAAATAATGCAGAAGAGTCCTTAAATAATGCAACAAAGTCCTTAAATAATGCAGCAGAGTCCTTAAATAATGCAACAAAGTCCTTAAATAATGCAGCAGAGTCCTTAAATAATGCAACAAAGTAATTAAATAATGCAGCAGAGTCCTTAAATAATGCAACAAAGTCCATAAATAATGCAGAAGAGTCCTTAAATAATGCAGACAAGTCCTTAAATAATGCAGCAGAGTCCTTAAATAATGCAGCAGAGTCCTTAAATAATGCAGCAGATTACTGAAATACCGCAGCAGGGTCCTTAAATAATGCAGCAGAGTCCTTAAATAATGCAACAAAGTCCTTAAATAATGCAGCAGAGTCCTTAAATAATGCAACAAAGTCCTTAAATGATGCAGCAGAGTCCTTAAATAATGCAGCAAATTCCTTAAATAATGCAGCAGAGTCCTTAAGTAATCCAGCCAAGTCTTTAAATAATGCAGCAGAGTCCTTAAATAATGCAGCAAAGTCCTTAAATAATGCAGCAGAGTCCTTAAATAATGCAGCAAAGTCCTTAAATAATGCAACAAAGTCCTTAAATAATGCAGCAGAGTCCTTAAATAATGCAACAAAGTACTTAAATAATGCAGCAGAGTCCTTAAGTACCGTATCAGAGTCCTTAAATAAAGCAGCAAAGTCCTTAAATAATGCAGCAGAGTCCTTAAATAATGCAGCAAAGTCCTTAAATAAAGCTGCAGAGTCCTTAAATTACGCAGCAAAGTCCTTAAATAATGCAGCAGAGTCCTTAAATAATGCAACAAAGTCCATAAATAATGCAGCAGAGTCCTTAAATAATGCAACATAGTCCTTAAATAATGCAGCAGAGTCCTTAAATAATGCAACAAAGTCCTTAAATAATGCAGCAGAGTCCTTAAATAATGCAACAAAGTCCTTAAATAATGCAGAAGAGTCCTTAAATAATCCAGACAAGTCCTTAAATAATGCAGCAGAGTCCTTAAATAATGCAGCAGAGTCCTTAAATAATGCAGCAGATTACTGAAATACCGCAGCAGGGTCCTTAAATAATGCAGCAGAGTCCTTAAAAAATGCAACAAAGTCCTTAAATAATGCAGCAGAGTCCTTAAATAATGCAGCAAAGTCCTTAAATAATGCAGAAGAGTCCTTAAATAATGCAACAAAGTCCTTAAATAATGCAGCAGAGTGCTTAAATAATGCAGCAAAGTCCTTAAATAATGCAGAAGAGTCCTTAAATAATGCAATAAAGTCCTTAAATAATGCAGCAAAGTCCTTAAATAATCCAGCCAAGTCCTTAAATAATGCAGCAGAGTCCTTAAATAATGCAACAAAGTCCTTAAATAATGCAGTAGATTACTGAAATACCGCAGCAGGGTCCTTAAATAATGCAGCAGAGTCCTTAAATAATGCAACAAAGTCCTTAATAATGCAGCAGAGTCCTTAAATAATGCAACATAGTCCTTAAATAATGCAGCAGTGTCCTTAAATAATGCAACAAAGTCCTTAAATAATGCAGCAGAGTCCTTAAATAATGCAACAAAGTCCTTAAATAATGCAGAAGAGTCCTTAAATAATCCAGACAAGTCCTTAAATAATGCAGCAGAGTCCTTAAATAATGCAGCAGAGTCCTTAAATAATGCAGCAGATTACTGAAATACCGCAGCAGGGTCCTTAAATAATGCAGCAGAGTCCTTAAAAAATGCAACAAAGTCCTTAAATAATGCAGCAGAGTCCTTAAATAATGCAACAAAGTCCTTAAATAATGCAGCAGAGTCCATAAATAATGCAGCAAAGTCCTTAAATAATGCAGAAGAGTCCTTAAATAATGCAACAAAGTCCTTAAATAATGCAGCAGAGTCCTTACATAATGCAACATAGTCCTTAAATAATGCAGCAAAGTCCTTAAATAATGCAGCAGAGTCCTTAAATAATGCAGCAGAGTCCTTAAATAATGCAGTAAAGTCCTTAAATAATGCAGAAGAGTCCTTAAATAATGCAATAAAGTCCTTAAATAATGCAGCAAAGTCCTTAAATAATCCAGCCAAGTCCTTAAATAATGCAGCAGAGTACTTAAATAATGCAGCAAAGTCCTTAAATGATGCAGCAGAGTCCTTAAATAATGCAGCAAAGTCCTTAAATAATGCAGAAGAGTCCTTAAATAATGCAACAAAGTCCTTAAATAATGCAGCAGAGTGCTTAAATAATGCAGCAAAGTCCTTAAATAATGCAGAAGAGTCCTTAAATAATGCAATAAAGTCCTTAAATAATGCAGCAAAGTCCTTAAATAATCCAGCCAAGTCCTTAAATAATGCAGCAGAGTCCTTAAATAATGCAACAAAGTAATTAAATAATGCAGCAGAGTCCTTAAATAATGCAACAAAGTCCTTAAATAATGCAGAAGAGTCCTTAAATGATCCAGACAAGTCCTTAAATAATGCAGCAGAGTACTTAAATAATGCAGCAAAGTCCTTAAATAATGCATCAAATTCCTTAAATAATGCAGCAAAGTCTTTAAATAATGCAATAACGTCCATAAATAATGCAGCAAAGTCCTTAAATAATGCAGCAGAGTCCTTAAATAATGCAACAAAGTCCTTAAATGATGCAGAAGAGTCCTTAAATAATGCAGCAAAGTCCTTAAATAATGCAGCAGAGTCCTTAAATAATGCAACAAAGTAATTAAATAATGCAGCAGAGTCCTTAAATAATGCAACAAAGTCCTTAAATAATGCAGCAGAGTCCTTAAATAATGCAACAAAGTCCTTAAATAATGCAGCAGAGTCCTTAAATAATGCAGCAAATTCCTTAAATAATGCAGCAGAGTCCTTAAGTAATCCAGCCAAGTATTTAAATAATGCAGCAGAGTCCTTAAATAATGCAACAAAGTCCTTAAATAATGCAGCAGAGTCCTTAAATAATGCAACAAAGTACTTAAATAATGCAGCAGAGTCCTTAAGTACCGTATCAGAGTCCTTAAATAAAGCAGCAAAGTCCTTAAATAATGCAGCAGAGTCCTTAAATAATGCAGCAAAGTCATTAAATAAAGCTGCAGAGTCCTTAAATAATGCAACAAAGTCCTTAAATAATGCAGCAGAGTCCTTAAATAATGCAACAAAGTCCTTAAATAATGCAGCATAGTCCTTAAATAATGCAGCAAATTCCTTAAATAATGCAGCAGAGTCCTTAAATAATCCAGCCAAGTCTTTAAATAATGCAGCAGAGTCCTTAAATAATGCTGCAAAGTCCTTAAATAATGCAACAAAGTCCTTAAATAATGCAGAAGAGTCCTTAAATAATGCAACAAAGTCCTTAAATAATGCAGCAGAGTCCTTAAATAATGCAACAAAGTCCTTAAATAATGCAGCAGAGTCCTTAAATAATGCAACAAAGTCATTAAATAAAGCTGCAGAGTCCTTAAATAATGCAACAAAGTCCTTAAATAATGCAGCAGAGTCCTTAAATAATGCAACAAAGTCCTTAAATAATGCAGCATAGTCCTTAAATAATGCAGCAAATTCCTTAAATAATGCAGCAGAGTCCTTAAATAATCCAGCCAAGTCTTTAAATAATGCAGCAGAGTCCTTAAATAATGCTGCAAAGTCCTTAAATAATGCAACAAAGTCCTTAAATAATGCAGAAGAGTCCTTAAATAATGCAACAAAGTCCTTAAATAATGCAGCAGAGTCCTTAAATAATGCAACAAAGTCCTTAAATAATGCAGCAGAGTCCTTAAATAATGCAACAAAGTAATTAAATAATGCAGCAGAGTCCTTAAATAATGCAACAAAGTCCATAAATAATGCAGAAGAGTCCTTACATAATGCAGACAAGTCCTTAAATAATGCAGCAGAGTCCTTAAATAATGCAGCAGAGTCCTTAAATAATGCAGCAGATTACTGAAATACCGCAGCAGGGTCCTTAAATAATGCAGCAGAGTCCTTAAATAATGCAACAAAGTCCTTAAATAATGCAGCAGAGTCCTTAAATAATGCAACAAAGTCCTTAAATGATGCAGCAGAGTCCTTAAATAATGCAGCAAATTCCTTAAATAATGCAGCAGAGTCCTTAAGTAATCCAGCCAAGTCTTTAAATAATGCAGCAGAGTCCTTAAATAATGCAGCAAAGTCCTTAAATAATGCAGCAGAGTCCTTAAATAATGCAGCAAAGTCCTTAAATAATGCAACAAAGTCCTTAAATAATGCAGCAGAGTCCTTAAATAATGCAACAAAGTACTTAAATAATGCAGCAGAGTCCTTAAGTACCGTATCAGAGTCCTTAAATAAAGCAGCAAAGTCCTTAAATAATGCAGCAGAGTCCTTAAATAATGCAGCAAAGTCCTTAAATAAAGCTGCAGAGTCCTTAAATTACGCAGCAAAGTCCTTAAATAATGCAGCAGAGTCCTTAAATAATGCAACAAAGTCCATAAATAATGCAGCAGAGTCCTTAAATAATGCAACATAGTCCTTAAATAATGCAGCAGAGTCCTTAAATAATGCAACAAAGTCCTTAAATAATGCAGCAGAGTCCTTAAATAATGCAACAAAGTCCTTAAATAATGCAGAAGAGTCCTTAAATAATCCAGACAAGTCCTTAAATAATGCAGCAGAGTCCTTAAATAATGCAGCAGAGTCCTTAAATAATGCAGCAGATTACTGAAATACCGCAGCAGGGTCCTTAAATAATGCAGCAGAGTCCTTAAAAAATGCAACAAAGTCCTTAAATAATGCAGCAGAGTCCTTAAATAATGCAGCAAAGTCCTTAAATAATGCAGAAGAGTCCTTAAATAATGCAACAAAGTCCTTAAATAATGCAGCAGAGTGCTTAAATAATGCAGCAAAGTCCTTAAATAATGCAGAAGAGTCCTTAAATAATGCAATAAAGTCCTTAAATAATGCAGCAAAGTCCTTAAATAATCCAGCCAAGTCCTTAAATAATGCAGCAGAGTCCTTAAATAATGCAACAAAGTCCTTAAATAATGCAGTAGATTACTGAAATACCGCAGCAGGGTCCTTAAATAATGCAGCAGAGTCCTTAAATAATGCAACAAAGTCCTTAATAATGCAGCAGAGTCCTTAAATAATGCAACATAGTCCTTAAATAATGCAGCAGTGTCCTTAAATAATGCAACAAAGTCCTTAAATAATGCAGCAGAGTCCTTAAATAATGCAACAAAGTCCTTAAATAATGCAGAAGAGTCCTTAAATAATCCAGACAAGTCCTTAAATAATGCAGCAGAGTCCTTAAATAATGCAGCAGAGTCCTTAAATAATGCAGCAGATTACTGAAATACCGCAGCAGGGTCCTTAAATAATGCAGCAGAGTCCTTAAAAAATGCAACAAAGTCCTTAAATAATGCAGCAGAGTCCTTAAATAATGCAACAAAGTCCTTAAATAATGCAGCAGAGTCCATAAATAATGCAGCAAAGTCCTTAAATAATGCAGAAGAGTCCTTAAATAATGCAACAAAGTCCTTAAATAATGCAGCAGAGTCCTTACATAATGCAACATAGTCCTTAAATAATGCAGCAAAGTCCTTAAATAATGCAGCAGAGTCCTTAAATAATGCAGCAGAGTCCTTAAATAATGCAGTAAAGTCCTTAAATAATGCAGAAGAGTCCTTAAATAATGCAATAAAGTCCTTAAATAATGCAGCAAAGTCCTTAAATAATCCAGCCAAGTCCTTAAATAATGCAGCAGAGTACTTAAATAATGCAGCAAAGTCCTTAAATGATGCAGCAGAGTCCTTAAATAATGCAGCAAAGTCCTTAAATAATGCAGCAAAGTCCTTAAATAATGCAGAAGAGTCCTTAAATAATGCAACAAAGTCCTTAAATAATGCAGCAGAGTGCTTAAATAATGCAGCAAAGTCCTTAAATAATGCAGAAGAGTCCTTAAATAATGCAATAAAGTCCTTAAATAATGCAGCAAAGTCCTTAAATAATCCAGCCAAGTCCTTAAATAATGCAGCAGAGTCCTTAAATAATGCAACAAAGTAATTAAATAATGCAGCAGAGTCCTTAAATAATGCAACAAAGTCCTTAAATAATGCAGAAGAGTCCTTAAATGATCCAGACAAGTCCTTAAATAATGCAGCAGAGTACTTAAATAATGCAGCAAAGTCCTTAAATAATGCATCAAATTCCTTAAATAATGCAGCAAAGTCTTTAAATAATGCAATAACGTCCATAAATAATGCAGCAAAGTCCTTAAATAATGCAGCAGAGTCCTTAAATAATGCAACAAAGTCCTTAAATGATGCAGAAGAGTCCTTAAATAATGCAGCAAAGTCCTTAAATAATGCAGCAGAGTCCTTAAATAATGCAACAAAGTAATTAAATAATGCAGCAGAGTCCTTAAATAATGCAACAAAGTCCTTAAATAATGCAGCAGAGTCCTTAAATAATGCAACAAAGTCCTTAAATAATGCAGCAGAGTCCTTAAATAATGCAGCAAATTCCTTAAATAATGCAGCAGAGTCCTTAAGTAATCCAGCCAAGTATTTAAATAATGCAGCAGAGTCCTTAAATAATGCAACAAAGTCCTTAAACAATGCAGCATAGTCCTTAAATAATGCAGCAAATTCCTTAAATAATGCAGCAGAGTCCTTAAATAATCCAGCCAAGTCTTTAAATAATGCAGCAGAGTCCTTAAATAATGCTGCAAAGTCCTTAAATAATGCAACAAAGTCCTTAAATAATGCAGAAGAGTCCTTAAATAATGCAACAAAGTCCTTAAATAATGCAGCAGAGTCCTTAAATAATGCAACAAAGTCCTTAAATAATGCAGCAGAGTCCTTAAATAATGCAACAAAGTAATTAAATAATGCAGCAGAGTCCTTAAATAATGCAACAAAGTCCATAAATAATGCAGAAGAGTCCTTAAATAATGCAGACAAGTCCTTAAATAATGCAGCAGAGTCCTTAAATAATGCAGCAGAGTCCTTAAATAATGCAGCGGATTACTGAAATACCGCAGCAGGGTGCTTAAATAATGCAGCAGAGTCCTTAAATAATGCAACAAAGTCCTTAAATAATGCAGCAGAGTCCTTAAATAATGCAACAAAGTCCTTAAATGATGCAGCAGAGTCCTTAAATAATGCAGCAAATTCCTTAAATAATGCAGCAGAGTCCTTAAGTAATCCAGCCAAGTCTTTAAATAATGCAGCAGAGTCCTTAAATAATGCAGCAAAGTCCTTAAATAATGCCGCAGAGTCCTTAAATAATGCAACAAAGTCCTTAAATAATGCAGAAGAGTCCTTAAATAATCCAGACAAGTCCTTAAATAATGCAGCAGAGTCCTTAAATAATGCAGCAGAGTCCTTAAATAATGCAGCAGATTACTGAAATACCGCAGCAGGGTCCTTAAATAATGCAGCAGAGTCCTTAAAAAATGCAACAAAGTCCTTAAATAATGCAGCAGAGTCCTTAAATAATGCAACAAAGTCCTTAAATAATGCAGCAGAGTCCTTAAATAATGCAGCAAAGTCCTTAAATAATGCAGAAGAGTCCTTAAATAATGCAACAAAGTCCTTAAATAATGCAGCAGAGTCCTTACATAATGCAACATAGTCCTTAAATAATGCAGCAAAGTCCTTAAATAATGCAGCAGAGTCCTTAAATAATGCAGCAGAGTCCTTAAATAATGCAGTAAAGTCCTTAAATAATGCAGAAGAGTCCTTAAATAATGCAATAAAGTCCTTAAATAATGCAGCAAAGTCCTTAAATAATCCAGCCAAGTCCTTAAATAATGCAGCAGAGTACTTAAATAATGCAGCAAAGTCCTTAAATGATGCAGCAGAGTCCTTAAATAATGCAGCAAAGTCCTTAAATAATGCAGCAAAGTCCTTAAATAATGCAGAAGAGTCCTTAAATAATGCAACAAAGTCCTTAAATAATGCAGCAGAGTGCTTAAATAATGCAGCAAAGTCCTTAAATAATGCAGAAGAGTCCTTAAATAATGCAATAAAGTCCTTAAATAATGCAGCAAAGTCCTTAAATAATCCAGCCAAGTCCTTAAATAATGCAGCAGAGTCCTTAAATAATGCAACAAAGTAATTAAATAATGCAGCAGAGTCCTTAAATAATGCAACAAAGTCCTTAAATAATGCAGAAGAGTCCTTAAATGATCCAGACAAGTCCTTAAATAATGCAGCAGAGTACTTAAATAATGCAGCAAAGTCCTTAAATAATGCATCAAATTCCTTAAATAATGCAGCAAAGTCTTTAAATAATGCAATAACGTCCATAAATAATGCAGCAAAGTCCTTAAATAATGCAGCAGAGTCCTTAAATAATACAACAAAGTCCTTAAATGATGCAGAAGAGTCCTTAAATAATGCAGCAAAGTCCTTAAATAATGCAGCAGAGTCCTTAAATAATGCAACAAAGTAATTAAATAATGCAGCAGAGTCCTTAAATAATGCAGCAGAGTCCTTAAATAATGCAACAAAGTCCTTAACTAATGCAGCAGAGTCCTTAAATAATGCAGCAAATTCCTTAAATAATGCAGCAGAGTCCTTAAGTAATCCAGCCAAGTATTTAAATAATGCAGCAGAGTCCTTAAATAATGCAACAAAGTCCTTAAATAATGCAGCAGAGTCCTTAAATAATGCAACAAAGTCCTTAAATAATGCAGCAGAGTCCTTAAATAATGCAACAAAGTCCTTAAATAATGCAGCATAGTCCTTAAATAATGCAGCAAATTCCTTAAATAATGCAGCAGAGTCCTTAAATAATCCAGCCAAGTCTTTAAATAATGCAGCAGAGTCCTTAAATAATGCTGCAAAGTCCTTAAATAATGCAACAAAGTCCTTAAATAATGCAGAAGAGTCCTTAAATAATGCAACAAAGTCCTTAAATAATGCAGCAGAGTCCTTAAATAATGCAACAAAGTCCTTAAATAATGCAGCAGAGTCCTTAAATAATGCAACAAAGTCATTAAATAAAGCTGCAGAGTCCTTAAATAATGCAACAAAGTCCTTAAATAATGCAGCAGAGTCCTTAAATAATGCAACAAAGTCCTTAAATAATGCAGCATAGTCCTTAAATAATGCAGCAAATTCCTTAAATAATGCAGCAGAGTCCTTAAATAATCCAGCCAAGTCTTTAAATAATGCAGCAGAGTCCTTAAATAATGCTGCAAAGTCCTTAAATAATGCAACAAAGTCCTTAAATAATGCAGAAGAGTCCTTAAATAATGCAACAAAGTCCTTAAATAATGCAGCAGAGTCCTTAAATAATGCAACAAAGTCCTTAAATAATGCAGCAGAGTCCTTAAATAATGCAACAAAGTAATTAAATAATGCAGCAGAGTCCTTAAATAATGCAACAAAGTCCATAAATAATGCAGAAGAGTCCTTAAATAATGCAGACAAGTCCTTAAATAATGCAGCAGAGTCCTTAAATAATGCAGCAGAGTCCTTAAATAATGCAGCAGATTACTGAAATACCGCAGCAGGGTCCTTAAATAATGCAGCAGAGTCCTTAAATAATGCAACAAAGTCCTTAAATAATGCAGCAGAGTCCTTAAATAATGCAACAAAGTCCTTAAATGATGCAGCAGAGTCCTTAAATAATGCAGCAAATTCCTTAAATAATGCAGCAGAGTCCTTAAGTAATCCAGCCAAGTCTTTAAATAATGCAGCAGAGTCCTTAAATAATGCAGCAAAGTCCTTAAATAATGCAGCAGAGTCCTTAAATAATGCAGCAAAGTCCTTAAATAATGCAACAAAGTCCTTAAATAATGCAGCAGAGTCCTTAAATAATGCAACAAAGTACTTAAATAATGCAGCAGAGTCCTTAAGTACCGTATCAGAGTCCTTAAATAAAGCAGCAAAGTCCTTAAATAATGCAGCAGAGTCCTTAAATAATGCAGCAAAGTCCTTAAATAAAGCTGCAGAGTCCTTAAATTACGCAGCAAAGTCCTTAAATAATGCAGCAGAGTCCTTAAATAATGCAACAAAGTCCATAAATAATGCAGCAGAGTCCTTAAATAATGCAACATAGTCCTTAAATAATGCAGCAGAGTCCTTAAATAATGCAACAAAGTCCTTAAATAATGCAGCAGAGTCCTTAAATAATGCAACAAAGTCCTTAAATAATGCAGAAGAGTCCTTAAATAATCCAGACAAGTCCTTAAATAATGCAGCAGAGTCCTTAAATAATGCAGCAGAGTCCTTAAATAATGCAGCAGATTACTGAAATACCGCAGCAGGGTCCTTAAATAATGCAGCAGAGTCCTTAAAAAATGCAACAAAGTCCTTAAATAATGCAGCAGAGTCCTTAAATAATGCAGCAAAGTCCTTAAATAATGCAGAAGAGTCCTTAAATAATGCAACAAAGTCCTTAAATAATGCAGCAGAGTGCTTAAATAATGCAGCAAAGTCCTTAAATAATGCAGAAGAGTCCTTAAATAATGCAATAAAGTCCTTAAATAATGCAGCAAAGTCCTTAAATAATCCAGCCAAGTCCTTAAATAATGCAGCAGAGTCCTTAAATAATGCAACAAAGTCCTTAAATAATGCAGTAGATTACTGAAATACCGCAGCAGGGTCCTTAAATAATGCAGCAGAGTCCTTAAATAATGCAACAAAGTCCTTAATAATGCAGCAGAGTCCTTAAATAATGCAACATAGTCCTTAAATAATGCAGCAGTGTCCTTAAATAATGCAACAAAGTCCTTAAATAATGCAGCAGAGTCCTTAAATAATGCAACAAAGTCCTTAAATAATGCAGAAGAGTCCTTAAATAATCCAGACAAGTCCTTAAATAATGCAGCAGAGTCCTTAAATAATGCAGCAGAGTCCTTAAATAATGCAGCAGATTACTGAAATACCGCAGCAGGGTCCTTAAATAATGCAGCAGAGTCCTTAAAAAATGCAACAAAGTCCTTAAATAATGCAGCAGAGTCCTTAAATAATGCAACAAAGTCCTTAAATAATGCAGCAGAGTCCATAAATAATGCAGCAAAGTCCTTAAATAATGCAGAAGAGTCCTTAAATAATGCAACAAAGTCCTTAAATAATGCAGCAGAGTCCTTACATAATGCAACATAGTCCTTAAATAATGCAGCAAAGTCCTTAAATAATGCAGCAGAGTCCTTAAATAATGCAGCAGAGTCCTTAAATAATGCAGTAAAGTCCTTAAATAATGCAGAAGAGTCCTTAAATAATGCAATAAAGTCCTTAAATAATGCAGCAAAGTCCTTAAATAATCCAGCCAAGTCCTTAAATAATGCAGCAGAGTACTTAAATAATGCAGCAAAGTCCTTAAATGATGCAGCAGAGTCCTTAAATAATGCAGCAAAGTCCTTAAATAATGCAGAAGAGTCCTTAAATAATGCAACAAAGTCCTTAAATAATGCAGCAGAGTGCTTAAATAATGCAGCAAAGTCCTTAAATAATGCAGAAGAGTCCTTAAATAATGCAATAAAGTCCTTAAATAATGCAGCAAAGTCCTTAAATAATCCAGCCAAGTCCTTAAATAATGCAGCAGAGTCCTTAAATAATGCAACAAAGTAATTAAATAATGCAGCAGAGTCCTTAAATAATGCAACAAAGTCCTTAAATAATGCAGAAGAGTCCTTAAATGATCCAGACAAGTCCTTAAATAATGCAGCAGAGTACTTAAATAATGCAGCAAAGTCCTTAAATAATGCATCAAATTCCTTAAATAATGCAGCAAAGTCTTTAAATAATGCAATAACGTCCATAAATAATGCAGCAAAGTCCTTAAATAATGCAGCAGAGTCCTTAAATAATGCAACAAAGTCCTTAAATGATGCAGAAGAGTCCTTAAATAATGCAGCAAAGTCCTTAAATAATGCAGCAGAGTCCTTAAATAATGCAACAAAGTAATTAAATAATGCAGCAGAGTCCTTAAATAATGCAACAAAGTCCTTAAATAATGCAGCAGAGTCCTTAAATAATGCAACAAAGTCCTTAAATAATGCAGCAGAGTCCTTAAATAATGCAGCAAATTCCTTAAATAATGCAGCAGAGTCCTTAAGTAATCCAGCCAAGTATTTAAATAATGCAGCAGAGTCCTTAAATAATGCAACAAAGTCCTTAAATAATGCAGCAGAGTCCTTAAATAATGCAACAAAGTACTTAAATAATGCAGCAGAGTCCTTAAGTACCGTATCAGAGTCCTTAAATAAAGCAGCAAAGTCCTTAAATAATGCAGCAGAGTCCTTAAATAATGCAGCAAAGTCATTAAATAAAGCTGCAGAGTCCTTAAATAATGCAACAAAGTCCTTAAATAATGCAGCAGAGTCCTTAAATAATGCAACAAAGTCCTTAAATAATGCAGCATAGTCCTTAAATAATGCAGCAAATTCCTTAAATAATGCAGCAGAGTCCTTAAATAATCCAGCCAAGTCTTTAAATAATGCAGCAGAGTCCTTAAATAATGCTGCAAAGTCCTTAAATAATGCAACAAAGTCCTTAAATAATGCAGAAGAGTCCTTAAATAATGCAACAAAGTCCTTAAATAATGCAGCAGAGTCCTTAAATAATGCAACAAAGTCCTTAAATAATGCAGCAGAGTCCTTAAATAATGCAACAAAGTAATTAAATAATGCAGCAGAGTCCTTAAATAATGCAACAAAGTCCATAAATAATGCAGAAGAGTCCTTAAATAATGCAGACAAGTCCTTAAATAATGCAGCAGAGTCCTTAAATAATGCAGCAGAGTCCTTAAATAATGCAGCGGATTACTGAAATACCGCAGCAGGGTGCTTAAATAATGCAGCAGAGTCCTTAAATAATGCAACAAAGTCCTTAAATAATGCAGCAGAGTCCTTAAATAATGCAACAAAGTCCTTAAATGATGCAGCAGAGTCCTTAAATAATGCAGCAAATTCCTTAAATAATGCAGCAGAGTCCTTAAGTAATCCAGCCAAGTCTTTAAATAATGCAGCAGAGTCCTTAAATAATGCAGCAAAGTCCTTAAATAATGCCGCAGAGTCCTTAAATAATGCAACAAAGTCCTTAAATAATGCAGAAGAGTCCTTAAATAATCCAGACAAGTCCTTAAATAATGCAGCAGAGTCCTTAAATAATGCAGCAGAGTCCTTAAATAATGCAGCAGATTACTGAAATACCGCAGCAGGGTCCTTAAATAATGCAGCAGAGTCCTTAAAAAATGCAACAAAGTCCTTAAATAATGCAGCAGAGTCCTTAAATAATGCAACAAAGTCCTTAAATAATGCAGCAGAGTGCTTAAATAATGCAGCAAAGTCCTTAAATAATGCAGAAGAGTCCTTAAATAATGCAATAAAGTCCTTAAATAATGCAGCAAAGTCCTTAAATAATCCAGCCAAGTCCTTAAATAATGCAGCAGAGTCCTTAAATAATGCAACAAAGTAATTAAATAATGCAGCAGAGTCCTTAAATAATGCAACAAAGTCCTTAAATAATGCAGAAGAGTCCTTAAATGATCCAGACAAGTCCTTAAATAATGCAGCAGAGTACTTAAATAATGCAGCAAAGTCCTTAAATAATGCATCAAATTCCTTAAATAATGCAGCAAAGTCTTTAAATAATGCAATAACGTCCATAAATAATGCAGCAAAGTCCTTAAATAATGCAGCAGAGTCCTTAAATAATACAACAAAGTCCTTAAATGATGCAGAAGAGTCCTTAAATAATGCAGCAAAGTCCTTAAATAATGCAGCAGAGTCCTTAAATAATGCAACAAAGTAATTAAATAATGCAGCAGAGTCCTTAAATAATGCAGCAGAGTCCTTAAATAATGCAACAAAGTCCTTAACTAATGCAGCAGAGTCCTTAAATAATGCAGCAAATTCCTTAAATAATGCAGCAGAGTCCTTAAGTAATCCAGCCAAGTATTTAAATAATGCAGCAGAGTCCTTAAATAATGCAACAAAGTCCTTAAATAATGCAGCAGAGTCCTTAAATAATGCAACAAAGTACTTAAATAATGCAGCAGAGTCCTTAAGTACCGTATCAGAGTCCTTAAATAAAGCAGCAAAGTCCTTAAATAATGCAGCAGAGTCCTTAAATAATGCAGCAAAGTCATTAAATAAAGCTGCAGAGTCCTTAAATAATGCAACAAAGTCCTTAAATAATGCAGCAGAGTCCTTAAATAATGCAACAAAGTCCTTAAATAATGCAGCATAGTCCTTAAATAATGCAGCAAATTCCTTAAATAATGCAGCAGAGTCCTTAAATAATCCAGCCAAGTCTTTAAATAATGCAGCAGAGTCCTTAAATAATGCTGCAAAGTCCTTAAATAATGCAACAAAGTCCTTAAATAATGCAGAAGAGTCCTTAAATAATGCAACAAAGTCCTTAAATAATGCAGCAGAGTCCTTAAATAATGCAACAAAGTCCTTAAATAATGCAGCAGAGTCCTTAAATAATGCAACAAAGTAATTAAATAATGCAGCAGAGTCCTTAAATAATGCAACAAAGTCCATAAATAATGCAGAAGAGTCCTTAAATAATGCAGACAAGTCCTTAAATAATGCAGCAGAGTCCTTAAATAATGCAGCAGAGTCCTTAAATAATGCAGCAGATTACTGAAATACCGCAGCAGGGTCCTTAAATAATGCAGCAGAGTCCTTAAATAATGCAACAAAGTCCTTAAATAATGCAGCAGAGTCCTTAAATAATGCAACAAAGTCCTTAAATGATGCAGCAGAGTCCTTAAATAATGCAGCAAATTCCTTAAATAATGCAGCAGAGTCCTTAAGTAATCCAGCCAAGTCTTTAAATAATGCAGCAGAGTCCTTAAATAATGCAGCAAAGTCCTTAAATAATGCAGCAGAGTCCTTAAATAATGCAGCAAAGTCCTTAAATAATGCAACAAAGTCCTTAAATAATGCAGCAGAGTCCTTAAATAATGCAACAAAGTACTTAAATAATGCAGCAGAGTCCTTAAGTACCGTATCAGAGTCCTTAAATAAAGCAGCAAAGTCCTTAAATAATGCAGCAGAGTCCTTAAATAATGCAGCAAAGTCCTTAAATAAAGCTGCAGAGTCCTTAAATTACGCAGCAAAGTCCTTAAATAATGCAGCAGAGTCCTTAAATAATGCAACAAAGTCCATAAATAATGCAGCAGAGTCCTTAAATAATGCAACATAGTCCTTAAATAATGCAGCAGAGTCCTTAAATAATGCAACAAAGTCCTTAAATAATGCAGCAGAGTCCTTAAATAATGCAACAAAGTCCTTAAATAATGCAGAAGAGTCCTTAAATAATCCAGACAAGTCCTTAAATAATGCAGCAGAGTCCTTAAATAATGCAGCAGAGTCCTTAAATAATGCAGCAGATTACTGAAATACCGCAGCAGGGTCCTTAAATAATGCAGCAGAGTCCTTAAAAAATGCAACAAAGTCCTTAAATAATGCAGCAGAGTCCTTAAATAATGCAGCAAAGTCCTTAAATAATGCAGAAGAGTCCTTAAATAATGCAACAAAGTCCTTAAATAATGCAGCAGAGTGCTTAAATAATGCAGCAAAGTCCTTAAATAATGCAGAAGAGTCCTTAAATAATGCAATAAAGTCCTTAAATAATGCAGCAAAGTCCTTAAATAATCCAGCCAAGTCCTTAAATAATGCAGCAGAGTCCTTAAATAATGCAACAAAGTCCTTAAATAATGCAGTAGATTACTGAAATACCGCAGCAGGGTCCTTAAATAATGCAGCAGAGTCCTTAAATAATGCAACAAAGTCCTTAATAATGCAGCAGAGTCCTTAAATAATGCAACATAGTCCTTAAATAATGCAGCAGTGTCCTTAAATAATGCAACAAAGTCCTTAAATAATGCAGCAGAGTCCTTAAATAATGCAACAAAGTCCTTAAATAATGCAGAAGAGTCCTTAAATAATCCAGACAAGTCCTTAAATAATGCAGCAGAGTCCTTAAATAATGCAGCAGAGTCCTTAAATAATGCAGCAGATTACTGAAATACCGCAGCAGGGTCCTTAAATAATGCAGCAGAGTCCTTAAAAAATGCAACAAAGTCCTTAAATAATGCAGCAGAGTCCTTAAATAATGCAACAAAGTCCTTAAATAATGCAGCAGAGTCCATAAATAATGCAGCAAAGTCCTTAAATAATGCAGAAGAGTCCTTAAATAATGCAACAAAGTCCTTAAATAATGCAGCAGAGTCCTTACATAATGCAACATAGTCCTTAAATAATGCAGCAAAGTCCTTAAATAATGCAGCAGAGTCCTTAAATAATGCAGCAGAGTCCTTAAATAATGCAGTAAAGTCCTTAAATAATGCAGAAGAGTCCTTAAATAATGCAATAAAGTCCTTAAATAATGCAGCAAAGTCCTTAAATAATCCAGCCAAGTCCTTAAATAATGCAGCAGAGTACTTAAATAATGCAGCAAAGTCCTTAAATGATGCAGCAGAGTCCTTAAATAATGCAGCAAAGTCCTTAAATAATGCAGAAGAGTCCTTAAATAATGCAACAAAGTCCTTAAATAATGCAGCAGAGTGCTTAAATAATGCAGCAAAGTCCTTAAATAATGCAGAAGAGTCCTTAAATAATGCAATAAAGTCCTTAAATAATGCAGCAAAGTCCTTAAATAATCCAGCCAAGTCCTTAAATAATGCAGCAGAGTCCTTAAATAATGCAACAAAGTAATTAAATAATGCAGCAGAGTCCTTAAATAATGCAACAAAGTCCTTAAATAATGCAGAAGAGTCCTTAAATGATCCAGACAAGTCCTTAAATAATGCAGCAGAGTACTTAAATAATGCAGCAAAGTCCTTAAATAATGCATCAAATTCCTTAAATAATGCAGCAAAGTCTTTAAATAATGCAATAACGTCCATAAATAATGCAGCAAAGTCCTTAAATAATGCAGCAGAGTCCTTAAATAATGCAACAAAGTCCTTAAATGATGCAGAAGAGTCCTTAAATAATGCAGCAAAGTCCTTAAATAATGCAGCAGAGTCCTTAAATAATGCAACAAAGTAATTAAATAATGCAGCAGAGTCCTTAAATAATCCAGACAAGTCCTTAAATAATGCAGCAGAGTCCTTAAATAATGCAGCAGAGTCCTTAAATAATGCAGCAGATTACTGAAATACCGCAGCAGGGTCCTTAAATAATGCAGCAGAGTCCTTAAAAAATGCAACAAAGTCCTTAAATAATGCAGCAGAGTCCTTAAATAATGCAACAAAGTCCTTAAATAATGCAGCAGAGTCCATAAATAATGCAGCAAAGTCCTTAAATAATGCAGAAGAGTCCTTAAATAATGCAACAAAGTCCTTAAATAATGCAGCAGAGTCCTTACATAATGCAACATAGTCCTTAAATAATGCAGCAAAGTCCTTAAATAATGCAGCAGAGTCCTTAAATAATGCAGCAGAGTCCTTAAATAATGCAGTAAAGTCCTTAAATAATGCAGAAGAGTCCTTAAATAATGCAATAAAGTCCTTAAATAATGCAGCAAAGTCCTTAAATAATCCAGCCAAGTCCTTAAATAATGCAGCAGAGTACTTAAATAATGCAGCAAAGTCCTTAAATGATGCAGCAGAGTCCTTAAATAATGCAGCAAAGTCCTTAAATAATGCAGAAGAGTCCTTAAATAATGCAACAAAGTCCTTAAATAATGCAGCAGAGTGCTTAAATAATGCAGCAAAGTCCTTAAATAATGCAGAAGAGTCCTTAAATAATGCAATAAAGTCCTTAAATAATGCAGCAAAGTCCTTAAATAATCCAGCCAAGTCCTTAAATAATGCAGCAGAGTCCTTAAATAATGCAACAAAGTAATTAAATAATGCAGCAGAGTCCTTAAATAATGCAACAAAGTCCTTAAATAATGCAGAAGAGTCCTTAAATGATCCAGACAAGTCCTTAAATAATGCAGCAGAGTACTTAAATAATGCAGCAAAGTCCTTAAATAATGCATCAAATTCCTTAAATAATGCAGCAAAGTCTTTAAATAATGCAATAACGTCCATAAATAATGCAGCAAAGTCCTTAAATAATGCAGCAGAGTCCTTAAATAATGCAACAAAGTCCTTAAATGATGCAGAAGAGTCCTTAAATAATGCAGCAAAGTCCTTAAATAATGCAGCAGAGTCCTTAAATAATGCAACAAAGTAATTAAATAATGCAGCAGAGTCCTTAAATAATGCAACAAAGTCCTTAAATAATGCAGCAGAGTCCTTAAATAATGCAACAAAGTCCTTAAATAATGCAGCAGAGTCCTTAAATAATGCAGCAAATTCCTTAAATAATGCAGCAGAGTCCTTAAGTAATCCAGCCAAGTATTTAAATAATGCAGCAGAGTCCTTAAATAATGCAACAAAGTCCTTAAATAATGCAGCAGAGTCCTTAAATAATGCAACAAAGTACTTAAATAATGCAGCAGAGTCCTTAAGTACCGTATCAGAGTCCTTAAATAAAGCAGCAAAGTCCTTAAATAATGCAGCAGAGTCCTTAAATAATGCAGCAAAGTCATTAAATAAAGCTGCAGAGTCCTTAAATAATGCAACAAAGTCCTTAAATAATGCAGCAGAGTCCTTAAATAATGCAACAAAGTCCTTAAATAATGCAGCATAGTCCTTAAATAATGCAGCAAATTCCTTAAATAATGCAGCAGAGTCCTTAAATAATCCAGCCAAGTCTTTAAATAATGCAGCAGAGTCCTTAAATAATGCTGCAAAGTCCTTAAATAATGCAACAAAGTCCTTAAATAATGCAGAAGAGTCCTTAAATAATGCAACAAAGTCCTTAAATAATGCAGCAGAGTCCTTAAATAATGCAACAAAGTCCTTAAATAATGCAGCAGAGTCCTTAAATAATGCAACAAAGTAATTAAATAATGCAGCAGAGTCCTTAAATAATGCAACAAAGTCCATAAATAATGCAGAAGAGTCCTTAAATAATGCAGACAAGTCCTTAAATAATGCAGCAGAGTCCTTAAATAATGCAGCAGAGTCCTTAAATAATGCAGCGGATTACTGAAATACCGCAGCAGGGTGCTTAAATAATGCAGCAGAGTCCTTAAATAATGCAACAAAGTCCTTAAATAATGCAGCAGAGTCCTTAAATAATGCAACAAAGTCCTTAAATGATGCAGCAGAGTCCTTAAATAATGCAGCAAATTCCTTAAATAATGCAGCAGAGTCCTTAAGTAATCCAGCCAAGTCTTTAAATAATGCAGCAGAGTCCTTAAATAATGCAGCAAAGTCCTTAAATAATGCCGCAGAGTCCTTAAATAATGCAACAAAGTCCTTAAATAATGCAGAAGAGTCCTTAAATAATCCAGACAAGTCCTTAAATAATGCAGCAGAGTCCTTAAATAATGCAGCAGAGTCCTTAAATAATGCAGCAGATTACTGAAATACCGCAGCAGGGTCCTTAAATAATGCAGCAGAGTCCTTAAAAAATGCAACAAAGTCCTTAAATAATGCAGCAGAGTCCTTAAATAATGCAACAAAGTCCTTAAATAATGCAGCAGAGTCCTTAAATAATGCAGCAAAGTCCTTAAATAATGCAGAAGAGTCCTTAAATAATGCAACAAAGTCCTTAAATAATGCAGCAGAGTCCTTACATAATGCAACATAGTCCTTAAATAATGCAGCAAAGTCCTTAAATAATGCAGCAGAGTCCTTAAATAATGCAGCAGAGTCCTTAAATAATGCAGTAAAGTCCTTAAATAATGCAGAAGAGTCCTTAAATAATGCAATAAAGTCCTTAAATAATGCAGCAAAGTCCTTAAATAATCCAGCCAAGTCCTTAAATAATGCAGCAGAGTACTTAAATAATGCAGCAAAGTCCTTAAATGATGCAGCAGAGTCCTTAAATAATGCAGCAAAGTCCTTAAATAATGCAGCAAAGTCCTTAAATAATGCAGAAGAGTCCTTAAATAATGCAACAAAGTCCTTAAATAATGCAGCAGAGTGCTTAAATAATGCAGCAAAGTCCTTAAATAATGCAGAAGAGTCCTTAAATAATGCAATAAAGTCCTTAAATAATGCAGCAAAGTCCTTAAATAATCCAGCCAAGTCCTTAAATAATGCAGCAGAGTCCTTAAATAATGCAACAAAGTAATTAAATAATGCAGCAGAGTCCTTAAATAATGCAACAAAGTCCTTAAATAATGCAGAAGAGTCCTTAAATGATCCAGACAAGTCCTTAAATAATGCAGCAGAGTACTTAAATAATGCAGCAAAGTCCTTAAATAATGCATCAAATTCCTTAAATAATGCAGCAAAGTCTTTAAATAATGCAATAACGTCCATAAATAATGCAGCAAAGTCCTTAAATAATGCAGCAGAGTCCTTAAATAATACAACAAAGTCCTTAAATGATGCAGAAGAGTCCTTAAATAATGCAGCAAAGTCCTTAAATAATGCAGCAGAGTCCTTAAATAATGCAACAAAGTAATTAAATAATGCAGCAGAGTCCTTAAATAATGCAGCAGAGTCCTTAAATAATGCAACAAAGTCCTTAACTAATGCAGCAGAGTCCTTAAATAATGCAGCAAATTCCTTAAATAATGCAGCAGAGTCCTTAAGTAATCCAGCCAAGTATTTAAATAATGCAGCAGAGTCCTTAAATAATGCAACAAAGTCCTTAAATAATGCAGCAGAGTCCTTAAATAATGCAACAAAGTACTTAAATAATGCAGCAGAGTCCTTAAGTACCGTATCAGAGTCCTTAAATAAAGCAGCAAAGTCCTTAAATAATGCAGCAGAGTCCTTAAATAATGCAGCAAAGTCATTAAATAAAGCTGCAGAGTCCTTAAATAATGCAACAAAGTCCTTAAATAATGCAGCAGAGTCCTTAAATAATGCAACAAAGTCCTTAAATAATGCAGCATAGTCCTTAAATAATGCAGCAAATTCCTTAAATAATGCAGCAGAGTCCTTAAATAATCCAGCCAAGTCTTTAAATAATGCAGCAGAGTCCTTAAATAATGCTGCAAAGTCCTTAAATAATGCAACAAAGTCCTTAAATAATGCAGAAGAGTCCTTAAATAATGCAACAAAGTCCTTAAATAATGCAGCAGAGTCCTTAAATAATGCAGAAGAGTCCTTAAATAATGCAATAAAGTCCTTAAATAATGCAGCAAAGTCCTTAAATAATCCAGCCAAGTCCTTAAATAATGCAGCAGAGTCCTTAAATAATGCAACAAAGTAATTAAATAATGCAGCAGAGTCCTTAAATAATGCAACAAAGTCCTTAAATAATGCAGAAGAGTCCTTAAATGATCCAGACAAGTCCTTAAATAATGCAGCAGAGTACTTAAATAATGCAGCAAAGTCCTTAAAAAATGCATCAAATTCCTTAAATAATGCAGCAAAGTCTTTAAATAATGCAATAACGTCCATAAATAATGCAGCAAAGTCCTTAAATAATGCAGCAGAGTCCTTAAATAATACAACAAAGTCCTTAAATGATGCAGAAGAGTCCTTAAATAATGCAGCAAAGTCCTTAAATAATGCAGCAGAGTCCTTAAATAATGCAACAAAGTAATTAAATAATGCAGCAGAGTCCTTAAATAATGCAGCAGAGTCCTTAAATAATGCAACAAAGTCCTTAACTAATGCAGCAGAGTCCTTAAATAATGCAGCAAATTCCTTAAATAATGCAGCAGAGTCCTTAAGTAATCCAGCCAAGTATTTAAATAATGCAGCAGAGTCCTTAAATAATGCAACAAAGTCCTTAAATAATGCAGCAGAGTCCTTAAATAATGCAACAAAGTACTTAAATAATGCAGCAGAGTCCTTAAGTACCGTATCAGAGTCCTTAAATAAAGCAGCAAAGTCCTTAAATAATGCAGCAGAGTCCTTAAATAATGCAGCAAAGTCATTAAATAAAGCTGCAGAGTCCTTAAATAATGCAACAAAGTCCTTAAGTAATGCAGCAGAGTCCTTAAATAATGCAACAAAGTCCTTAAATAATGCAGCATAGTCCTTAAATAATGCAGCAAATTCCTTAAATAATGCAGCAGAGTCCTTAAATAATCCAGCCAAGTCTTTAAATAATGCAGCAGAGTCCTTAAATAATGCTGCAAAGTCCTTAAATAATGCAACAAAGTCCTTAAATAATGCAGAAGAGTCCTTAAATAATGCAACAAAGTCCTTAAATAATGCAGCAGAGTCCTTAAATAATGCAACAAAGTCCTTAAATAATGCAGCAGAGTCCTTAAATAATGCAACAAAGTAATTAAATAATGCAGCAGAGTCCTTAAATAATGCAACAAAGTCCATAAATAATGCAGAAGAGTCCTTAAATAATGCAGACAAGTCCTTAAATAATGCAGCAGAGTCCTTAAATAATGCAGCAGAGTCCTTAAATAATGCAGCAGATTACTGAAATACCGCAGCAGGGTCCTTAAATAATGCAGCAGAGTCCTTAAATAATGCAACAAAGTCCTTAAATAATGCAGCAGAGTCCTTAAATAATGCAGCAAAGTCCTTAAATAATGCAGAAGAGTCCTTAAATAATGCAATAAAGTCCTTAAATAATGCAGCAAAGTCCTTAAATAATCCAGCCAAGTCCTTAAATAATGCAGCAGAGTCCTTAAATAATGCAACAAAGTAATTAAATAATGCAGCAGAGTCCTTAAATAATGCAACAAAGTCCTTAAATAATGCAGAAGAGTCCTTAAATGATCCAGACAAGTCCTTAAATAATGCAGCAGAGTACTTAAATAATGCAGCAAAGTCCTTAAATAATGCATCAAATTCCTTAAATAATGCAGCAAAGTCTTTAAATAATGCAATAACGTCCATAAATAATGCAGCAAAGTCCTTAAATAATGCAGCAGAGTCCTTAAATAATGCAACAAAGTCCTTAAATGATGCAGAAGAGTCCTTAAATAATGCAGCAAAGTCCTTAAATAATGCAGCAGAGTCCTTAAATAATGCAACAAAGTAATTAAATAATGCAGCAGAGTCCTTAAATAATGCAACAAAGTCCTTAAATAATGCAGCAGAGTCCTTAAATAATGCAACAAAGTCCTTAAATAATGCAGCAGAGTCCTTAAATAATGCAGCAAATTCCTTAAATAATGCAGCAGAGTCCTTAAGTAATCCAGCCAAGTATTTAAATAATGCAGCAGAGTCCTTAAATAATGCAACAAAGTCCTTAAATAATGCAGCAGAGTCCTTAAATAATGCAACAAAGTACTTAAATAATGCAGCAGAGTCCTTAAGTACCGTATCAGAGTCCTTAAATAAAGCAGCAAAGTCCTTAAATAATGCAGCAGAGTCCTTAAATAATGCAGCAAAGTCATTAAATAAAGCTGCAGAGTCCTTAAATAATGCAACAAAGTCCTTAAATAATGCAGCAGAGTCCTTAAATAATGCAACAAAGTCCTTAAATAATGCAGCATAGTCCTTAAATAATGCAGCAAATTCCTTAAATAATGCAGCAGAGTCCTTAAATAATCCAGCCAAGTCTTTAAATAATGCAGCAGAGTCCTTAAATAATGCTGCAAAGTCCTTAAATAATGCAACAAAGTCCTTAAATAATGCAGAAGAGTCCTTAAATAATGCAACAAAGTCCTTAAATAATGCAGCAGAGTCCTTAAATAATGCAACAAAGTCCTTAAATAATGCAGCAGAGTCCTTAAATAATGCAACAAAGTAATTAAATAATGCAGCAGAGTCCTTAAATAATGCAACAAAGTCCATAAATAATGCAGAAGAGTCCTTAAATAATGCAGACAAGTCCTTAAATAATGCAGCAGAGTCCTTAAATAATGCAGCAGAGTCCTTAAATAATGCAGCGGATTACTGAAATACCGCAGCAGGGTGCTTAAATAATGCAGCAGAGTCCTTAAATAATGCAACAAAGTCCTTAAATAATGCAGCAGAGTCCTTAAATAATGCAACAAAGTCCTTAAATGATGCAGCAGAGTCCTTAAATAATGCAGCAAATTCCTTAAATAATGCAGCAGAGTCCTTAAGTAATCCAGCCAAGTCTTTAAATAATGCAGCAGAGTCCTTAAATAATGCAGCAAAGTCCTTAAATAATGCCGCAGAGTCCTTAAATAATGCAACAAAGTCCTTAAATAATGCAGAAGAGTCCTTAAATAATCCAGACAAGTCCTTAAATAATGCAGCAGAGTCCTTAAATAATGCAGCAGAGTCCTTAAATAATGCAGCAGATTACTGAAATACCGCAGCAGGGTCCTTAAATAATGCAGCAGAGTCCTTAAAAAATGCAACAAAGTCCTTAAATAATGCAGCAGAGTCCTTAAATAATGCAACAAAGTCCTTAAATAATGCAGCAGAGTCCTTAAATAATGCAGCAAAGTCCTTAAATAATGCAGAAGAGTCCTTAAATAATGCAACAAAGTCCTTAAATAATGCAGCAGAGTCCTTACATAATGCAACATAGTCCTTAAATAATGCAGCAAAGTCCTTAAATAATGCAGCAGAGTCCTTAAATAATGCAGCAGAGTCCTTAAATAATGCAGTAAAGTCCTTAAATAATGCAGAAGAGTCCTTAAATAATGCAATAAAGTCCTTAAATAATGCAGCAAAGTCCTTAAATAATCCAGCCAAGTCCTTAAATAATGCAGCAGAGTACTTAAATAATGCAGCAAAGTCCTTAAATGATGCAGCAGAGTCCTTAAATAATGCAGCAAAGTCCTTAAATAATGCAGCAAAGTCCTTAAATAATGCAGAAGAGTCCTTAAATAATGCAACAAAGTCCTTAAATAATGCAGCAGAGTGCTTAAATAATGCAGCAAAGTCCTTAAATAATGCAGAAGAGTCCTTAAATAATGCAATAAAGTCCTTAAATAATGCAGCAAAGTCCTTAAATAATCCAGCCAAGTCCTTAAATAATGCAGCAGAGTCCTTAAATAATGCAACAAAGTAATTAAATAATGCAGCAGAGTCCTTAAATAATGCAACAAAGTCCTTAAATAATGCAGAAGAGTCCTTAAATGATCCAGACAAGTCCTTAAATAATGCAGCAGAGTACTTAAATAATGCAGCAAAGTCCTTAAATAATGCATCAAATTCCTTAAATAATGCAGCAAAGTCTTTAAATAATGCAATAACGTCCATAAATAATGCAGCAAAGTCCTTAAATAATGCAGCAGAGTCCTTAAATAATACAACAAAGTCCTTAAATGATGCAGAAGAGTCCTTAAATAATGCAGCAAAGTCCTTAAATAATGCAGCAGAGTCCTTAAATAATGCAACAAAGTAATTAAATAATGCAGCAGAGTCCTTAAATAATGCAGCAGAGTCCTTAAATAATGCAACAAAGTCCTTAACTAATGCAGCAGAGTCCTTAAATAATGCAGCAAATTCCTTAAATAATGCAGCAGAGTCCTTAAGTAATCCAGCCAAGTATTTAAATAATGCAGCAGAGTCCTTAAATAATGCAACAAAGTCCTTAAATAATGCAGCAGAGTCCTTAAATAATGCAACAAAGTACTTAAATAATGCAGCAGAGTCCTTAAGTACCGTATCAGAGTCCTTAAATAAAGCAGCAAAGTCCTTAAATAATGCAGCAGAGTCCTTAAATAATGCAGCAAAGTCATTAAATAAAGCTGCAGAGTCCTTAAATAATGCAACAAAGTCCTTAAATAATGCAGCAGAGTCCTTAAATAATGCAACAAAGTCCTTAAATAATGCAGCATAGTCCTTAAATAATGCAGCAAATTCCTTAAATAATGCAGCAGAGTCCTTAAATAATCCAGCCAAGTCTTTAAATAATGCAGCAGAGTCCTTAAATAATGCTGCAAAGTCCTTAAATAATGCAACAAAGTCCTTAAATAATGCAGAAGAGTCCTTAAATAATGCAACAAAGTCCTTAAATAATGCAGCAGAGTCCTTAAATAATGCAGAAGAGTCCTTAAATAATGCAATAAAGTCCTTAAATAATGCAGCAAAGTCCTTAAATAATCCAGCCAAGTCCTTAAATAATGCAGCAGAGTCCTTAAATAATGCAACAAAGTAATTAAATAATGCAGCAGAGTCCTTAAATAATGCAACAAAGTCCTTAAATAATGCAGAAGAGTCCTTAAATGATCCAGACAAGTCCTTAAATAATGCAGCAGAGTACTTAAATAATGCAGCAAAGTCCTTAAAAAATGCATCAAATTCCTTAAATAATGCAGCAAAGTCTTTAAATAATGCAATAACGTCCATAAATAATGCAGCAAAGTCCTTAAATAATGCAGCAGAGTCCTTAAATAATACAACAAAGTCCTTAAATGATGCAGAAGAGTCCTTAAATAATGCAGCAAAGTCCTTAAATAATGCAGCAGAGTCCTTAAATAATGCAACAAAGTAATTAAATAATGCAGCAGAGTCCTTAAATAATGCAGCAGAGTCCTTAAATAATGCAACAAAGTCCTTAACTAATGCAGCAGAGTCCTTAAATAATGCAGCAAATTCCTTAAATAATGCAGCAGAGTCCTTAAGTAATCCAGCCAAGTATTTAAATAATGCAGCAGAGTCCTTAAATAATGCAACAAAGTCCTTAAATAATGCAGCAGAGTCCTTAAATAATGCAACAAAGTACTTAAATAATGCAGCAGAGTCCTTAAGTACCGTATCAGAGTCCTTAAATAAAGCAGCAAAGTCCTTAAATAATGCAGCAGAGTCCTTAAATAATGCAGCAAAGTCATTAAATAAAGCTGCAGAGTCCTTAAATAATGCAACAAAGTCCTTAAGTAATGCAGCAGAGTCCTTAAATAATGCAACAAAGTCCTTAAATAATGCAGCATAGTCCTTAAATAATGCAGCAAATTCCTTAAATAATGCAGCAGAGTCCTTAAATAATCCAGCCAAGTCTTTAAATAATGCAGCAGAGTCCTTAAATAATGCTGCAAAGTCCTTAAATAATGCAACAAAGTCCTTAAATAATGCAGAAGAGTCCTTAAATAATGCAACAAAGTCCTTAAATAATGCAGCAGAGTCCTTAAATAATGCAACAAAGTCCTTAAATAATGCAGCAGAGTCCTTAAATAATGCAACAAAGTAATTAAATAATGCAGCAGAGTCCTTAAATAATGCAACAAAGTCCATAAATAATGCAGAAGAGTCCTTAAATAATGCAGACAAGTCCTTAAATAATGCAGCAGAGTCCTTAAATAATGCAGCAGAGTCCTTAAATAATGCAGCAGATTACTGAAATACCGCAGCAGGGTCCTTAAATAATGCAGCAGAGTCCTTAAATAATGCAACAAAGTCCTTAAATAATGCAGCAGAGTCCTTAAATAATGCAACAAAGTCCTTAAATGATGCAGCAGAGTCCTTAAATAATGCAGCAAATTCCTTAAATAATGCAGCAGAGTCCTTAAGTAATCCAGCCAAGTCTTTAAATAATGCAGCAGAGTCCTTAAATAATGCAGCAAAGTCCTTAAATAATGCAGCAGAGTCCTTAAATAATGCAGCAAAGTCCTTAAATAATGCAACAAAGTCCTTAAATAATGCAGCAGAGTCCTTAAATAATGCAACAAAGTACTTAAATAATGCAGCAGAGTCCTTAAGTACCGTATCAGAGTCCTTAAATAAAGCAGCAAAGTCCTTAAATAATGCAGCAGAGTCCTTAAATAATGCAGCAAAGTCCTTAAATAAAGCTGCAGAGTCCTTAAATTACGCAGCAAAGTCCTTAAATAATGCAGCAGAGTCCTTAAATAATGCAACAAAGTCCATAAATAATGCAGCAGAGTCCTTAAATAATGCAACATAGTCCTTAAATAATGCAGCAGAGTCCTTAAATAATGCAACAAAGTCCTTAAATAATGCAGCAGAGTCCTTAAATAATGCAACAAAGTCCTTAAATAATGCAGAAGAGTCCTTAAATAATCCAGACAAGTCCTTAAATAATGCAGCAGAGTCCTTAAATAATGCAGCAGAGTCCTTAAATAATGCAGCAGATTACTGAAATACCGCAGCAGGGTCCTTAAATAATGCAGCAGAGTCCTTAAAAAATGCAACAAAGTCCTTAAATAATGCAGCAGAGTCCTTAAATAATGCAGCAAAGTCCTTAAATAATGCAGAAGAGTCCTTAAATAATGCAACAAAGTCCTTAAATAATGCAGCAGAGTGCTTAAATAATGCAGCAAAGTCCTTAAATAATGCAGAAGAGTCCTTAAATAATGCAATAAAGTCCTTAAATAATGCAGCAAAGTCCTTAAATAATCCAGCCAAGTCCTTAAATAATGCAGCAGAGTCCTTAAATAATGCAACAAAGTCCTTAAATAATGCAGTAGATTACTGAAATACCGCAGCAGGGTCCTTAAATAATGCAGCAGAGTCCTTAAATAATGCAACAAAGTCCTTAATAATGCAGCAGAGTCCTTAAATAATGCAACATAGTCCTTAAATAATGCAGCAGTGTCCTTAAATAATGCAACAAAGTCCTTAAATAATGCAGCAGAGTCCTTAAATAATGCAACAAAGTCCTTAAATAATGCAGAAGAGTCCTTAAATAATCCAGACAAGTCCTTAAATAATGCAGCAGAGTCCTTAAATAATGCAGCAGAGTCCTTAAATAATGCAGCAGATTACTGAAATACCGCAGCAGGGTCCTTAAATAATGCAGCAGAGTCCTTAAAAAATGCAACAAAGTCCTTAAATAATGCAGCAGAGTCCTTAAATAATGCAACAAAGTCCTTAAATAATGCAGCAGAGTCCATAAATAATGCAGCAAAGTCCTTAAATAATGCAGAAGAGTCCTTAAATAATGCAACAAAGTCCTTAAATAATGCAGCAGAGTCCTTACATAATGCAACATAGTCCTTAAATAATGCAGCAAAGTCCTTAAATAATGCAGCAGAGTCCTTAAATAATGCAGCAGAGTCCTTAAATAATGCAGTAAAGTCCTTAAATAATGCAGAAGAGTCCTTAAATAATGCAATAAAGTCCTTAAATAATGCAGCAAAGTCCTTAAATAATCCAGCCAAGTCCTTAAATAATGCAGCAGAGTACTTAAATAATGCAGCAAAGTCCTTAAATGATGCAGCAGAGTCCTTAAATAATGCAGCAAAGTCCTTAAATAATGCAGAAGAGTCCTTAAATAATGCAACAAAGTCCTTAAATAATGCAGCAGAGTGCTTAAATAATGCAGCAAAGTCCTTAAATAATGCAGAAGAGTCCTTAAATAATGCAATAAAGTCCTTAAATAATGCAGCAAAGTCCTTAAATAATCCAGCCAAGTCCTTAAATAATGCAGCAGAGTCCTTAAATAATGCAACAAAGTAATTAAATAATGCAGCAGAGTCCTTAAATAATGCAACAAAGTCCTTAAATAATGCAGAAGAGTCCTTAAATGATCCAGACAAGTCCTTAAATAATGCAGCAGAGTACTTAAATAATGCAGCAAAGTCCTTAAATAATGCATCAAATTCCTTAAATAATGCAGCAAAGTCTTTAAATAATGCAATAACGTCCATAAATAATGCAGCAAAGTCCTTAAATAATGCAGCAGAGTCCTTAAATAATGCAACAAAGTCCTTAAATGATGCAGAAGAGTCCTTAAATAATGCAGCAAAGTACTTAAATAATGCAGCAGAGTCCTTAAATAATGCAACAAAGTAATTAAATAATGCAGCAGAGTCCTTAAATAATGCAACAAAGTCCTTAAATAATGCAGCAGAGTCCTTAAATAATGCAACAAAGTCCTTAAATAATGCAGCAGAGTCCTTAAATAATGCAGCAAATTCCTTAAATAATGCAGCAGAGTCCTTAAGTAATCCAGCCAAGTATTTAAATAATGCAGCAGAGTCCTTAAATAATGCAACAAAGTCCTTAAATAATGCAGCAGAGTCCTTAAATAATGCAACAAAGTACTTAAATAATGCAGCAGAGTCCTTAAGTACCGTATCAGAGTCCTTAAATAAAGCAGCAAAGTCCTTAAATAATGCAGCAGAGTCCTTAAATAATGCAGCAAAGTCATTAAATAAAGCTGCAGAGTCCTTAAATAATGCAACAAAGTCCTTAAATAATGCAGCAGAGTCCTTAAATAATGCAACAAAGTCCTTAAATAATGCAGCATAGTCCTTAAATAATGCAGCAAATTCCTTAAATAATGCAGCAGAGTCCTTAAATAATCCAGCCAAGTCTTTAAATAATGCAGCAGAGTCCTTAAATAATGCTGCAAAGTCCTTAAATAATGCAACAAAGTCCTTAAATAATGCAGAAGAGTCCTTAAATAATGCAACAAAGTCCTTAAATAATGCAGCAGAGTCCTTAAATAATGCAACAAAGTCCTTAAATAATGCAGCAGAGTCCTTAAATAATGCAACAAAGTCATTAAATAAAGCTGCAGAGTCCTTAAATAATGCAACAAAGTCCTTAAATAATGCAGCAGAGTCCTTAAATAATGCAACAAAGTCCTTAAATAATGCAGCATAGTCCTTAAATAATGCAGCAAATTCCTTAAATAATGCAGCAGAGTCCTTAAATAATCCAGCCAAGTCTTTAAATAATGCAGCAGAGTCCTTAAATAATGCTGCAAAGTCCTTAAATAATGCAACAAAGTCCTTAAATAATGCAGAAGAGTCCTTAAATAATGCAACAAAGTCCTTAAATAATGCAGCAGAGTCCTTAAATAATGCAACAAAGTCCTTAAATAATGCAGCAGAGTCCTTAAATAATGCAACAAAGTAATTAAATAATGCAGCAGAGTCCTTAAATAATGCAACAAAGTCCATAAATAATGCAGAAGAGTCCTTAAATAATGCAGACAAGTCCTTAAATAATGCAGCAGAGTCCTTAAATAATGCAGCAGAGTCCTTAAATAATGCAGCAGATTACTGAAATACCGCAGCAGGGTCCTTAAATAATGCAGCAGAGTCCTTAAATAATGCAACAAAGTCCTTAAATAATGCAGCAGAGTCCTTAAATAATGCAACAAAGTCCTTAAATGATGCAGCAGAGTCCTTAAATAATGCAGCAAATTCCTTAAATAATGCAGCAGAGTCCTTAAGTAATCCAGCCAAGTCTTTAAATAATGCAGCAGAGTCCTTAAATAATGCAGCAAAGTCCTTAAATAATGCAGCAGAGTCCTTAAATAATGCAGCAAAGTCCTTAAATAATGCAACAAAGTCCTTAAATAATGCAGCAGAGTCCTTAAATAATGCAACAAAGTACTTAAATAATGCAGCAGAGTCCTTAAGTACCGTATCAGAGTCCTTAAATAAAGCAGCAAAGTCCTTAAATAATGCAGCAGAGTCCTTAAATAATGCAGCAAAGTCCTTAAATAAAGCTGCAGAGTCCTTAAATTACGCAGCAAAGTCCTTAAATAATGCAGCAGAGTCCTTAAATAATGCAACAAAGTCCATAAATAATGCAGCAGAGTCCTTAAATAATGCAACATAGTCCTTAAATAATGCAGCAGAGTCCTTAAATAATGCAACAAAGTCCTTAAATAATGCAGCAGAGTCCTTAAATAATGCAACAAAGTCCTTAAATAATGCAGAAGAGTCCTTAAATAATCCAGACAAGTCCTTAAATAATGCAGCAGAGTCCTTAAATAATGCAGCAGAGTCCTTAAATAATGCAGCAGATTACTGAAATACCGCAGCAGGGTCCTTAAATAATGCAGCAGAGTCCTTAAAAAATGCAACAAAGTCCTTAAATAATGCAGCAGAGTCCTTAAATAATGCAGCAAAGTCCTTAAATAATGCAGAAGAGTCCTTAAATAATGCAACAAAGTCCTTAAATAATGCAGCAGAGTGCTTAAATAATGCAGCAAAGTCCTTAAATAATGCAGAAGAGTCCTTAAATAATGCAATAAAGTCCTTAAATAATGCAGCAAAGTCCTTAAATAATCCAGCCAAGTCCTTAAATAATGCAGCAGAGTCCTTAAATAATGCAACAAAGTCCTTAAATAATGCAGTAGATTACTGAAATACCGCAGCAGGGTCCTTAAATAATGCAGCAGAGTCCTTAAATAATGCAACAAAGTCCTTAATAATGCAGCAGAGTCCTTAAATAATGCAACATAGTCCTTAAATAATGCAGCAGTGTCCTTAAATAATGCAACAAAGTCCTTAAATAATGCAGCAGAGTCCTTAAATAATGCAACAAAGTCCTTAAATAATGCAGAAGAGTCCTTAAATAATCCAGACAAGTCCTTAAATAATGCAGCAGAGTCCTTAAATAATGCAGCAGAGTCCTTAAATAATGCAGCAGATTACTGAAATACCGCAGCAGGGTCCTTAAATAATGCAGCAGAGTCCTTAAAAAATGCAACAAAGTCCTTAAATAATGCAGCAGAGTCCTTAAATAATGCAACAAAGTCCTTAAATAATGCAGCAGAGTCCATAAATAATGCAGCAAAGTCCTTAAATAATGCAGAAGAGTCCTTAAATAATGCAACAAAGTCCTTAAATAATGCAGCAGAGTCCTTACATAATGCAACATAGTCCTTAAATAATGCAGCAAAGTCCTTAAATAATGCAGCAGAGTCCTTAAATAATGCAGCAGAGTCCTTAAATAATGCAGTAAAGTCCTTAAATAATGCAGAAGAGTCCTTAAATAATGCAATAAAGTCCTTAAATAATGCAGCAAAGTCCTTAAATAATCCAGCCAAGTCCTTAAATAATGCAGCAGAGTACTTAAATAATGCAGCAAAGTCCTTAAATGATGCAGCAGAGTCCTTAAATAATGCAGCAAAGTCCTTAAATAATGCAGCAAAGTCCTTAAATAATGCAGAAGAGTCCTTAAATAATGCAACAAAGTCCTTAAATAATGCAGCAGAGTGCTTAAATAATGCAGCAAAGTCCTTAAATAATGCAGAAGAGTCCTTAAATAATGCAATAAAGTCCTTAAATAATGCAGCAAAGTCCTTAAATAATCCAGCCAAGTCCTTAAATAATGCAGCAGAGTCCTTAAATAATGCAACAAAGTAATTAAATAATGCAGCAGAGTCCTTAAATAATGCAACAAAGTCCTTAAATAATGCAGAAGAGTCCTTAAATGATCCAGACAAGTCCTTAAATAATGCAGCAGAGTACTTAAATAATGCAGCAAAGTCCTTAAATAATGCATCAAATTCCTTAAATAATGCAGCAAAGTCTTTAAATAATGCAATAACGTCCATAAATAATGCAGCAAAGTCCTTAAATAATGCAGCAGAGTCCTTAAATAATGCAACAAAGTCCTTAAATGATGCAGAAGAGTCCTTAAATAATGCAGCAAAGTCCTTAAATAATGCAGCAGAGTCCTTAAATAATGCAACAAAGTAATTAAATAATGCAGCAGAGTCCTTAAATAATGCAACAAAGTCCTTAAATAATGCAGCAGAGTCCTTAAATAATGCAACAAAGTCCTTAAATAATGCAGCAGAGTCCTTAAATAATGCAGCAAATTCCTTAAATAATGCAGCAGAGTCCTTAAGTAATCCAGCCAAGTATTTAAATAATGCAGCAGAGTCCTTAAATAATGCAACAAAGTCCTTAAACAATGCAGCATAGTCCTTAAATAATGCAGCAAATTCCTTAAATAATGCAGCAGAGTCCTTAAATAATCCAGCCAAGTCTTTAAATAATGCAGCAGAGTCCTTAAATAATGCTGCAAAGTCCTTAAATAATGCAACAAAGTCCTTAAATAATGCAGAAGAGTCCTTAAATAATGCAACAAAGTCCTTAAATAATGCAGCAGAGTCCTTAAATAATGCAACAAAGTCCTTAAATAATGCAGCAGAGTCCTTAAATAATGCAACAAAGTAATTAAATAATGCAGCAGAGTCCTTAAATAATGCAACAAAGTCCATAAATAATGCAGAAGAGTCCTTAAATAATGCAGACAAGTCCTTAAATAATGCAGCAGAGTCCTTAAATAATGCAGCAGAGTCCTTAAATAATGCAGCGGATTACTGAAATACCGCAGCAGGGTGCTTAAATAATGCAGCAGAGTCCTTAAATAATGCAACAAAGTCCTTAAATAATGCAGCAGAGTCCTTAAATAATGCAACAAAGTCCTTAAATGATGCAGCAGAGTCCTTAAATAATGCAGCAAATTCCTTAAATAATGCAGCAGAGTCCTTAAGTAATCCAGCCAAGTCTTTAAATAATGCAGCAGAGTCCTTAAATAATGCAGCAAAGTCCTTAAATAATGCCGCAGAGTCCTTAAATAATGCAACAAAGTCCTTAAATAATGCAGAAGAGTCCTTAAATAATCCAGACAAGTCCTTAAATAATGCAGCAGAGTCCTTAAATAATGCAGCAGAGTCCTTAAATAATGCAGCAGATTACTGAAATACCGCAGCAGGGTCCTTAAATAATGCAGCAGAGTCCTTAAAAAATGCAACAAAGTCCTTAAATAATGCAGCAGAGTCCTTAAATAATGCAACAAAGTCCTTAAATAATGCAGCAGAGTCCTTAAATAATGCAGCAAAGTCCTTAAATAATGCAGAAGAGTCCTTAAATAATGCAACAAAGTCCTTAAATAATGCAGCAGAGTCCTTACATAATGCAACATAGTCCTTAAATAATGCAGCAAAGTCCTTAAATAATGCAGCAGAGTCCTTAAATAATGCAGCAGAGTCCTTAAATAATGCAGTAAAGTCCTTAAATAATGCAGAAGAGTCCTTAAATAATGCAATAAAGTCCTTAAATAATGCAGCAAAGTCCTTAAATAATCCAGCCAAGTCCTTAAATAATGCAGCAGAGTACTTAAATAATGCAGCAAAGTCCTTAAATGATGCAGCAGAGTCCTTAAATAATGCAGCAAAGTCCTTAAATAATGCAGCAAAGTCCTTAAATAATGCAGAAGAGTCCTTAAATAATGCAACAAAGTCCTTAAATAATGCAGCAGAGTGCTTAAATAATGCAGCAAAGTCCTTAAATAATGCAGAAGAGTCCTTAAATAATGCAATAAAGTCCTTAAATAATGCAGCAAAGTCCTTAAATAATCCAGCCAAGTCCTTAAATAATGCAGCAGAGTCCTTAAATAATGCAACAAAGTAATTAAATAATGCAGCAGAGTCCTTAAATAATGCAACAAAGTCCTTAAATAATGCAGAAGAGTCCTTAAATGATCCAGACAAGTCCTTAAATAATGCAGCAGAGTACTTAAATAATGCAGCAAAGTCCTTAAATAATGCATCAAATTCCTTAAATAATGCAGCAAAGTCTTTAAATAATGCAATAACGTCCATAAATAATGCAGCAAAGTCCTTAAATAATGCAGCAGAGTCCTTAAATAATACAACAAAGTCCTTAAATGATGCAGAAGAGTCCTTAAATAATGCAGCAAAGTCCTTAAATAATGCAGCAGAGTCCTTAAATAATGCAACAAAGTAATTAAATAATGCAGCAGAGTCCTTAAATAATGCAGCAGAGTCCTTAAATAATGCAACAAAGTCCTTAACTAATGCAGCAGAGTCCTTAAATAATGCAGCAAATTCCTTAAATAATGCAGCAGAGTCCTTAAGTAATCCAGCCAAGTATTTAAATAATGCAGCAGAGTCCTTAAATAATGCAACAAAGTCCTTAAATAATGCAGCAGAGTCCTTAAATAATGCAACAAAGTCCTTAAATAATGCAGCAGAGTCCTTAAATAATGCAACAAAGTCCTTAAATAATGCAGCATAGTCCTTAAATAATGCAGCAAATTCCTTAAATAATGCAGCAGAGTCCTTAAATAATCCAGCCAAGTCTTTAAATAATGCAGCAGAGTCCTTAAATAATGCTGCAAAGTCCTTAAATAATGCAACAAAGTCCTTAAATAATGCAGAAGAGTCCTTAAATAATGCAACAAAGTCCTTAAATAATGCAGCAGAGTCCTTAAATAATGCAACAAAGTCCTTAAATAATGCAGCAGAGTCCTTAAATAATGCAACAAAGTCATTAAATAAAGCTGCAGAGTCCTTAAATAATGCAACAAAGTCCTTAAATAATGCAGCAGAGTCCTTAAATAATGCAACAAAGTCCTTAAATAATGCAGCATAGTCCTTAAATAATGCAGCAAATTCCTTAAATAATGCAGCAGAGTCCTTAAATAATCCAGCCAAGTCTTTAAATAATGCAGCAGAGTCCTTAAATAATGCTGCAAAGTCCTTAAATAATGCAACAAAGTCCTTAAATAATGCAGAAGAGTCCTTAAATAATGCAACAAAGTCCTTAAATAATGCAGCAGAGTCCTTAAATAATGCAACAAAGTCCTTAAATAATGCAGCAGAGTCCTTAAATAATGCAACAAAGTAATTAAATAATGCAGCAGAGTCCTTAAATAATGCAACAAAGTCCATAAATAATGCAGAAGAGTCCTTAAATAATGCAGACAAGTCCTTAAATAATGCAGCAGAGTCCTTAAATAATGCAGCAGAGTCCTTAAATAATGCAGCAGATTACTGAAATACCGCAGCAGGGTCCTTAAATAATGCAGCAGAGTCCTTAAATAATGCAACAAAGTCCTTAAATAATGCAGCAGAGTCCTTAAATAATGCAACAAAGTCCTTAAATGATGCAGCAGAGTCCTTAAATAATGCAGCAAATTCCTTAAATAATGCAGCAGAGTCCTTAAGTAATCCAGCCAAGTCTTTAAATAATGCAGCAGAGTCCTTAAATAATGCAGCAAAGTCCTTAAATAATGCAGCAGAGTCCTTAAATAATGCAGCAAAGTCCTTAAATAATGCAACAAAGTCCTTAAATAATGCAGCAGAGTCCTTAAATAATGCAACAAAGTACTTAAATAATGCAGCAGAGTCCTTAAGTACCGTATCAGAGTCCTTAAATAAAGCAGCAAAGTCCTTAAATAATGCAGCAGAGTCCTTAAATAATGCAGCAAAGTCCTTAAATAAAGCTGCAGAGTCCTTAAATTACGCAGCAAAGTCCTTAAATAATGCAGCAGAGTCCTTAAATAATGCAACAAAGTCCATAAATAATGCAGCAGAGTCCTTAAATAATGCAACATAGTCCTTAAATAATGCAGCAGAGTCCTTAAATAATGCAACAAAGTCCTTAAATAATGCAGCAGAGTCCTTAAATAATGCAACAAAGTCCTTAAATAATGCAGAAGAGTCCTTAAATAATCCAGACAAGTCCTTAAATAATGCAGCAGAGTCCTTAAATAATGCAGCAGAGTCCTTAAATAATGCAGCAGATTACTGAAATACCGCAGCAGGGTCCTTAAATAATGCAGCAGAGTCCTTAAAAAATGCAACAAAGTCCTTAAATAATGCAGCAGAGTCCTTAAATAATGCAGCAAAGTCCTTAAATAATGCAGAAGAGTCCTTAAATAATGCAACAAAGTCCTTAAATAATGCAGCAGAGTGCTTAAATAATGCAGCAAAGTCCTTAAATAATGCAGAAGAGTCCTTAAATAATGCAATAAAGTCCTTAAATAATGCAGCAAAGTCCTTAAATAATCCAGCCAAGTCCTTAAATAATGCAGCAGAGTCCTTAAATAATGCAACAAAGTCCTTAAATAATGCAGTAGATTACTGAAATACCGCAGCAGGGTCCTTAAATAATGCAGCAGAGTCCTTAAATAATGCAACAAAGTCCTTAATAATGCAGCAGAGTCCTTAAATAATGCAACATAGTCCTTAAATAATGCAGCAGTGTCCTTAAATAATGCAACAAAGTCCTTAAATAATGCAGCAGAGTCCTTAAATAATGCAACAAAGTCCTTAAATAATGCAGAAGAGTCCTTAAATAATCCAGACAAGTCCTTAAATAATGCAGCAGAGTCCTTAAATAATGCAGCAGAGTCCTTAAATAATGCAGCAGATTACTGAAATACCGCAGCAGGGTCCTTAAATAATGCAGCAGAGTCCTTAAAAAATGCAACAAAGTCCTTAAATAATGCAGCAGAGTCCTTAAATAATGCAACAAAGTCCTTAAATAATGCAGCAGAGTCCATAAATAATGCAGCAAAGTCCTTAAATAATGCAGAAGAGTCCTTAAATAATGCAACAAAGTCCTTAAATAATGCAGCAGAGTCCTTACATAATGCAACATAGTCCTTAAATAATGCAGCAAAGTCCTTAAATAATGCAGCAGAGTCCTTAAATAATGCAGCAGAGTCCTTAAATAATGCAGTAAAGTCCTTAAATAATGCAGAAGAGTCCTTAAATAATGCAATAAAGTCCTTAAATAATGCAGCAAAGTCCTTAAATAATCCAGCCAAGTCCTTAAATAATGCAGCAGAGTACTTAAATAATGCAGCAAAGTCCTTAAATGATGCAGCAGAGTCCTTAAATAATGCAGCAAAGTCCTTAAATAATGCAGAAGAGTCCTTAAATAATGCAACAAAGTCCTTAAATAATGCAGCAGAGTGCTTAAATAATGCAGCAAAGTCCTTAAATAATGCAGAAGAGTCCTTAAATAATGCAATAAAGTCCTTAAATAATGCAGCAAAGTCCTTAAATAATCCAGCCAAGTCCTTAAATAATGCAGCAGAGTCCTTAAATAATGCAACAAAGTAATTAAATAATGCAGCAGAGTCCTTAAATAATGCAACAAAGTCCTTAAATAATGCAGAAGAGTCCTTAAATGATCCAGACAAGTCCTTAAATAATGCAGCAGAGTACTTAAATAATGCAGCAAAGTCCTTAAATAATGCATCAAATTCCTTAAATAATGCAGCAAAGTCTTTAAATAATGCAATAACGTCCATAAATAATGCAGCAAAGTCCTTAAATAATGCAGCAGAGTCCTTAAATAATGCAACAAAGTCCTTAAATGATGCAGAAGAGTCCTTAAATAATGCAGCAAAGTCCTTAAATAATGCAGCAGAGTCCTTAAATAATGCAACAAAGTAATTAAATAATGCAGCAGAGTCCTTAAATAATGCAACAAAGTCCTTAAATAATGCAGCAGAGTCCTTAAATAATGCAACAAAGTCCTTAAATAATGCAGCAGAGTCCTTAAATAATGCAGCAAATTCCTTAAATAATGCAGCAGAGTCCTTAAGTAATCCAGCCAAGTATTTAAATAATGCAGCAGAGTCCTTAAATAATGCAACAAAGTCCTTAAATAATGCAGCAGAGTCCTTAAATAATGCAACAAAGTACTTAAATAATGCAGCAGAGTCCTTAAGTACCGTATCAGAGTCCTTAAATAAAGCAGCAAAGTCCTTAAATAATGCAGCAGAGTCCTTAAATAATGCAGCAAAGTCATTAAATAAAGCTGCAGAGTCCTTAAATAATGCAACAAAGTCCTTAAATAATGCAGCAGAGTCCTTAAATAATGCAACAAAGTCCTTAAATAATGCAGCATAGTCCTTAAATAATGCAGCAAATTCCTTAAATAATGCAGCAGAGTCCTTAAATAATCCAGCCAAGTCTTTAAATAATGCAGCAGAGTCCTTAAATAATGCTGCAAAGTCCTTAAATAATGCAACAAAGTCCTTAAATAATGCAGAAGAGTCCTTAAATAATGCAACAAAGTCCTTAAATAATGCAGCAGAGTCCTTAAATAATGCAACAAAGTCCTTAAATAATGCAGCAGAGTCCTTAAATAATGCAACAAAGTAATTAAATAATGCAGCAGAGTCCTTAAATAATGCAACAAAGTCCATAAATAATGCAGAAGAGTCCTTAAATAATGCAGACAAGTCCTTAAATAATGCAGCAGAGTCCTTAAATAATGCAGCAGAGTCCTTAAATAATGCAGCGGATTACTGAAATACCGCAGCAGGGTGCTTAAATAATGCAGCAGAGTCCTTAAATAATGCAACAAAGTCCTTAAATAATGCAGCAGAGTCCTTAAATAATGCAACAAAGTCCTTAAATGATGCAGCAGAGTCCTTAAATAATGCAGCAAATTCCTTAAATAATGCAGCAGAGTCCTTAAGTAATCCAGCCAAGTCTTTAAATAATGCAGCAGAGTCCTTAAATAATGCAGCAAAGTCCTTAAATAATGCCGCAGAGTCCTTAAATAATGCAACAAAGTCCTTAAATAATGCAGAAGAGTCCTTAAATAATCCAGACAAGTCCTTAAATAATGCAGCAGAGTCCTTAAATAATGCAGCAGAGTCCTTAAATAATGCAGCAGATTACTGAAATACCGCAGCAGGGTCCTTAAATAATGCAGCAGAGTCCTTAAAAAATGCAACAAAGTCCTTAAATAATGCAGCAGAGTCCTTAAATAATGCAACAAAGTCCTTAAATAATGCAGCAGAGTGCTTAAATAATGCAGCAAAGTCCTTAAATAATGCAGAAGAGTCCTTAAATAATGCAATAAAGTCCTTAAATAATGCAGCAAAGTCCTTAAATAATCCAGCCAAGTCCTTAAATAATGCAGCAGAGTCCTTAAATAATGCAACAAAGTAATTAAATAATGCAGCAGAGTCCTTAAATAATGCAACAAAGTCCTTAAATAATGCAGAAGAGTCCTTAAATGATCCAGACAAGTCCTTAAATAATGCAGCAGAGTACTTAAATAATGCAGCAAAGTCCTTAAATAATGCATCAAATTCCTTAAATAATGCAGCAAAGTCTTTAAATAATGCAATAACGTCCATAAATAATGCAGCAAAGTCCTTAAATAATGCAGCAGAGTCCTTAAATAATACAACAAAGTCCTTAAATGATGCAGAAGAGTCCTTAAATAATGCAGCAAAGTCCTTAAATAATGCAGCAGAGTCCTTAAATAATGCAACAAAGTAATTAAATAATGCAGCAGAGTCCTTAAATAATGCAGCAGAGTCCTTAAATAATGCAACAAAGTCCTTAACTAATGCAGCAGAGTCCTTAAATAATGCAGCAAATTCCTTAAATAATGCAGCAGAGTCCTTAAGTAATCCAGCCAAGTATTTAAATAATGCAGCAGAGTCCTTAAATAATGCAACAAAGTCCTTAAATAATGCAGCAGAGTCCTTAAATAATGCAACAAAGTACTTAAATAATGCAGCAGAGTCCTTAAGTACCGTATCAGAGTCCTTAAATAAAGCAGCAAAGTCCTTAAATAATGCAGCAGAGTCCTTAAATAATGCAGCAAAGTCATTAAATAAAGCTGCAGAGTCCTTAAATAATGCAACAAAGTCCTTAAATAATGCAGCAGAGTCCTTAAATAATGCAACAAAGTCCTTAAATAATGCAGCATAGTCCTTAAATAATGCAGCAAATTCCTTAAATAATGCAGCAGAGTCCTTAAATAATCCAGCCAAGTCTTTAAATAATGCAGCAGAGTCCTTAAATAATGCTGCAAAGTCCTTAAATAATGCAACAAAGTCCTTAAATAATGCAGAAGAGTCCTTAAATAATGCAACAAAGTCCTTAAATAATGCAGCAGAGTCCTTAAATAATGCAACAAAGTCCTTAAATAATGCAGCAGAGTCCTTAAATAATGCAACAAAGTAATTAAATAATGCAGCAGAGTCCTTAAATAATGCAGCAAAGTCCTTAAATAATGCAGCAAAGTCCTTAAATAATGCAGAAGAGTCCTTAAATAATGCAACAAAGTCCTTAAATAATGCAGCAGAGTGCTTAAATAATGCAGCAAAGTCCTTAAATAATGCAGAAGAGTCCTTAAATAATGCAATAAAGTCCTTAAATAATGCAGCAAAGTCCTTAAATAATCCAGCCAAGTCCTTAAATAATGCAGCAGAGTCCTTAAATAATGCAACAAAGTAATTAAATAATGCAGCAGAGTCCTTAAATAATGCAACAAAGTCCTTAAATAATGCAGAAGAGTCCTTAAATGATCCAGACAAGTCCTTAAATAATGCAGCAGAGTACTTAAATAATGCAGCAAAGTCCTTAAATAATGCATCAAATTCCTTAAATAATGCAGCAAAGTCTTTAAATAATGCAATAACGTCCATAAATAATGCAGCAAAGTCCTTAAATAATGCAGCAGAGTCCTTAAATAATACAACAAAGTCCTTAAATGATGCAGAAGAGTCCTTAAATAATGCAGCAAAGTCCTTAAATAATGCAGCAGAGTCCTTAAATAATGCAACAAAGTAATTAAATAATGCAGCAGAGTCCTTAAATAATGCAGCAGAGTCCTTAAATAATGCAACAAAGTCCTTAACTAATGCAGCAGAGTCCTTAAATAATGCAGCAAATTCCTTAAATAATGCAGCAGAGTCCTTAAGTAATCCAGCCAAGTATTTAAATAATGCAGCAGAGTCCTTAAATAATGCAACAAAGTCCTTAAATAATGCAGCAGAGTCCTTAAATAATGCAACAAAGTACTTAAATAATGCAGCAGAGTCCTTAAGTACCGTATCAGAGTCCTTAAATAAAGCAGCAAAGTCCTTAAATAATGCAGCAGAGTCCTTAAATAATGCAGCAAAGTCATTAAATAAAGCTGCAGAGTCCTTAAATAATGCAAAAAAGTCCTTAAATAATGCAGCAGAGTCCTTAAATAATGCAACAAAGTCCTTAAATAATGCAGCATAGTCCTTAAATAATGCAGCAAAGTCCTTAAATAATGCAGCAGAGTCCTTAAATAATGCAGCAAAGTCCTTAAATAATGCAACAAAGTCCTTAAATAATGCAGCAGAGTCCTTAAATAATGCAACAAAGTACTTAAATAATGCAGCAGAGTCCTTAAGTACCGTATCAGAGTCCTTAAATAAAGCAGCAAAGTCCTTAAATAATGCAGCAGAGTCCTTAAATAATGCAGCAAAGTCCTTAAATAAAGCTGCAGAGTCCTTAAATTACGCAGCAAAGTCCTTAAATAATGCAGCAGAGTCCTTAAATAATGCAACAAAGTCCATAAATAATGCAGCAGAGTCCTTAAATAATGCAACATAGTCCTTAAATAATGCAGCAGAGTCCTTAAATAATGCAACAAAGTCCTTAAATAATGCAGCAGAGTCCTTAAATAATGCAACAAAGTCCTTAAATAATGCAGAAGAGTCCTTAAATAATCCAGACAAGTCCTTAAATAATGCAGCAGAGTCCTTAAATAATGCAGCAGAGTCCTTAAATAATGCAGCAGATTACTGAAATACCGCAGCAGGGTCCTTAAATAATGCAGCAGAGTCCTTAAAAAATGCAACAAAGTCCTTAAATAATGCAGCAGAGTCCTTAAATAATGCAGCAAAGTCCTTAAATAATGCAGAAGAGTCCTTAAATAATGCAACAAAGTCCTTAAATAATGCAGCAGAGTGCTTAAATAATGCAGCAAAGTCCTTAAATAATGCAGAAGAGTCCTTAAATAATGCAATAAAGTCCTTAAATAATGCAGCAAAGTCCTTAAATAATCCAGCCAAGTCCTTAAATAATGCAGCAGAGTCCTTAAATAATGCAACAAAGTCCTTAAATAATGCAGTAGATTACTGAAATACCGCAGCAGGGTCCTTAAATAATGCAGCAGAGTCCTTAAATAATGCAACAAAGTCCTTAATAATGCAGCAGAGTCCTTAAATAATGCAACATAGTCCTTAAATAATGCAGCAGTGTCCTTAAATAATGCAACAAAGTCCTTAAATAATGCAGCAGAGTCCTTAAATAATGCAACAAAGTCCTTAAATAATGCAGAAGAGTCCTTAAATAATCCAGACAAGTCCTTAAATAATGCAGCAGAGTCCTTAAATAATGCAGCAGAGTCCTTAAATAATGCAGCAGATTACTGAAATACCGCAGCAGGGTCCTTAAATAATGCAGCAGAGTCCTTAAAAAATGCAACAAAGTCCTTAAATAATGCAGCAGAGTCCTTAAATAATGCAACAAAGTCCTTAAATAATGCAGCAGAGTCCATAAATAATGCAGCAAAGTCCTTAAATAATGCAGAAGAGTCCTTAAATAATGCAACAAAGTCCTTAAATAATGCAGCAGAGTCCTTACATAATGCAACATAGTCCTTAAATAATGCAGCAAAGTCCTTAAATAATGCAGCAGAGTCCTTAAATAATGCAGCAGAGTCCTTAAATAATGCAGTAAAGTCCTTAAATAATGCAGAAGAGTCCTTAAATAATGCAATAAAGTCCTTAAATAATGCAGCAAAGTCCTTAAATAATCCAGCCAAGTCCTTAAATAATGCAGCAGAGTACTTAAATAATGCAGCAAAGTCCTTAAATGATGCAGCAGAGTCCTTAAATAATGCAGCAAAGTCCTTAAATAATGCAGAAGAGTCCTTAAATAATGCAACAAAGTCCTTAAATAATGCAGCAGAGTGCTTAAATAATGCAGCAAAGTCCTTAAATAATGCAGAAGAGTCCTTAAATAATGCAATAAAGTCCTTAAATAATGCAGCAAAGTCCTTAAATAATCCAGCCAAGTCCTTAAATAATGCAGCAGAGTCCTTAAATAATGCAACAAAGTAATTAAATAATGCAGCAGAGTCCTTAAATAATGCAACAAAGTCCTTAAATAATGCAGAAGAGTCCTTAAATGATCCAGACAAGTCCTTAAATAATGCAGCAGAGTACTTAAATAATGCAGCAAAGTCCTTAAATAATGCATCAAATTCCTTAAATAATGCAGCAAAGTCTTTAAATAATGCAATAACGTCCATAAATAATGCAGCAAAGTCCTTAAATAATGCAGCAGAGTCCTTAAATAATGCAACAAAGTCCTTAAATGATGCAGAAGAGTCCTTAAATAATGCAGCAAAGTCCTTAAATAATGCAGCAGAGTCCTTAAATAATGCAACAAAGTAATTAAATAATGCAGCAGAGTCCTTAAATAATGCAACAAAGTCCTTAAATAATGCAGCAGAGTCCTTAAATAATGCAACAAAGTCCTTAAATAATGCAGCAGAGTCCTTAAATAATGCAGCAAATTCCTTAAATAATGCAGCAGAGTCCTTAAGTAATCCAGCCAAGTATTTAAATAATGCAGCAGAGTCCTTAAATAATGCAACAAAGTCCTTAAATAATGCAGCAGAGTCCTTAAATAATGCAACAAAGTACTTAAATAATGCAGCAGAGTCCTTAAGTACCGTATCAGAGTCCTTAAATAAAGCAGCAAAGTCCTTAAATAATGCAGCAGAGTCCTTAAATAATGCAGCAAAGTCATTAAATAAAGCTGCAGAGTCCTTAAATAATGCAACAAAGTCCTTAAATAATGCAGCAGAGTCCTTAAATAATGCAACAAAGTCCTTAAATAATGCAGCATAGTCCTTAAATAATGCAGCAAATTCCTTAAATAATGCAGCAGAGTCCTTAAATAATCCAGCCAAGTCTTTAAATAATGCAGCAGAGTCCTTAAATAATGCTGCAAAGTCCTTAAATAATGCAACAAAGTCCTTAAATAATGCAGAAGAGTCCTTAAATAATGCAACAAAGTCCTTAAATAATGCAGCAGAGTCCTTAAATAATGCAACAAAGTCCTTAAATAATGCAGCAGAGTCCTTAAATAATGCAACAAAGTAATTAAATAATGCAGCAGAGTCCTTAAATAATGCAACAAAGTCCATAAATAATGCAGAAGAGTCCTTAAATAATGCAGACAAGTCCTTAAATAATGCAGCAGAGTCCTTAAATAATGCAGCAGAGTCCTTAAATAATGCAGCGGATTACTGAAATACCGCAGCAGGGTGCTTAAATAATGCAGCAGAGTCCTTAAATAATGCAACAAAGTCCTTAAATAATGCAGCAGAGTCCTTAAATAATGCAACAAAGTCCTTAAATGATGCAGCAGAGTCCTTAAATAATGCAGCAAATTCCTTAAATAATGCAGCAGAGTCCTTAAGTAATCCAGCCAAGTCTTTAAATAATGCAGCAGAGTCCTTAAATAATGCAGCAAAGTCCTTAAATAATGCCGCAGAGTCCTTAAATAATGCAACAAAGTCCTTAAATAATGCAGAAGAGTCCTTAAATAATCCAGACAAGTCCTTAAATAATGCAGCAGAGTCCTTAAATAATGCAGCAGAGTCCTTAAATAATGCAGCAGATTACTGAAATACCGCAGCAGGGTCCTTAAATAATGCAGCAGAGTCCTTAAAAAATGCAACAAAGTCCTTAAATAATGCAGCAGAGTCCTTAAATAATGCAACAAAGTCCTTAAATAATGCAGCAGAGTCCTTAAATAATGCAGCAAAGTCCTTAAATAATGCAGAAGAGTCCTTAAATAATGCAACAAAGTCCTTAAATAATGCAGCAGAGTCCTTACATAATGCAACATAGTCCTTAAATAATGCAGCAAAGTCCTTAAATAATGCAGCAGAGTCCTTAAATAATGCAGCAGAGTCCTTAAATAATGCAGTAAAGTCCTTAAATAATGCAGAAGAGTCCTTAAATAATGCAATAAAGTCCTTAAATAATGCAGCAAAGTCCTTAAATAATCCAGCCAAGTCCTTAAATAATGCAGCAGAGTACTTAAATAATGCAGCAAAGTCCTTAAATGATGCAGCAGAGTCCTTAAATAATGCAGCAAAGTCCTTAAATAATGCAGCAAAGTCCTTAAATAATGCAGAAGAGTCCTTAAATAATGCAACAAAGTCCTTAAATAATGCAGCAGAGTGCTTAAATAATGCAGCAAAGTCCTTAAATAATGCAGAAGAGTCCTTAAATAATGCAATAAAGTCCTTAAATAATGCAGCAAAGTCCTTAAATAATCCAGCCAAGTCCTTAAATAATGCAGCAGAGTCCTTAAATAATGCAACAAAGTAATTAAATAATGCAGCAGAGTCCTTAAATAATGCAACAAAGTCCTTAAATAATGCAGAAGAGTCCTTAAATGATCCAGACAAGTCCTTAAATAATGCAGCAGAGTACTTAAATAATGCAGCAAAGTCCTTAAATAATGCATCAAATTCCTTAAATAATGCAGCAAAGTCTTTAAATAATGCAATAACGTCCATAAATAATGCAGCAAAGTCCTTAAATAATGCAGCAGAGTCCTTAAATAATACAACAAAGTCCTTAAATGATGCAGAAGAGTCCTTAAATAATGCAGCAAAGTCCTTAAATAATGCAGCAGAGTCCTTAAATAATGCAACAAAGTAATTAAATAATGCAGCAGAGTCCTTAAATAATGCAGCAGAGTCCTTAAATAATGCAACAAAGTCCTTAACTAATGCAGCAGAGTCCTTAAATAATGCAGCAAATTCCTTAAATAATGCAGCAGAGTCCTTAAGTAATCCAGCCAAGTATTTAAATAATGCAGCAGAGTCCTTAAATAATGCAACAAAGTCCTTAAATAATGCAGCAGAGTCCTTAAATAATGCAACAAAGTACTTAAATAATGCAGCAGAGTCCTTAAGTACCGTATCAGAGTCCTTAAATAAAGCAGCAAAGTCCTTAAATAATGCAGCAGAGTCCTTAAATAATGCAGCAAAGTCATTAAATAAAGCTGCAGAGTCCTTAAATAATGCAACAAAGTCCTTAAATAATGCAGCAGAGTCCTTAAATAATGCAACAAAGTCCTTAAATAATGCAGCATAGTCCTTAAATAATGCAGCAAATTCCTTAAATAATGCAGCAGAGTCCTTAAATAATCCAGCCAAGTCTTTAAATAATGCAGCAGAGTCCTTAAATAATGCTGCAAAGTCCTTAAATAATGCAACAAAGTCCTTAAATAATGCAGAAGAGTCCTTAAATAATGCAACAAAGTCCTTAAATAATGCAGCAGAGTCCTTAAATAATGCAACAAAGTCCTTAAATAATGCAGCAGAGTCCTTAAATAATGCAACAAAGTAATTAAATAATGCAGCAGAGTCCTTAAATAATGCAACAAAGTCCATAAATAATGCAGAAGAGTCCTTAAATAATGCAGACAAGTCCTTAAATAATGCAGCAGAGTCCTTAAATAATGCAGCAGAGTCCTTAAATAATGCAGCAGATTACTGAAATACCGCAGCAGGGTCCTTAAATAATGCAGCAGAGTCCTTAAATAATGCAACAAAGTCCTTAAATAATGCAGCAGAGTCCTTAAATAATGCAACAAAGTCCTTAAATGATGCAGCAGAGTCCTTAAATAATGCAGCAAATTCCTTAAATAATGCAGCAGAGTCCTTAAGTAATCCAGCCAAGTCTTTAAATGATGCAGCAGAGTCCTTAAATAATGCAGCAAAGTCCTTAAATAATGCCGCAGAGTCCTTAAATAATGCAACAAAGTCCTTAAATAATGCAGAAGAGTCCTTAAATAATCCAGACAAGTCCTTAAATAATGCAGCAGAGTCCTTAAATAATGCAGCAGAGTCCTTAAATAATGCAGCAGATTACTGAAATACCGCAGCAGGGTCCTTAAATAATGCAGCAGAGTCCTTAAAAAATGCAACAAAGTCCTTAAATAATGCAGCAGAGTCCTTAAATAATGCAACAAAGTCCTTAAATAATGCAGCAGAGTGCTTAAATAATGCAGCAAAGTCCTTAAATAATGCAGAAGAGTCCTTAAATAATGCAATAAAGTCCTTAAATAATGCAGCAAAGTCCTTAAATAATCCAGCCAAGTCCTTAAATAATGCAGCAGAGTCCTTAAATAATGCAACAAAGTAATTAAATAATGCAGCAGAGTCCTTAAATAATGCAACAAAGTCCTTAAATAATGCAGAAGAGTCCTTAAATGATCCAGACAAGTCCTTAAATAATGCAGCAGAGTACTTAAATAATGCAGCAAAGTCCTTAAATAATGCATCAAATTCCTTAAATAATGCAGCAAAGTCTTTAAATAATGCAATAACGTCCATAAATAATGCAGCAAAGTCCTTAAATAATGCAGCAGAGTCCTTAAATAATACAACAAAGTCCTTAAATGATGCAGAAGAGTCCTTAAATAATGCAGCAAAGTCCTTAAATAATGCAGCAGAGTCCTTAAATAATGCAACAAAGTAATTAAATAATGCAGCAGAGTCCTTAAATAATGCAGCAGAGTCCTTAAATAATGCAACAAAGTCCTTAACTAATGCAGCAGAGTCCTTAAATAATGCAGCAAATTCCTTAAATAATGCAGCAGAGTCCTTAAGTAATCCAGCCAAGTATTTAAATAATGCAGCAGAGTCCTTAAATAATGCAACAAAGTCCTTAAATAATGCAGCAGAGTCCTTAAATAATGCAACAAAGTACTTAAATAATGCAGCAGAGTCCTTAAGTACCGTATCAGAGTCCTTAAATAAAGCAGCAAAGTCCTTAAATAATGCAGCAGAGTCCTTAAATAATGCAGCAAAGTCATTAAATAAAGCTGCAGAGTCCTTAAATAATGCAACAAAGTCCTTAAATAATGCAGCAGAGTCCTTAAATAATGCAACAAAGTCCTTAAATAATGCAGCATAGTCCTTAAATAATGCAGCAAATTCCTTAAATAATGCAGCAGAGTCCTTAAATAATCCAGCCAAGTCTTTAAATAATGCAGCAGAGTCCTTAAATAATGCTGCAAAGTCCTTAAATAATGCAACAAAGTCCTTAAATAATGCAGAAGAGTCCTTAAATAATGCAACAAAGTCCTTAAATAATGCAGCAGAGTCCTTAAATAATGCAACAAAGTCCTTAAATAATGCAGCAGAGTCCTTAAATAATGCAACAAAGTAATTAAATAATGCAGCAGAGTCCTTAAATAATGCAACAAAGTCCATAAATAATGCAGAAGAGTCCTTAAATAATGCAGACAAGTCCTTAAATAATGCAGCAGAGTCCTTAAATAATGCAGCAGAGTCCTTAAATAATGCAGCAGATTACTGAAATACCGCAGCAGGGTCCTTAAATAATGCAGCAGAGTCCTTAAATAATGCAACAAAGTCCTTAAATAATGCAGCAGAGTCCTTAAATAATGCAACAAAGTCCTTAAATGATGCAGCAGAGTCCTTAAATAATGCAGCAAATTCCTTAAATAATGCAGCAGAGTCCTTAAGTAATCCAGCCAAGTCTTTAAATAATGCAGCAGAGTCCTTAAATAATGCAGCAAAGTCCTTAAATAATGCAGCAGAGTCCTTAAATAATGCAGCAAAGTCCTTAAATAATGCAACAAAGTCCTTAAATAATGCAGCAGAGTCCTTAAATAATGCAACAAAGTACTTAAATAATGCAGCAGAGTCCTTAAGTACCGTATCAGAGTCCTTAAATAAAGCAGCAAAGTCCTTAAATAATGCAGCAGAGTCCTTAAATAATGCAGCAAAGTCCTTAAATAAAGCTGCAGAGTCCTTAAATTACGCAGCAAAGTCCTTAAATAATGCAGCAGAGTCCTTAAATAATGCAACAAAGTCCATAAATAATGCAGCAGAGTCCTTAAATAATGCAACATAGTCCTTAAATAATGCAGCAGAGTCCTTAAATAATGCAACAAAGTCCTTAAATAATGCAGCAGAGTCCTTAAATAATGCAACAAAGTCCTTAAATAATGCAGAAGAGTCCTTAAATAATCCAGACAAGTCCTTAAATAATGCAGCAGAGTCCTTAAATAATGCAGCAGAGTCCTTAAATAATGCAGCAGATTACTGAAATACCGCAGCAGGGTCCTTAAATAATGCAGCAGAGTCCTTAAAAAATGCAACAAAGTCCTTAAATAATGCAGCAGAGTCCTTAAATAATGCAGCAAAGTCCTTAAATAATGCAGAAGAGTCCTTAAATAATGCAACAAAGTCCTTAAATAATGCAGCAGAGTGCTTAAATAATGCAGCAAAGTCCTTAAATAATGCAGAAGAGTCCTTAAATAATGCAATAAAGTCCTTAAATAATGCAGCAAAGTCCTTAAATAATCCAGCCAAGTCCTTAAATAATGCAGCAGAGTCCTTAAATAATGCAACAAAGTCCTTAAATAATGCAGTAGATTACTGAAATACCGCAGCAGGGTCCTTAAATAATGCAGCAGAGTCCTTAAATAATGCAACAAAGTCCTTAATAATGCAGCAGAGTCCTTAAATAATGCAACATAGTCCTTAAATAATGCAGCAGTGTCCTTAAATAATGCAACAAAGTCCTTAAATAATGCAGCAGAGTCCTTAAATAATGCAACAAAGTCCTTAAATAATGCAGAAGAGTCCTTAAATAATCCAGACAAGTCCTTAAATAATGCAGCAGAGTCCTTAAATAATGCAGCAGAGTCCTTAAATAATGCAGCAGATTACTGAAATACCGCAGCAGGGTCCTTAAATAATGCAGCAGAGTCCTTAAAAAATGCAACAAAGTCCTTAAATAATGCAGCAGAGTCCTTAAATAATGCAACAAAGTCCTTAAATAATGCAGCAGAGTCCATAAATAATGCAGCAAAGTCCTTAAATAATGCAGAAGAGTCCTTAAATAATGCAACAAAGTCCTTAAATAATGCAGCAGAGTCCTTACATAATGCAACATAGTCCTTAAATAATGCAGCAAAGTCCTTAAATAATGCAGCAGAGTCCTTAAATAATGCAGCAGAGTCCTTAAATAATGCAGTAAAGTCCTTAAATAATGCAGAAGAGTCCTTAAATAATGCAATAAAGTCCTTAAATAATGCAGCAAAGTCCTTAAATAATCCAGCCAAGTCCTTAAATAATGCAGCAGAGTACTTAAATAATGCAGCAAAGTCCTTAAATGATGCAGCAGAGTCCTTAAATAATGCAGCAAAGTCCTTAAATAATGCAGAAGAGTCCTTAAATAATGCAACAAAGTCCTTAAATAATGCAGCAGAGTGCTTAAATAATGCAGCAAAGTCCTTAACTAATGCAGAAGAGTCCTTAAATAATGCAATAAAGTCCTTAAATAATGCAGCAAAGTCCTTAAATAATCCAGCCAAGTCCTTAAATAATGCAGCAGAGTCCTTAAATAATGCAACAAAGTAATTAAATAATGCAGCAGAGTCCTTAAATAATGCAACAAAGTCCTTAAATAATGCAGAAGAGTCCTTAAATGATCCAGACAAGTCCTTAAATAATGCAGCAGAGTACTTAAATAATGCAGCAAAGTCCTTAAATAATGCATCAAATTCCTTAAATAATGCAGCAAAGTCTTTAAATAATGCAATAACGTCCATAAATAATGCAGCAAAGTCCTTAAATAATGCAGCAGAGTCCTTAAATAATGCAACAAAGTCCTTAAATGATGCAGAAGAGTCCTTAAATAATGCAGCAAAGTCCTTAAATAATGCAGCAGAGTCCTTAAATAATGCAACAAAGTAATTAAATAATGCAGCAGAGTCCTTAAATAATGCAACAAAGTCCTTAAATAATGCAGCAGAGTCCTTAAATAATGCAACAAAGTCCTTAAATAATGCAGCAGAGTCCTTAAATAATGCAGCAAATTCCTTAAATAATGCAGCAGAGTCCTTAAGTAATCCAGCCAAGTATTTAAATAATGCAGCAGAGTCCTTAAATAATGCAACAAAGTCCTTAAATAATGCAGCAGAGTCCTTAAATAATGCAACAAAGTACTTAAATAATGCAGCAGAGTCCTTAAGTACCGTATCAGAGTCCTTAAATAAAGCAGCAAAGTCCTTAAATAATGCAGCAGAGTCCTTAAATAATGCAGCAAAGTCATTAAATAAAGCTGCAGAGTCCTTAAATAATGCAACAAAGTCCTTAAATAATGCAGCAGAGTCCTTAAATAATGCAACAAAGTCCTTAAATAATGCAGCATAGTCCTTAAATAATGCAGCAAATTCCTTAAATAATGCAGCAGAGTCCTTAAATAATCCAGCCAAGTCTTTAAATAATGCAGCAGAGTCCTTAAATAATGCTGCAAAGTCCTTAAATAATGCAACAAAGTCCTTAAATAATGCAGAAGAGTCCTTAAATAATGCAACAAAGTCCTTAAATAATGCAGCAGAGTCCTTAAATAATGCAACAAAGTCCTTAAATAATGCAGCAGAGTCCTTAAATAATGCAACAAAGTAATTAAATAATGCAGCAGAGTCCTTAAATAATGCAACAAAGTCCATAAATAATGCAGAAGAGTCCTTAAATAATGCAGACAAGTCCTTAAATAATGCAGCAGAGTCCTTAAATAATGCAGCAGAGTCCTTAAATAATGCAGCAGATTACTGAAATACCGCAGCAGGGTCCTTAAATAATGCAGCAGAGTCCTTAAATAATGCAACAAAGTCCTTAAATAATGCAGCAGAGTCCTTAAATAATGCAACAAAGTCCTTAAATGATGCAGCAGAGTCCTTAAATAATGCAGCAAATTCCTTAAATAATGCAGCAGAGTCCTTAAGTAATCCAGCCAAGTCTTTAAATAATGCAGCAGAGTCCTTAAATAATGCAGCAAAGTCCTTAAATAATGCCGCAGAGTCCTTAAATAATGCAACAAAGTCCTTAAATAATGCAGAAGAGTCCTTAAATAATCCAGACAAGTCCTTAAATAATGCAGCAGAGTCCTTAAATAATGCAGCAGAGTCCTTAAATAATGCAGCAGATTACTGAAATACCGCAGCAGGGTCCTTAAATAATGCAGCAGAGTCCTTAAAAAATGCAACAAAGTCCTTAAATAATGCAGCAGAGTCCTTAAATAATGCAACAAAGTCCTTAAATAATGCAGCAGAGTGCTTAAATAATGCAGCAAAGTCCTTAAATAATGCAGAAGAGTCCTTAAATAATGCAATAAAGTCCTTAAATAATGCAGCAAAGTCCTTAAATAATCCAGCCAAGTCCTTAAATAATGCAGCAGAGTCCTTAAATAATGCAACAAAGTAATTAAATAATGCAGCAGAGTCCTTAAATAATGCAACAAAGTCCTTAAATAATGCAGAAGAGTCCTTAAATGATCCAGACAAGTCCTTAAATAATGCAGCAGAGTACTTAAATAATGCAGCAAAGTCCTTAAATAATGCATCAAATTCCTTAAATAATGCAGCAAAGTCTTTAAATAATGCAATAACGTCCATAAATAATGCAGCAAAGTCCTTAAATAATGCAGCAGAGTCCTTAAATAATACAACAAAGTCCTTAAATGATGCAGAAGAGTCCTTAAATAATGCAGCAAAGTCCTTAAATAATGCAGCAGAGTCCTTAAATAATGCAACAAAGTAATTAAATAATGCAGCAGAGTCCTTAAATAATGCAGCAGAGTCCTTAAATAATGCAACAAAGTCCTTAACTAATGCAGCAGAGTCCTTAAATAATGCAGCAAATTCCTTAAATAATGCAGCAGAGTCCTTAAGTAATCCAGCCAAGTATTTAAATAATGCAGCAGAGTCCTTAAATAATGCAACAAAGTCCTTAAATAATGCAGCAGAGTCCTTAAATAATGCAACAAAGTACTTAAATAATGCAGCAGAGTCCTTAAGTACCGTATCAGAGTCCTTAAATAAAGCAGCAAAGTCCTTAAATAATGCAGCAGAGTCCTTAAATAATGCAGCAAAGTCATTAAATAAAGCTGCAGAGTCCTTAAATAATGCAACAAAGTCCTTAAATAATGCAGCAGAGTCCTTAAATAATGCAACAAAGTCCTTAAATAATGCAGCATAGTCCTTAAATAATGCAGCAAATTCCTTAAATAATGCAGCAGAGTCCTTAAATAATCCAGCCAAGTCTTTAAATAATGCAGCAGAGTCCTTAAATAATGCTGCAAAGTCCTTAAATAATGCAACAAAGTCCTTAAATAATGCAGAAGAGTCCTTAAATAATGCAACAAAGTCCTTAAATAATGCAGCAGAGTCCTTAAATAATGCAACAAAGTCCTTAAATAATGCAGCAGAGTCCTTAAATAATGCAACAAAGTAATTAAATAATGCAGCAGAGTCCTTAAATAATGCAACAAAGTCCATAAATAATGCAGAAGAGTCCTTAAATAATGCAGACAAGTCCTTAAATAATGCAGCAGAGTCCTTAAATAATGCAGCAGAGTCCTTAAATAATGCAGCAGATTACTGAAATACCGCAGCAGGGTCCTTAAATAATGCAGCAGAGTCCTTAAATAATGCAACAAAGTCCTTAAATAATGCAGCAGAGTCCTTAAATAATGCAACAAAGTCCTTAAATGATGCAGCAGAGTCCTTAAATAATGCAGCAAATTCCTTAAATAATGCAGCAGAGTCCTTAAGTAATCCAGCCAAGTCTTTAAATAATGCAGCAGAGTCCTTAAATAATGCAGCAAAGTCCTTAAATAATGCAGCAGAGTCCTTAAATAATGCAGCAAAGTCCTTAAATAATGCAACAAAGTCCTTAAATAATGCAGCAGAGTCCTTAAATAATGCAACAAAGTACTTAAATAATGCAGCAGAGTCCTTAAGTACCGTATCAGAGTCCTTAAATAAAGCAGCAAAGTCCTTAAATAATGCAGCAGAGTCCTTAAATAATGCAGCAAAGTCCTTAAATAAAGCTGCAGAGTCCTTAAATTACGCAGCAAAGTCCTTAAATAATGCAGCAGAGTCCTTAAATAATGCAACAAAGTCCATAAATAATGCAGCAGAGTCCTTAAATAATGCAACATAGTCCTTAAATAATGCAGCAGAGTCCTTAAATAATGCAACAAAGTCCTTAAATAATGCAGCAGAGTCCTTAAATAATGCAACAAAGTCCTTAAATAATGCAGAAGAGTCCTTAAATAATCCAGACAAGTCCTTAAATAATGCAGCAGAGTCCTTAAATAATGCAGCAGAGTCCTTAAATAATGCAGCAGATTACTGAAATACCGCAGCAGGGTCCTTAAATAATGCAGCAGAGTCCTTAAAAAATGCAACAAAGTCCTTAAATAATGCAGCAGAGTCCTTAAATAATGCAGCAAAGTCCTTAAATAATGCAGAAGAGTCCTTAAATAATGCAACAAAGTCCTTAAATAATGCAGCAGAGTGCTTAAATAATGCAGCAAAGTCCTTAAATAATGCAGAAGAGTCCTTAAATAATGCAATAAAGTCCTTAAATAATGCAGCAAAGTCCTTAAATAATCCAGCCAAGTCCTTAAATAATGCAGCAGAGTCCTTAAATAATGCAACAAAGTCCTTAAATAATGCAGTAGATTACTGAAATACCGCAGCAGGGTCCTTAAATAATGCAGCAGAGTCCTTAAATAATGCAACAAAGTCCTTAATAATGCAGCAGAGTCCTTAAATAATGCAACATAGTCCTTAAATAATGCAGCAGTGTCCTTAAATAATGCAACAAAGTCCTTAAATAATGCAGCAGAGTCCTTAAATAATGCAACAAAGTCCTTAAATAATGCAGAAGAGTCCTTAAATAATCCAGACAAGTCCTTAAATAATGCAGCAGAGTCCTTAAATAATGCAGCAGAGTCCTTAAATAATGCAGCAGATTACTGAAATACCGCAGCAGGGTCCTTAAATAATGCAGCAGAGTCCTTAAAAAATGCAACAAAGTCCTTAAATAATGCAGCAGAGTCCTTAAATAATGCAGCAGAGTCCTTAAATAATGCAGCAGAGTCCTTAAATAATGCAACAAAGTCCTTAAATAATGCAGCAGAGTCCATAAATAATGCAGCAAAGTCCTTAAATAATGCAGAAGAGTCCTTAAATAATGCAACAAAGTCCTTAAATAATGCAGCAGAGTCCTTACATAATGCAACATAGTCCTTAAATAATGCAGCAAAGTCCTTAAATAATGCAGCAGAGTCCTTAAATAATGCAGCAGAGTCCTTAAATAATGCAGTAAAGTCCTTAAATAATGCAGAAGAGTCCTTAAATAATGCAATAAAGTCCTTAAATAATGCAGCAAAGTCCTTAAATAATCCAGCCAAGTCCTTAAATAATGCAGCAGAGTACTTAAATAATGCAGCAAAGTCCTTAAATGATGCAGCAGAGTCCTTAAATAATGCAGCAAAGTCCTTAAATAATGCAGAAGAGTCCTTAAATAATGCAACAAAGTCCTTAAATAATGCAGCAGAGTGCTTAAATAATGCAGCAAAGTCCTTAAATAATGCAGAAGAGTCCTTAAATAATGCAATAAAGTCCTTAAATAATGCAGCAAAGTCCTTAAATAATCCAGCCAAGTCCTTAAATAATGCAGCAGAGTCCTTAAATAATGCAACAAAGTAATTAAATAATGCAGCAGAGTCCTTAAATAATGCAACAAAGTCCTTAAATAATGCAGAAGAGTCCTTAAATGATCCAGACAAGTCCTTAAATAATGCAGCAGAGTACTTAAATAATGCAGCAAAGTCCTTAAATAATGCATCAAATTCCTTAAATAATGCAGCAAAGTCTTTAAATAATGCAATAACGTCCATAAATAATGCAGCAAAGTCCTTAAATAATGCAGCAGAGTCCTTAAATAATGCAACAAAGTCCTTAAATGATGCAGAAGAGTCCTTAAATAATGCAGCAAAGTCCTTAAATAATGCAGCAGAGTCCTTAAATAATGCAACAAAGTAATTAAATAATGCAGCAGAGTCCTTAAATAATGCAACAAAGTCCTTAAATAATGCAGCAGAGTCCTTAAATAATGCAACAAAGTCCTTAAATAATGCAGCAGAGTCCTTAAATAATGCAGCAAATTCCTTAAATAATGCAGCAGAGTCCTTAAGTAATCCAGCCAAGTATTTAAATAATGCAGCAGAGTCCTTAAATAATGCAACAAAGTCCTTAAATAATGCAGCAGAGTCCTTAAATAATGCAACAAAGTACTTAAATAATGCAGCAGAGTCCTTAAGTACCGTATCAGAGTCCTTAAATAAAGCAGCAAAGTCCTTAAATAATGCAGCAGAGTCCTTAAATAATGCAGCAAAGTCATTAAATAAAGCTGCAGAGTCCTTAAATAATGCAACAAAGTCCTTAAATAATGCAGCAGAGTCCTTAAATAATGCAACAAAGTCCTTAAATAATGCAGCATAGTCCTTAAATAATGCAGCAAATTCCTTAAATAATGCAGCAGAGTCCTTAAATAATCCAGCCAAGTCTTTAAATAATGCAGCAGAGTCCTTAAATAATGCTGCAAAGTCCTTAAATAATGCAACAAAGTCCTTAAATAATGCAGAAGAGTCCTTAAATAATGCAACAAAGTCCTTAAATAATGCAGCAGAGTCCTTAAATAATGCAACAAAGTCCTTAAATAATGCAGCAGAGTCCTTAAATAATGCAACAAAGTAATTAAATAATGCAGCAGAGTCCTTAAATAATGCAACAAAGTCCATAAATAATGCAGAAGAGTCCTTAAATAATGCAGACAAGTCCTTAAATAATGCAGCAGAGTCCTTAAATAATGCAGCAGAGTCCTTAAATAATGCAGCGGATTACTGAAATACCGCAGCAGGGTGCTTAAATAATGCAGCAGAGTCCTTAAATAATGCAACAAAGTCCTTAAATAATGCAGCAGAGTCCTTAAATAATGCAACAAAGTCCTTAAATGATGCAGCAGAGTCCTTAAATAATGCAGCAAATTCCTTAAATAATGCAGCAGAGTCCTTAAGTAATCCAGCCAAGTCTTTAAATAATGCAGCAGAGTCCTTAAATAATGCAGCAAAGTCCTTAAATAATGCCGCAGAGTCCTTAAATAATGCAACAAAGTCCTTAAATAATGCAGAAGAGTCCTTAAATAATCCAGACAAGTCCTTAAATAATGCAGCAGAGTCCTTAAATAATGCAGCAGAGTCCTTAAATAATGCAGCAGATTACTGAAATACCGCAGCAGGGTCCTTAAATAATGCAGCAGAGTCCTTAAAAAATGCAACAAAGTCCTTAAATAATGCAGCAGAGTCCTTAAATAATGCAACAAAGTCCTTAAATAATGCAGCAGAGTCCTTAAATAATGCAGCAAAGTCCTTAAATAATGCAGAAGAGTCCTTAAATAATGCAACAAAGTCCTTAAATAATGCAGCAGAGTCCTTACATAATGCAACATAGTCCTTAAATAATGCAGCAAAGTCCTTAAATAATGCAGCAGAGTCCTTAAATAATGCAGCAGAGTCCTTAAATAATGCAGTAAAGTCCTTAAATAATGCAGAAGAGTCCTTAAATAATGCAATAAAGTCCTTAAATAATGCAGCAAAGTCCTTAAATAATCCAGCCAAGTCCTTAAATAATGCAGCAGAGTACTTAAATAATGCAGCAAAGTCCTTAAATGATGCAGCAGAGTCCTTAAATAATGCAGCAAAGTCCTTAAATAATGCAGCAAAGTCCTTAAATAATGCAGAAGAGTCCTTAAATAATGCAACAAAGTCCTTAAATAATGCAGCAGAGTGCTTAAATAATGCAGCAAAGTCCTTAAATAATGCAGAAGAGTCCTTAAATAATGCAATAAAGTCCTTAAATAATGCAGCAAAGTCCTTAAATAATCCAGCCAAGTCCTTAAATAATGCAGCAGAGTCCTTAAATAATGCAACAAAGTAATTAAATAATGCAGCAGAGTCCTTAAATAATGCAACAAAGTCCTTAAATAATGCAGAAGAGTCCTTAAATGATCCAGACAAGTCCTTAAATAATGCAGCAGAGTACTTAAATAATGCAGCAAAGTCCTTAAATAATGCATCAAATTCCTTAAATAATGCAGCAAAGTCTTTAAATAATGCAATAACGTCCATAAATAATGCAGCAAAGTCCTTAAATAATGCAGCAGAGTCCTTAAATAATACAACAAAGTCCTTAAATGATGCAGAAGAGTCCTTAAATAATGCAGCAAAGTCCTTAAATAATGCAGCAGAGTCCTTAAATAATGCAACAAAGTAATTAAATAATGCAGCAGAGTCCTTAAATAATGCAGCAGAGTCCTTAAATAATGCAACAAAGTCCTTAACTAATGCAGCAGAGTCCTTAAATAATGCAGCAAATTCCTTAAATAATGCAGCAGAGTCCTTAAGTAATCCAGCCAAGTATTTAAATAATGCAGCAGAGTCCTTAAATAATGCAACAAAGTCCTTAAATAATGCAGCAGAGTCCTTAAATAATGCAACAAAGTACTTAAATAATGCAGCAGAGTCCTTAAGTACCGTATCAGAGTCCTTAAATAAAGCAGCAAAGTCCTTAAATAATGCAGCAGAGTCCTTAAATAATGCAGCAAAGTCATTAAATAAAGCTGCAGAGTCCTTAAATAATGCAACAAAGTCCTTAAATAATGCAGCAGAGTCCTTAAATAATGCAACAAAGTCCTTAAATAATGCAGCATAGTCCTTAAATAATGCAGCAAATTCCTTAAATAATGCAGCAGAGTCCTTAAATAATCCAGCCAAGTCTTTAAATAATGCAGCAGAGTCCTTAAATAATGCTGCAAAGTCCTTAAATAATGCAACAAAGTCCTTAAATAATGCAGAAGAGTCCTTAAATAATGCAACAAAGTCCTTAAATAATGCAGCAGAGTCCTTAAATAATGCAACAAAGTCCTTAAATAATGCAGCAGAGTCCTTAAATAATGCAACAAAGTAATTAAATAATGCAGCAGAGTCCTTAAATAATGCAACAAAGTCCATAAATAATGCAGAAGAGTCCTTAAATAATGCAGACAAGTCCTTAAATAATGCAGCAGAGTCCTTAAATAATGCAGCAGAGTCCTTAAATAATGCAGCAGATTACTGAAATACCGCAGCAGGGTCCTTAAATAATGCAGCAGAGTCCTTAAATAATGCAACAAAGTCCTTAAATAATGCAGCAGAGTCCTTAAATAATGCAACAAAGTCCTTAAATGATGCAGCAGAGTCCTTAAATAATGCAGCAAATTCCTTAAATAATGCAGCAGAGTCCTTAAGTAATCCAGCCAAGTCTTTAAATAATGCAGCAGAGTCCTTAAATAATGCAGCAAAGTCCTTAAATAATGCCGCAGAGTCCTTAAATAATGCAACAAAGTCCTTAAATAATGCAGAAGAGTCCTTAAATAATCCAGACAAGTCCTTAAATAATGCAGCAGAGTCCTTAAATAATGCAGCAGAGTCCTTAAATAATGCAGCAGATTACTGAAATACCGCAGCAGGGTCCTTAAATAATGCAGCAGAGTCCTTAAAAAATGCAACAAAGTCCTTAAATAATGCAGCAGAGTCCTTAAATAATGCAACAAAGTCCTTAAATAATGCAGCAGAGTGCTTAAATAATGCAGCAAAGTCCTTAAATAATGCAGAAGAGTCCTTAAATAATGCAATAAAGTCCTTAAATAATGCAGCAAAGTCCTTAAATAATCCAGCCAAGTCCTTAAATAATGCAGCAGAGTCCTTAAATAATGCAACAAAGTAATTAAATAATGCAGCAGAGTCCTTAAATAATGCAACAAAGTCCTTAAATAATGCAGAAGAGTCCTTAAATGATCCAGACAAGTCCTTAAATAATGCAGCAGAGTACTTAAATAATGCAGCAAAGTCCTTAAATAATGCATCAAATTCCTTAAATAATGCAGCAAAGTCTTTAAATAATGCAATAACGTCCATAAATAATGCAGCAAAGTCCTTAAATAATGCAGCAGAGTCCTTAAATAATACAACAAAGTCCTTAAATGATGCAGAAGAGTCCTTAAATAATGCAGCAAAGTCCTTAAATAATGCAGCAGAGTCCTTAAATAATGCAACAAAGTAATTAAATAATGCAGCAGAGTCCTTAAATAATGCAGCAGAGTCCTTAAATAATGCAACAAAGTCCTTAACTAATGCAGCAGAGTCCTTAAATAATGCAGCAAATTCCTTAAATAATGCAGCAGAGTCCTTAAGTAATCCAGCCAAGTATTTAAATAATGCAGCAGAGTCCTTAAATAATGCAACAAAGTCCTTAAATAATGCAGCAGAGTCCTTAAATAATGCAACAAAGTACTTAAATAATGCAGCAGAGTCCTTAAGTACCGTATCAGAGTCCTTAAATAAAGCAGCAAAGTCCTTAAATAATGCAGCAGAGTCCTTAAATAATGCAGCAAAGTCATTAAATAAAGCTGCAGAGTCCTTAAATAATGCAACAAAGTCCTTAAATAATGCAGCAGAGTCCTTAAATAATGCAACAAAGTCCTTAAATAATGCAGCATAGTCCTTAAATAATGCAGCAAATTCCTTAAATAATGCAGCAGAGTCCTTAAATAATCCAGCCAAGTCTTTAAATAATGCAGCAGAGTCCTTAAATAATGCTGCAAAGTCCTTAAATAATGCAACAAAGTCCTTAAATAATGCAGAAGAGTCCTTAAATAATGCAACAAAGTCCTTAAATAATGCAGCAGAGTCCTTAAATAATGCAACAAAGTCCTTAAATAATGCAGCAGAGTCCTTAAATAATGCAACAAAGTAATTAAATAATGCAGCAGAGTCCTTAAATAATGCAACAAAGTCCATAAATAATGCAGAAGAGTCCTTAAATAATGCAGACAAGTCCTTAAATAATGCAGCAGAGTCCTTAAATAATGCAGCAGAGTCCTTAAATAATGCAGCAGATTACTGAAATACCGCAGCAGGGTCCTTAAATAATGCAGCAGAGTCCTTAAATAATGCAACAAAGTCCTTAAATAATGCAGCAGAGTCCTTAAATAATGCAACAAAGTCCTTAAATGATGCAGCAGAGTCCTTAAATAATGCAGCAAATTCCTTAAATAATGCAGCAGAGTCCTTAAGTAATCCAGCCAAGTCTTTAAATAATGCAGCAGAGTCCTTAAATAATGCAGCAAAGTCCTTAAATAATGCAGCAGAGTCCTTAAATAATGCAGCAAAGTCCTTAAATAATGCAACAAAGTCCTTAAATAATGCAGCAGAGTCCTTAAATAATGCAACAAAGTACTTAAATAATGCAGCAGAGTCCTTAAGTACCGTATCAGAGTCCTTAAATAAAGCAGCAAAGTCCTTAAATAATGCAGCAGAGTCCTTAAATAATGCAGCAAAGTCCTTAAATAAAGCTGCAGAGTCCTTAAATTACGCAGCAAAGTCCTTAAATAATGCAGCAGAGTCCTTAAATAATGCAACAAAGTCCATAAATAATGCAGCAGAGTCCTTAAATAATGCAACATAGTCCTTAAATAATGCAGCAGAGTCCTTAAATAATGCAACAAAGTCCTTAAATAATGCAGCAGAGTCCTTAAATAATGCAACAAAGTCCTTAAATAATGCAGAAGAGTCCTTAAATAATCCAGACAAGTCCTTAAATAATGCAGCAGAGTCCTTAAATAATGCAGCAGAGTCCTTAAATAATGCAGCAGATTACTGAAATACCGCAGCAGGGTCCTTAAATAATGCAGCAGAGTCCTTAAAAAATGCAACAAAGTCCTTAAATAATGCAGCAGAGTCCTTAAATAATGCAGCAAAGTCCTTAAATAATGCAGAAGAGTCCTTAAATAATGCAACAAAGTCCTTAAATAATGCAGCAGAGTGCTTAAATAATGCAGCAAAGTCCTTAAATAATGCAGAAGAGTCCTTAAATAATGCAATAAAGTCCTTAAATAATGCAGCAAAGTCCTTAAATAATCCAGCCAAGTCCTTAAATAATGCAGCAGAGTCCTTAAATAATGCAACAAAGTCCTTAAATAATGCAGTAGATTACTGAAATACCGCAGCAGGGTCCTTAAATAATGCAGCAGAGTCCTTAAATAATGCAACAAAGTCCTTAATAATGCAGCAGAGTCCTTAAATAATGCAACATAGTCCTTAAATAATGCAGCAGTGTCCTTAAATAATGCAACAAAGTCCTTAAATAATGCAGCAGAGTCCTTAAATAATGCAACAAAGTCCTTAAATAATGCAGAAGAGTCCTTAAATAATCCAGACAAGTCCTTAAATAATGCAGCAGAGTCCTTAAATAATGCAGCAGAGTCCTTAAATAATGCAGCAGATTACTGAAATACCGCAGCAGGGTCCTTAAATAATGCAGCAGAGTCCTTAAAAAATGCAACAAAGTCCTTAAATAATGCAGCAGAGTCCTTAAATAATGCAACAAAGTCCTTAAATAATGCAGCAGAGTCCATAAATAATGCAGCAAAGTCCTTAAATAATGCAGAAGAGTCCTTAAATAATGCAACAAAGTCCTTAAATAATGCAGCAGAGTCCTTACATAATGCAACATAGTCCTTAAATAATGCAGCAAAGTCCTTAAATAATGCAGCAGAGTCCTTAAATAATGCAGCAGAGTCCTTAAATAATGCAGTAAAGTCCTTAAATAATGCAGAAGAGTCCTTAAATAATGCAATAAAGTCCTTAAATAATGCAGCAAAGTCCTTAAATAATCCAGCCAAGTCCTTAAATAATGCAGCAGAGTACTTAAATAATGCAGCAAAGTCCTTAAATGATGCAGCAGAGTCCTTAAATAATGCAGCAAAGTCCTTAAATAATGCAGAAGAGTCCTTAAATAATGCAACAAAGTCCTTAAATAATGCAGCAGAGTGCTTAAATAATGCAGCAAAGTCCTTAAATAATGCAGAAGAGTCCTTAAATAATGCAATAAAGTCCTTAAATAATGCAGCAAAGTCCTTAAATAATCCAGCCAAGTCCTTAAATAATGCAGCAGAGTCCTTAAATAATGCAACAAAGTAATTAAATAATGCAGCAGAGTCCTTAAATAATGCAACAAAGTCCTTAAATAATGCAGAAGAGTCCTTAAATGATCCAGACAAGTCCTTAAATAATGCAGCAGAGTACTTAAATAATGCAGCAAAGTCCTTAAATAATGCATCAAATTCCTTAAATAATGCAGCAAAGTCTTTAAATAATGCAATAACGTCCATAAATAATGCAGCAAAGTCCTTAAATAATGCAGCAGAGTCCTTAAATAATGCAACAAAGTCCTTAAATGATGCAGAAGAGTCCTTAAATAATGCAGCAAAGTCCTTAAATAATGCAGCAGAGTCCTTAAATAATGCAACAAAGTAATTAAATAATGCAGCAGAGTCCTTAAATAATGCAACAAAGTCCTTAAATAATGCAGCAGAGTCCTTAAATAATGCAACAAAGTCCTTAAATAATGCAGCAGAGTCCTTAAATAATGCAGCAAATTCCTTAAATAATGCAGCAGAGTCCTTAAGTAATCCAGCCAAGTATTTAAATAATGCAGCAGAGTCCTTAAATAATGCAACAAAGTCCTTAAATAATGCAGCAGAGTCCTTAAATAATGCAACAAAGTACTTAAATAATGCAGCAGAGTCCTTAAGTACCGTATCAGAGTCCTTAAATAAAGCAGCAAAGTCCTTAAATAATGCAGCAGAGTCCTTAAATAATGCAGCAAAGTCATTAAATAAAGCTGCAGAGTCCTTAAATAATGCAACAAAGTCCTTAAATAATGCAGCAGAGTCCTTAAATAATGCAACAAAGTCCTTAAATAATGCAGCATAGTCCTTAAATAATGCAGCAAATTCCTTAAATAATGCAGCAGAGTCCTTAAATAATCCAGCCAAGTCTTTAAATAATGCAGCAGAGTCCTTAAATAATGCTGCAAAGTCCTTAAATAATGCAACAAAGTCCTTAAATAATGCAGAAGAGTCCTTAAATAATGCAACAAAGTCCTTAAATAATGCAGCAGAGTCCTTAAATAATGCAACAAAGTCCTTAAATAATGCAGCAGAGTCCTTAAATAATGCAACAAAGTAATTAAATAATGCAGCAGAGTCCTTAAATAATGCAACAAAGTCCATAAATAATGCAGAAGAGTCCTTAAATAATGCAGACAAGTCCTTAAATAATGCAGCAGAGTCCTTAAATAATGCAGCAGAGTCCTTAAATAATGCAGCGGATTACTGAAATACCGCAGCAGGGTGCTTAAATAATGCAGCAGAGTCCTTAAATAATGCAACAAAGTCCTTAAATAATGCAGCAGAGTCCTTAAATAATGCAACAAAGTCCTTAAATGATGCAGCAGAGTCCTTAAATAATGCAGCAAATTCCTTAAATAATGCAGCAGAGTCCTTAAGTAATCCAGCCAAGTCTTTAAATAATGCAGCAGAGTCCTTAAATAATGCAGCAAAGTCCTTAAATAATGCCGCAGAGTCCTTAAATAATGCAACAAAGTCCTTAAATAATGCAGAAGAGTCCTTAAATAATCCAGACAAGTCCTTAAATAATGCAGCAGAGTCCTTAAATAATGCAGCAGAGTCCTTAAATAATGCAGCAGATTACTGAAATACCGCAGCAGGGTCCTTAAATAATGCAGCAGAGTCCTTAAAAAATGCAACAAAGTCCTTAAATAATGCAGCAGAGTCCTTAAATAATGCAACAAAGTCCTTAAATAATGCAGCAGAGTCCTTAAATAATGCAGCAAAGTCCTTAAATAATGCAGAAGAGTCCTTAAATAATGCAACAAAGTCCTTAAATAATGCAGCAGAGTCCTTACATAATGCAACATAGTCCTTAAATAATGCAGCAAAGTCCTTAAATAATGCAGCAGAGTCCTTAAATAATGCAGCAGAGTCCTTAAATAATGCAGTAAAGTCCTTAAATAATGCAGAAGAGTCCTTAAATAATGCAATAAAGTCCTTAAATAATGCAGCAAAGTCCTTAAATAATCCAGCCAAGTCCTTAAATAATGCAGCAGAGTACTTAAATAATGCAGCAAAGTCCTTAAATGATGCAGCAGAGTCCTTAAATAATGCAGCAAAGTCCTTAAATAATGCAGCAAAGTCCTTAAATAATGCAGAAGAGTCCTTAAATAATGCAACAAAGTCCTTAAATAATGCAGCAGAGTGCTTAAATAATGCAGCAAAGTCCTTAAATAATGCAGAAGAGTCCTTAAATAATGCAATAAAGTCCTTAAATAATGCAGCAAAGTCCTTAAATAATCCAGCCAAGTCCTTAAATAATGCAGCAGAGTCCTTAAATAATGCAACAAAGTAATTAAATAATGCAGCAGAGTCCTTAAATAATGCAACAAAGTCCTTAAATAATGCAGAAGAGTCCTTAAATGATCCAGACAAGTCCTTAAATAATGCAGCAGAGTACTTAAATAATGCAGCAAAGTCCTTAAATAATGCATCAAATTCCTTAAATAATGCAGCAAAGTCTTTAAATAATGCAATAACGTCCATAAATAATGCAGCAAAGTCCTTAAATAATGCAGCAGAGTCCTTAAATAATACAACAAAGTCCTTAAATGATGCAGAAGAGTCCTTAAATAATGCAGCAAAGTCCTTAAATAATGCAGCAGAGTCCTTAAATAATGCAACAAAGTAATTAAATAATGCAGCAGAGTCCTTAAATAATGCAGCAGAGTCCTTAAATAATGCAACAAAGTCCTTAACTAATGCAGCAGAGTCCTTAAATAATGCAGCAAATTCCTTAAATAATGCAGCAGAGTCCTTAAGTAATCCAGCCAAGTATTTAAATAATGCAGCAGAGTCCTTAAATAATGCAACAAAGTCCTTAAATAATGCAGCAGAGTCCTTAAATAATGCAACAAAGTACTTAAATAATGCAGCAGAGTCCTTAAGTACCGTATCAGAGTCCTTAAATAAAGCAGCAAAGTCCTTAAATAATGCAGCAGAGTCCTTAAATAATGCAGCAAAGTCATTAAATAAAGCTGCAGAGTCCTTAAATAATGCAACAAAGTCCTTAAATAATGCAGCAGAGTCCTTAAATAATGCAACAAAGTCCTTAAATAATGCAGCATAGTCCTTAAATAATGCAGCAAATTCCTTAAATAATGCAGCAGAGTCCTTAAATAATCCAGCCAAGTCTTTAAATAATGCAGCAGAGTCCTTAAATAATGCTGCAAAGTCCTTAAATAATGCAACAAAGTCCTTAAATAATGCAGAAGAGTCCTTAAATAATGCAACAAAGTCCTTAAATAATGCAGCAGAGTCCTTAAATAATGCAACAAAGTCCTTAAATAATGCAGCAGAGTCCTTAAATAATGCAACAAAGTAATTAAATAATGCAGCAGAGTCCTTAAATAATGCAACAAAGTCCATAAATAATGCAGAAGAGTCCTTAAATAATGCAGACAAGTCCTTAAATAATGCAGCAGAGTCCTTAAATAATGCAGCAGAGTCCTTAAATAATGCAGCAGATTACTGAAATACCGCAGCAGGGTCCTTAAATAATGCAGCAGAGTCCTTAAATAATGCAACAAAGTCCTTAAATAATGCAGCAGAGTCCTTAAATAATGCAACAAAGTCCTTAAATGATGCAGCAGAGTCCTTAAATAATGCAGCAAATTCCTTAAATAATGCAGCAGAGTCCTTAAGTAATCCAGCCAAGTCTTTAAATAATGCAGCAGAGTCCTTAAATAATGCAGCAAAGTCCTTAAATAATGCAGCAGATTCCTTAAATAATGCAGAAGAGTCCTTAAATAATGCAACAAAGTCCTTAAATAATGCAGCAGAGTCCTTAAATAATGCAACAAAGTACTTAAATAATGCAGCAGAGTCCTTAAGTACCGTATCAGAGTCCTTAAATAAAGCAGCAAAGTCCTTAAATAATGCAGCAGAGTCCTTAAATAATGCAGCAAAGTCCTTAAATAAAGCTGCAGAGTCCTTAAATTACGCAGCAAAGTCCTTAAATAATGCAGCAGAGTCCTTAAATAATGCAACAAAGTCCATAAATAATGCAGCAGAGTCCTTAAATAATGCAACATAGTCCTTAAATAATGCAGCAGAGTCCTTAAATAATGCAACAAAGTCCTTAAATAATGCAGCAGAGTCCTTAAATAATGCAACAAAGTCCTTAAATAATGCAGAAGAGTCCTTAAATAATCCAGACAAGTCCTTAAATAATGCAGCAGAGTCCTTAAATAATGCAGCAGAGTCCTTAAATAATGCAGCAGATTACTGAAATACCGCAGCAGGGTCCTTAAATAATGCAGCAGAGTCCTTAAAAAATGCAACAAAGTCCTTAAATAATGCAGCAGAGTCCTTAAATAATGCAGCAAAGTCCTTAAATAATGCAGAAGAGTCCTTAAATAATGCAACAAAGTCCTTAAATAATGCAGCAGAGTGCTTAAATAATGCAGCAAAGTCCTTAAATAATGCAGAAGAGTCCTTAAATAATGCAATAAAGTCCTTAAATAATGCAGCAAAGTCCTTAAATAATCCAGCCAAGTCCTTAAATAATGCAGCAGAGTCCTTAAATAATGCAACAAAGTCCTTAAATAATGCAGTAGATTACTGAAATACCGCAGCAGGGTCCTTAAATAATGCAGCAGAGTCCTTAAATAATGCAACAAAGTCCTTAATAATGCAGCAGAGTCCTTAAATAATGCAACATAGTCCTTAAATAATGCAGCAGTGTCCTTAAATAATGCAACAAAGTCCTTAAATAATGCAGCAGAGTCCTTAAATAATGCAACAAAGTCCTTAAATAATGCAGAAGAGTCCTTAAATAATCCAGACAAGTCCTTAAATAATGCAGAAGAGTCCTTAAATAATGCAACAAAGTCCTTAAATAATGCAGCAGAGTCCTTACATAATGCAACATAGTCCTTAAATAATGCAGCAAAGTCCTTAAATAATGCAGCAGAGTCCTTAAATAATGCAGCAGAGTCCTTAAATAATGCAGTAAAGTCCTTAAATAATGCAGAAGAGTCCTTAAATAATGCAATAAAGTCCTTAAATAATGCAGCAAAGTCCTTAAATAATCCAGCCAAGTCCTTAAATAATGCAGCAGAGTACTTAAATAATGCAGCAAAGTCCTTAAATGATGCAGCAGAGTCCTTAAATAATGCAGCAAAGTCCTTAAATAATGCAGCAAAGTCCTTAAATAATGCAGAAGAGTCCTTAAATAATGCAACAAAGTCCTTAAATAATGCAGCAGAGTGCTTAAATAATGCAGCAAAGTCCTTAAATAATGCAGAAGAGTCCTTAAATAATGCAATAAAGTCCTTAAATAATGCAGCAAAGTCCTTAAATAATCCAGCCAAGTCCTTAAATAATGCAGCAGAGTCCTTAAATAATGCAACAAAGTAATTAAATAATGCAGCAGAGTCCTTAAATAATGCAACAAAGTCCTTAAATAATGCAGAAGAGTCCTTAAATGATCCAGACAAGTCCTTAAATAATGCAGCAGAGTACTTAAATAATGCAGCAAAGTCCTTAAATAATGCATCAAATTCCTTAAATAATGCAGCAAAGTCTTTAAATAATGCAATAACGTCCATAAATAATGCAGCAAAGTCCTTAAATAATGCAGCAGAGTCCTTAAATAATGCAACAAAGTCCTTAAATGATGCAGAAGAGTCCTTAAATAATGCAGCAAAGTCCTTAAATAATGCAGCAGAGTCCTTAAATAATGCAACAAAGTAATTAAATAATGCAGCAGAGTCCTTAAATAATGCAACAAAGTCCTTAAATAATGCAGCAGAGTCCTTAAATAATGCAACAAAGTCCTTAAATAATGCAGCATAGTCCTTAAATAATGCAGCAAATTCCTTAAATAATGCAGCAGAGTCCTTAAATAATCCAGCCAAGTCTTTAAATAATGCAGCAGAGTCCTTAAATAATGCTGCAAAGTCCTTAAATAATGCAACAAAGTCCTTAAATAATGCAGAAGAGTCCTTAAATAATGCAACAAAGTCCTTAAATAATGCAGCAGAGTCCTTAAATAATGCAACAAAGTCCTTAAATAATGCAGCAGAGTCCTTAAATAATGCAACAAAGTAATTAAATAATGCAGCAGAGTCCTTAAATAATGCAACAAAGTCCATAAATAATGCAGAAGAGTCCTTAAATAATGCAGACAAGTCCTTAAATAATGCAGCAGAGTCCTTAAATAATGCAGCAGAGTCCTTAAATAATGCAGCAGATTACTGAAATACCGCAGCAGGGTCCTTAAATAATGCAGCAGAGTCCTTAAATAATGCAACAAAGTCCTTAAATAATGCAGCAGAGTCCTTAAATAATGCAACAAAGTCCTTAAATGATGCAGCAGAGTCCTTAAATAATGCAGCAAATTCCTTAAATAATGCAGCAGAGTCCTTAAGTAATCCAGCCAAGTCTTTAAATAATGCAGCAGAGTCCTTAAATAATGCAGCAAAGTCCTTAAATAATGCAGCAGAGTCCTTAAATAATGCAGCAAAGTCCTTAAATAATGCAACAAAGTCCTTAAATAATGCAGCAGAGTCCTTAAATAATGCAACAAAGTACTTAAATAATGCAGCAGAGTCCTTAAGTACCGTATCAGAGTCCTTAAATAAAGCAGCAAAGTCCTTAAATAATGCAGCAGAGTCCTTAAATAATGCAGCAAAGTCCTTAAATAAAGCTGCAGAGTCCTTAAATTACGCAGCAAAGTCCTTAAATAATGCAGCAGAGTCCTTAAATAATGCAACAAAGTCCATAAATAATGCAGCAGAGTCCTTAAATAATGCAACATAGTCCTTAAATAATGCAGCAGAGTCCTTAAATAATGCAACAAAGTCCTTAAATAATGCAGCAGAGTCCTTAAATAATGCAACAAAGTCCTTAAATAATGCAGAAGAGTCCTTAAATAATCCAGACAAGTCCTTAAATAATGCAGCAGAGTCCTTAAATAATGCAGCAGAGTCCTTAAATAATGCAGCAGATTACTGAAATACCGCAGCAGGGTCCTTAAATAATGCAGCAGAGTCCTTAAAAAATGCAACAAAGTCCTTAAATAATGCAGCAGAGTCCTTAAATAATGCAGCAAAGTCCTTAAATAATGCAGAAGAGTCCTTAAATAATGCAACAAAGTCCTTAAATAATGCAGCAGAGTGCTTAAATAATGCAGCAAAGTCCTTAAATAATGCAGAAGAGTCCTTAAATAATGCAATAAAGTCCTTAAATAATGCAGCAAAGTCCTTAAATAATCCAGCCAAGTCCTTAAATAATGCAGCAGAGTCCTTAAATAATGCAACAAAGTCCTTAAATAATGCAGTAGATTACTGAAATACCGCAGCAGGGTCCTTAAATAATGCAGCAGAGTCCTTAAATAATGCAACAAAGTCCTTAATAATGCAGCAGAGTCCTTAAATAATGCAACATAGTCCTTAAATAATGCAGCAGTGTCCTTAAATAATGCAACAAAGTCCTTAAATAATGCAGCAGAGTCCTTAAATAATGCAACAAAGTCCTTAAATAATGCAGAAGAGTCCTTAAATAATCCAGACAAGTCCTTAAATAATGCAGCAGAGTCCTTAAATAATGCAGCAGAGTCCTTAAATAATGCAGCAGATTACTGAAATACCGCAGCAGGGTCCTTAAATAATGCAGCAGAGTCCTTAAAAAATGCAACAAAGTCCTTAAATAATGCAGCAGAGTCCTTAAATAATGCAACAAAGTCCTTAAATAATGCAGCAGAGTCCATAAATAATGCAGCAAAGTCCTTAAATAATGCAGAAGAGTCCTTAAATAATGCAACAAAGTCCTTAAATAATGCAGCAGAGTCCTTACATAATGCAACATAGTCCTTAAATAATGCAGCAAAGTCCTTAAATAATGCAGCAGAGTCCTTAAATAATGCAGCAGAGTCCTTAAATAATGCAGTAAAGTCCTTAAATAATGCAGAAGAGTCCTTAAATAATGCAATAAAGTCCTTAAATAATGCAGCAAAGTCCTTAAATAATCCAGCCAAGTCCTTAAATAATGCAGCAGAGTACTTAAATAATGCAGCAAAGTCCTTAAATGATGCAGCAGAGTCCTTAAATAATGCAGCAAAGTCCTTAAATAATGCAGAAGAGTCCTTAAATAATGCAACAAAGTCCTTAAATAATGCAGCAGAGTGCTTAAATAATGCAGCAAAGTCCTTAAATAATGCAGAAGAGTCCTTAAATAATGCAATAAAGTCCTTAAATAATGCAGCAAAGTCCTTAAATAATCCAGCCAAGTCCTTAAATAATGCAGCAGAGTCCTTAAATAATGCAACAAAGTAATTAAATAATGCAGCAGAGTCCTTAAATAATGCAACAAAGTCCTTAAATAATGCAGAAGAGTCCTTAAATGATCCAGACAAGTCCTTAAATAATGCAGCAGAGTACTTAAATAATGCAGCAAAGTCCTTAAATAATGCATCAAATTCCTTAAATAATGCAGCAAAGTCTTTAAATAATGCAATAACGTCCATAAATAATGCAGCAAAGTCCTTAAATAATGCAGCAGAGTCCTTAAATAATGCAACAAAGTCCTTAAATGATGCAGAAGAGTCCTTAAATAATGCAGCAAAGTCCTTAAATAATGCAGCAGAGTCCTTAAATAATGCAACAAAGTAATTAAATAATGCAGCAGAGTCCTTAAATAATGCAACAAAGTCCTTAAATAATGCAGCAGAGTCCTTAAATAATGCAACAAAGTCCTTAAATAATGCAGCAGAGTCCTTAAATAATGCAGCAAATTCCTTAAATAATGCAGCAGAGTCCTTAAGTAATCCAGCCAAGTATTTAAATAATGCAGCAGAGTCCTTAAATAATGCAACAAAGTCCTTAAATAATGCAGCAGAGTCCTTAAATAATGCAACAAAGTACTTAAATAATGCAGCAGAGTCCTTAAGTACCGTATCAGAGTCCTTAAATAAAGCAGCAAAGTCCTTAAATAATGCAGCAGAGTCCTTAAATAATGCAGCAAAGTCATTAAATAAAGCTGCAGAGTCCTTAAATAATGCAACAAAGTCCTTAAATAATGCAGCAGAGTCCTTAAATAATGCAACAAAGTCCTTAAATAATGCAGCATAGTCCTTAAATAATGCAGCAAATTCCTTAAATAATGCAGCAGAGTCCTTAAATAATCCAGCCAAGTCTTTAAATAATGCAGCAGAGTCCTTAAATAATGCTGCAAAGTCCTTAAATAATGCAACAAAGTCCTTAAATAATGCAGAAGAGTCCTTAAATAATGCAACAAAGTCCTTAAATAATGCAGCAGAGTCCTTAAATAATGCAACAAAGTCCTTAAATAATGCAGCAGAGTCCTTAAATAATGCAACAAAGTAATTAAATAATGCAGCAGAGTCCTTAAATAATGCAACAAAGTCCATAAATAATGCAGAAGAGTCCTTAAATAATGCAGACAAGTCCTTAAATAATGCAGCAGAGTCCTTAAATAATGCAGCAGAGTCCTTAAATAATGCAGCGGATTACTGAAATACCGCAGCAGGGTGCTTAAATAATGCAGCAGAGTCCTTAAATAATGCAACAAAGTCCTTAAATAATGCAGCAGAGTCCTTAAATAATGCAACAAAGTCCTTAAATGATGCAGCAGAGTCCTTAAATAATGCAGCAAATTCCTTAAATAATGCAGCAGAGTCCTTAAGTAATCCAGCCAAGTCTTTAAATAATGCAGCAGAGTCCTTAAATAATGCAGCAAAGTCCTTAAATAATGCCGCAGAGTCCTTAAATAATGCAACAAAGTCCTTAAATAATGCAGAAGAGTCCTTAAATAATCCAGACAAGTCCTTAAATAATGCAGCAGAGTCCTTAAATAATGCAGCAGAGTCCTTAAATAATGCAGCAGATTACTGAAATACCGCAGCAGGGTCCTTAAATAATGCAGCAGAGTCCTTAAAAAATGCAACAAAGTCCTTAAATAATGCAGCAGAGTCCTTAAATAATGCAACAAAGTCCTTAAATAATGCAGCAGAGTCCTTAAATAATGCAGCAAAGTCCTTAAATAATGCAGAAGAGTCCTTAAATAATGCAACAAAGTCCTTAAATAATGCAGCAGAGTCCTTACATAATGCAACATAGTCCTTAAATAATGCAGCAAAGTCCTTAAATAATGCAGCAGAGTCCTTAAATAATGCAGCAGAGTCCTTAAATAATGCAGTAAAGTCCTTAAATAATGCAGAAGAGTCCTTAAATAATGCAATAAAGTCCTTAAATAATGCAGCAAAGTCCTTAAATAATCCAGCCAAGTCCTTAAATAATGCAGCAGAGTACTTAAATAATGCAGCAAAGTCCTTAAATGATGCAGCAGAGTCCTTAAATAATGCAGCAAAGTCCTTAAATAATGCAGCAAAGTCCTTAAATAATGCAGAAGAGTCCTTAAATAATGCAACAAAGTCCTTAAATAATGCAGCAGAGTGCTTAAATAATGCAGCAAAGTCCTTAAATAATGCAGAAGAGTCCTTAAATAATGCAATAAAGTCCTTAAATAATGCAGCAAAGTCCTTAAATAATCCAGCCAAGTCCTTAAATAATGCAGCAGAGTCCTTAAATAATGCAACAAAGTAATTAAATAATGCAGCAGAGTCCTTAAATAATGCAACAAAGTCCTTAAATAATGCAGAAGAGTCCTTAAATGATCCAGACAAGTCCTTAAATAATGCAGCAGAGTACTTAAATAATGCAGCAAAGTCCTTAAATAATGCATCAAATTCCTTAAATAATGCAGCAAAGTCTTTAAATAATGCAATAACGTCCATAAATAATGCAGCAAAGTCCTTAAATAATGCAGCAGAGTCCTTAAATAATACAACAAAGTCCTTAAATGATGCAGAAGAGTCCTTAAATAATGCAGCAAAGTCCTTAAATAATGCAGCAGAGTCCTTAAATAATGCAACAAAGTAATTAAATAATGCAGCAGAGTCCTTAAATAATGCAGCAGAGTCCTTAAATAATGCAACAAAGTCCTTAACTAATGCAGCAGAGTCCTTAAATAATGCAGCAAATTCCTTAAATAATGCAGCAGAGTCCTTAAGTAATCCAGCCAAGTATTTAAATAATGCAGCAGAGTCCTTAAATAATGCAACAAAGTCCTTAAATAATGCAGCAGAGTCCTTAAATAATGCAACAAAGTACTTAAATAATGCAGCAGAGTCCTTAAGTACCGTATCAGAGTCCTTAAATAAAGCAGCAAAGTCCTTAAATAATGCAGCAGAGTCCTTAAATAATGCAGCAAAGTCATTAAATAAAGCTGCAGAGTCCTTAAATAATGCAACAAAGTCCTTAAATAATGCAGCAGAGTCCTTAAATAATGCAACAAAGTCCTTAAATAATGCAGCATAGTCCTTAAATAATGCAGCAAATTCCTTAAATAATGCAGCAGAGTCCTTAAATAATCCAGCCAAGTCTTTAAATAATGCAGCAGAGTCCTTAAATAATGCTGCAAAGTCCTTAAATAATGCAACAAAGTCCTTAAATAATGCAGAAGAGTCCTTAAATAATGCAACAAAGTCCTTAAATAATGCAGCAGAGTCCTTAAATAATGCAACAAAGTCCTTAAATAATGCAGCAGAGTCCTTAAATAATGCAACAAAGTAATTAAATAATGCAGCAGAGTCCTTAAATAATGCAACAAAGTCCATAAATAATGCAGAAGAGTCCTTAAATAATGCAGACAAGTCCTTAAATAATGCAGCAGAGTCCTTAAATAATGCAGCAGAGTCCTTAAATAATGCAGCAGATTACTGAAATACCGCAGCAGGGTCCTTAAATAATGCAGCAGAGTCCTTAAATAATGCAACAAAGTCCTTAAATAATGCAGCAGAGTCCTTAAATAATGCAACAAAGTCCTTAAATGATGCAGCAGAGTCCTTAAATAATGCAGCAAATTCCTTAAATAATGCAGCAGAGTCCTTAAGTAATCCAGCCAAGTCTTTAAATAATGCAGCAGAGTCCTTAAATAATGCAGCAAAGTCCTTAAATAATGCAGCAGATTCCTTAAATAATGCAGAAGAGTCCTTAAATAATGCAACAAAGTCCTTAAATAATGCAGCAGAGTCCTTAAATAATGCAACAAAGTACTTAAATAATGCAGCAGAGTCCTTAAGTACCGTATCAGAGTCCTTAAATAAAGCAGCAAAGTCCTTAAATAATGCAGCAGAGTCCTTAAATAATGCAGCAAAGTCCTTAAATAAAGCTGCAGAGTCCTTAAATTACGCAGCAAAGTCCTTAAATAATGCAGCAGAGTCCTTAAATAATGCAACAAAGTCCATAAATAATGCAGCAGAGTCCTTAAATAATGCAACATAGTCCTTAAATAATGCAGCAGAGTCCTTAAATAATGCAACAAAGTCCTTAAATAATGCAGCAGAGTCCTTAAATAATGCAACAAAGTCCTTAAATAATGCAGAAGAGTCCTTAAATAATCCAGACAAGTCCTTAAATAATGCAGCAGAGTCCTTAAATAATGCAGCAGAGTCCTTAAATAATGCAGCAGATTACTGAAATACCGCAGCAGGGTCCTTAAATAATGCAGCAGAGTCCTTAAAAAATGCAACAAAGTCCTTAAATAATGCAGCAGAGTCCTTAAATAATGCAGCAAAGTCCTTAAATAATGCAGAAGAGTCCTTAAATAATGCAACAAAGTCCTTAAATAATGCAGCAGAGTGCTTAAATAATGCAGCAAAGTCCTTAAATAATGCAGAAGAGTCCTTAAATAATGCAATAAAGTCCTTAAATAATGCAGCAAAGTCCTTAAATAATCCAGCCAAGTCCTTAAATAATGCAGCAGAGTCCTTAAATAATGCAACAAAGTCCTTAAATAATGCAGTAGATTACTGAAATACCGCAGCAGGGTCCTTAAATAATGCAGCAGAGTCCTTAAATAATGCAACAAAGTCCTTAATAATGCAGCAGAGTCCTTAAATAATGCAACATAGTCCTTAAATAATGCAGCAGTGTCCTTAAATAATGCAACAAAGTCCTTAAATAATGCAGCAGAGTCCTTAAATAATGCAACAAAGTCCTTAAATAATGCAGAAGAGTCCTTAAATAATCCAGACAAGTCCTTAAATAATGCAGCAGAGTCCTTAAATAATGCAGCAGAGTCCTTAAATAATGCAGCAGATTACTGAAATACCGCAGCAGGGTCCTTAAATAATGCAGCAGAGTCCTTAAAAAATGCAACAAAGTCCTTAAATAATGCAGCAGAGTCCTTAAATAATGCAACAAAGTCCTTAAATAATGCAGCAGAGTCCTTAAATAATGCAGCAAAGTCCTTAAATAATGCAGAAGAGTCCTTAAATAATGCAACAAAGTCCTTAAATAATGCAGCAGTCCTTACATAATGCAACATAGTCCTTAAATAATGCAGCAAAGTCCTTAAATAATGCAGCAGAGTCCTTAAATAATGCAGCAGAGTCCTTAAATAATGCAGTAAAGTCCTTAAATAATGCAGAAGAGTCCTTAAATAATGCAATAAAGTCCTTAAATAATGCAGCAAAGTCCTTAAATAATCCAGCCAAGTCCTTAAATAATGCAGCAGAGTACTTAAATAATGCAGCAAAGTCCTTAAATGATGCAGCAGAGTCCTTAAATAATGCAGCAAAGTCCTTAAATAATGCAGCAAAGTCCTTAAATAATGCAGAAGAGTCCTTAAATAATGCAACAAAGTCCTTAAATAATGCAGCAGAGTGCTTAAATAATGCAGCAAAGTCCTTAAATAATGCAGAAGAGTCCTTAAATAATGCAATAAAGTCCTTAAATAATGCAGCAAAGTCCTTAAATAATCCAGCCAAGTCCTTAAATAATGCAGCAGAGTCCTTAAATAATGCAACAAAGTAATTAAATAATGCAGCAGAGTCCTTAAATAATGCAACAAAGTCCTTAAATAATGCAGAAGAGTCCTTAAATGATCCAGACAAGTCCTTAAATAATGCAGCAGAGTACTTAAATAATGCAGCAAAGTCCTTAAATAATGCATCAAATTCCTTAAATAATGCAGCAAAGTCTTTAAATAATGCAATAACGTCCATAAATAATGCAGCAAAGTCCTTAAATAATGCAGCAGAGTCCTTAAATAATGCAACAAAGTCCTTAAATGATGCAGAAGAGTCCTTAAATAATGCAGCAAAGTCCTTAAATAATGCAGCAGAGTCCTTAAATAATGCAACAAAGTAATTAAATAATGCAGCAGAGTCCTTAAATAATGCAACAAAGTCCTTAAATAATGCAGCAGAGTCCTTAAATAATGCAACAAAGTCCTTAAATAATGCAGCAGAGTCCTTAAATAATGCAACAAAGTACTTAAATAATGCAGCAGAGTCCTTAAGTACCGTATCAGAGTCCTTAAATAAAGCAGCAAAGTCCTTAAATAATGCAGCAGAGTCCTTAAATAATGCAGCAAAGTCATTAAATAAAGCTGCAGAGTCCATAAATAATGCAACAAAGTCCTTAAATAATGCAGCAGAGTCCTTAAATAATGCAACAAAGTCCTTAAATAATGCAGCATAGTCCTTAAATAATGCAGCAAATTCCTTAAATAATGCAGCAGAGTCCTTAAATAATCCAGCCAAGTCTTTAAATAATGCAGCAGAGTCCTTAAATAATGCTGCAAAGTCCTTAAATAATGCAACAAAGTCCTTAAATAATGCAGAAGAGTCCTTAAATAATGCAACAAAGTCCTTAAATAATGCAGCAGAGTCCTTAAATAATGCAACAAAGTCCTTAAATAATGCAGCAGAGTCCTTAAATAATGCAACAAAGTAATTAAATAATGCAGCAGAGTCCTTAAATAATGCAACAAAGTCCATAAATAATGCAGAAGAGTCCTTAAATAATGCAGACAAGTCCTTAAATAATGCAGCAGAGTCCTTAAATAATGCAGCAGAGTCCTTAAATAATGCAGCGGATTACTGAAATACCGCAGCAGGGTGCTTAAATAATGCAGCAGAGTCCTTAAATAATGCAACAAAGTCCTTAAATAATGCAGCAGAGTCCTTAAATAATGCAACAAAGTCCTTAAATGATGCAGCAGAGTCCTTAAATAATGCAGCAAATTCCTTAAATAATGCAGCAGAGTCCTTAAGTAATCCAGCCAAGTCTTTAAATAATGCAGCAGAGTCCTTAAATAATGCAGCAAAGTCCTTAAATAATGCCGCAGAGTCCTTAAATAATGCAGCAAAGTCCTTAAATAATGCAACAAAGTCCTTAAATAATGCAGCAGAGTCCTTAAATAATGCAACAAAGTACTTAAATAATGCAGCAGAGTCCTTAAGTACCGTATCAGAGTCCTTAAATAAAGCAGCAAAGTCCTTAAATAATGCAGCAGAGTCCTTAAATAATGCAGCAAAGTCCTTAAATAAAGCTGCAGAGTCCTTAAATTACGCAGCAAAGTCCTTAAATAATGCAGCAGAGTCCTTAAATAATGCAACAAAGTCCATAAATAATGCAGCAAAGTCCTTAAATAATGCAACATAGTCCTTAAATAATGCAGCAGAGTCCTTAAATAATGCAACAAAGTCCTTAAATAATGCAGCAGAGTCCTTAAATAATGCAACAAAGTCCTTAAATAATGCAGAAGAGTCCTTAAATAATCCAGACAAGTCCTTAAATAATGCAGCAGAGTCCTTAAATAATGCAGCAGAGTCCTTAAATAATGCAGCAGATTACTGAAATACCGCAGCAGGGTCCTTAAATAATGCAGCAGAGTCCTTAAATAATGCAACAAAGTCCTTAAATAATGCAGCAGAGTCCTTAAATAATGCAACAAAGTAATTAAATAATGCAGCAGAGTCCTTAAATAATGCAACAAAGTCCATAAATAATGCAGAAGAGTCCTTAAATAATGCAGACAAGTCCTTAAATAATGCAGCAGAGTCCTTAAATAATGCAGCAGAGTCCTTAAATAATGCAGCGGATTACTGAAATACCGCAGCAGGGTGCTTAAATAATGCAGCAGAGTCCTTAAATAATGCAACAAAGTCCTTAATTAATGCAGCAGAGTCCTTAAATAATGCAACAAAGTCCTTAAATGATGCAGCAGAGTCCTTAAATAATGCAGCAAATTCCTTAAATAATGCAGCAGAGTCCTTAAGTAATCCAGCCAAGTCTTTAAATAATGCAGCAGAGTCCTTAAATAATGCAGCAAAGTCCTTAAATAATGCCGCAGAGTCCTTAAATAATGCAGCAAAGTCCTTAAATAATGCAACAAAGTCCTTAAATAATGCAGCAGAGTCCTTAAATAATGCAACAAAGTACTTAAATAATGCAGCAGAGTCCTTAAGTACCGTATCAGAGTCCTTAAATAAAGCAGCAAAGTCCTTAAATAATGCAGCAGAGTCCTTAAATAATGCAGCAAAGTCCTTAAATAAAGCTGCAGAGTCCTTAAATTACGCAGCAAAGTCCTTAAATAATGCAGCAGAGTCCTTAAATAATGCAACAAAGTCCATAAATAATGCAGCAGAGTCCTTAAATAATGCAACATAGTCCTTAAATAATGCAGCAGAGTCCTTAAATAATGCAACAAAGTCCTTAAATAATGCAGCAGAGTCCTTAAATAATGCAACAAAGTCCTTAAATAATGCAGAAGAGTCCTTAAATAATCCAGACAAGTCCTTAAATAATGCAGCAGAGTCCTTAAATAATGCAGCAGAGTCCTTAAATAATGCAGCAGATTACTGAAATACCGCAGCAGGGTCCTTAAATAATGCAGCAGAGTCCTTAAAAAATGCAACAAAGTCCTTAAATAATGCAGCAGAGTCCTTAAATAATGCAGCAAAGTCCTTAAATAATGCAGCAGAGTCCTTAAATAATGCAACAAAGTCCTTAAATAATGCAGCAGAGTCCTTAAATAATGCAACAAAGTCCTTAAATAATGCAGAAGAGTCCTTAAATAATCCAGACAAGTCCTTAAATAATGCAGCAGAGTCCTTAAATAATGCAGCAGAGTCCTTAAATAATGCAGCAGATTACTGAAATACCGCAGCAGGGTCCTTAAATAATGCAGCAGAGTCCTTAAAAAATGCAACAAAGTCCTTAAATAATGCAGCAGAGTCCTTAAATAATGCAGCAAAGTCCTTAAATAATGCAGAAGAGTCCTTAAATAATGCAACAAAGTCCTTAAATAATGCAGCAGAGTGCTTAAATAATGCAGCAAAGTCCTTAAATAATGCAGAAGAGTCCTTAAATAATGCAATAAAGTCCTTAAATAATGCAGCAAAGTCCTTAAATAATCCAGCCAAGTCCTTAAATAATGCAGCAGAGTCCTTAAATAATGCAACAAAGTCCTTAAATAATGCAGTAGATTACTGAAATACCGCAGCAGGGTCCTTAAATAATGCAGCAGAGTCCTTAAATAATGCAACAAAGTCCTTAATAATGCAGCAGAGTCCTTAAATAATGCAACATAGTCCTTAAATAATGCAGCAGTGTCCTTAAATAATGCAACAAAGTCCTTAAATAATGCAGCAGAGTCCTTAAATAATGCAACAAAGTCCTTAAATAATGCAGAAGAGTCCTTAAATAATCCAGACAAGTCCTTAAATAATGCAGCAGAGTCCTTAAATAATGCAGCAGAGTCCTTAAATAATGCAGCAGATTACTGAAATACCGCAGCAGGGTCCTTAAATAATGCAGCAGAGTCCTTAAAAAATGCAACAAAGTCCTTAAATAATGCAGCAGAGTCCTTAAATAATGCAACAAAGTCCTTAAATAATGCAGCAGAGTCCTTAAATAATGCAGCAAAGTCCTTAAATAATGCAGAAGAGTCCTTAAATAATGCAACAAAGTCCTTAAATAATGCAGCAGAGTCCTTACATAATGCAACATAGTCCTTAAATAATGCAGCAAAGTCCTTAAATAATGCAGCAGAGTCCTTAAATAATGCAGCAGAGTCCTTAAATAATGCAGTAAAGTCCTTAAATAATGCAGAAGAGTCCTTAAATAATGCAATAAAGTCCTTAAATAATGCAGCAAAGTCCTTAAATAATCCAGCCAAGTCCTTAAATAATGCAGCAGAGTACTTAAATAATGCAGCAAAGTCCTTAAATGATGCAGCAGAGTCCTTAAATAATGCAGCAAAGTCCTTAAATAATGCAGCAAAGTCCTTAAATAATGCAGAAGAGTCCTTAAATAATGCAACAAAGTCCTTAAATAATGCAGCAGAGTGCTTAAATAATGCAGCAAAGTCCTTAAATAATGCAGAAGAGTCCTTAAATAATGCAATAAAGTCCTTAAATAATGCAGCAAAGTCCTTAAATAATCCAGCCAAGTCCTTAAATAATGCAGCAGAGTCCTTAAATAATGCAACAAAGTAATTAAATAATGCAGCAGAGTCCTTAAATAATGCAACAAAGTCCTTAAATAATGCAGAAGAGTCCTTAAATGATCCAGACAAGTCCTTAAATAATGCAGCAGAGTACTTAAATAATGCAGCAAAGTCCTTAAATAATGCATCAAATTCCTTAAATAATGCAGCAAAGTCTTTAAATAATGCAATAACGTCCATAAATAATGCAGCAAAGTCCTTAAATAATGCAGCAGAGTCCTTAAATAATACAACAAAGTCCTTAAATGATGCAGAAGAGTCCTTAAATAATGCAGCAAAGTCCTTAAATAATGCAGCAGAGCCCTTAAATAATGCAACAAAGTAATTAAATAATGCAGCAGAGTCCTTAAATAATGCAGCAGAGTCCTTAAATAATGCAACAAAGTCCTTAAATAATGCAGCAGAGTCTTTAAATAATGCAGCAAATTCCTTAAATAATGCAGCAGAGTCCTTAAGTAATCCAGCCAAGTATTTAAATAATGCAGCAGAGTCCTTAAATAATGCAACAAAGTCCTTAAATAATGCAGCAGAGTCCTTAAATAATGCAACAAAGTACTTAAATAATGCAGCAGAGTCCTTAAGTACCGTATCAGAGTCCTTAAATAAAGCAGCAAAGTCCTTAAATAATGCAGCAGAGTCCTTAAATAATGCAGCAAAGTCATTAAATAAAGCTGCAGAGTCCTTAAATAATGCAACAAAGTCCTTAAATAATGCAGCAGAGTCCTTAAATAATGCAACAAAGTCCTTAAATAATGCAGCATAGTCCTTAAATAATGCAGCAAATTCCTTAAATAATGCAGCAGAGTCCTTAAATAATCCAGCCAAGTCTTTAAATAATGCAGCAGAGTCCTTAAATAATGCTGCAAAGTCCTTAAATAATGCAACAAAGTCCTTAAATAATGCAGAAGAGTCCTTAAATAATGCAACAAAGTCCTTAAATAATGCAGCAGAGTCCTTAAATAATGCAACAAAGTCCTTAAATAATGCAGCAGAGTCCTTAAATAATGCAACAAAGTCCTTAAATAATGCAGAAGAGTCCTTAAATAATCCAGACAAGTCCTTAAATAATGCAGCAGAGTCCTTAAATAATGCAGCAGAGTCCTTAAATAATGCAGCAGATTACTGAAATACCGCAGCAGGGTCCTTAAATAATGCAGCAGAGTCCTTAAAAAATGCAACAAAGTCCTTAAATAATGCAGCAGAGTCCTTAAATAATGCAACAAAGTCCTTAAATAATGCAGCAGAGTCCTTAAATAATGCAGCAAAGTCCTTAAATAATGCAGAAGAGTCCTTAAATAATGCAACAAAGTCCTTAAATAATGCAGCAGAGTCCTTACATAATGCAACATAGTCCTTAAATAATGCAGCAAAGTCCTTAAATAATGCAGCAGAGTCCTTAAATAATGCAGCAGAGTCCTTAAATAATGCAGTAAAGTCCTTAAATAATGCAGAAGAGTCCTTAAATAATGCAATAAAGTCCTTAAATAATGCAGCAAAGTCCTTAAATAATCCAGCCAAGTCCTTAAATAATGCAGCAGAGTACTTAAATAATGCAGCAAAGTCCTTAAATGATGCAGCAGAGTCCTTAAATAATGCAGCAAAGTCCTTAAATAATGCAGCAAAGTCCTTAAATAATGCAGAAGAGTCCTTAAATAATGCAACAATGTCCTTAAATAATGCAGCAGAGTGCTTAAATAATGCAGCAAAGTCCTTAAATAATCCAGCCAAGTCCTTAAATAATGCAGCAGAGTCCTTAAATAATGCAACAAAGTAATTAAATAATGCAGCAGAGTCCTTAAATAATGCAACAAAGTCCTTAAATAATGCAGAAGAGTCCTTAAATGATCCAGACAAGTCCTTAAATAATGCAGCAGAGTACTTAAATAATGCAGCAAAGTCCTTAAATAATGCATCAAATTCCTTAAATAATGCAGCAAAGTCTTTAAATAATGCAATAACGTCCATAAATAATGCAGCAAAGTCCTTAAATAATGCAGCAGAGTCCTTAAATAATGCAACAAAGTCCTTAAATGATGCAGAAGAGTCCTTAAATAATGCAGCAAAGTCCTTAAATAATGCAGCAGAGTCCTTAAATAATGCAACAAAGTAATTAAATAATGCAGCAGAGTCCTTAAATAATGCAACAAAGTCCTTAAATAATGCAGCAGAGTCCTTAAATAATGCAACAAAGTCCTTAAATAATGCAGCAGAGTCCTTAAATAATGCAACAAAGTACTTAAATAATGCAGCAGAGTCCTTAAGTACCGTATCAGAGTCCTTAAATAAAGCAGCAAAGTCCTTAAATAATGCAGCAGAGTCCTTAAATAATGCAGCAAAGTCATTAAATAAAGCTGCAGAGTCCTTAAATAATGCAACAAAGTCCTTAAATAATGCAGCAGAGTCCTTAAATAATGCAACAAAGTCCTTAAATAATGCAGCGTAGTCCTTAAATAATGCAGCAAATTCCTTAAATAATGCAGCAGAGTCCTTAAATAATCCAGCCAAGTCTTTAAATAATGCAGCAGAGTCCTTAAATAATGCTGCAAAGTCCTTAAATAATGCAACAAAGTCCTTAAATAATGCAGAAGAGTCCTTAAATAATGCAACAAAGTCCTTAAATAATGCAGCAGAGTCCTTAAATAATGCAACAAAGTCCTTAAATAATGCAGCAGAGTCCTTAAATAATGCAACAAAGTAATTAAATAATGCAGCAGAGTCCTTAAATAATGCAACAAAGTCCATAAATAATGCAGAAGAGTCCTTAAATAATGCAGACAAGTCCTTAAATAATGCAGCAGAGTCCTTAAATAATGCAGCAGAGTCCTTAAATAATGCAGCGGATTACTGAAATACCGCAGCAGGGTGCTTAAATAATGCAGCAGAGTCCTTAAATAATGCAACAAAGTCCTTAAATAATGCAGCAGAGTCCTTAAATAATGCAACAAAGTCCTTAAATGATGCAGCAGAGTCCTTAAATAATGCAGCAAATTCCTTAAATAATGCAGCAGAGTCCTTAAGTAATCCAGCCAAGTCTTTAAATAATGCAGCAGAGTCCTTAAATAATGCAGCAAAGTCCTTAAATAATGCCGCAGAGTCCTTAAATAATGCAGCAAAGTCCTTAAATAATGCAACAAAGTCCTTAAATAATGCAGCAGAGTCCTTAAATAATGCAACAAAGTACTTAAATAATGCAGCAGAGTCCTTAAGTACCGTATCAGAGTCCTTAAATAAAGCAGCAAAGTCCTTAAATAATGCAGCAGAGTCCTTAAATAATGCAGCAAAGTCCTTAAATAAAGCTGCAGAGTCCTTAAATTACGCAGCAAAGTCCTTAAATAATGCAGCAGAGTCCTTAAATAATGCAACAAAGTCCATAAATAATGCAGCAAAGTCCTTAAATAATGCAACATAGTCCTTAAATAATGCAGCAGAGTCCTTAAATAATGCAACAAAGTCCTTAAATAATGCAGCAGAGTCCTTAAATAATGCAACAAAGTCCTTAAATAATGCAGAAGAGTCCTTAAATAATCCAGACAAGTCCTTAAATAATGCAGCAGAGTCCTTAAATAATGCAGCAGAGTCCTTAAATAATGCAGCAGATTACTGAAATACCGCAGCAGGGTCCTTAAATAATGCAGCAGAGTCCTTAAATAATGCAACAAAGTCCTTAAATAATGCAGCAGAGTCCTTAAATAATGCAACAAAGTAATTAAATAATGCAGCAGAGTCCTTAAATAATGCAACAAAGTCCATAAATAATGCAGAAGAGTCCTTAAATAATGCAGACAAGTCCTTAAATAATGCAGCAGAGTCCTTAAATAATGCAGCAGAGTCCTTAAATAATGCAGCGGATTACTGAAATACCGCAGCAGGGTGCTTAAATAATGCAGCAGAGTCCTTAAATAATGCAACAAAGTCCTTAATTAATGCAGCAGAGTCCTTAAATAATGCAACAAAGTCCTTAAATGATGCAGCAGAGTCCTTAAATAATGCAGCAAATTCCTTAAATAATGCAGCAGAGTCCTTAAGTAATCCAGCCAAGTCTTTAAATAATGCAGCAGAGTCCTTAAATAATGCAGCAAAGTCCTTAAATAATGCCGCAGAGTCCTTAAATAATGCAGCAAAGTCCTTAAATAATGCAACAAAGTCCTTAAATAATGCAGCAGAGTCCTTAAATAATGCAACAAAGTACTTAAATAATGCAGCAGAGTCCTTAAGTACCGTATCAGAGTCCTTAAATAAAGCAGCAAAGTCCTTAAATAATGCAGCAGAGTCCTTAAATAATGCAGCAAAGTCCTTAAATAAAGCTGCAGAGTCCTTAAATTACGCAGCAAAGTCCTTAAATAATGCAGCAGAGTCCTTAAATAATGCAACAAAGTCCATAAATAATGCAGCAGAGTCCTTAAATAATGCAACATAGTCCTTAAATAATGCAGCAGAGTCCTTAAATAATGCAACAAAGTCCTTAAATAATGCAGCAGAGTCCTTAAATAATGCAACAAAGTCCTTAAATAATGCAGAAGAGTCCTTAAATAATCCAGACAAGTCCTTAAATAATGCAGCAGAGTCCTTAAATAATGCAGCAGAGTCCTTAAATAATGCAGCAGATTACTGAAATACCGCAGCAGGGTCCTTAAATAATGCAGCAGAGTCCTTAAAAAATGCAACAAAGTCCTTAAATAATGCAGCAGAGTCCTTAAATAATGCAGCAAAGTCCTTAAATAATGCAGCAGAGTCCTTAAATAATGCAACAAAGTCCTTAAATAATGCAGCAGAGTCCTTAAATAATGCAACAAAGTCCTTAAATAATGCAGAAGAGTCCTTAAATAATCCAGACAAGTCCTTAAATAATGCAGCAGAGTCCTTAAATAATGCAGCAGAGTCCTTAAATAATGCAGCAGATTACTGAAATACCGCAGCAGGGTCCTTAAATAATGCAGCAGAGTCCTTAAAAAATGCAACAAAGTCCTTAAATAATGCAGCAGAGTCCTTAAATAATGCAGCAAAGTCCTTAAATAATGCAGAAGAGTCCTTAAATAATGCAACAAAGTCCTTAAATAATGCAGCAGAGTGCTTAAATAATGCAGCAAAGTCCTTAAATAATGCAGAAGAGTCCTTAAATAATGCAATAAAGTCCTTAAATAATGCAGCAAAGTCCTTAAATAATCCAGCCAAGTCCTTAAATAATGCAGCAGAGTCCTTAAATAATGCAACAAAGTCCTTAAATAATGCAGTAGATTACTGAAATACCGCAGCAGGGTCCTTAAATAATGCAGCAGAGTCCTTAAATAATGCAACAAAGTCCTTAATAATGCAGCAGAGTCCTTAAATAATGCAACATAGTCCTTAAATAATGCAGCAGTGTCCTTAAATAATGCAACAAAGTCCTTAAATAATGCAGCAGAGTCCTTAAATAATGCAACAAAGTCCTTAAATAATGCAGAAGAGTCCTTAAATAATCCAGACAAGTCCTTAAATAATGCAGCAGAGTCCTTAAATAATGCAGCAGAGTCCTTAAATAATGCAGCAGATTACTGAAATACCGCAGCAGGGTCCTTAAATAATGCAGCAGAGTCCTTAAAAAATGCAACAAAGTCCTTAAATAATGCAGCAGAGTCCTTAAATAATGCAACAAAGTCCTTAAATAATGCAGCAGAGTCCTTAAATAATGCAGCAAAGTCCTTAAATAATGCAGAAGAGTCCTTAAATAATGCAACAAAGTCCTTAAATAATGCAGCAGAGTCCTTACATAATGCAACATAGTCCTTAAATAATGCAGCAAAGTCCTTAAATAATGCAGCAGAGTCCTTAAATAATGCAGCAGAGTCCTTAAATAATGCAGTAAAGTCCTTAAATAATGCAGAAGAGTCCTTAAATAATGCAATAAAGTCCTTAAATAATGCAGCAAAGTCCTTAAATAATCCAGCCAAGTCCTTAAATAATGCAGCAGAGTACTTAAATAATGCAGCAAAGTCCTTAAATGATGCAGCAGAGTCCTTAAATAATGCAGCAAAGTCCTTAAATAATGCAGCAAAGTCCTTAAATAATGCAGAAGAGTCCTTAAATAATGCAACAAAGTCCTTAAATAATGCAGCAGAGTGCTTAAATAATGCAGCAAAGTCCTTAAATAATGCAGAAGAGTCCTTAAATAATGCAATAAAGTCCTTAAATAATGCAGCAAAGTCCTTAAATAATCCAGCCAAGTCCTTAAATAATGCAGCAGAGTCCTTAAATAATGCAACAAAGTAATTAAATAATGCAGCAGAGTCCTTAAATAATGCAACAAAGTCCTTAAATAATGCAGAAGAGTCCTTAAATGATCCAGACAAGTCCTTAAATAATGCAGCAGAGTACTTAAATAATGCAGCAAAGTCCTTAAATAATGCATCAAATTCCTTAAATAATGCAGCAAAGTCTTTAAATAATGCAATAACGTCCATAAATAATGCAGCAAAGTCCTTAAATAATGCAGCAGAGTCCTTAAATAATACAACAAAGTCCTTAAATGATGCAGAAGAGTCCTTAAATAATGCAGCAAAGTCCTTAAATAATGCAGCAGAGCCCTTAAATAATGCAACAAAGTAATTAAATAATGCAGCAGAGTCCTTAAATAATGCAGCAGAGTCCTTAAATAATGCAACAAAGTCCTTAAATAATGCAGCAGAGTCTTTAAATAATGCAGCAAATTCCTTCAATAATGCAGCAGAGTCCTTAAGTAATCCAGCCAAGTATTTAAATAATGCAGCAGAGTCCTTAAATAATGCAACAAAGTCCTTAAATAATGCAGCAGAGTCCTTAAATAATGCAACAAAGTACTTAAATAATGCAGCAGAGTCCTTAAGTACCGTATCAGAGTCCTTAAATAAAGCAGCAAAGTCCTTAAATAATGCAGCAGAGTCCTTAAATAATGCAGCAAAGTCATTAAATAAAGCTGCAGAGTCCTTAAATAATGCAACAAAGTCCTTAAATAATGCAGCAGAGTCCTTAAATAATGCAACAAAGTCCTTAAATAATGCAGCATAGTCCTTAAATAATGCAGCAAATTCCTTAAATAATGCAGCAGAGTCCTTAAATAATCCAGCCAAGTCTTTAAATAATGCAGCAGAGTCCTTAAATAATGCTGCAAAGTCCTTAAATAATGCAACAAAGTCCTTAAATAATGCAGAAGAGTCCTTAAATAATGCAACAAAGTCCTTAAATAATGCAGCAGAGTCCTTAAATAATGCAACAAAGTCCTTAAATAATGCAGCAGAGTCCTTAAATAATGCAACAAAGTAATTAAATAATGCAGCAGAGTCCTTAAATAATGCAACAAAGTCCATAAATAATGCAGAAGAGTCCTTAAATAATGCAGACAAGTCCTTAAATAATGCAGCAGAGTCCTTAAATAATGCAGCAGAGTCCTTAAATAATGCAGCAGATTACTGAAATACCGCAGCAGGGTCCTTAAATAATGCAGCAGAGTCCTTAAATAATGCAACAAAGTCCTTAAATAATGCAGCAGAGTCCTTAAATAATGCAACAAAGTCCTTAAATGATGCAGCAGAGTCCTTAAATAATGCAGCAAATTCCTTAAATAATGCAGCAGAGTCCTTAAGTAATCCAGCCAAGTCTTTAAATAATGCAGCAGAGTCCTTAAATAATGCAGCAAAGTCCTTAAATAATGCAGCAGAGTCCTTAAATAATGCAGCAAAGTCCTTAAATAATGCAACAAAGTCCTTAAATAATGCAGCAGAGTCCTTAAATAATGCAACAAAGTACTTAAATAATGCAGCAGAGTCCTTAAGTACCGTATCAGAGTCCTTAAATAAAGCAGCAAAGTCCTTAAATAATGCAGCAGAGTCCTTAAATAATGCAGCAAAGTCCTTAAATAAAGCTGCAGAGTCCTTAAATTCCGCAGCAAAGTCCTTAAATAATGCAGCAGAGTCCTTAAATAATGCAACAAAGTCCATAAATAATGCAGCAGAGTCCTTAAATAATGCAACATAGTCCTTAAATAATGCAGCAGAGTCCTTAAATAATGCAACAAAGTCCTTAAATAATGCAGCAGAGTCCTTAAATAATGCAACAAAGTCCTTAAATAATGCAGAAGAGTCCTTAAATAATCCAGACAAGTCCTTAAATAATGCAGCAGAGTCCTTAAATAATGCAGCAGAGTCCTTAAATAATGCAGCAGATTACTGAAATCCGCAGCAGGGTCCTTAAATAATGCAGCAGAGTCCTTAAAAAATGCAACAAAGTCCTTAAATAATGCAGCAGAGTCCTTAAATAATGCAGCAAAGTCCTTAAATAATGCAGAAGAGTCCTTAAATAATGCAACAAAGTCCTTAAATAATGCAGCAGAGTGCTTAAATAATGCAGCAAAGTCCTTAAATAATGCAGAAGAGTCCTTAAATAATGCAATAAAGTCCTTAAATAATGCAGCAAAGTCCTTAAATAATCCAGCCAAGTCCTTAAATAATGCAGCAGAGTCCTTAAATAATGCAACAAAGTCCTTAAATAATGCAGTAGATTACTGAAATACCGCAGCAGGGTCCTTAAATAATGCAGCAGAGTCCTTAAATAATGCAACAAAGTCCTTAATAATGCAGCAGAGTCCTTAAATAATGCAACATAGTCCTTAAATAATGCAGCAGTGTCCTTAAATAATGCAACAAAGTCCTTAAATAATGCAGCAGAGTCCTTAAATAATGCAACAAAGTCCTTAAATAATGCAGAAGAGTCCTTAAATAATCCAGACAAGTCCTTAAATAATGCAGCAGAGTCCTTAAATAATGCAGCAGAGTCCTTAAATAATGCAGCAGATTACTGAAATAACGCAGCAGGGTCCTTAAAAAATGCAACAAAGTCCTTAAATAATGCAGCAGAGTCCTTAAATAATGCAACAAAGTCCTTAAATAATGCAGCAGAGTCCTTAAATAATGCAGCAGTGTCCTTAAATAATGCAACAAAGTCCTTAAATAATGCAGCAGAGTCCTTAAATAATGCAACAAAGTCCTTAAATAATGCAGAAGAGTCCTTAAATAATGCAACAAAGTCCTTAAATAATGCAGAAGAGTCCTTAAATAATCCAGACAAGTCCTTAAATAATGCAGCAGAGTCCTTAAATAATGCAGCAGAGTCCTTAAATAATGCAGCAGATTACTGAAATACCGCAGCAGGGTCCTTAAATAATGCAGCAGAGTCCTTAAAAAATGCAACAAAGTCCTTAAATAATGCAGCAGAGTCCTTAAATAATGCAACAAAGTCCTTAAATAATGCAGCAGAGTCCTTAAATAATGCAGCAAAGTCCTTAAATAATGCAGAAGAGTCCTTAAATAATGCAACAAAGTCCTTAAATAATGCAGCAGAGTCCTTACATAATGCAACATAGTCCTTAAATAATGCAGCAAAGTCCTTAAATAATGCAGCAGAGTCCTTAAATAATGCAGCAGAGTCCTTAAATAATGCAGTAAAGTCCTTAAATAATGCAGAAGAGTCCTTAAATAATGCAATAAAGTCCTTAAATAATGCAGCAAAGTCCTTAAATAATCCAGCCAAGTCCTTAAATAATGCAGCAGAGTACTTAAATAATGCAGCAAAGTCCTTAAATGATGCAGCAGAGTCCTTAAATAATGCAGCAAAGTCCTTAAATAATGCAGCAAAGTCCTTAAATAATGCAGAAGAGTCCTTAAATAATGCAACAAAGTCCTTAAATAATGCAGCAGAGTGCTTAAATAATGCAGCAAAGTCCTTAAATAATGCAGAAGAGTCCTTAAATAATGCAATAAAGTCCTTAAATAATGCAGCAAAGTCCTTAAATAATCCAGCCAAGTCCTTAAATAATGCAGCAGAGTCCTTAAATAATGCAACAAAGTAATTAAATAATGCAGCAGAGTCCTTAAATAATGCAACAAAGTCCTTAAATAATGCAGAAGAGTCCTTAAATGATCCAGACAAGTCCTTAAATAATGCAGCAGAGTACTTAAATAATGCAGCAAAGTCCTTAAATAATGCATCAAATTCCTTAAATAATGCAGCAAAGTCTTTAAATAATGCAATAACGTCCATAAATAATGCAGCAAAGTCCTTAAATAATGCAGCAGAGTCCTTAAATAATGCAACAAAGTCCTTAAATGATGCAGAAGAGTCCTTAAATAATGCAGCAAAGTCCTTAAATAATGCAGCAGAGTCCTTAAATAATGCAACAAAGTAATTAAATAATGCAGCAGAGTCCTTAAATAATGCAACAAAGTCCTTAAATAATGCAGCAGAGTCCTTAAATAATGCAACAAAGTCCTTAAATAATGCAGCAGAGTCCTTAAATAATGCAACAAAGTACTTAAATAATGCAGCAGAGTCCTTAAGTACCGTATCAGAGTCCTTAAATAAAGCAGCAAAGTCCTTAAATAATGCAGCAGAGTCCTTAAATAATGCAGCAAAGTCATTAAATAAAGCTGCAGAGTCCTTAAATAATGCAACAAAGTCCTTAAATAATGCAGCAGAGTCCTTAAATAATGCAACAAAGTCCTTAAATAATGCAGCATAGTCCTTAAATAATGCAGCAAATTCCTTAAATAATGCAGCAGAGTCCTTAAATAATCCAGCCAAGTCTTTAAATAATGCAGCAGAGTCCTTAAATAATGCTGCAAAGTCCTTAAATAATGCAACAAAGTCCTTAAATAATGCAGAAGAGTCCTTAAATAATGCAACAAAGTCCTTAAATAATGCAGCAGAGTCCTTAAATAATGCAACAAAGTCCTTAAATAATGCAGCAGAGTCCTTAAATAATGCAACAAAGTAATTAAATAATGCAGCAGAGTCCTTAAATAATGCAACAAAGTCCATAAATAATGCAGAAGAGTCCTTAAATAATGCAGACAAGTCCTTAAATAATGCAGCAGAGTCCTTAAATAATGCAGCAGAGTCCTTAAATAATGCAGCGGATTACTGAAATACCGCAGCAGGGTGCTTAAATAATGCAGCAGAGTCCTTAAATAATGCAACAAAGTCCTTAAATAATGCAGCAGAGTCCTTAAATAATGCAACAAAGTCCTTAAATGATGCAGCAGAGTCCTTAAATAATGCAGCAAATTCCTTAAATAATGCAGCAGAGTCCTTAAGTAATCCAGCCAAGTCTTTAAATAATGCAGCAGAGTCCTTAAATAATGCAGCAAAGTCCTTAAATAATGCCGCAGAGTCCTTAAATAATGCAGCAAAGTCCTTAAATAATGCAACAAAGTCCTTAAATAATGCAGCAGAGTCCTTAAATAATGCAACAAAGTACTTAAATAATGCAGCAGAGTCCTTAAGTACCGTATCAGAGTCCTTAAATAAAGCAGCAAAGTCCTTAAATAATGCAGCAGAGTCCTTAAATAATGCAGCAAAGTCCTTAAATAAAGCTGCAGAGTCCTTAAATTACGCAGCAAAGTCCTTAAATAATGCAGCAGAGTCCTTAAATAATGCAACAAAGTCCATAAATAATGCAGCAAAGTCCTTAAATAATGCAACATAGTCCTTAAATAATGCAGCAGAGTCCTTAAATAATGCAACAAAGTCCTTAAATAATGCAGCAGAGTCCTTAAATAATGCAACAAAGTCCTTAAATAATGCAGAAGAGTCCTTAAATAATCCAGACAAGTCCTTAAATAATGCAGCAGAGTCCTTAAATAATGCAGCAGAGTCCTTAAATAATGCAGCAGATTACTGAAATACCGCAGCAGGGTCCTTAAATAATGCAGCAGAGTCCTTAAATAATGCAACAAAGTCCTTAAATAATGCAGCAGAGTCCTTAAATAATGCAACAAAGTAATTAAATAATGCAGCAGAGTCCTTAAATAATGCAACAAAGTCCATAAATAATGCAGAAGAGTCCTTAAATAATGCAGACAAGTCCTTAAATAATGCAGCAGAGTCCTTAAATAATGCAGCAGAGTCCTTAAATAATGCAGCGGATTACTGAAATACCGCAGCAGGGTGCTTAAATAATGCAGCAGAGTCCTTAAATAATGCAACAAAGTCCTTAATTAATGCAGCAGAGTCCTTAAATAATGCAACAAAGTCCTTAAATGATGCAGCAGAGTCCTTAAATAATGCAGCAAATTCCTTAAATAATGCAGCAGAGTCCTTAAGTAATCCAGCCAAGTCTTTAAATAATGCAGCAGAGTCCTTAAATAATGCAGCAAAGTCCTTAAATAATGCCGCAGAGTCCTTAAATAATGCAGCAAAGTCCTTAAATAATGCAACAAAGTCCTTAAATAATGCAGCAGAGTCCTTAAATAATGCAACAAAGTACTTAAATAATGCAGCAGAGTCCTTAAGTACCGTATCAGAGTCCTTAAATAAAGCAGCAAAGTCCTTAAATAATGCAGCAGAGTCCTTAAATAATGCAGCAAAGTCCTTAAATAAAGCTGCAGAGTCCTTAAATTACGCAGCAAAGTCCTTAAATAATGCAGCAGAGTCCTTAAATAATGCAACAAAGTCCATAAATAATGCAGCAGAGTCCTTAAATAATGCAACATAGTCCTTAAATAATGCAGCAGAGTCCTTAAATAATGCAACAAAGTCCTTAAATAATGCAGCAGAGTCCTTAAATAATGCAACAAAGTCCTTAAATAATGCAGAAGAGTCCTTAAATAATCCAGACAAGTCCTTAAATAATGCAGCAGAGTCCTTAAATAATGCAGCAGAGTCCTTAAATAATGCAGCAGATTACTGAAATACCGCAGCAGGGTCCTTAAATAATGCAGCAGAGTCCTTAAAAAATGCAACAAAGTCCTTAAATAATGCAGCAGAGTCCTTAAATAATGCAGCAAAGTCCTTAAATAATGCAGCAGAGTCCTTAAATAATGCAACAAAGTCCTTAAATAATGCAGCAGAGTCCTTAAATAATGCAGCAAAGTCCTTAAATAATGCAGAAGAGTCCTTAAATAATGCAATAAAGTCCTTAAATAATGCAGCAAAGTCCTTAAATAATCCAGCCAAGTCCTTAAATAATGCAGCAGAGTCCTTAAATAATGCAACAAAGTAATTAAATAATGCAGCAGAGTCCTTAAATAATGCAACAAAGTCCTTAAATAATGCAGAAGAGTCCTTAAATGATCCAGACAAGTCCTTAAATAATGCAGCAGAGTACTTAAATAATGCAGCAAAGTCCTTAAATAATGCATCAAATTCCTTAAATAATGCAGCAAAGTCTTTAAATAATGCAATAACGTCCATAAATAATGCAGCAAAGTCCTTAAATAATGCAGCAGAGTCCTTAAATAATACAACAAAGTCCTTAAATGATGCAGAAGAGTCCTTAAATAATGCAGCAAAGTCCTTAAATAATGCAGCAGAGCCCTTAAATAATGCAACAAAGTAATTAAATAATGCAGCAGAGTCCTTAAATAATGCAGCAGAGTCCTTAAATAATGCAACAAAGTCCTTAAATAATGCAGCAGAGTCTTTAAATAATGCAGCAAATTCCTTCAATAATGCAGCAGAGTCCTTAAGTAATCCAGCCAAGTATTTAAATAATGCAGCAGAGTCCTTAAATAATGCAACAAAGTCCTTAAATAATGCAGCAGAGTCCTTAAATAATGCAACAAAGTACTTAAATAATGCAGCAGAGTCCTTAAGTACCGTATCAGAGTCCTTAAATAAAGCAGCAAAGTCCTTAAATAATGCAGCAGAGTCCTTAAATAATGCAGCAAAGTCATTAAATAAAGCTGCAGAGTCCTTAAATAATGCAACAAAGTCCTTAAATAATGCAGCAGAGTCCTTAAATAATGCAACAAAGTCCTTAAATAATGCAGCATAGTCCTTAAATAATGCAGCAAATTCCTTAAATAATGCAGCAGAGTCCTTAAATAATCCAGCCAAGTCTTTAAATAATGCAGCAGAGTCCTTAAATAATGCTGCAAAGTCCTTAAATAATGCAACAAAGTCCTTAAATAATGCAGAAGAGTCCTTAAATAATGCAACAAAGTCCTTAAATAATGCAGCAGAGTCCTTAAATAATGCAACAAAGTCCTTAAATAATGCAGCAGAGTCCTTAAATAATGCAACAAAGTAATTAAATAATGCAGCAGAGTCCTTAAATAATGCAACAAAGTCCATAAATAATGCAGAAGAGTCCTTAAATAATGCAGACAAGTCCTTAAATAATGCAGCAGAGTCCTTAAATAATGCAGCAGAGTCCTTAAATAATGCAGCAGATTACTGAAATACCGCAGCAGGGTCCTTAAATAATGCAGCAGAGTCCTTAAATAATGCAACAAAGTCCTTAAATAATGCAGCAGAGTCCTTAAATAATGCAACAAAGTCCTTAAATGATGCAGCAGAGTCCTTAAATAATGCAGCAAATTCCTTAAATAATGCAGCAGAGTCCTTAAGTAATCCAGCCAAGTCTTTAAATAATGCAGCAGAGTCCTTAAATAATGCAGCAAAGTCCTTAAATAATGCAGCAGAGTCCTTAAATAATGCAGCAAAGTCCTTAAATAATGCAACAAAGTCCTTAAATAATGCAGCAGAGTCCTTAAATAATGCAACAAAGTACTTAAATAATGCAGCAGAGTCCTTAAGTACCGTATCAGAGTCCTTAAATAAAGCAGCAAAGTCCTTAAATAATGCAGCAGAGTCCTTAAATAATGCAGCAAAGTCCTTAAATAAAGCTGCAGAGTCCTTAAATTCCGCAGCAAAGTCCTTAAATAATGCAGCAGAGTCCTTAAATAATGCAACAAAGTCCATAAATAATGCAGCAGAGTCCTTAAATAATGCAACATAGTCCTTAAATAATGCAGCAGAGTCCTTAAATAATGCAACAAAGTCCTTAAATAATGCAGCAGAGTCCTTAAATAATGCAACAAAGTCCTTAAATAATGCAGAAGAGTCCTTAAATAATCCAGACAAGTCCTTAAATAATGCAGCAGAGTCCTTAAATAATGCAGCAGAGTCCTTAAATAATGCAGCAGATTACTGAAATCCGCAGCAGGGTCCTTAAATAATGCAGCAGAGTCCTTAAAAAATGCAACAAAGTCCTTAAATAATGCAGCAGAGTCCTTAAATAATGCAGCAAAGTCCTTAAATAATGCAGAAGAGTCCTTAAATAATGCAACAAAGTCCTTAAATAATGCAGCAGAGTGCTTAAATAATGCAGCAAAGTCCTTAAATAATGCAGAAGAGTCCTTAAATAATGCAATAAAGTCCTTAAATAATGCAGCAAAGTCCTTAAATAATCCAGCCAAGTCCTTAAATAATGCAGCAGAGTCCTTAAATAATGCAACAAAGTCCTTAAATAATGCAGTAGATTACTGAAATACCGCAGCAGGGTCCTTAAATAATGCAGCAGAGTCCTTAAATAATGCAACAAAGTCCTTAATAATGCAGCAGAGTCCTTAAATAATGCAACATAGTCCTTAAATAATGCAGCAGTGTCCTTAAATAATGCAACAAAGTCCTTAAATAATGCAGCAGAGTCCTTAAATAATGCAACAAAGTCCTTAAATAATGCAGAAGAGTCCTTAAATAATCCAGACAAGTCCTTAAATAATGCAGCAGAGTCCTTAAATAATGCAGCAGAGTCCTTAAATAATGCAGCAGATTACTGAAATAACGCAGCAGGGTCCTTAAAAAATGCAACAAAGTCCTTAAATAATGCAGCAGAGTCCTTAAATAATGCAACAAAGTCCTTAAATAATGCAGCAGAGTCCTTAAATAATGCAGCAGTGTCCTTAAATAATGCAACAAAGTCCTTAAATAATGCAGCAGAGTCCTTAAATAATGCAACAAAGTCCTTAAATAATGCAGAAGAGTCCTTAAATAATGCAACAAAGTCCTTAAATAATGCAGAAGAGTCCTTAAATAATCCAGACAAGTCCTTAAATAATGCAGCAGAGTCCTTAAATAATGCAGCAGAGTCCTTAAATAATGCAGCAGATTACTGAAATACCGCAGCAGGGTCCTTAAATAATGCAGCAGAGTCCTTAAAAAATGCAACAAAGTCCTTAAATAATGCAGCAGAGTCCTTAAATAATGCAACAAAGTCCTTAAATAATGCAGCAGAGTCCTTAAATAATGCAGCAAAGTCCTTAAATAATGCAGAAGAGTCCTTAAATAATGCAACAAAGTCCTTAAATAATGCAGCAGAGTCCTTACATAATGCAACATAGTCCTTAAATAATGCAGCAAAGTCCTTAAATAATGCAGCAGAGTCCTTAAATAATGCAGCAGAGTCCTTAAATAATGCAGTAAAGTCCTTAAATAATGCAGAAGAGTCCTTAAATAATGCAATAAAGTCCTTAAATAATGCAGCAAAGTCCTTAAATAATCCAGCCAAGTCCTTAAATAATGCAGCAGAGTACTTAAATAATGCAGCAAAGTCCTTAAATGATGCAGCAGAGTCCTTAAATAATGCAGCAAAGTCCTTAAATAATGCAGCAAAGTCCTTAAATAATGCAGAAGAGTCCTTAAATAATGCAACAAAGTCCTTAAATAATGCAGCAGAGTGCTTAAATAATGCAGCAAAGTCCTTAAATAATGCAGAAGAGTCCTTAAATAATGCAATAAAGTCCTTAAATAATGCAGCAAAGTCCTTAAATAATCCAGCCAAGTCCTTAAATAATGCAGCAGAGTCCTTAAATAATGCAACAAAGTAATTAAATAATGCAGCAGAGTCCTTAAATAATGCAACAAAGTCCTTAAATAATGCAGAAGAGTCCTTAAATGATCCAGACAAGTCCTTAAATAATGCAGCAGAGTACTTAAATAATGCAGCAAAGTCCTTAAATAATGCATCAAATTCCTTAAATAATGCAGCAAAGTCTTTAAATAATGCAATAACGTCCATAAATAATGCAGCAAAGTCCTTAAATAATGCAGCAGAGTCCTTAAATAATGCAACAAAGTCCTTAAATGATGCAGAAGAGTCCTTAAATAATGCAGCAAAGTCCTTAAATAATGCAGCAGAGTCCTTAAATAATGCAACAAAGTAATTAAATAATGCAGCAGAGTCCTTAAATAATGCAACAAAGTCCTTAAATAATGCAGCAGAGTCCTTAAATAATGCAACAAAGTCCTTAAATAATGCAGCAGAGTCCTTAAATAATGCAACAAAGTACTTAAATAATGCAGCAGAGTCCTTAAGTACCGTATCAGAGTCCTTAAATAAAGCAGCAAAGTCCTTAAATAATGCAGCAGAGTCCTTAAATAATGCAGCAAAGTCATTAAATAAAGCTGCAGAGTCCTTAAATAATGCAACAAAGTCCTTAAATAATGCAGCAGAGTCCTTAAATAATGCAACAAAGTCCTTAAATAATGCAGCATAGTCCTTAAATAATGCAGCAAATTCCTTAAATAATGCAGCAGAGTCCTTAAATAATCCAGCCAAGTCTTTAAATAATGCAGCAGAGTCCTTAAATAATGCTGCAAAGTCCTTAAATAATGCAACAAAGTCCTTAAATAATGCAGAAGAGTCCTTAAATAATGCAACAAAGTCCTTAAATAATGCAGCAGAGTCCTTAAATAATGCAACAAAGTCCTTAAATAATGCAGCAGAGTCCTTAAATAATGCAACAAAGTAATTAAATAATGCAGCAGAGTCCTTAAATAATGCAACAAAGTCCATAAATAATGCAGAAGAGTCCTTAAATAATGCAGACAAGTCCTTAAATAATGCAGCAGAGTCCTTAAATAATGCAGCAGAGTCCTTAAATAATGCAGCGGATTACTGAAATACCGCAGCAGGGTGCTTAAATAATGCAGCAGAGTCCTTAAATAATGCAACAAAGTCCTTAAATAATGCAGCAGAGTCCTTAAATAATGCAACAAAGTCCTTAAATGATGCAGCAGAGTCCTTAAATAATGCAGCAAATTCCTTAAATAATGCAGCAGAGTCCTTAAGTAATCCAGCCAAGTCTTTAAATAATGCAGCAGAGTCCTTAAATAATGCAGCAAAGTCCTTAAATAATGCCGCAGAGTCCTTAAATAATGCAGCAAAGTCCTTAAATAATGCAACAAAGTCCTTAAATAATGCAGCAGAGTCCTTAAATAATGCAACAAAGTACTTAAATAATGCAGCAGAGTCCTTAAGTACCGTATCAGAGTCCTTAAATAAAGCAGCAAAGTCCTTAAATAATGCAGCAGAGTCCTTAAATAATGCAGCAAAGTCCTTAAATAAAGCTGCAGAGTCCTTAAATTACGCAGCAAAGTCCTTAAATAATGCAGCAGAGTCCTTAAATAATGCAACAAAGTCCATAAATAATGCAGCAAAGTCCTTAAATAATGCAACATAGTCCTTAAATAATGCAGCAGAGTCCTTAAATAATGCAACAAAGTCCTTAAATAATGCAGCAGAGTCCTTAAATAATGCAACAAAGTCCTTAAATAATGCAGAAGAGTCCTTAAATAATCCAGACAAGTCCTTAAATAATGCAGCAGAGTCCTTAAATAATGCAGCAGAGTCCTTAAATAATGCAGCAGATTACTGAAATACCGCAGCAGGGTCCTTAAATAATGCAGCAGAGTCCTTAAATAATGCAACAAAGTCCTTAAATAATGCAGCAGAGTCCTTAAATAATGCAACAAAGTAATTAAATAATGCAGCAGAGTCCTTAAATAATGCAACAAAGTCCATAAATAATGCAGAAGAGTCCTTAAATAATGCAGACAAGTCCTTAAATAATGCAGCAGAGTCCTTAAATAATGCAGCAGAGTCCTTAAATAATGCAGCGGATTACTGAAATACCGCAGCAGGGTGCTTAAATAATGCAGCAGAGTCCTTAAATAATGCAACAAAGTCCTTAATTAATGCAGCAGAGTCCTTAAATAATGCAACAAAGTCCTTAAATGATGCAGCAGAGTCCTTAAATAATGCAGCAAATTCCTTAAATAATGCAGCAGAGTCCTTAAGTAATCCAGCCAAGTCTTTAAATAATGCAGCAGAGTCCTTAAATAATGCAGCAAAGTCCTTAAATAATGCCGCAGAGTCCTTAAATAATGCAGCAAAGTCCTTAAATAATGCAACAAAGTCCTTAAATAATGCAGCAGAGTCCTTAAATAATGCAACAAAGTACTTAAATAATGCAGCAGAGTCCTTAAGTACCGTATCAGAGTCCTTAAATAAAGCAGCAAAGTCCTTAAATAATGCAGCAGAGTCCTTAAATAATGCAGCAAAGTCCTTAAATAAAGCTGCAGAGTCCTTAAATTACGCAGCAAAGTCCTTAAATAATGCAGCAGAGTCCTTAAATAATGCAACAAAGTCCATAAATAATGCAGCAGAGTCCTTAAATAATGCAACATAGTCCTTAAATAATGCAGCAGAGTCCTTAAATAATGCAACAAAGTCCTTAAATAATGCAGCAGAGTCCTTAAATAATGCAACAAAGTCCTTAAATAATGCAGAAGAGTCCTTAAATAATCCAGACAAGTCCTTAAATAATGCAGCAGAGTCCTTAAATAATGCAGCAGAGTCCTTAAATAATGCAGCAGATTACTGAAATACCGCAGCAGGGTCCTTAAATAATGCAGCAGAGTCCTTAAAAAATGCAACAAAGTCCTTAAATAATGCAGCAGAGTCCTTAAATAATGCAGCAAAGTCCTTAAATAATGCAGCAGAGTCCTTAAATAATGCAACAAAGTCCTTAAATAATGCAGCAGAGTCCTTAAATAATGCAACAAAGTCCTTAAATAATGCAGAAGAGTCCTTAAATAATCCAGACAAGTCCTTAAATAATGCAGCAGAGTCCTTAAATAATGCAGCAGAGTCCTTAAATAATGCAGCAGATTACTGAAATACCGCAGCAGGGTCCTTAAATAATGCAGCAGAGTCCTTAAAAAATGCAACAAAGTCCTTAAATAATGCAGCAGAGTCCTTAAATAATGCAGCAAAGTCCTTAAATAATGCAGAAGAGTCCTTAAATAATGCAACAAAGTCCTTAAATAATGCAGCAGAGTGCTTAAATAATGCAGCAAAGTCCTTAAATAATGCAGAAGAGTCCTTAAATAATGCAATAAAGTCCTTAAATAATGCAGCAAAGTCCTTAAATAATCCAGCCAAGTCCTTAAATAATGCAGCAGAGTCCTTAAATAATGCAACAAAGTCCTTAAATAATGCAGTAGATTACTGAAATACCGCAGCAGGGTCCTTAAATAATGCAGCAGAGTCCTTAAATAATGCAACAAAGTCCTTAATAATGCAGCAGAGTCCTTAAATAATGCAACATAGTCCTTAAATAATGCAGCAGTGTCCTTAAATAATGCAACAAAGTCCTTAAATAATGCAGCAGAGTCCTTAAATAATGCAACAAAGTCCTTAAATAATGCAGAAGAGTCCTTAAATAATCCAGACAAGTCCTTAAATAATGCAGCAGAGTCCTTAAATAATGCAGCAGAGTCCTTAAATAATGCAGCAGAGTCCTTAAAAAATGCAACAAAGTCCTTAAATAATGCAGCAGAGTCCTTAAATAATGCAACAAAGTCCTTAAATAATGCAGCAGAGTCCTTAAATAATGCAGCAAAGTCCTTAAATAATGCAGAAGAGTCCTTAAATAATGCAACAAAGTCCTTAAATAATGCAGCAGAGTCCTTACATAATGCAACATAGTCCTTAAATAATGCAGCAAAGTCCTTAAATAATGCAGCAGAGTCCTTAAATAATGCAGCAGAGTCCTTAAATAATGCAGTAAAGTCCTTAAATAATGCAGAAGAGTCCTTAAATAATGCAATAAAGTCCTTAAATAATGCAGCAAAGTCCTTAAATAATCCAGCCAAGTCCTTAAATAATGCAGCAGAGTACTTAAATAATGCAGCAAAGTCCTTAAATGATGCAGCAGAGTCCTTAAATAATGCAGCAAAGTCCTTAAATAATGCAGCAAAGTCCTTAAATAATGCAGAAGAGTCCTTAAATAATGCAACAAAGTCCTTAAATAATGCAGCAGAGTGCTTAAATAATGCAGCAAAGTCCTTAAATAATGCAGAAGAGTCCTTAAATAATGCAATAAAGTCCTTAAATAATGCAGCAAAGTCCTTAAATAATCCAGCCAAGTCCTTAAATAATGCAGCAGAGTCCTTAAATAATGCAACAAAGTAATTAAATAATGCAGCAGAGTCCTTAAATAATGCAACAAAGTCCTTAAATAATGCAGAAGAGTCCTTAAATGATCCAGACAAGTCCTTAAATAATGCAGCAGAGTACTTAAATAATGCAGCAAAGTCCTTAAATAATGCATCAAATTCCTTAAATAATGCAGCAAAGTCTTTAAATAATGCAATAACGTCCATAAATAATGCAGCAAAGTCCTTAAATAATGCAGCAGAGTCCTTAAATAATGCAACAAAGTCCTTAAATGATGCAGAAGAGTCCTTAAATAATGCAGCAAAGTCCTTAAATAATGCAGCAGAGTCCTTAAATAATGCAACAAAGTAATTAAATAATGCAGCAGAGTCCTTAAATAATGCAACAAAGTCCTTAAATAATGCAGCAGAGTCCTTAAATAATGCAACAAAGTCCTTAAATAATGCAGCAGAGTCCTTAAATAATGCAACAAAGTACTTAAATAATGCAGCAGAGTCCTTAAGTACCGTATCAGAGTCCTTAAATAAAGCAGCAAAGTCCTTAAATAATGCAGCAGAGTCATTAAATAATGCAGCAAAGTCATTAAATAAAGCTGCAGAGTCCTTAAATAATGCAACAAAGTCCTTAAATAATGCAGCAGAGTCCTTAAATAATGCAACAAAGTCCTTAAATAATGCAGCATAGTCCTTAAATAATGCAGCAAATTCCTTAAATAATGCAGCAGAGTCCTTAAATAATCCAGCCAAGTCTTTAAATAATGCAGCAGAGTCCTTAAATAATGCTGCAAAGTCCTTAAATAATGCAACAAAGTCCTTAAATAATGCAGAAGAGTCCTTAAATAATGCAACAAAGTCCTTAAATAATGCAGCAGAGTCCTTAAATAATGCAACAAAGTCCTTAAATAATGCAGCAGAGTCCTTAAATAATGCAACAAAGTAATTAAATAATGCAGCAGAGTCCTTAAATAATGCAACAAAGTCCATAAATAATGCAGAAGAGTCCTTAAATAATGCAGACAAGTCCTTAAATAATGCAGCAGAGTCCTTAAATAATGCAGCAGAGTCCTTAAATAATGCAGCGGATTACTGAAATACCGCAGCAGGGTGCTTAAATAATGCAGCAGAGTCCTTAAATAATGCAACAAAGTCCTTAAATAATGCAGCAGAGTCCTTAAATAATGCAACAAAGTCCTTAAATGATGCAGCAGAGTCCTTAAATAATGCAGCAAATTCCTTAAATAATGCAGCAGAGTCCTTAAGTAATCCAGCCAAGTCTTTAAATAATGCAGCAGAGTCCTTAAATAATGCAGCAAAGTCCTTAAATAATGCAGCAGAGTCCTTAAATAATGCAGCAAAGTCCTTAAATAATGCAACAAAGTCCTTAAATAATGCAGCAGAGTCCTTAAATAATGCAACAAAGTACTTAAATAATGCAGCAGAGTCCTTAAGTACCGTATCAGAGTCCTTAAATAAAGCAGCAAAGTCCTTAAATAATGCAGCAGAGTCCTTAAATAATGCAGCAAAGTCCTTAAATAAAGCTGCAGAGTCCTTAAATTCCGCAGCAAAGTCCTTAAATAATGCAGCAGAGTCCTTAAATAATGCAACAAAGTCCATAAATAATGCAGCAGAGTCCTTAAATAATGCAACATAGTCCTTAAATAATGCAGCAGAGTCCTTAAATAATGCAACAAAGTCCTTAAATAATGCAGCAGAGTCCTTAAATAATGCAACAAAGTCCTTAAATAATGCAGAAGAGTCCTTAAATAATCCAGACAAGTCCTTAAATAATGCAGCAGAGTCCTTAAATAATGCAGCAGAGTCCTTAAATAATGCAGCAGATTACTGAAATCCGCAGCAGGGTCCTTAAATAATGCAGCAGAGTCCTTAAAAAATGCAACAAAGTCCTTAAATAATGCAGCAGAGTCCTTAAATAATGCAGCAAAGTCCTTAAATAATGCAGAAGAGTCCTTAAATAATGCAACAAAGTCCTTAAATAATGCAGCAGAGTGCTTAAATAATGCAGCAAAGTCCTTAAATAATGCAGAAGAGTCCTTAAATAATGCAATAAAGTCCTTAAATAATGCAGCAAAGTCCTTAAATAATCCAGCCAAGTCCTTAAATAATGCAGCAGAGTCCTTAAATAATGCAACAAAGTCCTTAAATAATGCAGTAGATTACTGAAATACCGCAGCAGGGTCCTTAAATAATGCAGCAGAGTCCTTAAATAATGCAACAAAGTCCTTAATAATGCAGCAGAGTCCTTAAATAATGCAACATAGTCCTTAAATAATGCAGCAGTGTCCTTAAATAATGCAACAAAGTCCTTAAATAATGCAGCAGAGTCCTTAAATAATGCAACAAAGTCCTTAAATAATGCAGAAGAGTCCTTAAATAATCCAGACAAGTCCTTAAATAATGCAGCAGAGTCCTTAAATAATGCAGCAGAGTCCTTAAATAATGCAGCAGATTACTGAAATAACGCAGCAGGGTCCTTAAAAAATGCAACAAAGTCCTTAAATAATGCAGCAGAGTCCTTAAATAATGCAACAAAGTCCTTAAATAATGCAGCAGAGTCCTTAAATAATGCAGCAGTGTCCTTAAATAATGCAACAAAGTCCTTAAATAATGCAGCAGAGTCCTTAAATAATGCAACAAAGTCCTTAAATAATGCAGAAGAGTCCTTAAATAATGCAACAAAGTCCTTAAATAATGCAGAAGAGTCCTTAAATAATCCAGACAAGTCCTTAAATAATGCAGCAGAGTCCTTAAATAATGCAGCAGAGTCCTTAAATAATGCAGCAGATTACTGAAATACCGCAGCAGGGTCCTTAAATAATGCAGCAGAGTCCTTAAAAAATGCAACAAAGTCCTTAAATAATGCAGCAGAGTCCTTAAATAATGCAACAAAGTCCTTAAATAATGCAGCAGAGTCCTTAAATAATGCAGCAAAGTCCTTAAATAATGCAGAAGAGTCCTTAAATAATGCAACAAAGTCCTTAAATAATGCAGCAGAGTCCTTACATAATGCAACATAGTCCTTAAATAATGCAGCAAAGTCCTTAAATAATGCAGCAGAGTCCTTAAATAATGCAGCAGAGTCCTTAAATAATGCAGTAAAGTCCTTAAATAATGCAGAAGAGTCCTTAAATAATGCAATAAAGTCCTTAAATAATGCAGCAAAGTCCTTAAATAATCCAGCCAAGTCCTTAAATAATGCAGCAGAGTACTTAAATAATGCAGCAAAGTCCTTAAATGATGCAGCAGAGTGCTTAAATAATGCAGCAAAGTCCTTAAATAATGCAGCAAAGTCCTTAAATAATGCAGAAGAGTCCTTAAATAATGCAACAAAGTCCTTAAATAATGCAGCAGAGTGCTTAAATAATGCAGCAAAGTCCTTAAATAATGCAGAAGAGTCCTTAAATAATGCAATAAAGTCCTTAAATAATGCAGCAAAGTCCTTAAATAATCCAGCCAAGTCCTTAAATAATGCAGCAGAGTCCTTAAATAATGCAACAAAGTAATTAAATAATGCAGCAGAGTCCTTAAATAATGCAACAAAGTCCTTAAATAATGCAGAAGAGTCCTTAAATGATCCAGACAAGTCCTTAAATAATGCAGCAGAGTACTTAAATAATGCAGCAAAGTCCTTAAATAATGCATCAAATTCCTTAAATAATGCAGCAAAGTCTTTAAATAATGCAATAACGTCCATAAATAATGCAGCAAAGTCCTTAAATAATGCAGCAGAGTCCTTAAATAATGCAACAAAGTCCTTAAATGATGCAGAAGAGTCCTTAAATAATGCAGCAAAGTCCTTAAATAATGCAGCAGAGTCCTTAAATAATGCAACAAAGTAATTAAATAATGCAGCAGAGTCCTTAAATAATGCAACAAAGTCCTTAAATAATGCAGCAGAGTCCTTAAATAATGCAACAAAGTCCTTAAATAATGCAGCAGAGTCCTTAAATAATGCAACAAAGTACTTAAATAATGCAGCAGAGTCCTTAAGTACCGTATCAGAGTCCTTAAATAAAGCAGCAAAGTCCTTAAATAATGCAGCAGAGTCCTTAAATAATGCAGCAAAGTCATTAAATAAAGCTGCAGAGTCCTTAAATAATGCAACAAAGTCCTTAAATAATGCAGCAGAGTCCTTAAATAATGCAACAAAGTCCTTAAATAATGCAGCATAGTCCTTAAATAATGCAGCAAATTCCTTAAATAATGCAGCAGAGTCCTTAAATAATCCAGCCAAGTCTTTAAATAATGCAGCAGAGTCCTTAAATAATGCTGCAAAGTCCTTAAATAATGCAACAAAGTCCTTAAATAATGCAGAAGAGTCCTTAAATAATGCAACAAAGTCCTTAAATAATGCAGCAGAGTCCTTAAATAATGCAACAAAGTCCTTAAATAATGCAGCAGAGTCCTTAAATAATGCAACAAAGTAATTAAATAATGCAGCAGAGTCCTTAAATAATGCAACAAAGTCCATAAATAATGCAGAAGAGTCCTTAAATAATGCAGACAAGTCCTTACATAATGCAGCAGAGTCCTTAAATAATGCAGCAGAGTCCTTAAATAATGCAGCGGATTACTGAAATACCGCAGCAGGGTGCTTAAATAATGCAGCAGAGTCCTTAAATAATGCAACAAAGTCCTTAAATAATGCAGCAGAGTCCTTAAATAATGCAACAAAGTCCTTAAATGATGCAGCAGAGTGCTTAAATAATGCAGCAAATTCCTTAAATAATGCAGCAGAGTCCTTAAGTAATCCAGCCAAGTCTTTAAATAATGCAGCAGAGTCCTTAAATAATGCAGCAAAGTCCTTAAATAATGCCGCAGAGTCCTTAAATAATGCAGCAAAGTCCTTAAATAATGCAACAAAGTCCTTAAATAATGCAGCAGAGTCCTTAAATAATGCAACAAAGTACTTAAATAATGCAGCAGAGTCCTTAAGTACCGTATCAGAGTCCTTAAATAAAGCAGCAAAGTCCTTAAATAATGCAGCAGAGTCCTTAAATAATGCAGCAAAGTCCTTAAATAAAGCTGCAGAGTCCTTAAATTACGCAGCAAAGTCCTTAAATAATGCAGCAGAGTCCTTAAATAATGCAACAAAGTCCATAAATAATGCAGCAAAGTCCTTAAATAATGCAACATAGTCCTTAAATAATGCAGCAGAGTCCTTAAATAATGCAACAAAGTCCTTAAATAATGCAGCAGAGTCCTTAAATAATGCAACAAAGTCCTTAAATAATGCAGAAGAGTCCTTAAATAATCCAGACAAGTCCTTAAATAATGCAGCAGAGTCCTTAAATAATGCAGCAGAGTCCTTAAATAATGCAGCAGATTACTGAAATACCGCAGCAGGGTCCTTAAATAATGCAGCAGAGTCCTTAAATAATGCAACAAAGTCCTTAAATAATGCAGCAGAGTCCTTAAATAATGCAACAAAGTAATTAAATAATGCAGCAGAGTCCTTAAATAATGCAACAAAGTCCATAAATAATGCAGAAGAGTCCTTAAATAATGCAGACAAGTCCTTAAATAATGCAGCAGAGTCCTTAAATAATGCAGCAGAGTCCTTAAATAATGCAGCGGATTACTGAAATACCGCAGCAGGGTGCTTAAATAATGCAGCAGAGTCCTTAAATAATGCAACAAAGTCCTTAATTAATGCAGCAGAGTCCTTAAATAATGCAACAAAGTCCTTAAATGATGCAGCAGAGTCCTTAAATAATGCAGCAAATTCCTTAAATAATGCAGCAGAGTCCTTAAGTAATCCAGCCAAGTCTTTAAATAATGCAGCAGAGTCCTTAAATAATGCAGCAAAGTCCTTAAATAATGCCGCAGAGTCCTTAAATAATGCAGCAAAGTCCTTAAATAATTCAACAAAGTCCTTAAATAATGCAGCAGAGTCCTTAAATAATGCAACAAAGTACTTAAATAATGCAGCAGAGTCCTTAAGTACCGTATCAGAGTCCTTAAATAAAGCAGCAAAGTCCTTAAATAATGCAGCAGAGTCCTTAAATAATGCAGCAAAGTCCTTAAATAAAGCTGCAGAGTCCTTAAATTACGCAGCAAAGTCCTTAAATAATGCAGCAGAGTCCTTAAATAATGCAACAAAGTCCATAAATAATGCAGCAGAGTCCTTAAATAATGCAACATAGTCCTTAAATAATGCAGCAGAGTCCTTAAATAATGCAACAAAGTCCTTAAATAATGCAGCAGAGTCCTTAAATAATGCAACAAAGTCCTTAAATAATGCAGAAGAGTCCTTAAATAATCCAGACAAGTCCTTAAATAATGCAGCAGAGTCCTTAAATAATGCAGCAGAGTCCTTAAATAATGCAGCAGATTACTGAAATACCGCAGCAGGGTCCTTAAATAATGCAGCAGAGTCCTTAAAAAATGCAACAAAGTCCTTAAATAATGCAGCAGAGTCCTTAAATAATGCAGCAAAGTCCTTAAATAATGCAGCAGAGTCCTTAAATAATGCAACAAAGTCCTTAAATAATGCAGCAGAGTCCTTAAATAATGCAACAAAGTCCTTAAATAATGCAGAAGAGTCCTTAAATAATCCAGACAAGTCCTTAAATAATGCAGCAGAGTCCTTAAATAATGCAGCAGAGTCCTTAAATAATGCAGCAGATTACTGAAATACCGCAGCAGGGTCCTTAAATAATGCAGCAGAGTCCTTAAAAAATGCAACAAAGTCCTTAAATAATGCAGCAGAGTCCTTAAATAATGCAGCAAAGTCCTTAAATAATGCAGAAGAGTCCTTAAATAATGCAACAAAGTCCTTAAATAATGCAGCAGAGTGCTTAAATAATGCAGCAAAGTCCTTAAATAATGCAGAAGAGTCCTTAAATAATGCAATAAAGTCCTTAAATAATGCAGCAAAGTCCTTAAATAATCCAGCCAAGTCCTTAAATAATGCAGCAGAGTCCTTAAATAATGCAACAAAGTCCTTAAATAATGCAGTAGATTACTGAAATACCGCAGCAGGGTCCTTAAATAATGCAGCAGAGTCCTTAAATAATGCAACAAAGTCCTTAATAATGCAGCAGAGTCCTTAAATAATGCAACATAGTCCTTAAATAATGCAGCAGTGTCCTTAAATAATGCAACAAAGTTCTTAAATAATGCAGCAGAGTCCTTAAATAATGCAACAAAGTCCTTAAATAATGCAGAAGAGTCCTTAAATAATCCAGACAAGTCCTTAAATAATGCAGCAGAGTCCTTAAATAATGCAGCAGAGTCCTTAAATAATGCAGCAGATTACTGAAATACCGCAGCAGGGTCCTTAAATAATGCAGCAGAGTCCTTAAAAAATGCAACAAAGTCCTTAAATAATGCAGCAGAGTCCTTAAATAATGCAACAAAGTCCTTAAATAATGCAGCAGAGTCCTTAAATAATGCAGCAAAGTCCTTAAATAATGCAGAAGAGTCCTTAAATAATGCAACAAAGTCCTTAAATAATGCAGCAGAGTCCTTACATAATGCAACATAGTCCTTAAATAATGCAGCAAAGTCCTTAAATAATGCAGCAGAGTCCTTAAATAATGCAGCAGAGTCCTTAAATAATGCAGTAAAGTCCTTAAATAATGCAGAAGAGTCCTTAAATAATGCAATAAAGTCCTTAAATAATGCAGCAAAGTCCTTAAATAATCCAGCCAAGTCCTTAAATAATGCAGCAGAGTACTTAAATAATGCAGCAAAGTCCTTAAATGATGCAGCAGAGTCCTTAAATAATGCAGCAAAGTCCTTAAATAATGCAGCAAAGTCCTTAAATAATGCAGAAGAGTCCTTAAATAATGCAACAAAGTCCTTAAATAATGCAGCAGAGTGCTTAAATAATGCAGCAAAGTCCTTAAATAATGCAGAAGAGTCCTTAAATAATGCAATAAAGTCCTTAAATAATGCAGCAAAGTCCTTAAATAATCCAGCCAAGTCCTTAAATAATGCAGCAGAGTCCTTAAATAATGCAACAAAGTAATTAAATAATGCAGCAGAGTCCTTAAATAATGCAACAAAGTCCTTAAATAATGCAGAAGAGTCCTTAAATGATCCAGACAAGTCCTTAAATAATGCAGCAGAGTACTTAAATAATGCAGCAAAGTCCTTAAATAATGCATCAAATTCCTTAAATAATGCAGCAAAGTCTTTAAATAATGCAATAACGTCCATAAATAATGCAGCAAAGTCCTTAAATAATGCAGCAGAGTCCTTAAATAATGCAACAAAGTCCTTAAATGATGCAGAAGAGTCCTTAAATAATGCAGCAAAGTCCTTAAATAATGCAGCAGAGTCCTTAAATAATGCAACAAAGTAATTAAATAATGCAGCAGAGTCCTTAAATAATGCAACAAAGTCCTTAAATAATGCAGCAGAGTCCTTAAATAATGCAACAAAGTCCTTAAATAATGCAGCAGAGTCCTTAAATAATGCAACAAAGTACTTAAATAATGCAGCAGAGTCCTTAAGTACCGTATCAGAGTCCTTAAATAAAGCAGCAAAGTCCTTAAATAATGCAGCAGAGTCCTTAAATAATGCAGCAAAGTCATTAAATAAAGCTGCAGAGTCCTTAAATAATGCAACAAAGTCCTTAAATAATGCAGCAGAGTCCTTAAATAATGCAACAAAGTCCTTAAATAATGCAGCATAGTCCTTAAATAATGCAGCAAATTCCTTAAATAATGCAGCAGAGTCCTTAAATAATCCAGCCAAGTCTTTAAATAATGCAGCAGAGTCCTTAAATAATGCTGCAAAGTCCTTAAATAATGCAACAAAGTCCTTAAATAATGCAGAAGAGTCCTTAAATAATGCAACAAAGTCCTTAAATAATGCAGCAGAGTCCTTAAATAATGCAACAAAGTCCTTAAATAATGCAGCAGAGTCCTTAAATAATGCAACAAAGTAATTAAATAATGCAGCAGAGTCCTTAAATAATGCAACAAAGTCCATAAATAATGCAGAAGAGTCCTTAAATAATGCAGACAAGTCCTTAAATAATGCAGCAGAGTCCTTAAATAATGCAGCAGAGTCCTTAAATAATGCAGCGGATTACTGAAATACCGCAGCAGGGTGCTTAAATAATGCAGCAGAGTCCTTAAATAATGCAACAAAGTCCTTAAATAATGCAGCAGAGTCCTTAAATAATGCAACAAAGTCCTTAAATGATGCAGCAGAGTCCTTAAATAATGCAGCAAATTCCTTAAATAATGCAGCAGAGTCCTTAAGTAATCCAGCCAAGTCTTTAAATAATGCAGCAGAGTCCTTAAATAATGCAGCAAAGTCCTTAAATAATGCAGCAGAGTCCTTAAATAATGCAGCAAAGTCCTTAAATAATGCAACAAAGTCCTTAAATAATGCAGCAGAGTCCTTAAATAATGCAACAAAGTACTTAAATAATGCAGCAGAGTCCTTAAGTACCGTATCAGAGTCCTTAAATAAAGCAGCAAAGTCCTTAAATAATGCAGCAGAGTCCTTAAATAATGCAGCAAAGTCCTTAAATAAAGCTGCAGAGTCCTTAAATTCCGCAGCAAAGTCCTTAAATAATGCAGCAGAGTCCTTAAATAATGCAACAAAGTCCATAAATAATGCAGCAGAGTCCTTAAATAATGCAACATAGTCCTTAAATAATGCAGCAGAGTCCTTAAATAATGCAACAAAGTCCTTAAATAATGCAGCAGAGTCCTTAAATAATGCAACAAAGTCCTTAAATAATGCAGAAGAGTCCTTAAATAATCCAGACAAGTCCTTAAATAATGCAGCAGAGTCCTTAAATAATGCAGCAGAGTCCTTAAATAATGCAGCAGATTACTGAAATCCGCAGCAGGGTCCTTAAATAATGCAGCAGAGTCCTTAAAAAATGCAACAAAGTCCTTAAATAATGCAGCAGAGTCCTTAAATAATGCAGCAAAGTCCTTAAATAATGCAGAAGAGTCCTTAAATAATGCAACAAAGTCCTTAAATAATGCAGCAGAGTGCTTAAATAATGCAGCAAAGTCCTTAAATAATGCAGAAGAGTCCTTAAATAATGCAATAAAGTCCTTAAATAATGCAGCAAAGTCCTTAAATAATCCAGCCAAGTCCTTAAATAATGCAGCAGAGTCCTTAAATAATGCAACAAAGTCCTTAAATAATGCAGTAGATTACTGAAATACCGCAGCAGGGTCCTTAAATAATGCAGCAGAGTCCTTAAATAATGCAACAAAGTCCTTAATAATGCAGCAGAGTCCTTAAATAATGCAACATAGTCCTTAAATAATGCAGCAGTGTCCTTAAATAATGCAACAAAGTCCTTAAATAATGCAGCAGAGTCCTTAAATAATGCAACAAAGTCCTTAAATAATGCAGAAGAGTCCTTAAATAATCCAGACAAGTCCTTAAATAATGCAGCAGAGTCCTTAAATAATGCAGCAGAGTCCTTAAATAATGCAGCAGATTACTGAAATAACGCAGCAGGGTCCTTAAAAAATGCAACAAAGTCCTTAAATAATGCAGCAGAGTCCTTAAATAATGCAACAAAGTCCTTAAATAATGCAGCAGAGTCCTTAAATAATGCAGCAGTGTCCTTAAATAATGCAACAAAGTCCTTAAATAATGCAGCAGAGTCCTTAAATAATGCAACAAAGTCCTTAAATAATGCAGAAGAGTCCTTAAATAATGCAACAAAGTCCTTAAATAATGCAGAAGAGTCCTTAAATAATCCAGACAAGTCCTTAAATAATGCAGCAGAGTCCTTAAATAATGCAGCAGAGTCCTTAAATAATGCAGCAGATTACTGAAATACCGCAGCAGGGTCCTTAAATAATGCAGCAGAGTCCTTAAAAAATGCAACAAAGTCCTTAAATAATGCAGCAGAGTCCTTAAATAATGCAACAAAGTCCTTAAATAATGCAGCAGAGTCCTTAAATAATGCAGCAAAGTCCTTAAATAATGCAGAAGAGTCCTTAAATAATGCAACAAAGTCCTTAAATAATGCAGCAGAGTCCTTACATAATGCAACATAGTCCTTAAATAATGCAGCAAAGTCCTTAAATAATGCAGCAGAGTCCTTAAATAATGCAGCAGAGTCCTTAAATAATGCAGTAAAGTCCTTAAATAATGCAGAAGAGTCCTTAAATAATGCAATAAAGTCCTTAAATAATGCAGCAAAGTCCTTAAATAATCCAGCCAAGTCCTTAAATAATGCAGCAGAGTACTTAAATAATGCAGCAAAGTCCTTAAATGATGCAGCAGAGTCCTTAAATAATGCAGCAAAGTCCTTAAATAATGCAGCAAAGTCCTTAAATAATGCAGAAGAGTCCTTAAATAATGCAACAAAGTCCTTAAATAATGCAGCAGAGTGCTTAAATAATGCAGCAAAGTCCTTAAATAATGCAGAAGAGTCCTTAAATAATGCAATAAAGTCCTTAAATAATGCAGCAAAGTCCTTAAATAATCCAGCCAAGTCCTTAAATAATGCAGCAGAGTCCTTAAATAATGCAACAAAGTAATTAAATAATGCAGCAGAGTCCTTAAATAATGCAACAAAGTCCTTAAATAATGCAGAAGAGTCCTTAAATGATCCAGACAAGTCCTTAAATAATGCAGCAGAGTACTTAAATAATGCAGCAAAGTCCTTAAATAATGCATCAAATTCCTTAAATAATGCAGCAAAGTCTTTAAATAATGCAATAACGTCCATAAATAATGCAGCAAAGTCCTTAAATAATGCAGCAGAGTCCTTAAATAATGCAACAAAGTCCTTAAATGATGCAGAAGAGTCCTTAAATAATGCAGCAAAGTCCTTAAATAATGCAGCAGAGTCCTTAAATAATGCAACAAAGTAATTAAATAATGCAGCAGAGTCCTTAAATAATGCAACAAAGTCCTTAAATAATGCAGCAGAGTCCTTAAATAATGCAACAAAGTCCTTAAATAATGCAGCAGAGTCCTTAAATAATGCAACAAAGTACTTAAATAATGCAGCAGAGTCCTTAAGTACCGTATCAGAGTCCTTAAATAAAGCAGCAAAGTCCTTAAATAATGCAGCAGAGTCCTTAAATAATGCAGCAAAGTCATTAAATAAAGCTGCAGAGTCCTTAAATAATGCAACAAAGTCCTTAAATAATGCAGCAGAGTCCTTAAATAATGCAACAAAGTCCTTAAATAATGCAGCATAGTCCTTAAATAATGCAGCAAATTCCTTAAATAATGCAGCAGAGTCCTTAAATAATCCAGCCAAGTCTTTAAATAATGCAGCAGAGTCCTTAAATAATGCTGCAAAGTCCTTAAATAATGCAACAAAGTCCTTAAATAATGCAGAAGAGTCCTTAAATAATGCAACAAAGTCCTTAAATAATGCAGCAGAGTCCTTAAATAATGCAGCAGAGTCCTTAAATAATGCAGCAGAGTCCTTAAAAAATGCAACAAAGTCCTTAAATAATGCAGCAGAGTCCTTAAATAATGCAACAAAGTCCTTAAATAATGCAGCAGAGTCCTTAAATAATGCAGCAAAGTCCTTAAATAATGCAGAAGAGTCCTTAAATAATGCAACAAAGTCCTTAAATAATGCAGCAGAGTCCTTACATAATGCAACATAGTCCTTAAATAATGCAGCAAAGTCCTTAAATAATGCAGCAGAGTCCTTAAATAATGCAGCAGAGTCCTTAAATAATGCAGTAAAGTCCTTAAATAATGCAGAAGAGTCCTTAAATAATGCAATAAAGTCCTTAAATAATGCAGCAAAGTCCTTAAATAATCCAGCCAAGTCCTTAAATAATGCAGCAGAGTACTTAAATAATGCAGCAAAGTCCTTAAATGATGCAGCAGAGTCCTTAAATAATGCAGCAAAGTCCTTAAATAATGCAGCAAAGTCCTTAAATAATGCAGAAGAGTCCTTAAATAATGCAACAAAGTCCTTAAATAATGCAGCAGAGTGCTTAAATAATGCAGCAAAGTCCTTAAATAATGCAGAAGAGTCCTTAAATAATGCAATAAAGTCCTTAAATAATGCAGCAAAGTCCTTAAATAATCCAGCCAAGTCCTTAAATAATGCAGCAGAGTCCTTAAATAATGCAACAAAGTAATTAAATAATGCAGCAGAGTCCTTAAATAATGCAACAAAGTCCTTAAATAATGCAGAAGAGTCCTTAAATGATCCAGACAAGTCCTTAAATAATGCAGCAGAGTACTTAAATAATGCAGCAAAGTCCTTAAATAATGCATCAAATTCCTTAAATAATGCAGCAAAGTCTTTAAATAATGCAATAACGTCCATAAATAATGCAGCAAAGTCCTTAAATAATGCAGCAGAGTCCTTAAATAATGCAACAAAGTCCTTAAATGATGCAGAAGAGTCCTTAAATAATGCAGCAAAGTCCTTAAATAATGCAGCAGAGTCCTTAAATAATGCAACAAAGTAATTAAATAATGCAGCAGAGTCCTTAAATAATGCAACAAAGTCCTTAAATAATGCAGCAGAGTCCTTAAATAATGCAACAAAGTCCTTAAATAATGCAGCAGAGTCCTTAAATAATGCAACAAAGTACTTAAATAATGCAGCAGAGTCCTTAAGTACCGTATCAGAGTCCTTAAATAAAGCAGCAAAGTCCTTAAATAATGCAGCAGAGTCCTTAAATAATGCAGCAAAGTCATTAAATAAAGCTGCAGAGTCCTTAAATAATGCAACAAAGTCCTTAAATAATGCAGCAGAGTCCTTAAATAATGCAACAAAGTCCTTAAATAATGCAGCATAGTCCTTAAATAATGCAGCAAATTCCTTAAATAATGCAGCAGAGTCCTTAAATAATCCAGCCAAGTCTTTAAATAATGCAGCAGAGTCCTTAAATAATGCTGCAAAGTCCTTAAATAATGCAACAAAGTCCTTAAATAATGCAGAAGAGTCCTTAAATAATGCAACAAAGTCCTTAAATAATGCAGCAGAGTCCTTAAATAATGCAACAAAGTCCTTAAATAATGCAGCAGAGTCCTTAAATAATGCAACAAAGTAATTAAATAATGCAGCAGAGTCCTTAAATAATGCAACAAAGTCCATAAATAATGCAGAAGAGTCCTTAAATAATGCAGACAAGTCCTTAAATAATGCAGCAGAGTCCTTAAATAATGCAGCAGAGTCCTTAAATAATGCAGCGGATTACTGAAATACCGCAGCAGGGTGCTTAAATAATGCAGCAGAGTCCTTAAATAATGCAACAAAGTCCTTAAATAATGCAGCAGAGTCCTTAAATAATGCAACAAAGTCCTTAAATGATGCAGCAGAGTCCTTAAATAATGCAGCAAATTCCTTAAATAATGCAGCAGAGTCCTTAAGTAATCCAGCCAAGTCTTTAAATAATGCAGCAGAGTCCTTAAATAATGCAGCAAAGTCCTTAAATAATGCAGCAGAGTCCTTAAATAATGCAGCAAAGTCCTTAAATAATGCAACAAAGTCCTTAAATAATGCAGCAGAGTCCTTAAATAATGCAACAAAGTACTTAAATAATGCAGCAGAGTCCTTAAGTACCGTATCAGAGTCCTTAAATAAAGCAGCAAAGTCCTTAAATAATGCAGCAGAGTCCTTAAATAATGCAGCAAAGTCCTTAAATAAAGCTGCAGAGTCCTTAAATTCCGCAGCAAAGTCCTTAAATAATGCAGCAGAGTCCTTAAATAATGCAACAAAGTCCATAAATAATGCAGCAGAGTCCTTAAATAATGCAACATAGTCCTTAAATAATGCAGCAGAGTCCTTAAATAATGCAACAAAGTCCTTAAATAATGCAGCAGAGTCCTTAAATAATGCAACAAAGTCCTTAAATAATGCAGAAGAGTCCTTAAATAATCCAGACAAGTCCTTAAATAATGCAGCAGAGTCCTTAAATAATGCAGCAGAGTCCTTAAATAATGCAGCAGATTACTGAAATCCGCAGCAGGGTCCTTAAATAATGCAGCAGAGTCCTTAAAAAATGCAACAAAGTCCTTAAATAATGCAGCAGAGTCCTTAAATAATGCAGCAAAGTCCTTAAATAATGCAGAAGAGTCCTTAAATAATGCAACAAAGTCCTTAAATAATGCAGCAGAGTGCTTAAATAATGCAGCAAAGTCCTTAAATAATGCAGAAGAGTCCTTAAATAATGCAATAAAGTCCTTAAATAATGCAGCAAAGTCCTTAAATAATCCAGCCAAGTCCTTAAATAATGCAGCAGAGTCCTTAAATAATGCAACAAAGTCCTTAAATAATGCAGTAGATTACTGAAATACCGCAGCAGGGTCCTTAAATAATGCAGCAGAGTCCTTAAATAATGCAACAAAGTCCTTAATAATGCAGCAGAGTCCTTAAATAATGCAACATAGTCCTTAAATAATGCAGCAGTGTCCTTAAATAATGCAACAAAGTCCTTAAATAATGCAGCAGAGTCCTTAAATAATGCAACAAAGTCCTTAAATAATGCAGAAGAGTCCTTAAATAATCCAGACAAGTCCTTAAATAATGCAGCAGAGTCCTTAAATAATGCAGCAGAGTCCTTAAATAATGCAGCAGATTACTGAAATAACGCAGCAGGGTCCTTAAAAAATGCAACAAAGTCCTTAAATAATGCAGCAGAGTCCTTAAATAATGCAACAAAGTCCTTAAATAATGCAGCAGAGTCCTTAAATAATGCAGCAGTGTCCTTAAATAATGCAACAAAGTCCTTAAATAATGCAGCAGAGTCCTTAAATAATGCAACAAAGTCCTTAAATAATGCAGAAGAGTCCTTAAATAATGCAACAAAGTCCTTAAATAATGCAGAAGAGTCCTTAAATAATCCAGACAAGTCCTTAAATAATGCAGCAGAGTCCTTAAATAATGCAGCAGAGTCCTTAAATAATGCAGCAGATTACTGAAATACCGCAGCAGGGTCCTTAAATAATGCAGCAGAGTCCTTAAAAAATGCAACAAAGTCCTTAAATAATGCAGCAGAGTCCTTAAATAATGCAACAAAGTCCTTAAATAATGCAGCAGAGTCCTTAAATAATGCAGCAAAGTCCTTAAATAATGCAGAAGAGTCCTTAAATAATGCAACAAAGTCCTTAAATAATGCAGCAGAGTCCTTACATAATGCAACATAGTCCTTAAATAATGCAGCAAAGTCCTTAAATAATGCAGCAGAGTCCTTAAATAATGCAGCAGAGTCCTTAAATAATGCAGTAAAGTCCTTAAATAATGCAGAAGAGTCCTTAAATAATGCAATAAAGTCCTTAAATAATGCAGCAAAGTCCTTAAATAATCCAGCCAAGTCCTTAAATAATGCAGCAGAGTACTTAAATAATGCAGCAAAGTCCTTAAATGATGCAGCAGAGTGCTTAAATAATGCAGCAAAGTCCTTAAATAATGCAGCAGAGTCCTTAAATAATGCAACAAAGTCCTTAAATAATGCAGCAGAGTCCTTAAATAATGCAGCAGAGTGCTTAAATAATGCAGCAAAGTCCTTAAATAATGCAGAAGAGTCCTTAAATAATGCAATAAAGTCCTTAAATAATGCAGCAAAGTCCTTAAATAATCCAGCCAAGTCCTTAAATAATGCAGCAGAGTCCTTAAATAATGCAACAAAGTAATTAAATAATGCAGCAGAGTCCTTAAATAATGCAACAAAGTCCTTAAATAATGCAGAAGAGTCCTTAAATGATCCAGACAAGTCCTTAAATAATGCAGCAGAGTACTTAAATAATGCAGCAAAGTCCTTAAATAATGCATCAAATTCCTTAAATAATGCAGCAAAGTCTTTAAATAATGCAATAACGTCCATAAATAATGCAGCAAAGTCCTTAAATAATGCAGCAGAGTCCTTAAATAATGCAACAAAGTCCTTAAATGATGCAGAAGAGTCCTTAAATAATGCAGCAAAGTCCTTAAATAATGCAGCAGAGTCCTTAAATAATGCAACAAAGTAATTAAATAATGCAGCAGAGTCCTTAAATAATGCAACAAAGTCCTTAAATAATGCAGCAGAGTCCTTAAATAATGCAACAAAGTCCTTAAATAATGCAGCAGAGTCCTTAAATAATGCAACAAAGTACTTAAATAATGCAGCAGAGTCCTTAAGTACCGTATCAGAGTCCTTAAATAAAGCAGCAAATTCCTTAAATAATGCAGCAGAGTCCTTAAATAATGCAGCAAAGTCATTAAATAAAGCTGCAGAGTCCTTAAATAATGCAACAAAGTCCTTAAATAATGCAGCAGAGTCCTTAAATAATGCAACAAAGTCCTTAAATAATGCAGCATAGTCCTTAAATAATGCAGCAAATTCCTTAAATAATGCAGCAGAGTCCTTAAATAATCCAGCCAAGTCTTTAAATAATGCAGCAGAGTCCTTAAATAATGCTGCAAAGTCCTTAAATAATGCAACAAAGTCCTTAAATAATGCAGAAGAGTCCTTAAATAATGCAACAAAGTCCTTAAATAATGCAGCAGAGTCCTTAAATAATGCAACAAAGTCCTTAAATAATGCAGCAGAGTCCTTAAATAATGCAACAAAGTAATTAAATAATGCAGCAGAGTCCTTAAATAATGCAACAAAGTCCATAAATAATGCAGAAGAGTCCTTAAATAATGCAGACAAGTCCTTAAATAATGCAGCAGAGTCCTTAAATAATGCAGCAGAGTCCTTAAATAATGCAGCGGATTACTGAAATACCGCAGCAGGGTGCTTAAATAATGCAGCAGAGTCCTTAAATAATGCAACAAAGTCCTTAAATAATGCAGCAGAGTCCTTAAATAATGCAACAAAGTCCTTAAATGATGCAGCAGAGTGCTTAAATAATGCAGCAAATTCCTTAAATAATGCAGCAGAGTCCTTAAGTAATCCAGCCAAGTCTTTAAATAATGCAGCAGAGTCCTTAAATAATGCAGCAAAGTCCTTAAATAATGCCGCAGAGTCCTTAAATAATGCAGCAAAGTCCTTAAATAATGCAACAAAGTCCTTAAATAATGCAGCAGAGTCCTTAAATAATGCAACAAAGTACTTAAATAATGCAGCAGAGTCCTTAAGTACCGTATCAGAGTCCTTAAATAAAGCAGCAAAGTCCTTAAATAATGCAGCAGAGTCCTTAAATAATGCAGCAAAGTCCTTAAATAAAGCTGCAGAGTCCTTAAATTACGCAGCAAAGTCCTTAAATAATGCAGCAGAGTCCTTAAATAATGCAACAAAGTCCATAAATAATGCAGCAAAGTCCTTAAATAATGCAACATAGTCCTTAAATAATGCAGCAGAGTCCTTAAATAATGCAACAAAGTCCTTAAATAATGCAGCAGAGTCCTTAAATAATGCAACAAAGTCCTTAAATAATGCAGAAGAGTCCTTAAATAATCCAGACAAGTCCTTAAATAATGCAGCAGAGTCCTTAAATAATGCAGCAGAGTCCTTAAATAATGCAGCAGATTACTGAAATACCGCAGCAGGGTCCTTAAATAATGCAGCAGAGTCCTTAAATAATGCAACAAAGTCCTTAAATAATGCAGCAGAGTCCTTAAATAATGCAACAAAGTAATTAAATAATGCAGCAGAGTCCTTAAATAATGCAACAAAGTCCATAAATAATGCAGAAGAGTCCTTAAATAATGCAGACAAGTCCTTAAATAATGCAGCAGAGTCCTTAAATAATGCAGCAGAGTCCTTAAATAATGCAGCGGATTACTGAAATACCGCAGCAGGGTGCTTAAATAATGCAGCAGAGTCCTTAAATAATGCAACAAAGTCCTTAATTAATGCAGCAGAGTCCTTAAATAATGCAACAAAGTCCTTAAATGATGCAGCAGAGTCCTTAAATAATGCAGCAAATTCCTTAAATAATGCAGCAGAGTCCTTAAGTAATCCAGCCAAGTCTTTAAATAATGCAGCAGAGTCCTTAAATAATGCAGCAAAGTCCTTAAATAATGCCGCAGAGTCCTTAAATAATGCAGCAAAGTCCTTAAATAATTCAACAAAGTCCTTAAATAATGCAGCAGAGTCCTTAAATAATGCAACAAAGTACTTAAATAATGCAGCAGAGTCCTTAAGTACCGTATCAGAGTCCTTAAATAAAGCAGCAAAGTCCTTAAATAATGCAGCAGAGTCCTTAAATAATGCAGCAAAGTCCTTAAATAAAGCTGCAGAGTCCTTAAATTACGCAGCAAAGTCCTTAAATAATGCAGCAGAGTCCTTAAATAATGCAACAAAGTCCATAAATAATGCAGCAGAGTCCTTAAATAATGCAACATAGTCCTTAAATAATGCAGCAGAGTCCTTAAATAATGCAACAAAGTCCTTAAATAATGCAGCAGAGTCCTTAAATAATGCAACAAAGTCCTTAAATAATGCAGAAGAGTCCTTAAATAATCCAGACAAGTCCTTAAATAATGCAGCAGAGTCCTTAAATAATGCAGCAGAGTCCTTAAATAATGCAGCAGATTACTGAAATACCGCAGCAGGGTCCTTAAATAATGCAGCAGAGTCCTTAAAAAATGCAACAAAGTCCTTAAATAATGCAGCAGAGTCCTTAAATAATGCAGCAAAGTCCTTAAATAATGCAGCAGAGTCCTTAAATAATGCAACAAAGTCCTTAAATAATGCAGCAGAGTCCTTAAATAATGCAACAAAGTCCTTAAATAATGCAGAAGAGTCCTTAAATAATCCAGACAAGTCCTTAAATAATGCAGCAGAGTCCTTAAATAATGCAGCAGAGTCCTTAAATAATGCAGCAGATTACTGAAATACCGCAGCAGGGTCCTTAAATAATGCAGCAGAGTCCTTAAAAAATGCAACAAAGTCCTTAAATAATGCAGCAGAGTCCTTAAATAATGCAGCAAAGTCCTTAAATAATGCAGAAGAGTCCTTAAATAATGCAACAAAGTCCTTAAATAATGCAGCAGAGTGCTTAAATAATGCAGCAAAGTCCTTAAATAATGCAGAAGAGTCCTTAAATAATGCAATAAAGTCCTTAAATAATGCAGCAAAGTCCTTAAATAATCCAGCCAAGTCCTTAAATAATGCAGCAGAGTCCTTAAATAATGCAACAAAGTCCTTAAATAATGCAGTAGATTACTGAAATACCGCAGCAGGGTCCTTAAATAATGCAGCAGAGTCCTTAAATAATGCAACAAAGTCCTTAATAATGCAGCAGAGTCCTTAAATAATGCAACATAGTCCTTAAATAATGCAGCAGTGTCCTTAAATAATGCAACAAAGTCCTTAAATAATGCAGCAGAGTCCTTAAATAATGCAACAAAGTCCTTAAATAATGCAGAAGAGTCCTTAAATAATCCAGACAAGTCCTTAAATAATGCAGCAGAGTCCTTAAATAATGCAGCAGAGTCCTTAAATAATGCAGCAGATTACTGAAATACCGCAGCAGGGTCCTTAAATAATGCAGCAGAGTCCTTAAAAAATGCAACAAAGTCCTTAAATAATGCAGCAGAGTCCTTAAATAATGCAACAAAGTCCTTAAATAATGCAGCAGAGTCCTTAAATAATGCAGCAAAGTCCTTAAATAATGCAGAAGAGTCCTTAAATAATGCAACAAAGTCCTTAAATAATGCAGCAGAGTCCTTACATAATGCAACATAGTCCTTAAATAATGCAGCAAAGTCCTTAAATAATGCAGCAGAGTCCTTAAATAATGCAGCAGAGTCCTTAAATAATGCAGTAAAGTCCTTAAATAATGCAGAAGAGTCCTTAAATAATGCAATAAAGTCCTTAAATAATGCAGCAAAGTCCTTAAATAATCCAGCCAAGTCCTTAAATAATGCAGCAGAGTACTTAAATAATGCAGCAAAGTCCTTAAATGATGCAGCAGAGTCCTTAAATAATGCAGCAAAGTCCTTAAATAATGCAGCAAAGTCCTTAAATAATGCAGAAGAGTCCTTAAATAATGCAACAAAGTCCTTAAATAATGCAGCAGAGTGCTTAAATAATGCAGCAAAGTCCTTAAATAATGCAGAAGAGTCCTTAAATAATGCAATAAAGTCCTTAAATAATGCAGCAAAGTCCTTAAATAATCCAGCCAAGTCCTTAAATAATGCAGCAGAGTCCTTAAATAATGCAACAAAGTAATTAAATAATGCAGCAGAGTCCTTAAATAATGCAACAAAGTCCTTAAATAATGCAGAAGAGTCCTTAAATGATCCAGACAAGTCCTTAAATAATGCAGCAGAGTACTTAAATAATGCAGCAAAGTCCTTAAATAATGCATCAAATTCCTTAAATAATGCAGCAAAGTCTTTAAATAATGCAATAACGTCCATAAATAATGCAGCAAAGTCCTTAAATAATGCAGCAGAGTCCTTAAATAATGCAACAAAGTCCTTAAATGATGCAGAAGAGTCCTTAAATAATGCAGCAAAGTCCTTAAATAATGCAGCAGAGTCCTTAAATAATGCAACAAAGTAATTAAATAATGCAGCAGAGTCCTTAAATAATGCAACAAAGTCCTTAAATAATGCAGCAGAGTCCTTAAATAATGCAACAAAGTCCTTAAATAATGCAGCAGAGTCCTTAAATAATGCAACAAAGTACTTAAATAATGCAGCAGAGTCCTTAAGTACCGTATCAGAGTCCTTAAATAAAGCAGCAAAGTCCTTAAATAATGCAGCAGAGTCCTTAAATAATGCAGCAAAGTCATTAAATAAAGCTGCAGAGTCCTTAAATAATGCAACAAAGTCCTTAAATAATGCAGCAGAGTCCTTAAATAATGCAACAAAGTCCTTAAATAATGCAGCATAGTCCTTAAATAATGCAGCAAATTCCTTAAATAATGCAGCAGAGTCCTTAAATAATCCAGCCAAGTCTTTAAATAATGCAGCAGAGTCCTTAAATAATGCTGCAAAGTCCTTAAATAATGCAACAAAGTCCTTAAATAATGCAGAAGAGTCCTTAAATAATGCAACAAAGTCCTTAAATAATGCAGCAGAGTCCTTAAATAATGCAACAAAGTCCTTAAATAATGCAGCAGAGTCCTTAAATAATGCAACAAAGTAATTAAATAATGCAGCAGAGTCCTTAAATAATGCAACAAAGTCCATAAATAATGCAGAAGAGTCCTTAAATAATGCAGACAAGTCCTTAAATAATGCAGCAGAGTCCTTAAATAATGCAGCAGAGTCCTTAAATAATGCAGCGGATTACTGAAATACCGCAGCAGGGTGCTTAAATAATGCAGCAGAGTCCTTAAATAATGCAACAAAGTCCTTAAATAATGCAGCAGAGTCCTTAAATAATGCAACAAAGTCCTTAAATGATGCAGCAGAGTCCTTAAATAATGCAGCAAATTCCTTAAATAATGCAGCAGAGTCCTTAAGTAATCCAGCCAAGTCTTTAAATAATGCAGCAGAGTCCTTAAATAATGCAGCAAAGTCCTTAAATAATGCAGCAGAGTCCTTAAATAATGCAGCAAAGTCCTTAAATAATGCAACAAAGTCCTTAAATAATGCAGCAGAGTCCTTAAATAATGCAACAAAGTACTTAAATAATGCAGCAGAGTCCTTAAGTACCGTATCAGAGTCCTTAAATAAAGCAGCAAAGTCCTTAAATAATGCAGCAGAGTCCTTAAATAATGCAGCAAAGTCCTTAAATAAAGCTGCAGAGTCCTTAAATTCCGCAGCAAAGTCCTTAAATAATGCAGCAGAGTCCTTAAATAATGCAACAAAGTCCATAAATAATGCAGCAGAGTCCTTAAATAATGCAACATAGTCCTTAAATAATGCAGCAGAGTCCTTAAATAATGCAACAAAGTCCTTAAATAATGCAGCAGAGTCCTTAAATAATGCAACAAAGTCCTTAAATAATGCAGAAGAGTCCTTAAATAATCCAGACAAGTCCTTAAATAATGCAGCAGAGTCCTTAAATAATGCAGCAGAGTCCTTAAATAATGCAGCAGATTACTGAAATCCGCAGCAGGGTCCTTAAATAATGCAGCAGAGTCCTTAAAAAATGCAACAAAGTCCTTAAATAATGCAGCAGAGTCCTTAAATAATGCAGCAAAGTCCTTAAATAATGCAGAAGAGTCCTTAAATAATGCAACAAAGTCCTTAAATAATGCAGCAGAGTGCTTAAATAATGCAGCAAAGTCCTTAAATAATGCAGAAGAGTCCTTAAATAATGCAATAAAGTCCTTAAATAATGCAGCAAAGTCCTTAAATAATCCAGCCAAGTCCTTAAATAATGCAGCAGAGTCCTTAAATAATGCAACAAAGTCCTTAAATAATGCAGTAGATTACTGAAATACCGCAGCAGGGTCCTTAAATAATGCAGCAGAGTCCTTAAATAATGCAACAAAGTCCTTAATAATGCAGCAGAGTCCTTAAATAATGCAACATAGTCCTTAAATAATGCAGCAGTGTCCTTAAATAATGCAACAAAGTCCTTAAATAATGCAGCAGAGTCCTTAAATAATGCAACAAAGTCCTTAAATAATGCAGAAGAGTCCTTAAATAATCCAGACAAGTCCTTAAATAATGCAGCAGAGTCCTTAAATAATGCAGCAGAGTCCTTAAATAATGCAGCAGATTACTGAAATAACGCAGCAGGGTCCTTAAAAAATGCAACAAAGTCCTTAAATAATGCAGCAGAGTCCTTAAATAATGCAACAAAGTCCTTAAATAATGCAGCAGAGTCCTTAAATAATGCAGCAGTGTCCTTAAATAATGCAACAAAGTCCTTAAATAATGCAGCAGAGTCCTTAAATAATGCAACAAAGTCCTTAAATAATGCAGAAGAGTCCTTAAATAATGCAACAAAGTCCTTAAATAATGCAGAAGAGTCCTTAAATAATCCAGACAAGTCCTTAAATAATGCAGCAGAGTCCTTAAATAATGCAGCAGAGTCCTTAAATAATGCAGCAGATTACTGAAATACCGCAGCAGGGTCCTTAAATAATGCAGCAGAGTCCTTAAAAAATGCAACAAAGTCCTTAAATAATGCAGCAGAGTCCTTAAATAATGCAACAAAGTCCTTAAATAATGCAGCAGAGTCCTTAAATAATGCAGCAAAGTCCTTAAATAATGCAGAAGAGTCCTTAAATAATGCAACAAAGTCCTTAAATAATGCAGCAGAGTCCTTACATAATGCAACATAGTCCTTAAATAATGCAGCAAAGTCCTTAAATAATGCAGCAGAGTCCTTAAATAATGCAGCAGAGTCCTTAAATAATGCAGTAAAGTCCTTAAATAATGCAGAAGAGTCCTTAAATAATGCAATAAAGTCCTTAAATAATGCAGCAAAGTCCTTAAATAATCCAGCCAAGTCCTTAAATAATGCAGCAGAGTACTTAAATAATGCAGCAAAGTCCTTAAATGATGCAGCAGAGTCCTTAAATAATGCAGCAAAGTCCTTAAATAATGCAGCAAAGTCCTTAAATAATGCAGAAGAGTCCTTAAATAATGCAACAAAGTCCTTAAATAATGCAGCAGAGTGCTTAAATAATGCAGCAAAGTCCTTAAATAATGCAGAAGAGTCCTTAAATAATGCAATAAAGTCCTTAAATAATGCAGCAAAGTCCTTAAATAATCCAGCCAAGTCCTTAAATAATGCAGCAGAGTCCTTAAATAATGCAACAAAGTAATTAAATAATGCAGCAGAGTCCTTAAATAATGCAACAAAGTCCTTAAATAATGCAGAAGAGTCCTTAAATGATCCAGACAAGTCCTTAAATAATGCAGCAGAGTACTTAAATAATGCAGCAAAGTCCTTAAATAATGCATCAAATTCCTTAAATAATGCAGCAAAGTCTTTAAATAATGCAATAACGTCCATAAATAATGCAGCAAAGTCCTTAAATAATGCAGCAGAGTCCTTAAATAATGCAACAAAGTCCTTAAATGATGCAGAAGAGTCCTTAAATAATGCAGCAAAGTCCTTAAATAATGCAGCAGAGTCCTTAAATAATGCAACAAAGTAATTAAATAATGCAGCAGAGTCCTTAAATAATGCAACAAAGTCCTTAAATAATGCAGCAGAGTCCTTAAATAATGCAACAAAGTCCTTAAATAATGCAGCAGAGTCCTTAAATAATGCAACAAAGTACTTAAATAATGCAGCAGAGTCCTTAAGTACCGTATCAGAGTCCTTAAATAAAGCAGCAAAGTCCTTAAATAATGCAGCAGAGTCCTTAAATAATGCAGCAAAGTCATTAAATAAAGCTGCAGAGTCCTTAAATAATGCAACAAAGTCCTTAAATAATGCAGCAGAGTCCTTAAATAATGCAACAAAGTCCTTAAATAATGCAGCATAGTCCTTAAATAATGCAGCAAATTCCTTAAATAATGCAGCAGAGTCCTTAAATAATCCAGCCAAGTCTTTAAATAATGCAGCAGAGTCCTTAAATAATGCTGCAAAGTCCTTAAATAATGCAACAAAGTCCTTAAATAATGCAGAAGAGTCCTTAAATAATGCAACAAAGTCCTTAAATAATGCAGCAGAGTCCTTAAATAATGCAACAAAGTCCTTAAATAATGCAGCAGAGTCCTTAAATAATGCAACAAAGTAATTAAATAATGCAGCAGAGTCCTTAAATAATGCAACAAAGTCCATAAATAATGCAGAAGAGTCCTTAAATAATGCAGACAAGTCCTTAAATAATGCAGCAGAGTCCTTAAATAATGCAGCAGAGTCCTTAAATAATGCAGCGGATTACTGAAATACCGCAGCAGGGTGCTTAAATAATGCAGCAGAGTCCTTAAATAATGCAACAAAGTCCTTAAATAATGCAGCAGAGTCCTTAAATAATGCAACAAAGTCCTTAAATGATGCAGCAGAGTCCTTAAATAATGCAGCAAATTCCTTAAATAATGCAGCAGAGTCCTTAAGTAATCCAACCAAGTCTTTAAATAATGCAGCAGAGTCCTTAAATAATGCAGCAAAGTCCTTAAATAATGCCGCAGAGTCCTTAAATAATGCAGCAAAGTCCTTAAATAATGCAACAAAGTCCTTAAATAATGCAGCAGAGTCCTTAAATAATGCAACAAAGTACTTAAATAATGCAGCAGAGTCCTTAAGTACCGTATCAGAGTCCTTAAATAAAGCAGCAAAGTCCTTAAATAATGCAGCAGAGTCCTTAAATAATGCAGCAAAGTCCTTAAATAAAGCTGCAGAGTCCTTAAATTACGCAGCAAAGTCCTTAAATAAAGCAGCAGAGTCCTTAAATAATGCAACAAAGTCCATAAATAATGCAGCAAAGTCCTTAAATAATGCAACATAGTCCTTAAATAATGCAGCAGAGTCCTTAAATAATGCAACAAAGTCCTTAAATAATGCAGCAGAGTCCTTAAATAATGCAACAAAGTCCTTAAATAATGCAGAAGAGTCCTTAAATAATCCAGACAAGTCCTTAAATAATGCAGCAGAGTCCTTAAATAATGCAGCAGAGTCCTTAAATAATGCAGCAGATTACTGAAATACCGCAGCAGGGTCCTTAAATAATGCAACAAAGTCCATAAATAATGCAGCAAAGTCCTTAAATAATGCAACATAGTCCTTAAATAATGCAGCAGAGTCCTTAAATAATGCAACAAAGTCCTTAAATAATGCAGCAGAGTCCTTAAATAATGCAACAAAGTCCTTAAATAATGCAGCAGAGTCCTTAAATAATGCAACAAAGTAATTAAATAATGCAGCAGAGTCCTTAAATAATGCAACAAAGTCCATAAATAATGCAGAAGAGTCTTTAAATAATGCAGACAAGTCCTTAAATAATGCAGCAGAGTCCTTAAATAATGCAGCAGAGTCCTTAAATAATGCAGCGGATTACTGAAATACCGCAGCAGGGTGCTTAAATAATGCAGCAGAGTCCTTAAATAATGCAACAAAGTCCTTAAATAATGCAGCAGAGTCCTTAAATAATGCAACAAAGTCCTTAAATGATGCAGCAGAGTCCTTAAATAATGCAGCAAATTCCTTAAATAATGCAGCAGAGTCCTTAAGTAATCCAGCCAAGTCTTTAAATAATGCAGCAGAGTCCTTAAATAATGCAGCAAAGTCCTTAAATAATGCCGCAGAGTCCTTAAATAATGCAGCAAAGTCCTTAAATAATGCAACAAAGTCCTTAAATAATGCAGCAGAGTCCTTAAATAATGCAACAAAGTACTTAAATAATGCAGCAGAGTCCTTAAGTACCGTATCAGAGTCCTTAAATAAAGCAGCAAAGTCCTTAAATAATGCAGCAGAGTCCTTAAATAATGCAGCAAAGTCCTTAAATAAAGCTGCAGAGTCCTTAAATTACGCAGCAAAGTCCTTAAATAATGCAGCAGAGTCCTTAAATAATGCAACAAAGTCCATAAATAATGCAGCAAAGTCCTTAAATAATGCAACATAGTCCTTAAATAATGCAGCAGAGTCCTTAAATAATGCAACAAAGTCCTTAAATAATGCAGCAGAGTCCTTAAATAATGCAACAAAGTCCTTAAATAATGCAGAAGAGTCCTTAAATAATCCAGACAAGTCCTTAAATAATGCAGCAGAGTCCTTAAATAATGCAGCAGAGTCCTTAAATAATGCAGCAGATTACTGAAATACCGCAGCAGGGTCCTTAAATAATGCAGCAGAGTCCTTAAATAATGCAACAAAGTCCTTAAATAATGCAGCAGAGTCCTTAAATAATGCAACAAAGTAATTAAATAATGCAGCAGAGTCCTTAAATAATGCAACAAAGTCCATAAATAATGCAGAAGAGTCCTTAAATAATGCAGACAAGTCCTTAAATAATGCAGCAGAGTCCTTAAATAATGCAGCAGAGTCCTTAAATAATGCAGTGGATTACTGAAATACCGCAGCAGGGTGCTTAAATAATGCAGCAGAGTCCTTAAATAATGCAACAAAGTCCTTAATTAATGCAGCAGAGTCCTTAAATAATGCAACAAAGTCCTTAAATGATGCAGCAGAGTCCTTAAATAATGCAGCAAATTCCTTAAATAATGCAGCAGAGTCCTTAAGTAATCCAGCCAAGTCTTTAAATAATGCAGCAGAGTCCTTAAATAATGCAGCAAAGTCCTTAAATAATGCCGCAGAGTCCTTAAATAATGCAGCAAAGTCCTTAAATAATTCAACAAAGTCCTTAAATAATGCAGCAGAGTCCTTAAATAATGCAACAAAGTACTTAAATAATGCAGCAGAGTCCTTAAGTACCGTATCAGAGTCCTTAAATAAAGCAGCAAAGTCCTTAAATAATGCAGCAGAGTCCTTAAATAATGCAGCAAAGTCCTTAAATAAAGCTGCAGAGTCCTTAAATTACGCAGCAAAGTCCTTAAATAATGCAGCAGAGTCCTTAAATAATGCAACAAAGTCCATAAATAATGCAGCAGAGTCCTTAAATAATGCAACATAGTCCTTAAATAATGCAGCAGAGTCCTTAAATAATGCAACAAAGTCCTTAAATAATGCAGCAGAGTCCTTAAATAATGCAACAAAGTCCTTAAATAATGCAGAAGAGTCCTTAAATAATCCAGACAAGTCCTTAAATAATGCAGCAGAGTCCTTAAATAATGCAGCAGAGTCCTTAAATAATGCAGCAGATTACTGAAATACCGCAGCAGGGTCCTTAAATAATGCAGCAGAGTCCTTAAAAAATGCAACAAAGTCCTTAAATAATGCAGCAGAGTCCTTAAATAATGCAGCAAAGTCCTTAAATAATGCAGCAGAGTCCTTAAATAATGCAACAAAGTCCTTAAATAATGCAGCAGAGTCCTTAAATAATGCAACAAAGTCCTTAAATAATGCAGAAGAGTCCTTAAATAATCCAGACAAGTCCTTAAATAATGCAGCAGAGTCCTTAAATAATGCAGCAGAGTCCTTAAATAATGCAGCAGATTACTGAAATACCGCAGCAGGGTCCTTAAATAATGCAGCAGAGTCCTTAAAAAATGCAACAAAGTCCTTAAATAATGCAGCAGAGTCCTTAAATAATGCAGCAAAGTCCTTAAATAATGCAGAAGAGTCCTTAAATAATGCAACAAAGTCCTTAAATAATGCAGCAGAGTGCTTAAATAATGCAGCAAAGTCCTTAAATAATGCAGAAGAGTCCTTAAATAATGCAATAAAGTCCTTAAATAATGCAGCAAAGTCCTTAAATAATCCAGCCAAGTCCTTAAATAATGCAGCAGAGTCCTTAAATAATGCAACAAAGTCCTTAAATAATGCAGTAGATTACTGAAATACCGCAGCAGGGTCCTTAAATAATGCAGCAGAGTCCTTAAATAATGCAACAAAGTCCTTAATAATGCAGCAGAGTCCTTAAATAATGCAACATAGTCCTTAAATAATGCAGCAGTGTCCTTAAATAATGCAACAAAGTCCTTAAATAATGCAGCAGAGTCCTTAAATAATGCAACAAAGTCCTTAAATAATGCAGAAGAGTCCTTAAATAATCCAGACAAGTCCTTAAATAATGCAGCAGAGTCCTTAAATAATGCAGCAGAGTCCTTAAATAATGCAGCAGATTACTGAAATACCGCAGCAGGGTCCTTAAATAATGCAGCAGAGTCCTTAAAAAATGCAACAAAGTCCTTAAATAATGCAGCAGAGTCCTTAAATAATGCAACAAAGTCCTTAAATAATGCAGCAGAGTCCTTAAATAATGCAGCAAAGTCCTTAAATAATGCAGAAGAGTCCTTAAATAATGCAACAAAGTCCTTAAATAATGCAGCAGAGTCCTTACATAATGCAACATAGTCCTTAAATAATGCAGCAAAGTCCTTAAATAATGCAGCAGAGTCCTTAAATAATGCAGCAGAGTCCTTAAATAATGCAGTAAAGTCCTTAAATAATGCAGAAGAGTCCTTAAATAATGCAATAAAGTCCTTAAATAATGCAGCAAAGTCCTTAAATAATCCAGCCAAGTCCTTAAATAATGCAGCAGAGTACTTAAATAATGCAGCAAAGTCCTTAAATGATGCAGCAGAGTCCTTAAATAATGCAGCAAAGTCCTTAAATAATGCAGCAAAGTCCTTAAATAATGCAGAAGAGTCCTTAAATAATGCAACAAAGTCCTTAAATAATGCAGCAGAGTGCTTAAATAATGCAGCAAAGTCCTTAAATAATGCAGAAGAGTCCTTAAATAATGCAATAAAGTCCTTAAATAATGCAGCAAAGTCCTTAAATAATCCAGCCAAGTCCTTAAATAATGCAGCAGAGTCCTTAAATAATGCAACAAAGTAATTAAATAATGCAGCAGAGTCCTTAAATAATGCAACAAAGTCCTTAAATAATGCAGAAGAGTCCTTAAATGATCCAGACAAGTCCTTAAATAATGCAGCAGAGTACTTAAATAATGCAGCAAAGTCCTTAAATAATGCATCAAATTCCTTAAATAATGCAGCAAAGTCTTTAAATAATGCAATAACGTCCATAAATAATGCAGCAAAGTCCTTAAATAATGCAGCAGAGTCCTTAAATAATGCAACAAAGTCCTTAAATGATGCAGAAGAGTCCTTAAATAATGCAGCAAAGTCCTTAAATAATGCAGCAGAGTCCTTAAATAATGCAACAAAGTAATTAAATAATGCAGCAGAGTCCTTAAATAATGCAACAAAGTCCTTAAATAATGCAGCAGAGTCCTTAAATAATGCAACAAAGTCCTTAAATAATGCAGCAGAGTCCTTAAATAATGCAACAAAGTACTTAAATAATGCAGCAGAGTCCTTAAGTACCGTATCAGAGTCCTTAAATAAAGCAGCAAAGTCCTTAAATAATGCAGCAGAGTCCTTAAATAATGCAGCAAAGTCATTAAATAAAGCTGCAGAGTCCTTAAATAATGCAACAAAGTCCTTAAATAATGCAGCAGAGTCCTTAAATAATGCAACAAAGTCCTTAAATAATGCAGCATAGTCCTTAAATAATGCAGCAAATTCCTTAAATAATGCAGCAGAGTCCTTAAATAATCCAGCCAAGTCTTTAAATAATGCAGCAGAGTCCTTAAATAATGCTGCAAAGTCCTTAAATAATGCAACAAAGTCCTTAAATAATGCAGAAGAGTCCTTAAATAATGCAACAAAGTCCTTAAATAATGCAGCAGAGTCCTTAAATAATGCAACAAAGTCCTTAAATAATGCAGCAGAGTCCTTAAATAATGCAACAAAGTAATTAAATAATGCAGCAGAGTCCTTAAATAATGCAACAAAGTCCATAAATAATGCAGAAGAGTCCTTAAATAATGCAGACAAGTCCTTAAATAATGCAGCAGAGTCCTTAAATAATGCAGCAGAGTCCTTAAATAATGCAGCGGATTACTGAAATACTGCAGCAGGGTGCTTAAATAATGCAGCAGAGTCCTTAAATAATGCAACAAAGTCCTTAAATAATGCAGCAGAGTCCTTAAATAATGCAACAAAGTCCTTAAATGATGCAGCAGAGTCCTTAAATAATGCAGCAAATTCCTTAAATAATGCAGCAGAGTCCTTAAGTAATCCAGCCAAGTCTTTAAATAATGCAGCAGAGTCCTTAAATAATGCAGCAAAGTCCTTAAATAATGCAGCAGAGTCCTTAAATAATGCAGCAAAGTCCTTAAATAATGCAACAAAGTCCTTAAATAATGCAGCAGAGTCCTTAAATAATGCAACAAAGTACTTAAATAATGCAGCAGAGTCCTTAAGTACCGTATCAGAGTCCTTAAATAAAGCAGCAAAGTCCTTAAATAATGCAGCAGAGTCCTTAAATAATGCAGCAAAGTCCTTAAATAAAGCTGCAGAGTCCTTAAATTCCGCAGCAAAGTCCTTAAATAATGCAGCAGAGTCCTTAAATAATGCAACAAAGTCCATAAATAATGCAGCAGAGTCCTTAAATAATGCAACATAGTCCTTAAATAATGCAGCAGAGTCCTTAAATAATGCAACAAAGTCCTTAAATAATGCAGCAGAGTCCTTAAATAATGCAACAAAGTCCTTAAATAATGCAGAAGAGTCCTTAAATAATCCAGACAAGTCCTTAAATAATGCAGCAGAGTCCTTAAATAATGCAGCAGAGTCCTTAAATAATGCAGCAGATTACTGAAATCCGCAGCAGGGTCCTTAAATAATGCAGCAGAGTCCTTAAAAAATGCAACAAAGTCCTTAAATAATGCAGCAGAGTCCTTAAATAATGCAGCAAAGTCCTTAAATAATGCAGAAGAGTCCTTAAATAATGCAACAAAGTCCTTAAATAATGCAGCAGAGTGCTTAAATAATGCAGCAAAGTCCTTAAATAATGCAGAAGAGTCCTTAAATAATGCAATAAAGTCCTTAAATAATGCAGCAAAGTCCTTAAATAATCCAGCCAAGTCCTTAAATAATGCAGCAGAGTCCTTAAATAATGCAACAAAGTCCTTAAATAATGCAGTAGATTACTGAAATACCGCAGCAGGGTCCTTAAATAATGCAGCAGAGTCCTTAAATAATGCAACAAAGTCCTTAATAATGCAGCAGAGTCCTTAAATAATGCAACATAGTCCTTAAATAATGCAGCAGTGTCCTTAAATAATGCAACAAAGTCCTTAAATAATGCAGCAGAGTCCTTAAATAATGCAACAAAGTCCTTAAATAATGCAGAAGAGTCCTTAAATAATCCAGACAAGTCCTTAAATAATGCAGCAGAGTCCTTAAATAATGCAGCAGAGTCCTTAAATAATGCAGCAGATTACTGAAATAACGCAGCAGGGTCCTTAAAAAATGCAACAAAGTCCTTAAATAATGCAGCAGAGTCCTTAAATAATGCAACAAAGTCCTTAAATAATGCAGCAGAGTCCTTAAATAATGCAGCAGTGTCCTTAAATAATGCAACAAAGTCCTTAAATAATGCAGCAGAGTCCTTAAATAATGCAACAAAGTCCTTAAATAATGCAGAAGAGTCCTTAAATAATGCAACAAAGTCCTTAAATAATGCAGAAGAGTCCTTAAATAATCCAGACAAGTCCTTAAATAATGCAGCAGAGTCCTTAAATAATGCAGCAGAGTCCTTAAATAATGCAGCAGATTACTGAAATACCGCAGCAGGGTCCTTAAATAATGCAGCAGAGTCCTTAAAAAATGCAACAAAGTCCTTAAATAATGCAGCAGAGTCCTTAAATAATGCAACAAAGTCCTTAAATAATGCAGCAGAGTCCTTAAATAATGCAGCAAAGTCCTTAAATAATGCAGAAGAGTCCTTAAATAATGCAACAAAGTCCTTAAATAATGCAGCAGAGTCCTTACATAATGCAACATAGTCCTTAAATAATGCAGCAAAGTCCTTAAATAATGCAGCAGAGTCCTTAAATAATGCAGCAGAGTCCTTAAATAATGCAGTAAAGTCCTTAAATAATGCAGAAGAGTCCTTAAATAATGCAATAAAGTCCTTAAATAATGCAGCAAAGTCCTTAAATAATCCAGCCAAGTCCTTAAATAATGCAGCAGAGTACTTAAATAATGCAGCAAAGTCCTTAAATGATGCAGCAGAGTCCTTAAATAATGCAGCAAAGTCCTTAAATAATGCAGCAAAGTCCTTAAATAATGCAGCAGAGTGCTTAAATAATGCAGCAAAGTCCTTAAATAATGCAGAAGAGTCCTTAAATAATGCAATAAAGTCCTTAAATAATGCAGCAAAGTCCTTAAATAATCCAGCCAAGTCCTTAAATAATGCAGCAGAGTCCTTAAATAATGCAACAAAGTAATTAAATAATGCAGCAGAGTCCTTAAATAATGCAACAAAGTCCTTAAATAATGCAGAAGAGTCCTTAAATGATCCAGACAAGTCCTTAAATAATGCAGCAGAGTACTTAAATAATGCAGCAAAGTCCTTAAATAATGCATCAAATTCCTTAAATAATGCAGCAAAGTCTTTAAATAATGCAATAACGTCCATAAATAATGCAGCAAAGTCCTTAAATAATGCAGCAGAGTCCTTAAATAATGCAACAAAGTCCTTAAATGATGCAGAAGAGTCCTTAAATAATGCAGCAAAGTCCTTAAATAATGCAGCAGAGTCCTTAAATAATGCAACAAAGTAATTAAATAATGCAGCAGAGTCCTTAAATAATGCAACAAAGTCCTTAAATAATGCAGCAGAGTCCTTAAATAATGCAACAAAGTCCTTAAATAATGCAGCAGAGTCCTTAAATAATGCAACAAAGTACTTAAATAATGCAGCAGAGTCCTTAAGTACCGTATCAGAGTCCTTAAATAAAGCAGCAAAGTCCTTAAATAATGCAGCAGAGTCCTTAAATAATGCAGCAAAGTCATTAAATAAAGCTGCAGAGTCCTTAAATAATGCAACAAAGTCCTTAAATAATGCAGCAGAGTCCTTAAATAATGCAACAAAGTCCTTAAATAATGCAGCATAGTCCTTAAATAATGCAGCAAATTCCTTAAATAATGCAGCAGAGTCCTTAAATAATCCAGCCAAGTCTTTAAATAATGCAGCAGAGTCCTTAAATAATGCTGCAAAGTCCTTAAATAATGCAACAAAGTCCTTAAATAATGCAGAAGAGTCCTTAAATAATGCAACAAAGTCCTTAAATAATGCAGCAGAGTCCTTAAATAATGCAACAAAGTCCTTAAATAATGCAGCAGAGTCCTTAAATAATGCAACAAAGTAATTAAATAATGCAGCAGAGTCCTTAAATAATGCAACAAAGTCCATAAATAATGCAGAAGAGTCCTTAAATAATGCAGACAAGTCCTTAAATAATGCAGCAGAGTCCTTAAATAATGCAGCAGAGTCCTTAAATAATGCAGCGGATTACTGAAATACCGCAGCAGGGTGCTTAAATAATGCAGCAGAGTCCTTAAATAATGCAACAAAGTCCTTAAATAATGCAGCAGAGTCCTTAAATAATGCAACAAAGTCCTTAAATGATGCAGCAGAGTCCTTAAATAATGCAGCAAATTCCTTAAATAATGCAGCAGAGTCCTTAAGTAATCCAACCAAGTCTTTAAATAATGCAGCAGAGTCCTTAAATAATGCAGCAAAGTCCTTAAATAATGCCGCAGAGTCCTTAAATAATGCAGCAAAGTCCTTAAATAATGCAACAAAGTCCTTAAATAATGCAGCAGAGTCCTTAAATAATGCAACAAAGTACTTAAATAATGCAGCAGAGTCCTTAAGTACCGTATCAGAGTCCTTAAATAAAGCAGCAAAGTCCTTAAATAATGCAGCAGAGTCCTTAAATAATGCAGCAAAGTCCTTAAATAAAGCTGCAGAGTCCTTAAATTACGCAGCAAAGTCCTTAAATAAAGCAGCAGAGTCCTTAAATAATGCAACAAAGTCCATAAATAATGCAGCAAAGTCCTTAAATGATGCAGCAGAGTCCTTAAATAATGCAGCAAAGTCCTTAAATAATGCAGCAAAGTCCTTAAATAATGCAGCAGAGTGCTTAAATAATGCAGCAAAGTCCTTAAATAATGCAGAAGAGTCCTTAAATAATGCAATAAAGTCCTTAAATAATGCAGCAAAGTCCTTAAATAATCCAGCCAAGTCCTTAAATAATGCAGCAGAGTCCTTAAATAATGCAACAAAGTAATTAAATAATGCAGCAGAGTCCTTAAATAATGCAACAAAGTCCTTAAATAATGCAGAAGAGTCCTTAAATGATCCAGACAAGTCCTTAAATAATGCAGCAGAGTACTTAAATAATGCAGCAAAGTCCTTAAATAATGCATCAAATTCCTTAAATAATGCAGCAAAGTCTTTAAATAATGCAATAACGTCCATAAATAATGCAGCAAAGTCCTTAAATAATGCAGCAGAGTCCTTAAATAATGCAACAAAGTCCTTAAATGATGCAGAAGAGTCCTTAAATAATGCAGCAAAGTCCTTAAATAATGCAGCAGAGTCCTTAAATAATGCAACAAAGTAATTAAATAATGCAGCAGAGTCCTTAAATAATGCAACAAAGTCCTTAAATAATGCAGCAGAGTCCTTAAATAATGCAACAAAGTCCTTAAATAATGCAGCAGAGTCCTTAAATAATGCAACAAAGTACTTAAATAATGCAGCAGAGTCCTTAAGTACCGTATCAGAGTCCTTAAATAAAGCAGCAAAGTCCTTAAATAATGCAGCAGAGTCCTTAAATAATGCAGCAAAGTCATTAAATAAAGCTGCAGAGTCCTTAAATAATGCAACAAAGTCCTTAAATAATGCAGCAGAGTCCTTAAATAATGCAACAAAGTCCTTAAATAATGCAGCATAGTCCTTAAATAATGCAGCAAATTCCTTAAATAATGCAGCAGAGTCCTTAAATAATCCAGCCAAGTCTTTAAATAATGCAGCAGAGTCCTTAAATAATGCTGCAAAGTCCTTAAATAATGCAACAAAGTCCTTAAATAATGCAGAAGAGTCCTTAAATAATGCAACAAAGTCCTTAAATAATGCAGCAGAGTCCTTAAATAATGCAACAAAGTCCTTAAATAATGCAGCAGAGTCCTTAAATAATGCAACAAAGTAATTAAATAATGCAGCAGAGTCCTTAAATAATGCAACAAAGTCCATAAATAATGCAGAAGAGTCCTTAAATAATGCAGACAAGTCCTTAAATAATGCAGCAGAGTCCTTAAATAATGCAGCAGAGTCCTTAAATAATGCAGCGGATTACTGAAATACCGCAGCAGGGTGCTTAAATAATGCAGCAGAGTCCTTAAATAATGCAACAAAGTCCTTAAATAATGCAGCAGAGTCCTTAAATAATGCAACAAAGTCCTTAAATGATGCAGCAGAGTCCTTAAATAATGCAGCAAATTCCTTAAATAATGCAGCAGAGTCCTTAAGTAATCCAACCAAGTCTTTAAATAATGCAGCAGAGTCCTTAAATAATGCAGCAAAGTCCTTAAATAATGCCGCAGAGTCCTTATATAATGCAGCAAAGTCCTTAAATAATGCAACAAAGTCCTTAAATAATGCAGCAGAGTCCTTAAATAATGCAACAAAGTACTTAAATAATGCAGCAGAGTCCTTAAGTACCGTATCAGAGTCCTTAAATAAAGCAGCAAAGTCCTTAAATAATGCAGCAGAGTCCTTAAATAATGCAGCAAAGTCCTTAAATAAAGCTGCAGAGTCCTTAAATTACGCAGCAAAGTCCTTAAATAAAGCAGCAGAGTCCTTAAATAATGCAACAAAGTCCATAAATAATGCAGCAAAGTCCTTAAATAATGCAACATAGTCCTTAAATAATGCAGCAGAGTCCTTAAATAATGCAACAAAGTCCTTAAATAATGCAGCAGAGTCCTTAAATAATGCAACAAAGTCCTTAAATAATGCAGAAGAGTCCTTAAATAATCCAGACAAGTCCTTAAATAATGCAGCAGAGTCCTTAAATAATGCAGCAGAGTCCTTAAATAATGCAGCAGATTACTGAAATACCGCAGCAGGGTCCTTAAATAATGCAGCAGAGTCCTTAAATAATGCAACAAAGTCCTTAAATAATGCAGCAGAGTCCTTAAATAATGCAACAAAGTAATTAAATAATGCAGCAGAGTCCTTAAATAATGCAACAAAGTCCATAAATAATGCAGAAGAGTCCTTAAATAATGCAGACAAGTCCTTAAATAATGCAGCAGAGTCCTTAAATAATGCAGCAGAGTCCTTAAATAATGCAGCGGATTACTGAAATACCGCAGCAGGGTGCTTAAATAATGCAGCAGAGTCCTTAAATAATGCAACAAAGTCCTTAATTAATGCAGCAGAGTCCTTAAATAATGCAACAAAGTCCTTAAATGATGCAGCAGAGTCCTTAAATAATGCAGCAAATTCCTTAAATAATGCAGCAGAGTCCTTAAGTAATCCAGCCAAGTCTTTAAATAATGCAGCAGAGTCCTTAAATAATGCAGCAAAGTCCTTAAATAATGCCGCAGAGTCCTTAAATAATGCAGCAAAGTCCTTAAATAATGCAACAAAGTCCTTAAATAATGCAGCAGAGTCCTTAAATAATGCAACAAAGTACTTAAATAATGCAGCAGAGTCCTTAAGTACCGTATCAGAGTCCTTAAATAAAGCAGCAAAGTCCTTAAATAATGCAGCAGAGTCCTTAAATAATGCAGCAAAGTCCTTAAATAAAGCTGCAGAGTCCTTAAATTACGCAGCAAAGTCCTTAAATAATGCAGCAGAGTCCTTAAATAATGCAACAAAGTCCATAAATAATGCAGCAGAGTCCTTAAATAATGCAACATAGTCCTTAAATAATGCAGCAGAGTCCTTAGATAATGCAACAAAGTCCTTAAATAATGCAGCAGAGTCCTTAAATAATGCAACAAAGTCCTTAAATAATGCAGAAGAGTCCTTAAATAATCCAGACAAGTCCTTAAATAATGCAGCAGAGTCCTTAAATAATGCAGCAGAGTCCTTAAATAATGCAGCAGATTACTGAAATACCGCAGCAGGGTCCTTAAATAATGCAGCAGAGTCCTTAAAAAATGCAACAAAGTCCTTAAATAATGCAGCAGAGTCCTTAAATAATGCAGCAAAGTCCTTAAATAATGCAGAAGAGTCCTTAAATAATGCAACAAAGTCCTTAAATAATGCAGCAGAGTGCTTAAATAATGCAGCAAAGTCCTTAAATAATGCAGAAGAGTCCTTAAATAATGCAATAAAGTCCTTAAATAATGCAGCAAAGTCCTTAAATAATCCAGCCAAGTCCTTAAATAATGCAGCAGAGTCCTTAAATAATGCAACAAAGTCCTTAAATAATGCAGTAGATTACTGAAATACCGCAGCAGGGTCCTTAAATAATGCAGCAGAGTCCTTAAATAATGCAACAAAGTCCTTAATAATGCAGCAGAGTCCTTAAATAATGCAACATAGTCCTTAAATAATGCAGCAGTGTCCTTAAATAATGCAACAAAGTCCTTAAATAATGCAGCAGAGTCCTTAAATAATGCAACAAAGTCCTTAAATAATGCAGAAGAGTCCTTAAATAATCCAGACAAGTCCTTAAATAATGCAGCAGAGTCCTTAAATAATGCAGCAGAGTCCTTAAATAATGCAGCAGATTACTGAAATACCGCAGCAGGGTCCTTAAATAATGCAGCAGAGTCCTTAAAAAATGCAACAAAGTCCTTAAATAATGCAGCAGAGTCCTTAAATAATGCAACAAAGTCCTTAAATAATGCAGCAGAGTCCTTAAATAATGCAGCAAAGTCCTTAAATAATGCAGAAGAGTCCTTAAATAATGCAACAAAGTCCTTAAATAATGCAGCAGAGTCCTTACATAATGCAACATAGTCCTTAAATAATGCAGCAAAGTCCTTAAATAATGCAGCAGAGTCCTTAAATAATGCAGCAGAGTCCTTAAATAATGCAGTAAAGTCCTTAAATAATGCAGAAGAGTCCTTAAATAATGCAATAAAGTCCTTAAATAATGCAGCAAAGTCCTTAAATAATCCAGCCAAGTCCTTAAATAATGCAGCAGAGTACTTAAATAATGCAGCAAAGTCCTTAAATGATGCAGCAGAGTCCTTAAATAATGCAGCAAAGTCCTTAAATAATGCAGCAAAGTCCTTAAATAATGCAGAAGAGTCCTTAAATAATGCAACAAAGTCCTTAAATAATGCAGCAGAGTGCTTAAATAATGCAGCAAAGTCCTTAAATAATGCAGAAGAGTCCTTAAATAATGCAATAAAGTCCTTAAATAATGCAGCAAAGTCCTTAAATAATCCAGCCAAGTCCTTAAATAATGCAGCAGAGTCCTTAAATAATGCAACAAAGTAATTAAATAATGCAGCAGAGTCCTTAAATAATGCAACAAAGTCCTTAAATAATGCAGAAGAGTCCTTAAATGATCCAGACAAGTCCTTAAATAATGCAGCAGAGTCCTTAAATAATGCAGCGGATTACTGAAATACCGCAGCAGGGTGCTTAAATAATGCAGCAGAGTCCTTAAATAATGCAACAAAGTCCTTAAATAATGCAGCAGAGTCCTTAAATAATGCAACAAAGTCCTTAAATGATGCAGCAGAGTCCTTAAATAATGCAGCAAATTCCTTAAATAATGCAGCAGAGTCCTTAAGTAATCCAACCAAGTCTTTAAATAATGCAGCAGAGTCCTTAAATAATGCAGCAAAGTCCTTAAATAATGCCGCAGAGTCCTTATATAATGCAGCAAAGTCCTTAAATAATGCAACAAAGTCCTTAAATAATGCAGCAGAGTCCTTAAATAATGCAACAAAGTACTTAAATAATGCAGCAGAGTCCTTAAGTACCGTATCAGAGTCCTTAAATAAAGCAGCAAAGTCCTTAAATAATGCAGCAGAGTCCTTAAATAATGCAGCAAAGTCCTTAAATAAAGCTGCAGAGTCCTTAAATTACGCAGCAAAGTCCTTAAATAAAGCAGCAGAGTCCTTAAATAATGCAACAAAGTCCATAAATAATGCAGCAAAGTCCTTAAATAATGCAACATAGTCCTTAAATAATGCAGCAGAGTCCTTAAATAATGCAACAAAGTCCTTAAATAATGCAGCAGAGTCCTTAAATAATGCAACAAAGTCCTTAAATAATGCAGAAGAGTCCTTAAATAATCCAGACAAGTCCTTAAATAATGCAGCAGAGTCCTTAAATAATGCAGCAGAGTCCTTAAATAATGCAGCAGATTACTGAAATACCGCAGCAGGGTCCTTAAATAATGCAGCAGAGTCCTTAAATAATGCAACAAAGTCCTTAAATAATGCAGCAGAGTCCTTAAATAATGCAACAAAGTAATTAAATAATGCAGCAGAGTCCTTAAATAATGCAACAAAGTCCATAAATAATGCAGAAGAGTCCTTAAATAATGCAGACAAGTCCTTAAATAATGCAGCAGAGTCCTTAAATAATGCAGCAGAGTCCTTAAATAATGCAGCGGATTACTGAAATACCGCAGCAGGGTGCTTAAATAATGCAGCAGAGTCCTTAAATAATGCAACAAAGTCCTTAATTAATGCAGCAGAGTCCTTAAATAATGCAACAAAGTCCTTAAATGATGCAGCAGAGTCCTTAAATAATGCAGCAAATTCCTTAAATAATGCAGCAGAGTCCTTAAGTAATCCAGCCAAGTCTTTAAATAATGCAGCAGAGTCCTTAAATAATGCAGCAAAGTCCTTAAATAATGCCGCAGAGTCCTTAAATAATGCAGCAAAGTCCTTAAATAATGCAACAAAGTCCTTAAATAATGCAGCAGAGTCCTTAAATAATGCAACAAAGTACTTAAATAATGCAGCAGAGTCCTTAAGTACCGTATCAGAGTCCTTAAATAAAGCAGCAAAGTCCTTAAATAATGCAGCAGAGTCCTTAAATAATGCAGCAAAGTCCTTAAATAAAGCTGCAGAGTCCTTAAATTACGCAGCAAAGTCCTTAAATAATGCAGCAGAGTCCTTAAATAATGCAACAAAGTCCATAAATAATGCAGCAGAGTCCTTAAATAATGCAACATAGTCCTTAAATAATGCAGCAGAGTCCTTAGATAATGCAACAAAGTCCTTAAATAATGCAGCAGAGTCCTTAAATAATGCAACAAAGTCCTTAAATAATGCAGAAGAGTCCTTAAATAATCCAGACAAGTCCTTAAATAATGCAGCAGAGTCCTTAAATAATGCAGCAGAGTCCTTAAATAATGCAGCAGATTACTGAAATACCGCAGCAGGGTCCTTAAATAATGCAGCAGAGTCCTTAAAAAATGCAACAAAGTCCTTAAATAATGCAGCAGAGTCCTTAAATAATGCAGCAAAGTCCTTAAATAATGCAGAAGAGTCCTTAAATAATGCAACAAAGTCCTTAAATAATGCAGCAGAGTGCTTAAATAATGCAGCAAAGTCCTTAAATAATGCAGAAGAGTCCTTAAATAATGCAATAAAGTCCTTAAATAATGCAGCAAAGTCCTTAAATAATCCAGCCAAGTCCTTAAATAATGCAGCAGAGTCCTTAAATAATGCAACAAAGTCCTTAAATAATGCAGTAGATTACTGAAATACCGCAGCAGGGTCCTTAAATAATGCAGCAGAGTCCTTAAATAATGCAACAAAGTCCTTAATAATGCAGCAGAGTCCTTAAATAATGCAACATAGTCCTTAAATAATGCAGCAGTGTCCTTAAATAATGCAACAAAGTCCTTAAATAATGCAGCAGAGTCCTTAAATAATGCAACAAAGTCCTTAAATAATGCAGAAGAGTCCTTAAATAATCCAGACAAGTCCTTAAATAATGCAGCAGAGTCCTTAAATAATGCAGCAGAGTCCTTAAATAATGCAGCAGATTACTGAAATACCGCAGCAGGGTCCTTAAATAATGCAGCAGAGTCCTTAAAAAATGCAACAAAGTCCTTAAATAATGCAGCAGAGTCCTTAAATAATGCAACAAAGTCCTTAAATAATGCAGCAGAGTCCTTAAATAATGCAGCAAAGTCCTTAAATAATGCAGAAGAGTCCTTAAATAATGCAACAAAGTCCTTAAATAATGCAGCAGAGTCCTTACATAATGCAACATAGTCCTTAAATAATGCAGCAAAGTCCTTAAATAATGCAGCAGAGTCCTTAAATAATGCAGCAGAGTCCTTAAATAATGCAGTAAAGTCCTTAAATAATGCAGAAGAGTCCTTAAATAATGCAATAAAGTCCTTAAATAATGCAGCAAAGTCCTTAAATAATCCAGCCAAGTCCTTAAATAATGCAGCAGAGTACTTAAATAATGCAGCAAAGTCCTTAAATGATGCAGCAGAGTCCTTAAATAATGCAGCAAAGTCCTTAAATAATGCAGCAAAGTCCTTAAATAATGCAGAAGAGTCCTTAAATAATGCAACAAAGTCCTTAAATAATGCAGCAGAGTGCTTAAATAATGCAGCAAAGTCCTTAAATAATGCAGAAGAGTCCTTAAATAATGCAATAAAGTCCTTAAATAATGCAGCAAAGTCCTTAAATAATCCAGCCAAGTCCTTAAATAATGCAGCAGAGTCCTTAAATAATGCAACAAAGTAATTAAATAATGCAGCAGAGTCCTTAAATAATGCAACAAAGTCCTTAAATAATGCAGAAGAGTCCTTAAATGATCCAGACAAGTCCTTAAATAATGCAGCAGAGTACTTAAATAATGCAGCAAAGTCCTTAAATAATGCATCAAATTCCTTAAATAATGCAGCAAAGTCTTTAAATAATGCAATAACGTCCATAAATAATGCAGCAAAGTCCTTAAATAATGCAGCAGAGTCCTTAAATAATACAACAAAGTCCTTAAATGATGCAGAAGAGTCCTTAAATAATGCAGCAAAGTCCTTAAATAATGCAGCAGAGCCCTTAAATAATGCAACAAAGTAATTAAATAATGCAGCAGAGTCCTTAAATAATGCAGCAGAGTCCTTAAATAATGCAACAAAGTCCTTAAATAATGCAGCAGAGTCCTTAAATAATGCAGCAAATTCCTTAAATAATGCAGCAGAGTCCTTAAGTAATCCAGCCAAGTATTTAAATAATGCAGCAGAGTCCTTAAATAATGCAACAAAGTCCTTAAATAATGCAGCAGAGTCCTTAAATAATGCAACAAAGTACTTAAATAATGCAGCAGAGTCCTTAAGTACCGTATCAGAGTCCTTAAATAAAGCAGCAAAGTCCTTAAATAATGCAGCAGAGTCCTTAAATAATGCAGCAAAGTCATTAAATAAAGCTGCAGAGTCCTTAAATAATGCAACAAAGTCCTTAAATAATGCAGCAGAGTCCTTAAATAATGCAACAAAGTCCTTAAATAATGCAGCATAGTCCTTAAATAATGCAGCAAAGTCCTTAAATAATGCAGAAGAGTCCTTAAATAATGCAACAAAGTCCTTAAATAATGCAGCAGAGTCCTTACATAATGCAACATAGTCCTTAAATAATGCAGCAAAGTCCTTAAATAATGCAGCAGAGTCCTTAAATAATGCAGCAGAGTCCTTAAATAATGCAGTAAAGTCCTTAAATAATGCAGAAGAGTCCTTAAATAATGCAATAAAGTCCTTAAATAATGCAGCAAAGTCCTTAAATAATCCAGCCAAGTCCTTAAATAATGCAGCAGAGTACTTAAATAATGCAGCAAAGTCCTTAAATGATGCAGCAGAGTCCTTAAATAATGCAGCAAAGTCCTTAAATAATGCAGCAAAGTCCTTAAATAATGCAGAAGAGTCCTTAAATAATGCAACAAAGTCCTTAAATAATGCAGCAGAGTGCTTAAATAATGCAGCAAAGTCCTTAAATAATGCAGAAGAGTCCTTAAATAATGCAATAAAGTCCTTAAATAATGCAGCAAAGTCCTTAAATAATCCAGCCAAGTCCTTAAATAATGCAGCAGAGTCCTTAAATAATGCAACAAAGTAATTAAATAATGCAGCAGAGTCCTTAAATAATGCAACAAAGTCCTTAAATAATGCAGAAGAGTCCTTAAATGATCCAGACAAGTCCTTAAATAATGCAGCAGAGTACTTAAATAATGCAGCAAAGTCCTTAAATAATGCATCAAATTCCTTAAATAATGCAGCAAAGTCTTTAAATAATGCAATAACGTCCATAAATAATGCAGCAAAGTCCTTAAATAATGCAGCAGAGTCCTTAAATAATGCAACAAAGTCCTTAAATGATGCAGAAGAGTCCTTAAATAATGCAGCAAAGTCCTTAAATAATGCAGCAGAGTCCTTAAATAATGCAACAAAGTAATTAAATAATGCAGCAGAGTCCTTAAATAATGCAACAAAGTCCTTAAATAATGCAGCAGAGTCCTTAAATAATGCAACAAAGTCCTTAAATAATGCAGCAGAGTCCTTAAATAATGCAACAAAGTACTTAAATAATGCAGCAGAGTCCTTAAGTACCGTATCAGAGTCCTTAAATAAAGCAGCAAAGTCCTTAAATAATGCAGCAGAGTCCTTAAATAATGCAGCAAAGTCATTAAATAAAGCTGCAGAGTCCTTATATAATGCAACAAAGTCCTTAAATAATGCAGCAGAGTCCTTAAATAATGCAACAAAGTCCTTAAATAATGCAGCATAGTCCTTAAATAATGCAGCAAATTCCTTAAATAATGCAGCAGAGTCCTTAAATAATCCAGCCAAGTCTTTAAATAATGCAGCAGAGTCCTTAAATAATGCTGCAAAGTCCTTAAATAATGCAACAAAGTCCTTAAATAATGCAGAAGAGTCCTTAAATAATGCAACAAAGTCCTTAAATAATGCAGCAGAGTCCTTAAATAATGCAACAAAGTCCTTAAATAATGCAGCAGAGTCCTTAAATAATGCAACAAAGTAATTAAATAATGCAGCAGAGTCCTTAAATAATGCAACAAAGTCCATAAATAATGCAGAAGAGTCCTTAAATAATGCAGACAAGTCCTTAAATAATGCAGCAGAGTCCTTAAATAATGCAGCAGAGTCCTTAAATAATGCAGCGGATTACTGAAATACCGCAGCAGGGTGCTTAAATAATGCAGCAGAGTCCTTAAATAATGCAACAAAGTCCTTAAATAATGCAGCAGAGTCCTTAAATAATGCAACAAAGTCCTTAAATGATGCAGCAGAGTCCTTAAATAATGCAGCAAATTCCTTAAATAATGCAGCAGAGTCCTTAAGTAATCCAACCAAGTCTTTAAATAATGCAGCAGAGTCCTTAAATAATGCAGCAAAGTCCTTAAATAATGCCGCAGAGTCCTTAAATAATGCAGCAAAGTCCTTAAATAATGCAACAAAGTCCTTAAATAATGCAGCAGAGTCCTTAAATAATGCAACAAAGTACTTAAATAATGCAGCAGAGTCCTTAAGTACCGTATCAGAGTCCTTAAATAAAGCAGCAAAGTCCTTAAATAATGCAGCAGAGTCCTTAAATAATGCAGCAAAGTCCTTAAATAAAGCTGCAGAGTCCTTAAATTACGCAGCAAAGTCCTTAAATAAAGCAGCAGAGTCCTTAAATAATGCAACAAAGTCCATAAATAATGCAGCAAAGTCCTTAAATAATGCAACATAGTCCTTAAATAATGCAGCAGAGTCCTTAAATAATGCAACAAAGTCCTTAAATAATGCAGCAGAGTCCTTAAATAATGCAACAAAGTCCTTAAATAATGCAGAAGAGTCCTTAAATAATCCAGACAAGTCCTTAAATAATGCAGCAGAGTCCTTAAATAATGCAGCAGAGTCCTTAAATAATGCAGCAGATTACTGAAATACCGCAGCAGGGTCCTTAAATAATGCAGCAGAGTCCTTAAATAATGCAACAAAGTCCTTAAATAATGCAGCAGAGTCCTTAAATAATGCAACAAAGTAATTAAATAATGCAGCAGAGTCCTTAAATAATGCAACAAAGTCCATAAATAATGCAGAAGAGTCCTTAAATAATGCAGACAAGTCCTTAAATAATGCAGCAGAGTCCTTAAATAATGCAGCAGAGTCCTTAAATAATGCAGCGGATTACTGAAATACCGCAGCAGGGTGCTTAAATAATGCAGCAGAGTCCTTAAATAATGCAACAAAGTCCTTAATTAATGCAGCAGAGTCCTTAAATAATGCAGCAAAGTCCTTAAATGATGCAGCAGAGTCCTTAAATAATGCAGCAAATTCCTTAAATAATGCAGCAGAGTCCTTAAGTAATCCAGCCAAGTCTTTAAATAATGCAGCAGAGTCCTTAAATAATGCAGCAAAGTCCTTAAATAATGCCGCAGAGTCCTTAAATAATGCAGCAAAGTCCTTAAATAATGCAACAAAGTCCTTAAATAATGCAGCAGAGTCCTTAAATAATGCAACAAAGTACTTAAATAATGCAGCAGAGTCCTTAAGTACCGTATCAGAGTCCTTAAATAAAGCAGCAAAGTCCTTAAATAATGCAGCAGAGTCCTTAAATAATGCAGCAAAGTCCTTAAATAAAGCTGCAGAGTCCTTAAATTACGCAGCAAAGTCCTTAAATAATGCAGCAGAGTCCTTAAATAATGCAACAAAGTCCATAAATAATGCAGCAGAGTCCTTAAATAATGCAACATAGTCCTTAAATAATGCAGCAGAGTCCTTAAATAATGCAACAAAGTCCTTAAATAATGCAGCAGAGTCCTTAAATAATGCAACAAAGTCCTTAAATAATGCAGAAGAGTCCTTAAATAATCCAGACAAGTCCTTAAATAATGCAGCAGAGTCCTTAAATAATGCAGCAGAGTCCTTAAATAATGCAGCAGATTACTGAAATACCGCAGCAGGGTCCTTAAATAATGCAGCAGAGTCCTTAAAAAATGCAACAAAGTCCTTAAATAATGCAGCAGAGTCCTTAAATAATGCAGCAAAGTCCTTAAATAATGCAGAAGAGTCCTTAAATAATGCAACAAAGTCCTTAAATAATGCAGCAGAGTGCTTAAATAATGCAGCAAAGTCCTTAAATAATGCAGAAGAGTCCTTAAATAATGCAATAAAGTCCTTAAATAATGCAGCAAAGTCCTTAAATAATCCAGCCAAGTCCTTAAATAATGCAGCAGAGTCCTTAAATAATGCAACAAAGTCCTTAAATAATGCAGTAGATTACTGAAATACCGCAGCAGGGTCCTTAAATAATGCAGCAGAGTCCTTAAATAATGCAACAAAGTCCTTAATAATGCAGCAGAGTCCTTAAATAATGCAACATAGTCCTTAAATAATGCAGCAGTGTCCTTAAATAATGCAACAAAGTCCTTAAATAATGCAGCAGAGTCCTTAAATAATGCAACAAAGTCCTTAAATAATGCAGAAGAGTCCTTAAATAATCCAGACAAGTCCTTAAATAATGCAGCAGAGTCCTTAAATAATGCAGCAGAGTCCTTAAATAATGCAGCAGATTACTGAAATACCGCAGCAGGGTCCTTAAATAATGCAGCAGAGTCCTTAAAAAATGCAACAAAGTCCTTAAATAATGCAGCAGAGTCCTTAAATAATGCAACAAAGTCCTTAAATAATGCAGCAGAGTCCTTAAATAATGCAGCAAAGTCCTTAAATAATGCAGAAGAGTCCTTAAATAATGCAACAAAGTCCTTAAATAATGCAGCAGAGTCCTTACATAATGCAACATAGTCCTTAAATAATGCAGCAAAGTCCTTAAATAATGCAGCAGAGTCCTTAAATAATGCAGCAGAGTCCTTAAATAATGCAGTAAAGTCCTTAAATAATGCAGAAGAGTCCTTAAATAATGCAATAAAGTCCTTAAATAATGCAGCAAAGTCCTTAAATAATCCAGCCAAGTCCTTAAATAATGCAGCAGAGTACTTAAATAATGCAGCAAAGTCCTTAAATGATGCAGCAGAGTCCTTAAATAATGCAGCAAAGTCCTTAAATAATGCAGCAAAGTCCTTAAATAATGCAGAAGAGTCCTTAAATAATGCAACAAAGTCCTTAAATAATGCAGCAGAGTGCTTAAATAATGCAGCAAAGTCCTTAAATAATGCAGAAGAGTCCTTAAATAATGCAATAAAGTCCTTAAATAATGCAGCAAAGTCCTTAAATAATCCAGCCAAGTCCTTAAATAATGCAGCAGAGTCCTTAAATAATGCAACAAAGTAATTAAATAATGCAGCAGAGTCCTTAAATAATGCAACAAAGTCCTTAAATAATGCAGAAGAGTCCTTAAATGATCCAGACAAGTCCTTAAATAATGCAGCAGAGTACTTAAATAATGCAGCAAAGTCCTTAAATAATGCATCAAATTCCTTAAATAATGCAGCAAAGTCTTTAAATAATGCAATAACGTCCATAAATAATGCAGCAAAGTCCTTAAATAATGCAGCAGAGTCCTTAAATAATACAACAAAGTCCTTAAATGATGCAGAAGAGTCCTTAAATAATGCAGCAAAGTCCTTAAATAATGCAGCAGAGCCCTTAAATAATGCAACAAAGTAATTAAATAATGCAGCAGAGTCCTTAAATAATGCAGCAGAGTCCTTAAATAATGCAACAAAGTCCTTAAATAATGCAGCAGAGTCCTTAAATAATGCAGCAAATTCCTTAAATAATGCAGCAGAGTCCTTAAGTAATCCAGCCAAGTATTTAAATAATGCAGCAGAGTCCTTAAATAATGCAACAAAGTCCTTAAATAATGCAGCAGAGTCCTTAAATAATGCAACAAAGTACTTAAATAATGCAGCAGAGTCCTTAAGTACCGTATCAGAGTCCTTAAATAAAGCAGCAAAGTCCTTAAATAATGCAGCAGAGTCCTTAAATAATGCAGCAAAGTCATTAAATAAAGCTGCAGAGTCCTTAAATAATGCAACAAAGTCCTTAAATAATGCAGCAGAGTCCTTAAATAATGCAACAAAGTCCTTAAATAATGCAGCATAGTCCTTAAATAATGCAGCAAATTCCTTAAATAATGCAGCAGAGTCCTTAAATAATCCAGCCAAGTCTTTAAATAATGCAGCAGAGTCCTTAAATAATGCTGCAAAGTCCTTAAATAATGCAACAAAGTCCTTAAATAATGCAGAAGAGTCCTTAAATAATGCAACAAAGTCCTTAAATAATGCAGCAGAGTCCTTAAATAATGCAACAAAGTCCTTAAATAATGCAGCAGAGTCCTTAAATAATGCAACAAAGTAATTAAATAATGCAGCAGAGTCCTTAAATAATGCAACAAAGTCCATAAATAATGCAGAAGAGTCCTTAAATAATGCAGACAAGTCCTTAAATAATGCAGCAGAGTCCTTAAATAATGCAGCAGAGTCCTTAAATAATGCAGCAGATTACTGAAATACCGCAGCAGGGTCCTTAAATAATGCAGCAGAGTCCTTAAATAATGCAACAAAGTCCTTAAATAATGCAGCAGAGTCCTTAAATAATGCAACAAAGTCCTTAAATGATGCAGCAGAGTCCTTAAATAATGCAGCAAATTCCTTAAATAATGCAGCAGAGTCCTTAAGTAATCCAGCCAAGTCTTTAAATAATGCAGCAGAGTCCTTAAATAATGCAGCAAAGTCCTTAAATAATGCAGCAGAGTCCTTAAATAATGCAGCAAAGTCCTTAAATAATGCAACAAAGTCCTTAAATAATGCAGCAGAGTCCTTAAATAATGCAACAAAGTACTTAAATAATGCAGCAGAGTCCTTAAGTACCGTATCAGAGTCCTTAAATAAAGCAGCAAAGTCCTTAAATAATGCAGCAGAGTCCTTAAATAATGCAACAAAGTCCATAAATAATGCAGCAGAGTCCTTAAATAATGCAACATAGTCCTTAAATAATGCAGCAGAGTCCTTAAATAATGCAACAAAGTCCTTAAATAATGCAGCAGAGTCCTTAAATAATGCAACAAAGTCCTTAAATAATGCAGAAGAGTCCTTAAATAATCCAGACAAGTCCTTAAATAATGCAGCAGAGTCCTTAAATAATGCAGCAGAGTCCTTAAATAATGCAGCAGATTACTGAAATCCGCAGCAGGGTCCTTAAATAATGCAGCAGAGTCCTTAAAAAATGCAACAAAGTCCTTAAATAATGCAGCAGAGTCCTTAAATAATGCAGCAAAGTCCTTAAATAATGCAGAAGAGTCCTTAAATAATGCAACAAAGTCCTTAAATAATGCAGCAGAGTGCTTAAATAATGCAGCAAAGTCCTTAAATAATGCAGAAGAGTCCTTAAATAATGCAATAAAGTCCTTAAATAATGCAGCAAAGTCCTTAAATAATCCAGCCAAGTCCTTAAATAATGCAGCAGAGTCCTTAAATAATGCAACAAAGTCCTTAAATAATGCAGTAGATTACTGAAATACCGCAGCAGGGTCCTTAAATAATGCAGCAGAGTCCTTAAATAATGCAACAAAGTCCTTAATAATGCAGCAGAGTCCTTAAATAATGCAACATAGTCCTTAAATAATGCAGCAGTGTCCTTAAATAATGCAAGAAAGTCCTTAAATAATGCAGCAGAGTCCTTAAATAATGCAACAAAGTCCTTAAATAATGCAGAAGAGTCCTTAAATAATCCAGACAAGTCCTTAAATAATGCAGCAGAGTCCTTAAATAATGCAGCAGAGTCCTTAAATAATGCAGCAGATTACTGAAATAACGCAGCAGGGTCCTTAAAAAATGCAACAAAGTCCTTAAATAATGCAGCAGAGTCCTTAAATAATGCAACAAAGTCCTTAAATAATGCAGCAGAGTCCTTAAATAATGCAGCAAAGTCCTTAAATAATGCAGAAGAGTCCTTAAATAATGCAACAAAGTCCTTAAATAATGCAGCAGAGTCCTTACATAATGCAACATAGTCCTTAAATAATGCAGCAAATTCCTTAAATATTGCAGCAGAGTCCTTAAATAATGCAGCAGAGTCCTTAAATAATGCAGTAAAGTCCTTAAATAATGCAGAAGAGTCCTTAAATAATGCAATAAAGTCCTTAAATAATGCAGCAAAGTCCTTAAATAATCCAGCCAAGTCCTTAAATAATGCAGCAGAGTACTTAAATAATGCAGCAAAGTCCTTAAATGATGCAGCAGAGTCCTTAAATAATGCAGCAAAGTCCTTAAATAATGCAGCAAAGTCCTTAAATAATGCAGAAGAGTCCTTAAATAATGCAACAAAGTCCTTAAATAATGCAGCAGAGTGCTTAAATAATGCAGCAAAGTCCTTAAATAATGCAGAAGAGTCCTTAAATAATGCAATAAAGTCCTTAAATAATGCAGCAAAGTCCTTAAATAATCCAGCCAAGTCCTTAAATAATGCAGCAGAGTCCTTAAATAATGCAACAAAGTAATTAAATAATGCAGCAGAGTCCTTAAATAATGCAACAAAGTCCTTAAATAATGCAGAAGAGTCCTTAAATGATCCAGACAAGTCCTTAAATAATGCAGCAGAGTACTTAAATAATGCAGCAAAGTCCTTAAATAATGCATCAAATTCCTTAAATAATGCAGCAAAGTCTTTAAATAATGCAATAACGTCCATAAATAATGCAGCAAAGTCCTTAAATAATGCAGCAGAGTCCTTAAATAATGCAACAAAGTCCTTAAATGATGCAGAAGAGTCCTTAAATAATGCAGCAAAGTCCTTAAATAATGCAGCAGAGTCCTTAAATAATGCAACAAAGTAATTAAATAATGCAGCAGAGTCCTTAAATAATGCAACAAAGTCCATACATAATGCAGAAGAGTCCTTAAATAATGCAGACAAGTCCTTAAATAATGCATCAAATTCCTTAAATAATGCAGCAAAGTCTTTAAATAATGCTATAACGTCCATAAATAATGCAGCAAAGTCCTTATATAATGCAGCAGAGTCCTTAAATAATGCAACAAAGTCCTTAAATAATGCAGCAGAGTCCTTATATAATGCAGCAAAGTCCATAAATAATGCAGCACAGTCCTTAAATAATCCAGCCAAGTCCTTAAATAATGCAGCAAATTCCTTAAATAATGCAGCAAAGTCTTTAAATAATGCAATAAAGTCCTTAAATAATGCAGCAGAGTCCTTAAATAATGCAACATAGTCCTTAAATAATGCAGAAGAGTCCTTAAATAATGCAACAAAGTCCTTAAATAATGCAGCAGAGTGCTTAAATAATGCAGCAAAGTCCTTAAATAATGCAGAAGAGTCCTTAAATAATGCAATAAAGTCCTTAAATAATTCAGCAAAGTCCTTAAATAATCCAGCCAAGTCCTTAAATAATGCAGCAGAGTCCTTAAATAATGCAACAAAGTCCTTAAATAATGCAGTAGATTACTGAAATACCGCAGCAGGGTCCTTAAATAATGCAGCAGAGTCCTTAAATAATGCAACAAAGTCCTTAATAATGCAGCAGAGTCCTTAAATAATGCAACATAGTCCTTAAATAATGCAGCAGTGTCCTTAAATAATGCAACAAAGTCCTTAAATAATGCAGCAGAGTCCTTAAATAATGCAACAAAGTCCTTAAATAATGCAGAAGAGTCCTTAAATAATCCAGACAAGTCCTTAAATAATGCAGCAGAGTCCTTAAATAATGCAGCAGAGTCCTTAAATAATGCAGCAGATTACTGAAATACCGCAGCAGGGTCCTTAAATAATGCAGCAGAGTCCTTAAAAAATGCAACAAAGTCCTTAAATAATGCAGCAGAGTCCTTAAATAATGCAACAAAGTCCTTAAATAATGCAGCAGAGTCCTTAAATAATGCAGCAAAGTCCTTAAATAATGCAGAAGAGTCCTTAAATAATGCAACAAAGTCCTTAAATAATGCAGCAGAGTCCTTACATAATGCAACATAGTCCTTAAATAATGCAGCAAAGTCCTTAAATAATGCAGCAGAGTCCTTAAATAATGCAGCAGAGTCCTTAAATAATGCAGTAAAGTCCTTAAATAATGCAGAAGAGTCCTTAAATAATGCAATAAAGTCCTTAAATAATGCAGCAAAGTCCTTAAATAATCCAGCCAAGTCCTTAAATAATGCAGCAGAGTACTTAAATAATGCAGCAAAGTCCTTAAATGATGCAGCAGAGTCCTTAAATAATGCAGCAAAGTCCTTAAATAATGCAGCAAAGTCCTTAAATAATGCAGAAGAGTCCTTAAATAATGCAACAAAGTCCTTAAATAATGCAGCAGAGTGCTTAAATAATGCAGCAAAGTCCTTAAATAATGCAGAAGAGTCCTTAAATAATGCAATAAAGTCCTTAAATAATGCAGCAAAGTCCTTAAATAATCCAGCCAAGTCCTTAAATAATGCAGCAGAGTCCTTAAATAATGCAACAAAGTAATTAAATAATGCAGCAGAGTCCTTAAATAATGCAACAAAGTCCTTAAATAATGCAGAAGAGTCCTTAAATGATCCAGACAAGTCCTTAAATAATGCAGCAGAGTACTTAAATAATGCAGCAAAGTCCTTAAATAATGCATCAAATTCCTTAAATAATGCAGCAAAGTCTTTAAATAATGCAATAACGTCCATAAATAATGCAGCAAAGTCCTTAAATAATGCAGCAGAGTCCTTAAATAATACAACAAAGTCCTTAAATGATGCAGAAGAGTCCTTAAATAATGCAGCAAAGTCCTTAAATAATGCAGCAGAGCCCTTAAATAATGCAACAAAGTAATTAAATAATGCAGCAGAGTCCTTAAATAATGCAGCAGAGTCCTTAAATAATGCAACAAAGTCCTTAAATAATGCAGCAGAGTCCTTAAATAATGCAGCAAATTCCTTAAATAATGCAGCAGAGTCCTTAAGTAATCCAGCCAAGTATTTAAATAATGCAGCAGAGTCCTTAAATAATGCAACAAAGTCCTTAAATAATGCAGCAGAGTCCTTAAATAATGCAACAAAGTACTTAAATAATGCAGCAGAGTCCTTAAGTACCGTATCAGAGTCCTTAAATAAAGCAGCAAAGTCCTTAAATAATGCAGCAGAGTCCTTAAATAATGCAGCAAAGTCATTAAATAAAGCTGCAGAGTCCTTAAATAATGCAACAAAGTCCTTAAATAATGCAGCAGAGTCCTTAAATAATGCAACAAAGTCCTTAAATAATGCAGCATAGTCCTTAAATAATGCAGCAAATTCCTTAAATAATGCAGCAGAGTCCTTAAATAATCCAGCCAAGTCTTTAAATAATGCAGCAGAGTCCTTAAATAATGCTGCAAAGTCCTTAAATAATGCAACAAAGTCCTTAAATAATGCAGAAGAGTCCTTAAATAATGCAACAAAGTCCTTAAATAATGCAGCAGAGTCCTTAAATAATGCAACAAAGTCCTTAAATAATGCAGCAGAGTCCTTAAATAATGCAACAAAGTAATTAAATAATGCAGCAGAGTCCTTAAATAATGCAACAAAGTCCATAAATAATGCAGAAGAGTCCTTAAATAATGCAGACAAGTCCTTAAATAATGCAGCAGAGTCCTTAAATAATGCAGCAGAGTCCTTAAATAATGCAGCAGATTACTGAAATACCGCAGCAGGGTCCTTAAATAATGCAGCAGAGTCCTTAAATAATGCAACAAAGTCCTTAAATAATGCAGCAGAGTCCTTAAATAATGCAACAAAGTCCTTAAATGATGCAGCAGAGTCCTTAAATAATGCAGCAAATTCCTTAAATAATGCAGCAGAGTCCTTAAGTAATCCAGCCAAGTCTTTAAATAATGCAGCAGAGTCCTTAAATAATGCAGCAAAGTCCTTAAATAATGCAGCAGAGTCCTTAAATAATGCAGCAAAGTCCTTAAATAATGCAACAAAGTCCTTAAATAATGCAGCAGAGTCCTTAAATAATGCAACAAAGTACTTAAATAATGCAGCAGAGTCCTTAAGTACCGTATCAGAGTCCTTAAATAAAGCAGCAAAGTCCTTAAATAATGCAGCAGAGTCCTTAAATAATGCAGCAAAGTCCTTAAATAAAGCTGCAGAGTCCTTAAATTCCGCAGCAAAGTCCTTAAATAATGCAGCAGAGTCCTTAAATAATGCAACAAAGTCCATAAATAATGCAGCAGAGTCCTTAAATAATGCAACATAGTCCTTAAATAATGCAGCAGAGTCCTTAAATAATGCAACAAAGTCCTTAAATAATGCAGCAGAGTCCTTAAATAATGCAACAAAGTCCTTAAATAATGCAGAAGAGTCCTTAAATAATCCAGACAAGTCCTTAAATAATGCAGCAGAGTCCTTAAATAATGCAGCAGAGTCCTTAAATAATGCAGCAGATTACTGAAATCCGCAGCAGGGTCCTTAAATAATGCAGCAGAGTCCTTAAAAAATGCAACAAAGTCCTTAAATAATGCAGCAGAGTCCTTAAATAATGCAGCAAAGTCCTTAAATAATGCAGAAGAGTCCTTAAATAATGCAACAAAGTCCTTAAATAATGCAGCAGAGTGCTTAAATAATGCAGCAAAGTCCTTAAATAATGCAGAAGAGTCCTTAAATAATGCAACAAAGTCCTTAAATAATGCAGTAGATTACTGAAATACCGCAGCAGGGTCCTTAAATAATGCAGCAGAGTCCTTAAATAATGCAACAAAGTCCTTAATAATGCAGCAGAGTCCTTAAATAATGCAACATAGTCCTTAAATAATGCAGCAGTGTCCTTAAATAATGCAACAAAGTCCTTAAATAATGCAGCAGAGTCCTTAAATAATGCAACAAAGTCCTTAAATAATGCAGAAGAGTCCTTAAATAATCCAGACAAGTCCTTAAATAATGCAGCAGAGTCCTTAAATAATGCAGCAGAGTCCTTAAATAATGCAGCAGATTACTGAAATAACGCAGCAGGGTCCTTAAAAAATGCAACAAAGTCCTTAAATAATGCAGCAGAGTCCTTAAATAATGCAACAAAGTCCTTAAATAATGCAGCAAAGTCTTTAAATAATGCAATAACGTCCATAAATAATGCAGCAAAGTCCTTAAATAATGCAGCAGAGTCCTTAAATAATGCAACAAAGTCCTTAAATGATGCAGAAGAGTCCTTAAATAATGCAGCAAAGTCCTTAAATAATGCAGCAGAGTCCTTAAATAATGCAACAAAGTAATTAAATAATGCAGCAGAGTCCTTAAATAATGCAACAAAGTCCATACATAATGCAGAAGAGTCCTTAAATAATGCAGACAAGTCCTTAAATAATGCATCAAATTCCTTAAATAATGCAGCAAAGTCTTTAAATAATGCTATAACGTCCATAAATAATGCAGCAAAGTCCTTATATAATGCAGCAGAGTCCTTAAATAATGCAACAAAGTCCTTAAATAATGCAGCAGAGTCCTTATATAATGCAGCAAAGTCCATAAATAATGCAGCACAGTCCTTAAATAATCCAGCCAAGTCCTTAAATAATGCAGCAAATTCCTTAAATAATGCAGCAAAGTCTTTAAATAATGCAATAAAGTCCTTAAATAATGCAGCAGAGTCCTTAAATAATGCAACATAGTCCTTAAATAATGCAGAAGAGTCCTTAAATAATGCAACAAAGTCCTTAAATAATGCAGCAGAGTGCTTAAATAATGCAGCAAAGTCCTTAAATAATGCAGAAGAGTCCTTAAATAATGCAATAAAGTCCTTAAATAATTCAGCAAAGTCCTTAAATAATCCAGCCAAGTCCTTAAATAATGCAGCAGAGTCCTTAAATAATGCAACAAAGTCCTTAAATAATGCAGTAGATTACTGAAATACCGCAGCAGGGTCCTTAAATAATGCAGCAGAGTCCTTAAATAATGCAACAAAGTCCTTAATAATGCAGCAGAGTCCTTAAATAATGCAACATAGTCCTTAAATAATGCAGCAGTGTCCTTAAATAATGCAACAAAGTCCTTAAATAATGCAGCAGAGTCCTTAAATAATGCAACAAAGTCCTTAAATAATGCAGAAGAGTCCTTAAATAATCCAGACAAGTCCTTAAATAATGCAGCAGAGTCCTTAAATAATGCAGCAGAGTCCTTAAATAATGCAGCAGATTACTGAAATACCGCAGCAGGGTCCTTAAATAATGCAGCAGAGTCCTTAAAAAATGCAACAAAGTCCTTAAATAATGCAGCAGAGTCCTTAAATAATGCAACAAAGTCCTTAAATAATGCAGCAGAGTCCTTAAATAATGCAGCAAAGTCCTTAAATAATGCAGAAGAGTCCTTAAATAATGCAACAAAGTCCTTAAATAATGCAGCAGAGTCCTTACATAATGCAACATAGTCCTTAAATAATGCAGCAAAGTCCTTAAATAATGCAGCAGAGTCCTTAAATAATGCAGCAGAGTCCTTAAATAATGCAGTAAAGTCCTTAAATAATGCAGAAGAGTCCTTAAATAATGCAATAAAGTCCTTAAATAATGCAGCAAAGTCCTTAAATAATCCAGCCAAGTCCTTAAATAATGCAGCAGAGTACTTAAATAATGCAGCAAAGTCCTTAAATGATGCAGCAGAGTCCTTAAATAATGCAGCAAAGTCCTTAAATAATGCAGCAAAGTCCTTAAATAATGCAGAAGAGTCCTTAAATAATGCAACAAAGTCCTTAAATAATGCAGCAGAGTGCTTAAATAATGCAGCAAAGTCCTTAAATAATGCAGAAGAGTCCTTAAATAATGCAATAAAGTCCTTAAATAATGCAGCAAAGTCCTTAAATAATCCAGCCAAGTCCTTAAATAATGCAGCAGAGTCCTTAAATAATGCAACAAAGTAATTAAATAATGCAGCAGAGTCCTTAAATAATGCAACAAAGTCCTTAAATAATGCAGAAGAGTCCTTAAATGATCCAGACAAGTCCTTAAATAATGCAGCAGAGTACTTAAATAATGCAGCAAAGTCCTTAAATAATGCATCAAATTCCTTAAATAATGCAGCAAAGTCTTTAAATAATGCAATAACGTCCATAAATAATGCAGCAAAGTCCTTAAATAATGCAGCAGAGTCCTTAAATAATACAACAAAGTCCTTAAATGATGCAGAAGAGTCCTTAAATAATGCAGCAAAGTCCTTAAATAATGCAGCAGAGCCCTTAAATAATGCAACAAAGTAATTAAATAATGCAGCAGAGTCCTTAAATAATGCAGCAGAGTCCTTAAATAATGCAACAAAGTCCTTAAATAATGCAGCAGAGTCCTTAAATAATGCAGCAAATTCCTTAAATAATGCAGCAGAGTCCTTAAGTAATCCAGCCAAGTATTTAAATAATGCAGCAGAGTCCTTAAATAATGCAACAAAGTCCTTAAATAATGCAGCAGAGTCCTTAAATAATGCAACAAAGTACTTAAATAATGCAGCAGAGTCCTTAAGTACCGTATCAGAGTCCTTAAATAAAGCAGCAAAGTCCTTAAATAATGCAGCAGAGTCCTTAAATAATGCAGCAAAGTCATTAAATAAAGCTGCAGAGTCCTTAAATAATGCAACAAAGTCCTTAAATAATGCAGCAGAGTCCTTAAATAATGCAACAAAGTCCTTAAATAATGCAGCATAGTCCTTAAATAATGCAGCAAATTCCTTAAATAATGCAGCAGAGTCCTTAAATAATCCAGCCAAGTCTTTAAATAATGCAGCAGAGTCCTTAAATAATGCTGCAAAGTCCTTAAATAATGCAACAAAGTCCTTAAATAATGCAGAAGAGTCCTTAAATAATGCAACAAAGTCCTTAAATAATGCAGCAGAGTCCTTAAATAATGCAACAAAGTCCTTAAATAATGCAGCAGAGTCCTTAAATAATGCAACAAAGTAATTAAATAATGCAGCAGAGTCCTTAAATAATGCAACAAAGTCCATAAATAATGCAGAAGAGTCCTTAAATAATGCAGACAAGTCCTTAAATAATGCAGCAGAGTCCTTAAATAATGCAGCAGAGTCCTTAAATAATGCAGCAGATTACTGAAATACCGCAGCAGGGTCCTTAAATAATGCAGCAGAGTCCTTAAATAATGCAACAAAGTCCTTAAATAATGCAGCAGAGTCCTTAAATAATGCAACAAAGTCCTTAAATGATGCAGCAGAGTCCTTAAATAATGCAGCAAATTCCTTAAATAATGCAGCAGAGTCCTTAAGTAATCCAGCCAAGTCTTTAAATAATGCAGCAGAGTCCTTAAATAATGCAGCAAAGTCCTTAAATAATGCAGCAGAGTCCTTAAATAATGCAGCAAAGTCCTTAAATAATGCAACAAAGTCCTTAAATAATGCAGCAGAGTCCTTAAATAATGCAACAAAGTACTTAAATAATGCAGCAGAGTCCTTAAGTACCGTATCAGAGTCCTTAAATAAAGCAGCAAAGTCCTTAAATAATGCAGCAGAGTCCTTAAATAATGCAGCAAAGTCCTTAAATAAAGCTGCAGAGTCCTTAAATTCCGCAGCAAAGTCCTTAAATAATGCAGCAGAGTCCTTAAATAATGCAACAAAGTCCATAAATAATGCAGCAGAGTCCTTAAATAATGCAACATAGTCCTTAAATAATGCAGCAGAGTCCTTAAATAATGCAACAAAGTCCTTAAATAATGCAGCAGAGTCCTTAAATAATGCAACAAAGTCCTTAAATAATGCAGAAGAGTCCTTAAATAATCCAGACAAGTCCTTAAATAATGCAGCAGAGTCCTTAAATAATGCAGCAGAGTCCTTAAATAATGCAGCAGATTACTGAAATACCGCAGCAGGGTCCTTAAATAATGCAGCAGAGTCCTTAAAAAATGCAACAAAGTCCTTAAATAATGCAGCAGAGTCCTTAAATAATGCAACAAAGTCCTTAAATAATGCAGCAGAGTCCTTAAATAATGCAGCAAAGTCCTTAAATAATGCAGAAGAGTCCTTAAATAATGCAACAAAGTCCTTAAATAATGCAGCAGAGTCCTTACATAATGCAACATAGTCCTTAAATAATGCAGCAAAGTCCTTAAATAATGCAGCAGAGTCCTTAAATAATGCAGCAGAGTCCTTAAATAATGCAGTAAAGTCCTTAAATAATGCAGAAGAGTCCTTAAATAATGCAATAAAGTCCTTAAATAATGCAGCAAAGTCCTTAAATAATCCAGCCAAGTCCTTAAATAATGCAGCAGAGTACTTAAATAATGCAGCAAAGTCCTTAAATGATGCAGCAGAGTCCTTAAATAATGCAGCAAAGTCCTTAAATAATGCAGCAAAGTCCTTAAATAATGCAGAAGAGTCCTTAAATAATGCAACAAAGTCCTTAAATAATGCAGCAGAGTGCTTAAATAATGCAGCAAAGTCCTTAAATAATGCAGAAGAGTCCTTAAATAATGCAATAAAGTCCTTAAATAATGCAGCAAAGTCCTTAAATAATCCAGCCAAGTCCTTAAATAATGCAGCAGAGTCCTTAAATAATGCAACAAAGTAATTAAATAATGCAGCAGAGTCCTTAAATAATGCAACAAAGTCCTTAAATAATGCAGAAGAGTCCTTAAATGATCCAGACAAGTCCTTAAATAATGCAGCAGAGTACTTAAATAATGCAGCAAAGTCCTTAAATAATGCATCAAATTCCTTAAATAATGCAGCAAAGTCTTTAAATAATGCAATAACGTCCATAAATAATGCAGCAAAGTCCTTAAATAATGCAGCAGAGTCCTTAAATAATACAACAAAGTCCTTAAATGATGCAGAAGAGTCCTTAAATAATGCAGCAAAGTCCTTAAATAATGCAGCAGAGCCCTTAAATAATGCAACAAAGTAATTAAATAATGCAGCAGAGTCCTTAAATAATGCAGCAGAGTCCTTAAATAATGCAACAAAGTCCTTAAATAATGCAGCAGAGTCCTTAAATAATGCAGCAAATTCCTTAAATAATGCAGCAGAGTCCTTAAGTAATCCAGCCAAGTATTTAAATAATGCAGCAGAGTCCTTAAATAATGCAACAAAGTCCTTAAATAATGCAGCAGAGTCCTTAAATAATGCAACAAAGTACTTAAATAATGCAGCAGAGTCCTTAAGTACCGTATCAGAGTCCTTAAATAAAGCAGCAAAGTCCTTAAATAATGCAGCAGAGTCCTTAAATAATGCAGCAAAGTCATTAAATAAAGCTGCAGAGTCCTTAAATAATGCAACAAAGTCCTTAAATAATGCAGCAGAGTCCTTAAATAATGCAACAAAGTCCTTAAATAATGCAGCATAGTCCTTAAATAATGCAGCAAATTCCTTAAATAATGCAGCAGAGTCCTTAAATAATCCAGCCAAGTCTTTAAATAATGCAGCAGAGTCCTTAAATAATGCTGCAAAGTCCTTAAATAATGCAACAAAGTCCTTAAATAATGCAGAAGAGTCCTTAAATAATGCAACAAAGTCCTTAAATAATGCAGCAGAGTCCTTAAATAATGCAACAAAGTCCTTAAATAATGCAGCAGAGTCCTTAAATAATGCAACAAAGTAATTAAATAATGCAGCAGAGTCCTTAAATAATGCAACAAAGTCCATAAATAATGCAGAAGAGTCCTTAAATAATGCAGACAAGTCCTTAAATAATGCAGCAGAGTCCTTAAATAATGCAGCAGAGTCCTTAAATAATGCAGCAGATTACTGAAATACCGCAGCAGGGTCCTTAAATAATGCAGCAGAGTCCTTAAATAATGCAACAAAGTCCTTAAATAATGCAGCAGAGTCCTTAAATAATGCAACAAAGTCCTTAAATGATGCAGCAGAGTCCTTAAATAATGCAGCAAATTCCTTAAATAATGCAGCAGAGTCCTTAAGTAATCCAGCCAAGTCTTTAAATAATGCAGCAGAGTCCTTAAATAATGCAGCAAAGTCCTTAAATAATGCAGCAGAGTCCTTAAATAATGCAGCAAAGTCCTTAAATAATGCAACAAAGTCCTTAAATAATGCAGCAGAGTCCTTAAATAATGCAACAAAGTACTTAAATAATGCAGCAGAGTCCTTAAGTACCGTATCAGAGTCCTTAAATAAAGCAGCAAAGTCCTTAAATAATGCAGCAGAGTCCTTAAATAATGCAGCAAAGTCCTTAAATAAAGCTGCAGAGTCCTTAAATTCCGCAGCAAAGTCCTTAAATAATGCAGCAGAGTCCTTAAATAATGCAACAAAGTCCATAAATAATGCAGCAGAGTCCTTAAATAATGCAACATAGTCCTTAAATAATGCAGCAGAGTCCTTAAATAATGCAACAAAGTCCTTAAATAATGCAGCAGAGTCCTTAAATAATGCAACAAAGTCCTTAAATAATGCAGAAGAGTCCTTAAATAATCCAGACAAGTCCTTAAATAATGCAGCAGAGTCCTTAAATAATGCAGCAGAGTCCTTAAATAATGCAGCAGATTACTGAAATCCGCAGCAGGGTCCTTAAATAATGCAGCAGAGTCCTTAAAAAATGCAACAAAGTCCTTAAATAATGCAGCAGAGTCCTTAAATAATGCAGCAAAGTCCTTAAATAATGCAGAAGAGTCCTTAAATAATGCAACAAAGTCCTTAAATAATGCAGCAGAGTGCTTAAATAATGCAGCAAAGTCCTTAAATAATGCAGAAGAGTCCTTAAATAATGCAACAAAGTCCTTAAATAATGCAGTAGATTACTGAAATACCGCAGCAGGGTCCTTAAATAATGCAGCAGAGTCCTTAAATAATGCAACAAAGTCCTTAATAATGCAGCAGAGTCCTTAAATAATGCAACATAGTCCTTAAATAATGCAGCAGTGTCCTTAAATAATGCAACAAAGTCCTTAAATAATGCAGCAGAGTCCTTAAATAATGCAACAAAGTCCTTAAATAATGCAGAAGAGTCCTTAAATAATCCAGACAAGTCCTTAAATAATGCAGCAGAGTCCTTAAATAATGCAGCAGAGTCCTTAAATAATGCAGCAGATTACTGAAATAACGCAGCAGGGTCCTTAAAAAATGCAACAAAGTCCTTAAATAATGCAGCAGAGTCCTTAAATAATGCAACAAAGTCCTTAAATAATGCAGCAGAGTCCTTAAATAATGCAGCAAAGTCCTTAAATAATGCAGAAGAGTCCTTAAATAATGCAACAAAGTCCTTAAATAATGCAGCAGAGTCCTTACATAATGCAACATAGTCCTTAAATAATGCAGCAAAGTCCTTAAATATTGCAGCAGAGTCCTTAAATAATGCAGCAAAGTCTTTAAATAATGCAATAACGTCCATAAATAATGCAGCAAAGTCCTTAAATAATGCAGCAGAGTCCTTAAATAATACAACAAAGTCCTTAAATGATGCAGAAGAGTCCTTAAATAATGCAGCAAAGTCCTTAAATATTGCAGCAGAGTCCTTAAATAATGCAGCAGAGTCCTTAAATAATGCAGTAAAGTCCTTAAATAATGCAGAAGAGTCCTTAAATAATGCAATAAAGTCCTTAAATAATGCAGCAAAGTCCTTAAATAATCCAGCCAAGTCCTTAAATAATGCAGCAGAGTACTTAAATAATGCAGCAAAGTCCTTAAATGATGCAGCAGAGTCCTTAAATAATGCAGCAAAGTCCTTAAATAATGCAGCAAAGTCCTTAAATAATGCAGAAGAGTCCTTAAATAATGCAACAAAGTCCTTAAATAATGCAGCAGAGTGCTTAAATAATGCAGCAAAGTCCTTAAATAATGCAGAAGAGTCCTTAAATAATGCAATAAAGTCCTTAAATAATGCAGCAAAGTCCTTAAATAATCCAGCCAAGTCCTTAAATAATGCAGCAGAGTCCTTAAATAATGCAACAAAGTAATTAAATAATGCAGCAGAGTCCTTAAATAATGCAACAAAGTCCTTAAATAATGCAGAAGAGTCCTTAAATGATCCAGACAAGTCCTTAAATAATGCAGCAGAGTACTTAAATAATGCAGCAAAGTCCTTAAATAATGCATCAAATTCCTTAAATAATGCAGCAAAGTCTTTAAATAATGCAATAACGTCCATAAATAATGCAGCAAAGTCCTTAAATAATGCAGCAGAGTCCTTAAATAATGCAACAAAGTCCTTAAATGATGCAGAAGAGTCCTTAAATAATGCAGCAAAGTCCTTAAATAATGCAGCAGAGTCCTTAAATAATGCAACAAAGTAATTAAATAATGCAGCAGAGTCCTTAAATAATGCAACAAAGTCCATACATAATGCAGAAGAGTCCTTAAATAATGCAGACAAGTCCTTAAATAATGCATCAAATTCCTTAAATAATGCAGCAAAGTCTTTAAATAATGCTATAACGTCCATAAATAATGCAGCAAAGTCCTTATATAATGCAGCAGAGTCCTTAAATAATGCAACAAAGTCCTTAAATAATGCAGCAGAGTCCTTATATAATGCAGCAAAGTCCATAAATAATGCAGCACAGTCCTTAAATAATCCAGCCAAGTCCTTAAATAATGCAGCAAATTCCTTAAATAATGCAGCAAAGTCTTTAAATAATGCAATAAAGTCCTTAAATAATGCAGCAGAGTCCTTAAATAATGCAACATAGTCCTTAAATAATGCAGAAGAGTCCTTAAATAATGCAACAAAGTCCTTAAATAATGCAGCAGAGTGCTTAAATAATGCAGCAAAGTCCTTAAATAATGCAGAAGAGTCCTTAAATAATGCAATAAAGTCCTTAAATAATTCAGCAAAGTCCTTAAATAATCCAGCCAAGTCCTTAAATAATGCAGCAGAGTCCTTAAATAATGCAACAAAGTCCTTAAATAATGCAGTAGATTACTGAAATACCGCAGCAGGGTCCTTAAATAATGCAGCAGAGTCCTTAAATAATGCAACAAAGTCCTTAATAATGCAGCAGAGTCCTTAAATAATGCAACATAGTCCTTAAATAATGCAGCAGTGTCCTTAAATAATGCAACAAAGTCCTTAAATAATGCAGCAGAGTCCTTAAATAATGCAACAAAGTCCTTAAATAATGCAGAAGAGTCCTTAAATAATCCAGACAAGTCCTTAAATAATGCAGCAGAGTCCTTAAATAATGCAGCAGAGTCCTTAAATAATGCAGCAGATTACTGAAATACCGCAGCAGGGTCCTTAAATAATGCAGCAGAGTCCTTAAAAAATGCAACAAAGTCCTTAAATAATGCAGCAGAGTCCTTAAATAATGCAACAAAGTCCTTAAATAATGCAGCAGAGTCCTTAAATAATGCAGCAAAGTCCTTAAATAATGCAGAAGAGTCCTTAAATAATGCAACAAAGTCCTTAAATAATGCAGCAGAGTCCTTACATAATGCAACATAGTCCTTAAATAATGCAGCAAAGTCCTTAAATAATGCAGCAGAGTCCTTAAATAATGCAGCAGAGTCCTTAAATAATGCAGTAAAGTCCTTAAATAATGCAGAAGAGTCCTTAAATAATGCAATAAAGTCCTTAAATAATGCAGCAAAGTCCTTAAATAATCCAGCCAAGTCCTTAAATAATGCAGCAGAGTACTTAAATAATGCAGCAAAGTCCTTAAATGATGCAGCAGAGTCCTTAAATAATGCAGCAAAGTCCTTAAATAATGCAGCAAAGTCCTTAAATAATGCAGAAGAGTCCTTAAATAATGCAACAAAGTCCTTAAATAATGCAGCAGAGTGCTTAAATAATGCAGCAAAGTCCTTAAATAATGCAGAAGAGTCCTTAAATAATGCAATAAAGTCCTTAAATAATGCAGCAAAGTCCTTAAATAATCCAGCCAAGTCCTTAAATAATGCAGCAGAGTCCTTAAATAATGCAACAAAGTAATTAAATAATGCAGCAGAGTCCTTAAATAATGCAACAAAGTCCTTAAATAATGCAGAAGAGTCCTTAAATGATCCAGACAAGTCCTTAAATAATGCAGCAGAGTACTTAAATAATGCAGCAAAGTCCTTAAATAATGCATCAAATTCCTTAAATAATGCAGCAAAGTCTTTAAATAATGCAATAACGTCCATAAATAATGCAGCAAAGTCCTTAAATAATGCAGCAGAGTCCTTAAATAATACAACAAAGTCCTTAAATGATGCAGAAGAGTCCTTAAATAATGCAGCAAAGTCCTTAAATAATGCAGCAGAGCCCTTAAATAATGCAACAAAGTAATTAAATAATGCAGCAGAGTCCTTAAATAATGCAGCAGAGTCCTTAAATAATGCAACAAAGTCCTTAAATAATGCAGCAGAGTCCTTAAATAATGCAGCAAATTCCTTAAATAATGCAGCAGAGTCCTTAAGTAATCCAGCCAAGTATTTAAATAATGCAGCAGAGTCCTTAAATAATGCAACAAAGTCCTTAAATAATGCAGCAGAGTCCTTAAATAATGCAACAAAGTACTTAAATAATGCAGCAGAGTCCTTAAGTACCGTATCAGAGTCCTTAAATAAAGCAGCAAAGTCCTTAAATAATGCAGCAGAGTCCTTAAATAATGCAGCAAAGTCATTAAATAAAGCTGCAGAGTCCTTAAATAATGCAACAAAGTCCTTAAATAATGCAGCAGAGTCCTTAAATAATGCAACAAAGTCCTTAAATAATGCAGCATAGTCCTTAAATAATGCAGCAAATTCCTTAAATAATGCAGCAGAGTCCTTAAATAATCCAGCCAAGTCTTTAAATAATGCAGCAGAGTCCTTAAATAATGCTGCAAAGTCCTTAAATAATGCAACAAAGTCCTTAAATAATGCAGAAGAGTCCTTAAATAATGCAACAAAGTCCTTAAATAATGCAGCAGAGTCCTTAAATAATGCAACAAAGTCCTTAAATAATGCAGCAGAGTCCTTAAATAATGCAACAAAGTAATTAAATAATGCAGCAGAGTCCTTAAATAATGCAACAAAGTCCATAAATAATGCAGAAGAGTCCTTAAATAATGCAGACAAGTCCTTAAATAATGCAGCAGAGTCCTTAAATAATGCAGCAGAGTCCTTAAATAATGCAGCAGATTACTGAAATACCGCAGCAGGGTCCTTAAATAATGCAGCAGAGTCCTTAAATAATGCAACAAAGTCCTTAAATAATGCAGCAGAGTCCTTAAATAATGCAACAAAGTCCTTAAATGATGCAGCAGAGTCCTTAAATAATGCAGCAAATTCCTTAAATAATGCAGCAGAGTCCTTAAGTAATCCAGCCAAGTCTTTAAATAATGCAGCAGAGTCCTTAAATAATGCAGCAAAGTCCTTAAATAATGCAGCAGAGTCCTTAAATAATGCAGCAAAGTCCTTAAATAATGCAACAAAGTCCTTAAATAATGCAGCAGAGTCCTTAAATAATGCAACAAAGTACTTAAATAATGCAGCAGAGTCCTTAAGTACCGTATCAGAGTCCTTAAATAAAGCAGCAAAGTCCTTAAATAATGCAGCAGAGTCCTTAAATAATGCAGCAAAGTCCTTAAATAAAGCTGCAGAGTCCTTAAATTCCGCAGCAAAGTCCTTAAATAATGCAGCAGAGTCCTTAAATAATGCAACAAAGTCCATAAATAATGCAGCAGAGTCCTTAAATAATGCAACATAGTCCTTAAATAATGCAGCAGAGTCCTTAAATAATGCAACAAAGTCCTTAAATAATGCAGCAGAGTCCTTAAATAATGCAACAAAGTCCTTAAATAATGCAGAAGAGTCCTTAAATAATCCAGACAAGTCCTTAAATAATGCAGCAGAGTCCTTAAATAATGCAGCAGAGTCCTTAAATAATGCAGCAGATTACTGAAATCCGCAGCAGGGTCCTTAAATAATGCAGCAGAGTCCTTAAAAAATGCAACAAAGTCCTTAAATAATGCAGCAGAGTCCTTAAATAATGCAGCAAAGTCCTTAAATAATGCAGAAGAGTCCTTAAATAATGCAACAAAGTCCTTAAATAATGCAGCAGAGTGCTTAAATAATGCAGCAAAGTCCTTAAATAATGCAGAAGAGTCCTTAAATAATGCAACAAAGTCCTTAAATAATGCAGTAGATTACTGAAATACCGCAGCAGGGTCCTTAAATAATGCAGCAGAGTCCTTAAATAATGCAACAAAGTCCTTAATAATGCAGCAGAGTCCTTAAATAATGCAACATAGTCCTTAAATAATGCAGCAGTGTCCTGAAATAATGCAACAAAGTCCTTAAATAATGCAGCAGAGTCCTTAAATAATGCAACAAAGTCCTTAAATAATGCAGAAGAGTCCTTAAATAATCCAGACAAGTCCTTAAATAATGCAGCAGAGTCCTTAAATAATGCAGCAGAGTCCTTAAATAATGCAGCAGATTACTGAAATAACGCAGCAGGGTCCTTAAAAAATGCAACAAAGTCCTTAAATAATGCAGCAGAGTCCTTAAATAATGCAACAAAGTCCTTAAATAATGCAGCAGAGTCCTTAAATAATGCAGCAAAGTCCTTAAATAATGCAGAAGAGTCCTTAAATAATGCAACAAAGTCCTTAAATAATGCAGCAGAGTCCTTACATAATGCAACATAGTCCTTAAATAATGCAGCAAAGTCCTTAAATATTGCAGCAGAGTCCTTAAATAATGCAGCAAAGTCTTTAAATAATGCAATAACGTCCATAAATAATGCAGCAAAGTCCTTAAATAATGCAGCAGAGTCCTTAAATAATACAACAAAGTCCTTAAATGATGCAGAAGAGTCCTTAAATAATGCAGCAAAGTCCTTAAATAATGCAGCAGAGCCCTTAAATAATGCAACAAAGTCCTTAAATAATGCAGCAAAGTCCTTAAATAATCCAGCCAAGTCCTTAAATAATGCAGCAGAGTACTTAAATAATGCAGCAAAGTCCTTAAATGATGCAGCAGAGTCCTTAAATAATGCAGCAAAGTCCTTAAATAATGCAGAAGAGTCCTTAAATAATGCAACAAAGTCCTTAAATAATGCAGCAGAGTGCTTAAATAATGCAGCAAAGTCCTTAAATAATGCAGAAGAGTCCTTAAATAATGCAATAAAGTCCTTAAATAATGCAGCAAAGTCCTTAAATAATCCAGCCAAGTCCTTAAATAATGCAGCAGAGTCCTTAAATAATGCAACAAAGTAATTAAATAATGCAGCAGAGTCCTTAAATAATGCAACAAAGTCCTTAAATAATGCAGAAGAGTCCTTAAATGATCCAGACAAGTCCTTAAATAATGCAGCAGAGTACTTAAATAATGCAGCAAAGTCCTTAAATAATGCATCAAATTCCTTAAATAATGCAGCAAAGTCTTTAAATAATGCAATAACGTCCATAAATAATGCAGCAAAGTCCTTAAATAATGCAGCAGAGTCCTTAAATAATGCAACAAAGTCCTTAAATGATGCAGAAGAGTCCTTAAATAATGCAATAAAGTCCTTAAATAATGCAGCAAAGTCCTTAAATAATCCAGCCAAGTCCTTAAATAATGCAGCAGAGTCCTTAAATAATGCAACAAAGTAATTAAATAATGCAGCAGAGTCCTTAAATAATGCAACAAAGTCCTTAAATAATGCAGAAGAGTCCTTAAATGATCCAGACAAGTCCTTAAATAATGCAGCAGAGTACTTAAATAATGCAGCAAAGTCCTTAAATAATGCATCAAATTCCTTAAATAATGCAGCAAAGTCTTTAAATAATGCAATAACGTCCATAAATAATGCAGCAAAGTCCTTAAATAATGCAGCAGAGTCCTTAAATAATGCAACAAAGTCCTTAAATGATGCAGAAGAGTCCTTAAATAATGCAGCAAAGTCCTTAAATAATGCAGCAGAGTCCTTAAATAATGCAACAAAGTAATTAAATAATGCAGCAGAGTCCTTAAATAATGCAACAAAGTCCATACATAATGCAGAAGAGTCCTTAAATAATGCAGACAAGTCCTTAAATAATGCATCAAATTCCTTAAATAATGCAGCAAAGTCTTTAAATAATGCTATAACGTCCATAAATAATGCAGCAAAGTCCTTAAATATTGCAGCAGAGTCCTTAAATAATGCAGCAGAGTCCTTAAATAATGCAGTAAAGTCCTTAAATAATGCAGAAGAGTCCTTAAATAATGCAATAAAGTCCTTAAATAATGCAGCAAAGTCCTTAAATAATCCAGCCAAGTCCTTAAATAATGCAGCAGAGTACTTAAATAATGCAGCAAAGTCCTTAAATGATGCAGCAGAGTCCTTAAATAATGCAGCAAAGTCCTTAAATAATGCAGCAAAGTCCTTAAATAATGCAGAAGAGTCCTTAAATAATGCAACAAAGTCCTTAAATAATGCAGCAGAGTGCTTAAATAATGCAGCAAAGTCCTTAAATAATGCAGAAGAGTCCTTAAATAATGCAATAAAGTCCTTAAATAATGCAGCAAAGTCCTTAAATAATCCAGCCAAGTCCTTAAATAATGCAGCAGAGTCCTTAAATAATGCAACAAAGTAATTAAATAATGCAGCAGAGTCCTTAAATAATGCAACAAAGTCCTTAAATAATGCAGAAGAGTCCTTAAATGATCCAGACAAGTCCTTAAATAATGCAGCAGAGTACTTAAATAATGCAGCAAAGTCCTTAAATAATGCATCAAATTCCTTAAATAATGCAGCAAAGTCTTTAAATAATGCAATAACGTCCATAAATAATGCAGCAAAGTCCTTAAATAATGCAGCAGAGTCCTTAAATAATGCAACAAAGTCCTTAAATGATGCAGAAGAGTCCTTAAATAATGCAGCAAAGTCCTTAAATAATGCAGCAGAGTCCTTAAATAATGCAACAAAGTAATTAAATAATGCAGCAGAGTCCTTAAATAATGCAACAAAGTCCATACATAATGCAGAAGAGTCCTTAAATAATGCAGACAAGTCCTTAAATAATGCATCAAATTCCTTAAATAATGCAGCAAAGTCTTTAAATAATGCTATAACGTCCATAAATAATGCAGCAAAGTCCTTATATAATGCAGCAGAGTCCTTAAATAATGCAACAAAGTCCTTAAATAATGCAGCAGAGTCCTTATATAATGCAGCAAAGTCCATAAATAATGCAGCACAGTCCTTAAATAATCCAGCCAAGTCCTTAAATAATGCAGCAAATTCCTTAAATAATGCAGCAAAGTCTTTAAATAATGCAATAAAGTCCTTAAATAATGCAGCAGAGTCCTTAAATAATGCAACATAGTCCTTAAATAATGCAGAAGAGTCCTTAAATAATGCAACAAAGTCCTTAAATAATGCAGCAGAGTGCTTAAATAATGCAGCAAAGTCCTTAAATAATGCAGAAGAGTCCTTAAATAATGCAATAAAGTCCTTAAATAATTAGGCAAAGTCCTTAAATAATCCAGCCAAGTCCTTAAATAATGCAGCAGAGTCCTTAAATAATGCAACAAAGTCCTTAAATAATGCAGTAGATTACTGAAATACCGCAGCAGGGTCCTTAAATAATGCAGCAGAGTCCTTAAATAATGCAACAAAGTCCTTAATAATGCAGCAGAGTCCTTAAATAATGCAACATAGTCCTTAAATAATGCAGCAGTGTCCTTAAATAATGCAACAAAGTCCTTAAATAATGCAGCAGAGTCCTTAAATAATGCAACAAAGTCCTTAAATAATGCAGAAGAGTCCTTAAATAATCCAGACAAGTCCTTAAATAATGCAGCAGAGTCCTTAAATAATGCAGCAGAGTCCTTAAATAATGCAGCAGATTACTGAAATACCGCAGCAGGGTCCTTAAATAATGCAGCAGAGTCCTTAAAAAATGCAACAAAGTCCTTAAATAATGCAGCAGAGTCCTTAAATAATGCAACAAAGTCCTTAAATAATGCAGCAGAGTCCTTAAATAATGCAGCAAAGTCCTTAAATAATGCAGAAGAGTCCTTAAATAATGCAACAAAGTCCTTAAATAATGCAGCAGAGTCCTTACATAATGCAACATAGTCCTTAAATAATGCAGCAAAGTCCTTAAATAATGCAGCAGAGTCCTTAAATAATGCAGCAGAGTCCTTAAATAATGCAGTAAAGTCCTTAAATAATGCAGAAGAGTCCTTAAATAATGCAATAAAGTCCTTAAATAATGCAGCAAAGTCCTTAAATAATCCAGCCAAGTCCTTAAATAATGCAGCAGAGTACTTAAATAATGCAGCAAAGTCCTTAAATGATGCAGCAGAGTCCTTAAATAATGCAGCAAAGTCCTTAAATAATGCAGCAAAGTCCTTAAATAATGCAGAAGAGTCCTTAAATAATGCAACAAAGTCCTTAAATAATGCAGCAGAGTGCTTAAATAATGCAGCAAAGTCCTTAAATAATGCAGAAGAGTCCTTAAATAATGCAATAAAGTCCTTAAATAATGCAGCAAAGTCCTTAAATAATCCAGCCAAGTCCTTAAATAATGCAGCAGAGTCCTTAAATAATGCAACAAAGTAATTAAATAATGCAGCAGAGTCCTTAAATAATGCAACAAAGTCCTTAAATAATGCAGAAGAGTCCTTAAATGATCCAGACAAGTCCTTAAATAATGCAGCAGAGTACTTAAATAATGCAGCAAAGTCCTTAAATAATGCATCAAATTCCTTAAATAATGCAGCAAAGTCTTTAAATAATGCAATAACGTCCATAAATAATGCAGCAAAGTCCTTAAATAATGCAGCAGAGTCCTTAAATAATACAACAAAGTCCTTAAATGATGCAGAAGAGTCCTTAAATAATGCAGCAAAGTCCTTAAATAATGCAGCAGAGCCCTTAAATAATGCAACAAAGTAATTAAATAATGCAGCAGAGTCCTTAAATAATGCAGCAGAGTCCTTAAATAATGCAACAAAGTCCTTAAATAATGCAGCAGAGTCCTTAAATAATGCAGCAAATTCCTTAAATAATGCAGCAGAGTCCTTAAGTAATCCAGCCAAGTATTTAAATAATGCAGCAGAGTCCTTAAATAATGCAACAAAGTCCTTAAATAATGCAGCAGAGTCCTTAAATAATGCAACAAAGTACTTAAATAATGCAGCAGAGTCCTTAAGTACCGTATCAGAGTCCTTAAATAAAGCAGCAAAGTCCTTAAATAATGCAGCAGAGTCCTTAAATAATGCAGCAAAGTCATTAAATAAAGCTGCAGAGTCCTTAAATAATGCAACAAAGTCCTTAAATAATGCAGCAGAGTCCTTAAATAATGCAACAAAGTCCTTAAATAATGCAGCATAGTCCTTAAATAATGCAGCAAATTCCTTAAATAATGCAGCAGAGTCCTTAAATAATCCAGCCAAGTCTTTAAATAATGCAGCAGAGTCCTTAAATAATGCTGCAAAGTCCTTAAATAATGCAACAAAGTCCTTAAATAATGCAGAAGAGTCCTTAAATAATGCAACAAAGTCCTTAAATAATGCAGCAGAGTCCTTAAATAATGCAACAAAGTCCTTAAATAATGCAGCAGAGTCCTTAAATAATGCAACAAAGTAATTAAATAATGCAGCAGAGTCCTTAAATAATGCAACAAAGTCCATAAATAATGCAGAAGAGTCCTTAAATAATGCAGACAAGTCCTTAAATAATGCAGCAGAGTCCTTAAATAATGCAGCAGAGTCCTTAAATAATGCAGCAGATTACTGAAATACCGCAGCAGGGTCCTTAAATAATGCAGCAGAGTCCTTAAATAATGCAACAAAGTCCTTAAATAATGCAGCAGAGTCCTTAAATAATGCAACAAAGTCCTTAAATGATGCAGCAGAGTCCTTAAATAATGCAGCAAATTCCTTAAATAATGCAGCAGAGTCCTTAAGTAATCCAGCCAAGTCTTTAAATAATGCAGCAGAGTCCTTAAATAATGCAGCAAAGTCCTTAAATAATGCAGCAGAGTCCTTAAATAATGCAACAAAGTCCTTAAATAATGCAGCAGAGTCCTTAAATAATGCAACAAAGTCCTTAAATAATGCAGAAGAGTCCTTAAATAATCCAGACAAGTCCTTAAATAATGCAGCAGAGTCCTTAAATAATGCAGCAGAGTCCTTAAATAATGCAGCAGATTACTGAAATCCGCAGCAGGGTCCTTAAATAATGCAGCAGAGTCCTTAAAAAATGCAACAAAGTCCTTAAATAATGCAGCAGAGTCCTTAAATAATGCAGCAAAGTCCTTAAATAATGCAGAAGAGTCCTTAAATAATGCAACAAAGTCCTTAAATAATGCAGCAGAGTGCTTAAATAATGCAGCAAAGTCCTTAAATAATGCAGAAGAGTCCTTAAATAATGCAACAAAGTCCTTAAATAATGCAGTAGATTACTGAAATACCGCAGCAGGGTCCTTAAATAATGCAGCAGAGTCCTTAAATAATGCAACAAAGTCCTTAATAATGCAGCAGAGTCCTTAAATAATGCAACATAGTCCTTAAATAATGCAGCAGTGTCCTTAAATAATGCAACAAAGTCCTTAAATAATGCAGCAGAGTCCTTAAATAATGCAACAAAGTCCTTAAATAATGCAGAAGAGTCCTTAAATAATCCAGACAAGTCCTTAAATAATGCAGCAGAGTCCTTAAATAATGCAGCAGAGTCCTTAAATAATGCAGCAGATTACTGAAATAACGCAGCAGGGTCCTTAAAAAATGCAACAAAGTCCTTAAATAATGCAGCAGAGTCCTTAAATAATGCAACAAAGTCCTTAAATAATGCAGCAGAGTCCTTAAATAATGCAGCAAAGTCCTTAAATAATGCAGAAGAGTCCTTAAATAATGCAACAAAGTCCTTAAATAATGCAGCAGAGTCCTTACATAATGCAACATAGTCCTTAAATAATGCAGCAAAGTCCTTAAATATTGCAGCAGAGTCCTTAAATAATGCAGCAAAGTCTTTAAATAATGCAATAACGTCCATAAATAATGCAGCAAAGTCCTTAAATAATGCAGCAGAGTCCTTAAATAATACAACAAAGTCCTTAAATGATGCAGAAGAGTCCTTAAATAATGCAGCAAAGTCCTTAAATAATGCAGCAGAGCCCTTAAATAATGCAACAAAGTCCTTAAATAATGCAGCAAAGTCCTTAAATAATCCAGCCAAGTCCTTAAATAATGCAGCAGAGTACTTAAATAATGCAGCAAAGTCCTTAAATGATGCAGCAGAGTCCTTAAATAATGCAGCAAAGTCCTTAAATAATGCAGAAGAGTCCTTAAATAATGCAACAAAGTCCTTAAATAATGCAGCAGAGTGCTTAAATAATGCAGCAAAGTCCTTAAATAATGCAGAAGAGTCCTTAAATAATGCAATAAAGTCCTTAAATAATGCAGCAAAGTCCTTAAATAATCCAGCCAAGTCCTTAAATAATGCAGCAGAGTCCTTAAATAATGCAACAAAGTAATTAAATAATGCAGCAGAGTCCTTAAATAATGCAACAAAGTCCTTAAATAATGCAGAAGAGTCCTTAAATGATCCAGACAAGTCCTTAAATAATGCAGCAGAGTACTTAAATAATGCAGCAAAGTCCTTAAATAATGCATCAAATTCCTTAAATAATGCAGCAAAGTCTTTAAATAATGCAATAACGTCCATAAATAATGCAGCAAAGTCCTTAAATAATGCAGCAGAGTCCTTAAATAATGCAACAAAGTCCTTAAATGATGCAGAAGAGTCCTTAAATAATGCAATAAAGTCCTTAAATAATGCAGCAAAGTCCTTAAATAATCCAGCCAAGTCCTTAAATAATGCAGCAGAGTCCTTAAATAATGCAACAAAGTAATTAAATAATGCAGCAGAGTCCTTAAATAATGCAACAAAGTCCTTAAATAATGCAGAAGAGTCCTTAAATGATCCAGACAAGTCCTTAAATAATGCAGCAGAGTACTTAAATAATGCAGCAAAGTCCTTAAATAATGCATCAAATTCCTTAAATAATGCAGCAAAGTCTTTAAATAATGCAATAACGTCCATAAATAATGCAGCAAAGTCCTTAAATAATGCAGCAGAGTCCTTAAATAATGCAACAAAGTCCTTAAATGATGCAGAAGAGTCCTTAAATAATGCAGCAAAGTCCTTAAATAATGCAGCAGAGTCCTTAAATAATGCAACAAAGTAATTAAATAATGCAGCAGAGTCCTTAAATAATGCAACAAAGTCCATACATAATGCAGAAGAGTCCTTAAATAATGCAGACAAGTCCTTAAATAATGCATCAAATTCCTTAAATAATGCAGCAAAGTCTTTAAATAATGCTATAACGTCCATAAATAATGCAGCAAAGTCCTTAAATATTGCAGCAGAGTCCTTAAATAATGCAGCAGAGTCCTTAAATAATGCAGTAAAGTCCTTAAATAATGCAGAAGAGTCCTTAAATAATGCAATAAAGTCCTTAAATAATGCAGCAAAGTCCTTAAATAATCCAGCCAAGTCCTTAAATAATGCAGCAGAGTACTTAAATAATGCAGCAAAGTCCTTAAATGATGCAGCAGAGTCCTTAAATAATGCAGCAAAGTCCTTAAATAATGCAGCAAAGTCCTTAAATAATGCAGAAGAGTCCTTAAATAATGCAACAAAGTCCTTAAATAATGCAGCAGAGTGCTTAAATAATGCAGCAAAGTCCTTAAATAATGCAGAAGAGTCCTTAAATAATGCAATAAAGTCCTTAAATAATGCAGCAAAGTCCTTAAATAATCCAGCCAAGTCCTTAAATAATGCAGCAGAGTCCTTAAATAATGCAACAAAGTAATTAAATAATGCAGCAGAGTCCTTAAATAATGCAACAAAGTCCTTAAATAATGCAGAAGAGTCCTTAAATGATCCAGACAAGTCCTTAAATAATGCAGCAGAGTACTTAAATAATGCAGCAAAGTCCTTAAATAATGCATCAAATTCCTTAAATAATGCAGCAAAGTCTTTAAATAATGCAATAACGTCCATAAATAATGCAGCAAAGTCCTTAAATAATGCAGCAGAGTCCTTAAATAATGCAACAAAGTCCTTAAATGATGCAGAAGAGTCCTTAAATAATGCAGCAAAGTCCTTAAATAATGCAGCAGAGTCCTTAAATAATGCAACAAAGTAATTAAATAATGCAGCAGAGTCCTTAAATAATGCAACAAAGTCCATACATAATGCAGAAGAGTCCTTAAATAATGCAGACAAGTCCTTAAATAATGCATCAAATTCCTTAAATAATGCAGCAAAGTCTTTAAATAATGCTATAACGTCCATAAATAATGCAGCAAAGTCCTTATATAATGCAGCAGAGTCCTTAAATAATGCAACAAAGTCCTTAAATAATGCAGCAGAGTCCTTATATAATGCAGCAAAGTCCATAAATAATGCAGCACAGTCCTTAAATAATCCAGCCAAGTCCTTAAATAATGCAGCAAATTCCTTAAATAATGCAGCAAAGTCTTTAAATAATGCAATAAAGTCCTTAAATAATGCAGCAGAGTCCTTAAATAATGCAACATAGTCCTTAAATAATGCAGAAGAGTCCTTAAATAATGCAACAAAGTCCTTAAATAATGCAGCAGAGTGCTTAAATAATGCAGCAAAGTCCTTAAATAATGCAGAAGAGTCCTTAAATAATGCAATAAAGTCCTTAAATAATTCAGCAAAGTCCTTAAATAATCCAGCCAAGTCCTTAAATAATGCAGCAGAGTCCTTAAATAATGCAACAAAGTCCTTAAATAATGCAGTAGATTACTGAAATACCGCAGCAGGGTCCTTAAATAATGCAGCAGAGTCCTTAAATAATGCAACAAAGTCCTTAATAATGCAGCAGAGTCCTTAAATAATGCAACATAGTCCTTAAATAATGCAGCAGTGTCCTTAAATAATGCAACAAAGTCCTTAAATAATGCAGCAGAGTCCTTAAATAATGCAACAAAGTCCTTAAATAATGCAGAAGAGTCCTTAAATAATCCAGACAAGTCCTTAAATAATGCAGCAGAGTCCTTAAATAATGCAGCAGAGTCCTTAAATAATGCAGCAGATTACTGAAATACCGCAGCAGGGTCCTTAAATAATGCAGCAGAGTCCTTAAAAAATGCAACAAAGTCCTTAAATAATGCAGCAGAGTCCTTAAATAATGCAACAAAGTCCTTAAATAATGCAGCAGAGTCCTTAAATAATGCAGCAAAGTCCTTAAATAATGCAGAAGAGTCCTTAAATAATGCAACAAAGTCCTTAAATAATGCAGCAGAGTCCTTACATAATGCAACATAGTCCTTAAATAATGCAGCAAAGTCCTTAAATAATGCAGCAGAGTCCTTAAATAATGCAGCAGAGTCCTTAAATAATGCAGTAAAGTCCTTAAATAATGCAGAAGAGTCCTTAAATAATGCAATAAAGTCCTTAAATAATGCAGCAAAGTCCTTAAATAATCCAGCCAAGTCCTTAAATAATGCAGCAGAGTACTTAAATAATGCAGCAAAGTCCTTAAATGATGCAGCAGAGTCCTTAAATAATGCAGCAAAGTCCTTAAATAATGCAGCAAAGTCCTTAAATAATGCAGAAGAGTCCTTAAATAATGCAACAAAGTCCTTAAATAATGCAGCAGAGTGCTTAAATAATGCAGCAAAGTCCTTAAATAATGCAGAAGAGTCCTTAAATAATGCAATAAAGTCCTTAAATAATGCAGCAAAGTCCTTAAATAATCCAGCCAAGTCCTTAAATAATGCAGCAGAGTCCTTAAATAATGCAACAAAGTAATTAAATAATGCAGCAGAGTCCTTAAATAATGCAACAAAGTCCTTAAATAATGCAGAAGAGTCCTTAAATGATCCAGACAAGTCCTTAAATAATGCAGCAGAGTACTTAAATAATGCAGCAAAGTCCTTAAATAATGCATCAAATTCCTTAAATAATGCAGCAAAGTCTTTAAATAATGCAATAACGTCCATAAATAATGCAGCAAAGTCCTTAAATAATGCAGCAGAGTCCTTAAATAATACAACAAAGTCCTTAAATGATGCAGAAGAGTCCTTAAATAATGCAGCAAAGTCCTTAAATAATGCAGCAGAGCCCTTAAATAATGCAACAAAGTAATTAAATAATGCAGCAGAGTCCTTAAATAATGCAGCAGAGTCCTTAAATAATGCAACAAAGTCCTTAAATAATGCAGCAGAGTCCTTAAATAATGCAGCAAATTCCTTAAATAATGCAGCAGAGTCCTTAAGTAATCCAGCCAAGTATTTAAATAATGCAGCAGAGTCCTTAAATAATGCAACAAAGTCCTTAAATAATGCAGCAGAGTCCTTAAATAATGCAACAAAGTACTTAAATAATGCAGCAGAGTCCTTAAGTACCGTATCAGAGTCCTTAAATAAAGCAGCAAAGTCCTTAAATAATGCAGCAGAGTCCTTAAATAATGCAGCAAAGTCATTAAATAAAGCTGCAGAGTCCTTAAATAATGCAACAAAGTCCTTAAATAATGCAGCAGAGTCCTTAAATAATGCAACAAAGTCCTTAAATAATGCAGCATAGTCCTTAAATAATGCAGCAAATTCCTTAAATAATGCAGCAGAGTCCTTAAATAATCCAGCCAAGTCTTTAAATAATGCAGCAGAGTCCTTAAATAATGCTGCAAAGTCCTTAAATAATGCAACAAAGTCCTTAAATAATGCAGAAGAGTCCTTAAATAATGCAACAAAGTCCTTAAATAATGCAGCAGAGTCCTTAAATAATGCAACAAAGTCCTTAAATAATGCAGCAGAGTCCTTAAATAATGCAACAAAGTAATTAAATAATGCAGCAGAGTCCTTAAATAATGCAACAAAGTCCATAAATAATGCAGAAGAGTCCTTAAATAATGCAGACAAGTCCTTAAATAATGCAGCAGAGTCCTTAAATAATGCAGCAGAGTCCTTAAATAATGCAACAAAGTAATTAAATAATGCAGCAGAGTCCTTAAATAATGCAACAAAGTCCATACATAATGCAGAAGAGTCCTTAAATAATGCAGACAAGTCCTTAAATAATGCATCAAATTCCTTAAATAATGCAGCAAAGTCTTTAAATAATGCTATAACGTCCATAAATAATGCAGCAAAGTCCTTAAATATTGCAGCAGAGTCCTTAAATAATGCAGCAGAGTCCTTAAATAATGCAGTAAAGTCCTTAAATAATGCAGAAGAGTCCTTAAATAATGCAATAAAGTCCTTAAATAATGCAGCAAAGTCCTTAAATAATCCAGCCAAGTCCTTAAATAATGCAGCAGAGTACTTAAATAATGCAGCAAAGTCCTTAAATGATGCAGCAGAGTCCTTAAATAATGCAGCAAAGTCCTTAAATAATGCAGCAAAGTCCTTAAATAATGCAGAAGAGTCCTTAAATAATGCAACAAAGTCCTTAAATAATGCAGCAGAGTGCTTAAATAATGCAGCAAAGTCCTTAAATAATGCAGAAGAGTCCTTAAATAATGCAATAAAGTCCTTAAATAATGCAGCAAAGTCCTTAAATAATCCAGCCAAGTCCTTAAATAATGCAGCAGAGTCCTTAAATAATGCAACAAAGTAATTAAATAATGCAGCAGAGTCCTTAAATAATGCAACAAAGTCCTTAAATAATGCAGAAGAGTCCTTAAATGATCCAGACAAGTCCTTAAATAATGCAGCAGAGTACTTAAATAATGCAGCAAAGTCCTTAAATAATGCATCAAATTCCTTAAATAATGCAGCAAAGTCTTTAAATAATGCAATAACGTCCATAAATAATGCAGCAAAGTCCTTAAATAATGCAGCAGAGTCCTTAAATAATGCAACAAAGTCCTTAAATGATGCAGAAGAGTCCTTAAATAATGCAGCAAAGTCCTTAAATAATGCAGCAGAGTCCTTAAATAATGCAACAAAGTAATTAAATAATGCAGCAGAGTCCTTAAATAATGCAACAAAGTCCATACATAATGCAGAAGAGTCCTTAAATAATGCAGACAAGTCCTTAAATAATGCATCAAATTCCTTAAATAATGCAGCAAAGTCTTTAAATAATGCTATAACGTCCATAAATAATGCAGCAAAGTCCTTATATAATGCAGCAGAGTCCTTAAATAATGCAACAAAGTCCTTAAATAATGCAGCAGAGTCCTTATATAATGCAGCAAAGTCCATAAATAATGCAGCACAGTCCTTAAATAATCCAGCCAAGTCCTTAAATAATGCAGCAAATTCCTTAAATAATGCAGCAAAGTCTTTAAATAATGCAATAAAGTCCTTAAATAATGCAGCAGAGTCCTTAAATAATGCAACATAGTCCTTAAATAATGCAGAAGAGTCCTTAAATAATGCAACAAAGTCCTTAAATAATGCAGCAGAGTGCTTAAATAATGCAGCAAAGTCCTTAAATAATGCAGAAGAGTCCTTAAATAATGCAATAAAGTCCTTAAATAATTCAGCAAAGTCCTTAAATAATCCAGCCAAGTCCTTAAATAATGCAGCAGAGTCCTTAAATAATGCAACAAAGTCCTTAAATAATGCAGTAGATTACTGAAATACCGCAGCAGGGTCCTTAAATAATGCAGCAGAGTCCTTAAATAATGCAACAAAGTCCTTAATAATGCAGCAGAGTCCTTAAATAATGCAACATAGTCCTTAAATAATGCAGCAGTGTCCTTAAATAATGCAACAAAGTCCTTAAATAATGCAGCAGAGTCCTTAAATAATGCAACAAAGTCCTTAAATAATGCAGAAGAGTCCTTAAATAATCCAGACAAGTCCTTAAATAATGCAGCAGAGTCCTTAAATAATGCAGCAGAGTCCTTAAATAATGCAGCAGATTACTGAAATACCGCAGCAGGGTCCTTAAATAATGCAGCAGAGTCCTTAAAAAATGCAACAAAGTCCTTAAATAATGCAGCAGAGTCCTTAAATAATGCAACAAAGTCCTTAAATAATGCAGCAGAGTCCTTAAATAATGCAGCAAAGTCCTTAAATAATGCAGAAGAGTCCTTAAATAATGCAACAAAGTCCTTAAATAATGCAGCAGAGTCCTTACATAATGCAACATAGTCCTTAAATAATGCAGCAAAGTCCTTAAATAATGCAGCAGAGTCCTTAAATAATGCAGCAGAGTCCTTAAATAATGCAGTAAAGTCCTTAAATAATGCAGAAGAGTCCTTAAATAATGCAATAAAGTCCTTAAATAATGCAGCAAAGTCCTTAAATAATCCAGCCAAGTCCTTAAATAATGCAGCAGAGTACTTAAATAATGCAGCAAAGTCCTTAAATGATGCAGCAGAGTCCTTAAATAATGCAGCAAAGTCCTTAAATAATGCAGCAAAGTCCTTAAATAATGCAGAAGAGTCCTTAAATAATGCAACAAAGTCCTTAAATAATGCAGCAGAGTGCTTAAATAATGCAGCAAAGTCCTTAAATAATGCAGAAGAGTCCTTAAATAATGCAATAAAGTCCTTAAATAATGCAGCAAAGTCCTTAAATAATCCAGCCAAGTCCTTAAATAATGCAGCAGAGTCCTTAAATAATGCAACAAAGTAATTAAATAATGCAGCAGAGTCCTTAAATAATGCAACAAAGTCCTTAAATAATGCAGAAGAGTCCTTAAATGATCCAGACAAGTCCTTAAATAATGCAGCAGAGTACTTAAATAATGCAGCAAAGTCCTTAAATAATGCATCAAATTCCTTAAATAATGCAGCAAAGTCTTTAAATAATGCAATAACGTCCATAAATAATGCAGCAAAGTCCTTAAATAATGCAGCAGAGTCCTTAAATAATACAACAAAGTCCTTAAATGATGCAGAAGAGTCCTTAAATAATGCAGCAAAGTCCTTAAATAATGCAGCAGAGCCCTTAAATAATGCAACAAAGTAATTAAATAATGCAGCAGAGTCCTTAAATAATGCAGCAGAGTCCTTAAATAATGCAACAAAGTCCTTAAATAATGCAGCAGAGTCCTTAAATAATGCAGCAAATTCCTTAAATAATGCAGCAGAGTCCTTAAGTAATCCAGCCAAGTATTTAAATAATGCAGCAGAGTCCTTAAATAATGCAACAAAGTCCTTAAATAATGCAGCAGAGTCCTTAAATAATGCAACAAAGTACTTAAATAATGCAGCAGAGTCCTTAAGTACCGTATCAGAGTCCTTAAATAAAGCAGCAAAGTCCTTAAATAATGCAGCAGAGTCCTTAAATAATGCAGCAAAGTCATTAAATAAAGCTGCAGAGTCCTTAAATAATGCAACAAAGTCCTTAAATAATGCAGCAGAGTCCTTAAATAATGCAACAAAGTCCTTAAATAATGCAGCATAGTCCTTAAATAATGCAGCAAATTCCTTAAATAATGCAGCAGAGTCCTTAAATAATCCAGCCAAGTCTTTAAATAATGCAGCAGAGTCCTTAAATAATGCTGCAAAGTCCTTAAATAATGCAACAAAGTCCTTAAATAATGCAGAAGAGTCCTTAAATAATGCAACAAAGTCCTTAAATAATGCAGCAGAGTCCTTAAATAATGCAACAAAGTCCTTAAATAATGCAGCAGAGTCCTTAAATAATGCAACAAAGTAATTAAATAATGCAGCAGAGTCCTTAAATAATGCAACAAAGTCCATAAATAATGCAGAAGAGTCCTTAAATAATGCAGACAAGTCCTTAAATAATGCAGCAGAGTCCTTAAATAATGCAGCAGAGTCCTTAAATAATGCAGCAGATTACTGAAATACCGCAGCAGGGTCCTTAAATAATGCAGCAGAGTCCTTAAATAATGCAACAAAGTCCTTAAATAATGCAGCAGAGTCCTTAAATAATGCAACAAAGTCCTTAAATGATGCAGCAGAGTCCTTAAATAATGCAGCAAATTCCTTAAATAATGCAGCAGAGTCCTTAAGTAATCCAGCCAAGTCTTTAAATAATGCAGCAGAGTCCTTAAATAATGCAGCAAAGTCCTTAAATAATGCAGCAGAGTCCTTAAATAATGCAGCAAAGTCCTTAAATAATGCAACAAAGTCCTTAAATAATGCAGCAGAGTCCTTAAATAATGCAACAAAGTACTTAAATAATGCAGCAGAGTCCTTAAGTACCGTATCAGAGTCCTTAAATAAAGCAGCAAAGTCCTTAAATAATGCAGCAGAGTCCTTAAATAATGCAGCAAAGTCCTTAAATAAAGCTGCAGAGTCCTTAAATTCCGCAGCAAAGTCCTTAAATAATGCAGCAGAGTCCTTAAATAATGCAACAAAGTCCATAAATAATGCAGCAGAGTCCTTAAATAATGCAACATAGTCCTTAAATAATGCAGCAGAGTCCTTAAATAATGCAACAAAGTCCTTAAATAATGCAGCAGAGTCCTTAAATAATGCAACAAAGTCCTTAAATAATGCAGAAGAGTCCTTAAATAATCCAGACAAGTCCTTAAATAATGCAGCAGAGTCCTTAAATAATGCAGCAGAGTCCTTAAATAATGCAGCAGATTACTGAAATCCGCAGCAGGGTCCTTAAATAATGCAGCAGAGTCCTTAAAAAATGCAACAAAGTCCTTAAATAATGCAGCAGAGTCCTTAAATAATGCAGCAAAGTCCTTAAATAATGCAGAAGAGTCCTTAAATAATGCAACAAAGTCCTTAAATAATGCAGCAGAGTGCTTAAATAATGCAGCAAAGTCCTTAAATAATGCAGAAGAGTCCTTAAATAATGCAACAAAGTCCTTAAATAATGCAGTAGATTACTGAAATACCGCAGCAGGGTCCTTAAATAATGCAGCAGAGTCCTTAAATAATGCAACAAAGTCCTTAATAATGCAGCAGAGTCCTTAAATAATGCAACATAGTCCTTAAATAATGCAGCAGTGTCCTTAAATAATGCAACAAAGTCCTTAAATAATGCAGCAGAGTCCTTAAATAATGCAACAAAGTCCTTAAATAATGCAGAAGAGTCCTTAAATAATCCAGACAAGTCCTTAAATAATGCAGCAGAGTCCTTAAATAATGCAGCAGAGTCCTTAAATAATGCAGCAGATTACTGAAATAACGCAGCAGGGTCCTTAAAAAATGCAACAAAGTCCTTAAATAATGCAGCAGAGTCCTTAAATAATGCAACAAAGTCCTTAAATAATGCAGCAGAGTCCTTAAATAATGCAGCAAAGTCCTTAAATAATGCAGAAGAGTCCTTAAATAATGCAACAAAGTCCTTAAATAATGCAGCAGAGTCCTTACATAATGCAACATAGTCCTTAAATAATGCAGCAAAGTCCTTAAATATTGCAGCAGAGTCCTTAAATAATGCAGCAAAGTCTTTAAATAATGCAATAACGTCCATAAATAATGCAGCAAAGTCCTTAAATAATGCAGCAGAGTCCTTAAATAATACAACAAAGTCCTTAAATGATGCAGAAGAGTCCTTAAATAATGCAGCAAAGTCCTTAAATAATGCAGCAGAGCCCTTAAATAATGCAACAAAGTCCTTAAATAATGCAGCAAAGTCCTTAAATAATCCAGCCAAGTCCTTAAATAATGCAGCAGAGTACTTAAATAATGCAGCAAAGTCCTTAAATGATGCAGCAGAGTCCTTAAATAATGCAGCAAAGTCCTTAAATAATGCAGCAAAGTCCTTAAATAATGCAGAAGAGTCCTTAAATAATGCAACAAAGTCCTTAAATAATGCAGCAGAGTGCTTAAATAATGCAGCAAAGTCCTTAAATAATGCAGAAGAGTCCTTAAATAATGCAATAAAGTCCTTAAATAATGCAGCAAAGTCCTTAAATAATCCAGCCAAGTCCTTAAATAATGCAGCAGAGTCCTTAAATAATGCAACAAAGTAATTAAATAATGCAGCAGAGTCCTTAAATAATGCAACAAAGTCCTTAAATAATGCAGAAGAGTCCTTAAATGATCCAGACAAGTCCTTAAATAATGCAGCAGAGTACTTAAATAATGCAGCAAAGTCCTTAAATAATGCATCAAATTCCTTAAATAATGCAGCAAAGTCTTTAAATAATGCAATAACGTCCATAAATAATGCAGAAAAGTCCTTAAATAATGCAGCAGAGTCCTTAAATAATGCAACAAAGTCCTTAAATGATGCAGAAGAGTCCTTAAATAATGCAATAAAGTCCTTAAATAATGCAGCAAAGTCCTTAAATAATCCAGCCAAGTCCTTAAATAATGCAGCAGAGTCCTTAAATAATGCAACAAAGTAATTAAATAATGCAGCAGAGTCCTTAAATAATGCAACAAAGTCCTTAAATAATGCAGAAGAGTCCTTAAATGATCCAGACAAGTCCTTAAATAATGCAGCAGAGTACTTAAATAATGCAGCAAAGTCCTTAAATAATGCATCAAATTCCTTAAATAATGCAGCAAAGTCTTTAAATAATGCAATAACGTCCATAAATAATGCAGCAAAGTCCTTAAATAATGCAGCAGAGTCCTTAAATAATGCAACAAAGTCCTTAAATGATGCAGAAGAGTCCTTAAATAATGCAGCAAAGTCCTTAAATAATGCAGCAGAGTCCTTAAATAATGCAACAAAGTAATTAAATAATGCAGCAGAGTCCTTAAATAATGCAACAAAGTCCATACATAATGCAGAAGAGTCCTTAAATAATGCAGACAAGTCCTTAAATAATGCATCAAATTCCTTAAATAATGCAGCAAAGTCTTTAAATAATGCTATAACGTCCATAAATAATGCAGCAAAGTCCTTATATAATGCAGCAGAGTCCTTAAATAATGCAACAAAGTCCTTAAATAATGCAGCAGAGTCCTTATATAATGCAGCAAAGTCCATAAATAATGCAGCACAGTCCTTAAATAATCCAGCCAAGTCCTTAAATAATGCAGCAAATTCCTTAAATAATGCAGCAAAGTCTTTAAATAATGCAATAAAGTCCTTAAATAATGCAGCAGAGTCCTTAAATAATGCAACATAGTCCTTAAATAATGCAGAAGAGTCCTTAAATAATGCAACAAAGTCCTTAAATAATGCAGCAGAGTGCTTAAATAATGCAGCAAAGTCCTTAAATAATGCAGAAGAGTCCTTAAATAATGCAATAAAGTCCTTAAATAATGCAGCAAAGTCCTTAAATAATCCAGCCAAGTCCTTAAATAATGCAGCAGAGTCCTTAAATAATGCAGCAAAGTCCTTAAATAATGCAGTAGATTACTGAAATACCGCAGCAGGGTCCTTAAATAATGCAGCAGAGTCCTTAAATAATGCAACAAAGTCCTTAATAATGCAGCAGAGTCCTTAAATAATGCAACATAGTCCTTAAATAATGCAGCAGTGTCCTTAAATAATGCAACAAAGTCCTTAAATAATGCAGCAGAGTCCTTAAATAATGCAACAAAGTCCTTAAATAATGCAGAAGAGTCCTTAAATAATCCAGACAAGTCCTTAAATAATGCAGCAGAGTCCTTAAATAATGCAGCAGAGTCCTTAAATAATGCAGCAGATTACTGAAATACCGCAGCAGGGTCCTTAAATAATGCAGCAGAGTCCTTAAAAAATGCAACAAAGTCCTTAAATAATGCAGCAGAGTCCTTAAATAATGCAACAAAGTCCTTAAATAATGCAGCAGAGTCCTTAAATAATGCAGCAAAGTCCTTAAATAATGCAGAAGAGTCCTTAAATAATGCAACAAAGTCCTTAAATAATGCAGCAGAGTCCTTACATAATGCAACATAGTCCTTAAATAATGCAGCAAAGTCCTTAAATAATGCAGCAGAGTCCTTAAATAATGCAGCAGAGTCCTTAAATAATGCAGTAAAGTCCTTAAATAATGCAGAAGAGTCCTTAAATAATGCAATAAAGTCCTTAAATAATGCAGCAAAGTCCTTAAATAATCCAGCCAAGTCCTTAAATAATGCAGCAGAGTACTTAAATAATGCAGCAAAGTCCTTAAATGATGCAGCAGAGTCCTTAAATAATGCAGCAAAGTCCTTAAATAATGCAGCAAAGTCCTTAAATAATGCAGCAGAGTCCTTAAATAATGCAGCAAAGTCCTTAAATAAAGCTGCAGAGTCCTTAAATTCCGCAGCAAAGTCCTTAAATAATGCAGCAGAGTCCTTAAATAATGCAACAAAGTCCATAAATAATGCAGCAGAGTCCTTAAATAATGCAACATAGTCCTTAAATAATGCAGCAGAGTCCTTAAATAATGCAACAAAGTCCTTAAATAATGCAGCAGAGTCCTTAAATAATGCAACAAAGTCCTTAAATAATGCAGAAGAGTCCTTAAATAATCCAGACAAGTCCTTAAATAATGCAGCAGAGTCCTTAAATAATGCAGCAGAGTCCTTAAATGATGCAGCAGATTACTGAAATCCGCAGCAGGGTCCTTAAATAATGCAGCAGAGTCCTTAAAAAATGCAACAAAGTCCTTAAATAATGCAGCAGAGTCCTTAAATAATGCAGCAAAGTCCTTAAATAATGCAGAAGAGTCCTTAAATAATGCAACAAAGTCCTTAAATAATGCAGCAGAGTCCTTAAATAATGCAACAAAGTCCTTAAATAATGCAGCAGAGTCCTTAAATAATGCAACAAAGTAATTAAATAATGCAGCAGAGTCCTTAAATAATGCAACAAAGTCCATAAATAATGCAGAAGAGTCCTTAAATAATGCAGACAAGTCCTTAAATAATGCAGCAGAGTCCTTAAATAATGCAGCAGAGTCCTTAAATAATGCAGCAGATTACTGAAATACCGCAGCAGGGTCCTTAAATAATGCAGCAGAGTCCTTAAATAATGCAACAAAGTCCTTAAATAATGCAGCAGAGTCCTTAAATAATGCAACAAAGTCCTTAAATGATGCAGCAGAGTCCTTAAATAATGCAGCAAATTCCTTAAATAATGCAGCAGAGTCCTTAAGTAATCCAGCCAAGTCTTTAAATAATGCAGCAGAGTCCTTAAATAATGCAGCAAAGTCCTTAAATAATGCAGCAGAGTCCTTAAATAATGCAGCAAAGTCCTTAAATAATGCAACAAAGTCCTTAAATAATGCAGCAGAGTCCTTAAATAATGCAACAAAGTACTTAAATAATGCAGCAGAGTCCTTAAGTACCGTATCAGAGTCCTTAAATAAAGCAGCAAAGTCCTTAAATAATGCAGCAGAGTCCTTAAATAATGCAGCAAAGTCCTTAAATAAAGCTGCAGAGTCCTTAAATTCCGCAGCAAAGTCCTTAAATAATGCAGCAGAGTCCTTAAATAATGCAACAAAGTCCATAAATAATGCAGCAGAGTCCTTAAATAATGCAACATAGTCCTTAAATAATGCAGCAGAGTCCTTAAATAATGCAACAAAGTCCTTAAATAATGCAGCAGAGTCCTTAAATAATGCAACAAAGTCCTTAAATAATGCAGAAGAGTCCTTAAATAATCCAGACAAGTCCTTAAATAATGCAGCAGAGTCCTTAAATAATGCAGCAGAGTCCTTAAATAATGCAGCAGATTACTGAAATCCGCAGCAGGGTCCTTAAATAATGCAGCAGAGTCCTTAAAAAATGCAACAAAGTCCTTAAATAATGCAGCAGAGTCCTTAAATAATGCAGCAAAGTCCTTAAATAATGCAGAAGAGTCCTTAAATAATGCAACAAAGTCCTTAAATAATGCAGCAGAGTGCTTAAATAATGCAGCAAAGTCCTTAAATAATGCAGAAGAGTCCTTAAATAATGCAACAAAGTCCTTAAATAATGCAGTAGATTACTGAAATACCGCAGCAGGGTCCTTAAATAATGCAGCAGAGTCCTTAAATAATGCAACAAAGTCCTTAAATAATGCAGCAGAGTGCTTAAATAATGCAGCAAAGTCCTTAAATAATGCAGAAGAGTCCTTAAATAATGCAATAAAGTCCTTAAATAATGCAGCAAAGTCCTTAAATAATCCAGCCAAGTCCTTAAATAATGCAGCAGAGTCCTTAAATAATGCAACAAAGTAATTAAATAATGCAGCAGAGTCCTTAAATAATGCAACAAAGTCCTTAAATAATGCAGAAGAGTCCTTAAATGATCCAGACAAGTCCTTAAATAATGCAGCAGAGTACTTAAATAATGCAGCAAAGTCCTTAAATAATGCATCAAATTCCTTAAATAATGCAGCAAAGTCTTTAAATAATGCAATAACGTCCATAAATAATGCAGCAAAGTCCTTAAATAATGCAGCAGAGTCCTTAAATAATGCAACAAAGTCCTTAAATGATGCAGAAGAGTCCTTAAATAATGCAATAAAGTCCTTAAATAATGCAGCAAAGTCCTTAAATAATCCAGCCAAGTCCTTAAATAATGCAGCAGAGTCCTTAAATAATGCAACAAAGTAATTAAATAATGCAGCAGAGTCCTTAAATAATGCAACAAAGTCCTTAAATAATGCAGAAGAGTCCTTAAATGATCCAGACAAGTCCTTAAATAATGCAGCAGAGTACTTAAATAATGCAGCAAAGTCCTTAAATAATGCATCAAATTCCTTAAATAATGCAGCAAAGTCTTTAAATAATGCAATAACGTCCATAAATAATGCAGCAAAGTCCTTAAATAATGCAGCAGAGTCCTTAAATAATGCAACAAAGTCCTTAAATGATGCAGAAGAGTCCTTAAATAATGCAGCAAAGTCCTTAAATAATGCAGCAGAGTCCTTAAATAATGCAACAAAGTAATTAAATAATGCAGCAGAGTCCTTAAATAATGCAACAAAGTCCATACATAATGCAGAAGAGTCCTTAAATAATGCAGACAAGTCCTTAAATAATGCATCAAATTCCTTAAATAATGCAGCAAAGTCTTTAAATAATGCTATAACGTCCATAAATAATGCAGCAAAGTCCTTATATAATGCAGCAGAGTCCTTAAATAATGCAACAAAGTCCTTAAATAATGCAGCAGAGTCCTTATATAATGCAGCAAAGTCCATAAATAATGCAGCACAGTCCTTAAATAATCCAGCCAAGTCCTTAAATAATGCAGCAAATTCCTTAAATAATGCAGCAAAGTCTTTAAATAATGCAATAAAGTCCTTAAATAATGCAGCAGAGTCCTTAAATAATGCAACATAGTCCTTAAATAATGCAGAAGAGTCCTTAAATAATGCAACAAAGTCCTTAAATAATGCAGCAGAGTGCTTAAATAATGCAGCAAAGTCCTTAAATAATGCAGAAGAGTCCTTAAATAATGCAATAAAGTCCTTAAATAATGCAGCAAAGTCCTTAAATAATCCAGCCAAGTCCTTAAATAATGCAGCAGAGTCCTTAAATAATGCAACAAAGTCCTTAAATAATGCAGTAGATTACTGAAATACCGCAGCAGGGTCCTTAAATAATGCAGCAGAGTCCTTAAATAATGCAACAAAGTCCTTAATAATGCAGCAGAGTCCTTAAATAATGCAGCAGAGTCCTTAAATAATGCAGTAAAGTCCTTAAATAATGCAGAAGAGTCCTTAAATAATGCAATAAAGTCCTTAAATAATGCAGCAAAGTCCTTAAATAATCCAGCCAAGTCCTTAAATAATGCAGCAGAGTACTTAAATAATGCAGCAAAGTCCTTAAATGATGCAGCAGAGTCCTTAAATAATGCAGCAAAGTCCTTAAATAATGCAGCAAAGTCCTTAAATAATGCAGCAGAGTCCTTAAATAATGCAGCAAAGTCCTTAAATAAAGCTGCAGAGTCCTTAAATTCCGCAGCAAAGTCCTTAAATAATGCAGCAGAGTCCTTAAATAATGCAACAAAGTCCATAAATAATGCAGCAGAGTCCTTAAATAATGCAACATAGTCCTTAAATAATGCAGCAGAGTCCTTAAATAATGCAACAAAGTCCTTAAATAATGCAGCAGAGTCCTTAAATAATGCAACAAAGTCCTTAAATAATGCAGAAGAGTCCTTAAATAATCCAGACAAGTCCTTAAATAATGCAGCAGAGTCCTTAAATAATGCAGCAGAGTCCTTAAATAATGCAGCAGATTACTGAAATCCGCAGCAGGGTCCTTAAATAATGCAGCAGAGTCCTTAAAAAATGCAACAAAGTCCTTAAATAATGCAGCAGAGTCCTTAAATAATGCAGCAAAGTCCTTAAATAATGCAGAAGAGTCCTTAAATAATGCAACAAAGTCCTTAAATAATGCAGCAGAGTCCTTAAATAATGCAACAAAGTCCTTAAATAATGCAGCAGAGTCCTTAAATAATGCAACAAAGTAATTAAATAATGCAGCAGAGTCCTTAAATAATGCAACAAAGTCCATAAATAATGCAGAAGAGTCCTTAAATAATGCAGACAAGTCCTTAAATAATGCAGCAGAGTCCTTAAATAATGCAGCAGAGTCCTTAAATAATGCAGCAGATTACTGAAATACCGCAGCAGGGTCCTTAAATAATGCAGCAGAGTCCTTAAATAATGCAACAAAGTCCTTAAATAATGCAGCAGAGTCCTTAAATAATGCAACAAAGTCCTTAAATGATGCAGCAGAGTCCTTAAATAATGCAGCAAATTCCTTAAATAATGCAGCAGAGTCCTTAAGTAATCCAGCCAAGTCTTTAAATAATGCAGCAGAGTCCTTAAATAATGCAGCAAAGTCCTTAAATAATGCAGCAGAGTCCTTAAATAATGCAGCAAAGTCCTTAAATAATGCAACAAAGTCCTTAAATAATGCAGCAGAGTCCTTAAATAATGCAACAAAGTACTTAAATAATGCAGCAGAGTCCTTAAGTACCGTATCAGAGTCCTTAAATAAAGCAGCAAAGTCCTTAAATAATGCAGCAGAGTCCTTAAATAATGCAGCAAAGTCCTTAAATAAAGCTGCAGAGTCCTTAAATTCCGCAGCAAAGTCCTTAAATAATGCAGCAGAGTCCTTAAATAATGCAACAAAGTCCATAAATAATGCAGCAGAGTCCTTAAATAATGCAACATAGTCCTTAAATAATGCAGCAGAGTCCTTAAATAATGCAACAAAGTCCTTAAATAATGCAGCAGAGTCCTTAAATAATGCAACAAAGTCCTTAAATAATGCAGAAGAGTCCTTAAATAATCCAGACAAGTCCTTAAATAATGCAGCAGAGTCCTTAAATAATGCAGCAGAGTCCTTAAATAATGCAGCAGATTACTGAAATCCGCAGCAGGGTCCTTAAATAATGCAGCAGAGTCCTTAAAAAATGCAACAAAGTCCTTAAATAATGCAGCAGAGTCCTTAAATAATGCAGCAAAGTCCTTAAATAATGCAGAAGAGTCCTTAAATAATGCAACAAAGTCCTTAAATAATGCAGCAGAGTGCTTAAATAATGCAGCAAAGTCCTTAAATAATGCAGAAGAGTCCTTAAATAATGCAACAAAGTCCTTAAATAATGCAGTAGATTACTGAAATACCGCAGCAGGGTCCTTAAATAATGCAGCAGAGTCCTTAAATAATGCAACAAAGTCCTTAAATAATGCAGCAGAGTGCTTAAATAATGCAGCAAAGTCCTTAAATAATGCAGAAGAGTCCTTAAATAATGCAATAAAGTCCTTAAATAATGCAGCAAAGTCCTTAAATAATCCAGCCAAGTCCTTAAATAATGCAGCAGAGTCCTTAAATAATGCAACAAAGTAATTAAATAATGCAGCAGAGTCCTTAAATAATGCAACAAAGTCCTTAAATAATGCAGAAGAGTCCTTAAATGATCCAGACAAGTCCTTAAATAATGCAGCAGAGTACTTAAATAATGCAGCAAAGTCCTTAAATAATGCATCAAATTCCTTAAATAATGCAGCAAAGTCTTTAAATAATGCAATAACGTCCATAAATAATGCAGCAAAGTCCTTAAATAATGCAGCAGAGTCCTTAAATAATGCAACAAAGTCCTTAAATGATGCAGAAGAGTCCTTAAATAATGCAATAAAGTCCTTAAATAATGCAGCAAAGTCCTTAAATAATCCAGCCAAGTCCTTAAATAATGCAGCAGAGTCCTTAAATAATGCAACAAAGTAATTAAATAATGCAGCAGAGTCCTTAAATAATGCAACAAAGTCCTTAAATAATGCAGAAGAGTCCTTAAATGATCCAGACAAGTCCTTAAATAATGCAGCAGAGTACTTAAATAATGCAGCAAAGTCCTTAAATAATGCATCAAATTCCTTAAATAATGCAGCAAAGTCTTTAAATAATGCAATAACGTCCATAAATAATGCAGCAAAGTCCTTAAATAATGCAGCAGAGTCCTTAAATAATGCAACAAAGTCCTTAAATGATGCAGAAGAGTCCTTAAATAATGCAGCAAAGTCCTTAAATAATGCAGCAGAGTCCTTAAATAATGCAACAAAGTAATTAAATAATGCAGCAGAGTCCTTAAATAATGCAACAAAGTCCATACATAATGCAGAAGAGTCCTTAAATAATGCAGACAAGTCCTTAAATAATGCATCAAATTCCTTAAATAATGCAGCAAAGTCTTTAAATAATGCTATAACGTCCATAAATAATGCAGCAAAGTCCTTATATAATGCAGCAGAGTCCTTAAATAATGCAACAAAGTCCTTAAATAATGCAGCAGAGTCCTTATATAATGCAGCAAAGTCCATAAATAATGCAGCACAGTCCTTAAATAATCCAGCCAAGTCCTTAAATAATGCAGCAAATTCCTTAAATAATGCAGCAAAGTCTTTAAATAATGCAATAAAGTCCTTAAATAATGCAGCAGAGTCCTTAAATAATGCAACATAGTCCTTAAATAATGCAGAAGAGTCCTTAAATAATGCAACAAAGTCCTTAAATAATGCAGCAGAGTGCTTAAATAATGCAGCAAAGTCCTTAAATAATGCAGAAGAGTCCTTAAATAATGCAATAAAGTCCTTAAATAATGCAGCAAAGTCCTTAAATAATCCAGCCAAGTCCTTAAATAATGCAGCAGAGTCCTTAAATAATGCAACAAAGTCCTTAAATAATGCAGTAGATTACTGAAATACCGCAGCAGGGTCCTTAAATAATGCAGCAGAGTCCTTAAATAATGCAACAAAGTCCTTAATAATGCAGCAGAGTCCTTAAATAATGCAACATAGTCCTTAAATAATGCAGCAGTGTCCTTAAATAATGCAACAAAGTCCTTAAATAATGCAGCAGAGTCCTTAAATAATGCAACAAAGTCCTTAAATAATGCAGAAGAGTCCTTAAATAATCCAGACAAGTCCTTAAATAATGCAGCAGAGTCCTTAAATAATGCAGCAGAGTCCTTAAATAATGCAGCAGATTACTGAAATACCGCAGCAGGGTCCTTAAATAATGCAGCAGAGTCCTTAAAAAATGCAACAAAGTCCTTAAATAATGCAGCAGAGTCCTTAAATAATGCAACAAAGTCCTTAAATAATGCAGCAGAGTCCTTAAATAATGCAACAAAGTCCTTAAATAATGCAGAAGAGTCCTTAAATAATGCAACAAAGTCCTTAAATAATGCAGCAGAGTCCTTACATAATGCAACATAGTCCTTAAATAATGCAGCAAAGTCCTTAAATAATGCAGCAGAGTCCTTAAATAATGCAGCAGAGTCCTTAAATAATGCAGTAAAGTCCTTAAATAATGCAGAAGAGTCCTTAAATAATGCAATAAAGTCCTTAAATAATGCAGCAAAGTCCTTAAATAATCCAGCCAAGTCCTTAAATAATGCAGCAGAGTACTTAAATAATGCAGCAAAGTCCTTAAATGATGCAGCAGAGTCCTTAAATAATGCAGCAAAGTCCTTAAATAATGCAGCAAAGTCCTTAAATAATGCAGCAGAGTCCTTAAATAATGCAGCAAAGTCCTTAAATAAAGCTGCAGAGTCCTTAAATTCCGCAGCAAAGTCCTTAAATAATGCAGCAGAGTCCTTAAATAATGCAACAAAGTCCATAAATAATGCAGCAGAGTCCTTAAATAATGCAACATAGTCCTTAAATAATGCAGCAGAGTCCTTAAATAATGCAACAAAGTCCTTAAATAATGCAGCAGAGTCCTTAAATAATGCAACAAAGTCCTTAAATAATGCAGAAGAGTCCTTAAATAATCCAGACAAGTCCTTAAATAATGCAGCAGAGTCCTTAAATAATGCAGCAGAGTCCTTAAATAATGCAGCAGATTACTGAAATCCGCAGCAGGGTCCTTAAATAATGCAGCAGAGTCCTTAAAAAATGCAACAAAGTCCTTAAATAATGCAGCAGAGTCCTTAAATAATGCAGCAAAGTCCTTAAATAATGCAGAAGAGTCCTTAAATAATGCAACAAAGTCCTTAAATAATGCAGCAGAGTGCTTAAATAATGCAGCAAAGTCCTTAAATAATGCAGAAGAGTCCTTAAATAATGCAACAAAGTCCTTAAATAATGCAGTAGATTACTGAAATACCGCAGCAGGGTCCTTAAATAATGCAGCAGAGTCCTTAAATAATGCAACAAAGTCCTTAATAATGCAGCAGAGTCCTTAAATAATGCAACATAGTCCTTAAATAATGCAGCAGTGTCCTTAAATAATGCAACAAAGTCCTTAAATAATGCAGCAGAGTCCTTAAATAATGCAACAAAGTCCTTAAATAATGCAGAAGAGTCCTTAAATAATCCAGACAAGTCCTTAAATAATGCAGCAGAGTCCTTAAATAATGCAGCAGAGTCCTTAAATAATGCAGCAGATTACTGAAATAACGCAGCAGGGTCCTTAAAAAATGCAACAAAGTCCTTAAATAATGCAGCAGAGTCCTTAAATAATGCAACAAAGTCCTTAAATAATGCAGCAGAGTCCTTAAATAATGCAGCAAAGTCCTTAAATAATGCAGAAGAGTCCTTAAATAATGCAACAAAGTCCTTAAATAATGCAGCAGAGTCCTTACATAATGCAACATAGTCCTTAAATAATGCAGCAAAGTCCTTAAATATTGCAGCAGAGTCCTTAAATAATGCAGCAAAGTCTTTAAATAATGCAATAACGTCCATAAATAATGCAGCAAAGTCCTTAAATAATGCAGCAGAGTCCTTAAATAATACAACAAAGTCCTTAAATGATGCAGAAGAGTCCTTAAATAATGCAGCAAAGTCCTTAAATAATGCAGCAGAGCCCTTAAATAATGCAACAAAGTCCTTAAATAATGCAGCAAAGTCCTTAAATAATCCAGCCAAGTCCTTAAATAATGCAGCAGAGTACTTAAATAATGCAGCAAAGTCCTTAAATGATGCAGCAGAGTCCTTAAATAATGCAGCAAAGTCCTTAAATAATGCAGCAAAGTCCTTAAATAATGCAGAAGAGTCCTTAAATAATGCAACAAAGTCCTTAAATAATGCAGCAGAGTGCTTAAATAATGCAGCAAAGTCCTTAAATAATGCAGAAGAGTCCTTAAATAATGCAATAAAGTCCTTAAATAATGCAGCAAAGTCCTTAAATAATCCAGCCAAGTCCTTAAATAATGCAGCAGAGTCCTTAAATAATGCAACAAAGTAATTAAATAATGCAGCAGAGTCCTTAAATAATGCAACAAAGTCCTTAAATAATGCAGAAGAGTCCTTAAATGATCCAGACAAGTCCTTAAATAATGCAGCAGAGTACTTAAATAATGCAGCAAAGTCCTTAAATAATGCATCAAATTCCTTAAATAATGCAGCAAAGTCTTTAAATAATGCAATAACGTCCATAAATAATGCAGCAAAGTCCTTAAATAATGCAGCAGAGTCCTTAAATAATGCAACAAAGTCCTTAAATGATGCAGAAGAGTCCTTAAATAATGCAATAAAGTCCTTAAATAATGCAGCAAAGTCCTTAAATAATCCAGCCAAGTCCTTAAATAATGCAGCAGAGTCCTTAAATAATGCAACAAAGTAATTAAATAATGCAGCAGAGTCCTTAAATAATGCAACAAAGTCCTTAAATAATGCAGAAGAGTCCTTAAATGATCCAGACAAGTCCTTAAATAATGCAGCAGAGTACTTAAATAATGCAGCAAAGTCCTTAAATAATGCATCAAATTCCTTAAATAATGCAGCAAAGTCTTTAAATAATGCAATAACGTCCATAAATAATGCAGCAAAGTCCTTAAATAATGCAGCAGAGTCCTTAAATAATGCAACAAAGTCCTTAAATGATGCAGAAGAGTCCTTAAATAATGCAGCAAAGTCCTTAAATAATGCAGCAGAGTCCTTAAATAATGCAACAAAGTAATTAAATAATGCAGCAGAGTCCTTAAATAATGCAACAAAGTCCATACATAATGCAGAAGAGTCCTTAAATAATGCAGACAAGTCCTTAAATAATGCATCAAATTCCTTAAATAATGCAGCAAAGTCTTTAAATAATGCTATAACGTCCATAAATAATGCAGCAAAGTCCTTATATAATGCAGCAGAGTCCTTAAATAATGCAACAAAGTCCTTAAATAATGCAGCAGAGTCCTTATATAATGCAGCAAAGTCCATAAATAATGCAGCACAGTCCTTAAATAATCCAGCCAAGTCCTTAAATAATGCAGCAAATTCCTTAAATAATGCAGCAAAGTCTTTAAATAATGCAATAAAGTCCTTAAATAATGCAGCAGAGTCCTTAAATAATGCAACATAGTCCTTAAATAATGCAGAAGAGTCCTTAAATAATGCAACAAAGTCCTTAAATAATGCAGCAGAGTGCTTAAATAATGCAGCAAAGTCCTTAAATAATGCAGAAGAGTCCTTAAATAATGCAATAAAGTCCTTAAATAATGCAGCAAAGTCCTTAAATAATCCAGCCAAGTCCTTAAATAATGCAGCAGAGTCCTTAAATAATGCAACAAAGTCCTTAAATAATGCAGTAGATTACTGAAATACCGCAGCAGGGTCCTTAAATAATGCAGCAGAGTCCTTAAATAATGCAACAAAGTCCTTAATAATGCAGCAGAGTCCTTAAATAATGCAACATAGTCCTTAAATAATGCAGCAGTGTCCTTAAATAATGCAACAAAGTCCTTAAATAATGCAGCAGAGTCCTTAAATAATGCAACAAAGTCCTTAAATAATGCAGAAGAGTCCTTAAATAATCCAGACAAGTCCTTAAATAATGCAGCAGAGTCCTTAAATAATGCAGCAGAGTCCTTAAATAATGCAGCAGATTACTGAAATACCGCAGCAGGGTCCTTAAATAATGCAGCAGAGTCCTTAAAAAATGCAACAAAGTCCTTAAATAATGCAGCAGAGTCCTTAAATAATGCAACAAAGTCCTTAAATAATGCAGCAGAGTCCTTAAATAATGCAGCAAAGTCCTTAAATAATGCAGAAGAGTCCTTAAATAATGCAACAAAGTCCTTAAATAATGCAGCAGAGTCCTTACATAATGCAACATAGTCCTTAAATAATGCAGCAAAGTCCTTAAATAATGCAGCAGAGTCCTTAAATAATGCAGCAGAGTCCTTAAATAATGCAGTAAAGTCCTTAAATAATGCAGAAGAGTCCTTAAATAATGCAATAAAGTCCTTAAATAATGCAGCAAAGTCCTTAAATAATCCAGCCAAGTCCTTAAATAATGCAGCAGAGTACTTAAATAATGCAGCAAAGTCCTTAAATGATGCAGCAGAGTCCTTAAATAATGCAGCAAAGTCCTTAAATAATGCAGCAAAGTCCTTAAATAATGCAGAAGAGTCCTTAAATAATGCAACAAAGTCCTTAAATAATGCAGCAGAGTGCTTAAATAATGCAGCAAAGTCCTTAAATAATGCAGAAGAGTCCTTAAATAATGCAATAAAGTCCTTAAATAATGCAGCAAAGTCCTTAAATAATCCAGCCAAGTCCTTAAATAATGCAGCAGAGTCCTTAAATAATGCAACAAAGTAATTAAATAATGCAGCAGAGTCCTTAAATAATGCAACAAAGTCCTTAAATAATGCAGAAGAGTCCTTAAATGATCCAGACAAGTCCTTAAATAATGCAGCAGAGTACTTAAATAATGCAGCAAAGTCCTTAAATAATGCATCAAATTCCTTAAATAATGCAGCAAAGTCTTTAAATAATGCAATAACGTCCATAAATAATGCAGCAAAGTCCTTAAATAATGCAGCAGAGTCCTTAAATAATACAACAAAGTCCTTAAATGATGCAGAAGAGTCCTTAAATAATGCAGCAAAGTCCTTAAATAATGCAGCAGAGCCCTTAAATAATGCAACAAAGTAATTAAATAATGCAGCAGAGTCCTTAAATAATGCAGCAGAGTCCTTAAATAATGCAACAAAGTCCTTAAATAATGCAGCAGAGTCCTTAAATAATGCAGCAAATTCCTTAAATAATGCAGCAGAGTCCTTAAGTAATCCAGCCAAGTATTTAAATAATGCAGCAGAGTCCTTAAATAATGCAACAAAGTCCTTAAATAATGCAGCAGAGTCCTTAAATAATGCAACAAAGTACTTAAATAATGCAGCAGAGTCCTTAAGTACCGTATCAGAGTCCTTAAATAAAGCAGCAAAGTCCTTAAATAATGCAGCAGAGTCCTTAAATAATGCAGCAAAGTCATTAAATAAAGCTGCAGAGTCCTTAAATAATGCAACAAAGTCCTTAAATAATGCAGCAGAGTCCTTAAATAATGCAACAAAGTCCTTAAATAATGCAGCATAGTCCTTAAATAATGCAGCAAATTCCTTAAATAATGCAGCAGAGTCCTTAAATAATCCAGCCAAGTCTTTAAATAATGCAGCAGAGTCCTTAAATAATGCTGCAAAGTCCTTAAATAATGCAACAAAGTCCTTAAATAATGCAGAAGAGTCCTTAAATAATGCAACAAAGTCCTTAAATAATGCAGCAGAGTCCTTAAATAATGCAACAAAGTCCTTAAATAATGCAGCAGAGTCCTTAAATAATGCAACAAAGTAATTAAATAATGCAGCAGAGTCCTTAAATAATGCAACAAAGTCCATAAATAATGCAGAAGAGTCCTTAAATAATGCAGACAAGTCCTTAAATAATGCAGCAGAGTCCTTAAATAATGCAGCAGAGTCCTTAAATAATGCAGCAGATTACTGAAATACCGCAGCAGGGTCCTTAAATAATGCAGCAGAGTCCTTAAATAATGCAACAAAGTCCTTAAATAATGCAGCAGAGTCCTTAAATAATGCAACAAAGTCCTTAAATGATGCAGCAGAGTCCTTAAATAATGCAGCAAATTCCTTAAATAATGCAGCAGAGTCCTTAAGTAATCCAGCCAAGTCTTTAAATAATGCAGCAGAGTCCTTAAATAATGCAGCAAAGTCCTTAAATAATGCAGCAGAGTCCTTAAATAATGCAGCAAAGTCCTTAAATAATGCAACAAAGTCCTTAAATAATGCAGCAGAGTCCTTAAATAATGCAACAAAGTACTTAAATAATGCAGCAGAGTCCTTAAGTACCGTATCAGAGTCCTTAAATAAAGCAGCAAAGTCCTTAAATAATGCAGCAGAGTCCTTAAATAATGCAGCAAAGTCCTTAAATAAAGCTGCAGAGTCCTTAAATTCCGCAGCAAAGTCCTTAAATAATGCAGCAGAGTCCTTAAATAATGCAACAAAGTCCATAAATAATGCAGCAGAGTCCTTAAATAATGCAACATAGTCCTTAAATAATGCAGCAGAGTCCTTAAATAATGCAACAAAGTCCTTAAATAATGCAGCAGAGTCCTTAAATAATGCAACAAAGTCCTTAAATAATGCAGAAGAGTCCTTAAATAATCCAGACAAGTCCTTAAATAATGCAGCAGAGTCCTTAAATAATGCAGCAGAGTCCTTAAATAATGCAGCAGATTACTGAAATCCGCAGCAGGGTCCTTAAATAATGCAGCAGAGTCCTTAAAAAATGCAACAAAGTCCTTAAATAATGCAGCAGAGTCCTTAAATAATGCAACAAAGTCCTTAAATGATGCAGAAGAGTCCTTAAATAATGCAATAAAGTCCTTAAATAATGCAGCAAAGTCCTTAAATAATCCAGCCAAGTCCTTAAATAATGCAGCAGAGTCCTTAAATAATGCAACAAAGTAATTAAATAATGCAGCAGAGTCCTTAAATAATGCAACAAAGTCCTTAAATAATGCAGAAGAGTCCTTAAATGATCCAGACAAGTCCTTAAATAATGCAGCAGAGTACTTAAATAATGCAGCAAAGTCCTTAAATAATGCATCAAATTCCTTAAATAATGCAGCAAAGTCTTTAAATAATGCAATAACGTCCATAAATAATGCAGCAAAGTCCTTAAATAATGCAGCAGAGTCCTTAAATAATGCAACAAAGTCCTTAAATGATGCAGAAGAGTCCTTAAATAATGCAGCAAAGTCCTTAAATAATGCAGCAGAGTCCTTAAATAATGCAACAAAGTAATTAAATAATGCAGCAGAGTCCTTAAATAATGCAACAAAGTACATACATAATGCAGAAGAGTCCTTAAATAATGCAGACAAGTCCTTAAATAATGCATCAAATTCCTTAAATAATGCAGCAAAGTCTTTAAATAATGCTATAACGTCCATAAATAATGCAGCAAAGTCCTTATATAATGCAGCAGAGTCCTTAAATAATGCAACAAAGTCCTTAAATAATGCAGCAGAGTCCTTATATAATGCAGCAAAGTCCATAAATAATGCAGCACAGTCCTTAAATAATCCAGCCAAGTCCTTAAATAATGCAGCAAATTCCTTAAATAATGCAGCAAAGTCTTTAAATAATGCAATAAAGTCCTTAAATAATGCAGCAGAGTCCTTAAATAATGCAACATAGTCCTTAAATAATGCAGAAGAGTCCTTAAATAATGCAACAAAGTCCTTAAATAATGCAGCAGAGTGCTTAAATAATGCAGCAAAGTCCTTAAATAATGCAGAAGAGTCCTTAAATAATGCAATAAAGTCCTTAAATAATGCAGCAAAGTCCTTAAATAATCCAGCCAAGTCCTTAAATAATGCAGCAGAGTCCTTAAATAATGCAACAAAGTCCTTAAATAATGCAGTAGATTACTGAAATACCGCAGCAGGGTCCTTAAATAATGCAGCAGAGTCCTTAAATAATGCAACAAAGTCCTTAATAATGCAGCAGAGTCCTTAAATAATGCAACATAGTCCTTAAATAATGCAGCAGTGTCCTTAAATAATGCAACAAAGTCCTTAAATAATGCAGCAGAGTCCTTAAATAATGCAACAAAGTCCTTAAATAATGCAGAAGAGTCCTTAAATAATCCAGACAAGTCCTTAAATAATGCAGCAGAGTCCTTAAATAATGCAGCAGAGTCCTTAAATAATGCAGCAGATTACTGAAATACCGCAGCAGGGTCCTTAAATAATGCAGCAGAGTCCTTAAAAAATGCAACAAAGTCCTTAAATAATGCAGCAGAGTCCTTAAATAATGCAACAAAGTCCTTAAATAATGCAGTAGATTACTGAAATACCGCAGCAGGGTCCTTAAATAATGCAGCAGAGTCCTTAAATAATGCAACAAAGTCCTTAATAATGCAGCAGAGTCCTTAAATAATGCAACATAGTCCTTAAATAATGCAGCAGTGTCCTTAAATAATGCAACAAAGTCCTTAAATAATGCAGCAGAGTCCTTAAATAATGCAACAAAGTCCTTAAATAATGCAGAAGAGTCCTTAAATAATCCAGACAAGTCCTTAAATAATGCAGCAGAGTCCTTAAATAATGCAGCAGAGTCCTTAAATAATGCAGCAGATTACTGAAATACCGCAGCAGGGTCCTTAAATAATGCAGCAGAGTCCTTAAAAAATGCAACAAAGTCCTTAAATAATGCAGCAGAGTCCTTAAATAATGCAACAAAGTCCTTAAATAATGCAGCAGAGTCCTTAAATAATGCAGCAAAGTCCTTAAATAATGCAGAAGAGTCCTTAAATAATGCAACAAAGTCCTTAAATAATGCAGCAGAGTCCTTACATAATGCAACATAGTCCTTAAATAATGCAGCAAAGTCCTTAAATAATGCAGCAGAGTCCTTAAATAATGCAGCAGAGTCCTTAAATAATGCAGTAAAGTCCTTAAATAATGCAGAAGAGTCCTTAAATAATGCAATAAAGTCCTTAAATAATGCAGCAAAGTCCTTAAATAATCCAGCCAAGTCCTTAAATAATGCAGCAGAGTACTTAAATAATGCAGCAAAGTCCTTAAATGATGCAGCAGAGTCCTTAAATAATGCAGCAAAGTCCTTAAATAATGCAGCAAAGTCCTTAAATAATGCAGAAGAGTCCTTAAATAATGCAACAAAGTCCTTAAATAATGCAGCAGAGTGCTTAAATAATGCAGCAAAGTCCTTAAATAATGCAGAAGAGTCCTTAAATAATGCAATAAAGTCCTTAAATAATGCAGCAAAGTCCTTAAATAATCCAGCCAAGTCCTTAAATAATGCAGCAGAGTCCTTAAATAATGCAACAAAGTAATTAAATAATGCAGCAGAGTCCTTAAATAATGCAACAAAGTCCTTAAATAATGCAGAAGAGTCCTTAAATGATCCAGACAAGTCCTTAAATAATGCAGCAGAGTACTTAAATAATGCAGCAAAGTCCTTAAATAATGCATCAAATTCCTTAAATAATGCAGCAAAGTCTTTAAATAATGCAATAACGTCCATAAATAATGCAGCAAAGTCCTTAAATAATGCAGCAGAGTCCTTAAATAATACAACAAAGTCCTTAAATGATGCAGAAGAGTCCTTAAATAATGCAGCAAAGTCCTTAAATAATGCAGCAGAGCCCTTAAATAATGCAACAAAGTAATTAAATAATGCAGCAGAGTCCTTAAATAATGCCGCAGAGTCCTTAAATAATGCAACAAAGTCCTTAAATAATGCAGCAGAGTCCTTAAATAATGCAGCAAATTCCTTAAATAATGCAGCAGAGTCCTTAAGTAATCCAGCCAAGTATTTAAATAATGCAGCAGAGTCCTTAAATAATGCAACAAAGTCCTTAAATAATGCAGCAGAGTCCTTAAATAATGCAACAAAGTACTTAAATAATGCAGCAGAGTCCTTAAGTACCGTATCAGAGTCCTTAAATAAAGCAGCAAAGTCCTTAAATAATGCAGCAGAGTCCTTAAATAATGCAGCAAAGTCATTAAATAAAGCTGCAGAGTCCTTAAATAATGCAACAAAGTCCTTAAATAATGCAGCAGAGTCCTTAAATAATGCAACAAAGTCCTTAAATAATGCAGCATAGTCCTTAAATAATGCAGCAAATTCCTTAAATAATGCAGCAGAGTCCTTAAATAATCCAGCCAAGTCTTTAAATAATGCAGCAGAGTCCTTAAATAATGCTGCAAAGTCCTTAAATAATGCAACAAAGTCCTTAAATAATGCAGAAGAGTCCTTAAATAATGCAACAAAGTCCTTAAATAATGCAGCAGAGTCCTTAAATAATGCAACAAAGTCCTTAAATAATGCAGCAGAGTCCTTAAATAATGCAACAAAGTAATTAAATAATGCAGCAGAGTCCTTAAATAATGCAACAAAGTCCATAAATAATGCAGAAGAGTCCTTAAATAATGCAGACAAGTCCTTAAATAATGCAGCAGAGTCCTTAAATAATGCAGCAGAGTCCTTAAATAATGCAGCAGATTACTGAAATACCGCAGCAGGGTCCTTAAATAATGCAGCAGAGTCCTTAAATAATGCAACAAAGTCCTTAAATAATGCAGCAGAGTCCTTAAATAATGCAACAAAGTCCTTAAATGATGCAGCAGAGTCCTTAAATAATGCAGCAAATTCCTTAAATAATGCAGCAGAGTCCTTAAGTAATCCAGCCAAGTCTTTAAATAATGCAGCAGAGTCCTTAAATAATGCAGCAAAGTCCTTAAATAATGCAGCAGAGTCCTTAAATAATGCAGCAAAGTCCTTAAATAATGCAACAAAGTCCTTAAATAATGCAGCAGAGTCCTTAAATAATGCAACAAAGTACTTAAATAATGCAGCAGAGTCCTTAAGTACCGTATCAGAGTCCTTAAATAAAGCAGCAAAGTCCTTAAATAATGCAGCAGAGTCCTTAAATAATGCAGCAAAGTCCTTAAATAAAGCTGCAGAGTCCTTAAATTCCGCAGCAAAGTCCTTAAATAATGCAGCAGAGTCCTTAAATAATGCAACAAAGTCCATAAATAATGCAGCAGAGTCCTTAAATAATGCAACATAGTCCTTAAATAATGCAGCAGAGTCCTTAAATAATGCAACAAAGTCCTTAAATAATGCAGCAGAGTCCTTAAATAATGCAACAAAGTCCTTAAATAATGCAGAAGAGTCCTTAAATAATCCAGACAAGTCCTTAAATAATGCAGCAGAGTCCTTAAATAATGCAGCAGAGTCCTTAAATAATGCAGCAGATTACTGAAATCCGCAGCAGGGTCCTTAAATAATGCAGCAGAGTCCTTAAAAAATGCAACAAAGTCCTTAAATAATGCAGCAGAGTCCTTAAATAATGCAACAAAGTCCTTAAATGATGCAGAAGAGTCCTTAAATAATGCAATAAAGTCCTTAAATAATGCAGCAAAGTCCTTAAATAATCCAGCCAAGTCCTTAAATAATGCAGCAGAGTCCTTAAATAATGCAACAAAGTAATTAAATAATGCAGCAGAGTCCTTAAATAATGCAACAAAGTCCTTAAATAATGCAGAAGAGTCCTTAAATGATCCAGACAAGTCCTTAAATAATGCAGCAGAGTACTTAAATAATGCAGCAAAGTCCTTAAATAATGCATCAAATTCCTTAAATAATGCAGCAAAGTCTTTAAATAATGCAATAACGTCCATAAATAATGCAGCAAAGTCCTTAAATAATGCAGCAGAGTCCTTAAATAATGCAACAAAGTCCTTAAATGATGCAGAAGAGTCCTTAAATAATGCAGCAAAGTCCTTAAATAATGCAGCAGAGTCCTTAAATAATGCAACAAAGTAATTAAATAATGCAGCAGAGTCCTTAAATAATGCAACAAAGTCCATACATAATGCAGAAGAGTCCTTAAATAATGCAGACAAGTCCTTAAATAATGCATCAAATTCCTTAAATAATGCAGCAAAGTCTTTAAATAATGCTATAACGTCCATAAATAATGCAGCAAAGTCCTTATATAATGCAGCAGAGTCCTTAAATAATGCAACAAAGTCCTTAAATAATGCAGCAGAGTCCTTATATAATGCAGCAAAGTCCATAAATAATGCAGCACAGTCCTTAAATAATCCAGCCAAGTCCTTAAATAATGCAGCAAATTCCTTAAATAATGCAGCAAAGTCTTTAAATAATGCAATAAAGTCCTTAAATAATGCAGCAGAGTCCTTAAATAATGCAACATAGTCCTTAAATAATGCAGAAGAGTCCTTAAATAATGCAACAAAGTCCTTAAATAATGCAGCAGAGTGCTTAAATAATGCAGCAAAGTCCTTAAATAATGCAGAAGAGTCCTTAAATAATGCAATAAAGTCCTTAAATAATGCAGCAAAGTCCTTAAATAATCCAGCCAAGTCCTTAAATAATGCAGCAGAGTCCTTAAATAATGCAACAAAGTCCTTAAATAATGCAGTAGATTACTGAAATACCGCAGCAGGGTCCTTAAATAATGCAGCAGAGTCCTTAAATAATGCAACAAAGTCCTTAATAATGCAGCAGAGTCCTTAAATAATGCAACATAGTCCTTAAATAATGCAGCAGTGTCCTTAAATAATGCAACAAAGTCCTTAAATAATGCAGCAGAGTCCTTAAATAATGCAACAAAGTCCTTAAATAATGCAGAAGAGTCCTTAAATAATCCAGACAAGTCCTTAAATAATGCAGCAGAGTCCTTAAATAATGCAGCAGAGTCCTTAAATAATGCAGCAGATTACTGAAATACCGCAGCAGGGTCCTTAAATAATGCAGCAGAGTCCTTAAAAAATGCAACAAAGTCCTTAAATAATGCAGCAGAGTCCTTAAATAATGCAACAAAGTCCTTAAATAATGCAGCAGAGTCCTTAAATAATGCAGCAAAGTCCTTAAATAATGCAGAAGAGTCCTTAAATAATGCAACAAAGTCCTTAAATAATGCAGCAGAGTCCTTACATAATGCAACATAGTCCTTAAATAATGCAGCAAAGTCCTTAAATAATGCAGCAGAGTCCTTAAATAATGCAGCAGAGTCCTTAAATAATGCAGTAAAGTCCTTAAATAATGCAGAAGAGTCCTTAAATAATGCAATAAAGTCCTTAAATAATGCAGCAAAGTCCTTAAATAATCCAGCCAAGTCCTTAAATAATGCAGCAGAGTACTTAAATAATGCAGCAAAGTCCTTAAATGATGCAGCAGAGTCCTTAAATAATGCAGCAAAGTCCTTAAATAATGCAGCAAAGTCCTTAAATAATGCAGAAGAGTCCTTAAATAATGCAACAAAGTCCTTAAATAATGCAGCAGAGTGCTTAAATAATGCAGCAAAGTCCTTAAATAATGCAGAAGAGTCCTTAAATAATGCAATAAAGTCCTTAAATAATGCAGCAAAGTCCTTAAATAATCCAGCCAAGTCCTTAAATAATGCAGCAGAGTCCTTAAATAATGCAACAAAGTAATTAAATAATGCAGCAGAGTCCTTAAATAATGCAACAAAGTCCTTAAATAATGCAGAAGAGTCCTTAAATGATCCAGACAAGTCCTTAAATAATGCAGCAGAGTACTTAAATAATGCAGCAAAGTCCTTAAATAATGCATCAAATTCCTTAAATAATGCAGCAAAGTCTTTAAATAATGCAATAACGTCCATAAATAATGCAGCAAAGTCCTTAAATAATGCAGCAGAGTCCTTAAATAATACAACAAAGTCCTTAGATGATGCAGAAGAGTCCTTAAATAATGCAGCAAAGTCCTTAAATAATGCAGCAGAGCCCTTAAATAATGCAACAAAGTAATTAAATAATGCAGCAGAGTCCTTAAATAATGCAGCAGAGTCCTTAAATAATGCAACAAAGTCCTTAAATAATGCAGCAGAGTCCTTAAATAATGCAGCAAATTCCTTAAATAATGCAGCAGAGTCCTTAAGTAATCCAGCCAAGTATTTAAATAATGCAGCAGAGTCCTTAAATAATGCAACAAAGTCCTTAAATAATGCAGCAGAGTCCTTAAATAATGCAACAAAGTACTTAAATAATGCAGCAGAGTCCTTAAGTACCGTATCAGAGTCCTTAAATAAAGCAGCAAAGTCCTTAAATAATGCAGCAGAGTCCTTAAATAATGCAGCAAAGTCATTAAATAAAGCTGCAGAGTCCTTAAATAATGCAACAAAGTCCTTAAATAATGCAGCAGAGTCCTTAAATAATGCAACAAAGTCCTTAAATAATGCAGCATAGTCCTTAAATAATGCAGCAAATTCCTTAAATAATGCAGCAGAGTCCTTAAATAATCCAGCCAAGTCTTTAAATAATGCAGCAGAGTCCTTAAATAATGCTGCAAAGTCCTTAAATAATGCAACAAAGTCCTTAAATAATGCAGAAGAGTCCTTAAATAATGCAACAAAGTCCTTAAATAATGCAGCAGAGTCCTTAAATAATGCAACAAAGTCCTTAAATAATGCAGCAGAGTCCTTAAATAATGCAACAAAGTAATTAAATAATGCAGCAGAGTCCTTAAATAATGCAACAAAGTCCATAAATAATGCAGAAGAGTCCTTAAATAATGCAGACAAGTCCTTAAATAATGCAGCAGAGTCCTTAAATAATGCAGCAGAGTCCTTAAATAATGCAGCAGATTACTGAAATACCGCAGCAGGGTCCTTAAATAATGCAGCAGAGTCCTTAAATAATGCAACAAAGTCCTTAAATAATGCAGCAGAGTCCTTAAATAATGCAACAAAGTAATTAAATAATGCAGCAGAGTCCTTAAATAATGCAACAAAGTCCATAAATAATGCAGAAGAGTCCTTAAATAATGCAGACAAGTCCTTAAATAATGCAGCAGAGTCCTTAAATAATGCAGCAGAGTCCTTAAATAATGCAGCAGATTACTGAAATACCGCAGCAGGGTCCTTAAATAATGCAGCAGAGTCCTTAAATAATGCAACAAAGTCCTTAAATAATGCAGCAGAGTCCTTAAATAATGCAACAAAGTCCTTAAATGATGCAGCAGAGTCCTTAAATAATGCAGCAAATTCCTTAAATAATGCAGCAGAGTCCTTAAGTAATCCAGCCAAGTCTTTAAATAATGCAGCAGAGTCCTTAAATAATGCAGCAAAGTCCTTAAATAATGCAGCAGAGTCCTTAAATAATGCAGCAAAGTCCTTAAATAATGCAACAAAGTCCTTAAATAATGCAGCAGAGTCCTTAAATAATGCAACAAAGTACTTAAATAATGCAGCAGAGTCCTTAAGTACCGTATCAGAGTCCTTAAATAAAGCAGCAAAGTCCTTAAATAATGCAGCAGAGTCCTTAAATAATGCAGCAAAGTCCTTAAATAAAGCTGCAGAGTCCTTAAATTCCGCAGCAAAGTCCTTAAATAATGCAGCAGAGTCCTTAAATAATGCAACAAAGTCCATAAATAATGCAGCAGAGTCCTTAAATAATGCAACATAGTCCTTAAATAATGCAGCAGAGTCCTTAAATAATGCAACAAAGTCCTTAAATAATGCAGCAGAGTCCTTAAATAATGCAACAAAGTCCTTAAATAATGCAGAAGAGTCCTTAAATAATCCAGACAAGTCCTTAAATCATGCAGCAGAGTCCTTAAATAATGCAGCAGAGTCCTTAAATAATGCAGCAGATTACTGAAATCCGCAGCAGGGTCCTTAAATAATGCAGCAGAGTCCTTAAAAAATGCAACAAAGTCCTTAAATAATGCAGCAGAGTCCTTAAATAATGCAACAAAGTCCTTAAATGATGCAGAAGAGTCCTTAAATAATGCAATAAAGTCCTTAAATAATGCAGCAAAGTCCTTAAATAATCCAGCCAAGTCCTTAAATAATGCAGCAGAGTCCTTAAATAATGCAACAAAGTAATTAAATAATGCAGCAGAGTCCTTAAATAATGCAACAAAGTCCTTAAATAATGCAGAAGAGTCCTTAAATGATCCAGACAAGTCCTTAAATAATGCAGCAGAGTACTTAAATAATGCAGCAAAGTCCTTAAATAATGCATCAAATTCCTTAAATAATGCAGCAAAGTCTTTAAATAATGCAATAACGTCCATAAATAATGCAGCAAAGTCCTTAAATAATGCAGCAGAGTCCTTAAATAATGCAACAAAGTCCTTAAATGATGCAGAAGAGTCCTTAAATAATGCAGCAAAGTCCTTAAATAATGCAGCAGAGTCCTTAAATAATGCAACAAAGTAATTAAATAATGCAGCAGAGTCCTTAAATAATGCAACAAAGTCCATACATAATGCAGAAGAGTCCTTAAATAATGCAGACAAGTCCTTAAATAATGCATCAAATTCCTTAAATAATGCAGCAAAGTCTTTAAATAATGCTATAACGTCCATAAATAATGCAGCAAAGTCCTTATATAATGCAGCAGAGTCCTTAAATAATGCAACAAAGTCCTTAAATAATGCAGCAGAGTCCTTATATAATGCAGCAAAGTCCATAAATAATGCAGCACAGTCCTTAAATAATCCAGCCAAGTCCTTAAATAATGCAGCAAATTCCTTAAATAATGCAGCAAAGTCTTTAAATAATGCAATAAAGTCCTTAAATAATGCAGCAGAGTCCTTAAATAATGCAACATAGTCCTTAAATAATGCAGAAGAGTCCTTAAATAATGCAACAAAGTCCTTAAATAATGCAGCAGAGTGCTTAAATAATGCAGCAAAGTCCTTAAATAATGCAGAAGAGTCCTTAAATAATGCAATAAAGTCCTTAAATAATGCAGCAAAGTCCTTAAATAATCCAGCCAAGTCCTTAAATAATGCAGCAGAGTCCTTAAATAATGCAACAAAGTCCTTAAATAATGCAGTAGATTACTGAAATACCGCAGCAGGGTCCTTAAATAATGCAGCAGAGTCCTTAAATAATGCAACAAAGTCCTTAATAATGCAGCAGAGTCCTTAAATAATGCAACATAGTCCTTAAATAATGCAGCAGTGTCCTTAAATAATGCAACAAAGTCCTTAAATAATGCAGCAGAGTCCTTAAATAATGCAACAAAGTCCTTAAATAATGCAGAAGAGTCCTTAAATAATCCAGACAAGTCCTTAAATAATGCAGCAGAGTCCTTAAATAATGCAGCAGAGTCCTTAAATAATGCAGCAGATTACTGAAATACCGCAGCAGGGTCCTTAAATAATGCAGCAGAGTCCTTAAAAAATGCAACAAAGTCCTTAAATAATGCAGCAGAGTCCTTAAATAATGCAACAAAGTCCTTAAATAATGCAGCAGAGTCCTTAAATAATGCAGCAAAGTCCTTAAATAATGCAGAAGAGTCCTTAAATAATGCAACAAAGTCCTTAAATAATGCAGCAGAGTCCTTACATAATGCAACATAGTCCTTAAATAATGCAGCAAAGTCCTTAAATAATGCAGCAGAGTCCTTAAATAATGCAGCAGAGTCCTTAAATAATGCAGTAAAGTCCTTAAATAATGCAGAAGAGTCCTTAAATAATGCAATAAAGTCCTTAAATAATGCAGCAAAGTCCTTAAATAATCCAGCCAAGTCCTTAAATAATGCAGCAGAGTACTTAAATAATGCAGCAAAGTCCTTAAATGATGCAGCAGAGTCCTTAAATAATGCAGCAAAGTCCTTAAATAATGCAGCAAAGTCCTTAAATAATGCAGAAGAGTCCTTAAATAATGCAACAAAGTCCTTAAATAATGCAGCAGAGTGCTTAAATAATGCAGCAAAGTCCTTAAATAATGCAGAAGAGTCCTTAAATAATGCAATAAAGTCCTTAAATAATGCAGCAAAGTCCTTAAATAATCCAGCCAAGTCCTTAAATAATGCAGCAGAGTCCTTAAATAATGCAACAAAGTAATTAAATAATGCAGCAGAGTCCTTAAATAATGCAACAAAGTCCTTAAATAATGCAGAAGAGTCCTTAAATGATCCAGACAAGTCCTTAAATAATGCAGCAGAGTACTTAAATAATGCAGCAAAGTCCTTAAATAATGCATCAAATTCCTTAAATAATGCAGCAAAGTCTTTAAATAATGCAATAACGTCCATAAATAATGCAGCAAAGTCCTTAAATAATGCAGCAGAGTCCTTAAATAATACAACAAAGTCCTTAGATGATGCAGAAGAGTCCTTAAATAATGCAGCAAAGTCCTTAAATAATGCAGCAGAGCCCTTAAATAATGCAACAAAGTAATTAAATAATGCAGCAGAGTCCTTAAATAATGCAGCAGAGTCCTTAAATAATGCAACAAAGTCCTTAAATAATGCAGCAGAGTCCTTAAATAATGCAGCAAATTCCTTAAATAATGCAGCAGAGTCCTTAAGTAATCCAGCCAAGTATTTAAATAATGCAGCAGAGTCCTTAAATAATGCAACAAAGTCCTTAAATAATGCAGCAGAGTCCTTAAATAATGCAACAAAGTACTTAAATAATGCAGCAGAGTCCTTAAGTACCGTATCAGAGTCCTTAAATAAAGCAGCAAAGTCCTTAAATAATGCAGCAGAGTCCTTAAATAATGCAGCAAAGTCATTAAATAAAGCTGCAGAGTCCTTAAATAATGCAACAAAGTCCTTAAATAATGCAGCAGAGTCCTTAAATAATGCAACAAAGTCCTTAAATAATGCAGCATAGTCCTTAAATAATGCAGCAAATTCCTTAAATAATGCAGCAGAGTCCTTAAATAATCCAGCCAAGTCTTTAAATAATGCAGCAGAGTCCTTAAATAATGCTGCAAAGTCCTTAAATAATGCAACAAAGTCCTTAAATAATGCAGAAGAGTCCTTAAATAATGCAACAAAGTCCTTAAATAATGCAGCAGAGTCCTTAAATAATGCAACAAAGTCCTTAAATAATGCAGCAGAGTCCTTAAATAATGCAACAAAGTAATTAAATAATGCAGCAGAGTCCTTAAATAATGCAACAAAGTCCATAAATAATGCAGAAGAGTCCTTAAATAATGCAGACAAGTCCTTAAATAATGCAGCAGAGTCCTTAAATAATGCAGCAGAGTCCTTAAATAATGCAGCAGATTACTGAAATACCGCAGCAGGGTCCTTAAATAATGCAGCAGAGTCCTTAAATAATGCAACAAAGTCCTTAAATAATGCAGCAGAGTCCTTAAATAATGCAACAAAGTCCTTAAATGATGCAGCAGAGTCCTTAAATAATGCAGCAAATTCCTTAAATAATGCAGCAGAGTCCTTAAGTAATCCAGCCAAGTCTTTAAATAATGCAGCAGAGTCCTTAAATAATGCAGCAAAGTCCTTAAATAATGCAGCAGAGTCCTTAAATAATGCAGCAAAGTCCTTAAATAATGCAACAAAGTCCTTAAATAATGCAGCAGAGTCCTTAAATAATGCAACAAAGTACTTAAATAATGCAGCAGAGTCCTTAAGTACCGTATCAGAGTCCTTAAATAAAGCAGCAAAGTCCTTAAATAATGCAGCAGAGTCCTTAAATAATGCAGCAAAGTCCTTAAATAAAGCTGCAGAGTCCTTAAATTCCGCAGCAAAGTCCTTAAATAATGCAGCAGAGTCCTTAAATAATGCAACAAAGTCCATAAATAATGCAGCAGAGTCCTTAAATAATGCAACATAGTCCTTAAATAATGCAGCAGAGTCCTTAAATAATGCAACAAAGTCCTTAAATAATGCAGCAGAGTCCTTAAATAATGCAACAAAGTCCTTAAATAATGCAGAAGAGTCCTTAAATAATCCAGACAAGTCCTTAAATAATGCAGCAGAGTCCTTAAATAATGCAGCAGAGTCCTTAAATAATGCAGCAGATTACTGAAATCCGCAGCAGGGTCCTTAAATAATGCAGCAGAGTCCTTAAAAAATGCAACAAAGTCCTTAAATAATGCAGCAGAGTCCTTAAATAATGCAGCAAAGTCCTTAAATAATGCAGAAGAGTCCTTAAATAATGCAACAAAGTCCTTAAATAATGCAGCAGAGTGCTTAAATAATGCAGCAAAGTCCTTAAATAATGCAGAAGAGTCCTTAAATAATGCAATAAAGTCCTTAAATAATGCAGCAAAGTCCTTAAATAATCCAGCCAAGTCCTTAAATAATGCAGCAGAGTCCTTAAATAATGCAACAAAGTCCTTAAATAATGCAGTAGATTACTGAAATACCGCAGCAGGGTCCTTAAATAATGCAGCAGAGTCCTTAAATAATGCAACAAAGTCCTTAATAATGCAGCAGAGTCCTTAAATAATGCAACATAGTCCTTAAATAATGCAGCAGTGTCCTTAAATAATGCAACAAAGTCCTTAAATAATGCAGCAGAGTCCTTAAATAATGCAACAAAGTCCTTAAATAATGCAGAAGAGTCCTTAAATAATCCAGACAAGTCCTTAAATAATGCAGCAGAGTCCTTAAATAATGCAGCAGAGTCCTTAAATAATGCAGCAGATTACTGAAATAACGCAGCAGGGTCCTTAAAAAATGCAACAAAGTCCTTAAATAATGCAGCAGAGTCCTTAAATAATGCAACAAAGTCCTTAAATAATGCAGCAGAGTCCTTAAATAATGCAGCAAAGTCCTTAAATAATGCAGAAGAGTCCTTAAATAATGCAACAAAGTCCTTAAATAATGCAGCAGAGTCCTTACATAATGCAACATAGTCCTTAAATAATGCAGCAAAGTCCTTAAATATTGCAGCAGAGTCCTTAAATAATGCAGCAGAGTCCTTAAATAATGCAGTAAAGTCCTTAAATAATGCAGAAGAGTCCTTAAATAATGCAATAAAGTCCTTAAATAATGCAGCAAAGTCCTTAAATAATCCAGCCAAGTCCTTAAATAATGCAGCAGAGTACTTAAATAATGCAGCAAAGTCCTTAAATGATGCAGCAGAGTCCTTAAATAATCCAGACAAGTCCTTAAATAATGCAGCAGAGTCCTTAAATAATGCAGCAGAGTCCTTAAATAATGCAGCAGATTACTGAAATACCGCAGCAGGGTCCTTAAATAATGCAGCAGAGTCCTTAAAAAATGCAACAAAGTCCTTAAATAATGCAGCAGAGTCCTTAAATAATGCAACAAAGTCCTTAAATAATGCAGCAGAGTCCTTAAATAATGCAGCAAAGTCCTTAAATAATGCAGAAGAGTCCTTAAATAATGCAACAAAGTCCTTAAATAATGCAGCAGAGTCCTTACATAATGCAACATAGTCCTTAAATAATGCAGCAAAGTCCTTAAATAATGCAGCAGAGTCCTTAAATAATGCAGCAGAGTCCTTAAATAATGCAGTAAAGTCCTTAAATAATGCAGAAGAGTCCTTAAATAATGCAATAAAGTCCTTAAATAATGCAGCAAAGTCCTTAAATAATCCAGCCAAGTCCTTAAATAATGCAGCAGAGTACTTAAATAATGCAGCAAAGTCCTTAAATGATGCAGCAGAGTCCTTAAATAATGCAGCAAAGTCCTTAAATAATGCAGCAAAGTCCTTAAATAATGCAGAAGAGTCCTTAAATAATGCAACAAAGTCCTTAAATAATGCAGCAGAGTGCTTAAATAATGCAGCAAAGTCCTTAAATAATGCAGAAGAGTCCTTAAATAATGCAATAAAGTCCTTAAATAATGCAGCAAAGTCCTTAAATAATCCAGCCAAGTCCTTAAATAATGCAGCAGAGTCCTTAAATAATGCAACAAAGTAATTAAATAATGCAGCAGAGTCCTTAAATAATGCAACAAAGTCCTTAAATAATGCAGAAGAGTCCTTAAATGATCCAGACAAGTCCTTAAATAATGCAGCAGAGTACTTAAATAATGCAGCAAAGTCCTTAAATAATGCATCAAATTCCTTAAATAATGCAGCAAAGTCTTTAAATAATGCAATAACGTCCATAAATAATGCAGCAAAGTCCTTAAATAATGCAGCAGAGTCCTTAAATAATACAACAAAGTCCTTAAATGATGCAGAAGAGTCCTTAAATAATGCAGCAAAGTCCTTAAATAATGCAGCAGAGCCCTTAAATAATGCAACAAAGTAATTAAATAATGCAGCAGAGTCCTTAAATAATGCAGCAGAGTCCTTAAATAATGCAACAAAGTCCTTAAATAATGCAGCAGAGTCCTTAAATAATGCAGCAAATTCCTTAAATAATGCAGCAGAGTCCTTAAGTAATCCAGCCAAGTATTTAAATAATGCAGCAGAGTCCTTAAATAATGCAACAAAGTCCTTAAATAATGCAGCAGAGTCCTTAAATAATGCAACAAAGTACTTAAATAATGCAGCAGAGTCCTTAAGTACCGTATCAGAGTCCTTAAATAAAGCAGCAAAGTCCTTAAATAATGCAGCAGAGTCCTTAAATAATGCAGCAAAGTCATTAAATAAAGCTGCAGAGTCCTTAAATAATGCAACAAAGTCCTTAAATAATGCAGCAGAGTCCTTAAATAATGCAACAAAGTCCTTAAATAATGCAGCATAGTCCTTAAATAATGCAGCAAATTCCTTAAATAATGCAGCAGAGTCCTTAAATAATCCAGCCAAGTCTTTAAATAATGCAGCAGAGTCCTTAAATAATGCTGCAAAGTCCTTAAATAATGCAACAAAGTCCTTAAATAATGCAGAAGAGTCCTTAAATAATGCAACAAAGTCCTTAAATAATGCAGCAGAGTCCTTAAATAATGCAACAAAGTCCTTAAATAATGCAGCAGAGTCCTTAAATAATGCAACAAAGTAATTAAATAATGCAGCAGAGTCCTTAAATAATGCAACAAAGTCCATAAATAATGCAGAAGAGTCCTTAAATAATGCAGACAAGTCCTTAAATAATGCAGCAGAGTCCTTAAATAATGCAGCAGAGTCCTTAAATAATGCAGCAGATTACTGAAATACCGCAGCAGGGTCCTTAAATAATGCAGCAGAGTCCTTAAATAATGCAACAAAGTCCTTAAATAATGCAGCAGAGTCCTTAAATAATGCAACAAAGTCCTTAAATGATGCAGCAGAGTCCTTAAATAATGCAGCAAATTCCTTAAATAATGCAGCAGAGTCCTTAAGTAATCCAGCCAAGTCTTTAAATAATGCAGCAGAGTCCTTAAATAATGCAGCAAAGTCCTTAAATAATGCAGCAGAGTCCTTAAATAATGCAGCAAAGTCCTTAAATAATGCAACAAAGTCCTTAAATAATGCAGCAGAGTCCTTAAATAATGCAACAAAGTACTTAAATAATGCAGCAGAGTCCTTAAGTACCGTATCAGAGTCCTTAAATAAAGCAGCAAAGTCCTTAAATAATGCAGCAGAGTCCTTAAATAATGCAGCAAAGTCCTTAAATAAAGCTGCAGAGTCCTTAAATTCCGCAGCAAAGTCCTTAAATAATGCAGCAGAGTCCTTAAATAATGCAACAAAGTCCATAAATAATGCAGCAGAGTCCTTAAATAATGCAACATAGTCCTTAAATAATGCAGCAGAGTCCTTAAATAATGCAACAAAGTCCTTAAATAATGCAGCAGAGTCCTTAAATAATGCAACAAAGTCCTTAAATAATGCAGAAGAGTCCTTAAATAATCCAGACAAGTCCTTAAATAATGCAGCAGAGTCCTTAAATAATGCAGCAGAGTCCTTAAATAATGCAGCAGATTACTGAAATCCGCAGCAGGGTCCTTAAATAATGCAGCAGAGTCCTTAAAAAATGCAACAAAGTCCTTAAATAATGCAGCAGAGTCCTTAAATAATGCAGCAAAGTCCTTAAATAATGCAGAAGAGTCCTTAAATAATGCAACAAAGTCCTTAAATAATGCAGCAGAGTGCTTAAATAATGCAGCAAAGTCCTTAAATAATGCAGAAGAGTCCTTAAATAATGCAATAAAGTCCTTAAATAATGCAGCAAAGTCCTTAAATAATCCAGCCAAGTCCTTAAATAATGCAGCAGAGTCCTTAAATAATGCAACAAAGTCCTTAAATAATGCAGTAGATTACTGAAATACCGCAGCAGGGTCCTTAAATAATGCAGCAGAGTCCTTAAATAATGCAACAAAGTCCTTAATAATGCAGCAGAGTCCTTAAATAATGCAACATAGTCCTTAAATAATGCAGCAGTGTCCTTAAATAATGCAACAAAGTCCTTAAATAATGCAGCAGAGTCCTTAAATAATGCAACAAAGTCCTTAAATAATGCAGAAGAGTCCTTAAATAATCCAGACAAGTCCTTAAATAATGCAGCAGAGTCCTTAAATAATGCAGCAGAGTCCTTAAATAATGCAGCAGATTACTGAAATAACGCAGCAGGGTCCTTAAAAAATGCAACAAAGTCCTTAAATAATGCAGCAGAGTCCTTAAATAATGCAACAAAGTCCTTAAATAATGCAGCAGAGTCCTTAAATAATGCAGCAAAGTCCTTAAATAATGCAGAAGAGTCCTTAAATAATGCAACAAAGTCCTTAAATAATGCAGCAGAGTCCTTACATAATGCAACATAGTCCTTAAATAATGCAGCAAAGTCCTTAAATATTGCAGCAGAGTCCTTAAATAATGCAGCAGAGTCCTTAAATAATGCAGTAAAGTCCTTAAATAATGCAGAAGAGTCCTTAAATAATGCAATAAAGTCCTTAAATAATGCAGCAAAGTCCTTAAATAATCCAGCCAAGTCCTTAAATAATGCAGCAGAGTACTTAAATAATGCAGCAAAGTCCTTAAATGATGCAGCAGAGTCCTTAAATAATGCAGCAAAGTCCTTAAATAATGCAGCAAAGTCCTTAAATAATGCAGAAGAGTCCTTAAATAATGCAACAAAGTCCTTAAATAATGCAGCAGAGTGCTTAAATAATGCAGCAAAGTCCTTAAATAATGCAGAAGAGTCCTTAAATAATGCAATAAAGTCCTTAAATAATGCAGCAAAGTCCTTAAATAATCCAGCCAAGTCCTTAAATAATGCAGCAGAGTCCTTAAATAATGCAACAAAGTAATTAAATAATGCAGCAGAGTCCTTAAATAATGCAACAAAGTCCTTAAATAATGCAGAAGAGTCCTTAAATGATCCAGACAAGTCCTTAAATAATGCAGCAGAGTACTTAAATAATGCAGCAAAGTCCTTAAATAATGCATCAAATTCCTTAAATAATGCAGCAAAGTCTTTAAATAATGCAATAACGTCCATAAATAATGCAGCAAAGTCCTTAAATAATGCAGCAGAGTCCTTAAATAATGCAGCAAAGTCCTTAAATGATGCAGAAGAGTCCTTAAATAATGCAGCAAAGTCCTTAAATAATGCAGCAGAGTCCTTAAATAATGCAACAAAGTAATTAAATAATGCAGCAGAGTCCTTAAATAATGCAACAAAGTCCATACATAATGCAGAAGAGTCCTTAAATAATGCAGACAAGTCCTTAAATAATGCATCAAATTCCTTAAATAATGCAGCAAAGTCTTTAAATAATGCTATAACGTCCATAAATAATGCAGCAAAGTCCTTATATAATGCAGCAGAGTCCTTAAATAATGCAACAAAGTCCTTAAATAATGCAGCAGAGTCCTTAAATAATGCAGCAAAGTCCATAAATAATGCAGCACAGTCCTTAAATAATCCAGCCAAGTCCTTAAATAATGCAGCAAATTCCTTAAATAATGCAGCAAAGTCTTTAAATAATGCAATAAAGTCCTTAAATAATGCAGCAGAGTCCTTAAATAATGCAACATAGTCCTTAAATAATGCAGAAGAGTCCTTAAATAATGCAACAAAGTCCTTAAATAATGCAGCAGAGTGCTTAAATAATGCAGCAAAGTCCTTAAATAATGCAGAAGAGTCCTTAAATAATGCAATAAAGTCCTTAAATAATGCAGCAAAGTCCTTAAATAATCCAGCCAAGTCCTTAAATAATGCAGCAGAGTCCTTAAATAATGCAACAAAGTCCTTAAATAATGCAGTAGATTACTGAAATACCGCAGCAGGGTCCTTAAATAATGCAGCAGAGTCCTTAAATAATGCAACATAGTCCTTAAATAATGCAGCAGTGTCCTTAAATAATGCAACAAAGTCCTTAAATAATGCAGAAGAGTCCTTAAATAATCCAGACAAGTCCTTAAATAATGCAGCAGAGTCCTTAAATAATGCAGCAGAGTCCTTAAATAATGCAGCAGATTACTGAAATACCGCAGCAGGGTCCTTAAATAATGCAGCAGAGTCCTTAAAAAATGCAACAAAGTCCTTAAATAATGCAGCAGAGTCCTTAAATAATGCAACAAAGTCCTTAAATAATGCAGCAGAGTCCTTAAATAATGCAGCAAAGTCCTTAAATAATGCAGAAGAGTCCTTAAATAATGCAACAAAGTCCTTAAATAATGCAGCAGAGTCCTTACATAATGCAACATAGTCCTTAAATAATGCAGCAAAGTCCTTAAATAATGCAGCAGAGTCCTTAAATAATGCAGTAAAGTCCTTAAATAATGCAGAAGAGTCCTTAAATAATGCAATAAAGTCCTTAAATAATGCAGCAAAGTCCTTAAATAATCCAGCCAAGTCCTTAAATAATGCAGCAGAGTACTTAAATAATGCAGCAAAGTCCTTAAATGATGCAGCAGAGTCCTTAAATAATGCAGCAAAGTCCTTAAATAATGCAGCAAAGTCCTTAAATAATGCAGAAGAGTCCTTAAATAATGCAACAAAGTCCTTAAATAATGCAGCAGAGTGCTTAAATAATGCAGCAAAGTCCTTAAATAATGCAGAAGAGTCCTTAAATAATGCAATAAAGTCCTTAAATAATGCAGCAAAGTCCTTAAATAATCCAGCCAAGTCCTTAAATAATGCAGCAGAGTCCTTAAATAATGCAGCAAAGTCCTTAAATAATGCAGCAGAGTCCTTAAATAATGCAACAAAGTCCTTAAATAATGCAGCAGAGTGCTTAAATAATGCAGCAAAGTCCTTAAATAATGCAGAAGAGTCCTTAAATAATGCAATAAAGTCCTTAAATAATGCAGCAAAGTCCTTAAATAATCCAGCCAAGTCCTTAAATAATGCAGCAGAGTCCTTAAATAATGCAGCAAAGTCCTTAAATGATGCAGCAGAGTCCTTAAATAATGCAGCAAAGTCCTTAAATAATGCAGCAGAGTCCTTAAATAATGCAACAAAGTAATTAAATAATGCAGCAGAGTCCTTAAATAATGCAACAAAGTCCTTAAATAATGCAGCAGAGTCCTTAAATAATGCAACAAAGTCCTTAAATAATGCAGCAGAGTCCTTAAATAATGCAGCAAATTCCTTAAATAATGCAGCAGAGTCCTTAAGTAATCCAGCCAAGTATTTAAATAATGCAGCAGAGTCCTTAAATAATGCAGCAAAGTCCTTAAATAATGCAGCAGAGTCCTTAAATAATGCAGCAAAGTCCTTAAATAATGCAACAAAGTCCTTAAATAATGCAGCAGAGTCCTTAAATAATGCAACAAAGTCCTTAAATAATGCAGCAGAGTCCTTAAATAATGCAGCACAGTCCTTAAATAATCCAGCCAAGTCCTTAAATAATGCAGCAAATTCCTTAAATAATGCAGCAAAGTCTTTAAATAATGCAATAAAGTCCTTAAATAATGCAGCAGAGTCCTTAAATAATGCAGCAGAGTCCTTAAATAATGCAGCAAAGTCCTTAAATAATGCAGAAGAGTCCTTAAATAATGCAACAAAGTCCTTAAATAATGCAGCAGAGTGCTTAAAAGATGCAGCAAAGTCCTTAAATAATGCAGAAGAGTCCTTAAATAATGCAATAAAGTCCTTAAATAATGCAGCAAAGTCCTTAAATAATCCAGCCAAGTCCTTAAATAATGCAGCAGAGTCCTTAAATAATGCAACAAAGTCCTTAAATAATGCAGTAGATTACTGAAATACCGCAGCAGGGTCCTTAAATAATGCAGCAGAGTCCTTAAATAATGCAACATAGTCCTTAAATAATGCAGCAGTGTCCTTAAATAATGCAACAAAGTCCTTAAATAATGCAGCAGAGTCCTTAAATAATGCAACAAAGTCCTTAAATAATGCAGAAGAGTCCTTAAATAATCCAGACAAGTCCTTAAATAATGCAGCAGAGTCCTTAAATAATGCAGCAGAGTCCTTAAATAATGCAGCAGATTACTGAAATACCGCAGCAGGGTCCTTAAATAATGCAGCAAAGTCCTTAAATAATGCAGAAGAGTCCTTAAATAATGCAACAAAGTCCTTAAATAATGCAGCAGAGTCCTTACATAATGCAACATAGTCCTTAAATAATGCAGCAAAGTCCTTAAATAATGCAGCAGAGTCCTTAAATAATGCAGCAGAGTCCTTAAATAATGCAGTAAAGTCCTTAAATAATGCAGAAGAGTCCTTAAATAATGCAATAAAGTCCTTAAATAATGCAGCAAAGTCCTTAAATAATGCAGCAGAGTCCTTAAATAATGCAACAAAGTCCTTAAATAATGCAGCAGAGTCCTTAAATAATGCAGCAAAGTCCTTAAATAATGCAGAAGAGTCCTTAAATAATGCAACAAAGTCCTTAAATAATGCAGCAGAGTGCTTAAATAATGCAGCAAAGTCCTTAAATAATGCAGAAGAGTCCTTAAATAATGCAATAAAGTCCTTAAATAATGCAGCAAAGTCCTTAAATAATCCAGCCAAGTCCTTAAATAATGCAGCAGAGTCCTTAAATAATGCAGCAAAGTCCTTAAATGATGCAGCAGAGTCCTTAAATAATGCAGCAAAGTCCTTAAATAATGCAGCAGAGTCCTTAAATAATGCAACAAAGTAATTAAATAATGCAGCAGAGTCCTTAAATAATGCAACAAAGTCCTTAAATAATGCAGCAGAGTCCTTAAATAATGCAACAAAGTCCTTAAATAATGCAGAAGAGTCCTTAAATGATCCAGACAAGTCCTTAAATAATGCAGCAGAGTACTTAAATAATGCAGCAAAGTCCTTAAATAATGCATCAAATTCCTTAAATAATGCAGCAAAGTCTTTAAATAATGCAATAACGTCCATAAATAATGCAGTAAAGTCCTTAAATAATGCAGCAGAGTCCTTAAATAATGCAACAAAGTCCTTAAATGATGCAGAAGAGTCCTTAAATAATGCAGCAAAGTCCTTAAATAATGCAGCAGAGTCCTTAAATAATGCAACAAAGTAATTAAATAATGCAGCAGAGTCCTTAAATAATGCAACAAAGTCCTTAAATAATGCAGCAGAGTCCTTAAATAATGCAACAAAGTCCTTAAATAATGCAGCAGAGTCCTTAAATAATGCAGCAAATTCCTTAAATAATGCAGCAGAGTCCTTAAGTAATCCAGCCAAGTATTTAAATAATGCAGCAGAGTCCTTAAATAATGCAACAAAGTCCTTAAATAATGCAGCAGAGTCCTTAAATAATGCAACAAAGTACTTAAATAATGCAGCAGAGTCCTTAAGTACCATATCAGAGTCCTTAAATAAAGCAGCAAAGTCCTTAAATAATGCAGCAGAGTCCTTAAATAATGCAACAAAGTCCTTAAATAATGCAGCATAGTCCTTAAATAATGCAGCAAATTCCTTAAATAATGCAGCAGAGTCCTTAAATAATCCAGCCAAGTCTTTAAATAATGCAGCAGAGTCCTTAAATAATGCTGCAAAGTCCTTAAATAATGCAACAAAGTCCTTAAATAATGCAGAAGAGTCCTTAAATAATGCAACAAAGTCCTTAAATAATGCAGCAGAGTCCTTAAATAATGCAACAAAGTCCTTAAATAATGCAGCAGAGTCCTTAAATAATGCAACAAAGTAATTAAATAATGCAGCAGAGTCCTTAAATAATGCAACAAAGTCCATAAATAATGCAGAAGAGTCCTTAAATAATGCAGACAAGTCCTTAAATAATGCAGCAGAGTCCTTAAATAATGCAGCAGAGTCCTTAAATAATGCAGCAGATTACTGAAATCCGCAGCAGGGTCCTTAAATAATGCAGCAGAGTCCTTAAAAAATGCAACAAAGTCCTTAAATAATGCAGCAGAGTCCTTAAATAATGCAGCAAAGTCCTTAAATAATGCAGAAGAGTCCTTAAATAATGCAACAAAGTCCTTAAATAATGCAGCAGAGTGCTTAAATAATGCAGCAAAGTCCTTAAATAATGCAGAAGAGTCCTTAAATAATGCAATAAAGTCCTTAAATAATGCAGCAAAGTCCTTAAATAATCCAGCCAAGTCCTTAAATAATGCAGCAGAGTCCTTAAATAATGCAACAAAGTCCTTAAATAATGCAGTAGATTACTGAAATACCGCAGCAGGGTCCTTAAATAATGCAGCAGAGTCCTTAAATAATGCAACAAAGTCCTTAATAATGCAGCAGAGTCCTTAAATAATGCAACATAGTCCTTAAATAATGCAGCAGTGTCCTTAAATAATGCAACAAAGTCCTTAAATAATGCAGCAGAGTCCTTAAATAATGCAACAAAGTCCTTAAATAATGCAGAAGAGTCCTTAAATAATCCAGACAAGTCCTTAAATAATGCAGCAGAGTCCTTAAATAATGCAGCAGAGTCCTTAAATAATGCAGCAGATTACTGAAATAACGCAGCAGGGTCCTTAAAAAATGCAACAAAGTCCTTAAATAATGCAGCAGAGTCCTTAAATAATGCAACAAAGTCCTTAAATAATGCAGCAGAGTCCTTAAATAATGCAGAAGAGTCCTTAAATAATGCAACAAAGTCCTTAAATAATGCAGCAGAGTCCTTACATAATGCAACATAGTCCTTAAATAATGCAGCAAAGTCCTTAAATATTGCAGCAGAGTCCTTAAATAATGCAGCAGAGTCCTTAAATAATGCAGTAAAGTCCTTAAATAATGCAGAAGAGTCCTTAAATAATGCAATAAAGTCCTTAAATAATGCAGCAAAGTCCTTAAATAATCCAGCCAAGTCCTTAAATAATGCAGCAGAGTACTTAAATAATGCAGCAAAGTCCTTAAATGATGCAGCAGAGTCCTTAAATAATGCAGCAAAGTCCTTAAATAATGCAGCAAAGTCCTTAAATAATGCAGAAGAGTCCTTAAATAATGCAACAAAGTCCTTAAATAATGCAGCAGAGTGCTTAAATAATGCAGCAAAGTCCTTAAATAATGCAGAAGAGTCCTTAAATAATGCAATAAAGTCCTTAAATAATGCAGCAAAGTCCTTAAATAATCCAGCCAAGTCCTTAAATAATGCAGCAGAGTCCTTAAATAATGCAACAAAGTAATTAAATAATGCAGCAGAGTCCTTAAATAATGCAACAAAGTCCTTAAATAATGCAGAAGAGTCCTTAAATGATCCAGACAAGTCCTTAAATAATGCAGCAGAGTACTTAAATAATGCAGCAAAGTCCTTAAATAATGCATCAAATTCCTTAAATAATGCAGCAAAGTCTTTAAATAATGCAATAACGTCCATAAATAATGCAGCAAAGTCCTTAAATAATGCAGCAGAGTCCTTAAATAATGCAGCAAAGTCCTTAAATGATGCAGAAGAGTCCTTAAATAATGCAGCAAAGTCCTTAAATAATGCAGCAGAGTCCTTAAATAATGCAACAAAGTAATTAAATAATGCAGCAGAGTCCTTAAATAATGCAACAAAGTCCATACATAATGCAGAAGAGTCCTTAAATAATGCAGACAAGTCCTTAAATAATGCATCAAATTCCTTAAATAATGCAGCAAAGTCTTTAAATAATGCTATAACGTCCATAAATAATGCAGCAAAGTCCTTATATAATGCAGCAGAGTCCTTAAATAATGCAACAAAGTCCTTAAATAATGCAGCAGAGTCCTTAAATAATGCAGCAAAGTCCATAAATAATGCAGCACAGTCCTTAAATAATCCAGCCAAGTCCTTAAATAATGCAGCAAATTCCTTAAATAATGCAGCAAAGTCTTTAAATAATGCAATAAAGTCCTTAAATAATGCAGCAGAGTCCTTAAATAATGCAACATAGTCCTTAAATAATGCAGAAGAGTCCTTAAATAATGCAACAAAGTCCTTAAATAATGCAGCAGAGTGCTTAAATAATGCAGCAAAGTCCTTAAATAATGCAGAAGAGTCCTTAAATAATGCAATAAAGTCCTTAAATAATGCAGCAAAGTCCTTAAATAATCCAGCCAAGTCCTTAAATAATGCAGCAGAGTCCTTAAATAATGCAACAAAGTCCTTAAATAATGCAGTAGATTACTGAAATACCGCAGCAGGGTCCTTAAATAATGCAGCAGAGTCCTTAAATAATGCAACATAGTCCTTAAATAATGCAGCAGTGTCCTTAAATAATGCAACAAAGTCCTTAAATAATGCAGAAGAGTCCTTAAATAATCCAGACAAGTCCTTAAATAATGCAGCAGAGTCCTTAAATAATGCAGCAGAGTCCTTAAATAATGCAGCAGATTACTGAAATACCGCAGCAGGGTCCTTAAATAATGCAGCAGAGTCCTTAAAAAATGCAACAAAGTCCTTAAATAATGCAGCAGAGTCCTTAAATAATGCAACAAAGTCCTTAAATAATGCAGCAGAGTCCTTAAATAATGCAGCAAAGTCCTTAAATAATGCAGAAGAGTCCTTAAATAATGCAACAAAGTCCTTAAATAATGCAGCAGAGTCCTTACATAATGCAACATAGTCCTTAAATAATGCAGCAAAGTCCTTAAATAATGCAGCAGAGTCCTTAAATAATGCAGTAAAGTCCTTAAATAATGCAGAAGAGTCCTTAAATAATGCAATAAAGTCCTTAAATAATGCAGCAAAGTCCTTAAATAATCCAGCCAAGTCCTTAAATAATGCAGCAGAGTACTTAAATAATGCAGCAAAGTCCTTAAATGATGCAGCAGAGTCCTTAAATAATGCAGCAGAGTCCTTAAATAATGCAGCAAAGTCCTTAAATAATGCAGAAGAGTCCTTAAATAATGCAACAAAGTCCTTAAATAATGCAGCAGAGTCCTTACATAATGCAACATAGTCCTTAAATAATGCAGCAAAGTCCTTAAATAATGCAGCAGAGTGCTTAAATAATGCAGCAAAGTCCTTAAATAATGCAGAAGAGTCCTTAAATAATGCAATAAAGTCCTTAAATAATGCAGCAAAGTCCTTAAATAATCCAGCCAAGTCCTTAAATAATGCAGCAGAGTCCTTAAATAATGCAACAAAGTCCTTAAATAATGCAGTAGATTACTGAAATACCGCAGCAGGGTCCTTAAATAATGCAGCAGAGTCCTTAAATAATGCAACATAGTCCTTAAATAATGCAGCAGTGTCCTTAAATAATGCAACAAAGTCCTTAAATAATGCAGCAGAGTCCTTAAATAATGCAACAAAGTCCTTAAATAATGCAGAAGAGTCCTTAAATAATCCAGACAAGTCCTTAAATAATGCAGCAGAGTCCTTAAATAATGCAGCAGAGTCCTTAAATAATGCAGCAGAGTCCTTAAATAATGCAGCAGTGTCCTTAAATAATGCAACAAAGTCCTTAAATAATGCAGCAGAGTCCTTAAATAATGCAATAAAGTCCTTAAATAATGCAGAAGAGTCCTTAAATAATCCAGACAAGTCCTTAAATAATGCAGCAGAGTCCTTAAATAATGCAGCAAAGTCCTTAAATAATGCAGCAGAGTCCTTAAATAATGCAACAAAGTCCTTAAATAATGCAGCAGAGTGCTTAAATAATGCAGCAAAGTCCTTAAATAATGCAGAAGAGTCCTTAAATAATGCAATAAAGTCCTTAAATAATGCAGCAAAGTCCTTAAATAATCCAGCCAAGTCCTTAAATAATGCAGCAGAGTCCTTAAATAATGCAGCAAAGTCCTTAAATGATGCAGCAGAGTCCTTAAATAATGCAGCAAAGTCCTTAAATAATGCAGCAGAGTCCTTAAATAATGCAACAAAGTAATTAAATAATGCAGCAGAGTCCTTAAATAATGCAACAAAGTCCTTAAATAATGCAGCAGAGTCCTTAAATAATGCAACAAAGTCCTTAAATAATGCAGCAGAGTCCTTAAATAATGCAGCAAATTCCTTAAATAATGCAGCAGAGTCCTTAAGTAATCCAGCCAAGTATTTAAATAATGCAGCAGAGTCCTTAAATAATGCAGCAAAGTCCTTAAATAATGCAGCAGAGTCCTTAAATAATGCAGCAAAGTCCTTAAATAATGCAACAAAGTCCTTAAATAATGCAGCAGAGTCCTTAAATAATGCAACAAAGTCCTTAAATAATGCAGCAGAGTCCTTAAATAATGCAGCACAGTCCTTAAATAATCCAGCCAAGTCCTTAAATAATGCAGCAAATTCCTTAAATAATGCAGCAAAGTCTTTAAATAATGCAATAAAGTCCTTAAATAATGCAGCAGAGTCCTTAAATAATGCAGCAGAGTCCTTAAATAATGCAGCAAAGTCCTTAAATAATGCAGAAGAGTCCTTAAATAATGCAACAAAGTCCTTAAATAATGCAGCAGAGTGCTTAAATAATGCAGCAAAGTCCTTAAATAATGCAGAAGAGTCCTTAAATAATGCAATAAAGTCCTTAAATAATGCAGCAAAGTCCTTAAATAATCCAGCCAAGTCCTTAAATAATGCAGCAGAGTCCTTAAATAATGCAACAAAGTCCTTAAATAATGCAGTAGATTACTGAAATACCGCAGCAGGGTCCTTAAATAATGCAGCAGAGTCCTTAAATAATGCAACATAGTCCTTAAATAATGCAGCAGTGTCCTTAAATAATGCAACAAAGTCCTTAAATAATGCAGCAGAGTCCTTAAATAATGCAACAAAGTCCTTAAATAATGCAGAAGAGTCCTTAAATAATCCAGACAAGTCCTTAAATAATGCAGCAGAGTCCTTAAATAATGCAGCAGAGTCCTTAAATAATGCAGCAGATTACTGAAATACCGCAGCAGGGTCCTTAAATAATGCAGCAAAGTCCTTAAATAATGCAGAAGAGTCCTTAAATAATGCAACAAAGTCCTTAAATAATGCAGCAGAGTCCTTACATAATGCAACATAGTCCTTAAATAATGCAGCAAAGTCCTTAAATAATGCAGCAGAGTCCTTAAATAATGCAGCAGAGTCCTTAAATAATGCAGTAAAGTCCTTAAATAATGCAGAAGAGTCCTTAAATAATGCAATAAAGTCCTTAAATAATGCAGCAAAGTCCTTAAATAATGCAGCAGAGTCCTTAAATAATGCAACAAAGTCCTTAAATAATGCAGCAGAGTCCTTAAATAATGCAGCAAAGTCCTTAAATAATGCAGAAGAGTCCTTAAATAATGCAACAAAGTCCTTAAATAATGCAGCAGAGTGCTTAAATAATGCAGCAAAGTCCTTAAATAATGCAGAAGAGTCCTTAAATAATGCAATAAAGTCCTTAAATAATGCAGCAAAGTCCTTAAATAATCCAGCCAAGTCCTTAAATAATGCAGCAGAGTCCTTAAATAATGCAGCAAAGTCCTTAAATGATGCAGCAGAGTCCTTAAATAATGCAGCAAAGTCCTTAAATAATGCAGCAGAGTCCTTAAATAATGCAACAAAGTAATTAAATAATGCAGCAGAGTCCTTAAATAATGCAACAAAGTCCTTAAATAATGCAGCAGAGTCCTTAAATAATGCAACAAAGTCCTTAAATAATGCAGAAGAGTCCTTAAATGATCCAGACAAGTCCTTAAATAATGCAGCAGAGTACTTAAATAATGCAGCAAAGTCCTTAAATAATGCATCAAATTCCTTAAATAATGCAGCAAAGTCTTTAAATAATGCAATAACGTCCATAAATAATGCAGTAAAGTCCTTAAATAATGCAGCAGAGTCCTTAAATAATGCAACAAAGTCCTTAAATGATGCAGAAGAGTCCTTAAATAATGCAGCAAAGTCCTTAAATAATGCAGCAGAGTCCTTAAATAATGCAACAAAGTAATTAAATAATGCAGCAGAGTCCTTAAATAATGCAACAAAGTCCTTAAATAATGCAGCAGAGTCCTTAAATAATGCAACAAAGTCCTTAAATAATGCAGCAGAGTCCTTAAATAATGCAGCAAATTCCTTAAATAATGCAGCAGAGTCCTTAAGTAATCCAGCCAAGTATTTAAATAATGCAGCAGAGTCCTTAAATAATGCAACAAAGTCCTTAAATAATGCAGCAGAGTCCTTAAATAATGCAACAAAGTACTTAAATAATGCAGCAGAGTCCTTAAGTACCATATCAGAGTCCTTAAATAAAGCAGCAAAGTCCTTAAATAATGCAGCAGAGTCCTTAAATAATGCAGCAAAGTCATTAAATATAGCTGCAGAGTCCTTAAATAATGCAACAAAGTCCTTAAATAATGCAGCAGAGTCCTTAAATAATGCAACAAAGTCCTTAAATAATGCAGCATAGTCCTTAAATAATGCAGCAAATTCCTTAAATAATGCAGCAGAGTCCTTAAATAATCCAGCCAAGTCTTTAAATAATGCAGCAGAGTCCTTAAATAATGCTGCAAAGTCCTTAAATAATGCAACAAAGTCCTTAAATAATGCAGAAGAGTCCTTAAATAATGCAACAAAGTCCTTAAATAATGCAGCAGAGTCCTTAAATAATGCAACAAAGTCCTTAAATAATGCAGCAGAGTCCTTAAATAATGCAACAAAGTAATTAAATAATGCAGCAGAGTCCTTAAATAATGCAACAAAGTCCATAAATAATGCAGAAGAGTCCTTAAAAAAATGCAGACAAGTCCTTAAATAATGCAGCAGAGTCCTTAAATAATGCAGCAGAGTCCTTAAATAATGCAGCAGATTACTGAAATACCGCAGCAGGGTCCTTAAATAATTCAGCAGAGTCCTTAAATAATGCAACAAAGTCCATAAATAATGCAGCACAGTCCTTAAATAATCCAGCCAAGTCCTTAAATAATGCAGCAAATTCCTTAAATAATGCAGCAAAGTCTTTAAATAATGCAATAAAGTCCTTAAATAATGCAGCAGAGTCCTTAAATAATGCAACATAGTCCTTAAATAATGCAGAAGAGTCCTTAAATAATGCAACAAAGTCCTTAAATAATGCAGCAGAGTGCTTAAATAATGCAGCAAAGTCCTTAAATAATGCAGAAGAGTCCTTAAATAATGCAATAAAGTCCTTAAATAATGCAGCAAAGTCCTTAAATAATCCAGCCAAGTCCTTAAATAATGCAGCAGAGTCCTTAAATAATGCAACAAAGTCCTTAAATAATGCAGTAGATTACTGAAATACCGCAGCAGGGTCCTTAAATAATGCAGCAGAGTCCTTAAATAATGCAACATAGTCCTTAAATAATGCAGCAGTGTCCTTAAATAATGCAACAAAGTCCTTAAATAATGCAGAAGAGTCCTTAAATAATCCAGACAAGTCCTTAAATAATGCAGCAGAGTCCTTAAATAATGCAGCAGAGTCCTTAAATAATGCAGCAGATTACTGAAATACCGCAGCAGGGTCCTTAAATAATGCAGCAGAGTCCTTAAAAAATGCAACAAAGTCCTTAAATAATGCAGCAGAGTCCTTAAATAATGCAACAAAGTCCTTAAATAATGCAGCAGAGTCCTTAAATAATGCAGCAAAGTCCTTAAATAATGCAGAAGAGTCCTTAAATAATGCAACAAAGTCCTTAAATAATGCAGCAGAGTCCTTACATAATGCAACATAGTCCTTAAATAATGCAGCAAAGTCCTTAAATAATGCAGCAGAGTCCTTAAATAATGCAGTAAAGTCCTTAAATAATGCAGAAGAGTCCTTAAATAATGCAATAAAGTCCTTAAATAATGCAGCAAAGTCCTTAAATAATCCAGCCAAGTCCTTAAATAATGCAGCAGAGTACTTAAATAATGCAGCAAAGTCCTTAAATGATGCAGCAGAGTCCTTAAATAATGCAGCAGAGTCCTTAAATAATGCAGCAAAGTCCTTAAATAATGCAGAAGAGTCCTTAAATAATGCAACAAAGTCCTTAAATAATGCAGCAGAGTCCTTACATAATGCAACATAGTCCTTAAATAATGCAGCAAAGTCCTTAAATAATGCAGCAGAGTGCTTAAATAATGCAGCAAAGTCCTTAAATAATGCAGAAGAGTCCTTAAATAATGCAATAAAGTCCTTAAATAATGCAGCAAAGTCCTTAAATAATCCAGCCAAGTCCTTAAATAATGCAGCAGAGTCCTTAAATAATGCAACAAAGTCCTTAAATAATGCAGTAGATTACTGAAATACCGCAGCAGGGTCCTTAAATAATGCAGCAGAGTCCTTAAATAATGCAACATAGTCCTTAAATAATGCAGCAGTGTCCTTAAATAATGCAACAAAGTCCTTAAATAATGCAGCAGAGTCCTTAAATAATGCAACAAAGTCCTTAAATAATGCAGAAGAGTCCTTAAATAATCCAGACAAGTCCTTAAATAATGCAGCAGAGTCCTTAAATAATGCAGCAGAGTCCTTAAATAATGCAGCAGAGTCCTTAAATAATGCAGCAGTGTCCTTAAATAATGCAACAAAGTCCTTAAATAATGCAGCAGAGTCCTTAAATAATGCAATAAAGTCCTTAAATAATGCAGAAGAGTCCTTAAATAATCCAGACAAGTCCTTAAATAATGCAGCAGAGTCCTTAAATAATGCAGCAAAGTCCTTAAATAATGCAGCAGAGTCCTTAAATAATGCAACAAAGTCCTTAAATAATGCAGCAGAGTGCTTAAATAATGCAGCAAAGTCCTTAAATAATGCAGAAGAGTCCTTAAATAATGCAATAAAGTCCTTAAATAATGCAGCAAAGTCCTTAAATAATCCAGCCAAGTCCTTAAATAATGCAGCAGAGTCCTTAAATAATGCAGCAAAGTCCTTAAATGATGCAGCAGAGTCCTTAAATAATGCAGCAAAGTCCTTAAATAATGCAGCAGAGTCCTTAAATAATGCAACAAAGTAATTAAATAATGCAGCAGAGTCCTTAAATAATGCAACAAAGTCCTTAAATAATGCAGCAGAGTCCTTAAATAATGCAACAAAGTCCTTAAATAATGCAGCAGAGTCCTTAAATAATGCAGCAAATTCCTTAAATAATGCAGCAGAGTCCTTAAGTAATCCAGCCAAGTATTTAAATAATGCAGCAGAGTCCTTAAATAATGCAGCAAAGTCCTTAAATAATGCAGCAGAGTCCTTAAATAATGCAGCAAAGTCCTTAAATAATGCAACAAAGTCCTTAAATAATGCAGCAGAGTCCTTAAATAATGCAACAAAGTCCTTAAATAATGCAGCAGAGTCCTTAAATAATGCAGCACAGTCCTTAAATAATCCAGCCAAGTCCTTAAATAATGCAGCAAATTCCTTAAATAATGCAGCAAAGTCTTTAAATAATGCAATAAAGTCCTTAAATAATGCAGCAGAGTCCTTAAATAATGCAGCAGAGTCCTTAAATAATGCAGCAAAGTCCTTAAATAATGCAGAAGAGTCCTTAAATAATGCAACAAAGTCCTTAAATAATGCAGCAGAGTGCTTAAATAATGCAGCAAAGTCCTTAAATAATGCAGAAGAGTCCTTAAATAATGCAATAAAGTCCTTAAATAATGCAGCAAAGTCCTTAAATAATCCAGCCAAGTCCTTAAATAATGCAGCAGAGTCCTTAAATAATGCAACAAAGTCCTTAAATAATGCAGTAGATTACTGAAATACCGCAGCAGGGTCCTTAAATAATGCAGCAGAGTCCTTAAATAATGCAACATAGTCCTTAAATAATGCAGCAGTGTCCTTAAATAATGCAACAAAGTCCTTAAATAATGCAGCAGAGTCCTTAAATAATGCAACAAAGTCCTTAAATAATGCAGAAGAGTCCTTAAATAATCCAGACAAGTCCTTAAATAATGCAGCAGAGTCCTTAAATAATGCAGCAGAGTCCTTAAATAATGCAGCAGATTACTGAAATACCGCAGCAGGGTCCTTAAATAATGCAGCAAAGTCCTTAAATAATGCAGAAGAGTCCTTAAATAATGCAACAAAGTCCTTAAATAATGCAGCAGAGTCCTTACATAATGCAACATAGTCCTTAAATAATGCAGCAAAGTCCTTAAATAATGCAGCAGAGTCCTTAAATAATGCAGCAGAGTCCTTAAATAATGCAGTAAAGTCCTTAAATAATGCAGAAGAGTCCTTAAATAATGCAATAAAGTCCTTAAATAATGCAGCAAAGTCCTTAAATAATGCAGCAGAGTCCTTAAATAATGCAACAAAGTCCTTAAATAATGCAGCAGAGTCCTTAAATAATGCAGCAAAGTCCTTAAATAATGCAGAAGAGTCCTTAAATAATGCAACAAAGTCCTTAAATAATGCAGCAGAGTGCTTAAATAATGCAGCAAAGTCCTTAAATAATGCAGAAGAGTCCTTAAATAATGCAATAAAGTCCTTAAATAATGCAGCAAAGTCCTTAAATAATCCAGCCAAGTCCTTAAATAATGCAGCAGAGTCCTTAAATAATGCAGCAAAGTCCTTAAATGATGCAGCAGAGTCCTTAAATAATGCAGCAAAGTCCTTAAATAATGCAGCAGAGTCCTTAAATAATGCAACAAAGTAATTAAATAATGCAGCAGAGTCCTTAAATAATGCAACAAAGTCCTTAAATAATGCAGCAGAGTCCTTAAATAATGCAACAAAGTCCTTAAATAATGCAGAAGAGTCCTTAAATGATCCAGACAAGTCCTTAAATAATGCAGCAGAGTACTTAAATAATGCAGCAAAGTCCTTAAATAATGCATCAAATTCCTTAAATAATGCAGCAAAGTCTTTAAATAATGCAATAACGTCCATAAATAATGCAGTAAAGTCCTTAAATAATGCAGCAGAGTCCTTAAATAATGCAACAAAGTCCTTAAATGATGCAGAAGAGTCCTTAAATAATGCAGCAAAGTCCTTAAATAATGCAGCAGAGTCCTTAAATAATGCAACAAAGTAATTAAATAATGCAGCAGAGTCCTTAAATAATGCAACAAAGTCCTTAAATAATGCAGCAGAGTCCTTAAATAATGCAACAAAGTCCTTAAATAATGCAGCAGAGTCCTTAAATAATGCAGCAAATTCCTTAAATAATGCAGCAGAGTCCTTAAGTAATCCAGCCAAGTATTTAAATAATGCAGCAGAGTCCTTAAATAATGCAACAAAGTCCTTAAATAATGCAGCAGAGTCCTTAAATAATGCAACAAAGTACTTAAATAATGCAGCAGAGTCCTTAAGTACCATATCAGAGTCCTTAAATAAAGCAGCAAAGTCCTTAAATAATGCAGCAGAGTCCTTAAATAATGCAGCAAAGTCATTAAATATAGCTGCAGAGTCCTTAAATAATGCAACAAAGTCCTTAAATAATGCAGCAGAGTCCTTAAATAATGCAACAAAGTCCTTAAATAATGCAGCATAGTCCTTAAATAATGCAGCAAATTCCTTAAATAATGCAGCAGAGTCCTTAAATAATCCAGCCAAGTCTTTAAATAATGCAGCAGAGTCCTTAAATAATGCTGCAAAGTCCTTAAATAATGCAACAAAGTCCTTAAATAATGCAGAAGAGTCCTTAAATAATGCAACAAAGTCCTTAAATAATGCAGCAGAGTCCTTAAATAATGCAACAAAGTCCTTAAATAATGCAGCAGAGTCCTTAAATAATGCAACAAAGTAATTAAATAATGCAGCAGAGTCCTTAAATAATGCAACAAAGTCCATAAATAATGCAGAAGAGTCCTTAAAAAAATGCAGACAAGTCCTTAAATAATGCAGCAGAGTCCTTAAATAATGCAGCAGAGTCCTTAAATAATGCAGCAGATTACTGAAATACCGCAGCAGGGTCCTTAAATAATTCAGCAGAGTCCTTAAATAATGCAACAAAGTCCTTAAATAATGCAGCAGAGTCCTTAAATAATGCAACAAAGTCCTTAAATGATGCAGCAGAGTCCTTAAATAATGCAGCAAATTCCTTAAATAATGCAGCAGAGTCCTTAAGTAATCCAGCCAAGTCTTTAAATAATGCAGCAGAGTCCTTAAATAATGCAGCAAAGTCCTTAAATAATGCAGCAGAGTCCTTAAATAATGCAGCAAAGTCCTTAAATAATGCAACAAAGTCCTTAAATAATGCAGCAGAGTCCTTAAATAATGCAACAAAGTACTTAAATAATGCAGCAGAGTCCTTAAGTACCGTATCAGAGTCCTTAAATAAAGCAGCAAAGTCCTTAAATAATGCAGCAGAGTCCTTAAATAATGCAGCAAATTCCTTAAATAAAGCTGCAGAGTCCTTAAATTCCGCAGCAAAGTCCTTAAATAATGCAGCAGAGTCCTTAAATAATGCAACAAAGTCCATAAATAATGCAGCAGAGTCCTTAAATAATGCAACATAGTCCTTAAATAATGCAGCAGAGTCCTTAAATAATGCAACAAAGTCCTTAAATAATGCAGCAGAGTCCTTAAATAATGCAACAAAGTCCTTAAATAATGCAGAAGAGTCCTTAAATAATCCAGACAAGTCCTTAAATAATGCAGCAGAGTCCTTAAATAATGCAGCAGAGTCCTTAAATAATGCAGCAGATTACTGAAATACCGCAGCAGGGTCCTTAAATAATGCAGCAGAGTCCTTAAAAAATGCAACAAAGTCCTTAAATAATGCAGCAGAGTCCTTAAATAATGCAGCAAAGTCCTTAAATAATGCAGAAGAGTCCTTAAATAATGCAACAAAGTCCTTAAATAATGCAGCAGAGTGCTTAAATAATGCAGCAAAGTCCTTAAATAATGCAGAAGAGTCCTTAAATAATGCAATAAAGTCCTTAAATAATGCAGCAAAGTCCTTAAATAATCCAGCCAAGTCCTTAAATAATGCAGCAGAGTCCTTAAATAATGCAACAAAGTCCTTAAATAATGCAGTAGATTACTGAAATACCGCAGCAGGGTCCTTAAATAATGCAGCAGAGTCCTTAAATAATGCAACATAGTCCTTAAATAATGCAGCAGTGTCCTTAAATAATGCAACAAAGTCCTTAAATATTGCAGCAGAGTCCTTAAATAATGCAACAAAGTCCTTAAATAATGCAGAAGAGTCCTTAAATAATCCAGACAAGTCCTTAAATAATGCAGCAGAGTCCTTAAATAATGCAGCAGAGTCCTTAAATAATGCAGCAGATTACTGAAATACCGCAGCAGGGTCCTTAAATAATGCAGCAGAGTCCTTAAAAAATGCAACAAAGTCCTTAAATAATGCAGCAGAGTCCTTAAATAATGCAACAAAGTCCTTAAATAATGCAGCAGAGTCCTTAAATAATGCAGCAAAGTCCTTAAATAATGCAGAAGAGTCCTTAAATAATGCAACAAAGTCCTTAAATAATGCAGCAGAGTCCTTACATAATGCAACATAGTCCTTAAATAATGCAGCAAAGTCCTTAAATAATGCAGCAGAGTCCTTAAATAATGCAGCAGAGTCCTTAAATAATGCAGTAAAGTCCTTAAATAATGCAGAAGAGTCCTTAAATAATGCAATAAAGTCCTTAAATAATGCAGCAAAGTCCTTAAATAATCCAGCCAAGTCCTTAAATAATGCAGCAGAGTACTTAAAAAATGCAGCAAAGTCCTTAAATGATGCAGCAGAGTCCTTAAATAATGCAGCAAAGTCCTTAAATAATGCAGCAAAGTCCTTAAATAATGCAGAAGAGTCCTTAAATAATGCAACAAAGTCCTTAAATAATGCAGCAAAGTCCTTAAATAATGCAGAAGAGTCCTTAAATAATGCAATAAAGTCCTTAAATAATGCAGCAAAGTCCTTAAATAATCCAGCCAAGTCCTTAAATAATGCAGCAGAGTCCTTAAATAATGCAACAAAGTCCTTAAATAATGCAGCAGAGTCCTTAAATAATGCAGCAAATTCCTTAAATAATGCAGCAGAGTCCTTAAGTAATCCAGCCAAGTATTTAAATAATGCAGCAGAGTCCTTAAATAATGCAGCAAAGTCCTTAAATAATGCAGCAGAGTCCTTAAATAATGCAGCAAAGTCCTTAAATAATGCAACAAAGTCCTTAAATAATGCAGCAGAGTCCTTAAATAATGCAACAAAGTCCTTAAATAATGCAGCAGAGTCCTTAAATAATGCAGCACAGTCCTTAAATAATCCAGCCAAGTCCTTAAATAATGCAGCAAATTCCTTAAATAATGCAGCAAAGTCTTTAAATAATGCAATAAAGTCCTTAAATAATGCAGCAGAGTCCTTAAATAATGCAGCAGAGTCCTTAAATAATGCAGCAAAGTCCTTAAATAATGCAGAAGAGTCCTTAAATAATGCAACAAAGTCCTTAAATAATGCAGCAGAGTGCTTAAATAATGCAGCAAAGTCCTTAAATAATGCAGAAGAGTCCTTAAATAATGCAATAAAGTCCTTAAATAATGCAGCAAAGTCCTTAAATAATCCAGCCAAGTCCTTAAATAATGCAGCAGAGTCCTTAAATAATGCAACAAAGTCCTTAAATAATGCAGTAGATTACTGAAATACCGCAGCAGGGTCCTTAAATAATGCAGCAGAGTCCTTAAATAATGCAACATAGTCCTTAAATAATGCAGCAGTGTCCTTAAATAATGCAACAAAGTCCTTAAATAATGCAGCAGAGTCCTTAAATAATGCAACAAAGTCCTTAAATAATGCAGAAGAGTCCTTAAATAATCCAGACAAGTCCTTAAATAATGCAGCAGAGTCCTTAAATAATGCAGCAGAGTCCTTAAATAATGCAGCAGATTACTGAAATACCGCAGCAGGGTCCTTAAATAATGCAGCAAAGTCCTTAAATAATGCAGAAGAGTCCTTAAATAATGCAACAAAGTCCTTAAATAATGCAGCAGAGTCCTTACATAATGCAACATAGTCCTTAAATAATGCAGCAAAGTCCTTAAATAATGCAGCAGAGTCCTTAAATAATGCAGCAGAGTCCTTAAATAATGCAGTAAAGTCCTTAAATAATGCAGAAGAGTCCTTAAATAATGCAATAAAGTCCTTAAATAATGCAGCAAAGTCCTTAAATAATGCAGCAGAGTCCTTAAATAATGCAACAAAGTCCTTAAATAATGCAGCAGAGTCCTTAAATAATGCAGCAAAGTCCTTAAATAATGCAGAAGAGTCCTTAAATAATGCAACAAAGTCCTTAAATAATGCAGCAGAGTGCTTAAATAATGCAGCAAAGTCCTTAAATAATGCAGAAGAGTCCTTAAATAATGCAATAAAGTCCTTAAATAATGCAGCAAAGTCCTTAAATAATCCAGCCAAGTCCTTAAATAATGCAGCAGAGTCCTTAAATAATGCAGCAAAGTCCTTAAATGATGCAGCAGAGTCCTTAAATAATGCAGCAAAGTCCTTAAATAATGCAGCAGAGTCCTTAAATAATGCAACAAAGTAATTAAATAATGCAGCAGAGTCCTTAAATAATGCAACAAAGTCCTTAAATAATGCAGCAGAGTCCTTAAATAATGCAACAAAGTCCTTAAATAATGCAGAAGAGTCCTTAAATGATCCAGACAAGTCCTTAAATAATGCAGCAGAGTACTTAAATAATGCAGCAAAGTCCTTAAATAATGCATCAAATTCCTTAAATAATGCAGCAAAGTCTTTAAATAATGCAATAACGTCCATAAATAATGCAGTAAAGTCCTTAAATAATGCAGCAGAGTCCTTAAATAATGCAACAAAGTCCTTAAATGATGCAGAAGAGTCCTTAAATAATGCAGCAAAGTCCTTAAATAATGCAGCAGAGTCCTTAAATAATGCAACAAAGTAATTAAATAATGCAGCAGAGTCCTTAAATAATGCAACAAAGTCCTTAAATAATGCAGCAGAGTCCTTAAATAATGCAACAAAGTCCTTAAATAATGCAGCAGAGTCCTTAAATAATGCAGCAAATTCCTTAAATAATGCAGCAGAGTCCTTAAGTAATCCAGCCAAGTATTTAAATAATGCAGCAGAGTCCTTAAATAATGCAACAAAGTCCTTAAATAATGCAGCAGAGTCCTTAAATAATGCAACAAAGTACTTAAATAATGCAGCAGAGTCCTTAAGTACCATATCAGAGTCCTTAAATAAAGCAGCAAAGTCCTTAAATAATGCAGCAGAGTCCTTAAATAATGCAGCAAAGTCATTAAATATAGCTGCAGAGTCCTTAAATAATGCAACAAAGTCCTTAAATAATGCAGCAGAGTCCTTAAATAATGCAACAAAGTCCTTAAATAATGCAGCATAGTCCTTAAATAATGCAGCAAATTCCTTAAATAATGCAGCAGAGTCCTTAAATAATCCAGCCAAGTCTTTAAATAATGCAGCAGAGTCCTTAAATAATGCTGCAAAGTCCTTAAATAATGCAACAAAGTCCTTAAATAATGCAGAAGAGTCCTTAAATAATGCAACAAAGTCCTTAAATAATGCAGCAGAGTCCTTAAATAATGCAACAAAGTCCTTAAATAATGCAGCAGAGTCCTTAAATAATGCAACAAAGTAATTAAATAATGCAGCAGAGTCCTTAAATAATGCAACAAAGTCCATAAATAATGCAGAAGAGTCCTTAAAAAAATGCAGACAAGTCCTTAAATAATGCAGCAGAGTCCTTAAATAATGCAGCAGAGTCCTTAAATAATGCAGCAGATTACTGAAATACCGCAGCAGGGTCCTTAAATAATGCAGCAGAGTCCTTAAATAATGCAACAAAGTCCTTAAATAATGCAGCAGAGTCCTTAAATAATGCAACAAAGTCCTTAAATGATGCAGCAGAGTCCTTAAATAATGCAGCAAATTCCTTAAATAATGCAGCAGAGTCCTTAAGTAATCCAGCCAAGTCTTTAAATAATGCAGCAGAGTCCTTAAATAATGCAGCAAAGTCCTTAAATAATGCAGCAGAGTCCTTAAATAATGCAGCAAAGTCCTTAAATAATGCAACAAAGTCCTTAAATAATGCAGCAGAGTCCTTAAATAATGCAACAAAGTACTTAAATAATGCAGCAGAGTCCTTAAGTACCGTATCAGAGTCCTTAAATAAAGCAGCAAAGTCCTTAAATAATGCAGCAGAGTCCTTAAATAATGCAGCAAATTCCTTAAATAAAGCTGCAGAGTCCTTAAATTCCGCAGCAAAGTCCTTAAATAATGCAGCAGAGTCCTTAAATAATGCAACAAAGTCCATAAATAATGCAGCAGAGTCCTTAAATAATGCAACATAGTCCTTAAATAATGCAGCAGAGTCCTTAAATAATGCAACAAAGTCCTTAAATAATGCAGCAGAGTCCTTAAATAATGCAACAAAGTCCTTAAATAATGCAGAAGAGTCCTTAAATAATCCAGACAAGTCCTTAAATAATGCAGCAGAGTCCTTAAATAATGCAGCAGAGTCCTTAAATAATGCAGCAGATTACTGAAATACCGCAGCAGGGTCCTTAAATAATGCAGCAGAGTCCTTAAAAAATGCAACAAAGTCCTTAAATAATGCAGCAGAGTCCTTAAATAATGCAGCAAAGTCCTTAAATAATGCAGAAGAGTCCTTAAATAATGCAACAAAGTCCTTAAATAATGCAGCAGAGTGCTTAAATAATGCAGCAAAGTCCTTAAATAATGCAGAAGAGTCCTTAAATAATGCAATAAAGTCCTTAAATAATGCAGCAAAGTCCTTAAATAATCCAGCCAAGTCCTTAAATAATGCAGCAGAGTCCTTAAATAATGCAACAAAGTCCTTAAATAATGCAGTAGATTACTGAAATACCGCAGCAGGGTCCTTAAATAATGCAGCAGAGTCCTTAAATAATGCAACATAGTCCTTAAATAATGCAGCAGTGTCCTTAAATAATGCAACAAAGTCCTTAAATATTGCAGCAGAGTCCTTAAATAATGCAACAAAGTCCTTAAATAATGCAGAAGAGTCCTTAAATAATCCAGACAAGTCCTTAAATAATGCAGCAGAGTCCTTAAATAATGCAGCAGAGTCCTTAAATAATGCAGCAGATTACTGAAATACCGCAGCAGGGTCCTTAAATAATGCAGCAGAGTCCTTAAAAAATGCAACAAAGTCCTTAAATAATGCAGCAGAGTCCTTAAATAATGCAACAAAGTCCTTAAATAATGCAGCAGAGTCCTTAAATAATGCAGCAAAGTCCTTAAATAATGCAGAAGAGTCCTTAAATAATGCAACAAAGTCCTTAAATAATGCAGCAGAGTCCTTACATAATGCAACATAGTCCTTAAATAATGCAGCAAAGTCCTTAAATAATGCAGCAGAGTCCTTAAATAATGCAGCAGAGTCCTTAAATAATGCAGTAAAGTCCTTAAATAATGCAGAAGAGTCCTTAAATAATGCAATAAAGTCTTTAATAATGCAGCAAAGTCCTTAAATAATCCAGCCAAGTCCTTAAATAATGCAGCAGAGTACTTAAATAATGCAGCAAAGTCCTTAAATGATGCAGCAGAGTCCTTAAATAATGCAGCAAAGTCCTTAAATAATGCAGAAAAGTCCTTAAATAATGCAGAAGAGTCCTTAAATAATGCAACAAAGTCCTTAAATAATGCAGCAGAGTGCTTAAATAATGCAGCAAAGTCCTTAAATAATGCAGAAGAGTCCTTAAATAATGCAATAAAGTCCTTAAATAATGCAGCAAAGTCCTTAAATAATCCAGCCAAGTCCTTAAATAATGCAGCAGAGTCCTTAAATAATGCAACAAAGTAATTAAATAATGCAGCAGAGTCCTTAAATAATGCAACAAAGTCCTTAAATAATGCAGAAGAGTAATTAAATGATCCAGACAAGTCCTTAAATAATGCAGCAGAGTACTTAAATAATGCAGCAAAGTCCTTAAATAATGCATCAAATTCCTTAAATAATGCAGCAAAGTCTTTAAATAATGCAATAACGTCCATAAATAATGCAGCAAAGTCCTTAAATAATGCAGCAGAGTCCTTAAATAATGCAACAAAGTCCTTAAATGATGCAGAAGAGTCCTTAAATAATGCAGCAAAGTCCTTAAATAATGCAGCAGAGTCCTTAAATAATGCAACAAAGTAATTAAATAATGCAGCAGAGTCCTTAAATAATGCAACAAAGTCCTTAAATAATGCAGCAGAGTCCTTAAATAATGCAACAAAGTCCTTAAATAATGCAGCAGAGTCCTTAAATAATGCAGCAAATTCCTTAAATAATGCAGCAGAGTCCTTAAGTAATCCAGCCAAGTATTTAAATAATGCAGCAGAGTCCTTAAATAATGCAACAAAGTCCTTAAATAATGCAGCAGAGTCCTTAAATAATGCAACAAAGTACTTAAATAATGCAGCAGAGTCCTTAAGTACCATATCAGAGTCCTTAAATAAAGCAGCAAAGTCCTTAAATAATGCAGCAGAGTCCTTAAATAATGCAGCAAAGTCATTAAATAAAGCTGCAGAGTCCTTAAATAATGCAACAAAGTCCTTAAATAATGCAGCAGAGTCCTTAAATAATGCAACAAAGTCCTTAAATAATGCAGCATAGTCCTTAAATAATGCAGCAAATTCCTTAAATAATGCAGCAGAGTCCTTAAATAATCCAGCCAAGTCTTTAAATAATGCAGCAGAGTCCTTAAATAATGCTGCAAAGTCCTTAAATAATGCAACAAAGTCCTTAAATAATGCAGAAGAGTCCTTAAATAATGCAACAAAGTCCTTAAATAATGCAGCAGAGTCCTTAAATAATGCAACAAAGTCCTTAAATAATGCAGCAGAGTCCTTAAATAATGCAACAAAGTAATTAAATAATGCAGCAGAGTCCTTAAATAATGCAACAAAGTCCATAAATAATGCAGAAGAGTCCTTAAATAATGCAGACAAGTCCTTAAATAATGCAGCAGAGTCCTTAAATAATGCAGCAGAGTCCTTAAATAATGCAGCAGATTACTGAAATACCGCAGCAGGGTCCTTAAATAATGCAGCAGAGTCCTTAAATAATGCAACAAAGTCCTTAAATAATGCAGCAGAGTCCTTAAATAATGCAACAAAGTCCTTAAATGATGCAGCAGAGTCCTTAAATAATGCAGCAAATTCCTTAAATAATGCAGCAGAGTCCTTAAGTAATCCAGCCAAGTCTTTAAATAATGCAGCAGAGTCCTTAAATAATGCAGCAAAGTCCTTAAATAATGCAGCAGAGTCCTTAAATAATGCAGCAAAGTCCTTAAATAATGCAACAAAGTCCTTAAATAATGCAGCAGAGTCCTTAAATAATGCAACAAAGTACTTAAATAATGCAGCAGAGTCCTTAAGTACCGTATCAGAGTCCTTAAATAAAGCAGCAAAGTCCTTAAATAATGCAGCAGAGTCCTTAAATAATGCAGCAAATTCCTTAAATAAAGCTGCAGAGTCCTTAAATTCCGCAGCAAAGTCCTTAAATAATGCAGCAGAGTCCTTAAATAATGCAACAAAGTCCATAAATAATGCAGCAGAGTCCTTAAATAATGCAACATAGTCCTTAAATAATGCAGCAGAGTCCTTAAATAATGCAACAAAGTCCTTAAATAATGCAGCAGAGTCCTTAAATAATGCAACAAAGTCCTTAAATAATGCAGAAGAGTCCTTAAATAATCCAGACAAGTCCTTAAATAATGCAGCAGAGTCCTTAAATAATGCAGCAGAGTCCTTAAATAATGCAGCAGATTACTGAAATACCGCAGCAGGGTCCTTAAATAATGCAGCAGAGTCCTTAAAAAATGCAACAAAGTCCTTAAATAATGCAGCAGAGTCCTTAAATAATGCAGCAAAGTCCTTAAATAATGCAGAAGAGTCCTTAAATAATGCAACAAAGTCCTTAAATAATGCAGCAGAGTGCTTAAATAATGCAGCAAAGTCCTTAAATAATGCAGAAGAGTCCTTAAATAATGCAATAAAGTCCTTAAATAATGCAGCAAAGTCCTTAAATAATCCAGCCAAGTCCTTAAATAATGCAGCAGAGTCCTTAAATAATGCAACAAAGTCCTTAAATAATGCAGTAGATTACTGAAATACCGCAGCAGGGTCCTTAAATAATGCAGCAGAGTCCTTAAATAATGCAACATAGTCCTTAAATAATGCAGCAGTGTCCTTAAATAATGCAACAAAGTCCTTAAATATTGCAGCAGAGTCCTTAAATAATGCAACAAAGTCCTTAAATAATGCAGAAGAGTCCTTAAATAATCCAGACAAGTCCTTAAATAATGCAGCAGAGTCCTTAAATAATGCAGCAGAGTCCTTAAATAATGCAGCAGATTACTGAAATACCGCAGCAGGGTCCTTAAATAATGCAGCAGAGTCCTTAAAAAATGCAACAAAGTCCTTAAATAATGCAGCAGAGTCCTTAAATAATGCAACAAAGTCCTTAAATAATGCAGCAGAGTCCTTAAATAATGCAGCAAAGTCCTTAAATAATGCAGAAGAGTCCTTAAATAATGCAACAAAGTCCTTAAATAATGCAGCAGAGTCCTTACATAATGCAACATAGTCCTTAAATAATGCAGTAAAGTCCTTAAATAATGCAGCAGAGTCCTTAAATAATGCAGCAGAGTCCTTAAATAATGCAGTAAAGTCCTTAAATAATGCAGAAGAGTCCTTAAATAATGCAATAAAGTCCTTAAATAATGCAGCAAAGTCCTTAAATAATCCAGCCAAATCCTTAAATAATGCAGCAGAGTACTTAAATAATGCAGCAAAGTCCTTAAATGATGCAGCAGAGTCCTTAAATAATGCAGCAAAGTCCTTAAATAATGCAGCAAAGTCCTTAAATAATGCAGAAGAGTCCTTAAATAATGCAACAAAGTCCTTAAATAATGCAGCAGAGTGCTTAAATAATGCAGCAAAGTCCTTAAATAATGCAGAAGAGTCCTTAAATATTGCAATAAAGTCCTTAAATAATGCAGCAAAGTCCTTAAATAATCCAGCCAAGTCCTTAAATAATGCAGCAGAGTCCTTAAATAATGCAACAAAGTAATTAAATAATGCAGCAGAGTCCTTAAATAATGCAACAAAGTCCTTAAATAATGCAGAAGAGTAATTAAATGATCCAGACAAGTCCTTAAATAATGCAGCAGAGTACTTAAATAATGCAGCAAAGTCCTTAAATAATGCATCAAATTCCTTAAATAATGCAGCAAAGTCTTTAAATAATGCAATAACGTCCATAAATAATGCAGCAAAGTCCTTAAATAATGCAGCAGAGTCCTTAAATAATGCAACAAAGTCCTTAAATGATGCAGAAGAGTCCTTAAATAATGCAGCAAAGTCCTTAAATAATGCAGCAGAGTCCTTAAATAATGCAACAAAGTAATTAAATAATGCAGCAGAGTCCTTAAATAATGCAACAAAGTCCATACATAATGCAGAAGAGTCCTTAAATAATGCAGACAAGTCCTTAAATAATGCATCAAATTCCTTAAATAATGCAGCAAAGTCTTTAAATAATGCTATAACGTCCATAAATAATGCAGCAAAGTCCTTATATAATGCAGCAGAGTCCTTAAATAATGCAACAAAGTCCTTAAATAATGCAGCAGAGTCCTTAAATAATGCAGCAAAGTCCATAAATAATGCAGCACAGTCCTTAAATAATCCAGCCAAGTCCTTAAATAATGCAGCAAATTCCTTAAATAATGCAGCAAAGTCTTTAAATAATGCAATAAAGTCCTTAAATAATGCAGCAGAGTCCTTAAATAATGCAACATAGTCCTTAAATAATGCAGCAAAGTCCTTAAATAATGCAGCAGAGTCCTTAAATAATGCAACAAAGTCCTTAAATAATGCAGCAGAGTCCTTAAATAATGCAGCAAAGTCCTTAAATAATGCAGCAGAGTCCTTAAATAATGCAACAAAGTCCTTAAATAATGCAGCAGAGTGCTTAAATAATGCAGCAAAGTCCTTAAATAATGCAGAAGAGTCCTTAAATAATGCAATAAAGTCCTTAAATAATGCAGCAAAGTCCTTAAATAATCCAGCCAAGTCCTTAAATAATGCAGCAGAGTCCTTAAATAATGCAGCAAAGTCCTTAAATGATGCAGCAGAGTCCTTAAATAATGCAGCAAAGTCCTTAAATAATGCAGCAGAGTCCTTAAATAATGCAACAAAGTAATTAAATAATGCAGCAGAGTCCTTAAATAATGCAACAAAGTCCTTAAATAATGCAGCAGAGTCCTTAAATAATGCAACAAAGTCCTTAAATAATGCAGCAGAGTCCTTAAATAATGCAGCAAATTCCTTAAATAATGCAGCAGAGTCCTTAAGTAATCCAGCCAAGTATTTAAATAATGCAGCAGAGTCCTTAAATAATGCAGCAAAGTCCTTAAATAATGCAGCAGAGTCCTTAAATAATGCAGCAAAGTCCTTAAATAATGCAACAAAGTCCTTAAATAATGCAGCAGAGTCCTTAAATAATGCAACAAAGTCCTTAAATAATGCAGCAGAGTCCTTAAATAATGCAGCACAGTCCTTAAATAATCCAGCCAAGTCCTTAAATAATGCAGCAAATTCCTTAAATAATGCAGCAAAGTCTTTAAATAATGCAATAAAGTCCTTAAATAATGCAGCAGAGTCCTTAAATAATGCAGCAGAGTCCTTAAATAATGCAGCAAAGTCCTTAAATAATGCAGAAGAGTCCTTAAATAATGCAACAAAGTCCTTAAATAATGCAGCAGAGTGCTTAAATAATGCAGCAAAGTCCTTAAATAATGCAGAAGAGTCCTTAAATAATGCAATAAAGTCCTTAAATAATGCAGCAAAGTCCTTAAATAATCCAGCCAAGTCCTTAAATAATGCAGCAGAGTCCTTAAATAATGCAACAAAGTCCTTAAATAATGCAGTAGATTACTGAAATACCGCAGCAGGGTCCTTAAATAATGCAGCAGAGTCCTTAAATAATGCAACATAGTCCTTAAATAATGCAGCAGTGTCCTTAAATAATGCAACAAAGTCCTTAAATAATGCAGCAGAGTCCTTAAATAATGCAACAAAGTCCTTAAATAATGCAGAAGAGTCCTTAAATAATCCAGACAAGTCCTTAAATAATGCAGCAGAGTCCTTAAATAATGCAGCAGAGTCCTTAAATAATGCAGCAGATTACTGAAATACCGCAGCAGGGTCCTTAAATAATGCAGCAAAGTCCTTAAATAATGCAGAAGAGTCCTTAAATAATGCAACAAAGTCCTTAAATAATGCAGCAGAGTCCTTACATAATGCAACATAGTCCTTAAATAATGCAGCAAAGTCCTTAAATAATGCAGCAGAGTCCTTAAATAATGCAGCAGAGTCCTTAAATAATGCAGTAAAGTCCTTAAATAATGCAGAAGAGTCCTTAAATAATGCAATAAAGTCCTTAAATAATGCAGCAAAGTCCTTAAATAATCCAGCCAAGTCCTTAAATAATGCAGCAGAGTACTTAAATAATGCAGCAAAGTCCTTAAATGATGCAGCAGAGTCCTTAAATAATGCAGCAAAGTCCTTAAATAATGCAGCAAAGTCCTTAAATAATGCAGAAGAGTCCTTAAATAATGCAACAAAGTCCTTAAATAATGCAGCAGAGTGCTTAAATAATGCAGCAAAGTCCTTAAATAATGCAGAAGAGTCCTTAAATAATGCAATAAAGTGCTTAAATAATGCAGCAAAGTCCTTAAATAATCCAGCCAAGTCCTTAAATAATGCAGCAGAGTCCTTAAATAATGCAACAAAGTAATTAAATAATGCAGAAGAGTCCTTAAATAATGCAACAAAGTCCTTAAATAATGCAGAAGAGTCCTTAAATGATGCAGACAAGTCCTTAAATAATGCAGCAGAGTACTTAAATAATGCAGCAGAGTCCTTAAATAATGCATCAAATTCCTTAAATAATGCAGCAAAGTCTTTAAATAATGCAATAACGTCCATAAATAATGCAGCAAAGTCCTTAAATAATGCAGCAGAGTCCTTAAATAATGCAACAAAGTCCTTAAATGATGCAGAAGAGTCCTTAAATAATGCAGCAAAGTCCTTAAATAATGCAGCAGAGTCCTTAAATAATGCAACGAAGTAATTAAATAATGCAGCAGAGTCCTTAAATAATGCAACAAAGTCCATACATAATGCAGAAGAGTCCTTAAATAATGCAGACAAGTCCTTAAATAATGCATCAAATTCCTTAAATAATGCAGCAAAGTCTTTAAATAATGCTATAACGTCCATAAATAATGCAGCAAAGTCCTTATATAATGCAGCAGAGTCCTTAAATAATGCAACAAAGTCCTTAAATAATGCAGCAGAGTCCTTAAATAATGCAGCAAAGTCCATAAATAATGCAGCACAGTCCTTAAATAATCCAGCCAAGTCCTTAAATAATGCAGCAAATTCCTTAAATAATGCAGCAAAGTCTTTAAATAATGCAATAAAGTCCTTAAATAATGCAGCAGAGTCCTTAAATAATGCAACATAGTCCTTAAATAATGCAGCAAAGTCCTTAAATAATGCAGCAGAGTCCTTAAATAATGCAACAAAGTCCTTAAATAATGCAGCAGAGTCCTTAAATAATGCAGCAAAGTCCTTAAATAATGCAGAAGAGTCCTTAAATAATGCAACAAAGTCCTTAAATAATGCAGCAGAGTGCTTAAATAATGCAGCAAAGTCCTTAAATAATGCAGAAGAGTCCTTAAATAATGCAATAAAGTCCTTAAATAATGCAGCAAAGTCCTTAAATAATCCAGCCAAGTCCTTAAATAATGCAGCAGAGTCCTTAAATAATGCAGCAAAGTCCTTAAATGATGCAGCAGAGTCCTTAAATAATGCAGCAAAGTCCTTAAATAATGCAGCAGAGTCCTTAAATAATGCAACAAAGTAATTAAATAATGCAGCAGAGTCCTTAAATAATGCAACAAAGTCCTTAAATAATGCAGCAAAGTCCTTAAATAATGCAGCAGAGTCCTTAAATAATGCAGCAAATTCCTTAAATAATGCAGCAGAGTCCTTAAGTAATCCAGCCAAGTATTTAAATAATGCAGCAGAGTCCTTAAATAATGCAACAAAGTCCTTAAATAATGCAGCAGAGTCCTTAAATAATGCAACAAAGTCCTTAAATAATGCAGAAGAGTCCTTAAATAATCCAGACAAGTCCTTAAATAATGCAGCAGAGTCCTTAAATAATGCAGCAGAGTCCTTAAATAATGCAGCAGATTACTGAAATACCGCAACAGGGTCCTTAAATAATGCAGCAGAGTCCTTAAAAAATGCAACAAAGTCCTTAAATAATGCAGCAGAGTCCTTAAATAATGCAGCAAAGTCCTTAAATAATGCAGAAGAGTCCTTAAATAATGCAACAAAGTCCTTAAATAATGCAGCAGAGTGCTTAAATAATGCAGCAAAGTCCTTAAATAATGCAGAAGAGTCCTTAAATAATGCAATAAAGTCCTTAAATAATGCAGCAAAGTCCTTAAATAATCCAGCCAAGTCCTTAAATAATGCAGCAGAGTCCTTAAATAATGCAACAAAGTCCTTAAATAATGCAGTAGATTACTGAAATACCGCAGCAGGGTCCTTAAATAATGCAGCAGAGTCCTTAAATAATGCAACATAGTCCTTAAATAATGCAGCAGTGTCCTTAAATAATGCAACAAAGTCCTTAAATATTGCAGCAGAGTCCTTAAATAATGCAACAAAGTCCTTAAATAATGCAGAAGAGTCCTTAAATAATCCAGACAAGTCCTTAAATAATGCAGCAGAGTCCTTAAATAATGCAGCAGAGTCCTTAAATAATGCAGCAGATTACTGAAATACCGCAGCAGGGTCCTTAAATAATGCAGCAGAGTCCTTAAAAAATGCAACAAAGTCCTTAAATAATGCAGCAGAGTCCTTAAATAATGCAACAAAGTCCTTAAATAATGCAGCAGAGTCCTTAAATAATGCAGCAAAGTCCTTAAATAATGCAGAAGAGTCCTTAAATAATGCAACAAAGTCCTTAAATAATGCAGCAGAGTCCTTACATAATGCAACATAGTCCTTAAATAATGCAGCAAAGTCCTTAAATAATGCAGCAGAGTCCTTAAATAATGCAGCAGAGTCCTTAAATAATGCAGTAAAGTCCTTAAATAATGCAGAAGAGTCCTTAAATAATGCAATAAAGTCCTTAAATAATGCAGCAAAGTCCTTAAATAATGCAGCAAAGTCCTTAAATAATGCAGAAGAGTCCTTAAATAATGCAACAAAGTCCTTAAATAATGCAGCAGAGTGCTTAAATAATGCAGCAAAGTCCTTAAATAATGCAGAAGAGTCCTTAAATAATGCAATAAAGTGCTTAAATAATGCAGCAAAGTCCTTAAATAATCCAGCCAAGTCCTTAAATAATGCAGCAGAGTCCTTAAATAATGCAACAAAGTAATTAAATAATGCAGAAGAGTCCTTAAATAATGCAACAAAGTCCTTAAATAATGCAGAAGAGTCCTTAAATGATGCAGACAAGTCCTTAAATAATGCAGCAGAGTACTTAAATAATGCAGCAGAGTCCTTAAATAATGCATCAAATTCCTTAAATAATGCAGCAAAGTCTTTAAATAATGCAATAACGTCCATAAATAATGCAGCAAAGTCCTTAAATAATGCAGCAGAGTCCTTAAATAATGCAACAAAGTCCTTAAATGATGCAGAAGAGTCCTTAAATAATGCAGCAAAGTCCTTAAATAATGCAGCAGAGTCCTTAAATAATGCAACGAAGTAATTAAATAATGCAGCAGAGTCCTTAAATAATGCAACAAAGTCCATACATAATGCAGAAGAGTCCTTAAATAATGCAGACAAGTCCTTAAATAATGCATCAAATTCCTTAAATAATGCAGCAAAGTCTTTAAATAATGCTATAACGTCCATAAATAATGCAGCAAAGTCCTTATATAATGCAGCAGAGTCCTTAAATAATGCAACAAAGTCCTTAAATAATGCAGCAGAGTCCTTAAATAATGCAGCAAAGTCCATAAATAATGCAGCACAGTCCTTAAATAATCCAGCCAAGTCCTTAAATAATGCAGCAAATTCCTTAAATAATGCAGCAAAGTCTTTAAATAATGCAATAAAGTCCTTAAATAATGCAGCAGAGTCCTTAAATAATGCAACATAGTCCTTAAATAATGCAGCAAAGTCCTTAAATAATGCAGCAGAGTCCTTAAATAATGCAACAAAGTCCTTAAATAATGCAGCAGAGTCCTTAAATAATGCAGCAAAGTCCTTAAATAATGCAGAAGAGTCCTTAAATAATGCAACAAAGTCCTTAAATAATGCAGCAGAGTGCTTAAATAATGCAGCAAAGTCCTTAAATAATGCAGAAGAGTCCTTAAATAATGCAATAAAGTCCTTAAATAATGCAGCAAAGTCCTTAAATAATCCAGCCAAGTCCTTAAATAATGCAGCAGAGTCCTTAAATAATGCAGCAAAGTCCTTAAATGATGCAGCAGAGTCCTTAAATAATGCAGCAAAGTCCTTAAATAATGCAGCAGAGTCCTTAAATAATGCAACAAAGTAATTAAATAATGCAGCAGAGTCCTTAAATAATGCAACAAAGTCCTTAAATAATGCAGCAAAGTCCTTAAATAATGCAGCAGAGTCCTTAAATAATGCAGCAAATTCCTTAAATAATGCAGCAGAGTCCTTAAGTAATCCAGCCAAGTATTTAAATAATGCAGCAGAGTCCTTAAATAATGCAACAAAGTCCTTAAATAATGCAGCAGAGTCCTTAAATAATGCAACAAAGTCCTTAAATAATGCAGAAGAGTCCTTAAATAATCCAGACAAGTCCTTAAATAATGCAGCAGAGTCCTTAAATAATGCAGCAGAGTCCTTAAATAATGCAGCAGATTACTGAAATACCGCAACAGGGTCCTTAAATAATGCAGCAGAGTCCTTAAAAAATGCAACAAAGTCCTTAAATAATGCAGCAGAGTCCTTAAATAATGCAGCAAAGTCCTTAAATAATGCAGAAGAGTCCTTAAATAATGCAACAAAGTCCTTAAATAATGCAGCAGAGTGCTTAAATAATGCAGCAAAGTCCTTAAATAATGCAGAAGAGTCCTTAAATAATGCAATAAAGTCCTTAAATAATGCAGCAAAGTCCTTAAATAATCCAGCCAAGTCCTTAAATAATGCAGCAGAGTCCTTAAATAATGCAACAAAGTCCTTAAATAATGCAGTAGATTACTGAAATACCGCAGCAGGGTCCTTAAATAATGCAGCAGAGTCCTTAAATAATGCAACATAGTCCTTAAATAATGCAGCAGTGTCCTTAAATAATGCAACAAAGTCCTTAAATATTGCAGCAGAGTCCTTAAATAATGCAACAAAGTCCTTAAATAATGCAGAAGAGTCCTTAAATAATCCAGACAAGTCCTTAAATAATGCAGCAGAGTCCTTAAATAATGCAGCAGAGTCCTTAAATAATGCAGCAGATTACTGAAATACCGCAGCAGGGTCCTTAAATAATGCAGCAGAGTCCTTAAAAAATGCAACAAAGTCCTTAAATAATGCAGCAGAGTCCTTAAATAATGCAACAAAGTCCTTAAATAATGCAGCAGAGTCCTTAAATAATGCAGCAAAGTCCTTAAATAATGCAGAAGAGTCCTTAAATAATGCAACAAAGTCCTTAAATAATGCAGCAGAGTCCTTACATAATGCAACATAGTCCTTAAATAATGCAGCAAAGTCCTTAAATAATGCAGCAGAGTCCTTAAATAATGCAGCAGAGTCCTTAAATAATGCAGTAAAGTCCTTAAATAATGCAGAAGAGTCCTTAAATAATGCAATAAAGTCCTTAAATAATGCAGCAAAGTCCTTAAATAATCCAGCCAAGTCCTTAAATAATGCAGCAGAGTACTTAAAAAATGCAGCAAAGTCCTTAAATGATGCAGCAGAGTCCTTAAATAATGCAGCAAAGTCCTTAAATAATGCAGCAAAGTCCTTAAATAATGCAGAAGAGTCCTTAAATAATGCAACAAAGTCCTTAAATAATGCAGCAAAGTCCTTAAATAATGCAGAAGAGTCCTTAAATAATGCAATAAAGTCCTTAAATAATGCAGCAAAGTCCTTAAATAATCCAGCCAAGTCCTTAAATAATGCAGCAGAGTCCTTAAATAATGCAACAAAGTAATTAAATAATGCAGCAGAGTCCTTAAATAATGCAACAAAGTCCTTAAATAATGCAGAAGAGTCCTTAAATGATCCAGACAAGTCCTTAAATAATGCAGCAGAGTACTTAAATAATGCAGCAAAGTCCTTAAATAATGCATCAAATTCCTTAAATAATGCAGCAAAGTCTTTAAATAATGCAATAACGTCCATAAATAATGCAGCAAAGTCCTTAAATAATGCAGCAGAGTCCTTAAATAATGCAACAAAGTCCTTAAATGATGCAGAAGAGTCCTTAAATAATGCAGCAAAGTCCTTAAATAATGCAGCAGAGTCCTTAAATAATGCAACAAAGTAATTAAATAATGCAGCAGAGTCCTTAAATAATGCAACAAAGTCCATACATAATGCAGAAGAGTCCTTAAATAATGCAGACAAGTCCTTAAATAATGCATCAAATTCCTTAAATAATGCAGCAAAGTCTTTAAATAATGCTATAACGTCCATAAATAATGCAGCAAAGTCCTTATATAATGCAGCAGAGTCCTTAAATAATGCAACAAAGTCCTTAAATAATGCAGCAGAGTCCTTAAATAATGCAGCAAAGTCCATAAATAATGCAGCACAGTCCTTAAATAATCCAGCCAAGTCCTTAAATAATGCAGCAAATTCCTTAAATAATGCAGCAAAGTCTTTAAATAATGCAATAAAGTCCTTAAATAATGCAGCAGAGTCCTTAAATAATGCAACATAGTCCTTAAATAATGCAGCAAAGTCCTTAAATAATGCAGCAGAGTCCTTAAATAATGCAACAAAGTCCTTAAATAATGCAGCAGAGTCCTTAAATAATGCAGCAAAGTCCATAAATAATGCAGCAGAGTCCTTAAATAATGCAACAAAGTCCTTAAATAATGCAGCAGAGTGCTTAAATAATGCAGCAAAGTCCTTAAATAATGCAGCAGAGTCCTTAAATAATGCAGCAAAGTCCTTAAATGATGCAGCAGAGTCCTTAAATAATGCAGCAAAGTCCTTAAATAATGCAGCAGAGTCCTTAAATAATGCAACAAAGTAATTAAATAATGCAGCAGAGTCCTTAAATAATGCAGAAGAGTCCTTAAATAATGCAATAAAGTCCTTAAATAATGCAGCAAAGTCCTTAAATAATCCAGCCAAGTCCTTAAATAATGCAGCAGAGTCCTTAAATAATGCAACAAAGTAATTAAATAATGCAGCAGAGTCCTTAAATAATGCAACAAAGTCCTTAAATAATGCAGAAGAGTCCTTAAATGATCCAGACAAGTCCTTAAATAATGCAGCAGAGTACTTAAATAATGCAGCAAAGTCCTTAAATAATGCATCAAATTCCTTAAATAATGCAGCAAAGTCTTTAAATAATGCAATAACGTCCATAAATAATGCAGCAAAGTCCTTAAATAATGCAGCAGAGTCCTTAAATAATGCAACAAAGTCCTTAAATGATGCAGAAGAGTCCTTAAATAATGCAGCAAAGTCCTTAAATAATGCAGCAGAGTCCTTAAATAATGCAACAAAGTAATTAAATAATGCAGCAGAGTCCTTAAATAATGCAACAAAGTCCATACATAATGCAGAAGAGTCCTTAAATAATGCAGACAAGTCCTTAAATAATGCATCAAATTCCTTAAATAATGCAGCAAAGTCTTTAAATAATGCTATAACGTCCATAAATAATGCAGCAAAGTCCTTATATAATGCAGCAGAGTCCTTAAATAATGCAACAAAGTCCTTAAATAATGCAGCAGAGTCCTTAAATAATGCAGCAAAGTCCATAAATAATGCAGCACAGTCCTTAAATAATCCAGCCAAGTCCTTAAATAATGCAGCAAATTCCTTAAATAATGCAGCAAAGTCTTTAAATAATGCAATAAAGTCCTTAAATAATGCAGCAGAGTCCTTAAATAATGCAACATAGTCCTTAAATAATGCAGCAAAGTCCTTAAATAATGCAGCAGAGTCCTTAAATAATGCAACAAAGTCCTTAAATAATGCAGCAGAGTCCTTAAATAATGCAGCAAAGTCCTTAAATAATGCAGCAGAGTCCTTAAATAATGCAACAAAGTCCTTAAATAATGCAGCAGAGTGCTTAAATAATGCAGCAAAGTCCTTAAATAATGCAGAAGAGTCCTTAAATAATGCAATAAAGTCCTTAAATAATGCAGCAAAGTCCTTAAATAATCCAGCCAAGTCCTTAAATAATGCAGCAGAGTCCTTAAATAATGCAGCAAAGTCCTTAAATGATGCAGCAGAGTCCTTAAATAATGCAGCAAAGTCCTTAAATAATGCAGCAGAGTCCTTAAATAATGCAACAAAGTAATTAAATAATGCAGCAGAGTCCTTAAATAATGCAACAAAGTCCTTAAATAATGCAGCAGAGTCCTTAAATAATGCAACAAAGTCCTTAAATAATGCAGCAGAGTCCTTAAATAATGCAGCAAATTCCTTAAATAATGCAGCAGAGTCCTTAAGTAATCCAGCCAAGTATTTAAATAATGCAGCAGAGTCCTTAAATAATGCAGCAAAGTCCTTAAATAATGCAGCAGAGTCCTTAAATAATGCAGCAAAGTCCTTAAATAATGCAACAAAGTCCTTAAATAATGCAGCAGAGTCCTTAAATAATGCAACAAAGTCCTTAAATAATGCAGCAGAGTCCTTAAATAATGCAGCACAGTCCTTAAATAATCCAGCCAAGTCCTTAAATAATGCAGCAAATTCCTTAAATAATGCAGCAAAGTCTTTAAATAATGCAATAAAGTCCTTAAATAATGCAGCAGAGTCCTTAAATAATGCAGCAGAGTCCTTAAATAATGCAGCAAAGTCCTTAAATAATGCAGAAGAGTCCTTAAATAATGCAACAAAGTCCTTAAATAATGCAGCAGAGTGCTTAAATAATGCAGCAAAGTCCTTAAATAATGCAGAAGAGTCCTTAAATAATGCAATAAAGTCCTTAAATAATGCAGCAAAGTCCTTAAATAATCCAGCCAAGTCCTTAAATAATGCAGCAGAGTCCTTAAATAATGCAACAAAGTCCTTAAATAATGCAGTAGATTACTGAAATACCGCAGCAGGGTCCTTAAATAATGCAGCAGAGTCCTTAAATAATGCAACATAGTCCTTAAATAATGCAGCAGTGTCCTTAAATAATGCAACAAAGTCCTTAAATAATGCAGCAGAGTCCTTAAATAATGCAACAAAGTCCTTAAATAATGCAGAAGAGTCCTTAAATAATCCAGACAAGTCCTTAAATAATGCAGCAGAGTCCTTAAATAATGCAGCAGAGTCCTTAAATAATGCAGCAGATTACTGAAATACCGCAGCAGGGTCCTTAAATAATGCAGCAAAGTCCTTAAATAATGCAGAAGAGTCCTTAAATAATGCAACAAAGTCCTTAAATAATGCAGCAGAGTCCTTACATAATGCAACATAGTCCTTAAATAATGCAGCAAAGTCCTTAAATAATGCAGCAGAGTCCTTAAATAATGCAGCAGAGTCCTTAAATAATGCAGTAAAGTCCTTAAATAATGCAGAAGAGTCCTTAAATAATGCAATAAAGTCCTTAAATAATGCAGCAAAGTCCTTAAATAATCCAGCCAAGTCCTTAAATAATGCAGCAGAGTACTTAAATAATGCAGCAAAGTCCTTAAATGATGCAGCAGAGTCCTTAAATAATGCAGCAAAGTCCTTAAATAATGCAGCAAAGTCCTTAAATAATGCAGAAGAGTCCTTAAATAATGCAACAAAGTCCTTAAATAATGCAGCAGAGTGCTTAAATAATGCAGCAAAGTCCTTAAATAATGCAGAAGAGTCCTTAAATAATGCAATAAAGTGCTTAAATAATGCAGCAAAGTCCTTAAATAATCCAGCCAAGTCCTTAAATAATGCAGCAGAGTCCTTAAATAATGCAACAAAGTAATTAAATAATGCAGAAGAGTCCTTAAATAATGCAACAAAGTCCTTAAATAATGCAGAAGAGTCCTTAAATGATGCAGACAAGTCCTTAAATAATGCAGCAGAGTACTTAAATAATGCAGCAGAGTCCTTAAATAATGCATCAAATTCCTTAAATAATGCAGCAAAGTCTTTAAATAATGCAATAACGTCCATAAATAATGCAGCAAAGTCCTTAAATAATGCAGCAGAGTCCTTAAATAATGCAACAAAGTCCTTAAATGATGCAGAAGAGTCCTTAAATAATGCAGCAAAGTCCTTAAATAATGCAGCAGAGTCCTTAAATAATGCAACGAAGTAATTAAATAATGCAGCAGAGTCCTTAAATAATGCAACAAAGTCCATACATAATGCAGAAGAGTCCTTAAATAATGCAGACAAGTCCTTAAATAATGCATCAAATTCCTTAAATAATGCAGCAAAGTCTTTAAATAATGCTATAACGTCCATAAATAATGCAGCAAAGTCCTTATATAATGCAGCAGAGTCCTTAAATAATGCAACAAAGTCCTTAAATAATGCAGCAGAGTCCTTAAATAATGCAGCAAAGTCCATAAATAATGCAGCACAGTCCTTAAATAATCCAGCCAAGTCCTTAAATAATGCAGCAAATTCCTTAAATAATGCAGCAAAGTCTTTAAATAATGCAATAAAGTCCTTAAATAATGCAGCAGAGTCCTTAAATAATGCAACATAGTCCTTAAATAATGCAGCAAAGTCCTTAAATAATGCAGCAGAGTCCTTAAATAATGCAACAAAGTCCTTAAATAATGCAGCAGAGTCCTTAAATAATGCAGCAAAGTCCTTAAATAATGCAGAAGAGTCCTTAAATAATGCAACAAAGTCCTTAAATAATGCAGCAGAGTGCTTAAATAATGCAGCAAAGTCCTTAAATAATGCAGAAGAGTCCTTAAATAATGCAATAAAGTCCTTAAATAATGCAGCAAAGTCCTTAAATAATCCAGCCAAGTCCTTAAATAATGCAGCAGAGTCCTTAAATAATGCAGCAAAGTCCTTAAATGATGCAGCAGAGTCCTTAAATAATGCAGCAAAGTCCTTAAATAATGCAGCAGAGTCCTTAAATAATGCAACAAAGTAATTAAATAATGCAGCAGAGTCCTTAAATAATGCAACAAAGTCCTTAAATAATGCAGCAGAGTGCTTAAATAATGCAGCAAAGTCCTTAAATAATGCAGCAGAGTCCTTAAATAATGCAGCAAAGTCCTTAAATAATGCAGAAGAGTCCTTAAATAATGCAATAAAGTCCTTAAATAATGCAGCAAAGTCCTTAAATAATCCAGCCAAGTCCTTAAATAATGCAGCAGAGTCCTTAAATAATGCAGCAAAGTCCTTAAATGATGCAGCAGAGTCCTTAAATAATGCAGCAAAGTCCTTAAATAATGCAGCAGAGTCCTTAAATAATGCAGCAAAGTCCATAAATAATGCAGCAGAGTCCTTAAATAATGCAACAAAGTCCTTAAATAATGCAGCAGAGTGCTTAAATAATGCAGCAAAGTCCTTAAATAATGCAGCAGAGTCCTTAAATAATGCAGCAAAGTCCTTAAATGATGCAGCAGAGTCCTTAAATAATGCAGCAAAGTCCTTAAATAATGCAGCAGAGTCCTTAAATAATGCAACAAAGTAATTAAATAATGCAGCAGAGTCCTTAAATAATGCAGAAGAGTCCTTAAATAATGCAATAAAGTCCTTAAATAATGCAGCAAAGTCCTTAAATAATCCAGCCAAGTCCTTAAATAATGCAGCAGAGTCCTTAAATAATGCAACAAAGTAATTAAATAATGCAGCAGAGTCCTTAAATAATGCAACAAAGTCCTTAAATAATGCAGAAGAGTCCTTAAATGATCCAGACAAGTCCTTAAATAATGCAGCAGAGTACTTAAATAATGCAGCAAAGTCCTTAAATAATGCATCAAATTCCTTAAATAATGCAGCAAAGTCTTTAAATAATGCAATAACGTCCATAAATAATGCAGCAAAGTCCTTAAATAATGCAGCAGAGTCCTTAAATAATGCAACAAAGTCCTTAAATGATGCAGAAGAGTCCTTAAATAATGCAGCAAAGTCCTTAAATAATGCAGCAGAGTCCTTAAATAATGCAACAAAGTAATTAAATAATGCAGCAGAGTCCTTAAATAATGCAACAAAGTCCATACATAATGCAGAAGAGTCCTTAAATAATGCAGACAAGTCCTTAAATAATGCATCAAATTCCTTAAATAATGCAGCAAAGTCTTTAAATAATGCTATAACGTCCATAAATAATGCAGCAAAGTCCTTATATAATGCAGCAGAGTCCTTAAATAATGCAACAAAGTCCTTAAATAATGCAGCAGAGTCCTTAAATAATGCAGCAAAGTCCATAAATAATGCAGCACAGTCCTTAAATAATCCAGCCAAGTCCTTAAATAATGCAGCAAATTCCTTAAATAATGCAGCAAAGTCTTTAAATAATGCAATAAAGTCCTTAAATAATGCAGCAGAGTCCTTAAATAATGCAACATAGTCCTTAAATAATGCAGCAAAGTCCTTAAATAATGCAGCAGAGTCCTTAAATAATGCAACAAAGTCCTTAAATAATGCAGCAGAGTCCTTAAATAATGCAGCAAAGTCCTTAAATAATGCAGCAGAGTCCTTAAATAATGCAACAAAGTCCTTAAATAATGCAGCAGAGTGCTTAAATAATGCAGCAAAGTCCTTAAATAATGCAGAAGAGTCCTTAAATAATGCAATAAAGTCCTTAAATAATGCAGCAAAGTCCTTAAATAATCCAGCCAAGTCCTTAAATAATGCAGCAGAGTCCTTAAATAATGCAGCAAAGTCCTTAAATGATGCAGCAGAGTCCTTAAATAATGCAGCAAGGTCCTTAAATAATGCAGCAGAGTCCTTAAATAATGCAACAAAGTAATTAAATAATGCAGCAGAGTCCTTAAATAATGCAACAAAGTCCTTAAATAATGCAGCAGAGTCCTTAAATAATGCAACAAAGTCCTTAAATAATGCAGCAGAGTCCTTAAATAATGCAGCAAATTCCTTAAATAATGCAGCAGAGTCCTTAAGTAATCCAGCCAAGTATTTAAATAATGCAGCAGAGTCCTTAAATAATGCAGCAAAGTCCTTAAATAATGCAGCAGAGTCCTTAAATAATGCAGCAAAGTCCTTAAATAATGCAACAAAGTCCTTAAATAATGCAGCAGAGTCCTTAAATAATGCAACAAAGTCCTTAAATAATGCAGCAGAGTCCTTAAATAATGCAGCACAGTCCTTAAATAATCCAGCCAAGTCCTTAAATAATGCAGCAAATTCCTTAAATAATGCAGCAAAGTCTTTAAATAATGCAATAAAGTCCTTAAATAATGCAGCAGAGTCCTTAAATAATGCAGCAGAGTCCTTAAATAATGCAGCAAAGTCCTTAAATAATGCAGAAGAGTCCTTAAATAATGCAACAAAGTCCTTAAATAATGCAGCAGAGTGCTTAAATAATGCAGCAAAGTCCTTAAATAATGCAGAAGAGTCCTTAAATAATGCAATAAAGTCCTTAAATAATGCAGCAAAGTCCTTAAATAATCCAGCCAAGTCCTTAAATAATGCAGCAGAGTCCTTAAATAATGCAACAAAGTCCTTAAATAATGCAGTAGATTACTGAAATACCGCAGCAGGGTCCTTAAATAATGCAGCAGAGTCCTTAAATAATGCAACATAGTCCTTAAATAATGCAGCAGTGTCCTTAAATAATGCAACAAAGTCCTTAAATAATGCAGCAGAGTCCTTAAATAATGCAACAAAGTCCTTAAATAATGCAGAAGAGTCCTTAAATAATCCAGACAAGTCCTTAAATAATGCAGCAGAGTCCTTAAATAATGCAGCAGAGTCCTTAAATAATGCAGCAGATTACTGAAATACCGCAGCAGGGTCCTTAAATAATGCAGCAAAGTCCTTAAATAATGCAGAAGAGTCCTTAAATAATGCAACAAAGTCCTTAAATAATGCAGCAGAGTCCTTACATAATGCAACATAGTCCTTAAATAATGCAGCAAAGTCCTTAAATAATGCAGCAGAGTCCTTAAATAATGCAGCAGAGTCCTTAAATAATGCAGTAAAGTCCTTAAATAATGCAGAAGAGTCCTTAAATAATGCAATAAAGTCCTTAAATAATGCAGCAAAGTCCTTAAATAATCCAGCCAAGTCCTTAAATAATGCAGCAGAGTACTTAAATAATGCAGCAAAGTCCTTAAATGATGCAGCAGAGTCCTTAAATAATGCAGCAAAGTCCTTAAATAATGCAGCAAAGTCCTTAAATAATGCAGAAGAGTCCTTAAATAATGCAACAAAGTCCTTAAATAATGCAGCAGAGTGCTTAAATAATGCAGCAAAGTCCTTAAATAATGCAGAAGAGTCCTTAAATAATGCAATAAAGTGCTTAAATAATGCAGCAAAGTCCTTAAATAATCCAGCCAAGTCCTTAAATAATGCAGCAGAGTCCTTAAATAATGCAACAAAGTAATTAAATAATGCAGAAGAGTCCTTAAATAATGCAACAAAGTCCTTAAATAATGCAGAAGAGTCCTTAAATGATGCAGACAAGTCCTTAAATAATGCAGCAGAGTACTTAAATAATGCAGCAGAGTCCTTAAATAATGCATCAAATTCCTTAAATAATGCAGCAAAGTCTTTAAATAATGCAATAACGTCCATAAATAATGCAGCAAAGTCCTTAAATAATGCAGCAGAGTCCTTAAATAATGCAACAAAGTCCTTAAATGATGCAGAAGAGTCCTTAAATAATGCAGCAAAGTCCTTAAATAATGCAGCAGAGTCCTTAAATAATGCAACGAAGTAATTAAATAATGCAGCAGAGTCCTTAAATAATGCAACAAAGTCCATACATAATGCAGAAGAGTCCTTAAATAATGCAGACAAGTCCTTAAATAATGCATCAAATTCCTTAAATAATGCAGCAAAGTCTTTAAATAATGCTATAACGTCCATAAATAATGCAGCAAAGTCCTTATATAATGCAGCAGAGTCCTTAAATAATGCAACAAAGTCCTTAAATAATGCAGCAGAGTCCTTAAATAATGCAGCAAAGTCCATAAATAATGCAGCACAGTCCTTAAATAATCCAGCCAAGTCCTTAAATAATGCAGCAAATTCCTTAAATAATGCAGCAAAGTCTTTAAATAATGCAATAAAGTCCTTAAATAATGCAGCAGAGTCCTTAAATAATGCAACATAGTCCTTAAATAATGCAGCAAAGTCCTTAAATAATGCAGCAGAGTCCTTAAATAATGCAACAAAGTCCTTAAATAATGCAGCAGAGTCCTTAAATAATGCAGCAAAGTCCTTAAATAATGCAGAAGAGTCCTTAAATAATGCAACAAAGTCCTTAAATAATGCAGCAGAGTGCTTAAATAATGCAGCAAAGTCCTTAAATAATGCAGAAGAGTCCTTAAATAATGCAATAAAGTCCTTAAATAATGCAGCAAAGTCCTTAAATAATCCAGCCAAGTCCTTAAATAATGCAGCAGAGTCCTTAAATAATGCAGCAAAGTCCTTAAATGATGCAGCAGAGTCCTTAAATAATGCAGCAAAGTCCTTAAATAATGCAGCAGAGTCCTTAAATAATGCAACAAAGTAATTAAATAATGCAGCAGAGTCCTTAAATAATGCAACAAAGTCCTTAAATAATGCAGCAAAGTCCTTAAATAATGCAGCAGAGTCCTTAAATAATGCAGCAAATTCCTTAAATAATGCAGCAGAGTCCTTAAGTAATCCAGCCAAGTATTTAAATAATGCAGCAGAGTCCTTAAATAATGCAACAAAGTCCTTAAATAATGCAGCAGAGTCCTTAAATAATGCAACAAAGTCCTTAAATAATGCAGAAGACTCCTTAAATAATCCAGACAAGTCCTTAAATAATGCAGCAGAGTCCTTAAATAATGCAGCAGAGTCCTTAAATAATGCAGCAGATTACTGAAATACCGCAACAGGGTCCTTAAATAATGCAGCAGAGTCCTTAAAAAATGCAACAAAGTCCTTAAATAATGCAGCAGAGTCCTTAAATAATGCAGCAAAGTCCTTAAATAATGCAGAAGAGTCCTTAAATAATGCAACAAAGTCCTTAAATAATGCAGCAGAGTGCTTAAATAATGCAGCAAAGTCCTTAAATAATGCAGAAGAGTCCTTAAATAATGCAATATAGTCCTTAAATAATGCAGCAAAGTCCTTAAATAATCCAGCCAAGTCCTTAAATAATGCAGCAGAGTCCTTAAATAATGCAACAAAGTCCTTAAATAATGCAGTAGATTACTGAAATACCGCAGCAGGGTCCTTAAATAATGCAGCAGAGTCCTTAAATAATGCAACATAGTCCTTAAATAATGCAGCAGTGTCCTTAAATAATGCAACAAAGTCCTTAAATATTGCAGCAGAGTCCTTAAATAATGCAACAAAGTCCTTAAATAATGCAGAAGAGTCCTTAAATAATCCAGACAAGTCCTTAAATAATGCAGCAGAGTCCTTAAATAATGCAGCAGAGTCCTTAAATAATGCAGCAGATTACTGAAATACCGCAGCAGGGTCCTTAAATAATGCAGCAGAGTCCTTAAAAAATGCAACAAAGTCCTTAAATAATGCAGCAGAGTCCTTAAATAATGCAACAAAGTCCTTAAATAATGCAGCAGAGTCCTTAAATAATGCAGCAAAGTCCTTAAATAATGCAGAAGAGTCCTTAAATAATGCAACAAAGTCCTTAAATAATGCAGCAGAGTCCTTACATAATGCAACATAGTCCTTAAATAATGCAGCAAAGTCCTTAAATAATGCAGCAGAGTCCTTAAATAATGCAGCAGAGTCCTTAAATAATGCAGTAAAGTCCTTAAATAATGCAGAAGAGTCCTTAAATAATGCAATAAAGTCCTTAAATAATGCAGCAAAGTCCTTAAATAATCCAGCCAAGTCCTTAAATAATGCAGCAGAGTACTTAAAAAATGCAGCAAAGTCCTTAAATGATGCAGCAGAGTCCTTAAATAATGCAGCAAAGTCCTTAAATAATGCAGCAAAGTCCTTAAATAATGCAGAAGAGTCCTTAAATAATGCAACAAAGTCCTTAAATAATGCAGCAAAGTCCTTAAATAATGCAGAAGAGTCCTTAAATAATGCAATAAAGTCCTTAAATAATGCAGCAAAGTCCTTAAATAATCCAGCCAAGTCCTTAAATAATGCAGCAGAGTCCTTAAATAATGCAACAAAGTCCTTAAATAATGCAGAAGAGTCCTTAAATGATCCAGACAAGTCCTTAAATAATGCAGCAGAGTACTTAAATAATGCAGCAAAGTCCTTAAATAATGCATCAAATTCCTTAAATAATGCAGCAAAGTCTTTAAATAATGCAATAACGTCCATAAATAATGCAGCAAAGTCCTTAAATAATGCAGCAGAGTCCTTAAATAATGCAACAAAGTCCTTAAATGATGCAGAAGAGTCCTTAAATAATGCAGCAAAGTCCTTAAATAATGCAGCAGAGTCCTTAAATAATGCAACAAAGTAATTAAATAATGCAGCAGAGTCCTTAAATAATGCAACAAAGTCCATACATAATGCAGAAGAGTCCTTAAATAATGCAGACAAGTCCTTAAATAATGCATCAAATTCCTTAAATAATGCAGCAAAGTCTTTAAATAATGCTATAACGTCCATAAATAATGCAGCAAAGTCCTTATATAATGCAGCAGAGTCCTTAAATAATGCAACAAAGTCCTTAAATAATGCAGCAGAGTCCTTAAATAATGCAGCAAAGTCCATAAATAATGCAGCACAGTCCTTAAATAATCCAGCCAAGTCCTTAAATAATGCAGCAAATTCCTTAAATAATGCAGCAAAGTCTTTAAATAATGCAATAAAGTCCTTAAATAATGCAGCAGAGTCCTTAAATAATGCAACATAGTCCTTAAATAATGCAGCAAAGTCCTTAAATAATGCAGCAGAGTCCTTAAATAATGCAACAAAGTCCTTAAATAATGCATCAGAGTCCTTAAATAATGCAGCAAAGTCCATAAATAATGCAGCAGAGTCCTTAAATAATGCAACAAAGTCCTTAAATAATGCAGAAGAGTCCTTAAATAATGCAATAAAGTCCTTAAATAATGCAGCAAAGTCCTTAAATAATCCAGCCAAGTCCTTAAATAATGCAGCAGAGTCCTTAAATAATGCAACAAAGTCCTTAAATAATGCAGTAGATTACTGAAATACCGCAGCAGGGTCCTTAAATAATGCAGCAGAGTCCTTAAATAATGCAACATAGTCCTTAAATAATGCAGCAGTGTCCTTAAATAATGCAACAAAGTCCTTAAATAATGCAGCAGAGTCCTTAAATAATGCAACAAAGTCCTTAAATAATGCAGAAGAGTCCTTAAATAATCCAGACAAGTCCTTAAATAATGCAGCAGAGTCCTTAAATAATGCAGCAGAGTCCTTAAATAATGCAGCAGATTACTGAAATACCGCAGCAGGGTCCTTAAATAATGCAGCAAAGTCCTTAAATAATGCAGAAGAGTCCTTAAATAATGCAACAAAGTCCTTAAATAATGCAGCAGAGTCCTTACATAATGCAACATAGTCCTTAAATAATGCAGCAAAGTCCTTAAATAATGCAGCAGAGTCCTTAAATAATGCAGCAGAGTCCTTAAATAATGCAGTAAAGTCCTTAAATAATGCAGAAGAGTCCTTAAATAATGCAATAAAGTCCTTAAATAATGCAGCAAAGTCCTTAAATAATCCAGCCAAGTCCTTAAATAATGCAGCAGAGTACTTAAATAATGCAGCAAAGTCCTTAAATGATGCAGCAGAGTCCTTAAATAATGCAGCAAAGTCCTTAAATAATGCAGCAAAGTCCTTAAATAATGCAGAAGAGTCCTTAAATAATGCAACAAAGTCCTTAAATAATGCAGCAGAGTGCTTAAATAATGCAGCAAAGTCCTTAAATAATGCAGAAGAGTCCTTAAATAATGCAATAAAGTGCTTAAATAATGCAGCAAAGTCCTTAAATAATCCAGCCAAGTCCTTAAATAATGCAGCAGAGTCCTTAAATAATGCAACAAAGTAATTAAATAATGCAGAAGAGTCCTTAAATAATGCAACAAAGTCCTTAAATAATGCAGAAGAGTCCTTAAATGATGCAGACAAGTCCTTAAATAATGCAGCAGAGTACTTAAATAATGCAGCAGAGTCCTTAAATAATGCATCAAATTCCTTAAATAATGCAGCAAAGTCTTTAAATAATGCAATAACGTCCATAAATAATGCAGCAAAGTCCTTAAATAATGCAGCAGAGTCCTTAAATAATGCAACAAAGTCCTTAAATGATGCAGAAGAGTCCTTAAATAATGCAGCAAAGTCCTTAAATAATGCAGCAGAGTCCTTAAATAATGCAACGAAGTAATTAAATAATGCAGCAGAGTCCTTAAATAATGCAACAAAGTCCATACATAATGCAGAAGAGTCCTTAAATAATGCAGACAAGTCCTTAAATAATGCATCAAATTCCTTAAATAATGCAGCAAAGTCTTTAAATAATGCTATAACGTCCATAAATAATGCAGCAAAGTCCTTATATAATGCAGCAGAGTCCTTAAATAATGCAACAAAGTCCTTAAATAATGCAGCAGAGTCCTTAAATAATGCAGCAAAGTCCATAAATAATGCAGCACAGTCCTTAAATAATCCAGCCAAGTCCTTAAATAATGCAGCAAATTCCTTAAATAATGCAGCAAAGTCTTTAAATAATGCAATAAAGTCCTTAAATAATGCAGCAGAGTCCTTAAATAATGCAACATAGTCCTTAAATAATGCAGCAAAGTCCTTAAATAATGCAGCAGAGTCCTTAAATAATGCAACAAAGTCCTTAAATAATGCAGCAGAGTCCTTAAATAATGCAGCAAAGTCCTTAAATAATGCAGAAGAGTCCTTAAATAATGCAACAAAGTCCTTAAATAATGCAGCAGAGTGCTTAAATAATGCAGCAAAGTCCTTAAATAATGCAGAAGAGTCCTTAAATAATGCAATAAAGTCCTTAAATAATGCAGCAAAGTCCTTAAATAATCCAGCCAAGTCCTTAAATAATGCAGCAGAGTCCTTAAATAATGCAGCAAAGTCCTTAAATGATGCAGCAGAGTCCTTAAATAATGCAGCAAAGTCCTTAAATAATGCAGCAGAGTCCTTAAATAATGCAACAAAGTAATTAAATAATGCAGCAGAGTCCTTAAATAATGCAACAAAGTCCTTAAATAATGCAGCAAAGTCCTTAAATAATGCAGCAGAGTCCTTAAATAATGCAGCAAATTCCTTAAATAATGCAGCAGAGTCCTTAAGTAATCCAGCCAAGTATTTAAATAATGCAGCAGAGTCCTTAAATAATGCAACAAAGTCCTTAAATAATGCAGCAGAGTCCTTAAATAATGCAACAAAGTCCTTAAATAATGCAGAAGACTCCTTAAATAATCCAGACAAGTCCTTAAATAATGCAGCAGAGTCCTTAAATAATGCAGCAGAGTCCTTAAATAATGCAGCAGATTACTGAAATACCGCAACAGGGTCCTTAAATAATGCAGCAGAGTCCTTAAAAAATGCAACAAAGTCCTTAAATAATGCAGCAGAGTCCTTAAATAATGCAGCAAAGTCCTTAAATAATGCAGAAGAGTCCTTAAATAATGCAACAAAGTCCTTAAATAATGCAGCAGAGTGCTTAAATAATGCAGCAAAGTCCTTAAATAATGCAGAAGAGTCCTTAAATAATGCAATATAGTCCTTAAATAATGCAGCAAAGTCCTTAAATAATCCAGCCAAGTCCTTAAATAATGCAGCAGAGTCCTTAAATAATGCAACAAAGTCCTTAAATAATGCAGTAGATTACTGAAATACCGCAGCAGGGTCCTTAAATAATGCAGCAGAGTCCTTAAATAATGCAACATAGTCCTTAAATAATGCAGCAGTGTCCTTAAATAATGCAACAAAGTCCTTAAATATTGCAGCAGAGTCCTTAAATAATGCAACAAAGTCCTTAAATAATGCAGAAGAGTCCTTAAATAATCCAGACAAGTCCTTAAATAATGCAGCAGAGTCCTTAAATAATGCAGCAGAGTCCTTAAATAATGCAGCAGATTACTGAAATACCGCAGCAGGGTCCTTAAATAATGCAGCAGAGTCCTTAAAAAATGCAACAAAGTCCTTAAATAATGCAGCAGAGTCCTTAAATAATGCAACAAAGTCCTTAAATAATGCAGCAGAGTCCTTAAATAATGCAGCAAAGTCCTTAAATAATGCAGAAGAGTCCTTAAATAATGCAACAAAGTCCTTAAATAATGCAGCAGAGTCCTTACATAATGCAACATAGTCCTTAAATAATGCAGCAAAGTCCTTAAATAATGCAGCAGAGTCCTTAAATAATGCAGCAGAGTCCTTAAATAATGCAGTAAAGTCCTTAAATAATGCAGAAGAGTCCTTAAATAATGCAATAAAGTCCTTAAATAATGCAGCAAAGTCCTTAAATAATCCAGCCAAGTCCTTAAATAATGCAGCAGAGTACTTAAAAAATGCAGCAAAGTCCTTAAATGATGCAGCAGAGTCCTTAAATAATGCAGCAAAGTCCTTAAATAATGCAGCAAAGTCCTTAAATAATGCAGAAGAGTCCTTAAATAATGCAACAAAGTCCTTAAATAATGCAGCAAAGTCCTTAAATAATGCAGAAGAGTCCTTAAATAATGCAATAAAGTCCTTAAATAATGCAGCAAAGTCCTTAAATAATCCAGCCAAGTCCTTAAATAATGCAGCAGAGTCCTTAAATAATGCAACAAAGTCCTTAAATAATGCAGAAGAGTCCTTAAATGATCCAGACAAGTCCTTAAATAATGCAGCAGAGTACTTAAATAATGCAGCAAAGTCCTTAAATAATGCATCAAATTCCTTAAATAATGCAGCAAAGTCTTTAAATAATGCAATAACGTCCATAAATAATGCAGCAAAGTCCTTAAATAATGCAGCAGAGTCCTTAAATAATGCAACAAAGTCCTTAAATGATGCAGAAGAGTCCTTAAATAATGCAGCAAAGTCCTTAAATAATGCAGCAGAGTCCTTAAATAATGCAACAAAGTAATTAAATAATGCAGCAGAGTCCTTAAATAATGCAACAAAGTCCATACATAATGCAGAAGAGTCCTTAAATAATGCAGACAAGTCCTTAAATAATGCATCAAATTCCTTAAATAATGCAGCAAAGTCTTTAAATAATGCTATAACGTCCATAAATAATGCAGCAAAGTCCTTATATAATGCAGCAGAGTCCTTAAATAATGCAACAAAGTCCTTAAATAATGCAGCAGAGTCCTTAAATAATGCAGCAAAGTCCATAAATAATGCAGCACAGTCCTTAAATAATCCAGCCAAGTCCTTAAATAATGCAGCAAATTCCTTAAATAATGCAGCAAAGTCTTTAAATAATGCAATAAAGTCCTTAAATAATGCAGCAGAGTCCTTAAATAATGCAACATAGTCCTTAAATAATGCAGCAAAGTCCTTAAATAATGCAGCAGAGTCCTTAAATAATGCAACAAAGTCCTTAAATAATGCATCAGAGTCCTTAAATAATGCAGCAAAGTCCATAAATAATGCAGCAGAGTCCTTAAATAATGCAACAAAGTCCTTAAATAATGCAGCAGAGTGCTTAAATAATGCAGCAAAGTCCTTAAATAATGCAGCAGAGTCCTTAAATAATGCAGCAAAGTCCTTAAATGATGCAGCAGAGTCCTTAAATAATGCAGCAAAGTCCTTAAATAATGCAGCAGAGTCCTTAAATAATGCAACAAAGTAATTAAATAATGCAGCAGAGTCCTTAAATAATGCAGAAGAGTCCTTAAATAATGCAATAAAGTCCTTAAATAATGCAGCAAAGTCCTTAAATAATCCAGCCAAGTCCTTAAATAATGCAGCAGAGTCCTTAAATAATGCAACAAAGTAATTAAATAATGCAGCAGAGTCCTTAAATAATGCAACAAAGTCCTTAAATAATGCAGAAGAGTCCTTAAATGATCCAGACAAGTCCTTAAATAATGCAGCAGAGTACTTAAATAATGCAGCAAAGTCCTTAAATAATGCATCAAATTCCTTAAATAATGCAGCAAAGTCTTTAAATAATGCAATAACGTCCATAAATAATGCAGCAAAGTCCTTAAATAATGCAGCAGAGTCCTTAAATAATGCAACAAAGTCCTTAAATGATGCAGAAGAGTCCTTAAATAATGCAGCAAAGTCCTTAAATAATGCAGCAGAGTCCTTAAATAATGCAACAAAGTAATTAAATAATGCAGCAGAGTCCTTAAATAATGCAACAAAGTCCATACATAATGCAGAAGAGTCCTTAAATAATGCAGACAAGTCCTTAAATAATGCATCAAATTCCTTAAATAATGCAGCAAAGTCTTTAAATAATGCTATAACGTCCATAAATAATGCAGCAAAGTCCTTATATAATGCAGCAGAGTCCTTAAATAATGCAACAAAGTCCTTAAATAATGCAGCAGAGTCCTTAAATAATGCAGCAAAGTCCATAAATAATGCAGCACAGTCCTTAAATAATCCAGCCAAGTCCTTAAATAATGCAGCAAATTCCTTAAATAATGCAGCAAAGTCTTTAAATAATGCAATAAAGTCCTTAAATAATGCAGCAGAGTCCTTAAATAATGCAACATAGTCCTTAAATAATGCAGCAAAGTCCTTAAATAATGCAGCAGAGTCCTTAAATAATGCAACAAAGTCCTTAAATAATGCAGCAGAGTCCTTAAATAATGCAGCAAAGTCCTTAAATAATGCAGCAGAGTCCTTAAATAATGCAACAAAGTCCTTAAATAATGCAGCAGAGTGCTTAAATAATGCAGCAAAGTCCTTAAATAATGCAGAAGAGTCCTTAAATAATGCAATAAAGTCCTTAAATAATGCAGCAAAGTCCTTAAATAATCCAGCCAAGTCCTTAAATAATGCAGCAGAGTCCTTAAATAATGCAGCAAAGTCCTTAAATGATGCAGCAGAGTCCTTAAATAATGCAGCAAAGTCCTTAAATAATGCAGCAGAGTCCTTAAATAATGCAACAAAGTAATTAAATAATGCAGCAGAGTCCTTAAGTAATCCAGCCAAGTATTTAAATAATGCAGCAGAGTCCTTAAATAATGCAGCAAAGTCCTTAAATAATGCAGCAGAGTCCTTAAATAATGCAGCAAAGTCCTTAAATAATGCAACAAAGTCCTTAAATAATGCAGCAGAGTCCTTAAATAATGCAACAAAGTCCTTAAATAATGCAGCAGAGTCCTTAAATAATGCAGCACAGTCCTTAAATAATCCAGCCAAGTCCTTAAATAATGCAGCAAATTCCTTAAATAATGCAGCAAAGTCTTTAAATAATGCAATAAAGTCCTTAAATAATGCAGCAGAGTCCTTAAATAATGCAGCAGAGTCCTTAAATAATGCAGCAAAGTCCTTAAATAATGCAGAAGAGTCCTTAAATAATGCAACAAAGTCCTTAAATAATGCAGCAGAGTGCTTAAATAATGCAGCAAAGTCCTTAAATAATGCAGAAGAGTCCTTAAATAATGCAATAAAGTCCTTAAATAATGCAGCAAAGTCCTTAAATAATCCAGCCAAGTCCTTAAATAATGCAGCAGAGTCCTTAAATAATGCAACAAAGTCCTTAAATAATGCAGTAGATTACTGAAATACCGCAGCAGGGTCCTTAAATAATGCAGCAGAGTCCTTAAATAATGCAACATAGTCCTTAAATAATGCAGCAGTGTCCTTAAATAATGCAACAAAGTCCTTAAATAATGCAGCAGAGTCCTTAAATAATGCAACAAAGTCCTTAAATAATGCAGAAGAGTCCTTAAATAATCCAGACAAGTCCTTAAATAATGCAGCAGAGTCCTTAAATAATGCAGCAGAGTCCTTAAATAATGCAGCAGATTACTGAAATACCGCAGCAGGGTCCTTAAATAATGCAGCAAAGTCCTTAAATAATGCAGAAGAGTCCTTAAATAATGCAACAAAGTCCTTAAATAATGCAGCAGAGTCCTTACATAATGCAACATAGTCCTTAAATAATGCAGCAAAGTCCTTAAATAATGCAGCAGAGTCCTTAAATAATGCAGCAGAGTCCTTAAATAATGCAGTAAAGTCCTTAAATAATGCAGAAGAGTCCTTAAATAATGCAATAAAGTCCTTAAATAATGCAGCAAAGTACTTAAATAATCCAGCCAAGTCCTTAAATAATGCAGCAGAGTACTTAAATAATGCAGCAAAGTCCTTAAATGATGCAGCAGAGTCCTTAAATAATGCAGCAAAGTCCTTAAATAATGCAGCAAAGTCCTTAAATAATGCAGAAGAGTCCTTAAATAATGCAACAAAGTCCTTAAATAATGCAGCAGAGTGCTTAAATAATGCAGCAAAGTCCTTAAATAATGCAGAAGAGTCCTTAAATAATGCAATAAAGTGCTTAAATAATGCAGCAAAGTCCTTAAATAATCCAGCCAAGTCCTTAAATAATGCAGCAGAGTCCTTAAATAATGCAACAAAGTAATTAAATAATGCAGAAGAGTCCTTAAATAATGCAACAAAGTCCTTAAATAATGCAGAAGAGTCCTTAAATGATGCAGACAAGTCCTTAAATAATGCAGCAGAGTACTTAAATAATGCAGCAAAGTCCTTAAATAATGCATCAAATTCCTTAAATAATGCAGCAAAGTCTTTAAATAATGCAATAACGTCCATAAATAATGCAGCAAAGTCCTTAAATAATGCAGCAGAGTCCTTAAATAATGCAACAAAGTCCTTAAATGATGCAGAAGAGTCCTTAAATAATGCAGCAAAGTCCTTAAATAATGCAGCAGAGTCCTTAAATAATGCAACGAAGTAATTAAATAATGCAGCAGAGTCCTTAAATAATGCAACAAAGTCCATACATAATGCAGAAGAGTCCTTAAATAATGCAGACAAGTCCTTAAATAATGCATCAAATTCCTTAAATAATGCAGCAAAGTCTTTAAATAATGCTATAACGTCCATAAATAATGCAGCAAAGTCCTTATATAATGCAGCAGAGTCCTTAAATAATGCAACAAAGTCCTTAAATAATGCAGCAGAGTCCTTAAATAATGCAGCAAAGTCCATAAATAATGCAGCACAGTCCTTAAATAATCCAGCCAAGTCCTTAAATAATGCAGCAAATTCCTTAAATAATGCAGCAAAGTCTTTAAATAATGCAATAAAGTCCTTAAATAATGCAGCAGAGTCCTTAAATAATGCAACATAGTCCTTAAATAATGCAGCAAAGTCCTTAAATAATGCAGCAGAGTCCTTAAATAATGCAACAAAGTCCTTAAATAATGCAGCAGAGTCCTTAAATAATGCAGCATAGTCCTTAAATAATGCAGAAGAGTCCTTAAATAATGCAACAAAGTCCTTAAATAATGCAGCAGAGTGCTTAAATAATGCAGCAAAGTCCTTAAATAATGCAGAAGAGTCCTTAAATAATGCAATAAAGTCCTTAAATAATGCAGCAAAGTCCTTAAATAATCCAGCCAAGTCCTTAAATAATGCAGCAGAGTCCTTAAATAATGCAGCACAGTCCTTAAATAATCCAGCCAAGTCCTTAAATAATGCAGCAAATTCCTTAAATAATGCAGCAAAGTCTTTAAATAATGCAATAAAGTCCTTAAATAATGCAGCAGAGTCCTTAAATAATGCAGCAGAGTCCTTAAATAATGCAGCAAAGTCCTTAAATAATGCAGAAGAGTCCTTAAATAATGCAACAAAGTCCTTAAATAATGCAGCAGAGTGCTTAAATAATGCAGCAAAGTCCTTAAATAATGCAGAAGAGTCCTTAAATAATGCAATAAAGTCCTTAAATAATGCAGCAAAGTCCTTAAATAATCCAGCCAAGTCCTTAAATAATGCAGCAGAGTCCTTAAATAATGCAACAAAGTCCTTAAATAATGCAGTAGATTACTGAAATACCGCAGCAGGGTCCTTAAATAATGCAGCAGAGTCCTTAAATAATGCAACATAGTCCTTAAATAATGCAGCAGTGTCCTTAAATAATGCAACAAAGTCCTTAAATAATGCAGCAGAGTCCTTAAATAATGCAACAAAGTCCTTAAATAATGCAGAAGAGTCCTTAAATAATCCAGACAAGTCCTTAAATAATGCAGCAGAGTCCTTAAATAATGCAGCAGAGTCCTTAAATAATGCAGCAGATTACTGAAATACCGCAGCAGGGTCCTTAAATAATGCAGCAAAGTCCTTAAATAATGCAGAAGAGTCCTTAAATAATGCAACAAAGTCCTTAAATAATGCAGCAGAGTCCTTACATAATGCAACATAGTCCTTAAATAATGCAGCAAAGTCCTTAAATAATGCAGCAGAGTCCTTAAATAATGCAGCAGAGTCCTTAAATAATGCAGTAAAGTCCTTAAATAATGCAGAAGAGTCCTTAAATAATGCAATAAAGTCCTTAAATAATGCAGCAAAGTCCTTAAATAATGCAGCAGAGTCCTTAAATAATGCAACAAAGTCCTTAAATAATGCAGCAGAGTCCTTAAATAATGCAGCAAAGTCCTTAAATAATGCAGAAGAGTCCTTAAATAATGCAACAAAGTCCTTAAATAATGCAGCAGAGTGCTTAAATAATGCAGCAAAGTCCTTAAATAATGCAGAAGAGTCCTTAAATAATGCAATAAAGTCCTTAAATAATGCAGCAAAGTCCTTAAATAATCCAGCCAAGTCCTTAAATAATGCAGCAGAGTCCTTAAATAATGCAGCAAAGTCCTTAAATGATGCAGCAGAGTCCTTAAATAATGCAGCAAAGTCCTTAAATAATGCAGCAGAGTCCTTAAATAATGCAACAAAGTAATTAAATAATGCAGCAGAGTCCTTAAATAATGCAACAAAGTCCTTAAATAATGCAGCAGAGTCCTTAAATAATGCAACAAAGTCCTTAAATAATGCAGAAGAGTCCTTAAATGATCCAGACAAGTCCTTAAATAATGCAGCAGAGTACTTAAATAATGCAGCAAAGTCCTTAAATAATGCATCAAATTCCTTAAATAATGCAGCAAAGTCTTTAAATAATGCAATAACGTCCATAAATAATGCAGTAAAGTCCTTAAATAATGCAGCAGAGTCCTTAAATAATGCAACAAAGTCCTTAAATGATGCAGAAGAGTCCTTAAATAATGCAGCAAAGTCCTTAAATAATGCAGCAGAGTCCTTAAATAATGCAACAAAGTAATTAAATAATGCAGCAGAGTCCTTAAATAATGCAACAAAGTCCTTAAATAATGCAGCAGAGTCCTTAAATAATGCAACAAAGTCCTTAAATAATGCAGCAGAGTCCTTAAATAATGCAGCAAATTCCTTAAATAATGCAGCAGAGTCCTTAAGTAATCCAGCCAAGTATTTAAATAATGCAGCAGAGTCCTTAAATAATGCAACAAAGTCCTTAAATAATGCAGCAGAGTCCTTAAATAATGCAACAAAGTACTTAAATAATGCAGCAGAGTCCTTAAGTACCATATCAGAGTCCTTAAATAAAGCAGCAAAGTCCTTAAATAATGCAGCAGAGTCCTTAAATAATGCAGCAAAGTCATTAAATATAGCTGCAGAGTCCTTAAATAATGCAACAAAGTCCTTAAATAATGCAGCAGAGTCCTTAAATAATGCAAAAAAGTCCTTAAATAATGCAGCATAGTCCTTAAATAATGCAGCAAATTCCTTAAATAATGCAGCAGAGTCCTTAAATAATCCAGCCAAGTCTTTAAATAATGCAGCAGAGTCCTTAAATAATGCTGCAAAGTCCTTAAATAATGCAACAAAGTCCTTAAATAATGCAGAAGAGTCCTTAAATAATGCAACAAAGTCCTTAAATAATGCAGCAGAGTCCTTAAATAATGCAACAAAGTCCTTAAATAATGCAGCAGAGTCCTTAAATAATGCAACAAAGTAATTAAATAATGCAGCAGAGTCCTTAAATAATGCAACAAAGTCCATAAATAATGCAGAAGAGTCCTTAAATAATGCAGACAAGTCCTTAAATAATGCAGCAGAGTCCTTAAATAATGCAGCAGAGTCCTTAAATAATGCAGCAGATTACTGAAATACCGCAGCAGGGTCCTTAAATAATGCAGCAGAGTCCTTAAATAATGCAACAAAGTCCTTAAATAATGCAGCAGAGTCCTTAAATAATGCAACAAAGTCCTTAAATGATGCAGCAGAGTCCTTAAATAATGCAGCAAATTCCTTAAATAATGCAGCAGAGTCCTTAAGTAATCCAGCCAAGTCTTTAAATAATGCAGCAGAGTCCTTAAATAATGCAGCAAAGTCCTTAAATAATGCAGCAGAGTCCTTAAATAATGCAACAAAGTCCTTAAATAATGCAGCAGAGTCCTTAAATAATGCAACAAAGTACTTAAATAATGCAGCAGAGTCCTTAAGTACCGTATCAGAGTCCTTAAATAAAGCAGCAAAGTCCTTAAATAATGCAGCAGAGTCCTTAAATAATGCAGCAAATTCCTTAAATAAAGCTGCAGAGTCCTTAAATTCCGCAGCAAAGTCCTTAAATAATGCAGCAGAGTCCTTAAATAATGCAACAAAGTCCATAAATAATGCAGCAGAGTCCTTAAATAATGCAACATAGTCCTTAAATAATGCAGCAGAGTCCTTAAATAATGCAACAAAGTCCTTAAATAATGCAGCAGAGTCCTTAAATAATGCAACAAAGTCCTTAAATAATGCAGAAGAGTCCTTAAATAATCCAGACAAGTCCTTAAATAATGCAGCAGAGTCCTTAAATAATGCAGCAGAGTCCTTAAATAATGCAGCAGATTACTGAAATACCGCAGCAGGGTCCTTAAATAATGCAGCAGAGTCCTTAAAAAATGCAACAAAGTCCTTAAATAATGCAGCAGAGTCCTTAAATAATGCAGCAAAGTCCTTAAATAATGCAGAAGAGTCCTTAAATAATGCAACAAAGTCCTTAAATAATGCAGCAGAGTGCTTAAATAATGCAGCAAAGTCCTTAAATAATGCAGAAGAGTCCTTAAATAATGCAACAAAGTCCTTAAATAATGCAGCAGAGTGCTTAAATAATGCAGCAAAGTCCTTAAATAATGCAGAAGAGTCCTTAAATAATGCAATAAAGTCCTTAAATAATGCAGCAAAGTCCTTAAATAATCCAGCCAAGTCCTTAAATAATGCAGCAGAGTCCTTAAATAATGCAGCACAGTCCTTAAATAATCCAGCCAAGTCCTTAAATAATGCAGCAAATTCCTTAAATAATGCAGCAAAGTCTTTAAATAATGCAATAAAGTCCTTAAATAATGCAGCAGAGTCCTTAAATAATGCAGCAGAGTCCTTAAATAATGCAGCAAAGTCCTTAAATAATGCAGAAGAGTCCTTAAATAATGCAACAAAGTCCTTAAATAATGCAGCAGAGTGCTTAAATAATGCAGCAAAGTCCTTAAATAATGCAGAAGAGTCCTTAAATAATGCAATAAAGTCCTTAAATAATGCAGCAAAGTCCTTAAATAATCCAGCCAAGTCCTTAAATAATGCAGCAGAGTCCTTAAATAATGCAACAAAGTCCTTAAATAATGCAGTAGATTACTGAAATACCGCAGCAGGGTCCTTAAATAATGCAGCAGAGTCCTTAAATAATGCAACATAGTCCTTAAATAATGCAGCAGTGTCCTTAAATAATGCAACAAAGTCCTTAAATAATGCAGCAGAGTCCTTAAATAATGCAACAAAGTCCTTAAATAATGCAGAAGAGTCCTTAAATAATCCAGACAAGTCCTTAAATAATGCAGCAGAGTCCTTAAATAATGCAGCAGAGTCCTTAAATAATGCAGCAGATTACTGAAATACCGCAGCAGGGTCCTTAAATAATGCAGCAAAGTCCTTAAATAATGCAGAAGAGTCCTTAAATAATGCAACAAAGTCCTTAAATAATGCAGCAGAGTCCTTACATAATGCAACATAGTCCTTAAATAATGCAGCAAAGTCCTTAAATAATGCAGCAGAGTCCTTAAATAATGCAGCAGAGTCCTTAAATAATGCAGTAAAGTCCTTAAATAATGCAGAAGAGTCCTTAAATAATGCAATAAAGTCCTTAAATAATGCAGCAAAGTCCTTAAATAATGCAGCAGAGTCCTTAAATAATGCAACAAAGTCCTTAAATAATGCAGCAGAGTCCTTAAATAATGCAGCAAAGTCCTTAAATAATGCAGAAGAGTCCTTAAATAATGCAACAAAGTCCTTAAATAATGCAGCAGAGTGCTTAAATAATGCAGCAAAGTCCTTAAATAATGCAGAAGAGTCCTTAAATAATGCAATAAAGTCCTTAAATAATGCAGCAAAGTCCTTAAATAATCCAGCCAAGTCCTTAAATAATGCAGCAGAGTCCTTAAATAATGCAGCAAAGTCCTTAAATGATGCAGCAGAGTCCTTAAATAATGCAGCAAAGTCCTTAAATAATGCAGCAGAGTCCTTAAATAATGCAACAAAGTAATTAAATAATGCAGCAGAGTCCTTAAATAATGCAACAAAGTCCTTAAATAATGCAGCAGAGTCCTTAAATAATGCAACAAAGTCCTTAAATAATGCAGAAGAGTCCTTAAATGATCCAGACAAGTCCTTAAATAATGCAGCAGAGTACTTAAATAATGCAGCAAAGTCCTTAAATAATGCATCAAATTCCTTAAATAATGCAGCAAAGTCTTTAAATAATGCAATAACGTCCATAAATAATGCAGTAAAGTCCTTAAATAATGCAGCAGAGTCCTTAAATAATGCAACAAAGTCCTTAAATGATGCAGAAGAGTCCTTAAATAATGCAGCAAAGTCCTTAAATAATGCAGCAGAGTCCTTAAATAATGCAACAAAGTAATTAAATAATGCAGCAGAGTCCTTAAATAATGCAACAAAGTCCTTAAATAATGCAGCAGAGTCCTTAAATAATGCAGCAAATTCCTTAAATAATGCAGCAGAGTCCTTAAGTAATCCAGCCAAGTATTTAAATAATGCAGCAGAGTCCTTAAATAATGCAACAAAGTCCTTAAATAATGCAGCAGAGTCCTTAAATAATGCAACAAAGTACTTAAATAATGCAGCAGAGTCCTTAAGTACCATATCAGAGTCCTTAAATAAAGCAGCAAAGTCCTTAAATAATGCAGCAGAGTCCTTAAATAATGCAGCAAAGTCATTAAATATAGCTGCAGAGTCCTTAAATAATGCAACAAAGTCCTTAAATAATGCAGCAGAGTCCTTAAATAATGCAACAAAGTCCTTAAATAATGCAGCATAGTCCTTAAATAATGCAGCAAATTCCTTAAATAATGCAGCAGAGTCCTTAAATAATCCAGCCAAGTCTTTAAATAATGCAGCAGAGTCCTTAAATAATGCTGCAAAGTCCTTAAATAATGCAACAAAGTCCTTAAATAATGCAGAAGAGTCCTTAAATAATGCAACAAAGTCCTTAAATAATGCAGCAGAGTCCTTAAATAATGCAACAAAGTCCTTAAATAATGCAGCAGAGTCCTTAAATAATGCAACAAAGTAATTAAATAATGCAGCAGAGTCCTTAAATAATGCAACAAAGTCCATAAATAATGCAGAAGAGTCCTTAAATAATGCAGACAAGTCCTTAAATAATGCAGCAGAGTCCTTAAATAATGCAGCAGAGTCCTTAAATAATGCAGCAGATTACTGAAATACCGCAGCAGGGTCCTTAAATAATGCAGCAGAGTCCTTAAATAATGCAACAAAGTCCTTAAATAATGCAGCAGAGTCCTTAAATAATGCAACAAAGTCCTTAAATGATGCAGCAGAGTCCTTAAATAATGCAGCAAATTCCTTAAATAATGCAGCAGAGTCCTTAAGTAATCCAGCCAAGTCTTTAAATAATGCAGCAGAGTCCTTAAATAATGCAGCAAAGTCCTTAAATAATGCAGCAGAGTCCTTAAATAATGCAGCAAAGTCCTTAAATAATGCAACAAAGTCCTTAAATAATGCAGCAGAGTCCTTAAATAATGCAACAAAGTACTTAAATAATGCAGCAGAGTCCTTAAGTACCGTATCAGAGTCCTTAAATAAAGCAGCAAAGTCCTTAAATAATGCAGCAGAGTCCTTAAATAATGCAGCAAATTCCTTAAATAAAGCTGCAGAGTCCTTAAATTCCGCAGCAAAGTCCTTAAATAATGCAGCAGAGTCCTTAAATAATGCAACAAAGTCCATAAATAATGCAGCAGAGTCCTTAAATAATGCAACATAGTCCTTAAATAATGCAGCAGAGTCCTTAAATAATGCAACAAAGTCCTTAAATAATGCAGCAGAGTCCTTAAATAATGCAACAAAGTCCTTAAATAATGCAGAAGAGTCCTTAAATAATCCAGACAAGTCCTTAAATAATGCAGCAGAGTCCTTAAATAATGCAGCAGAGTCCTTAAATAATGCAGCAGATTACTGAAATACCGCAGCAGGGTCCTTAAATAATGCAGCAGAGTCCTTAAAAAATGCAACAAAGTCCTTAAATAATGCAGCAGAGTCCTTAAATAATGCAGCAAAGTCCTTAAATAATGCAGAAGAGTCCTTAAATAATGCAACAAAGTCCTTAAATAATGCAGCAGAGTGCTTAAATAATGCAGCAAAGTCCTTAAATAATGCAGAAGAGTCCTTAAATAATGCAATAAAGTCCTTAAATAATGCAGCAAAGTCCTTAAATAATCCAGCCAAGTCCTTAAATAATGCAGCAGAGTCCTTAAATAATGCAACAAAGTCCTTAAATAATGCAGTAGATTACTGAAATACCGCAGCAGGGTCCTTAAATAATGCAGCAGAGTCCTTAAATAATGCAACATAGTCCTTAAATAATGCAGCAGTGTCCTTAAATAATGCAACAAAGTCCTTAAATATTGCAGCAGAGTCCTTAAATAATGCAACAAAGTCCTTAAATAATGCAGAAGAGTCCTTAAATAATCCAGACAAGTCCTTAAATAATGCAGCAGAGTCCTTAAATAATGCAGCAGAGTCCTTAAATAATGCAGCAGATTACTGAAATACCGCAGCAGGGTCCTTAAATAATGCAGCAGAGTCCTTAAAAAATGCAACAAAGTCCTTAAATAATGCAGCAGAGTCCTTAAATAATGCAACAAAGTCCTTAAATAATGCAGCAGAGTCCTTAAATAATGCAGCAAAGTCCTTAAATAATGCAGAAGAGTCCTTAAATAATGCAACAAAGTCCTTAAATAATGCAGCAGAGTCCTTACATAATGCAACATAGTCCTTAAATAATGCAGCAAAGTCCTTAAATAATGCAGCAGAGTCCTTAAATAATGCAGCAGAGTCCTTAAATAATGCAGTAAAGTCCTTAAATAATGCAGAAGAGTCCTTAAATAATGCAATAAAGTCCTTAAATAATGCAGCAAAGTCCTTAAATAATCCAGCCAAGTCCTTAAATAATGCAGCAGAGTACTTAAATAATGCAGCAAAGTCCTTAAATGATGCAGCAGAGTCCTTAAATAATGCAACAAAGTCCTTAAATAATGCAGAAAAGTCCTTAAATAATGCAGAAGAGTCCTTAAATAATGCAACAAAGTCCTTAAATAATGCAGCAGAGTGCTTAAATAATGCAGCAAAGTCCTTAAATAATGCAGAAGAGTCCTTAAATAATGCAATAAAGTCCTTAAATAATGCAGCAAAGTCCTTAAATAATCCAGCCAAGTCCTTAAATAATGCAGCAGAGTCCTTAAATAATGCAACAAAGTAATTAAATAATGCAGCAGAGTCCTTAAATAATGCAACAAAGTCCTTAAATAATGCAGAAGAGTAATTAAATGATCCAGACAAGTCCGTAAATAATGCAGCAGAGTACTTAAATAATGCAGCAAAGTCCTTAAATAATGCATCAAATTCCTTAAATAATGCAGCAAAGTCTTTAAATAATGCAATAACGTCCATAAATAATGCAGCAAAGTCCTTAAATAATGCAGCAGAGTCCTTAAATAATGCAACAAAGTCCTTAAATGATGCAGAAGAGTCCTTAAATAATGCAGCAAAGTCCTTAAATAATGCAGCAGAGTCCTTAAATAATGCAACAAAGTAATTAAATAATGCAGCAGAGTCCTTAAATAATGCAACAAAGTCCTTAAATAATGCAGCAGAGTCCTTAAATAATGCAACAAAGTCCTTAAATAATGCAGCAGAGTCCTTAAATAATGCAGCAAATTCCTTAAATAATGCAGCAGAGTCCTTAAGTAATCCAGCCAAGTATTTAAATAATGCAGCAGAGTCCTTAAATAATGCAACAAAGTCCTTAAATAATGCAGCAGAGTCCTTAAATAATGCAACAAAGTACTTAAATAATGCAGCAGAGTCCTTAAGTACCATATCAGAGTCCTTAAATAAAGCAGCAAAGTCCTTAAATAATGCAGCAGAGTCCTTAAATAATGCAGCAAAGTCATTAAATAAAGCTGCAGAGTCCTTAAATAATGCAACAAAGTCCTTAAATAATGCAGCAGAGTCCTTAAATAATGCAACAAAGTCCTTAAATAATGCAGCATAGTCCTTAAATAATGCAGCAAATTCCTTAAATAATGCAGCAGAGTCCTTAAATAATCCAGCCAAGTCTTTAAATAATGCAGCAGAGTCCTTAAATAATGCTGCAAAGTCCTTAGATAATGCAACAAAGTCCTTAAATAATGCAGAAGAGTCCTTAAATAATGCAACAAAGTCCTTAAATAATGCAGCAGAGTCCTTAAATAATGCAACAAAGTCCTTAAATAATGCAGCAGAGTCCTTAAATAATGCAACAAAGTAATTAAATAATGTAGCAGAGTCCTTAAATAATGCAACAAAGTCCATAAATAATGCAGAAGAGTCCTTAAATAATGCAGACAAGTCCTTAAATAATGCAGCAGAGTCCTTAAATAATGCAGCAGAGTACTTAAAAAATGCAGCAGATTACTGAAATACCGCAGCAGGGTCCTTAAATAATGCAGCAGAGTCCTTAAATAATGCAACAAAGTCCTTAAATAATGCAGCAGAGTCCTTAAATAATGCAACAAAGTCCTTAAATGATGCAGCAGAGTCCTTAAATAATGCAGCAAATTCCTTAAATAATGCAGCAGAGTCCTTAAGTAATCCAGCCAAGTCTTTAAATAATGCAGCAGAGTCCTTAAATAATGCAGCAAAGTCCTTAAATAATGCAGCAGAGTCCTTAAATAATGCAGCAAAGTCCTTAAATAATGCAACAAAGTCCTTAAATAATGCAGCAGAGTCCTTAAATAATGCAACAAAGTACTTAAATAATGCAGCAGAGTCCTTAAGTACCGTATCAGAGTCCTTAAATAAAGCAGCAAAGTCCTTAAATAATGCAGCAGAGTCCTTAAATAATGCAGCAAATTCCTTAAATAAAGCTGCAGAGTCCTTAAATTCCGCAGCAAAGTCCTTAAATAATGCAGCAGAGTCCTTAAATAATGCAACAAAGTCCATAAATAATGCAGCAGAGTCCTTAAATAATGCAACATAGTCCTTAAATAATGCAGCAGAGTCCTTAAATAATGCAACAAAGTCCTTAAATAATGCAGCAGAGTCCTTAAATAATGCAACAAAGTCCTTAAATAATGCAGAAGAGTCCTTAAATAATCCAGACAAGTCCTTAAATAATGCAGCAGAGTCCTTAAATAATGCAGCAGAGTCCTTAAATAATGCAGCAGATTACTGAAATACCGCAGCAGGGTCCTTAAATAATGCAGCAGAGTCCTTAAAAAATGCAACAAAGTCCTTAAATAATGCAGCAGAGTCCTTAAATAATGCAGCAAAGTCCTTAAATAATGCAGAAGAGTCCTTAAATAATGCAACAAAGTCCTTAAATAATGCAGCAGAGTGCTTAAATAATGCAGCAAAGTCCTTAAATAATGCAGAAGAGTCCTTAAATAATGCAATAAAGTCCTTAAATAATGCAGCAAAGTCCTTAAATAATCCAGCCAAGTCCTTAAATAATGCAGCAGAGTCCTTAAATAATGCAACAAAGTCCTTAAATAATGCAGTAGATTACTGAAATACCGCAGCAGGGTCCTTAAATAATGCAGCAGAGTCCTTAAATAATGCAACATAGTCCTTAAATAATGCAGCAGTGTCCTTAAATAATGCAACAAAGTCCTTAAATATTGCAGCAGAGTCCTTAAATAATGCAACAAAGTCCTTAAATAATGCAGAAGAGTCCTTAAATAATCCAGACAAGTCCTTAAATAATGCAGCAGAGTCCTTAAATAATGCAGCAGAGTCCTTAAATAATGCAGCAGATTACTGAAATACCGCAGCAGGGTCCTTAAATAATGCAGCAGAGTCCTTAAAAAATGCAACAAAGTCCTTAAATAATGCAGCAGAGTCCTTAAATAATGCAACAAAGTCCTTAAATAATGCAGCAGAGTCCTTAAATAATGCAGCAAAGTCCTTAAATAATGCAGAAGAGTCCTTAAATAATGCAACAAAGTCCTTAAATAATGCAGCAGAGTCCTTACATAATGCAACATAGTCCTTAAATAATGCAGCAAAGTCCTTAAATAATGCAGCAGAGTCCTTAAATAATGCAGCAGAGTCCTTAAATAATGCAGTAAAGTCCTTAAATAATGCAGAAGAGTCCTTAAATAATGCAATAAAGTCCTTAAATAATGCAGCAAAGTCCTTAAATAATCCAGCCAAGTCCTTAAATAATGCAGCAGAGTACTTAAATAATGCAGCAAAGTCCTTAAATGATGCAGCAGAGTCCTTAAATAATGCAGCAAAGTCCTTAAATAATGCAGTAAAGTCCTTAAATAATGCAGAAGAGTCCTTAAATAATGCAATAAAGTCCTTAAATAATGCAGCAAAGTCCTTAAATAATCCAGCCAAGTCCTTAAATAATGCAGCAGAGTACTTAAATAATGCAGCAAAGTCCTTAAATGATGCAGCAGAGTCCTTAAATAATGCAGCAAAGTCCTTAAATAATGCAGCAAAGTCCTTAAATAATGCAGTAAAGTCCTTAAATAATGCAGAAGAGTCCTTAAATAATGCAATAAAGTCCTTAAATAATGCAGCAAAGTCCTTAAATAATCCAGCCAAGTCCTTAAATAATGCAGCAGAGTACTTAAATAATGCAGCAAAGTCCTTAAATGATGCAGCAGAGTCCTTAAATAATGCAGCAAAGTCCTTAAATAATGCAGCAAAGTCCTTAAATAATGCAGAAGAGTCCTTAAATAATGCAACAAAGTCCTTAAATAATGCAGCAGAGTGCTTAAATAATGCAGCAAAGTCCTTAAATAATGCAGAAGAGTCCTTAAATATTGCAATAAAGTCCTTAAATAATGCAGCAAAGTCCTTAAATAATCCAGCCAAGTCCTTAAATAATGCAGCAGAGTCCTTAAATAATGCAACAAAGTAATTAAATAATGCAGCAGAGTCCTTAAATAATGCAACAAAGTCCTTAAATAATGCAGAAGAGTAATTAAATGATCCAGACAAGTCCTTAAATAATGCAGCAGAGTACTTAAATAATGCAGCAAAGTCCTTAAATAATGCATCAAATTCCTTAAATAATGCAGCAAAGTCTTTAAATAATGCAATAACGTCCATAAATAATGCAGCAAAGTCCTTAAATAATGCAGCAGAGTCCTTAAATAATGCAACAAAGTCCTTAAATGATGCAGAAGAGTCCTTAAATAATGCAGCAAAGTCCTTAAATAATGCAGCAGAGTCCTTAAATAATGCAACAAAGTAATTAAATAATGCAGCAGAGTCCTTAAATAATGCAACAAAGTCCATACATAATGCAGAAGAGTCCTTAAATAATGCAGACAAGTCCTTAAATAATGCATCAAATTCCTTAAATAATGCAGCAAAGTCTTTAAATAATGCTATAACGTCCATAAATAATGCAGCAAAGTCCTTATATAATGCAGCAGAGTCCTTAAATAATGCAACAAAGTCCTTAAATAATGCAGCAGAGTCCTTAAATAATGCAGCAAAGTCCATAAATAATGCAGCACAGTCCTTAAATAATCCAGCCAAGTCCTTAAATAATGCAGCAAATTCCTTAAATAATGCAGCAAAGTCTTTAAATAATGCAATAAAGTCCTTAAATAATGCAGCAGAGTCCTTAAATAATGCAACATAGTCCTTAAATAATGCAGCAAAGTCCTTAAATAATGCAGCAGAGTCCTTAAATAATGCAACAAAGTCCTTAAATAATGCAGCAGAGTCCTTAAATAATGCAGCAAAGTCCTTAAATAATGCAGCAGAGTCCTTAAATAATGCAACAAAGTCCTTAAATAATGCAGCAGAGTGCTTAAATAATGCAGCAAAGTCCTTAAATAATGCAGAAGAGTCCTTAAATAATGCAATAAAGTCCTTAAATAATGCAGCAAAGTCCTTAAATAATCCAGCCAAGTCCTTAAATAATGCAGCAGAGTCCTTAAATAATGCAGCAAAGTCCTTAAATGATGCAGCAGAGTCCTTAAATAATGCAGCAAAGTCCTTAAATAATGCAGCAGAGTCCTTAAATAATGCAACAAAGTAATTAAATAATGCAGCAGAGTCCTTAAATAATGCAACAAAGTCCTTAAATAATGCAGCAGAGTCCTTAAATAATGCAACAAAGTCCTTAAATAATGCAGCAGAGTCCTTAAATAATGCAACAAAGTCCTTAAATAATGCAGCAGAGTCCTTAAATAATGCAGCACAGTCCTTAAATAATCCAGCCAAGTCCTTAAATAATGCAGCAAATTCCTTAAATAATGCAGCAAAGTCTTTAAATAATGCAATAAAGTCCTTAAATAATGCAGCAGAGTCCTTAAATAATGCAGCAGAGTCCTTAAATAATGCAGCAAAGTCCTTAAATAATGCAGAAGAGTCCTTAAATAATGCAACAAAGTCCTTAAATAATGCAGCAGAGTGCTTAAATAATGCAGCAAAGTCCTTAAATAATGCAGAAGAGTCCTTAAATAATGCAATAAAGTCCTTAAATAATGCAGCAAAGTCCTTAAATAATCCAGCCAAGTCCTTAAATAATGCAGCAGAGTCCTTAAATAATGCAACAAAGTCCTTAAATAATGCAGTAGATTACTGAAATACCGCAGCAGGGTCCTTAAATAATGCAGCAGAGTCCTTAAATAATGCAACATAGTCCTTAAATAATGCAGCAGTGTCCTTAAATAATGCAACAAAGTCCTTAAATAATGCAGCAGAGTCCTTAAATAATGCAACAAAGTCCTTAAATAATGCAGAAGAGTCCTTAAATAATCCAGACAAGTCCTTAAATAATGCAGCAGAGTCCTTAAATAATGCAGCAGAGTCCTTAAATAATGCAGCAGATTACTGAAATACCGCAGCAGGGTCCTTAAATAATGCAGCAAAGTCCTTAAATAATGCAGAAGAGTCCTTAAATAATGCAACAAAGTCCTTAAATAATGCAGCAGAGTCCTTACATAATGCAACATAGTCCTTAAATAATGCAGCAAAGTCCTTAAATAATGCAGCAGAGTCCTTAAATAATGCAGTAAAGTCCTTAAATAATGCAGAAGAGTCCTTAAATAATGCAATAAAGTCCTTAAATAATGCAGCAAAGTCCTTAAATAATCCAGCCAAGTCCTTAAATAATGCAGCAGAGTACTTAAATAATGCAGCAAAGTCCTTAAATGATGCAGCAGAGTCCTTAAATAATGCAGCAAAGTCCTTAAATAATGCAGCAAAGTCCTTAAATAATGCAGAAGAGTCCTTAAATAATGCAACAAAGTCCTTAAATAATGCAGCAGAGTGCTTAAATAATGCAGCAAAGTCCTTAAATAATGCAGAAGAGTCCTTAAATAATGCAATAAAGTGCTTAAATAATGCAGCAAAGTCCTTAAATAATCCAGCCAAGTCCTTAAATAATGCAGCAGAGTCCTTAAATAATGCAACAAAGTAATTAAATAATGCAGAAGAGTCCTTAAATAATGCAACAAAGTCCTTAAATAATGCAGAAGAGTCCTTAAATGATGCAGACAAGTCCTTAAATAATGCAGCAGAGTACTTAAATAATGCAGCAGAGTCCTTAAATAATGCATCAAATTCCTTAAATAATGCAGCAAAGTCTTTAAATAATGCAATAACGTCCATAAATAATGCAGCAAAGTCCTTAAATAATGCAGCAGAGTCCTTAAATAATGCAACAAAGTCCTTAAATGATGCAGAAGAGTCCTTAAATAATGCAGCAAAGTCCTTAAATAATGCAGCAGAGTCCTTAAATAATGCAACAAAGTAATTAAATAATGCAGCAGAGTCCTTAAATAATGCAACAAAGTCCATACATAATGCAGAAGAGTCCTTAAATAATGCAGACAAGTCCTTAAATAATGCATCAAATTCCTTAAATAATGCAGCAAAGTCTTTAAATAATGCTATAACGTCCATAAATAATGCAGCAAAGTCCTTATATAATGCAGCAGAGTCCTTAAATAATGCAACAAAGTCCTTAAATAATGCAGCAGAGTCCTTAAATAATGCAGCAAAGTCCATAAATAATGCAGCACAGTCCTTAAATAATCCAGCCAAGTCCTTAAATAATGCAGCAAATTCCTTAAATAATGCAGCAAAGTCTTTAAATAATGCAATAAAGTCCTTAAATAATGCAGCAGAGTCCTTAAATAATGCAACATAGTCCTTAAATAATGCAGCAAAGTCCTTAAATAATGCAGCAGAGTCCTTAAATAATGCAACAAAGTCCTTAAATAATGCAGCAGAGTCCTTAAATAATGCAGCAAAGTCCTTAAATAATGCAGAAGAGTCCTTAAATAATGCAACAAAGTCCTTAAATAATGCAGCAGAGTGCTTAAATAATGCAGCAAAGTCCTTAAATAATGCAGAAGAGTCCTTAAATAATGCAATAAAGTCCTTAAATAATGCAGCAAAGTCCTTAAATAATCCAGCCAAGTCCTTAAATAATGCAGCAGAGTCCTTAAATAATGCAGCAAAGTCCTTAAATGATGCAGCAGAGTCCTTAAATAATGCAGCAAAGTCCTTAAATAATGCAGCAGAGTCCTTAAATAATGCAACAAAGTAATTAAATAATGCAGCAGAGTCCTTAAATAATGCAACAAAGTCCTTAAATAATGCAGCAAAGTCCTTAAATAATGCAGCAGAGTCCTTAAATAATGCAGCAAATTCCTTAAATAATGCAGCAGAGTCCTTAAGTAATCCAGCCAAGTATTTAAATAATGCAGCAGAGTCCTTAAATAATGCAACAAAGTCCTTAAATAATGCAGCAGAGTCCTTAAATAATGCAACAAAGTCCTTAAATAATGCAGAAGAGTCCTTAAATAATCCAGACAAGTCCTTAAATAATGCAGCAGAGTCCTTAAATAATGCAGCAGAGTCCTTAAATAATGCAGCAGATTACTGAAATACCGCAACAGGGTCCTTAAATAATGCAGCAGAGTCCTTAAAAAATGCAACAAAGTCCTTAAATAATGCAGCAGAGTCCTTAAATAATGCAGCAAAGTACTTAAATAATGCAGAAGAGTCCTTAAATAATGCAACAAAGTCCTTAAATAATGCAGCAGAGTGCTTAAATAATGCAGCAAAGTCCTTAAATAATGCAGAAGAGTCCTTAAATAATGCAATAAAGTCCTTAAATAATGCAGCAAAGTCCTTAAATAATCCAGCCAAGTCCTTAAATAATGCAGCAGAGTCCTTAAATAATGCAACAAAGTCCTTAAATAATGCAGTAGATTACTGAAATACCGCAGCAGGGTCCTTAAATAATGCAGCAGAGTCCTTAAATAATGCAACATAGTCCTTAAATAATGCAGCAGTGTCCTTAAATAATGCAACAAAGTCCTTAAATATTGCAGCAGAGTCCTTAAATAATGCAACAAAGTCCTTAAATAATGCAGAAGAGTCCTTAAATAATCCAGACAAGTCCTTAAATAATGCAGCAGAGTCCTTAAATAATGCAGCAGAGTCCTTAAATAATGCAGCAGATTACTGAAATACCGCAGCAGGGTCCTTAAATAATGCAGCAGAGTCCTTAAAAAATGCAACAAAGTCCTTAAATAATGCAGCAGAGTCCTTAAATAATGCAACAAAGTCCTTAAATAATGCAGCAGAGTCCTTAAATAATGCAGCAAAGTCCTTAAATAATGCAGAAGAGTCCTTAAATAATGCAACAAAGTCCTTAAATAATGCAGCAGAGTCCTTACATAATGCAACATAGTCCTTAAATAATGCAGCAAAGTCCTTAAATAATGCAGCAGAGTCCTTAAATAATGCAGCAGAGTCCTTAAATAATGCAGTAAAGTCCTTAAATAATGCAGAAGAGTCCTTAAATAATGCAATAAAGTCCTTAAATAATGCAGCAAAGTCCTTAAATAATCCAGCCAAGTCCTTAAATAATGCAGCAGAGTACTTAAATAATGCAGCAAAGTCCTTAAATGATGCAGCAGAGTCCTTAAATAATGCAGCAAAGTCCTTAAATAATGCAGTAAAGTCCTTAAATAATGCAGAAGAGTCCTTAAATAATGCAATAAAGTCCTTAAATAATGCAGCAAAGTCCTTAAATAATCCAGCCAAGTCCTTAAATAATGCAGCAGAGTACTTAAATAATGCAGCAAAGTCCTTAAATGATGCAGCAGAGTCCTTAAATAATGCAGCAAAGTCCTTAAATAATGCAGCAAAGTCCTTAAATAATGCAGTAAAGTCCTTAAATAATGCAGAAGAGTCCTTAAATAATGCAATAAAGTCCTTAAATAATGCAGCAAAGTCCTTAAATAATCCAGCCAAGTCCTTAAATAATGCAGCAGAGTACTTAAATAATGCAGCAAAGTCCTTAAATGATGCAGCAGAGTCCTTAAATAATGCAGCAAAGTCCTTAAATAATGCAGCAAAGTCCTTAAATAATGCAGAAGAGTCCTTAAATAATGCAACAAAGTCCTTAAATAATGCAGCAGAGTGCTTAAATAATGCAGCAAAGTCCTTAAATAATGCAGAAGAGTCCTTAAATATTGCAATAAAGTCCTTAAATAATGCAGCAAAGTCCTTAAATAATCCAGCCAAGTCCTTAAATAATGCAGCAGAGTCCTTAAATAATGCAACAAAGTAATTAAATAATGCAGCAGAGTCCTTAAATAATGCAACAAAGTCCTTAAATAATGCAGAAGAGTAATTAAATGATCCAGACAAGTCCTTAAATAATGCAGCAGAGTACTTAAATAATGCAGCAAAGTCCTTAAATAATGCATCAAATTCCTTAAATAATGCAGCAAAGTCTTTAAATAATGCAATAACGTCCATAAATAATGCAGCAAAGTCCTTAAATAATGCAGCAGAGTCCTTAAATAATGCAACAAAGTCCTTAAATGATGCAGAAGAGTCCTTAAATAATGCAGCAAAGTCCTTAAATAATGCAGCAGAGTCCTTAAATAATGCAACAAAGTAATTAAATAATGCAGCAGAGTCCTTAAATAATGCAACAAAGTCCATACATAATGCAGAAGAGTCCTTAAATAATGCAGACAAGTCCTTAAATAATGCATCAAATTCCTTAAATAATGCAGCAAAGTCTTTAAATAATGCTATAACGTCCATAAATAATGCAGCAAAGTCCTTATATAATGCAGCAGAGTCCTTAAATAATGCAACAAAGTCCTTAAATAATGCAGCAGAGTCCTTAAATAATGCAGCAAAGTCCATAAATAATGCAGCACAGTCCTTAAATAATCCAGCCAAGTCCTTAAATAATGCAGCAAATTCCTTAAATAATGCAGCAAAGTCTTTAAATAATGCAATAAAGTCCTTAAATAATGCAGCAGAGTCCTTAAATAATGCAACATAGTCCTTAAATAATGCAGCAAAGTCCTTAAATAATGCAGCAGAGTCCTTAAATAATGCAACAAAGTCCTTAAATAATGCAGCAGAGTCCTTAAATAATGCAGCAAAGTCCTTAAATAATGCAGCAGAGTCCTTAAATAATGCAACAAAGTCCTTAAATAATGCAGCAGAGTGCTTAAATAATGCAGCAAAGTCCTTAAATAATGCAGAAGAGTCCTTAAATAATGCAATAAAGTCCTTAAATAATGCAGCAAAGTCCTTAAATAATCCAGCCAAGTCCTTAAATAATGCAGCAGAGTCCTTAAATAATGCAGCAAAGTCCTTAAATGATGCAGCAGAGTCCTTAAATAATGCAGCAAAGTCCTTAAATAATGCAGCAGAGTCCTTAAATAATGCAACAAAGTAATTAAATAATGCAGCAGAGTCCTTAAATAATGCAACAAAGTCCTTAAATAATGCAGCAGAGTCCTTAAATAATGCAACAAAGTCCTTAAATAATGCAGCAGAGTCCTTAAATAATGCAGCAAATTCCTTAAATAATGCAGCAGAGTCCTTAAGTAATCCAGCCAAGTATTTAAATAATGCAGCAGAGTCCTTAAATAATGCAGCAAAGTCCTTAAATAATGCAGCAGAGTCCTTAAATAATGCAGCAAAGTCCTTAAATAATGCAACAAAGTCCTTAAATAATGCAGCAGAGTCCTTAAATAATGCAACAAAGTCCTTAAATAATGCAGCAGAGTCCTTAAATAATGCAGCACAGTCCTTAAATAATCCAGCCAAGTCCTTAAATAATGCAGCAAATTCCTTAAATAATGCAGCAAAGTCTTTAAATAATGCAATAAAGTCCTTAAATAATGCAGCAGAGTCCTTAAATAATGCAGCAGAGTCCTTAAATAATGCAGCAAAGTCCTTAAATAATGCAGAAGAGTCCTTAAATAATGCAACAAAGTCCTTAAATAATGCAGCAGAGTGCTTAAATAATGCAGCAAAGTCCTTAAATAATGCAGAAGAGTCCTTAAATAATGCAATAAAGTCCTTAAATAATGCAGCAAAGTCCTTAAATAATCCAGCCAAGTCCTTAAATAATGCAGCAGAGTCCTTAAATAATGCAACAAAGTCCTTAAATAATGCAGTAGATTACTGAAATACCGCAGCAGGGTCCTTAAATAATGCAGCAGAGTCCTTAAATAATGCAACATAGTCCTTAAATAATGCAGCAGTGTCCTTAAATAATGCAACAAAGTCCTTAAATAATGCAGCAGAGTCCTTAAATAATGCAACAAAGTCCTTAAATAATGCAGAAGAGTCCTTAAATAATCCAGACAAGTCCTTAAATAATGCAGCAGAGTCCTTAAATAATGCAGCAGAGTCCTTAAATAATGCAGCAGATTACTGAAATACCGCAGCAGGGTCCTTAAATAATGCAGCAAAGTCCTTAAATAATGCAGAAGAGTCCTTAAATAATGCAACAAAGTCCTTAAATAATGCAGCAGAGTCCTTACATAATGCAACATAGTCCTTAAATAATGCAGCAAAGTCCTTAAATAATGCAGCAGAGTCCTTAAATAATGCAGTAAAGTCCTTAAATAATGCAGAAGAGTCCTTAAATAATGCAATAAAGTCCTTAAATAATGCAGCAAAGTCCTTAAATAATCCAGCCAAGTCCTTAAATAATGCAGCAGAGTACTTAAATAATGCAGCAAAGTCCTTAAATGATGCAGCAGAGTCCTTAAATAATGCAGCAAAGTCCTTAAATAATGCAGCAAAGTCCTTAAATAATGCAGAAGAGTCCTTAAATAATGCAACAAAGTCCTTAAATAATGCAGCAGAGTGCTTAAATAATGCAGCAAAGTCCTTAAATAATGCAGAAGAGTCCTTAAATAATGCAATAAAGTGCTTAAATAATGCAGCAAAGTCCTTAAATAATCCAGCCAAGTCCTTAAATAATGCAGCAGAGTCCTTAAATAATGCAACAAAGTAATTAAATAATGCAGAAGAGTCCTTAAATAATGCAACAAAGTCCTTAAATAATGCAGAAGAGTCCTTAAATGATGCAGACAAGTCCTTAAATAATGCAGCAGAGTACTTAAATAATGCAGCAGAGTCCTTAAATAATGCATCAAATTCCTTAAATAATGCAGCAAAGTCTTTAAATAATGCAATAACGTCCATAAATAATGCAGCAAAGTCCTTAAATAATGCAGCAGAGTCCTTAAATAATGCAACAAAGTCCTTAAATGATGCAGAAGAGTCCTTAAATAATGCAGCAAAGTCCTTAAATAATGCAGCAGAGTCCTTAAATAATGCAACAAAGTAATTAAATAATGCAGCAGAGTCCTTAAATAATGCAACAAAGTCCATACATAATGCAGAAGAGTCCTTAAATAATGCAGACAAGTCCTTAAATAATGCATCAAATTCCTTAAATAATGCAGCAAAGTCTTTAAATAATGCTATAACGTCCATAAATAATGCAGCAAAGTCCTTATATAATGCAGCAGAGTCCTTAAATAATGCAACAAAGTCCTTAAATAATGCAGCAGAGTCCTTAAATAATGCAGCAAAGTCCATAAATAATGCAGCACAGTCCTTAAATAATCCAGCCAAGTCCTTAAATAATGCAGCAAATTCCTTAAATAATGCAGCAAAGTCTTTAAATAATGCAATAAAGTCCTTAAATAATGCAGCAGAGTCCTTAAATAATGCAACATAGTCCTTAAATAATGCAGCAAAGTCCTTAAATAATGCAGCAGAGTCCTTAAATAATGCAACAAAGTCCTTAAATAATGCAGCAGAGTCCTTAAATAATGCAGCAAAGTCCTTAAATAATGCAGAAGAGTCCTTAAATAATGCAACAAAGTCCTTAAATAATGCAGCAGAGTGCTTAAATAATGCAGCAAAGTCCTTAAATAATGCAGAAGAGTCCTTAAATAATGCAATAAAGTCCTTAAATAATGCAGCAAAGTCCTTAAATAATCCAGCCAAGTCCTTAAATAATGCAGCAGAGTCCTTAAATAATGCAGCAAAGTCCTTAAATGATGCAGCAGAGTCCTTAAATAATGCAGCAAAGTCCTTAAATAATGCAGCAGAGTCCTTAAATAATGCAACAAAGTAATTAAATAATGCAGCAGAGTCCTTAAATAATGCAACAAAGTCCTTAAATAATGCAGCAAAGTCCTTAAATAATGCAGCAGAGTCCTTAAATAATGCAGCAAATTCCTTAAATAATGCAGCAGAGTCCTTAAGTAATCCAGCCAAGTATTTAAATAATGCAGCAGAGTCCTTAAATAATGCAACAAAGTCCTTAAATAATGCAGCAGAGTCCTTAAATAATGCAACAAAGTCCTTAAATAATGCAGAAGAGTCCTTAAATAATCCAGACAAGTCCTTAAATAATGCAGCAGAGTCCTTAAATAATGCAGCAGAGTCCTTAAATAATGCAGCAGATTACTGAAATACCGCAACAGGGTCCTTAAATAATGCAGCAGAGTCCTTAAAAAATGCAACAAAGTCCTTAAATAATGCAGCAGAGTCCTTAAATAATGCAGCAAAGTCCTTAAATAATGCAGAAGAGTCCTTAAATAATGCAACAAAGTCCTTAAATAATGCAGCAGAGTGCTTAAATAATGCAGCAAAGTCCTTAAATAATGCAGAAGAGTCCTTAAATAATGCAATAAAGTCCTTAAATAATGCAGCAAAGTCCTTAAATAATCCAGCCAAGTCCTTAAATAATGCAGCAGAGTCCTTAAATAATGCAACAAAGTCCTTAAATAATGCAGTAGATTACTGAAATACCGCAGCAGGGTCCTTAAATAATGCAGCAGAGTCCTTAAATAATGCAACATAGTCCTTAAATAATGCAGCAGTGTCCTTAAATAATGCAACAAAGTCCTTAAATATTGCAGCAGAGTCCTTAAATAATGCAACAAAGTCCTTAAATAATGCAGAAGAGTCCTTAAATAATCCAGACAAGTCCTTAAATAATGCAGCAGAGTCCTTAAATAATGCAGCAGAGTCCTTAAATAATGCAGCAGATTACTGAAATACCGCAGCAGGGTCCTTAAATAATGCAGCAGAGTCCTTAAAAAATGCAACAAAGTCCTTAAATAATGCAGCAGAGTCCTTAAATAATGCAACAAAGTCCTTAAATAATGCAGCAGAGTCCTTAAATAATGCAGCAAAGTCCTTAAATAATGCAGAAGAGTCCTTAAATAATGCAACAAAGTCCTTAAATAATGCAGCAGAGTCCTTACATAATGCAACATAGTCCTTAAATAATGCAGCAAAGTCCTTAAATAATGCAGCAGAGTCCTTAAATAATGCAGCAGAGTCCTTAAATAATGCAGTAAAGTCCTTAAATAATGCAGAAGAGTCCTTAAATAATGCAATAAAGTCCTTAAATAATGCAGCAAAGTCCTTAAATAATCCAGCCAAGTCCTTAAATAATGCAGCAGAGTACTTAAAAAATGCAGCAAAGTCCTTAAATGATGCAGCAGAGTCCTTAAATAATGCAGCAAAGTCCTTAAATAATGCAGCAAAGTCCTTAAATAATGCAGAAGAGTCCTTAAATAATGCAACAAAGTCCTTAAATAATGCAGCAAAGTCCTTAAATAATGCAGAAGAGTCCTTAAATAATGCAATAAAGTCCTTAAATAATGCAGCAAAGTCCTTAAATAATCCAGCCAAGTCCTTAAATAATGCAGCAGAGTCCTTAAATAATGCAACAAAGTAATTAAATAATGCAGCAGAGTCCTTAAATAATGCAACAAAGTCCTTAAATAATGCAGAAGAGTCCTTAAATGATCCAGACAAGTCCTTAAATAATGCAGCAGAGTACTTAAATAATGCAGCAAAGTCCTTAAATAATGCATCAAATTCCTTAAATAATGCAGCAAAGTCTTTAAATAATGCAATAACGTCCATAAATAATGCAGCAAAGTCCTTAAATAATGCAGCAGAGTCCTTAAATAATGCAACAAAGTCCTTAAATGATGCAGAAGAGTCCTTAAATAATGCAGCAAAGTCCTTAAATAATGCAGCAGAGTCCTTAAATAATGCAACAAAGTAATTAAATAATGCAGCAGAGTCCTTAAATAATGCAACAAAGTCCATACATAATGCAGAAGAGTCCTTAAATAATGCAGACAAGTCCTTAAATAATGCATCAAATTCCTTAAATAATGCAGCAAAGTCTTTAAATAATGCTATAACGTCCATAAATAATGCAGCAAAGTCCTTATATAATGCAGCAGAGTCCTTAAATAATGCAACAAAGTCCTTAAATAATGCAGCAGAGTCCTTAAATAATGCAGCAAAGTCCATAAATAATGCAGCACAGTCCTTAAATAATCCAGCCAAGTCCTTAAATAATGCAGCAAATTCCTTAAATAATGCAGCAAAGTCTTTAAATAATGCAATAAAGTCCTTAAATAATGCAGCAGAGTCCTTAAATAATGCAACATAGTCCTTAAATAATGCAGCAAAGTCCTTAAATAATGCAGCAGAGTCCTTAAATAATGCAACAAAGTCCTTAAATAATGCAGCAGAGTCCTTAAATAATGCAGCAAAGTCCATAAATAATGCAGCAGAGTCCTTAAATAATGCAACAAAGTCCTTAAATAATGCAGCAGAGTGCTTAAATAATGCAGCAAAGTCCTTAAATAATGCAGCAGAGTCCTTAAATAATGCAGCAAAGTCCTTAAATGATGCAGCAGAGTCCTTAAATAATGCAGCAAAGTCCTTAAATAATGCAGCAGAGTCCTTAAATAATGCAACAAAGTAATTAAATAATGCAGCAGAGTCCTTAAATAATGCAGAAGAGTCCTTAAATAATGCAATAAAGTCCTTAAATAATGCAGTAAAGTCCTTAAATAATCCAGCCAAGTCCTTAAATAATGCAGCAGAGTCCTTAAATAATGCAACAAAGTAATTAAATAATGCAGCAGAGTCCTTAAATAATGCAACAAAGTCCTTAAATAATGCAGAAGAGTCCTTAAATGATCCAGACAAGTCCTTAAATAATGCAGCAGAGTACTTAAATAATGCAGCAAAGTCCTTAAATAATGCATCAAATTCCTTAAATAATGCAGCAAAGTCTTTAAATAATGCAATAACGTCCATAAATAATGCAGCAAAGTCCTTAAATGATGCAGCAGAGTCCTTAAATAATGCAGCAAAGTCCTTAAATAATGCAGCAAAGTCCTTAAATAATGCAGAAGAGTCCTTAAATAATGCAACAAAGTCCTTAAATAATGCAGCAGAGTGCTTAAATAATGCAGCAAAGTCCTTAAATAATGCAGAAGAGTCCTTAAATATTGCAATAAAGTCCTTAAATAATGCAGCAAAGTCCTTAAATAATCCAGCCAAGTCCTTAAATAATGCAGCAGAGTCCTTAAATAATGCAACAAAGTAATTAAATAATGCAGCAGAGTCCTTAAATAATGCAACAAAGTCCTTAAATAATGCAGAAGAGTAATTAAATGATCCAGACAAGTCCTTAAATAATGCAGCAGAGTACTTAAATAATGCAGCAAAGTCCTTAAATAATGCATCAAATTCCTTAAATAATGCAGCAAAGTCTTTAAATAATGCAATAACGTCCATAAATAATGCAGCAAAGTCCTTAAATAATGCAGCAGAGTCCTTAAATAATGCAACAAAGTCCTTAAATGATGCAGAAGAGTCCTTAAATAATGCAGCAAAGTCCTTAAATAATGCAGCAGAGTCCTTAAATAATGCAACAAAGTAATTAAATAATGCAGCAGAGTCCTTAAATAATGCAACAAAGTCCATACATAATGCAGAAGAGTCCTTAAATAATGCAGACAAGTCCTTAAATAATGCATCAAATTCCTTAAATAATGCAGCAAAGTCTTTAAATAATGCTATAACGTCCATAAATAATGCAGCAAAGTCCTTATATAATGCAGCAGAGTCCTTAAATAATGCAACAAAGTCCTTAAATAATGCAGCAGAGTCCTTAAATAATGCAGCAAAGTCCATAAATAATGCAGCACAGTCCTTAAATAATGCAACAAAGTAATTAAATAATGCAGCAGAGTCCTTAAATAATGCAACAAAGTCCTTAAATAAAGCAGCAGAGTCCTTAAATAATGCAACAAAGTCCTTAAATAATGCAGCAGAGTCCTTAAATAATGCAGCAAATTCCTTAAATAATGCAGCAGAGTCCTTAAGTAATCCAGCCAAGTATTTAAATAATGCAGCAGAGTCCTTAAATAATGCAACAAAGTCCTTAAATAATGCAGCAGAGTCCTTAAATAATGCAACAAAGTACTTAAATAATGCAGCAGAGTCCTTAAGTACCATATCAGAGTCCTTAAATAAAGCAGCAAAGTCCTTAAATAATGCAGCAGAGTCCTTAAATAATGCAGCAAAGTCATTAAATAAAGCTGCAGAGTCCTTAAATAATGCAACAAAGTCCTTAAATAATGCAGCAGAGTCCTTAAATAATGCAACAAAGTCCTTAAATAATGCAGCATAGTCCTTAAATAATGCAGCAAATTCCTTAAATAATGCAGCAGAGTCCTTAAATAATCCAGCCAAGTCTTTAAATAATGCAGCAGAGTCCTTAAATAATGCTGCAAAGTCCTTAAATAATGCAACAAAGTCCTTAAATAATGCAGAAGAGTCCTTAAATAATGCAACAAAGTCCTTAAATAATGCAGCAGAGTCCTTAAATAATGCAACAAAGTCCTTAAATAATGCAGCAGAGTCCTTAAATAATGCAACAAAGTAATTAAATAATGTAGCAGAGTCCTTAAATAATGCAACAAAGTCCATAAATAATGCAGAAGAGTCCTTAAATAATGCAGACAAGTCCTTAAATAATGCAGCAGAGTCCTTAAATAATGCAGCAGAGTACTTAAATAATGCAGCAGATTACTGAAATACCGCAGCAGGGTCCTTAAATAATGCAGCAGAGTCCTTAAATAATGCAACAAAGTCCTTAAATAATGCAGCAGAGTCCTTAAATAATGCAACAATGTCCTTAAATGATGCAGCAGAGTCCTTAAATAATGCAGCAAATTCCTTAAATAATGCAGCAGAGTCCTTAAGTAATCCAGCCAAGTCTTTAAATAATGCAGCAGAGTCCTTAAATAATGCAGCAAAGTCCTTAAATAATGCAGCAGAGTCCTTAAATAATGCAGCAAAGTCCTTAAATAATGCAACAAAGTCCTTAAATAATGCAGCAGAGTCCTTAAATAATGCAACAAAGTACTTAAATAATGCAGCAGAGTCCTTAAGTACCGTATCAGAGTCCTTAAATAAAGCAGCAAAGTCCTTAAATAATGCAGCAGAGTCCTTAAATAATGCAGCAAATTCCTTAAATAAAGCTGCAGAGTCCTTAAATTCCGCAGCAAAGTCCTTAAATAATGCAGCAGAGTCCTTAAATAATGCAACAAAGTCCATAAATAATGCAGCAGAGTCCTTAAATAATGCAACATAGTCCTTAAATAATGCAGCAGAGTCCTTAAATAATGCAACAAAGTACTTAAATAATGCAGCAGAGTCCTTAAATAATGCAACAAAGTCCTTAAATAATGCAGAAGAGTCCTTAAATAATCCAGACAAGTCCTTAAATAATGCAGCAGAGTCCTTAAATAATGCAGCAGAGTCCTTAAATAATGCAGCAGATTACTGAAATACCGCAGCAGGGTCCTTAAATAATGCAGCAGAGTCCTTAAAAAATGCAACAAAGTCCTTAAATAATGCAGCAGAGTCCTTAAATAATGCAGCAAAGTCCTTAAATAATGCAGAAGAGTCCTTAAATAATGCAACAAAGTCCTTAAATAATGCAGCAGAGTGCTTAAATAATGCAGCAAAGTCCTTAAATAATGCAGAAGAGTCCTTAAATAATGCAATAAAGTCCTTAAATAATGCAGCAAAGTCCTTAAATAATCCAGCCAAGTCCTTAAATAATGCAGCAGAGTCCTTAAATAATGCAACAAAGTCCTTAAATAATGCAGTAGATTACTGAAATACCGCAGCAGGGTCCTTAAATAATGCAGCAGAGTCCTTAAATAATGCAACATAGTCCTTAAATAATGCAGCAGTGTCCTTAAATAATGCAACAAAGTCCTTAAATATTGCAGCAGAGTCCTTAAATAATGCAACAAAGTCCTTAAATAATGCAGAAGAGTCCTTAAATAATCCAGACAAGTCCTTAAATAATGCAGCAGAGTCCTTAAATAATGCAGCAGAGTCCTTAAATAATGCAGCAGATTACTGAAATACCGCAGCAGGGTCCTTAAATAATGCAGCAGAGTCCTTAAAAAATGCAACAAAGTCCTTAAATAATGCAGCAGAGTCCTTAAATAATGCAACAAAGTCCTTAAATAATGCAGCAGAGTCCTTAAATAATGCAGCAAAGTCCTTAAATAATGCAGAAGAGTCCTTAAATAATGCAACAAAGTCCTTAAATAATGCAGCAGAGTCCTTACATAATGCAACATAGTCCTTAAATAATGCAGCAAAGTCCTTAAATAATGCAGCAGAGTCCTTAAATAATGCAGCAGAGTCCTTAAATAATGCAGTAAAGTCCTTAAATAATGCAGAAGAGTCCTTAAATAATGCAATAAAGTCCTTAAATAATGCAGCAAAGTCCTTAAATAATCCAGCCAAGTCCTTAAATAATGCAGCAGAGTACTTAAATAATGCAGCAAAGTCCTTAAATGATGCAGCAGAGTCCTTAAATAATGCAGCAAAGTCCTTAAATAATGCAGCAAAGTCCTTAAATAATGCAGAAGAGTCCTTAAATAATGCAACAAAGTCCTTAAATAATGCAGCAGAGTGCTTAAATAATGCAGCAAAGTCCTTAAATAATGCAGAAGAGTCCTTAAATATTGCAATAAAGTCCTTAAATAATGCAGCAAAGTCCTTAAATAATCCAGCCAAGTCCTTAAATAATGCAGCAGAGTCCTTAAATAATGCAACAAAGTAATTAAATAATGCAGCAGAGTCCTTAAATAATGCAACAAAGTCCTTAAATAATGCAGAAGAGTAATTAAATGATCCAGACAAGTCCTTAAATAATGCAGCAGAGTACTTAAATAATGCAGCAAAGTCCTTAAATAATGCATCAAATTCCTTAAATAATGCAGCAAAGTCTTTAAATAATGCAATAACGTCCATAAATAATGCAGCAAAGTCCTTAAATAATGCAGCAGAGTCCTTAAATAATGCAACAAAGTCCTTAAATGATGCAGAAGAGTCCTTAAATAATGCAGCAAAGTCCTTAAATAATGCAGCAGAGTCCTTAAATAATGCAACAAAGTAATTAAATAATGCAGCAGAGTCCTTAAATAATGCAACAAAGTCCATACATAATGCAGAAGAGTCCTTAAATAATGCAGACAAGTCCTTAAATAATGCATCAAATTCCTTAAATAATGCAGCAAAGTCTTTAAATAATGCTATAACGTCCATAAATAATGCAGCAAAGTCCTTATATAATGCAGCAGAGTCCTTAAATAATGCAACAAAGTCCTTAAATAATGCAGCAGAGTCCTTAAATAATGCAGCAAAGTCCATAAATAATGCAGCACAGTCCTTAAATAATCCAGCCAAGTCCTTAAATAATGCAGCAAATTCCTTAAATAATGCAGCAAAGTCTTTAAATAATGCAATAAAGTCCTTAAATAATGCAGCAGAGTCCTTAAATAATGCAACATAGTCCTTAAATAATGCAGCAAAGTCCTTAAATAATGCAGCAGAGTCCTTAAATAATGCAACAAAGTCCTTAAATAATGCAGCAGAGTCCTTAAATAATGCAGCAAAGTCCTTAAATAATGCAGCAGAGTCCTTAAATAATGCAACAAAGTCCTTAAATAATGCAGCAGAGTGCTTAAATAATGCAGCAAAGTCCTTAAATAATGCAGAAGAGTCCTTAAATAATGCAATAAAGTCCTTAAATAATGCAGCAAAGTCCTTAAATAATCCAGCCAAGTCCTTAAATAATGCAGCAGAGTCCTTAAATAATGCAGCAAAGTCCTTAAATGATGCAGCAGAGTCCTTAAATAATGCAGCAAAGTCCTTAAATAATGCAGCAGAGTCCTTAAATAATGCAACAAAGTAATTAAATAATGCAGCAGAGTCCTTAAATAATGCAACAAAGTCCTTAAATAATGCAGCAGAGTCCTTAAATAATGCAACAAAGTCCTTAAATAATGCAGCAGAGTCCTTAAATAATGCAACAAAGTCCTTAAATAATGCAGCAGAGTCCTTAAATAATGCAGCAGAGTCCTTAAATAATGCAACAAAGTCCTTAAATAATGCAGCAGAGTCCTTAAATAATGCAACAAAGTAATTAAATAATGTAGCAGAGTCCTTAAATAATGCAACAAAGTCCATAAATAATGCAGAAGAGTCCTTAAATAATGCAGACAAGTCCTTAAATAATGCAGCAGAGTCCTTAAATAATGCAGCAGAGTACTTAAATAATGCAGCAGATTACTGAAATACCGCAGCAGGGTCCTTAAATAATGCAGCAGAGTCCTTAAATAATGCAACAAAGTCCTTAAATAATGCAGCAGAGTCCTTAAATAATGCAACAAAGTCCTTAAATGATGCAGCAGAGTCCTTAAATAATGCAGCAAATTCCTTAAATAATGCAGCAGAGTCCTTAAGTAATCCAGCCAAGTCTTTAAATAATGCAGCAGAGTCCTTAAATAATGCAGCAAAGTCCTTAAATAATGCAGCAGAGTCCTTAAATAATGCAGCAAAGTCCTTAAATAATGCAACAAAGTCCTTAAATAATGCAGCAGAGTCCTTAAATAATGCAACAAAGTACTTAAATAATGCAGCAGAGTCCTTAAGTACCGTATCAGAGTCCTTAAATAAAGCAGCAAAGTCCTTAAATAATGCAGCAGAGTCCTTAAATAATGCAGCAAATTCCTTAAATAAAGCTGCAGAGTCCTTAAATTCCGCAGCAAAGTCCTTAAATAATGCAGCAGAGTCCTTAAATAATGCAACAAAGTCCATAAATAATGCAGCAGAGTCCTTAAATAATGCAACATAGTCCTTAAATAATGCAGCAGAGTCCTTAAATAATGCAACAAAGTCCTTAAATAATGCAGCAGAGTCCTTAAATAATGCAACAAAGTCCTTAAATAATGCAGAAGAGTCCTTAAATAATCCAGACAAGTCCTTAAATAATGCAGCAGAGTCCTTAAATAATGCAGCAGAGTCCTTAAATAATGCAGCAGATTACTGAAATACCGCAGCAGGGTCCTTAAATAATGCAGCAGAGTCCTTAAAAAATGCAACAAAGTCCTTAAATAATGCAGCAGAGTCCTTAAATAATGCAGCAAAGTCCTTAAATAATGCAGAAGAGTCCTTAAATAATGCAACAAAGTCCTTAAATAATGCAGCAGAGTGCTTAAATAATGCAGCAAAGTCCTTAAATAATGCAGAAGAGTCCTTAAATAATGCAATAAAGTCCTTAAATAATGCAGCAAAGTCCTTAAATAATCCAGCCAAGTCCTTAAATAATGCAGCAGAGTCCTTAAATAATGCAACAAAGTCCTTAAATAATGCAGTAGATTACTGAAATACCGCAGCAGGGTCCTTAAATAATGCAGCAGAGTCCTTAAATAATGCAACATAGTCCTTAAATAATGCAGCAGTGTCCTTAAATAATGCAACAAAGTCCTTAAATATTGCAGCAGAGTCCTTAAATAATGCAACAAAGTCCTTAAATAATGCAGAAGAGTCCTTAAATAATCCAGACAAGTCCTTAAATAATGCAGCAGAGTCCTTAAATAATGCAGCAGAGTCCTTAAATAATGCAGCAGATTACTGAAATACCGCAGCAGGGTCCTTAAATAATGCAGCAGAGTCCTTAAAAAATGCAACAAAGTCCTTAAATAATGCAGCAGAGTCCTTAAATAATGCAACAAAGTCCTTAAATAATGCAGCAGAGTCCTTAAATAATGCAGCAAAGTCCTTAAATAATGCAGAAGAGTCCTTAAATAATGCAACAAAGTCCTTAAATAATGCAGCAGAGTCCTTACATAATGCAACATAGTCCTTAAATAATGCAGCAAAGTCCTTAAATAATGCAGCAGAGTCCTTAAATAATGCAGCAGAGTCCTTAAATAATGCAGTAAAGTCCTTAAATAATGCAGAAGAGTCCTTAAATAATGCAATAAAGTCCTTAAATAATGCAGCAAAGTCCTTAAATAATCCAGCCAAGTCCTTAAATAATGCAGCAGAGTACTTAAATAATGCAGCAAAGTCCTTAAATGATGCAGCAGAGTCCTTAAATAATGCAGCAAAGTCCTTAAATAATGCAGCAAAGTCCTTAAATAATGCAGAAGAGTCCTTAAATAATGCAACAAAGTCCTTAAATAATGCAGCAGAGTGCTTAAATAATGCAGCAAAGTCCTTAAATAATGCAGAAGAGTCCTTAAATATTGCAATAAAGTCCTTAAATAATGCAGCAAAGTCCTTAAATAATCCAGCCAAGTCCTTAAATAATGCAGCAGAGTCCTTAAATAATGCAACAAAGTAATTAAATAATGCAGCAGAGTCCTTAAATAATGCAACAAAGTCCTTAAATAATGCAGAAGAGTAATTAAATGATCCAGACAAGTCCTTAAATAATGCAGCAGAGTCCTTAAATAATGCATCAAATTCCTTAAATAATGCAGCAAAGTCTTTAAATAATGCAATAACGTCCATAAATAATGCAGCAAAGTCCTTAAATAATGCAGCAGAGTCCTTAAATAATGCAACAAAGTCCTTAAATGATGCAGAAGAGTCCTTAAATAATGCAGCAAAGTCCTTAAATAATGCAGCAGAGTCCTTAAATAATGCAACAAAGTAATTAAATAATGCAGCAGAGTCCTTAAATAATGCAACAAAGTCCATACATAATGCAGAAGAGTCCTTAAATAATGCAGACAAGTCCTTAAATAATGCATCAAATTCCTTAAATAATGCAGCAAAGTCTTTAAATAATGCTATAACGTCCATAAATAATGCAGCAAAGTCCTTATATAATGCAGCAGAGTCCTTAAATAATGCAACAAAGTCCTTAAATAATGCAGCAGAGTCCTTAAATAATGCAGCAAAGTCCATAAATAATGCAGCACAGTCCTTAAATAATCCAGCCAAGTCCTTAAATAATGCAGCAAATTCCTTAAATAATGCAGCAAAGTCTTTAAATAATGCAATAAAGTCCTTAAATAATGCAGCAGAGTCCTTAAATAATGCAACATAGTCCTTAAATAATGCAGCAAAGTCCTTAAATAATGCAGCAGAGTCCTTAAATAATGCAACAAAGTCCTTAAATAATGCAGCAGAGTCCTTAAATAATGCAGCAAAGTCCTTAAATAATGCAGCAGAGTCCTTAAATAATGCAACAAAGTCCTTAAATAATGCAGAAGAGTCCTTAAATAATGCAATAAAGTCCTTAAATAATGCAGCAAAGTCCTTAAATAATCCAGCCAAGTCCTTAAATAATGCAGCAGAGTCCTTAAATAATGCAGCAAAGTCCTTAAATGATGCAGCAGAGTCCTTAAATAATGCAGCAAAGTCCTTAAATAATGCAGCAGAGTCCTTAAATAATGCAACAAAGTAATTAAATAATGCAGCAGAGTCCTTAAATAATGCAACAAAGTCCTTAAATAATGCAGCAGAGTCCTTAAATAATGCAACAAAGTCCTTAAATAATGCAGCAGAGTCCTTAAATAATGCAGCAAATTCCTTAAATAATGCAGCAGAGTCCTTAAGTAATCCAGCCAAGTATTTAAATAATGCAGCAGAGTCCTTAAATAATGCAGCAAAGTCCTTAAATAATGCAGCAGAGTCCTTAAATAATGCAGCAAAGTCCTTAAATAATGCAACAAAGTCCTTAAATAATGCAGCAGAGTCCTTAAATAATGCAACAAAGTCCTTAAATAATGCAGCAGAGTCCTTAAATAATGCAGCACAGTCCTTAAATAATCCAGCCAAGTCCTTAAATAATGCAGCAAATTCCTTAAATAATGCAGCAAAGTCTTTAAATAATGCAATAAAGTCCTTAAATAATGCAGCAGAGTCCTTAAATAATGCAGCAGAGTCCTTAAATAATGCAGCAAAGTCCTTAAATAATGCAGAAGAGTCCTTAAATAATGCAACAAAGTCCTTAAATAATGCAGCAGAGTGCTTAAATAATGCAGCAAAGTCCTTAAATAATGCAGAAGAGTCCTTAAATAATGCAATAAAGTCCTTAAATAATGCAGCAAAGTCCTTAAATAATCCAGCCAAGTCCTTAAATAATGCAGCAGAGTCCTTAAATAATGCAACAAAGTCCTTAAATAATGCAGTAGATTACTGAAATACCGCAGCAGGGTCCTTAAATAATGCAGCAGAGTCCTTAAATAATGCAACATAGTCCTTAAATAATGCAGCAGTGTCCTTAAATAATGCAACAAAGTCCTTAAATAATGCAGCAGAGTCCTTAAATAATGCAACAAAGTCCTTAAATAATGCAGAAGAGTCCTTAAATAATCCAGACAAGTCCTTAAATAATGCAGCAGAGTCCTTAAATAATGCAGCAGAGTCCTTAAATAATGCAGCAGATTACTGAAATACCGCAGCAGGGTCCTTAAATAATGCAGCAAAGTCCTTAAATAATGCAGAAGAGTCCTTAAATAATGCAACAAAGTCCTTAAATAATGCAGCAGAGTCCTTACATAATGCAACATAGTCCTTAAATAATGCAGCAAAGTCCTTAAATAATGCAGCAGAGTCCTTAAATAATGCAGCAGAGTCCTTAAATAATGCAGTAAAGTCCTTAAATAATGCAGAAGAGTCCTTAAATAATGCAATAAAGTCCTTAAATAATGCAGCAAAGTCCTTAAATAATCCAGCCAAGTCCTTAAATAATGCAGCAGAGTACTTAAATAATGCAGCAAAGTCCTTAAATGATGCAGCAGAGTCCTTAAATAATGCAGCAAAGTCCTTAAATAATGCAGCAAAGTCCTTAAATAATGCAGAAGAGTCCTTAAATAATGCAACAAAGTCCTTAAATAATGCAGCAGAGTGCTTAAATAATGCAGCAAAGTCCTTAAATAATGCAGAAGAGTCCTTAAATAATGCAATAAAGTGCTTAAATAATGCAGCAAAGTCCTTAAATAATCCAGCCAAGTCCTTAAATAATGCAGCAGAGTCCTTAAATAATGCAACAAAGTAATTAAATAATGCAGAAGAGTCCTTAAATAATGCAACAAAGTCCTTAAATAATGCAGAAGAGTCCTTAAATGATGCAGACAAGTCCTTAAATAATGCAGCAGAGTACTTAAATAATGCAGCAGAGTCCTTAAATAATGCATCAAATTCCTTAAATAATGCAGCAAAGTCTTTAAATAATGCAATAACGTCCATAAATAATGCAGCAAAGTCCTTAAATAATGCAGCAGAGTCCTTAAATAATGCAACAAAGTCCTTAAATGATGCAGAAGAGTCCTTAAATAATGCAGCAAAGTCCTTAAATAATGCAGCAGAGTCCTTAAATAATGCAACAAAGTAATTAAATAATGCAGCAGAGTCCTTAAATAATGCAACAAAGTCCATACATAATGCAGAAGAGTCCTTAAATAATGCAGACAAGTCCTTAAATAATGCATCAAATTCCTTAAATAATGCAGCAAAGTCTTTAAATAATGCTATAACGTCCATAAATAATGCAGCAAAGTCCTTATATAATGCAGCAGAGTCCTTAAATAATGCAATAAAGTCCTTAAATAATGCAGCAGAGTCCTTAAATAATGCAGCAAAGTCCATAAATAATGCAGCACAGTCCTTAAATAATCCAGCCAAGTCCTTAAATAATGCAGCAAATTCCTTAAATAATGCAGCAAAGTCTTTAAATAATGCAATAAAGTCCTTAAATAATGCAGCAGAGTCCTTAAATAATGCAACATAGTCCTTAAATAATGCAGCAAAGTCCTTAAATAATGCAGCAGAGTCCTTAAATAATGCAACAAAGTCCTTAAATAATGCAGCAGAGTCCTTAAATAATGCAGCAAAGTCCTTAAATAATGCAGAAGAGTCCTTAAATAATGCAACAAAGTCCTTAAATAATGCAGCAGAGTGCTTAAATAATGCAGCAAAGTCCTTAAATAATGCAGAAGAGTCCTTAAATAATGCAATAAAGTCCTTAAATAATGCAGCAAAGTCCTTAAATAATCCAGCCAAGTCCTTAAATAATGCAGCAGAGTCCTTAAATAATGCAGCAAAGTCCTTAAATGATGCAGCAGAGTCCTTAAATAATGCAGCAAAGTCCTTAAATAATGCAGCAGAGTCCTTAAATAATGCAACAAAGTAATTAAATAATGCAGCAGAGTCCTTAAATAATGCAACAAAGTAATTAAATAATGCAGCAGAGTCCTTAAATAATGCAGCAAAGTCCTTAAATAATGCAGCAGAGTCCTTAAATAATGCAACAAAGTCCTTAAATAATGCAGCAGAGTGCTTAAATAATGCAGCAAAGTCCTTAAATAATGCAGAAGAGTCCTTAAATAATGCAATAAAGTCCTTAAATAATGCAGCAAAGTCCTTAAATAATCCAGCCAAGTCCTTAAATAATGCAGCAGAGTCCTTAAATAATGCAGCAAAGTCCTTAAATGATGCAGCAGAGTCCTTAAATAATGCAGCAAAGTCCTTAAATAATGCAGCAGAGTCCTTAAATAATGCAACAAAGTAATTAAATAATGCAGCAGAGTCCTTAAATAATGCAACAAAGTCCTTAAATAATGCAGCAGAGTCCTTAAATAATGCAACAAAGTCCTTAAATAATGCAGCAGAGTCCTTAAATAATGCAGCAAATTCCTTAAATAATGCAGCAGAGTCCTTAAGTAATCCAGCCAAGTATTTAAATAATGCAGCAGAGTCCTTAAATAATGCAGCAAAGTCCTTAAATAATGCAGCAGAGTCCTTAAATAATGCAGCAAAGTCCTTAAATAATGCAACAAAGTCCTTAAATAATGCAGCAGAGTCCTTAAATAATGCAACAAAGTCCTTAAATAATGCAGCAGAGTCCTTAAATAATGCAGCACAGTCCTTAAATAATCCAGCCAAGTCCTTAAATAATGCAGCAAATTCCTTAAATAATGCAGCAAAGTCTTTAAATAATGCAATAAAGTCCTTAAATAATGCAGCAGAGTCCTTAAATAATGCAGCAGAGTCCTTAAATAATGCAGCAAAGTCCTTAAATAATGCAGAAGAGTCCTTAAATAATGCAACAAAGTCCTTAAATAATGCAGCAGAGTGCTTAAATAATGCAGCAAAGTCCTTAAATAATGCAGAAGAGTCCTTAAATAATGCAATAAAGTCCTTAAATAATGCAGCAAAGTCCTTAAATAATCCAGCCAAGTCCTTAAATAATGCAGCAGAGTCCTTAAATAATGCAACAAAGTCCTTAAATAATGCAGTAGATTACTGAAATACCGCAGCAGGGTCCTTAAATAATGCAGCAGAGTCCTTAAATAATGCAACATAGTCCTTAAATAATGCAGCAGTGTCCTTAAATAATGCAACAAAGTCCTTAAATAATGCAGCAGAGTCCTTAAATAATGCAACAAAGTCCTTAAATAATGCAGAAGAGTCCTTAAATAATCCAGACAAGTCCTTAAATAATGCAGCAGAGTCCTTAAATAATGCAGCAGAGTCCTTAAATAATGCAGCAGATTACTGAAATACCGCAGCAGGGTCCTTAAATAATGCAGCAAAGTCCTTAAATAATGCAGAAGAGTCCTTAAATAATGCAACAAAGTCCTTAAATAATGCAGCAGAGTCCTTACATAATGCAACATAGTCCTTAAATAATGCAGCAAAGTCCTTAAATAATGCAGCAGAGTCCTTAAATAATGCAGCAGAGTCCTTAAATAATGCAGTAAAGTCCTTAAATAATGCAGAAGAGTCCTTAAATAATGCAATAAAGTCCTTAAATAATGCAGCAAAGTCCTTAAATAATCCAGCCAAGTCCTTAAATAATGCAGCAGAGTACTTAAATAATGCAGCAAAGTCCTTAAATGATGCAGCAGAGTCCTTAAATAATGCAGCAAAGTCCTTAAATAATGCAGCAAAGTCCTTAAATAATGCAGAAGAGTCCTTAAATAATGCAACAAAGTCCTTAAATAATGCAGCAGAGTGCTTAAATAATGCAGCAAAGTCCTTAAATAATGCAGAAGAGTCCTTAAATAATGCAATAAAGTGCTTAAATAATGCAGCAAAGTCCTTAAATAATCCAGCCAAGTCCTTAAATAATGCAGCAGAGTCCTTAAATAATGCAACAAAGTAATTAAATAATGCAGAAGAGTCCTTAAATAATGCAACAAAGTCCTTAAATAATGCAGAAGAGTCCTTAAATGATGCAGACAAGTCCTTAAATAATGCAGCAGAGTACTTAAATAATGCAGCAGAGTCCTTAAATAATGCATCAAATTCCTTAAATAATGCAGCAAAGTCTTTAAATAATGCAATAACGTCCATAAATAATGCAGCAAAGTCCTTAAATAATGCAGCAGAGTCCTTAAATAATGCAACAAAGTCCTTAAATGATGCAGAAGAGTCCTTAAATAATGCAGCAAAGTCCTTAAATAATGCAGCAGAGTCCTTAAATAATGCAACAAAGTAATTAAATAATGCAGCAGAGTCCTTAAATAATGCAACAAAGTCCATACATAATGCAGAAGAGTCCTTAAATAATGCAGACAAGTCCTTAAATAATGCATCAAATTCCTTAAATAATGCAGCAAAGTCTTTAAATAATGCTATAACGTCCATAAATAATGCAGCAAAGTCCTTATATAATGCAGCAGAGTCCTTAAATAATGCAACAAAGTCCTTAAATAATGCAGCAGAGTCCTTAAATAATGCAGCAAAGTCCATAAATAATGCAGCACAGTCCTTAAATAATCCAGCCAAGTCCTTAAATAATGCAGCAAATTCCTTAAATAATGCAGCAAAGTCTTTAAATAATGCAATAAAGTCCTTAAATAATGCAGCAGAGTCCTTAAATAATGCAACATAGTCCTTAAATAATGCAGCAAAGTCCTTAAATAATGCAGCAGAGTCCTTAAATAATGCAACAAAGTCCTTAAATAATGCAGCAGAGTCCTTAAATAATGCAGCAAAGTCCTTAAATAATGCAGAAGAGTCCTTAAATAATGCAACAAAGTCCTTAAATAATGCAGCAGAGTGCTTAAATAATGCAGCAAAGTCCTTAAATAATGCAGAAGAGTCCTTAAATAATGCAATAAAGTCCTTAAATAATGCAGCAAAGTCCTTAAATAATCCAGCCAAGTCCTTAAATAATGCAGCAGAGTCCTTAAATAATGCAGCAAAGTCCTTAAATGATGCAGCAGAGTCCTTAAATAATGCAGCAAAGTCCTTAAATAATGCAGCAGAGTCCTTAAATAATGCAACAAAGTAATTAAATAATGCAGCAGAGTCCTTAAATAATGCAACAAAGTCCTTAAATAATGCAGCAAAGTCCTTAAATAATGCAGCAGAGTCCTTAAATAATGCAGCAAATTCCTTAAATAATGCAGCAGAGTCCTTAAGTAATCCAGCCAAGTATTTAAATAATGCAGCAGAGTCCTTAAATAATGCAACAAAGTCCTTAAATAATGCAGCAGAGTCCTTAAATAATGCAACAAAGTCCTTAAATAATGCAGAAGAGTCCTTAAATAATCCAGACAAGTCCTTAAATAATGCAGCAGAGTCCTTAAATAATGCAGCAGAGTCCTTAAATAATGCAGCAGATTACTGAAATACCGCAACAGGGTCCTTAAATAATGCAGCAGAGTCCTTAAAAAATGCAACAAAGTCCTTAAATAATGCAGCAGAGTCCTTAAATAATGCAGCAAAGTCCTTAAATAATGCAGAAGAGTCCTTAAATAATGCAACAAAGTCCTTAAATAATGCAGCAGAGTGCTTAAATAATGCAGCAAAGTCCTTAAATAATGCAGAAGAGTCCTTAAATAATGCAATAAAGTCCTTAAATAATGCAGCAAAGTCCTTAAATAATCCAGCCAAGTCCTTAAATAATGCAGCAGAGTCCTTAAATAATGCAACAAAGTCCTTAAATAATGCAGTAGATTACTGAAATACCGCAGCAGGGTCCTTAAATAATGCAGCAGAGTCCTTAAATAATGCAACATAGTCCTTAAATAATGCAGCAGTGTCCTTAAATAATGCAACAAAGTCCTTAAATATTGCAGCAGAGTCCTTAAATAATGCAACAAAGTCCTTAAATAATGCAGAAGAGTCCTTAAATAATCCAGACAAGTCCTTAAATAATGCAGCAGAGTCCTTAAATAATGCAGCAGAGTCCTTAAATAATGCAGCAGATTACTGAAATACCGCAGCAGGGTCCTTAAATAATGCAGCAGAGTCCTTAAAAAATGCAACAAAGTCCTTAAATAATGCAGCAGAGTCCTTAAATAATGCAACAAAGTCCTTAAATAATGCAGCAGAGTCCTTAAATAATGCAGCAAAGTCCTTAAATAATGCAGAAGAGTCCTTAAATAATGCAACAAAGTCCTTAAATAATGCAGCAGAGTCCTTACATAATGCAACATAGTCCTTAAATAATGCAGCAAAGTCCTTAAATAATGCAGCAGAGTCCTTAAATAATGCAGTAAAGTCCTTAAATAATGCAGAAGAGTCCTTAAATAATGCAATAAAGTCCTTAAATAATGCAGCAAAGTCCTTAAATAATCCAGCCAAGTCCTTAAATAATGCAGCAGAGTACTTAAAAAATGCAGCAAAGTCCTTAAATGATGCAGCAGAGTCCTTAAATAATGCAGCAAAGTCCTTAAATAATGCAGCAAAGTCCTTAAATAATGCAGAAGAGTCCTTAAATAATGCAACAAAGTCCTTAAATAATGCAGCAAAGTCCTTAAATAATGCAGAAGAGTCCTTAAATAATGCAATAAAGTCCTTAAATAATGCAGCAAAGTCCTTAAATAATCCAGCCAAGTCCTTAAATAATGCAGCAGAGTCCTTAAATAATGCAACAAAGTAATTAAATAATGCAGCAGAGTCCTTAAATAATGCAACAAAGTCCTTAAATAATGCAGAAGAGTCCTTAAATGATCCAGACAAGTCCTTAAATAATGCAGCAGAGTACTTAAATAATGCAGCAAAGTCCTTAAATAATGCATCAAATTCCTTAAATAATGCAGCAAAGTCTTTAAATAATGCAATAACGTCCATAAATAATGCAGCAAAGTCCTTAAATAATGCAGCAGAGTCCTTAAATAATGCAACAAAGTCCTTAAATGATGCAGAAGAGTCCTTAAATAATGCAGCAAAGTCCTTAAATAATGCAGCAGAGTCCTTAAATAATGCAACAAAGTAATTAAATAATGCAGCAGAGTCCTTAAATAATGCAACAAAGTCCATACATAATGCAGAAGAGTCCTTAAATAATGCAGACAAGTCCTTAAATAATGCATCAAATTCCTTAAATAATGCAGCAAAGTCTTTAAATAATGCTATAACGTCCATAAATAATGCAGCAAAGTCCTTATATAATGCAGCAGAGTCCTTAAATAATGCAACAAAGTCCTTAAATAATGCAGCAGAGTCCTTAAATAATGCAGCAAAGTCCATAAATAATGCAGCACAGTCCTTAAATAATCCAGCCAAGACCTTAAATAATGCAGCAAATTCCTTAAATAATGCAGCAAAGTCTTTAAATAATGCAATAAAGTCCTTAAATAATGCAGCAGAGTCCTTAAATAATGCAACATAGTCCTTAAATAATGCAGCAAAGTCCTTAAATAATGCAGCAGAGTCCTTAAATAATGCAACAAAGTCCTTAAATAATGCAGCAGAGTCCTTAAATAATGCAGCAAAGTCCATAAATAATGCAGCAGAGTCCTTAAATAATGCAACAAAGTCCTTAAATAATGCAGCAGAGTGCTTAAATAATGCAGCAAAGTCCTTAAATAATGCAGCAAAGTCCTTAAATAATCCAGCCAAGTCCTTAAATAATGCAGCAGAGTCCTTAAATAATGCAGCAAAGTCCTTAAATGATGCAGCAGAGTCCTTAAATAATGCAGCAAAGTCCTTAAATAATGCAGCAGAGTCCTTAAATAATGCAACAAAGTAATTAAATAATGCAGCAGAGTCCTTAAATAATGCAACAAAGTCCTTAAATAATGCAGCAGAGTCCTTAAATAATGCAACAAAGTCCTTAAATAATGCAGCAGAGTCCTTAAATAATGCAGCAAATTCCTTAAATAATGCAGCAGAGTCCTTAAGTAATCCAGCCAAGTATTTAAATAATGCAGCAGAGTCCTTAAATAATGCAGCAAAGTCCTTAAATAATGCAGCAGAGTCCTTAAATAATGCAGCAAAGTCCTTAAATAATGCAACAAAGTCCTTAAATAATGCAGCAGAGTCCTTAAATAATGCAACAAAGTCCTTAAATAATGCAGCAGAGTCCTTAAATAATGCAGCACAGTCCTTAAATAATCCAGCCAAGTCCTTAAATAATGCAGCAAATTCCTTAAATAATGCAGCAAAGTCTTTAAATAATGCAATAAAGTCCTTAAATAATGCAGCAGAGTCCTTAAATAATGCAGCAGAGTCCTTAAATAATGCAGCAAAGTCCTTAAATAATGCAGAAGAGTCCTTAAATAATGCAACAAAGTCCTTAAATAATGCAGCAGAGTGCTTAAATAATGCAGCAAAGTCCTTAAATAATGCAGAAGAGTCCTTAAATAATGCAATAAAGTCCTTAAATAATGCAGCAAAGTCCTTAAATAATCCAGCCAAGTCCTTAAATAATGCAGCAGAGTCCTTAAATAATGCAACAAAGTCCTTAAATAATGCAGTAGATTACTGAAATACCGCAGCAGGGTCCTTAAATAATGCAGCAGAGTCCTTAAATAATGCAACATAGTCCTTAAATAATGCAGCAGTGTCCTTAAATAATGCAACAAAGTCCTTAAATAATGCAGCAGAGTCCTTAAATAATGCAACAAAGTCCTTAAATAATGCAGAAGAGTCCTTAAATAATCCAGACAAGTCCTTAAATAATGCAGCAGAGTCCTTAAATAATGCAGCAGAGTCCTTAAATAATGCAGCAGATTACTGAAATACCGCAGCAGGGTCCTTAAATAATGCAGCAAAGTCCTTAAATAATGCAGAAGAGTCCTTAAATAATGCAACAAAGTCCTTAAATAATGCAGCAGAGTCCTTACATAATGCAACATAGTCCTTAAATAATGCAGCAAAGTCCTTAAATAATGCAGCAGAGTCCTTAAATAATGCAGCAGAGTCCTTAAATAATGCAGTAAAGTCCTTAAATAATGCAGAAGAGTCCTTAAATAATGCAATAAAGTCCTTAAATAATGCAGCAAAGTCCTTAAATAATCCAGCCAAGTCCTTAAATAATGCAGCAGAGTACTTAAATAATGCAGCAAAGTCCTTAAATGATGCAGCAGAGTCCTTAAATAATGCAGCAAAGTCCTTAAATAATGCAGCAAAGTCCTTAAATAATGCAGAAGAGTCCTTAAATAATGCAACAAAGTCCTTAAATAATGCAGCAGAGTGCTTAAATAATGCAGCAAAGTCCTTAAATAATGCAGAAGAGTCCTTAAATAATGCAATAAAGTGCTTAAATAATGCAGCAAAGTCCTTAAATAATCCAGCCAAGTCCTTAAATAATGCAGCAGAGTCCTTAAATAATGCAACAAAGTAATTAAATAATGCAGAAGAGTCCTTAAATAATGCAACAAAGTCCTTAAATAATGCAGAAGAGTCCTTAAATGATGCAGACAAGTCCTTAAATAATGCAGCAGAGTACTTAAATAATGCAGCAGAGTCCTTAAATAATGCATCAAATTCCTTAAATAATGCAGCAAAGTCTTTAAATAATGCAATAACGTCCATAAATAATGCAGCAAAGTCCTTAAATAATGCAGCAGAGTCCTTAAATAATGCAACAAAGTCCTTAAATGATGCAGAAGAGTCCTTAAATAATGCAGCAAAGTCCTTAAATAATGCAGCAGAGTCCTTAAATAATGCAACAAAGTAATTAAATAATGCAGCAGAGTCCTTAAATAATGCAACAAAGTCCATACATAATGCAGAAGAGTCCTTAAATAATGCAGACAAGTCCTTAAATAATGCATCAAATTCCTTAAATAATGCAGCAAAGTCTTTAAATAATGCTATAACGTCCATAAATAATGCAGCAAAGTCCTTATATAATGCAGCAGAGTCCTTAAATAATGCAACAAAGTCCTTAAATAATGCAGCAGAGTCCTTAAATAATGCAGCAAAGTCCATAAATAATGCAGCACAGTCCTTAAATAATCCAGCCAAGTCCTTAAATAATGCAGCAAATTCCTTAAATAATGCAGCAAAGTCTTTAAATAATGCAATAAAGTCCTTAAATAATGCAGCAGAGTCCTTAAATAATGCAACATAGTCCTTAAATAATGCAGCAAAGTCCTTAAATAATGCAGCAGAGTCCTTAAATAATGCAACAAAGTCCTTAAATAATGCAGCAGAGTCCTTAAATAATGCAGCAAAGTCCTTAAATAATGCAGAAGAGTCCTTAAATAATGCAACAAAGTCCTTAAATAATGCAGCAGAGTGCTTAAATAATGCAGCAAAGTCCTTAAATAATGCAGAAGAGTCCTTAAATAATGCAATAAAGTCCTTAAATAATGCAGCAAAGTCCTTAAATAATCCAGCCAAGTCCTTAAATAATGCAGCAGAGTCCTTAAATAATGCAGCAAAGTCCTTAAATGATGCAGCAGAGTCCTTAAATAATGCAGCAAAGTCCTTAAATAATGCAGCAGAGTCCTTAAATAATGCAACAAAGTAATTAAATAATGCAGCAGAGTCCTTAAATAATGCAACAAAGTCCTTAAATAATGCAGCAAAGTCCTTAAATAATGCAGCAGAGTCCTTAAATAATGCAGCAAATTCCTTAAATAATGCAGCAGAGTCCTTAAGTAATCCAGCCAAGTATTTAAATAATGCAGCAGAGTCCTTAAATAATGCAACAAAGTCCTTAAATAATGCAGCAGAGTCCTTAAATAATGCAACAAAGTCCTTAAATAATGCAGAAGAGTCCTTAAATAATCCAGACAAGTCCTTAAATAATGCAGCAGAGTCCTTAAATAATGCAGCAGAGTCCTTAAATAATGCAGCAGATTACTGAAATACCGCAACAGGGTCCTTAAATAATGCAGCAGAGTCCTTAAAAAATGCAACAAAGTCCTTAAATAATGCAGCAGAGTCCTTAAATAATGCAGCAAAGTCCTTAAATAATGCAGAAGAGTCCTTAAATAATGCAACAAAGTCCTTAAATAATGCAGCAGAGTGCTTAAATAATGCAGCAAAGTCCTTAAATAATGCAGAAGAGTCCTTAAATAATGCAATAAAGTCCTTAAATAATGCAGCAAAGTCCTTAAATAATCCAGCCAAGTCCTTAAATAATGCAGCAGAGTCCTTAAATAATGCAACAAAGTCCTTAAATAATGCAGTAGATTACTGAAATACCGCAGCAGGGTCCTTAAATAATGCAGCAGAGTCCTTAAATAATGCAACATAGTCCTTAAATAATGCAGCAGTGTCCTTAAATAATGCAACAAAGTCCTTAAATATTGCAGCAGAGTCCTTAAATAATGCAACAAAGTCCTTAAATAATGCAGAAGAGTCCTTAAATAATCCAGACAAGTCCTTAAATAATGCAGCAGAGTCCTTAAATAATGCAGCAGAGTCCTTAAATAATGCAGCAGATTACTGAAATACCGCAGCAGGGTCCTTAAATAATGCAGCAGAGTCCTTAAAAAATGCAACAAAGTCCTTAAATAATGCAGCAGAGTCCTTAAATAATGCAACAAAGTCCTTAAATAATGCAGCAGAGTCCTTAAATAATGCAGCAAAGTCCTTAAATAATGCAGAAGAGTCCTTAAATAATGCAACAAAGTCCTTAAATAATGCAGCAGAGTCCTTACATAATGCAACATAGTCCTTAAATAATGCAGCAAAGTCCTTAAATAATGCAGCAGAGTCCTTAAATAATGCAGTAAAGTCCTTAAATAATGCAGAAGAGTCCTTAAATAATGCAATAAAGTCCTTAAATAATGCAGCAAAGTCCTTAAATAATCCAGCCAAGTCCTTAAATAATGCAGCAGAGTACTTAAAAAATGCAGCAAAGTCCTTAAATGATGCAGCAGAGTCCTTAAATAATGCAGCAAAGTCCTTAAATAATGCAGCAAAGTCCTTAAATAATGCAGAAGAGTCCTTAAATAATGCAACAAAGTCCTTAAATAATGCAGCAAAGTCCTTAAATAATGCAGAAGAGTCCTTAAATAATGCAATAAAGTCCTTAAATAATGCAGCAAAGTCCTTAAATAATCCAGCCAAGTCCTTAAATAATGCAGCAGAGTCCTTAAATAATGCAACAAAGTAATTAAATAATGCAGCAGAGTCCTTAAATAATGCAACAAAGTCCTTAAATAATGCAGAAGAGTCCTTAAATGATCCAGACAAGTCCTTAAATAATGCAGCAGAGTACTTAAATAATGCAGCAAAGTCCTTAAATAATGCATCAAATTCCTTAAATAATGCAGCAAAGTCTTTAAATAATGCAATAACGTCCATAAATAATGCAGCAAAGTCCTTAAATAATGCAGCAGAGTCCTTAAATAATGCAACAAAGTCCTTAAATGATGCAGAAGAGTCCTTAAATAATGCAGCAAAGTCCTTAAATAATGCAGCAGAGTCCTTAAATAATGCAACAAAGTAATTAAATAATGCAGCAGAGTCCTTAAATAATGCAACAAAGTCCATACATAATGCAGAAGAGTCCTTAAATAATGCAGACAAGTCCTTAAATAATGCATCAAATTCCTTAAATAATGCAGCAAAGTCTTTAAATAATGCTATAACGTCCATAAATAATGCAGCAAAGTCCTTATATAATGCAGCAGAGTCCTTAAATAATGCAACAAAGTCCTTAAATAATGCAGCAGAGTCCTTAAATAATGCAGCAAAGTCCATAAATAATGCAGCACAGTCCTTAAATAATCCAGCCAAGTCCTTAAATAATGCAGCAAATTCCTTAAATAATGCAGCAAAGTCTTTAAATAATGCAATAAAGTCCTTAAATAATGCAGCAGAGTCCTTAAATAATGCAACATAGTCCTTAAATAATGCAGCAAAGTCCTTAAATAATGCAGCAGAGTCCTTAAATAATGCAACAAAGTCCTTAAATAATGCAGCAGAGTCCTTAAATAATGCAGCAAAGTCCATAAATAATGCAGCAGAGTCCTTAAATAATGCAACAAAGTCCTTAAATAATGCAGCAGAGTGCTTAAATAATGCAGCAAAGTCCTTAAATAATGCAGCAGAGTCCTTAAATAATGCAGCAAAGTCCTTAAATGATGCAGCAGAGTCCTTAAATAATGCAGCAAAGTCCTTAAATAATGCAGCAGAGTCCTTAAATAATGCAACAAAGTAATTAAATAATGCAGCAGAGTCCTTAAATAATGCAGAAGAGTCCTTAAATAATGCAATAAAGTCCTTAAATAATGCAGCAAAGTCCTTAAATAATCCAGCCAAGTCCTTAAATAATGCAGCAGAGTCCTTAAATAATGCAACAAAGTAATTAAATAATGCAGCAGAGTCCTTAAATAATGCAACAAAGTCCTTAAATAATGCAGAAGAGTCCTTAAATGATCCAGACAAGTCCTTAAATAATGCAGCAGAGTACTTAAATAATGCAGCAAAGTCCTTAAATAATGCATCAAATTCCTTAAATAATGCAGCAAAGTCTTTAAATAATGCAATAACGTCCATAAATAATGCAGCAAAGTCCTTAAATGATGCAGCAGAGTCCTTAAATAATGCAGCAAAGTCCTTAAATAATGCAGCAAAGTCCTTAAATAATGCAGAAGAGTCCTTAAATAATGCAACAAAGTCCTTAAATAATGCAGCAGAGTGCTTAAATAATGCAGCAAAGTCCTTAAATAATGCAGAAGAGTCCTTAAATATTGCAATAAAGTCCTTAAATAATGCAGCAAAGTCCTTAAATAATCCAGCCAAGTCCTTAAATAATGCAGCAGAGTCCTTAAATAATGCAACAAAGTAATTAAATAATGCAGCAGAGTCCTTAAATAATGCAACAAAGTCCTTAAATAATGCAGAAGAGTAATTAAATGATCCAGACAAGTCCTTAAATAATGCAGCAGAGTACTTAAATAATGCAGCAAAGTCCTTAAATAATGCATCAAATTCCTTAAATAATGCAGCAAAGTCTTTAAATAATGCAATAACGTCCATAAATAATGCAGCAAAGTCCTTAAATAATGCAGCAGAGTCCTTAAATAATGCAACAAAGTCCTTAAATGATGCAGAAGAGTCCTTAAATAATGCAGCAAAGTCCTTAAATAATGCAGCAGAGTCCTTAAATAATGCAACAAAGTAATTAAATAATGCAGCAGAGTCCTTAAATAATGCAACAAAGTCCATACATAATGCAGAAGAGTCCTTAAATAATGCAGACAAGTCCTTAAATAATGCATCAAATTCCTTAAATAATGCAGCAAAGTCTTTAAATAATGCTATAACGTCCATAAATAATGCAGCAAAGTCCTTATATAATGCAGCAGAGTCCTTAAATAATGCAACAAAGTCCTTAAATAATGCAGCAGAGTCCTTAAATAATGCAGCAAAGTCCATAAATAATGCAGCACAGTCCTTAAATAATCCAGCCAAGTCCTTAAATAATGCAGCAAATTCCTTAAATAATGCAGCAAAGTCTTTAAATAATGCAATAAAGTCCTTAAATAATGCAGCAGAGTCCTTAAATAATGCAACATAGTCCTTAAATAATGCAGCAAAGTCCTTAAATAATGCAGCAGAGTCCTTAAATAATGCAACAAAGTCCTTAAATAATGCAGCAGAGTCCTTAAATAATGCAGCAAAGTCCTTAAATAATGCAGCAGAGTCCTTAAATAATGCAACAAAGTCCTTAAATAATGCAGCAGAGTGCTTAAATAATGCAGCAAAGTCCTTAAATAATGCAGAAGAGTCCTTAAATAATGCAATAAAGTCCTTAAATAATGCAGCAAAGTCCTTAAATAATCCAGCCAAGTCCTTAAATAATGCAGCAGAGTCCTTAAATAATGCAGCAAAGTCCTTAAATGATGCAGCAGAGTCCTTAAATAATGCAGCAAAGTCCTTAAATAATGCAGCAGAGTCCTTAAATAATGCAACAAAGTAATTAAATAATGCAGCAGAGTCCTTAAATAATGCAACAAAGTCCTTAAATAATGCAGCAGAGTCCTTAAATAATGCAACAAAGTCCTTAAATAATGCAGCAGAGTCCTTAAATAATGCAGCAAATTCCTTAAATAATGCAGCAGAGTCCTTAAGTAATCCAGCCAAGTATTTAAATAATGCAGCAGAGTCCTTAAATAATGCAGCAAAGTCCTTAAATAATGCAGCAGGGTCCTTAAATAATGCAGCAAAGTCCTTAAATAATGCAACAAAGTCCTTAAATAATGCAGCAGAGTCCTTAAATAATGCAACAAAGTCCTTAAATAATGCAGCAGAGTCCTTAAATAATGCAGCACAGTCCTTAAATAATCCAGCCAAGTCCTTAAATAATGCAGCAAATTCCTTAAATAATGCAGCAAAGTCTTTAAATAATGCAATAAAGTCCTTAAATAATGCAGCAGAGTCCTTAAATAATGCAGCAGAGTCCTTAAATAATGCAGCAAAGTCCTTAAATAATGCAGAAGAGTCCTTAAATAATGCAACAAAGTCCTTAAATAATGCAGCAGAGTGCTTAAATAATGCAGCAAAGTCCTTAAATAATGCAGAAGAGTCCTTAAATAATGCAATAAAGTCCTTAAATAATGCAGCAAAGTCCTTAAATAATCCAGCCAAGTCCTTAAATAATGCAGCAGAGTCCTTAAATAATGCAACAAAGTCCTTAAATAATGCAGTAGATTACTGAAATACCGCAGCAGGGTCCTTAAATAATGCAGCAGAGTCCTTAAATAATGCAACATAGTCCTTAAATAATGCAGCAGTGTCCTTAAATAATGCAACAAAGTCCTTAAATAATGCAGCAGAGTCCTTAAATAATGCAACAAAGTCCTTAAATAATGCAGAAGAGTCCTTAAATAATCCAGACAAGTCCTTAAATAATGCAGCAGAGTCCTTAAATAATGCAGCAGAGTCCTTAAATAATGCAGCAGATTACTGAAATACCGCAGCAGGGTCCTTAAATAATGCAGCAAAGTCCTTAAATAATGCAGAAGAGTCCTTAAATAATGCAACAAAGTCCTTAAATAATGCAGCAGAGTCCTTACATAATGCAACATAGTCCTTAAATAATGCAGCAAAGTCCTTAAATAATGCAGCAGAGTCCTTAAATAATGCAGCAGAGTCCTTAAATAATGCAGTAAAGTCCTTAAATAATGCAGAAGAGTCCTTAAATAATGCAATAAAGTCCTTAAATAATGCAGCAAAGTCCTTAAATAATCCAGCCAAGTCCTTAAATAAAGCAGCAGAGTACTTAAATAATGCAGCAAAGTCCTTAAATGATGCAGCAGAGTCCTTAAATAATGCAGCAAAGTCCTTAAATAATGCAGCAAAGTCCTTAAATAATGCAGAAGAGTCCTTAAATAATGCAACAAAGTCCTTAAATAATGCAGCAGAGTGCTTAAATAATGCAGCAAAGTCCTTAAATAATGCAGAAGAGTCCTTAAATAATGCAATAAAGTGCTTAAATAATGCAGCAAAGTCCTTAAATAATCCAGCCAAGTCCTTAAATAATGCAGAAGAGTCCTTAAATAATGCAACAAAGTCCTTAAATAATGCAGCAGAGTGCTTAAATAATGCAGCAAAGTCCTTAAATAATGCAGCAGAGTCCTTAAATAATGCAGCAGAGTCCTTAAATAATGCAGCAGATTACTGAAATACCGCAACAGGGTCCTTAAATAATGCAGCAGAGTCCTTAAATAATGCAACAAAGTCCTTAAATAATGCAGCAGAGTCCTTAAATAATGCAGCAAAGTCCTTAAATAATGCAGAAGAGTCCTTAAATAATGCAACAAAGTCCTTAAATAATGCAGCAGAGTGCTTAAATAATGCAGCAAAGTCCTTAAATAATGCAGAAGAGTCCTTAAATAATGCAATAAAGTCCTTAAATAATGCAGCAAAGTCCTTAAATAATCCAGCCAAGTCCTTAAATAATGCAGCAGAGTCCTTAAATAATGCAACAAAGTCCTTAAATAATGCAGTAGATTACTGAAATACCGCAGCAGGGTCCTTAAATAATGCAGCAGAGTCCTTAAATAATGCAACATAGTCCTTAAATAATGCAGCAGTGTCCTTAAATAATGCAACAAAGTCCTTAAATATTGCAGCAGAGTCCTTAAATAATGCAACAAAGTCCTTAAATAATGCAGAAGAGTCCTTAAATAATCCAGACAAGTCCTTAAATAATGCAGCAGAGTCCTTAAATAATGCAGCAGAGTCCTTAAATAATGCAGCAGATTACTGAAATACCGCAGCAGGGTCCTTAAATAATGCAGCAGAGTCCTTAAAAAATGCAACAAAGTCCTTAAATAATGCAGCAGAGTCCTTAAATAATGCAACAAAGTCCTTAAATAATGCAGCAGAGTCCTTAAATAATGCAGCAAAGTCCTTAAATAATGCAGAAGAGTCCTTAAATAATGCAACAAAGTCCTTAAATAATGCAGCAGAGTCCTTACATAATGCAACATAGTCCTTAAATAATGCAGCAAAGTCCTTAAATAATGCAGCAGAGTCCTTAAATAATGCAGCAGAGTCCTTAAATAATGCAGTAAAGTCCTTAAATAATGCAGAAGAGTCCTTAAATAATGCAATAAAGTCCTTAAATAATGCAGCAAAGTCCTTAAATAATCCAGCCAAGTCCTTAAATAATGCAGCAGAGTACTTAAAAATTCAGCAAAGTCCTTAAATGATGCAGCAGAGTCCTTAAATAATGCAGCAAAGTCCTTAAATAATGCAGCAAAGTCCTTAAATAATGCAGAAGAGTCCTTAAATAATGCAACAAAGTCCTTAAATAATGCAGCAAAGTCCTTAAATAATGCAGAAGAGTCCTTAAATAATGCAATAAAGTCCTTAAATAATGCAGCAAAGTCCTTAAATAATCCAGCCAAGTCCTTAAATAATGCAGCAGAGTCCTTAAATAATGCAACAAAGTAATTAAATAATGCAGCAGAGTCCTTAAATAATGCAACAAAGTCCTTAAATAATGCAGAAGAGTCCTTAAATGATCCAGACAAGTCCTTAAATAATGCAGCAGAGTACTTAAATAATGCAGCAAAGTCCTTAAATAATGCATCAAATTCCTTAAATAATGCAGCAAAGTCTTTAAATAATGCAATAACGTCCATAAATAATGCAGCAAAGTCCTTAAATAATGCAGCAGAGTCCTTAAATAATGCAACAAAGTCCTTAAATGATGCAGAAGAGTCCTTAAATAATGCAGCAAAGTCCTTAAATAATGCAGCAGAGTCCTTAAATAATGCAACAAAGTAATTAAATAATGCAGCAGAGTCCTTAAATAATGCAACAAAGTCCATACATAATGCAGAAGAGTCCTTAAATAATGCAGACAAGTCCTTAAATAATGCATCAAATTCCTTAAATAATGCAGCAAAGTCTTTAAATAATGCTATAACGTCCATAAATAATGCAGCAAAGTCCTTATATAATGCAGCAGAGTCCTTAAATAATGCAACAAAGTCCTTAAATAATGCAGCAGAGTCCTTAAATAATGCAGCAAAGTCCATAAATAATGCAGCACAGTCCTTAAATAATGCAGCAGAGTCCTTAAATAATGCAGTAAAGTCCTTAAATAATGCAGAAGAGTCCTTAAATAATGCAATAAAGTCCTTAAATAATGCAGCAAAGTCCTTAAATAATCCAGCCAAGTCCTTAAATAATGCAGCAGAGTACTTAAAAAATGCAGCAAAGTCCTTAAATGATGCAGCAGAGTCCTTAAATAATGCAGCAAAGTCCTTAAATAATGCAGCAAAGTCCTTAAATAATGCAGAAGAGTCCTTAAATAATGCAACAAAGTCCTTAAATAATGCAGCAAAGTCCTTAAATAATGCAGAAGAGTCCTTAAATAATGCAATAAAGTCCTTAAATAATGCAGCAAAGTCCTTAAATAATCCAGCCAAGTCCTTAAATAATGCAGCAGAGTCCTTAAATAATGCAACAAAGTAATTAAATAATGCAGCAGAGTCCTTAAATAATGCAACAAAGTCCTTAAATAATGCAGAAGAGTCTTTAAATGATCCAGACAAGTCCTTAAATAATGCAGCAGAGTACTTAAATAATGCAGCAAAGTCCTTAAATAATGCATCAAATTCCTTAAATAATGCAGCAAAGTCTTTAAATAATGCAATAACGTCCATAAATAATGCAGCAAAGTCCTTAAATGATGCAGCAGAGTCCTTAAATAATGCAGCAAAGTCCTTAAATAATGCAGCAAAGTCCTTAAATAATGCAGAAGAGTCCTTAAATAATGCAACAAAGTCCTTAAATAATGCAGCAGAGTGCTTAAATAATGCAGCAAAGTCCTTAAATAATGCAGAAGAGTCCTTAAATATTGCAATAAAGTCCTTAAATAATGCAGCAAAGTCCTTAAATAATCCAGCCAAGTCCTTAAATAATGCAGCAGAGTCCTTAAATAATGCAACAAAGTAATTAAATAATGCAGCAGAGTCCTTAAATAATGCAACAAAGTCCTTAAATAATGCAGAAGAGTAATTAAATGATCCAGACAAGTCCTTAAATAATGCAGCAGAGTACTTAAATAATGCAGCAAAGTCCTTAAATAATGCATCAAATTCCTTAAATAATGCAGCAAAGTCTTTAAATAATGCAATAACGTCCATAAATAATGCAGCAAAGTCCTTAAATAATGCAGCAGAGTCCTTAAATAATGCAACAAAGTCCTTAAATGATGCAGAAGAGTCCTTAAATAATGCAGCAAAGTCCTTAAATAATACAGCAGAGTCCTTAAATAATGCAACAAAGTAATTAAATAATGCAGCAGAGTCCTTAAATAATGCAACAAAGTCCATACATAATGCAGAAGAGTCCTTAAATAATGCAGACAAGTCCTTAAATAATGCATCAAATTCCTTAAATAATGCAGCAAAGTCTTTAAATAATGCTATAACGTCCATAAATAATGCAGCAAAGTCCTTATATAATGCAGCAGAGTCCTTAAATAATGCAACAAAGTCCTTAAATAATGCAGCAGAGTCCTTAAATAATGCAGCAAAGTCCATAAATAATGCAGCACAGTCCTTAAATAATCCAGCCAAGTCCTTAAATAATGCAGCAAATTCCTTAAATAATGCAGCAAAGTCTTTAAATAATGCAATAAAGTCCTTAAATAATGCAGCAGAGTCCTTAAATAATGCAACATAGTCCTTAAATAATGCAGCAAAGTCCTTAAATAATGCAGCAGAGTCCTTAAATAATGCAACAAAGTCCTTAAATAATGCAGCAGAGTCCTTAAATAATGCAGCAAAGTCCTTAAATAATGCAGCAGAGTCCTTAAATAATGCAACAAAGTCCTTAAATAATGCAGCAGAGTGCTTAAATAATGCAGCAAAGTCCTTAAATAATGCAGAAGAGTCCTTAAATAATGCAATAAAGTCCTTAAATAATGCAGCAAAGTCCTTAAATAATCCAGCCAAGTCCTTAAATAATGCAGCAGAGTCCTTAAATAATGCAGCAAAGTCCTTAAATGATGCAGCAGAGTCCTTAAATAATGCAGCAAAGTCCTTAAATAATGCAGCAGAGTCCTTAAATAATGCAACAAAGTAATTAAATAATGCAGCAGAGTCCTTAAATAATGCAACAAAGTCCTTAAATAATGCAGCAGAGTCCTTAAATAATGCAACAAAGTCCTTAAATAATGCAGCAGAGTCCTTAAATAATGCAGCAAATTCCTTAAATAATGCAGCAGAGTCCTTAAGTAATCCAGCCAAGTATTTAAATAATGCAGCAGAGTCCTTAAATAATGCAGCAAAGTCCTTAAATAATGCAGCAGAGTCCTTAAATAATGCAGCAAAGTCCTTAAATAATGCAACAAAGTCCTTAAATAATGCAGCAGAGTCCTTAAATAATGCAACAAAGTCCTTAAATAATGCAGCAGAGTCCTTAAATAATGCAGCACAGTCCTTAAATAATCCAGCCAAGTCCTTAAATAATGCAGCAAATTCCTTAAATAATGCAGCAAAGTCTTTAAATAATGCAATAAAGTCCTTAAATAATGCAGCAGAGTCCTTAAATAATGCAGCAGAGTCCTTAAATAATGCAGCAAAGTCCTTAAATAATGCAGAAGAGTCCTTAAATAATGCAACAAAGTCCTTAAATAATGCAGCAGAGTGCTTAAATAATGCAGCAAAGTCCTTAAATAATGCAGAAGAGTCCTTAAATAATGCAATAAAGTCCTTAAATAATGCAGCAAAGTCCTTAAATAATCCAGCCAAGTCCTTAAATAATGCAGCAGAGTCCTTAAATAATGCAACAAAGTCCTTAAATAATGCAGTAGATTACTGAAATACCGCAGCAGGGTCCTTAAATAATGCAGCAGAGTCCTTAAATAATGCAACATAGTCCTTAAATAATGCAGCAGTGTCCTTAAATAATGCAACAAAGTCCTTAAATAATGCAGCAGAGTCCTTAAATAATGCAACAAAGTCCTTAAATAATGCAGAAGAGTCCTTAAATAATCCAGACAAGTCCTTAAATAATGCAGCAGAGTCCTTAAATAATGCAGCAGAGTCCTTAAATAATGCAGCAGATTACTGAAATACCGCAGCAGGGTCCTTAAATAATGCAGCAAAGTCCTTAAATAATGCAGAAGAGTCCTTAAATAATGCAACAAAGTCCTTAAATAATGCAGCAGAGTCCTTACATAATGCAACATAGTCCTTAAATAATGCAGCAAAGTCCTTAAATAATGCAGCAGAGTCCTTAAATAATGCAGCATAGTCCTTAAATAATGCAGTAAAGTCCTTAAATAATGCAGAAGAGTCCTTAAATAATGCAATAAAGTCCTTAAATAATGCAGCAAAGTCCTTAAATAATCCAGCCAAGTCCTTAAATAAAGCAGCAGAGTACTTAAATAATGCAGCAAAGTCCTTAAATGATGCAGCAGAGTCCTTAAATAATGCAGCAAAGTCCTTAAATAATGCAGCAAAGTCCTTAAATAATGCAGAAGAGTCCTTAAATAATGCAACAAAGTCCTTAAATAATGCAGCAGAGTGCTTAAATAATGCAGCAAAGTCCTTAAATAATGCAGAAGAGTCCTTAAATAATGCAATAAAGTGCTTAAATAATGCAGCAAAGTCCTTAAATAATCCAGCCAAGTCCTTAAATAATGCAGCAGAGTCCTTAAATAATGCAACAAAGTAATTAAATAATGCAGAAGAGTCCTTAAATAATGCAACAAAGTCCTTAAATAATGCAGAAGAGTCCTTAAATGATGCAGACAAGTCCTTAAATAATGCAGCAGAGTACTTAAATAATGCAGCAGAGTCCTTAAATAATGCATCAAATTCCTTAAATAATGCAGCAAAGTCTTTAAATAATGCAATAACGTCCATAAATAATGCAGCAAAGTCCTTAAATAATGCAGCAGAGTCCTTAAATAATGCAACAAAGTCCTTAAATGATGCAGAAGAGTCCTTAAATAATGCAGCAAAGTCCTTAAATAATGCAGCAGAGTCCTTAAATAATGCAACAAAGTAATTAAATAATGCAGCAGAGTCCTTAAATAATGCAACAAAGTCCATACATAATGCAGAAGAGTCCTTAAATAATGCAGACAAGTCCTTAAATAATGCATCAAATTCCTTAAATAATGCAGCAAAGTCTTTAAATAATGCTATAACGTCCATAAATAATGCAGCAAAGTCCTTATATAATGCAGCAGAGTCCTTAAATAATGCAACAAAGTCCTTAAATAATGCAGCAGAGTCCTTAAATAATGCAGCAAAGTCCATAAATAATGCAGCACAGTCCTTAAATAATCCAGCCAAGTCCTTAAATAATGCAGCAAATTCCTTAAATAATGCAGCAAAGTCTTTAAATAATGCAATAAAGTCCTTAAATAATGCAGCAGAGTCCTTAAATAATGCAACATAGTCCTTAAATAATGCAGCAAAGTCCTTAAATAATGCAGCAGAGTCCTTAAATAATGCAACAAAGTCCTTAAATAATGCAGCAGAGTCCTTAAATAATGCAGCAAAGTCCTTAAATAATGCAGAAGAGTCCTTAAATAATGCAACAAAGTCCTTAAATAATGCAGCAGAGTGCTTAAATAATGCAGCAAAGTCCTTAAATAATGCAGAAGAGTCCTTAAATAATGCAATAAAGTCCTTAAATAATGCAGCAAAGTCCTTAAATAATCCAGCCAAGTCCTTAAATAATGCAGCAGAGTCCTTAAATAATGCAGCAAAGTCCTTAAATGATGCAGCAGAGTCCTTAAATAATGCAGCAAAGTCCTTAAATAATGCAGCAGAGTCCTTAAATAATGCAACAAAGTAATTAAATAATGCAGCAGAGTCCTTAAATAATGCAACAAAGTCCTTAAATAATGCAGCAAAGTCCTTAAATAATGCAGCAGAGTCCTTAAATAATGCAGCAAATTCCTTAAATAATGCAGCAGAGTCCTTAAGTAATCCAGCCAAGTATTTAAATAATGCAGCAGAGTCCTTAAATAATGCAACAAAGTCCTTAAATAATGCAGCAGAGTCCTTAAATAATGCAACAAAGTCCTTAAATAATGCAGAAGAGTCCTTAAATAATCCAGACAAGTCCTTAAATAATGCAGCAGAGTCCTTAAATAATGCAGCAGAGTCCTTAAATAATGCAGCAGATTACTGAAATACCGCAACAGGGTCCTTAAATAATGCAGCAGAGTCCTTAAAAAATGCAACAAAGTCCTTAAATAATGCAGCAGAGTCCTTAAATAATGCAGCAAAGTCCTTAAATAATGCAGAAGAGTCCTTAAATAATGCAACAAAGTCCTTAAATAATGCAGCAGAGTGCTTAAATAATGCAGCAAAGTCCTTAAATAATGCAGAAGAGTCCTTAAATAATGCAATAAAGTCCTTAAATAATGCAGCAAAGTCCTTAAATAATCCAGCCAAGTCCTTAAATAATGCAGCAGAGTCCTTAAATAATGCAACAAAGTCCTTAAATAATGCAGTAGATTACTGAAATACCGCAGCAGGGTCCTTAAATAATGCAGCAGAGTCCTTAAATAATGCAACATAGTCCTTAAATAATGCAGCAGTGTCCTTAAATAATGCAACAAAGTCCTTAAATATTGCAGCAGAGTCCTTAAATAATGCAACAAAGTCCTTAAATAATGCAGAAGAGTCCTTAAATAATCCAGACAAGTCCTTAAATAATGCAGCAGAGTCCTTAAATAATGCAGCAGAGTCCTTAAATAATGCAGCAGATTACTGAAATACCGCAGCAGGGTCCTTAAATAATGCAGCAGAGTCCTTAAAAAATGCAACAAAGTCCTTAAATAATGCAGCAGAGTCCTTAAATAATGCAACAAAGTCCTTAAATAATGCAGCAGAGTCCTTAAATAATGCAGCAAAGTCCTTAAATAATGCAGAAGAGTCCTTAAATAATGCAACAAAGTCCTTAAATAATGCAGCAGAGTCCTTACATAATGCAACATAGTCCTTAAATAATGCAGCAAAGTCCTTAAATAATGCAGCAGAGTCCTTAAATAATGCAGTAAAGTCCTTAAATAATGCAGAAGAGTCCTTAAATAATGCAATAAAGTCCTTAAATAATGCAGCAAAGTCCTTAAATAATCCAGCCAAGTCCTTAAATAATGCAGCAGAGTACTTAAAAAATGCAGCAAAGTCCTTAAATGATGCAGCAGAGTCCTTAAATAATGCAGCAAAGTCCTTAAATAATGCAGCAAAGTCCTTAAATAATGCAGAAGAGTCCTTAAATAATGCAACAAAGTCCTTAAATAATGCAGCAAAGTCCTTAAATAATGCAGAAGAGTCCTTAAATAATGCAATAAAGTCCTTAAATAATGCAGCAAAGTCCTTAAATAATCCAGCCAAGTCCTTAAATAATGCAGCAGAGTCCTTAAATAATGCAACAAAGTAATTAAATAATGCAGCAGAGTCCTTAAATAATGCAACAAAGTCCTTAAATAATGCAGAAGAGTCCTTAAATGATCCAGACAAGTCCTTAAATAATGCAGCAGAGTACTTAAATAATGCAGCAAAGTCCTTAAATAATGCATCAAATTCCTTAAATAATGCAGCAAAGTCTTTAAATAATGCAATAACGTCCATAAATAATGCAGCAAAGTCCTTAAATAATGCAGCAGAGTCCTTAAATAATGCAACAAAGTCCTTAAATGATGCAGAAGAGTCCTTAAATAATGCAGCAAAGTCCTTAAATAATGCAGCAGAGTCCTTAAATAATGCAACAAAGTAATTAAATAATGCAGCAGAGTCCTTAAATAATGCAACAAAGTCCATACATAATGCAGAAGAGTCCTTAAATAATGCAGACAAGTCCTTAAATAATGCATCAAATTCCTTAAATAATGCAGCAAAGTCTTTAAATAATGCTATAACGTCCATAAATAATGCAGCAAAGTCCTTATATAATGCAGCAGAGTCCTTAAATAATGCAACAAAGTCCTTAAATAATGCAGCAGAGTCCTTAAATAATGCAGCAAAGTCCATAAATAATGCAGCACAGTCCTTAAATAATCCAGCCAAGTCCTTAAATAATGCAGCAAATTCCTTAAATAATGCAGCAAAGTCTTTAAATAATGCAATAAAGTCCTTAAATAATGCAGCAGAGTCCTTAAATAATGCAACATAGTCCTTAAATAATGCAGCAAAGTCCTTAAATAATGCAGCAGAGTCCTTAAATAATGCAACAAAGTCCTTAAATAATGCAGCAGAGTCCTTAAATAATGCAGCAAAGTCCATAAATAATGCAGCAGAGTCCTTAAATAATGCAACAAAGTCCTTAAATAATGCAGCAGAGTGCTTAAATAATGCAGCAAAGTCCTTAAATAATGCAGCAGAGTCCTTAAATAATGCAGCAAAGTCCTTAAATGATGCAGCAGAGTCCTTAAATAATGCAGCAAAGTCCTTAAATAATGCAGCAGAGTCCTTAAATAATGCAACAAAGTAATTAAATAATGCAGCAGAGTCCTTAAATAATGCAGAAGAGTCCTTAAATAATGCAATAAAGTCCTTAAATAATGCAGCAAAGTCCTTAAATAATCCAGCCAAGTCCTTAAATAATGCAGCAGAGTCCTTAAATAATGCAACAAAGTAATTAAATAATGCAGCAGAGTCCTTAAATAATGCAACAAAGTCCTTAAATAATGCAGAAGAGTCCTTAAATGATCCAGACAAGTCCTTAAATAATGCAGCAGAGTACTTAAATAATGCAGCAAAGTCCTTAAATAATGCATCAAATTCCTTAAATAATGCAGCAAAGTCTTTAAATAATGCAATAACGTCCATAAATAATGCAGCAAAGTCCTTAAATGATGCAGCAGAGTCCTTAAATAATGCAGCAAAGTCCTTAAATAATGCAGCAAAGTCCTTAAATAATGCAGAAGAGTCCTTAAATAATGCAACAAAGTCCTTAAATAATGCAGCAGAGTGCTTAAATAATGCAGCAAAGTCCTTAAATAATGCAGAAGAGTCCTTAAATATTGCAATAAAGTCCTTAAATAATGCAGCAAAGTCCTTAAATAATCCAGCCAAGTCCTTAAATAATGCAGCAGAGTCCTTAAATAATGCAACAAAGTAATTAAATAATGCAGCAGAGTCCTTAAATAATGCAACAAAGTCCTTAAATAATGCAGAAGAGTAATTAAATGATCCAGACAAGTCCTTAAATAATGCAGCAGAGTACTTAAATAATGCAGCAAAGTCCTTAAATAATGCATCAAATTCCTTAAATAATGCAGCAAAGTCTTTAAATAATGCAATAACGTCCATAAATAATGCAGCAAAGTCCTTAAATAATGCAGCAGAGTCCTTAAATAATGCAACAAAGTCCTTAAATGATGCAGAAGAGTCCTTAAATAATGCAGCAAAGTCCTTAAATAATGCAGCAGAGTCCTTAAATAATGCAACAAAGTAATTAAATAATGCAGCAGAGTCCTTAAATAATGCAACAAAGTCCATACATAATGCAGAAGAGTCCTTAAATAATGCAGACAAGTCCTTAAATAATGCATCAAATTCCTTAAATAATGCAGCAAAGTCTTTAAATAATGCTATAACGTCCATAAATAATGCAGCAAAGTCCTTATATAATGCAGCAGAGTCCTTAAATAATGCAACAAAGTCCTTAAATAATGCAGCAGAGTCCTTAAATAATGCAGCAAAGTCCATAAATAATGCAGCACAGTCCTTAAATAATCCAGCCAAGTCCTTAAATAATGCAGCAAATTCCTTAAATAATGCAGCAAAGTCTTTAAATAATGCAATAAAGTCCTTAAATAATGCAGCAGAGTCCTTAAATAATGCAACATAGTCCTTAAATAATGCAGCAAAGTCCTTAAATAATGCAGCAGAGTCCTTAAATAATGCAACAAAGTCCTTAAATAATGCAGCAGAGTCCTTAAATAATGCAGCAAAGTCCTTAAATAATGCAGCAGAGTCCTTAAATAATGCAACAAAGTCCTTAAATAATGCAGCAGAGTGCTTAAATAATGCAGCAAAGTCCTTAAATAATGCAGAAGAGTCCTTAAATAATGCAATAAAGTCCTTAAATAATGCAGCAAAGTCCTTAAATAATCCAGCCAAGTCCTTAAATAATGCAGCAGAGTCCTTAAATAATGCAGCAAAGTCCTTAAATGATGCAGCAGAGTCCTTAAATAATGCAGCAAAGTCCTTAAATAATGCAGCAGAGTCCTTAAATAATGCAACAAAGTAATTAAATAATGCAGCAGAGTCCTTAAATAATGCAACAAAGTCCTTAAATAATGCAGCAGAGTCCTTAAATAATGCAACAAAGTCCTTAAATAATGCAGCAGAGTCCTTAAATAATGCAGCAAATTCCTTAAATAATGCAGCAGAGTCCTTAAGTAATCCAGCCAAGTATTTAAATAATGCAGCAGAGTCCTTAAATAATGCAGCAAAGTCCTTAAATAATGCAGCAGGGTCCTTAAATAATGCAGCAAAGTCCTTAAATAATGCAACAAAGTCCTTAAATAATGCAGCAGAGTCCTTAAATAATGCAACAAAGTCCTTAAATAATGCAGCAGAGTCCTTAAATAATGCAGCACAGTCCTTAAATAATCCAGCCAAGTCCTTAAATAATGCAGCAAATTCCTTAAATAATGCAGCAAAGTCTTTAAATAATGCAATAAAGTCCTTAAATAATGCAGCAGAGTCCTTAAATAATGCAGCAGAGTCCTTAAATAATGCAGCAAAGTCCTTAAATAATGCAGAAGAGTCCTTAAATAATGCAACAAAGTCCTTAAATAATGCAGCAGAGTGCTTAAATAATGCAGCAAAGTCCTTAAATAATGCAGAAGAGTCCTTAAATAATGCAATAAAGTCCTTAAATAATGCAGCAAAGTCCTTAAATAATCCAGCCAAGTCCTTAAATAATGCAGCAGAGTCCTTAAATAATGCAACAAAGTCCTTAAATAATGCAGTAGATTACTGAAATACCGCAGCAGGGTCCTTAAATAATGCAGCAGAGTCCTTAAATAATGCAACATAGTCCTTAAATAATGCAGCAGTGTCCTTAAATAATGCAACAAAGTCCTTAAATAATGCAGCAGAGTCCTTAAATAATGCAACAAAGTCCTTAAATAATGCAGAAGAGTCCTTAAATAATCCAGACAAGTCCTTAAATAATGCAGCAGAGTCCTTAAATAATGCAGCAGAGTCCTTAAATAATGCAGCAGATTACTGAAATACCGCAGCAGGGTCCTTAAATAATGCAGCAAAGTCCTTAAATAATGCAGAAGAGTCCTTAAATAATGCAACAAAGTCCTTAAATAATGCAGCAGAGTCCTTACATAATGCAACATAGTCCTTAAATAATGCAGCAAAGTCCTTAAATAATGCAGCAGAGTCCTTAAATAATGCAGCAGAGTCCTTAAATAATGCAGTAAAGTCCTTAAATAATGCAGAAGAGTCCTTAAATAATGCAATAAAGTCCTTAAATAATGCAGCAAAGTCCTTAAATAATCCAGCCAAGTCCTTAAATAAAGCAGCAGAGTACTTAAATAATGCAGCAAAGTCCTTAAATGATGCAGCAGAGTCCTTAAATAATGCAGCAAAGTCCTTAAATAATGCAGCAAAGTCCTTAAATAATGCAGAAGAGTCCTTAAATAATGCAACAAAGTCCTTAAATAATGCAGCAGAGTGCTTAAATAATGCAGCAAAGTCCTTAAATAATGCAGAAGAGTCCTTAAATAATGCAATAAAGTGCTTAAATAATGCAGCAAAGTCCTTAAATAATCCAGCCAAGTCCTTAAATAATGCAGAAGAGTCCTTAAATAATGCAACAAAGTCCTTAAATAATGCAGCAGAGTGCTTAAATAATGCAGCAAAGTCCTTAAATAATGCAGCAGAGTCCTTAAATAATGCAGCAGAGTCCTTAAATAATGCAGCAGATTACTGAAATACCGCAACAGGGTCCTTAAATAATGCAGCAGAGTCCTTAAATAATGCAACAAAGTCCTTAAATAATGCAGCAGAGTCCTTAAATAATGCAGCAAAGTCCTTAAATAATGCAGAAGAGTCCTTAAATAATGCAACAAAGTCCTTAAATAATGCAGCAGAGTGCTTAAATAATGCAGCAAAGTCCTTAAATAATGCAGAAGAGTCCTTAAATAATGCAATAAAGTCCTTAAATAATGCAGCAAAGTCCTTAAATAATCCAGCCAAGTCCTTAAATAATGCAGCAGAGTCCTTAAATAATGCAACAAAGTCCTTAAATAATGCAGTAGATTACTGAAATACCGCAGCAGGGTCCTTAAATAATGCAGCAGAGTCCTTAAATAATGCAACATAGTCCTTAAATAATGCAGCAGTGTCCTTAAATAATGCAACAAAGTCCTTAAATATTGCAGCAGAGTCCTTAAATAATGCAACAAAGTCCTTAAATAATGCAGAAGAGTCCTTAAATAATCCAGACAAGTCCTTAAATAATGCAGCAGAGTCCTTAAATAATGCAGCAGAGTCCTTAAATAATGCAGCAGATTACTGAAATACCGCAGCAGGGTCCTTAAATAATGCAGCAGAGTCCTTAAAAAATGCAACAAAGTCCTTAAATAATGCAGCAGAGTCCTTAAATAATGCAACAAAGTCCTTAAATAATGCAGCAGAGTCCTTAAATAATGCAGCAAAGTCCTTAAATAATGCAGAAGAGTCCTTAAATAATGCAACAAAGTCCTTAAATAATGCAGCAGAGTCCTTACATAATGCAACATAGTCCTTAAATAATGCAGCAAAGTCCTTAAATAATGCAGCAGAGTCCTTAAATAATGCAGCAGAGTCCTTAAATAATGCAGTAAAGTCCTTAAATAATGCAGAAGAGTCCTTAAATAATGCAATAAAGTCCTTAAATAATGCAGCAAAGTCCTTAAATAATCCAGCCAAGTCCTTAAATAATGCAGCAGAGTACTTAAAAATTCAGCAAAGTCCTTAAATGATGCAGCAGAGTCCTTAAATAATGCAGCAAAGTCCTTAAATAATGCAGCAAAGTCCTTAAATAATGCAGAAGAGTCCTTAAATAATGCAACAAAGTCCTTAAATAATGCAGCAAAGTCCTTAAATAATGCAGAAGAGTCCTTAAATAATGCAATAAAGTCCTTAAATAATGCAGCAAAGTCCTTAAATAATCCAGCCAAGTCCTTAAATAATGCAGCAGAGTCCTTAAATAATGCAACAAAGTAATTAAATAATGCAGCAGAGTCCTTAAATAATGCAACAAAGTCCTTAAATAATGCAGAAGAGTCCTTAAATGATCCAGACAAGTCCTTAAATAATGCAGCAGAGTACTTAAATAATGCAGCAAAGTCCTTAAATAATGCATCAAATTCCTTAAATAATGCAGCAAAGTCTTTAAATAATGCAATAACGTCCATAAATAATGCAGCAAAGTCCTTAAATAATGCAGCAGAGTCCTTAAATAATGCAACAAAGTCCTTAAATGATGCAGAAGAGTCCTTAAATAATGCAGCAAAGTCCTTAAATAATGCAGCAGAGTCCTTAAATAATGCAACAAAGTAATTAAATAATGCAGCAGAGTCCTTAAATAATGCAACAAAGTCCATACATAATGCAGAAGAGTCCTTAAATAATGCAGACAAGTCCTTAAATAATGCTTCAAATTCCTTAAATAATGCAGCAAAGTCTTTAAATAATGCTATAACGTCCATAAATAATGCAGCAAAGTCCTTATATAATGCAGCAGAGTCCTTAAATAATGCAACAAAGTCCTTAAATAATGCAGCAGAGTCCTTAAATAATGCAGCAAAGTCCATAAATAATGCAGCACAGTCCTTAAATAATGCAGCAGAGTCCTTAAATAATGCAGTAAAGTCCTTAAATAATGCAGAAGAGTCCTTAAATAATGCAATAAAGTCCTTAAATAATGCAGCAAAGTCCTTAAATAATCCAGCCAAGTCCTTAAATAATGCAGCAGAGTACTTAAAAAATGCAGCAAAGTCCTTAAATGATGCAGCAGAGTCCTTAAATAATGCAGCAAAGTCCTTAAATAATGCAGCAAAGTCCTTAAATAATGCAGAAGAGTCCTTAAATAATGCAACAAAGTCCTTAAATAATGCAGCAAAGTCCTTAAATAATGCAGAAGAGTCCTTAAATAATGCAATAAAGTCCTTAAATAATGCAGCAAAGTCCTTAAATAATCCAGCCAAGTCCTTAAATAATGCAGCAGAGTCCTTAAATAATGCAACAAAGTAATTAAATAATGCAGCAGAGTCCTTAAATAATGCAACAAAGTCCTTAAATAATGCAGAAGAGTCTTTAAATGATCCAGACAAGTCCTTAAATAATGCAGCAGAGTACTTAAATAATGCAGCAAAGTCCTTAAATAATGCATCAAATTCCTTAAATAATGCAGCAAAGTCTTTAAATAATGCAATAACGTCCATAAATAATGCAGCAAAGTCCTTAAATGATGCAGCAGAGTCCTTAAATAATGCAGCAAAGTCCTTAAATAATGCAGCAAAGTCCTTAAATAATGCAGAAGAGTCCTTAAATAATGCAACAAAGTCCTTAAATAATGCAGCAGAGTGCTTAAATAATGCAGCAAAGTCCTTAAATAATGCAGAAGAGTCCTTAAATATTGCAATAAAGTCCTTAAATAATGCAGCAAAGTCCTTAAATAATCCAGCCAAGTCCTTAAATAATGCAGCAGAGTCCTTAAATAATGCAACAAAGTAATTAAATAATGCAGCAGAGTCCTTAAATAATGCAACAAAGTCCTTAAATAATGCAGAAGAGTAATTAAATGATCCAGACAAGTCCTTAAATAATGCAGCAGAGTACTTAAATAATGCAGCAAAGTCCTTAAATAATGCATCAAATTCCTTAAATAATGCAGCAAAGTCTTTAAATAATGCAATAACGTCCATAAATAATGCAGCAAAGTCCTTAAATAATGCAGCAGAGTCCTTAAATAATGCAACAAAGTCCTTAAATGATGCAGAAGAGTCCTTAAATAATGCAGCAAAGTCCTTAAATAATACAGCAGAGTCCTTAAATAATGCAACAAAGTAATTAAATAATGCAGCAGAGTCCTTAAATAATGCAACAAAGTCCATACATAATGCAGAAGAGTCCTTAAATAATGCAGACAAGTCCTTAAATAATGCATCAAATTCCTTAAATAATGCAGCAAAGTCTTTAAATAATGCTATAACGTCCATAAATAATGCAGCAAAGTCCTTATATAATGCAGCAGAGTCCTTAAATAATGCAACAAAGTCCTTAAATAATGCAGCAGAGTCCTTAAATAATGCAGCAAAGTCCATAAATAATGCAGCACAGTCCTTAAATAATCCAGCCAAGTCCTTAAATAATGCAGCAAATTCCTTAAATAATGCAGCAAAGTCTTTAAATAATGCAATAAAGTCCTTAAATAATGCAGCAGAGTCCTTAAATAATGCAACATAGTCCTTAAATAATGCAGCAAAGTCCTTAAATAATGCAGCAGAGTCCTTAAATAATGCAACAAAGTCCTTAAATAATGCAGCAGAGTCCTTAAATAATGCAGCAAAGTCCTTAAATAATGCAGCAGAGTCCTTAAATAATGCAACAAAGTCCTTAAATAATGCAGCAGAGTGCTTAAATAATGCAGCAAAGTCCTTAAATAATGCAGAAGAGTCCTTAAATAATGCAATAAAGTCCTTAAATAATGCAGCAAAGTCCTTAAATAATCCAGCCAAGTCCTTAAATAATGCAGCAGAGTCCTTAAATAATGCAGCAAAGTCCTTAAATGATGCAGCAGAGTCCTTAAATAATGCAGCAAAGTCCTTAAATAATGCAGCAGAGTCCTTAAATAATGCAACAAAGTAATTAAATAATGCAGCAGAGTCCTTAAATAATGCAACAAAGTCCTTAAATAATGCAGCAGAGTCCTTAAATAATGCAACAAAGTCCTTAAATAATGCAGCAGAGTCCTTAAATAATGCAGCAAATTCCTTAAATAATGCAGCAGAGTCCTTAAGTAATCCAGCCAAGTATTTAAATAATGCAGCAGAGTCCTTAAATAATGCAGCAAAGTCCTTAAATAATGCAGCAGAGTCCTTAAATAATGCAGCAAAGTCCTTAAATAATGCAACAAAGTCCTTAAATAATGCAGCAGAGTCCTTAAATAATGCAACAAAGTCCTTAAATAATGCAGCAGAGTCCTTAAATAATGCAGCACAGTCCTTAAATAATCCAGCCAAGTCCTTAAATAATGCAGCAAATTCCTTAAATAATGCAGCAAAGTCTTTAAATAATGCAATAAAGTCCTTAAATAATGCAGCAGAGTCCTTAAATAATGCAGCAGAGTCCTTAAATAATGCAGCAAAGTCCTTAAATAATGCAGAAGAGTCCTTAAATAATGCAACAAAGTCCTTAAATAATGCAGCAGAGTGCTTAAATAATGCAGCAAAGTCCTTAAATAATGCAGAAGAGTCCTTAAATAATGCAATAAAGTCCTTAAATAATGCAGCAAAGTCCTTAAATAATCCAGCCAAGTCCTTAAATAATGCAGCAGAGTCCTTAAATAATGCAACAAAGTCCTTAAATAATGCAGTAGATTACTGAAATACCGCAGCAGGGTCCTTAAATAATGCAGCAGAGTCCTTAAATAATGCAACATAGTCCTTAAATAATGCAGCAGTGTCCTTAAATAATGCAACAAAGTCCTTAAATAATGCAGCAGAGTCCTTAAATAATGCAACAAAGTCCTTAAATAATGCAGAAGAGTCCTTAAATAATCCAGACAAGTCCTTAAATAATGCAGCAGAGTCCTTAAATAATGCAGCAGAGTCCTTAAATAATGCAGCAGATTACTGAAATACCGCAGCAGGGTCCTTAAATAATGCAGCAAAGTCCTTAAATAATGCAGAAGAGTCCTTAAATAATGCAACAAAGTCCTTAAATAATGCAGCAGAGTCCTTACATAATGCAACATAGTCCTTAAATAATGCAGCAAAGTCCTTAAATAATGCAGCAGAGTCCTTAAATAATGCAGCATAGTCCTTAAATAATGCAGTAAAGTCCTTAAATAATGCAGAAGAGTCCTTAAATAATGCAATAAAGTCCTTAAATAATGCAGCAAAGTCCTTAAATAATCCAGCCAAGTCCTTAAATAAAGCAGCAGAGTACTTAAATAATGCAGCAAAGTCCTTAAATGATGCAGCAGAGTCCTTAAATAATGCAGCAAAGTCCTTAAATAATGCAGCAAAGTCCTTAAATAATGCAGAAGAGTCCTTAAATAATGCAACAAAGTCCTTAAATAATGCAGCAGAGTGCTTAAATAATGCAGCAAAGTCCTTAAATAATGCAGAAGAGTCCTTAAATAATGCAATAAAGTGCTTAAATAATGCAGCAAAGTCCTTAAATAATCCAGCCAAGTCCTTAAATAATGCAGCAGAGTCCTTAAATAATGCAACAAAGTAATTAAATAATGCAGAAGAGTCCTTAAATAATGCAACAAAGTCCTTAAATAATGCAGAAGAGTCCTTAAATGATGCAGACAAGTCCTTAAATAATGCAGCAGAGTACTTAAATAATGCAGCAGAGTCCTTAAATAATGCATCAAATTCCTTAAATAATGCAGCAAAGTCTTTAAATAATGCAATAACGTCCATAAATAATGCAGCAAAGTCCTTAAATAATGCAGCAGAGTCCTTAAATAATGCAACAAAGTCCTTAAATGATGCAGAAGAGTCCTTAAATAATGCAGCAAAGTCCTTAAATAATGCAGCAGAGTCCTTAAATAATGCAACAAAGTAATTAAATAATGCAGCAGAGTCCTTAAATAATGCAACAAAGTCCATACATAATGCAGAAGAGTCCTTAAATAATGCAGACAAGTCCTTAAATAATGCATCAAATTCCTTAAATAATGCAGCAAAGTCTTTAAATAATGCTATAACGTCCATAAATAATGCAGCAAAGTCCTTATATAATGCAGCAGAGTCCTTAAATAATGCAACAAAGTCCTTAAATAATGCAGCAGAGTCCTTAAATAATGCAGCAAAGTCCATAAATAATGCAGCACAGTCCTTAAATAATCCAGCCAAGTCCTTAAATAATGCAGCAAATTCCTTAAATAATGCAGCAAAGTCTTTAAATAATGCAATAAAGTCCTTAAATAATGCAGCAGAGTCCTTAAATAATGCAACATAGTCCTTAAATAATGCAGCAAAGTCCTTAAATAATGCAGCAGAGTCCTTAAATAATGCAACAAAGTCCTTAAATAATGCAGCAGAGTCCTTAAATAATGCAGCAAAGTCCTTAAATAATGCAGAAGAGTCCTTAAATAATGCAACAAAGTCCTTAAATAATGCAGCAGAGTGCTTAAATAATGCAGCAAAGTCCTTAAATAATGCAGAAGAGTCCTTAAATAATGCAATAAAGTCCTTAAATAATGCAGCAAAGTCCTTAAATAATCCAGCCAAGTCCTTAAATAATGCAGCAGAGTCCTTAAATAATGCAGCAAAGTCCTTAAATGATGCAGCAGAGTCCTTAAATAATGCAGCAAAGTCCTTAAATAATGCAGCAGAGTCCTTAAATAATGCAACAAAGTAATTAAATAATGCAGCAGAGTCCTTAAATAATGCAACAAAGTCCTTAAATAATGCAGCAAAGTCCTTAAATAATGCAGCAGAGTCCTTAAATAATGCAGCAAATTCCTTAAATAATGCAGCAGAGTCCTTAAGTAATCCAGCCAAGTATTTAAATAATGCAGCAGAGTCCTTAAATAATGCAACAAAGTCCTTAAATAATGCAGCAGAGTCCTTAAATAATGCAACAAAGTCCTTAAATAATGCAGAAGAGTCCTTAAATAATCCAGACAAGTCCTTAAATAATGCAGCAGAGTCCTTAAATAATGCAGCAGAGTCCTTAAATAATGCAGCAGATTACTGAAATACCGCAACAGGGTCCTTAAATAATGCAGCAGAGTCCTTAAAAAATGCAACAAAGTCCTTAAATAATGCAGCAGAGTCCTTAAATAATGCAGCAAAGTCCTTAAATAATGCAGAAGAGTCCTTAAATAATGCAACAAAGTCCTTAAATAATGCAGCAGAGTGCTTAAATAATGCAGCAAAGTCCTTAAATAATGCAGAAGAGTCCTTAAATAATGCAATAAAGTCCTTAAATAATGCAGCAAAGTCCTTAAATAATCCAGCCAAGTCCTTAAATAATGCAGCAGAGTCCTTAAATAATGCAACAAAGTCCTTAAATAATGCAGTAGATTACTGAAATACCGCAGCAGGGTCCTTAAATAATGCAGCAGAGTCCTTAAATAATGCAACATAGTCCTTAAATAATGCAGCAGTGTCCTTAAATAATGCAACAAAGTCCTTAAATATTGCAGCAGAGTCCTTAAATAATGCAACAAAGTCCTTAAATAATGCAGAAGAGTCCTTAAATAATCCAGACAAGTCCTTAAATAATGCAGCAGAGTCCTTAAATAATGCAGCAGAGTCCTTAAATAATGCAGCAGATTACTGAAATACCGCAGCAGGGTCCTTAAATAATGCAGCAGAGTCCTTAAAAAATGCAACAAAGTCCTTAAATAATGCAGCAGAGTCCTTAAATAATGCAACAAAGTCCTTAAATAATGCAGCAGAGTCCTTAAATAATGCAGCAAAGTCCTTAAATAATGCAGAAGAGTCCTTAAATAATGCAACAAAGTCCTTAAATAATGCAGCAGAGTCCTTACATAATGCAACATAGTCCTTAAATAATGCAGCAAAGTCCTTAAATAATGCAGCAGAGTCCTTAAATAATGCAGCAGAGTCCTTAAATAATGCAGTAAAGTCCTTAAATAATGCAGAAGAGTCCTTAAATAATGCAATAAAGTCCTTAAATAATGCAGCAAAGTCCTTAAATAATCCAGCCAAGTCCTTAAATAATGCAGCAGAGTACTTAAAAATTCAGCAAAGTCCTTAAATGATGCAGCAGAGTCCTTAAATAATGCAGCAAAGTCCTTAAATAATGCAGCAAAGTCCTTAAATAATGCAGAAGAGTCCTTAAATAATGCAACAAAGTCCTTAAATAATGCAGCAAAGTCCTTAAATAATGCAGAAGAGTCCTTAAATAATGCAATAAAGTCCTTAAATAATGCAGCAAAGTCCTTAAATAATCCAGCCAAGTCCTTAAATAATGCAGCAGAGTCCTTAAATAATGCAACAAAGTAATTAAATAATGCAGCAGAGTCCTTAAATAATGCAACAAAGTCCTTAAATAATGCAGAAGAGTCCTTAAATGATCCAGACAAGTCCTTAAATAATGCAGCAGAGTACTTAAATAATGCAGCAAAGTCCTTAAATAATGCATCAAATTCCTTAAATAATGCAGCAAAGTCTTTAAATAATGCAATAACGTCCATAAATAATGCAGCAAAGTCCTTAAATAATGCAGCAGAGTCCTTAAATAATGCAACAAAGTCCTTAAATGATGCAGAAGAGTCCTTAAATAATGCAGCAAAGTCCTTAAATAATGCAGCAGAGTCCTTAAATAATGCAACAAAGTAATTAAATAATGCAGCAGAGTCCTTAAATAATGCAACAAAGTCCATACATAATGCAGAAGAGTCCTTAAATAATGCAGACAAGTCCTTAAATAATGCATCAAATTCCTTAAATAATGCAGCAAAGTCTTTAAATAATGCTATAACGTCCATAAATAATGCAGCAAAGTCCTTATATAATGCAGCAGAGTCCTTAAATAATGCAACAAAGTCCTTAAATAATGCAGCAGAGTCCTTAAATAATGCAGCAAAGTCCATAAATAATGCAGCACAGTCCTTAAATAATGCAGCAGAGTCCTTAAATAATGCAGTAAAGTCCTTAAATAATGCAGAAGAGTCCTTAAATAATGCAATAAAGTCCTTAAATAATGCAGCAAAGTCCTTAAATAATCCAGCCAAGTCCTTAAATAATGCAGCAGAGTACTTAAAAAATGCAGCAAAGTCCTTAAATGATGCAGCAGAGTCCTTAAATAATGCAGCAAAGTCCTTAAATAATGCAGCAAAGTCCTTAAATAATGCAGAAGAGTCCTTAAATAATGCAACAAAGTCCTTAAATAATGCAGCAAAGTCCTTAAATAATGCAGAAGAGTCCTTAAATAATGCAATAAAGTCCTTAAATAATGCAGCAAAGTCCTTAAATAATCCAGCCAAGTCCTTAAATAATGCAGCAGAGTCCTTAAATAATGCAACAAAGTAATTAAATAATGCAGCAGAGTCCTTAAATAATGCAACAAAGTCCTTAAATAATGCAGAAGAGTCCTTAAATGATCCAGACAAGTCCTTAAATAATGCAGCAGAGTACTTAAATAATGCAGCAAAGTCCTTAAATAATGCATCAAATTCCTTAAATAATGCAGCAAAGTCTTTAAATAATGCAATAACGTCCATAAATAATGCAGCAAAGTCCTTAAATAATGCAGCAGAGTCCTTAAATAATGCAACAAAGTCCTTAAATGATGCAGAAGAGTCCTTAAATAATGCAGCAAAGTCCTTAAATAATGCAGCAGAGTCCTTAAATAATGCAACAAAGTAATTAAATAATGCAGCAGAGTCCTTAAATAATGCAACAAAGTCCATACATAATGCAGAAGAGTCCTTAAATAATGCAGACAAGTCCTTAAATAATGCATCAAATTCCTTAAATAATGCAGCAAAGTCTTTAAATAATGCTATAACGTCCATAAATAATGCAGCAAAGTCCTTATATAATGCAGCAGAGTCCTTAAATAATGCAACAAAGTCCTTAAATAATGCAGCAGAGTCCTTAAATAATGCAGCAAAGTCCATAAATAATGCAGCACAGTCCTTAAATAATCCAGCCAAGTCCTTAAATAATGCAGCAAATTCCTTAAATAATGCAGCAAAGTCTTTAAATAATGCAATAAAGTCCTTAAATAATGCAGCAGAGTCCTTAAATAATGCAACATAGTCCTTAAATAATGCAGCAAAGTCCTTAAATAATGCAGCAGAGTCCTTAAATAATGCAACAAAGTCCTTAAATAATGCAGCAGAGTCCTTAAATAATGCAGCAAAGTCCATAAATAATGCAGCAGAGTCCTTAAATAATGCAACAAAGTCCTTAAATAATGCAGCAGAGTGCTTAAATAATGCAGCAAAGTCCTTAAATAATGCAGCAGAGTCCTTAAATAATGCAGCAAAGTCCTTAAATGATGCAGCAGAGTCCTTAAATAATGCAGCAAAGTCCTTAAATAATGCAGCAGAGTCCTTAAATAATGCAACAAAGTAATTAAATAATGCAGCAGAGTCCTTAAATAATGCAGAAGAGTCCTTAAATAATGCAATAAAGTCCTTAAATAATGCAGCAAAGTCCTTAAATAATCCAGCCAAGTCCTTAAATAATGCAGCAGAGTCCTTAAATAATGCAACAAAGTAATTAAATAATGCAGCAGAGTCCTTAAATAATGCAACAAAGTCCTTAAATAATGCAGAAGAGTCCTTAAATGATCCAGACAAGTCCTTAAATAATGCAGCAGAGTACTTAAATAATGCAGCAAAGTCCTTAAATAATGCATCAAATTCCTTAAATAATGCAGCAAAGTCTTTAAATAATGCAATAACGTCCATAAATAATGCAGCAAAGTCCTTAAATAATGCAGCAGAGTCCTTAAATAATGCAACAAAGTCCTTAAATGATGCAGAAGAGTCCTTAAATAATGCAGCAAAGTCCTTAAATAATGCAGCAGAGTCCTTAAATAATGCAACAAAGTAATTAAATAATGCAGCAGAGTCCTTAAATAATGCAACAAAGTCCATACATAATGCAGAAGAGTCCTTAAATAATGCAGACAAGTCCTTAAATAATGCATCAAATTCCTTAAATAATGCAGCAAAGTCTTTAAATAATGCTATAACGTCCATAAATAATGCAGCAAAGTCCTTATATAATGCAGCAGAGTCCTTAAATAATGCAACAAAGTCCTTAAATAATGCAGCAGAGTCCTTAAATAATGCAGCAAAGTCCATAAATAATGCAGCACAGTCCTTAAATAATGCAGCAGAGTCCTTAAATAATGCAGTAAAGTCCTTAAATAATGCAGAAGAGTCCTTAAATAATGCAATAAAGTCCTTAAATAATGCAGCAAAGTCCTTAAATAATCCAGCCAAGTCCTTAAATAATGCAGCAGAGTACTTAAAAAATGCAGCAAAGTCCTTAAATGATGCAGCAGAGTCCTTAAATAATGCAGCAAAGTCCTTAAATAATGCAGCAAAGTCCTTAAATAATGCAGAAGAGTCCTTAAATAATGCAACAAAGTCCTTAAATAATGCAGCAAAGTCCTTAAATAATGCAGAAGAGTCCTTAAATAATGCAATAAAGTCCTTAAATAATGCAGCAAAGTCCTTAAATAATCCAGCCAAGTCCTTAAATAATGCAGCAGAGTCCTTAAATAATGCAACAAAGTAATTAAATAATGCAGCAGAGTCCTTAAATAATGCAACAAAGTCCTTAAATAATGCAGAAGAGTCCTTAAATGATCCAGACAAGTCCTTAAATAATGCAGCAGAGTACTTAAATAATGCAGCAAAGTCCTTAAATAATGCATCAAATTCCTTAAATAATGCAGCAAAGTCTTTAAATAATGCAATAACGTCCATAAATAATGCAGCAAAGTCCTTAAATAATGCAGCAGAGTCCTTAAATAATGCAACAAAGTCCTTAAATGATGCAGAAGAGTCCTTAAATAATGCAGCAAAGTCCTTAAATAATGCAGCAGAGTCCTTAAATAATGCAACAAAGTAATTAAATAATGCAGCAGAGTCCTTAAATAATGCAACAAAGTCCATACATAATGCAGAAGAGTCCTTAAATAATGCAGACAAGTCCTTAAATAATGCATCAAATTCCTTAAATAATGCAGCAAAGTCTTTAAATAATGCTATAACGTCCATAAATAATGCAGCAAAGTCCTTATATAATGCAGCAGAGTCCTTAAATAATGCAACAAAGTCCTTAAATAATGCAGCAGAGTCCTTAAATAATGCAGCAAAGTCCATAAATAATGCAGCACAGTCCTTAAATAATCCAGCCAAGTCCTTAAATAATGCAGCAAATTCCTTAAATAATGCAGCAAAGTCTTTAAATAATGCAATAAAGTCCTTAAATAATGCAGCAGAGTCCTTAAATAATGCAACATAGTCCTTAAATAATGCAGCAAAGTCCTTAAATAATGCAGCAGAGTCCTTAAATAATGCAACAAAGTCCTTAAATAATGCAGCAGAGTCCTTAAATAATGCAGCAAAGTCCATAAATAATGCAGCAGAGTCCTTAAATAATGCAACAAAGTCCTTAAATAATGCAGCAGAGTGCTTAAATAATGCAGCAAAGTCCTTAAATAATGCAGCAGAGTCCTTAAATAATGCAGCAAAGTCCTTAAATGATGCAGCAGAGTCCTTAAATAATGCAGCAAAGTCCTTAAATAATGCAGCAGAGTCCTTAAATAATGCAACAAAGTAATTAAATAATGCAGCAGAGTCCTTAAATAATGCAGAAGAGTCCTTAAATAATGCAATAAAGTCCTTAAATAATGCAGCAAAGTCCTTAAATAATCCAGCCAAGTCCTTAAATAATGCAGCAGAGTCCTTAAATAATGCAACAAAGTAATTAAATAATGCAGCAGAGTCCTTAAATAATGCAACAAAGTCCTTAAATAATGCAGAAGAGTCCTTAAATGATCCAGACAAGTCCTTAAATAATGCAGCAGAGTACTTAAATAATGCAGCAAAGTCCTTAAATAATGCATCAAATTCCTTAAATAATGCAGCAAAGTCTTTAAATAATGCAATAACGTCCATAAATAATGCAGCAAAGTCCTTAAATAATGCAGCAGAGTCCTTAAATAATGCAACAAAGTCCTTAAATGATGCAGAAGAGTCCTTAAATAATGCAGCAAAGTCCTTAAATAATGCAGCAGAGTCCTTAAATAATGCAACAAAGTAATTAAATAATGCAGCAGAGTCCTTAAATAATGCAACAAAGTCCATACATAATGCAGAAGAGTCCTTAAATAATGCAGACAAGTCCTTAAATAATGCATCAAATTCCTTAAATAATGCAGCAAAGTCTTTAAATAATGCTATAACGTCCATAAATAATGCAGCAAAGTCCTTATATAATGCAGCAGAGTCCTTAAATAATGCAACAAAGTCCTTAAATAATGCAGCAGAGTCCTTAAATAATGCAGCAAAGTCCATAAATAATGCAGCACAGTCCTTAAATAATCCAGCCAAGTCCTTAAATAATGCAGCAAATTCCTTAAATAATGCAGCAAAGTCTTTAAATAATGCAATAAAGTCCTTAAATAATGCAGCAGAGTCCTTAAATAATGCAACATAGTCCTTAAATAATGCAGCAAAGTCCTTAAATAATGCAGCAGAGTCCTTAAATAATGCAACAAAGTCCTTAAATAATGCAGCAGAGTCCTTAAATAATGCAGCAAAGTCCTTAAATAATGCAGCAGAGTCCTTAAATAATGCAACAAAGTCCTTAAATAATGCAGCAGAGTGCTTAAATAATGCAGCAAAGTCCTTAAATAATGCAGAAGAGTCCTTAAATAATGCAATAAAGTCCTTAAATAATGCAGCAAAGTCCTTAAATAATCCAGCCAAGTCCTTAAATAATGCAGCAGAGTCCTTAAATAATGCAGCAAAGTCCTTAAATGATGCAGCAGAGTCCTTAAATAATGCAGCAAAGTCCTTAAATAATGCAGCAGAGTCCTTAAATAATGCAACAAAGTAATTAAATAATGCAGCAGAGTCCTTAAGTAATCCAGCCAAGTATTTAAATAATGCAGCAGAGTCCTTAAATAATGCAGCAAAGTCCTTAAATAATGCAGCAGAGTCCTTAAATAATGCAGCAAAGTCCTTAAATAATGCAACAAAGTCCTTAAATAATGCAGCAGAGTCCTTAAATAATGCAACAAAGTCCTTAAATAATGCAGCAGAGTCCTTAAATAATGCAGCACAGTCCTTAAATAATCCAGCCAAGTCCTTAAATAATGCAGCAAATTCCTTAAATAATGCAGCAAAGTCTTTAAATAATGCAATAAAGTCCTTAAATAATGCAGCAGAGTCCTTAAATAATGCAGCAGAGTCCTTAAATAATGCAGCAAAGTCCTTAAATAATGCAGAAAAGTCCTTAAATAATGCAACAAAGTCCTTAAATAATGCAGCAGAGTGCTTAAATAATGCAGCAAAGTCCTTAAATAATGCAGAAGAGTCCTTAAATAATGCAATAAAGTCCTTAAATAATGCAGCAAAGTCCTTAAATAATCCAGCCAAGTCCTTAAATAATGCAGCAGAGTCCTTAAATAATGCAACAAAGTCCTTAAATAATGCAGTAGATTACTGAAATACCGCAGCAGGGTCCTTAAATAATGCAGCAGAGTCCTTAAATAATGCAACATAGTCCTTAAATAATGCAGCAGTGTCCTTAAATAATGCAACAAAGTCCTTAAATAATGCAGCAGAGTCCTTAAATAATGCAACAAAGTCCTTAAATAATGCAGAAGAGTCCTTAAATAATCCAGACAAGTCCTTAAATAATGCAGCAGAGTCCTTAAATAATGCAGCAGAGTCCTTAAATAATGCAGCAGATTACTGAAATACCGCAGCAGGGTCCTTAAATAATGCAGCAAAGTCCTTAAATAATGCAGAAGAGTCCTTAAATAATGCAACAAAGTCCTTAAATAATGCAGCAGAGTCCTTACATAATGCAACATAGTCCTTAAATAATGCAGCAAAGTCCTTAAATAATGCAGCAGAGTCCTTAAATAATGCAGCAGAGTCCTTAAATAATGCAGTAAAGTCCTTAAATAATGCAGAAGAGTCCTTAAATAATGCAATAAAGTCCTTAAATAATGCAGCAAAGTCCTTAAATAATCCAGCCAAGTCCTTAAATAATGCAGCAGAGTACTTAAATAATGCAGCAAAGTCCTTAAATGATGCAGCAGAGTCCTTAAATAATGCAGCAAAGTCCTTAAATAATGCAGCAAAGTCCTTAAATAATGCAGAAGAGTCCTTAAATAATGCAACAAAGTCCTTAAATAATGCAGCAGAGTGCTTAAATAATGCAGCAAAGTCCTTAAATAATGCAGAAGAGTCCTTAAATAATGCAATAAAGTGCTTAAATAATGCAGCAAAGTCCTTAAATAATCCAGCCAAGTCCTTAAATAATGCAGCAGAGTCCTTAAATAATGCAACAAAGTAATTAAATAATGCAGAAGAGTCCTTAAATAATGCAACAAAGTCCTTAAATAATGCAGAAGAGTCCTTAAATGATGCAGACAAGTCCTTAAATAATGCAGCAGAGTACTTAAATAATGCAGCAAAGTCCTTAAATAATGCATCAAATTCCTTAAATAATGCAGCAAAGTCTTTAAATAATGCAATAACGTCCATAAATAATGCAGCAAAGTCCTTAAATAATGCAGCAGAGTCCTTAAATAATGCAACAAAGTCCTTAAATGATGCAGAAGAGTCCTTAAATAATGCATCAAATTCCTTAAATAATGCAGCAAAGTCTTTAAATAATGCAATAACGTCCATAAATAATGCAGCAAAGTCCTTAAATAATGCAGCAGAGTCCTTAAATAATGCAACAAAGTCCTTAAATGATGCAGAAGAGTCCTTAAATAATGCAGCAAAGTCCTTAAATAATGCAGCAGAGTCCTTAAATAATGCAACAAAGTAATTAAATAATGCAGCAGAGTCCTTAAATAATGCAACAAAGTCCATACATAATGCAGAAGAGTCCTTAAATAATGCAGACAAGTCCTTAAATAATGCATCAAATTCCTTAAATAATGCAGCAAAGTCTTTAAATAATGCTATAACGTCCATAAATAATGCAGCAAAGTCCTTATATAATGCAGCAGAGTCCTTAAATAATGCAACAAAGTCCTTAAATAATGCAGCAGAGTCCTTAAATAATGCAGCAAAGTCCATAAATAATGCAGCACAGTCCTTAAATAATCCAGCCAAGTCCTTAAATAATGCAGCAAATTCCTTAAATAATGCAGCAAAGTCTTTAAATAATGCAATAAAGTCCTTAAATAATGCAGCAGAGTCCTTAAATAATGCAACATAGTCCTTAAATAATGCAGCAAAGTCCTTAAATAATGCAGCAGAGTCCTTAAATAATGCAACAAAGTCCTTAAATAATGCAGCAGAGTCCTTAAATAATGCAGCAAAGTCCTTAAATAATGCAGAAGAGTCCTTAAATAATGCAACAAAGTCCTTAAATAATGCAGCAGAGTGCTTAAATAATGCAGCAAAGTCCTTAAATAATGCAGAAGAGTCCTTAAATAATGCAATAAAGTCCTTAAATAATGCAGCAAAGTCCTTAAATAATCCAGCCAAGTCCTTAAATAATGCAGCAGAGTCCTTAAATAATGCAGCAAAGTCCTTAAATGATGCAGCAGAGTCCTTAAATAATGCAGCAAAGTCCTTAAATAATGCAGCAGAGTCCTTAAATAATGCAACAAAGTAATTAAATAATGCAGCAGAGTCCTTAAATAATGCAACAAAGTCCATACATAATGCAGAAGAGTCCTTAAATAATGCAGACAAGTCCTTAAATAATGCATCAAATTCCTTAAATAATGCAGCAAAGTCTTTAAATAATGCTATAACGTCCATAAATAATGCAGCAAAGTCCTTATATAATGCAGCAGAGTCCTTAAATAATGCAACAAAGTCCTTAAATAATGCAGCAGAGTCCTTAAATAATGCAGCAAAGTCCATAAATAATGCAGCACAGTCCTTAAATAATCCAGCCAAGTCCTTAAATAATGCAGCAAATTCCTTAAATAATGCAGCAAAGTCTTTAAATAATGCAATAAAGTCCTTAAATAATGCAGCAGAGTCCTTAAATAATGCAACATAGTCCTTAAATAATGCAGCAAAGTCCTTAAATAATGCAGCAGAGTCCTTAAATAATGCAACAAAGTCCTTAAATAATGCAGCAGAGTCCTTAAATAATGCAGCAAAGTCCTTAAATAATGCAGCAGAGTCCTTAAATAATGCAACAAAGTCCTTAAATAATGCAGCAGAGTGCTTAAATAATGCAGCAAAGTCCTTAAATAATGCAGAAGAGTCCTTAAATAATGCAATAAAGTCCTTAAATAATGCAGCAAAGTCCTTAAATAATCCAGCCAAGTCCTTAAATAATGCAGCAGAGTCCTTAAATAATGCAGCAAAGTCCTTAAATGATGCAGCAGAGTCCTTAAATAATGCAGCAAAGTCCTTAAATAATGCAGAAGAGTCCTTAAATAATGCAATAAAGTCCTTAAATAATGCAGCAAAGTCCTTAAATAATCCAGCCAAGTCCTTAAATAATGCAGCAGAGTCCTTAAATAATGCAGCAAAGTCCTTAAATGATGCAGCAGAGTCCTTAAATAATCCAGCCAAGTCCTTAAATAATGCAGCAGAGTCCTTAAATAATGCAGCAAAGTCCTTAAATGATGCAGCAGAGTCCTTAAATAATGCAGCAAAGTCCTTAAATAATGCAGCAGAGTCCTTAAATAATGCAACAAAGTAATTAAATAATGCAGCAGAGTCCTTAAGTAATCCAGCCAAGTATTTAAATAATGCAGCAGAGTCCTTAAATAATGCAGCAAAGTCCTTAAATAATGCAGCAGAGTCCTTAAATAATGCAGCAAAGTCCTTAAATAATGCAACAAAGTCCTTAAATAATGCAGCAGAGTCCTTAAATAATGCAACAAAGTCCTTAAATAATGCAGCAGAGTCCTTAAATAATGCAGCACAGTCCTTAAATAATCCAGCCAAGTCCTTAAATAATGCAGCAAATTCCTTAAATAATGCAGCAAAGTCTTTAAATAATGCAATAAAGTCCTTAAATAATGCAGCAGAGTCCTTAAATAATGCAGCAGAGTCCTTAAATAATGCAGCAAAGTCCTTAAATAATGCAGAAGAGTCCTTAAATAATGCAACAAAGTCCTTAAATAATGCAGCAAAGTCCTTAAATAATCCAGCCAAGTCCTTAAATAATGCAGCAGAGTACTTAAAAAATGCAGCAAAGTCCTTAAATGATGCAGCAGAGTCCTTAAATAATGCAGCAAAGTCCTTAAATAATGCAGCAAAGTCCTTAAATAATGCAGAAGAGTCCTTAAATAATGCAACAAAGTCCTTAAATAATGCAGCAAAGTCCTTAAATAATGCAGAAGAGTCCTTAAATAATGCAATAAAGTCCTTAAATAATGCAGCAAAGTCCTTAAATAATCCAGCCAAGTCCTTAAATAATGCAGCAGAGTCCTTAAATAATGCAACAAAGTAATTAAATAATGCAGCAGAGTCCTTAAATAATGCAACAAAGTCCTTAAATAATGCAGAAGAGTCCTTAAATGATCCAGACAAGTCCTTAAATAATGCAGCAGAGTACTTAAATAATGCAGCAAAGTCCTTAAATAATGCATCAAATTCCTTAAATAATGCAGCAAAGTCTTTAAATAATGCAATAACGTCCATAAATAATGCAGCAAAGTCCTTAAATAATGCAGCAGAGTCCTTAAATAATGCAACAAAGTCCTTAAATGATGCAGAAGAGTCCTTAAATAATGCAGCAAAGTCCTTAAATAATGCAGCAGAGTCCTTAAATAATGCAACAAAGTAATTAAATAATGCAGCAGAGTCCTTAAATAATGCAACAAAGTCCATACATAATGCAGAAGAGTCCTTAAATAATGCAGACAAGTCCTTAAATAATGCATCAAATTCCTTAAATAATGCAGCAAAGTCTTTAAATAATGCTATAACGTCCATAAATAATGCAGCAAAGTCCTTATATAATGCAGCAGAGTCCTTAAATAATGCAACAAAGTCCTTAAATAATGCAGCAGAGTCCTTAAATAATGCAGCAAAGTCCATAAATAATGCAGCACAGTCCTTAAATAATCCAGCCAAGTCCTTAAATAATGCAGCAAATTCCTTAAATAATGCAGCAAAGTCTTTAAATAATGCAATAAAGTCCTTAAATAATGCAGCAGAGTCCTTAAATAATGCAACATAGTCCTTAAATAATGCAGCAAAGTCCTTAAATAATGCAGCAGAGTCCTTAAATAATGCAACAAAGTCCTTAAATAATGCAGCAGAGTCCTTAAATAATGCAGCAAAGTCCATAAATAATGCAGCAGAGTCCTTAAATAATGCAACAAAGTCCTTAAATAATGCAGCAGAGTGCTTAAATAATGCAGCAAAGTCCTTAAATAATGCAGCAGAGTCCTTAAATAATGCAGCAAAGTCCTTAAATGATGCAGCAGAGTCCTTAAATAATGCAGCAAAGTCCTTAAATAATGCAGCAGAGTCCTTAAATAATGCAACAAAGTAATTAAATAATGCAGCAGAGTCCTTAAATAATGCAGAAGAGTCCTTAAATAATGCAATAAAGTCCTTAAATAATGCAGCAAAGTCCTTAAATAATCCAGCCAAGTCCTTAAATAATGCAGCAGAGTCTTTAAATAATGCAACAAAGTAATTAAATAATGCAGCAGAGTCCTTAAATAATGCAACAAAGTCCTTAAATAATGCAGAAGAGTCCTTAAATGATCCAGACAAGTCCTTAAATAATGCAGCAGAGTACTTAAATAATGCAGCAAAGTCCTTAAATAATGCATCAAATTCCTTAAATAATGCAGCAAAGTCTTTAAATAATGCAATAACGTCCATAAATAATGCAGCAAAGTCCTTAAATAATGCAGCAGAGTCCTTAAATAATGCAACAAAGTCCTTAAATGATGCAGAAGAGTCCTTAAATAATGCAGCAAAGTCCTTAAATAATGCAGCAGAGTCCTTAAATAATGCAACAAAGTAATTAAATAATGCAGCAGAGTCCTTAAATAATGCAACAAAGTCCATACATAATGCAGAAGAGTCCTTAAATAATGCAGACAAGTCCTTAAATAATGCATCAAATTCCTTAAATAATGCAGCAAAGTCTTTAAATAATGCTATAACGTCCATAAATAATGCAGCAAAGTCCTTATATAATGCAGCAGAGTCCTTAAATAATGCAACAAAGTCCTTAAATAATGCAGCAGAGTCCTTAAATAATGCAGCAAAGTCCATAAATAATGCAGCACAGTCCTTAAATAATCCAGCCAAGTCCTTAAATAATGCAGCAAATTCCTTAAATAATGCAGCAAAGTCTTTAAATAATGCAATAAAGTCCTTAAATAATGCAGCAGAGTCCTTAAATAATGCAACATAGTCCTTAAATAATGCAGCAAAGTCCTTAAATAATGCAGCAGAGTCCTTAAATAATGCAACAAAGTCCTTAAATAATGCAGCAGAGTCCTTAAATAATGCAGCAAAGTCCTTAAATAATGCAGCAGAGTCCTTAAATAATGCAACAAAGTCCTTAAATAATGCAGCAGAGTGCTTAAATAATGCAGCAAAGTCCTTAAATAATGCAGAAGAGTCCTTAAATAATGCAATAAAGTCCTTAAATAATGCAGCAAAGTCTTTAAATAATCCAGCCAAGTCCTTAAATAATGCAGCAGAGTCCTTAAATAATGCAGCAAAGTCCTTAAATGATGCAGCAGAGTCCTTAAATAATGCAGCAAAGTCCTTAAATAATGCAGCAGAGTCCTTAAATAATGCAGCAGAGTCCTTAAATAATGCAACAAAGTCCTTAAATAATGCAGCAGAGTGCTTAAATAATGCAGCAAAGTCCTTAAATAATGCAGAAGAGTCCTTAAATAATGCAATAAAGTCCTTAAATAATGCAGCAAAGTCCTTAAATAATCCAGCCAAGTCCTTAAATAATGCAGCAGAGTCCTTAAATAATGCAACAAAGTCCTTAAATAATGCAGTAGATTACTGAAATACCGCAGCAGGGTCCTTAAATAATGCAGCAGAGTCCTTAAATAATGCAACATAGTCCTTAAATAATGCAGCAGTGTCCTTAAATAATGCAACAAAGTCCTTAAATAATGCAGCAGAGTCCTTAAATAATGCAACAAAGTCCTTAAATAATGCAGAAGAGTCCTTAAATAATCCAGACAAGTCCTTAAATAATGCAGCAGAGTCCTTAAATAATGCAGCAGAGTCCTTAAATAATGCAGCAGATTACTGAAATACCGCAGCAGGGTCCTTAAATAATGCAGCAAAGTCCTTAAATAATGCAGAAGAGTCCTTAAATAATGCAACAAAGTCCTTAAATAATGCAGCAGAGTCCTTACATAATGCAACATAGTCCTTAAATAATGCAGCAAAGTCCTTAAATAATGCAGCAGAGTCCTTAAATAATGCAGCAGAGTCCTTAAATAATGCAGTAAAGTCCTTAAATAATGCAGAAGAGTCCTTAAATAATGCAATAAAGTCCTTAAATAATGCAGCAAAGTCCTTAAATAATCCAGCCAAGTCCTTAAATAATGCAGCAGAGTACTTAAATAATGCAGCAAAGTCCTTAAATGATGCAGCAGAGTCCTTAAATAATGCAGCAAAGTCCTTAAATAATGCAGCAAAGTCCTTAAATAATGCAGAAGAGTCCTTAAATAATGCAACAAAGTCCTTAAATAATGCAGCAGAGTGCTTAAATAATGCAGCAAAGTCCTTAAATAATGCAGAAGAGTCCTTAAATAATGCAATAAAGTGCTTAAATAATGCAGCAAAGTCCTTAAATAATCCAGCCAAGTCCTTAAATAATGCAGCAGAGTCCTTAAATAATGCAACAAAGTAATTAAATAATGCAGAAGAGTCCTTAAATAATGCAACAAAGTCCTTAAATAATGCAGAAGAGTCCTTAAATGATGCAGACAAGTCCTTAAATAATGCAGCAGAGTACTTAAATAATGCAGCAAAGTCCTTAAATAATGCATCAAATTCCTTAAATAATGCAGCAAAGTCTTTAAATAATGCAATAACGTCCATAAATAATGCAGCAAAGTCCTTAAATAATGCAGCAGAGTCCTTAAATAATGCAACAAAGTCCTTAAATGATGCAGAAGAGTCCTTAAATAATGCATCAAATTCCTTAAATAATGCAGCAAAGTCTTTAAATAATGCAATAACGTCCATAAATAATGCAGCAAAGTCCTTAAATAATGCAGCAGAGTCCTTAAATAATGCAACAAAGTCCTTAAATGATGCAGAAGAGTCCTTAAATAATGCAGCAAAGTCCTTAAATAATGCAGCAGAGTCCTTAAATAATGCAACAAAGTAATTAAATAATGCAGCAGAGTCCTTAAATAATGCAACAAAGTCCATACATAATGCAGAAGAGTCCTTAAATAATGCAGACAAGTCCTTAAATAATGCATCAAATTCCTTAAATAATGCAGCAAAGTCTTTAAATAATGCTATAACGTCCATAAATAATGCAGCAAAGTCCTTATATAATGCAGCAGAGTCCTTAAATAATGCAACAAAGTCCTTAAATAATGCAGCAGAGTCCTTAAATAATGCAGCAAAGTCCATAAATAATGCAGCACAGTCCTTAAATAATCCAGCCAAGTCCTTAAATAATGCAGCAAATTCCTTAAATAATGCAGCAAAGTCTTTAAATAATGCAATAAAGTCCTTAAATAATGCAGCAGAGTCCTTAAATAATGCAACATAGTCCTTAAATAATGCAGCAAAGTCCTTAAATAATGCAGCAGAGTCCTTAAATAATGCAACAAAGTCCTTAAATAATGCAGCAGAGTCCTTAAATAATGCAGCAAAGTCCTTAAATAATGCAGAAGAGTCCTTAAATAATGCAACAAAGTCCTTAAATAATGCAGCAGAGTGCTTAAATAATGCAGCAAAGTCCTTAAATAATGCAGAAGAGTCCTTAAATAATGCAATAAAGTCCTTAAATAATGCAGCAAAGTCCTTAAATAATCCAGCCAAGTCCTTAAATAATGCAGCAGAGTCCTTAAATAATGCAGCAAAGTCCTTAAATGATGCAGCAGAGTCCTTAAATAATGCAGCAAAGTCCTTAAATAATGCAGCAGAGTCCTTAAATAATGCAACAAAGTAATTAAATAATGCAGCAGAGTCCTTAAATAATGCAACAAAGTCCATACATAATGCAGAAGAGTCCTTAAATAATGCAGACAAGTCCTTAAATAATGCATCAAATTCCTTAAATAATGCAGCAAAGTCTTTAAATAATGCTATAACGTCCATAAATAATGCAGCAAAGTCCTTATATAATGCAGCAGAGTCCTTAAATAATGCAACAAAGTCCTTAAATAATGCAGCAGAGTCCTTAAATAATGCAGCAAAGTCCATAAATAATGCAGCACAGTCCTTAAATAATCCAGCCAAGTCCTTAAATAATGCAGCAAATTCCTTAAATAATGCAGCAAAGTCTTTAAATAATGCAATAAAGTCCTTAAATAATGCAGCAGAGTCCTTAAATAATGCAACATAGTCCTTAAATAATGCAGCAAAGTCCTTAAATAATGCAGCAGAGTCCTTAAATAATGCAACAAAGTCCTTAAATAATGCAGCAGAGTCCTTAAATAATGCAGCAAAGTCCTTAAATAATGCAGCAGAGTCCTTAAATAATGCAACAAAGTCCTTAAATAATGCAGCAGAGTGCTTAAATAATGCAGCAAAGTCCTTAAATAATGCAGAAGAGTCCTTAAATAATGCAATAAAGTCCTTAAATAATGCAGCAAAGTCCTTAAATAATCCAGCCAAGTCCTTAAATAATGCAGCAGAGTCCTTAAATAATGCAGCAAAGTCCTTAAATGATGCAGCAGAGTCCTTAAATAATGCAGCAAAGTCCTTAAATAATGCAGAAGAGTCCTTAAATAATGCAATAAAGTCCTTAAATAATGCAGCAAAGTCCTTAAATAATCCAGCCAAGTCCTTAAATAATGCAGCAGAGTCCTTAAATAATGCAGCAAAGTCCTTAAATGATGCAGCAGAGTCCTTAAATAATCCAGCCAAGTCCTTAAATAATGCAGCAGAGTCCTTAAATAATGCAGCAAAGTCCTTAAATGATGCAGCAGAGTCCTTAAATAATGCAGCAAAGTCCTTAAATAATGCAGCAGAGTCCTTAAATAATGCAACAAAGTAATTAAATAATGCAGCAGAGTCCTTAAGTAATCCAGCCAAGTATTTAAATAATGCAGCAGAGTCCTTAAATAATGCAGCAAAGTCCTTAAATAATGCAGCAGAGTCCTTAAATAATGCAGCAAAGTCCTTAAATAATGCAACAAAGTCCTTAAATAATGCAGCAGAGTCCTTAAATAATGCAACAAAGTCCTTAAATAATGCAGCAGAGTCCTTAAATAATGCAGCACAGTCCTTAAATAATCCAGCCAAGTCCTTAAATAATGCAGCAAATTCCTTAAATAATGCAGCAAAGTCTTTAAATAATGCAATAAAGTCCTTAAATAATGCAGCAGAGTCCTTAAATAATGCAGCAGAGTCCTTAAATAATGCAGCAAAGTCCTTAAATAATGCAGAAGAGTCCTTAAATAATGCAACAAAGTCCTTAAATAATGCAGCAAAGTCCTTAAATAATCCAGCCAAGTCCTTAAATAATGCAGCAGAGTACTTAAAAAATGCAGCAAAGTCCTTAAATGATGCAGCAGAGTCCTTAAATAATGCAGCAAAGTCCTTAAATAATGCAGAAGAGTCCTTAAATAATGCAACAAAGTCCTTAAATAATGCAGCAAAGTCCTTAAATAATGCAGAAGAGTCCTTAAATAATGCAATAAAGTCCTTAAATAATGCAGCAAAGTCCTTAAATAATCCAGCCAAGTCCTTAAATAATGCAGCAGAGTCCTTAAATAATGCAACAAAGTAATTAAATAATGCAGCAGAGTCCTTAAATAATGCAACAAAGTCCTTAAATAATGCAGAAGAGTCCTTAAATGATCCAGACAAGTCCTTAAATAATGCAGCAGAGTACTTAAATAATGCAGCAAAGTCCTTAAATAATGCATCAAATTCCTTAAATAATGCAGCAAAGTCTTTAAATAATGCAATAACGTCCATAAATAATGCAGCAAAGTCCTTAAATAATGCAGCAGAGTCCTTAAATAATGCAACAAAGTCCTTAAATGATGCAGAAGAGTCCTTAAATAATGCAGCAAAGTCCTTAAATAATGCAGCAGAGTCCTTAAATAATGCAACAAAGTAATTAAATAATGCAGCAGAGTCCTTAAATAATGCAACAAAGTCCATACATAATGCAGAAGAGTCCTTAAATAATGCAGACAAGTCCTTAAATAATGCATCAAATTCCTTAAATAATGCAGCAAAGTCTTTAAATAATGCTATAACGTCCATAAATAATGCAGCAAAGTCCTTATATAATGCAGCAGAGTCCTTAAATAATGCAACAAAGTCCTTAAATAATGCAGCAGAGTCCTTAAATAATGCAGCAAAGTCCATAAATAATGCAGCACAGTCCTTAAATAATCCAGCCAAGTCCTTAAATAATGCAGCAAATTCCTTAAATAATGCAGCAAAGTCTTTAAATAATGCAATAAAGTCCTTAAATAATGCAGCAGAGTCCTTAAATAATGCAACATAGTCCTTAAATAATGCAGCAAAGTCCTTAAATAATGCAGCAGAGTCCTTAAATAATGCAACAAAGTCCTTAAATAATGCAGCAGAGTCCTTAAATAATGCAGCAAAGTCCATAAATAATGCAGCAGAGTCCTTAAATAATGCAACAAAGTCCTTAAATAATGCAGCAGAGTGCTTAAATAATGCAGCAAAGTCCTTAAATAATGCAGCAGAGTCCTTAAATAATGCAGCAAAGTCCTTAAATGATGCAGCAGAGTCCTTAAATAATGCAGCAAAGTCCTTAAATAATGCAGCAGAGTCCTTAAATAATGCAACAAAGTAATTAAATAATGCAGCAGAGTCCTTAAATAATGCAGAAGAGTCCTTAAATAATGCAATAAAGTCCTTAAATAATGCAGCAAAGTCCTTAAATAATCCAGCCAAGTCCTTAAATAATGCAGCAGAGTCTTTAAATAATGCAACAAAGTAATTAAATAATGCAGCAGAGTCCTTAAATAATGCAACAAAGTCCTTAAATAATGCAGAAGAGTCCTTAAATGATCCAGACAAGTCCTTAAATAATGCAGCAGAGTACTTAAATAATGCAGCAAAGTCCTTAAATAATGCATCAAATTCCTTAAATAATGCAGCAAAGTCTTTAAATAATGCAATAACGTCCATAAATAATGCAGCAAAGTCCTTAAATAATGCAGCAGAGTCCTTAAATAATGCAACAAAGTCCTTAAATGATGCAGAAGAGTCCTTAAATAATGCAGCAAAGTCCTTAAATAATGCAGCAGAGTCCTTAAATAATGCAACAAAGTAATTAAATAATGCAGCAGAGTCCTTAAATAATGCAACAAAGTCCATACATAATGCAGAAGAGTCCTTAAATAATGCAGACAAGTCCTTAAATAATGCATCAAATTCCTTAAATAATGCAGCAAAGTCTTTAAATAATGCTATAACGTCCATAAATAATGCAGCAAAGTCCTTATATAATGCAGCAGAGTCCTTAAATAATGCAACAAAGTCCTTAAATAATGCAGCAGAGTCCTTAAATAATGCAGCAAAGTCCATAAATAATGCAGCACAGTCCTTAAATAATCCAGCCAAGTCCTTAAATAATGCAGCAAATTCCTTAAATAATGCAGCAAAGTCTTTAAATAATGCAATAAAGTCCTTAAATAATGCAGCAGAGTCCTTAAATAATGCAACATAGTCCTTAAATAATGCAGCAAAGTCCTTAAATAATGCAGCAGAGTCCTTAAATAATGCAACAAAGTCCTTAAATAATGCAGCAGAGTCCTTAAATAATGCAGCAAAGTCCTTAAATAATGCAGCAGAGTCCTTAAATAATGCAACAAAGTCCTTAAATAATGCAGCAGAGTGCTTAAATAATGCAGCAAAGTCCTTAAATAATGCAGAAGAGTCCTTAAATAATGCAATAAAGTCCTTAAATAATGCAGCAAAGTCTTTAAATAATCCAGCCAAGTCCTTAAATAATGCAGCAGAGTCCTTAAATAATGCAGCAAAGTCCTTAAATGATGCAGCAGAGTCCTTAAATAATGCAGCAAAGTCCTTAAATAATGCAGCAGAGTCCTTAAATAATGCAACAAAGTAATTAAATAATGCAGCAGAGTCCTTAAGTAATCCAGCCAAGTATTTAAATAATGCAGCAGAGTCCTTAAATAATGCAGCAAAGTCCTTAAATAATGCAGCAGAGTCCTTAAATAATGCAGCAAAGTCCTTAAATAATGCAACAAAGTCCTTAAATAATGCAGCAGAGTCCTTAAATAATGCAACAAAGTCCTTAAATAATGCAGCAGAGTCCTTAAATAATGCAGCACAGTCCTTAAATAATCCAGCCAAGTCCTTAAATAATGCAGCAAATTCCTTAAATAATGCAGCAAAGTCTTTAAATAATGCAATAAAGTCCTTAAATAATGCAGCAGAGTCCTTAAATAATGCAGCAGAGTCCTTAAATAATGCAGCAAAGTCCTTAAATAATGCAGAAAAGTCCTTAAATAATGCAACAAAGTCCTTAAATAATGCAGCAGAGTGCTTAAATAATGCAGCAAAGTCCTTAAATAATGCAGAAGAGTCCTTAAATAATGCAATAAAGTCCTTAAATAATGCAGCAAAGTCCTTAAATAATCCAGCCAAGTCCTTAAATAATGCAGCAGAGTCCTTAAATAATGCAACAAAGTCCTTAAATAATGCAGTAGATTACTGAAATACCGCAGCAGGGTCCTTAAATAATGCAGCAGAGTCCTTAAATAATGCAACATAGTCCTTAAATAATGCAGCAGTGTCCTTAAATAATGCAACAAAGTCCTTAAATAATGCAGCAGAGTCCTTAAATAATGCAACAAAGTCCTTAAATAATGCAGAAGAGTCCTTAAATAATCCAGACAAGTCCTTAAATAATGCAGCAGAGTCCTTAAATAATGCAGCAGAGTCCTTAAATAATGCAGCAGATTACTGAAATACCGCAGCAGGGTCCTTAAATAATGCAGCAAAGTCCTTAAATAATGCAGAAGAGTCCTTAAATAATGCAACAAAGTCCTTAAATAATGCAGCAGAGTCCTTACATAATGCAACATAGTCCTTAAATAATGCAGCAAAGTCCTTAAATAATGCAGCAGAGTCCTTAAATAATGCAGCAGAGTCCTTAAATAATGCAGTAAAGTCCTTAAATAATGCAGAAGAGTCCTTAAATAATGCAATAAAGTCCTTAAATAATGCAGCAAAGTCCTTAAATAATCCAGCCAAGTCCTTAAATAATGCAGCAGAGTACTTAAATAATGCAGCAAAGTCCTTAAATGATGCAGCAGAGTCCTTAAATAATGCAGCAAAGTCCTTAAATAATGCAGCAAAGTCCTTAAATAATGCAGAAGAGTCCTTAAATAATGCAACAAAGTCCTTAAATAATGCAGCAGAGTGCTTAAATAATGCAGCAAAGTCCTTAAATAATGCAGAAGAGTCCTTAAATAATGCAATAAAGTGCTTAAATAATGCAGCAAAGTCCTTAAATAATCCAGCCAAGTCCTTAAATAATGCAGCAGAGTCCTTAAATAATGCAACAAAGTAATTAAATAATGCAGAAGAGTCCTTAAATAATGCAACAAAGTCCTTAAATAATGCAGAAGAGTCCTTAAATGATGCAGACAAGTCCTTAAATAATGCAGCAGAGTACTTAAATAATGCAGCAAAGTCCTTAAATAATGCATCAAATTCCTTAAATAATGCAGCAAAGTCTTTAAATAATGCAATAACGTCCATAAATAATGCAGCAAAGTCCTTAAATAATGCAGCAGAGTCCTTAAATAATGCAACAAAGTCCTTAAATGATGCAGAAGAGTCCTTAAATAATGCAGCAAAGTCCTTAAATAATGCAGCAGAGTCCTTAAATAATGCAACAAAGTAATTAAATAATGCAGCAGAGTCCTTAAATAATGCAACAAAGTCCATACATAATGCAGAAGAGTCCTTAAATAATGCAGACAAGTCCTTAAATAATGCATCAAATTCCTTAAATAATGCAGCAAAGTCTTTAAATAATGCTATAACGTCCATAAATAATGCAGCAAAGTCCTTATATAATGCAGCAGAGTCCTTAAATAATGCAACAAAGTCCTTAAATAATGCAGCAGAGTCCTTAAATAATGCAGCAAAGTCCATAAATAATGCAGCACAGTCCTTAAATAATCCAGCCAAGTCCTTAAATAATGCAGCAAATTCCTTAAATAATGCAGCAAAGTCTTTAAATAATGCAATAAAGTCCTTAAATAATGCAGCAGAGTCCTTAAATAATGCAACATAGTCCTTAAATAATGCAGCAAAGTCCTTAAATAATGCAGCAGAGTCCTTAAATAATGCAACAAAGTCCTTAAATAATGCAGCAGAGTCCTTAAATAATGCAGCAAAGTCCTTAAATAATGCAGAAGAGTCCTTAAATAATGCAACAAAGTCCTTAAATAATGCAGCAGAGTGCTTAAATAATGCAGCAAAGTCCTTAAATAATGCAGAAGAGTCCTTAAATAATGCAATAAAGTCCTTAAATAATGCAGCAAAGTCCTTAAATAATCCAGCCAAGTCCTTAAATAATGCAGCAGAGTCCTTAAATAATGCAGCAAAGTCCTTAAATGATGCAGCAGAGTCCTTAAATAATGCAGCAAAGTCCTTAAATAATGCAGCAGAGTCCTTAAATAATGCAACAAAGTAATTAAATAATGCAGCAGAGTCCTTAAATAATGCAACAAAGTCCATACATAATGCAGAAGAGTCCTTAAATAATGCAGACAAGTCCTTAAATAATGCATCAAATTCCTTAAATAATGCAGCAAAGTCTTTAAATAATGCTATAACGTCCATAAATAATGCAGCAAAGTCCTTATATAATGCAGCAGAGTCCTTAAATAATGCAACAAAGTCCTTAAATAATGCAGCAGAGTCCTTAAATAATGCAGCAAAGTCCATAAATAATGCAGCACAGTCCTTAAATAATCCAGCCAAGTCCTTAAATAATGCAGCAAATTCCTTAAATAATGCAGCAAAGTCTTTAAATAATGCAATAAAGTCCTTAAATAATGCAGCAGAGTCCTTAAATAATGCAACATAGTCCTTAAATAATGCAGCAAAGTCCTTAAATAATGCAGCAGAGTCCTTAAATAATGCAACAAAGTCCTTAAATAATGCAGCAGAGTCCTTAAATAATGCAGCAAAGTCCTTAAATAATGCAGCAGAGTCCTTAAATAATGCAACAAAGTCCTTAAATAATGCAGCAGAGTGCTTAAATAATGCAGCAAAGTCCTTAAATAATGCAGAAGAGTCCTTAAATAATGCAATAAAGTCCTTAAATAATGCAGCAAAGTCCTTAAATAATCCAGCCAAGTCCTTAAATAATGCAGCAGAGTCCTTAAATAATGCAGCAAAGTCCTTAAATGATGCAGCAGAGTCCTTAAATAATGCAGCAAAGTCCTTAAATAATGCAGAAGAGTCCTTAAATAATGCAATAAAGTCCTTAAATAATGCAGCAAAGTCCTTAAATAATCCAGCCAAGTCCTTAAATAATGCAGCAGAGTCCTTAAATAATGCAGCAAAGTCCTTAAATGATGCAGCAGAGTCCTTAAATAATCCAGCCAAGTCCTTAAATAATGCAGCAGAGTCCTTAAATAATGCAGCAAAGTCCTTAAATGATGCAGCAGAGTCCTTAAATAATGCAGCAAAGTCCTTAAATAATGCAGCAGAGTCCTTAAATAATGCAACAAAGTAATTAAATAATGCAGCAGAGTCCTTAAGTAATCCAGCCAAGTATTTAAATAATGCAGCAGAGTCCTTAAATAATGCAGCAAAGTCCTTAAATAATGCAGCAGAGTCCTTAAATAATGCAGCAAAGTCCTTAAATAATGCAACAAAGTCCTTAAATAATGCAGCAGAGTCCTTAAATAATGCAACAAAGTCCTTAAATAATGCAGCAGAGTCCTTAAATAATGCAGCACAGTCCTTAAATAATCCAGCCAAGTCCTTAAATAATGCAGCAAATTCCTTAAATAATGCAGCAAAGTCTTTAAATAATGCAATAAAGTCCTTAAATAATGCAGCAGAGTCCTTAAATAATGCAGCAGAGTCCTTAAATAATGCAGCAAAGTCCTTAAATAATGCAGAAGAGTCCTTAAATAATGCAACAAAGTCCTTAAATAATGCAGCAGAGTGCTTAAATAATGCAGCAAAGTCCTTAAATAATGCAGAAGAGTCCTTAAATAATGCAATAAAGTCCTTAAATAATGCAGCAAAGTCCTTAAATAATCCAGCCAAGTCCTTAAATAATGCAGCAGAGTCCTTAAATAATGCAACAAAGTCCTTAAATAATGCAGTAGATTACTGAAATACCGCAGCAGGGTCCTTAAATAATGCAGCAGAGTCCTTAAATAATGCAACATAGTCCTTAAATAATGCAGCAGTGTCCTTAAATAATGCAACAAAGTCCTTAAATAATGCAGCAGAGTCCTTAAATAATGCAACAAAGTCCTTAAATAATGCAGAAGAGTCCTTAAATAATCCAGACAAGTCCTTAAATAATGCAGCAGAGTCCTTAAATAATGCAGCAGAGTCCTTAAATAATGCAGCAGATTACTGAAATACCGCAGCAGGGTCCTTAAATAATGCAGCAAAGTCCTTAAATAATGCAGAAGAGTCCTTAAATAATGCAACAAAGTCCTTAAATAATGCAGCAGAGTCCTTACATAATGCAACATAGTCCTTAAATAATGCAGCAAAGTCCTTAAATAATGCAGCAGAGTCCTTAAATAATGCAGCAGAGTCCTTAAATAATGCAGTAAAGTCCTTAAATAATGCAGAAGAGTCCTTAAATAATGCAATAAAGTCCTTAAATAATGCAGCAAAGTCCTTAAATAATCCAGCCAAGTCCTTAAATAATGCAGCAGAGTACTTAAATAATGCAGCAAAGTCCTTAAATGATGCAGCAGAGTCCTTAAATAATGCAGCAAAGTCCTTAAATAATGCAGCAAAGTCCTTAAATAATGCAGAAGAGTCCTTAAATAATGCAACAAAGTCCTTAAATAATGCAGCAGAGTGCTTAAATAATGCAGCAAAGTCCTTAAATAATGCAGAAGAGTCCTTAAATAATGCAATAAAGTGCTTAAATAATGCAGCAAAGTCCTTAAATAATCCAGCCAAGTCCTTAAATAATGCAGCAGAGTCCTTAAATAATGCAACAAAGTAATTAAATAATGCAGAAGAGTCCTTAAATAATGCAACAAAGTCCTTAAATAATGCAGAAGAGTCCTTAAATGATGCAGACAAGTCCTTAAATAATGCAGCAGAGTACTTAAATAATGCAGCAAAGTCCTTAAATAATGCATCAAATTCCTTAAATAATGCAGCAAAGTCTTTAAATAATGCAATAACGTCCATAAATAATGCAGCAAAGTCCTTAAATAATGCAGCAGAGTCCTTAAATAATGCAACAAAGTCCTTAAATGATGCAGAAGAGTCCTTAAATAATGCAGCAAAGTCCTTAAATAATGCAGCAGAGTCCTTAAATAATGCAACAAAGTAATTAAATAATGCAGCAGAGTCCTTAAATAATGCAACAAAGTCCATACATAATGCAGAAGAGTCCTTAAATAATGCAGACAAGTCCTTAAATAATGCATCAAATTCCTTAAATAATGCAGCAAAGTCTTTAAATAATGCTATAACGTCCATAAATAATGCAGCAAAGTCCTTATATAATGCAGCAGAGTCCTTAAATAATGCAACAAAGTCCTTAAATAATGCAGCAGAGTCCTTAAATAATGCAGCAAAGTCCATAAATAATGCAGCACAGTCCTTAAATAATCCAGCCAAGTCCTTAAATAATGCAGCAAATTCCTTAAATAATGCAGCAAAGTCTTTAAATAATGCAATAAAGTCCTTAAATAATGCAGCAGAGTCCTTAAATAATGCAACATAGTCCTTAAATAATGCAGCAAAGTCCTTAAATAATGCAGCAGAGTCCTTAAATAATGCAACAAAGTCCTTAAATAATGCAGCAGAGTCCTTAAATAATGCAGCAAAGTCCTTAAATAATGCAGAAGAGTCCTTAAATAATGCAACAAAGTCCTTAAATAATGCAGCAGAGTGCTTAAATAATGCAGCAAAGTCCTTAAATAATGCAGAAGAGTCCTTAAATAATGCAATAAAGTCCTTAAATAATGCAGCAAAGTCCTTAAATAATCCAGCCAAGTCCTTAAATAATGCAGCAGAGTCCTTAAATAATGCAGCAAAGTCCTTAAATGATGCAGCAGAGTCCTTAAATAATGCAGCAAAGTCCTTAAATAATGCAGCAGAGTCCTTAAATAATGCAACAAAGTAATTAAATAATGCAGCAGAGTCCTTAAATAATGCAACAAAGTCCATACATAATGCAGAAGAGTCCTTAAATAATGCAGACAAGTCCTTAAATAATGCATCAAATTCCTTAAATAATGCAGCAAAGTCTTTAAATAATGCTATAACGTCCATAAATAATGCAGCAAAGTCCTTATATAATGCAGCAGAGTCCTTAAATAATGCAACAAAGTCCTTAAATAATGCAGCAGAGTCCTTAAATAATGCAGCAAAGTCCATAAATAATGCAGCACAGTCCTTAAATAATCCAGCCAAGTCCTTAAATAATGCAGCAAATTCCTTAAATAATGCAGCAAAGTCTTTAAATAATGCAATAAAGTCCTTAAATAATGCAGCAGAGTCCTTAAATAATGCAACATAGTCCTTAAATAATGCAGCAAAGTCCTTAAATAATGCAGCAGAGTCCTTAAATAATGCAACAAAGTCCTTAAATAATGCAGCAGAGTCCTTAAATAATGCAGCAAAGTCCTTAAATAATGCAGCAGAGTCCTTAAATAATGCAACAAAGTCCTTAAATAATGCAGCAGAGTGCTTAAATAATGCAGCAAAGTCCTTAAATAATGCAGAAGAGTCCTTAAATAATGCAATAAAGTCCTTAAATAATGCAGCAAAGTCCTTAAATAATCCAGCCAAGTCCTTAAATAATGCAGCAGAGTCCTTAAATAATGCAGCAAAGTCCTTAAATGATGCAGCAGAGTCCTTAAATAATGCAGCAAAGTCCTTAAATAATGCAGAAGAGTCCTTAAATAATGCAATAAAGTCCTTAAATAATGCAGCAAAGTCCTTAAATAATCCAGCCAAGTCCTTAAATAATGCAGCAGAGTCCTTAAATAATGCAGCAAAGTCCTTAAATGATGCAGCAGAGTCCTTAAATAATCCAGCCAAGTCCTTAAATAATGCAGCAGAGTCCTTAAATAATGCAGCAAAGTCCTTAAATGATGCAGCAGAGTCCTTAAATAATGCAGCAAAGTCCTTAAATAATGCAGCAGAGTCCTTAAATAATGCAACAAAGTAATTAAATAATGCAGCAGAGTCCTTAAGTAATCCAGCCAAGTATTTAAATAATGCAGCAGAGTCCTTAAATAATGCAGCAAAGTCCTTAAATAATGCAGCAGAGTCCTTAAATAATGCAGCAAAGTCCTTAAATAATGCAACAAAGTCCTTAAATAATGCAGCAGAGTCCTTAAATAATGCAACAAAGTCCTTAAATAATGCAGCAGAGTCCTTAAATAATGCAGCACAGTCCTTAAATAATCCAGCCAAGTCCTTAAATAATGCAGCAAATTCCTTAAATAATGCAGCAAAGTCTTTAAATAATGCAATAAAGTCCTTAAATAATGCAGCAGAGTCCTTAAATAATGCAGCAGAGTCCTTAAATAATGCAGCAAAGTCCTTAAATAATGCAGAAGAGTCCTTAAATAATGCAACAAAGTCCTTAAATAATGCAGCAGAGTGCTTAAATAATGCAGCAAAGTCCTTAAATAATGCAGAAGAGTCCTTAAATAATGCAATAAAGTCCTTAAATAATGCAGCAAAGTCCTTAAATAATCCAGCCAAGTCCTTAAATAATGCAGCAGAGTCCTTAAATAATGCAACAAAGTCCTTAAATAATGCAGTAGATTACTGAAATACCGCAGCAGGGTCCTTAAATAATGCAGCAGAGTCCTTAAATAATGCAACATAGTCCTTAAATAATGCAGCAGTGTCCTTAAATAATGCAACAAAGTCCTTAAATAATGCAGCAGAGTCCTTAAATAATGCAACAAAGTCCTTAAATAATGCAGAAGAGTCCTTAAATAATCCAGACAAGTCCTTAAATAATGCAGCAGAGTCCTTAAATAATGCAGCAGAGTCCTTAAATAATGCAGCAGATTACTGAAATACCGCAGCAGGGTCCTTAAATAATGCAGCAAAGTCCTTAAATAATGCAGAAGAGTCCTTAAATAATGCAACAAAGTCCTTAAATAATGCAGCAGAGTCCTTACATAATGCAACATAGTCCTTAAATAATGCAGCAAAGTCCTTAAATAATGCAGCAGAGTCCTTAAATAATGCAGCAGAGTCCTTAAATAATGCAGTAAAGTCCTTAAATAATGCAGAAGAGTCCTTAAATAATGCAATAAAGTCCTTAAATAATGCAGCAAAGTCCTTAAATAATCCAGCCAAGTCCTTAAATAATGCAGCAGAGTACTTAAATAATGCAGCAAAGTCCTTAAATGATGCAGCAGAGTCCTTAAATAATGCAGCAAAGTCCTTAAATAATGCAGCAAAGTCCTTAAATAATGCAGAAGAGTCCTTAAATAATGCAACAAAGTCCTTAAATAATGCAGCAGAGTGCTTAAATAATGCAGCAAAGTCCTTAAATAATGCAGAAGAGTCCTTAAATAATGCAATAAAGTGCTTAAATAATGCAGCAAAGTCCTTAAATAATCCAGCCAAGTCCTTAAATAATGCAGCAGAGTCCTTAAATAATGCAACAAAGTAATTAAATAATGCAGAAGAGTCCTTAAATAATGCAACAAAGTCCTTAAATAATGCAGAAGAGTCCTTAAATGATGCAGACAAGTCCTTAAATAATGCAGCAGAGTACTTAAATAATGCAGCAAAGTCCTTAAATAATGCATCAAATTCCTTAAATAATGCAGCAAAGTCTTTAAATAATGCAATAACGTCCATAAATAATGCAGCAAAGTCCTTAAATAATGCAGCAGAGTCCTTAAATAATGCAACAAAGTCCTTAAATGATGCAGAAGAGTCCTTAAATAATGCAGCAAAGTCCTTAAATAATGCAGCAGAGTCCTTAAATAATGCAACAAAGTAATTAAATAATGCAGCAGAGTCCTTAAATAATGCAACAAAGTCCATACATAATGCAGAAGAGTCCTTAAATAATGCAGACAAGTCCTTAAATAATGCATCAAATTCCTTAAATAATGCAGCAAAGTCTTTAAATAATGCTATAACGTCCATAAATAATGCAGCAAAGTCCTTATATAATGCAGCAGAGTCCTTAAATAATGCAACAAAGTCCTTAAATAATGCAGCAGAGTCCTTAAATAATGCAGCAAAGTCCATAAATAATGCAGCACAGTCCTTAAATAATCCAGCCAAGTCCTTAAATAATGCAGCAAATTCCTTAAATAATGCAGCAAAGTCTTTAAATAATGCAATAAAGTCCTTAAATAATGCAGCAGAGTCCTTAAATAATGCAACATAGTCCTTAAATAATGCAGCAAAGTCCTTAAATAATGCAGCAGAGTCCTTAAATAATGCAACAAAGTCCTTAAATAATGCAGCAGAGTCCTTAAATAATGCAGCAAAGTCCTTAAATAATGCAGAAGAGTCCTTAAATAATGCAACAAAGTCCTTAAATAATGCAGCAGAGTGCTTAAATAATGCAGCAAAGTCCTTAAATAATGCAGAAGAGTCCTTAAATAATGCAATAAAGTCCTTAAATAATGCAGCAAAGTCCTTAAATAATCCAGCCAAGTCCTTAAATAATGCAGCAGAGTCCTTAAATAATGCAGCAAAGTCCTTAAATGATGCAGCAGAGTCCTTAAATAATGCAGCAAAGTCCTTAAATAATGCAGCAGAGTCCTTAAATAATGCAACAAAGTAATTAAATAATGCAGCAGAGTCCTTAAATAATGCAACAAAGTCCATACATAATGCAGAAGAGTCCTTAAATAATGCAGACAAGTCCTTAAATAATGCATCAAATTCCTTAAATAATGCAGCAAAGTCTTTAAATAATGCTATAACGTCCATAAATAATGCAGCAAAGTCCTTATATAATGCAGCAGAGTCCTTAAATAATGCAACAAAGTCCTTAAATAATGCAGCAGAGTCCTTAAATAATGCAGCAAAGTCCATAAATAATGCAGCACAGTCCTTAAATAATCCAGCCAAGTCCTTAAATAATGCAGCAAATTCCTTAAATAATGCAGCAAAGTCTTTAAATAATGCAATAAAGTCCTTAAATAATGCAGCAGAGTCCTTAAATAATGCAACATAGTCCTTAAATAATGCAGCAAAGTCCTTAAATAATGCAGCAGAGTCCTTAAATAATGCAACAAAGTCCTTAAATAATGCAGCAGAGTCCTTAAATAATGCAGCAAAGTCCTTAAATAATGCAGCAGAGTCCTTAAATAATGCAACAAAGTCCTTAAATAATGCAGCAGAGTGCTTAAATAATGCAGCAAAGTCCTTAAATAATGCAGAAGAGTCCTTAAATAATGCAATAAAGTCCTTAAATAATGCAGCAAAGTCCTTAAATAATCCAGCCAAGTCCTTAAATAATGCAGCAGAGTCCTTAAATAATGCAGCAAAGTCCTTAAATGATGCAGCAGAGTCCTTAAATAATGCAGCAAAGTCCTTAAATAATGCAGCAGAGTCCTTAAATAATGCAACAAAGTAATTAAATAATGCAGCAGAGTCCTTAAGTAATCCAGCCAAGTATTTAAATAATGCAGCAGAGTCCTTAAATAATGCAGCAAAGTCCTTAAATAATGCAGCAGAGTCCTTAAATAATGCAGCAAAGTCCTTAAATAATGCAACAAAGTCCTTAAATAATGCAGCAGAGTCCTTAAATAATGCAACAAAGTCCTTAAATAATGCAGCAGAGTCCTTAAATAATGCAGCACAGTCCTTAAATAATCCAGCCAAGTCCTTAAATAATGCAGCAAGTTCCTTAAATAATGCAGCAAAGTCTTTAAATAATGCAATAAAGTCCTTAAATAATGCAGCAGAGTCCTTAAATAATGCAGCAGAGTCCTTAAATAATGCAGCAAAGTCCTTAAATAATGCAGAAGAGTCCTTAAATAATGCAACAAAGTCCTTAAATAATGCAGCAGAGTGCTTAAATAATGCAGCAAAGTCCTTAAATAATGCAGAAGAGTCCTTAAATAATGCAATAAAGTCCTTAAATAATGCAGCAAAGTCCTTAAATAATCCAGCCAAGTCCTTAAATAATGCAGCAGAGTCCTTAAATAATGCAACAAAGTCCTTAAATAATGCAGTAGATTACTGAAATACCGCAGCAGGGTCCTTAAATAATGCAGCAGAGTCCTTAAATAATGCAACATAGTCCTTAAATAATGCAGCAGTGTCCTTAAATAATGCAACAAAGTCCTTAAATAATGCAGCAGAGTCCTTAAATAATGCAACAAAGTCCTTAAATAATGCAGAAGAGTCCTTAAATAATCCAGACAAGTCCTTAAATAATGCAGCAGAGTCCTTAAATAATGCAGCAGAGTCCTTAAATAATGCAGCAGATTACTGAAATACCGCAGCAGGGTCCTTAAATAATGCAGCAAAGTCCTTAAATAATGCAGAAGAGTCCTTAAATAATGCAACAAAGTCCTTAAATAATGCAGCAGAGTCCTTACATAATGCAACATAGTCCTTAAATAATGCAGCAAAGTCCTTAAATAATGCAGCAGAGTCCTTAAATAATGCAGCAGAGTCCTTAAATAATGCAGTAAAGTCCTTAAATAATGCAGAAGAGTCCTTAAATAATGCAATAAAGTCCTTAAATAATGCAGCAAAGTCCTTAAATAATCCAGCCAAGTCCTTAAATAATGCAGCAGAGTACTTAAATAATGCAGCAAAGTCCTTAAATGATGCAGCAGAGTCCTTAAATAATGCAGCAAAGTCCTTAAATAATGCAGCAAAGTCCTTGAATAATGCAGAAGAGTCCTTAAATAATGCAACAAAGTCCTTAAATAATGCAGCAGAGTGCTTAAATAATGCAGCAAAGTCCTTAAATAATGCAGAAGAGTCCTTAAATAATGCAATAAAGTGCTTAAATAATGCAGCAAAGTCCTTAAATAATCCAGCCAAGTCCTTAAATAATGCAGCAGAGTCCTTAAATAATGCAACAAAGTAATTAAATAATGCAGAAGAGTCCTTAAATAATGCAACAAAGTCCTTAAATAATGCAGAAGAGTCCTTAAATGATGCAGACAAGTCCTTAAATAATGCAGCAGAGTACTTAAATAATGCAGCAAAGTCCTTAAATAATGCATCAAATTCCTTAAATAATGCAGCAAAGTCTTTAAATAATGCAATAACGTCCATAAATAATGCAGCAAAGTCCTTAAATAATGCAGCAGAGTCCTTAAATAATGCAACAAAGTCCTTAAATGATGCAGAAGAGTCCTTAAATAATGCAGCAAAGTCCTTAAATAATGCAGCAGAGTCCTTAAATAATGCAACAAAGTAATTAAATAATGCAGCAGAGTCCTTAAATAATGCAACAAAGTCCATACATAATGCAGAAGAGTCCTTAAATAATGCAGACAAGTCCTTAAATAATGCATCAAATTCCTTAAATAATGCAGCAAAGTCTTTAAATAATGCTATAACGTCCATAAATAATGCAGCAAAGTCCTTATATAATGCAGCAGAGTCCTTAAATAATGCAACAAAGTCCTTAAATAATGCAGCAGAGTCCTTAAATAATGCAGCAAAGTCCATAAATAATGCAGCACAGTCCTTAAATAATCCAGCCAAGTCCTTAAATAATGCAGCAAATTCCTTAAATAATGCAGCAAAGTCTTTAAATAATGCAATAAAGTCCTTAAATAATGCAGCAGAGTCCTTAAATAATGCAACATAGTCCTTAAATAATGCAGCAAAGTCCTTAAATAATGCAGCAGAGTCCTTAAATAATGCAACAAAGTCCTTAAATAATGCAGCAGAGTCCTTAAATAATGCAGCAAAGTCCTTAAATAATGCAGAAGAGTCCTTAAATAATGCAACAAAGTCCTTAAATAATGCAGCAGAGTGCTTAAATAATGCAGCAAAGTCCTTAAATAATGCAGAAGAGTCCTTAAATAATGCAATAAAGTCCTTAAATAATGCAGCAAAGTCCTTAAATAATCCAGCCAAGTCCTTAAATAATGCAGCAGAGTCCTTAAATAATGCAGCAAAGTCCTTAAATGATGCAGCAGAGTCCTTAAATAATGCAGCAAAGTCCTTAAATAATGCAGCAGAGTCCTTAAATAATGCAACAAAGTAATTAAATAATGCAGCAGAGTCCTTAAATAATGCAACAAAGTCCTTAAATAATGCAGCAAAGTCCTTAAATAATGCAGCAGAGTCCTTAAATAATGCAGCAAATTCCTTAAATAATGCAGCAGAGTCCTTAAGTAATCCAGCCAAGTATTTAAATAATGCAGCAGAGTCCTTAAATAATGCAACAAAGTCCTTAAATAATGCAGCAGAGTCCTTAAATAATGCAACAAAGTCCTTAAATAATGCAGAAGAGTCCTTAAATAATCCAGACAAGTCCTTAAATAATGCAGCAGAGTCCTTAAATAATGCAGCAGAGTCCTTAAATAATGCAGCAGATTACTGAAATACCGCAGCAGGGTCCTTAAATAATGCAGCAGAGTCCTTAAAAAATGCAACAAAGTCCTTAAATAATGCAGCAGAGTCCTTAAATAATGCAGCAAAGTCCTTAAATAATGCAGAAGAGTCCTTAAATAATGCAACAAAGTCCTTAAATAATGCAGCAGAGTGCTTAAATAATGCAGCAAAGTCCTTAAATAATGCAGAAGAGTCCTTAAATAATGCAATAAAGTCCTTAAATAATGCAGCAAAGTCCTTAAATAATCCAGCCAAGTCCTTAAATAATGCAGCAGAGTCCTTAAATAATGCAACAAAGTCCTTAAATAATGCAGTAGATTACTGAAATACCGCAGCAGGGTCCTTAAATAATGCAGCAGAGTCCTTAAATAATGCAACATAGTCCTTAAATAATGCAGCAGTGTCCTTAAATAATGCAACAAAGTCCTTAAATATTGCAGCAGAGTCCTTAAATAATGCAACAAAGTCCTTAAATAATGCAGAAGAGTCCTTAAATAATCCAGACAAGTCCTTAAATAATGCAGCAGAGTCCTTAAATAATGCAGCAGAGTCCTTAAATAATGCAGCAGATTACTGAAATACCGCAGCAGGGTCCTTAAATAATGCAGCAGAGTCCTTAAAAAATGCAACAAAGTCCTTAAATAATGCAGCAGAGTCCTTAAATAATGCAACAAAGTCCTTAAATAATGCAGCAGAGTCCTTAAATAATGCAGCAAAGTCCTTAAATAATGCAGAAGAGTCCTTAAATAATGCAACAAAGTCCTTAAATAATGCAGCAGAGTCCTTACATAATGCAACATAGTCCTTAAATAATGCAGCAAAGTCCTTAAATAATGCAACAAAATCCTTAAATAATGCAGAAGAGTCCTTAAATAATCGAGCCAAGTCCTTAAATCATGCAGCAGGGTCCTTAAATAATCCAGCCAAGTCCTTAAATAATGCAGCAGAGTCCTTAAATAATGCAGCAAAGTCCTTAAATAATGCAGCAGAGTCCTTAAATACTTCAGCATAGTCCTTAAATAATGCAGCAAAGTCCTTGAATAATGCAGCAGAGTCCTTAAATAATGCAACAAAGTCCTTAAATAATGCAGAAGAGTCCTTAAATAATGCAACAAAGTCCTTAAATAATGCAGCAGAGTCCTTAAATAATGCAACAAAGTACTTAAATAATGCAGCAGAGTCCTTAAATAATGCAGCAAAGTCATTAAATAATGCTGCAGAGTCCTTAAATAATGCAGCAAATTCATTAAATAATGCAGCAAAGTCTTTAAATAATGCAATAAAGTCCATAAATAATGCAGCAAAGTCCTTAAATAATGCAGCAGAGTACTGAAATACCGCAGCAGGGTCCTTAAATAATGCAGCAAAGTCGTTAAATAATGAAGTAGAGTCCTTAAATAATGCAACAACGTCCTTAAATGATGCAGCAGAGTCCTTAAATAATGCAACAAAGTCCTTAAATAATGCAGCAGAGTCCTTAAATAATGCAGCAGAGTACTGAAATACCGCAGCAGGGTCCTTAAATAATGCAGCAAAGTCGTAATATATAACAAAGTAGAGTCCTTAAATAATGCAAAAAAGTCCTTAAATGATGCAGCAGAGTCCTTAAATAATGCAACAAAGTCCTTAAATAATGCAGCAGAGTCCTTAAATAATGCAACAAAGTCCTTAAACAATGCAGCAGAGTCCTTAAATAATGCAGAAGAGTCCTTAAATAATGCAACCAAGACCTTAAATAATGCAGCAGAGTCCTTAAATAATGCAGCAGAGTCCTTAAGTAACGTAGCAGAGTACTTAAATAATGCAGCAAAGTCATTACATAATGCAGCAGAGTCCTTTAATAATCCAACAAATTCCTTAAATAATGCAGCAGAGTCCTTAAATAATGCAATAAAGTCCATAAATAATGCAGCAAAGTCCTTAAATAATTCAGCAGAGTGCTGAAATACCGCAGCAGGGTCCTTAAATAATGCACCAGAGTCCTTAAATAATGCAGCAAAGTCCTTAAATAATGCAGCAGGGTCCTTAAATAATGCAACAAAGTCCTTAAATAATGCAGAAGAGTCCTTAAATAATGCAGCAAATTCCTTATATAATGCAGCAAAGTCTTTAAATAATGCAATAAAGTCCATAAATAATGCAGCAAAGTCCTTAAATGATGCAGCAGAGTACTGAAATACCGCAGCAGGGTCCTTAAATAATGCAGCAAAGTCGTTAAATAATGAAGTAGAGTCCTTAAATAATGCAACAACGTCCTTAAATGATGCAGCAGAGTCCTTAAATAATGCAACAAAGTCCTTAAATAATGCAGCAGAGTCCTTAAATAATGCAGCAGAGTACTGAAATACCGCAGCAGGGTCCTTAAATAATGCAGCAAAGTCGTAATATATAACAAAGTAGAGTCCTTAAATAATGCAAAAAAGTCCTTAAATGATGCAGCAGAGTCCTTAAATAATGCAACAAAGTCCTTAAATAATGCAGCAGAGTCCTTAAATAATGCAACAAAGTCCTTAAACAATGCAGCAGAGTCCTTAAATAATGCAGAAGAGTCCTTAAATAATGCAACCAAGACCTTAAATAATGCAGCAGAGTCCTTAAATAATGCAGCAGAGTCCTTAAGTAACGTAGCAGAGTACTTAAATAATGCAGCAAAGTCATTACATAATGCAGCAGAGTCCTTTAATAATCCAACAAATTCCTTAAATAATGCAGCAGAGTCCTTAAATAATGCAATAAAGTCCATAAATAATGCAGCAAAGTCCTTAAATAATTCAGCAGAGTGCTGAAATACCGCAGCAGGGTCCTTAAATAATGCACCAGAGTCCTTAAATAATGCAGCAAAGTCCTTAAATAATGCAGCAGGGTCCTTAAATAATGCAACAAAGTCCTTAAATAATGCAGAAGAGTCCTTAAATAATGCAGCAAATTCCTTATATAATGCAGCAAAGTCTTTAAATAATGCAATAAAGTCCATAAATAATGCAGCAAAGTCCTTAAATGATGCAGCAGAGTACTGAAATACCGCAGCAGGGTCCTTAAATAATGCAGCAAAGTCGTTAAATAATGAAGTAGAGTCCTTAAATAATGCAACAACGTCCTTAAATGATGCAGCAGAGTCCTTAAATAATGCAACAAAGTCCTTAAATAATGCAGCAGAGTCCTTAAATAATGCAACAAAGTCCTTAAACAATGCAGCAGAGTCCTTAAATAATGCAGCAGAGTCCTTAAATAATGCAACAAAGTCCTTAAATAATGCAGCAGAGTCCTTAAATAATGCAGCAAAGTCCTTAAATAATGCAGAAGAGTCCTTAAATAATGCAACAAAGTCCTTAAATAATGCAGCAGAGTGCTTAAATAATGCAGCAAAGTCCTTAAATAATGCAGAAGAGTCCTTAAATAATGCAATAAAGTCCTTAAATAATGCAGCAAAGTCCTTAAATAATCCAGCCAAGTCCTTAAATAATGCAGCAGAGTCCTTAAATAATGCAGCAAAGTCCTTAAATGATGCAGCAGAGTCCTTAAATAATGCAGCAAAGTCCTTAAATAATGCAGCAGAGTCCTTAAATAATGCAACAAAGTAATTAAATAATGCAGCAGAGTCCTTAAATAATGCAACAAAGTCCTTAAATAATGCAGCAAAGTCCTTAAATAATGCAGCAGAGTCCTTAAATAATGCAGCAAATTCCTTAAATAATGCAGCAGAGTCCTTAAGTAATCCAGCCAAGTATTTAAATAATGCAGCAGAGTCCTTAAATAATGCAACAAAGTCCTTAAATAATGCAGCAGAGTCCTTAAATAATGCAACAAAGTCCTTAAATAATGCAGAAGAGTCCTTAAATAATCCAGACAAGTCCTTAAATAATGCAGCAGAGTCCTTAAATAATGCAGCAGAGTCCTTAAATAATGCAGCAGATTACTGAAATACCGCAGCAGGGTCCTTAAATAATGCAGCAGAGTCCTTAAAAAATGCAACAAAGTCCTTAAATAATGCAGCAGAGTCCTTAAATAATGCAGCAAAGTCCTTAAATAATGCAGAAGAGTCCTTAAATAATGCAACAAAGTCCTTAAATAATGCAGCAGAGTGCTTAAATAATGCAGCAAAGTCCTTAAATAATGCAGAAGAGTCCTTAAATAATGCAATAAAGTCCTTAAATAATGCAGCAAAGTCCTTAAATAATCCAGCCAAGTCCTTAAATAATGCAGCAGAGTCCTTAAATAATGCAACAAAGTCCTTAAATAATGCAGTAGATTACTGAAATACCGCAGCAGGGTCCTTAAATAATGCAGCAGAGTCCTTAAATAATGCAACATAGTCCTTAAATAATGCAGCAGTGTCCTTAAATAATGCAACAAAGTCCTTAAATATTGCAGCAGAGTCCTTAAATAATGCAACAAAGTCCTTAAATAATGCAGAAGAGTCCTTAAATAATCCAGACAAGTCCTTAAATAATGCAGCAGAGTCCTTAAATAATGCAGCAGAGTCCTTAAATAATGCAGCAGATTACTGAAATACCGCAGCAGGGTCCTTAAATAATGCAGCAGAGTCCTTAAAAAATGCAACAAAGTCCTTAAATAATGCAGCAGAGTCCTTAAATAATGCAACAAAGTCCTTAAATAATGCAGCAGAGTCCTTAAATAATGCAGCAAAGTCCTTAAATAATGCAGAAGAGTCCTTAAATAATGCAACAAAGTCCTTAAATAATGCAGCAGAGTCCTTACATAATGCAACATAGTCCTTAAATAATGCAGCAAAGTCCTTAAATAATGCAGCAGAGTCCTTAAATAATGCAGCAGAGTCCTTAAATAATGCAGCAAAGTCCTTAAATAATGCAGAAGAGTCCTTAAATAATGCAACAAAGTCCTTAAATAATGCAGCAGAGTGCTTAAATAATGCAGCAAAGTCCTTAAATAATGCAGAAGAGTCCTTAAATAATGCAATAAAGTCCTTAAATAATGCAGCAAAGTCCTTAAATAATCCAGCCAAGTCCTTAAATAATGCAGCAGAGTCCTTAAATAATGCAACAAAGTCCTTAAATAATGCAGTAGATTACTGAAATACCGCAGCAGGGTCCTTAAATAATGCAGCAGAGTCCTTAAATAATGCAACATAGTCCTTAAATAATGCAGCAGTGTCCTTAACTAATGCAACAAAGTCCTTAAATAATGCAGCAGAGTCCTTAAATAATGCAACAAAGTCCTTAAATAATGCAGAAGAGTCCTTAAATAATCCAGACAAGTCCTTAAATAATGCAGCAGAGTCCTTAAATAATGCAGCAGAGTCCTTAAATAATGCAGCAGATTACTGAAATACCGCAGCAGGGTCCTTAAATAATGCAGCAAAGTCCTTAAATAATGCAGAAGAGTCCTTAAATAATGCAACAAAGTCCTTAAATAATGCAGCAGAGTCCTTACATAATGCAACATAGTCCTTAAATAATGCAGCAAAGTCCTTAAATAATGCAGCAGAGTCCTTAAATAATGCAGCAGAGTCCTTAAATAATGCAGTAAAGTCCTTAAATAATGCAGAAGAGTCCTTAAATAATGCAATAAAGTCCTTAAATAATGCAGCAAAGTCCTTAAATAATCCAGCCAAGTCCTTAAATAATGCAGCAGAGTACTTAAATAATGCAGCAAAGTCCTTAAATGATGCAGCAGAGTCCTTAAATAATGCAGCAAAGTCCTTAAATAATGCAACAAAGTCCTTAAATAATGCAGCAGAGTCCTTAAATAATGCAACAAAGTCCTTAAATAATGCAGAAGAGTCCTTAAATAATCCAGACAAGTCCTTAAATAATGCAGCAGAGTCCTTAAATAATGCAGCAGAGTCCTTAAATAATGCAGCAGATTACTGAAATACCGCAGCAGGGTCCTTAAATAATGCAGCAAAGTCCTTAAATAATGCAGAAGAGTCCTTAAATAATGCAACAAAGTCCTTAAATAATGCAGCAGAGTCCTTACATAATGCAACATAGTCCTTAAATAATGCAGCAAAGTCCTTAAATAATGCAGCAGAGTCCTTAAATAATGCAGCAGAGTCCTTAAATAATGCAGTAAAGTCCTTAAATAATGCAGAAGAGTCCTTAAATAATGCAATAAAGTCCTTAAATAATGCAGCAAAGTCCTTAAATAATCCAGCCAAGTCCTTAAATAATGCAGCAGAGTACTTAAATAATGCAGCAAAGTCCTTAAATGATGCAGCAGAGTCCTTAAATAATGCAGCAAAGTCCTTAAATAATGCAGCAAAGTCCTTGAATAATGCAGAAGAGTCCTTAAATAATGCAACAAAGTCCTTAAATAATGCAGCAGAGTGCTTAAATAATGCAGCAAAGTCCTTAAATAATGCAGAAGAGTCCTTAAATAATGCAATAAAGTGCTTAAATAATGCAGCAAAGTCCTTAAATAATCCAGCCAAGTCCTTAAATAATGCAGCAGAGTCCTTAAATAATGCAACAAAGTAATTAAATAATGCAGAAGAGTCCTTAAATAATGCAACAAAGTCCTTAAATAATGCAGAAGAGTCCTTAAATGATGCAGACAAGTCCTTAAATAATGCAGCAGAGTACTTAAATAATGCAGCAAAGTCCTTAAATAATGCATCAAATTCCTTAAATAATGCAGCAAAGTCTTTAAATAATGCAATAACGTCCATAAATAATGCAGCAAAGTCCTTAAATAATGCAGCAGAGTCCTTAAATAATGCAACAAAGTCCTTAAATGATGCAGAAGAGTCCTTAAATAATGCAGCAAAGTCCTTAAATAATGCAGCAGAGTCCTTAAATAATGCAACAAAGTAATTAAATAATGCAGCAGAGTCCTTAAATAATGCAACAAAGTCCATACATAATGCAGAAGAGTCCTTAAATAATGCAGACAAGTCCTTAAATAATGCATCAAATTCCTTAAATAATGCAGCAAAGTCTTTAAATAATGCTATAACGTCCATAAATAATGCAGCAAAGTCCTTATATAATGCAGCAGAGTCCTTAAATAATGCAACAAAGTCCTTAAATAATGCAGCAGAGTCCTTAAATAATGCAGCAAAGTCCATAAATAATGCAGCACAGTCCTTAAATAATCCAGCCAAGTCCTTAAATAATGCAGCAAATTCCTTAAATAATGCAGCAAAGTCTTTAAATAATGCAATAAAGTCCTTAAATAATGCAGCAGAGTCCTTAAATAATGCAACATAGTCCTTAAATAATGCAGCAAAGTCCTTAAATAATGCAGCAGAGTCCTTAAATAATGCAACAAAGTCCTTAAATAATGCAGCAGAGTCCTTAAATAATGCAGCAAAGTCCTTAAATAATGCAGAAGAGTCCTTAAATAATGCAACAAAGTCCTTAAATAATGCAGCAGAGTGCTTAAATAATGCAGCAAAGTCCTTAAATAATGCAGAAGAGTCCTTAAATAATGCAATAAAGTCCTTAAATAATGCAGCAAAGTCCTTAAATAATCCAGCCAAGTCCTTAAATAATGCAGCAGAGTCCTTAAATAATGCAGCAAAGTCCTTAAATGATGCAGCAGAGTCCTTAAATAATGCAGCAAAGTCCTTAAATAATGCAGCAGAGTCCTTAAATAATGCAACAAAGTAATTAAATAATGCAGCAGAGTCCTTAAATAATGCAACAAAGTCCTTAAATAATGCAGCAAAGTCCTTAAATAATGCAGCAGAGTCCTTAAATAATGCAGCAAATTCCTTAAATAATGCAGCAGAGTCCTTAAGTAATCCAGCCAAGTATTTAAATAATGCAGCAGAGTCCTTAAATAATGCAACAAAGTCCTTAAATAATGCAGCAGAGTCCTTAAATAATGCAACAAAGTCCTTAAATAATGCAGAAGAGTCCTTAAATAATCCAGACAAGTCCTTAAATAATGCAGCAGAGTCCTTAAATAATGCAGCAGAGTCCTTAAATAATGCAGCAGATTACTGAAATACCGCAGCAGGGTCCTTAAATAATGCAGCAGAGTCCTTAAAAAATGCAACAAAGTCCTTAAATAATGCAGCAGAGTCCTTAAATAATGCAGCAAAGTCCTTAAATAATGCAGAAGAGTCCTTAAATAATGCAACAAAGTCCTTAAATAATGCAGCAGAGTGCTTAAATAATGCAGCAAAGTCCTTAAATAATGCAGAAGAGTCCTTAAATAATGCAATAAAGTCCTTAAATAATGCAGCAAAGTCCTTAAATAATCCAGCCAAGTCCTTAAATAATGCAGCAGAGTCCTTAAATAATGCAACAAAGTCCTTAAATAATGCAGTAGATTACTGAAATACCGCAGCAGGGTCCTTAAATAATGCAGCAGAGTCCTTAAATAATGCAACATAGTCCTTAAATAATGCAGCAGTGTCCTTAAATAATGCAACAAAGTCCTTAAATATTGCAGCAGAGTCCTTAAATAATGCAACAAAGTCCTTAAATAATGCAGAAGAGTCCTTAAATAATCCAGACAAGTCCTTAAATAATGCAGCAGAGTCCTTAAATAATGCAGCAGAGTCCTTAAATAATGCAGCAGATTACTGAAATACCGCAGCAGGGTCCTTAAATAATGCAGCAGAGTCCTTAAAAAATGCAACAAAGTCCTTAAATAATGCAGCAGAGTCCTTAAATAATGCAACAAAGTCCTTAAATAATGCAGCAGAGTCCTTAAATAATGCAGCAAAGTCCTTAAATAATGCAGAAGAGTCCTTAAATAATGCAACAAAGTCCTTAAATAATGCAGCAGAGTCCTTACATAATGCAACATAGTCCTTAAATAATGCAGCAAAGTCCTTAAATAATGCAACAAAATCCTTAAATAATGCAGAAGAGTCCTTAAATAATCGAGCCAAGTCCTTAAATCATGCAGCAGGGTCCTTAAATAATCCAGCCAAGTCCTTAAATAATGCAGCAGAGTCCTTAAATAATGCAGCAAAGTCCTTAAATAATGCAGCAGAGTCCTTAAATACTTCAGCATAGTCCTTAAATAATGCAGCAAAGTCCTTGAATAATGCAGCAGAGTCCTTAAATAATGCAACAAAGTCCTTAAATAATGCAGAAGAGTCCTTAAATAATGCAACAAAGTCCTTAAATAATGCAGCAGAGTCCTTAAATAATGCAACAAAGTACTTAAATAATGCAGCAGAGTCCTTAAATAATGCAGCAAAGTCATTAAATAATGCTGCAGAGTCCTTAAATAATGCAGCAAATTCATTAAATAATGCAGCAAAGTCTTTAAATAATGCAATAAAGTCCATAAATAATGCAGCAAAGTCCTTAAATAATGCAGCAGAGTACTGAAATACCGCAGCAGGGTCCTTAAATAATGCAGCAAAGTCGTTAAATAATGAAGTAGAGTCCTTAAATAATGCAACAACGTCCTTAAATGATGCAGCAGAGTCCTTAAATAATGCAACAAAGTCCTTAAATAATGCAGCAGAGTCCTTAAATAATGCAGCAGAGTACTGAAATACCGCAGCAGGGTCCTTAAATAATGCAGCAAAGTCGTAATATATAACAAAGTAGAGTCCTTAAATAATGCAAAAAAGTCCTTAAATGATGCAGCAGAGTCCTTAAATAATGCAACAAAGTCCTTAAATAATGCAGCAGAGTCCTTAAATAATGCAACAAAGTCCTTAAACAATGCAGCAGAGTCCTTAAATAATGCAGAAGAGTCCTTAAATAATGCAACCAAGACCTTAAATAATGCAGCAGAGTCCTTAAATAATGCAGCAGAGTCCTTAAGTAACGTAGCAGAGTACTTAAATAATGCAGCAAAGTCATTACATAATGCAGCAGAGTCCTTTAATAATCCAACAAATTCCTTAAATAATGCAGCAGAGTCCTTAAATAATGCAATAAAGTCCATAAATAATGCAGCAAAGTCCTTAAATAATTCAGCAGAGTGCTGAAATACCGCAGCAGGGTCCTTAAATAATGCACCAGAGTCCTTAAATAATGCAGCAAAGTCCTTAAATAATGCAGCAGGGTCCTTAAATAATGCAACAAAGTCCTTAAATAATGCAGAAGAGTCCTTAAATAATGCAGCAAATTCCTTATATAATGCAGCAAAGTCTTTAAATAATGCAATAAAGTCCATAAATAATGCAGCAAAGTCCTTAAATGATGCAGCAGAGTACTGAAATACCGCAGCAGGGTCCTTAAATAATGCAGCAAAGTCGTTAAATAATGAAGTAGAGTCCTTAAATAATGCAACAACGTCCTTAAATGATGCAGCAGAGTCCTTAAATAATGCAACAAAGTCCTTAAATAATGCAGCAGAGTCCTTAAATAATGCAGCAGAGTACTGAAATACCGCAGCAGGGTCCTTAAATAATGCAGCAAAGTCGTAATATATAACAAAGTAGAGTCCTTAAATAATGCAAAAAAGTCCTTAAATGATGCAGCAGAGTCCTTAAATAATGCAACAAAGTCCTTAAATAATGCAGCAGAGTCCTTAAATAATGCAACAAAGTCCTTAAACAATGCAGCAGAGTCCTTAAATAATGCAGAAGAGTCCTTAAATAATGCAACCAAGACCTTAAATAATGCAGCAGAGTCCTTAAATAATGCAGCAGAGTCCTTAAGTAACGTAGCAGAGTACTTAAATAATGCAGCAAAGTCATTACATAATGCAGCAGAGTCCTTTAATAATCCAACAAATTCCTTAAATAATGCAGCAGAGTCCTTAAATAATGCAATAAAGTCCATAAATAATGCAGCAAAGTCCTTAAATAATTCAGCAGAGTGCTGAAATACCGCAGCAGGGTCCTTAAATAATGCACCAGAGTCCTTAAATAATGCAGCAAAGTCCTTAAATAATGCAGCAGGGTCCTTAAATAATGCAACAAAGTCCTTAAATAATGCAGAAGAGTCCTTAAATAATGCAGCAAATTCCTTATATAATGCAGCAAAGTCTTTAAATAATGCAATAAAGTCCATAAATAATGCAGCAAAGTCCTTAAATGATGCAGCAGAGTACTGAAATACCGCAGCAGGGTCCTTAAATAATGCAGCAAAGTCGTTAAATAATGAAGTAGAGTCCTTAAATAATGCAACAACGTCCTTAAATGATGCAGCAGAGTCCTTAAATAATGCAACAAAGTCCTTAAATAATGCAGCAGAGTCCTTAAATAATGCAACAAAGTCCTTAAACAATGCAGCAGAGTCCTTAAATAATGCAGCAGAGTCCTTAAATAATGCAACAAAGTCCTTAAATAATGCAGCAGAGTCCTTAAATAATGCAGCAAAGTCCTTAAATAATGCAGAAGAGTCCTTAAATAATGCAACAAAGTCCTTAAATAATGCAGCAGAGTGCTTAAATAATGCAGCAAAGTCCTTAAATAATGCAGAAGAGTCCTTAAATAATGCAATAAAGTCCTTAAATAATGCAGCAAAGTCCTTAAATAATCCAGCCAAGTCCTTAAATAATGCAGCAGAGTCCTTAAATAATGCAGCAAAGTCCTTAAATGATGCAGCAGAGTCCTTAAATAATGCAGCAAAGTCCTTAAATAATGCAGCAGAGTCCTTAAATAATGCAACAAAGTAATTAAATAATGCAGCAGAGTCCTTAAATAATGCAACAAAGTCCTTAAATAATGCAGCAAAGTCCTTAAATAATGCAGCAGAGTCCTTAAATAATGCAGCAAATTCCTTAAATAATGCAGCAGAGTCCTTAAGTAATCCAGCCAAGTATTTAAATAATGCAGCAGAGTCCTTAAATAATGCAACAAAGTCCTTAAATAATGCAGCAGAGTCCTTAAATAATGCAACAAAGTCCTTAAATAATGCAGAAGAGTCCTTAAATAATCCAGACAAGTCCTTAAATAATGCAGCAGAGTCCTTAAATAATGCAGCAGAGTCCTTAAATAATGCAGCAGATTACTGAAATACCGCAGCAGGGTCCTTAAATAATGCAGCAGAGTCCTTAAAAAATGCAACAAAGTCCTTAAATAATGCAGCAGAGTCCTTAAATAATGCAGCAAAGTCCTTAAATAATGCAGAAGAGTCCTTAAATAATGCAACAAAGTCCTTAAATAATGCAGCAGAGTGCTTAAATAATGCAGCAAAGTCCTTAAATAATGCAGAAGAGTCCTTAAATAATGCAATAAAGTCCTTAAATAATGCAGCAAAGTCCTTAAATAATCCAGCCAAGTCCTTAAATAATGCAGCAGAGTCCTTAAATAATGCAACAAAGTCCTTAAATAATGCAGTAGATTACTGAAATACCGCAGCAGGGTCCTTAAATAATGCAGCAGAGTCCTTAAATAATGCAACATAGTCCTTAAATAATGCAGCAGTGTCCTTAAATAATGCAACAAAGTCCTTAAATATTGCAGCAGAGTCCTTAAATAATGCAACAAAGTCCTTAAATAATGCAGAAGAGTCCTTAAATAATCCAGACAAGTCCTTAAATAATGCAGCAGAGTCCTTAAATAATGCAGCAGAGTCCTTAAATAATGCAGCAGATTACTGAAATACCGCAGCAGGGTCCTTAAATAATGCAGCAGAGTCCTTAAAAAATGCAACAAAGTCCTTAAATAATGCAGCAGAGTCCTTAAATAATGCAACAAAGTCCTTAAATAATGCAGCAGAGTCCTTAAATAATGCAGCAAAGTCCTTAAATAATGCAGAAGAGTCCTTAAATAATGCAACAAAGTCCTTAAATAATGCAGCAGAGTCCTTACATAATGCAACATAGTCCTTAAATAATGCAGCAAAGTCCTTAAATAATGCAGCAGAGTCCTTAAATAATGCAGCAGAGTCCTTAAATAATGCAGCAAAGTCCTTAAATAATGCAGAAGAGTCCTTAAATAATGCAACAAAGTCCTTAAATAATGCAGCAGAGTGCTTAAATAATGCAGCAAAGTCCTTAAATAATGCAGAAGAGTCCTTAAATAATGCAATAAAGTCCTTAAATAATGCAGCAAAGTCCTTAAATAATCCAGCCAAGTCCTTAAATAATGCAGCAGAGTCCTTAAATAATGCAACAAAGTCCTTAAATAATGCAGTAGATTACTGAAATACCGCAGCAGGGTCCTTAAATAATGCAGCAGAGTCCTTAAATAATGCAACATAGTCCTTAAATAATGCAGCAGTGTCCTTAAATAATGCAACAAAGTCCTTAAATAATGCAGCAGAGTCCTTAAATAATGCAACAAAGTCCTTAAATAATGCAGAAGAGTCCTTAAATAATCCAGACAAGTCCTTAAATAATGCAGCAGAGTCCTTAAATAATGCAGCAGAGTCCTTAAATAATGCAGCAGATTACTGAAATACCGCAGCAGGGTCCTTAAATAATGCAGCAAAGTCCTTAAATAATGCAGAAGAGTCCTTAAATAATGCAACAAAGTCCTTAAATAATGCAGCAGAGTCCTTACATAATGCAACATAGTCCTTAAATAATGCAGCAAAGTCCTTAAATAATGCAGCAGAGTCCTTAAATAATGCAGCAGAGTCCTTAAATAATGCAGTAAAGTCCTTAAATAATGCAGAAGAGTCCTTAAATAATGCAATAAAGTCCTTAAATAATGCAGCAAAGTCCTTAAATAATCCAGCCAAGTCCTTAAATAATGCAGCAGAGTACTTAAATAATGCAGCAAAGTCCTTAAATGATGCAGCAGAGTCCTTAAATAATGCAGCAAAGTCCTTAAATAATGCAGCAAAGTCCTTAAATAATGCAGAAGAGTCCTTAAATAATGCAACAAAGTCCTTAAATAATGCAGCAGAGTGCTTAAATAATGCAGCAAAGTCCTTAAATAATGCAGAAGAGTCCTTAAATAATGCAATAAAGTGCTTAAATAATGCAGCAAAGTCCTTAAATAATCCAGCCAAGTCCTTAAATAATGCAGCAGAGTCCTTAAATAATGCAACAAAGTAATTAAATAATGCAGAAGAGTCCTTAAATAATGCAACAAAGTCCTTAAATAATGCAGAAGAGTCCTTAAATGATGCAGACAAGTCCTTAAATAATGCAGCAGAGTACTTAAATAATGCAGCAAAGTCCTTAAATAATGCATCAAATTCCTTAAATAATGCAGCAAAGTCTTTAAATAATGCAATAACGTCCATAAATAATGCAGCAAAGTCCTTAAATAATGCAGCAGAGTCCTTAAATAATGCAACAAAGTCCTTAAATGATGCAGAAGAGTCCTTAAATAATGCAGCAAAGTCCTTAAATAATGCAGCAGAGTCCTTAAATAATGCAACAAAGTAATTAAATAATGCAGCAGAGTCCTTAAATAATGCAACAAAGTCCATACATAATGCAGAAGAGTCCTTAAATAATGCAGACAAGTCCTTAAATAATGGATCAAATTCCTTAAATAATGCAGCAAAGTCTTTAAATAATGCTATAACGTCCATAAATAATGCAGCAAAGTCCTTATATAATGCAGCAGAGTCCTTAAATAATGCAACAAAGTCCTTAAATAATGCAGCAGAGTCCTTAAATAATGCAGCAAAGTCCATAAATAATGCAGCACAGTCCTTAAATAATCCAGCCAAGTCCTTAAATAATGCAGCAAATTCCTTAAATAATGCAGCAAAGTCTTTAAATAATGCAATAAAGTCCTTAAATAATGCAGCAGAGTCCTTAAATAATGCAACATAGTCCTTAAATAATGCAGCAAAGTCCTTAAATAATGCAGCAGAGTCCTTAAATAATGCAACAAAGTCCTTAAATAATGCAGCAGAGTCCTTAAATAATGCAGCAAAGTCCTTAAATAATGCAGAAGAGTCCTTAAATAATGCAACAAAGTCCTTAAATAATGCAGCAGAGTGCTTAAATAATGCAGCAAAGTCCTTAAATAATGCAGAAGAGTCCTTAAATAATGCAATAAAGTCCTTAAATAATGCAGCAAAGTCCTTAAATAATCCAGCCAAGTCCTTAAATAATGCAGCAGAGTCCTTAAATAATGCAGCAAAGTCCTTAAATGATGCAGCAGAGTCCTTAAATAATGCAGCAAAGTCCTTAAATAATGCAGCAGAGTCCTTAAATAATGCAACAAAGTAATTAAATAATGCAGCAGAGTCCTTAAATAATGCAACAAAGTCCATACATAATGCAGAAGAGTCCTTAAATAATGCAGACAAGTCCTTAAATAATGCATCAAATTCCTTAAATAATGCAGCAAAGTCTTTAAATAATGCTATAACGTCCATAAATAATGCAGCAAAGTCCTTATATAATGCAGCAGAGTCCTTAAATAATGCAACAAAGTCCTTAAATAATGCAGCAGAGTCCTTAAATAATGCAGCAAAGTCCATAAATAATGCAGCACAGTCCTTAAATAATCCAGCCAAGTCCTTAAATAATGCAGCAAATTCCTTAAATAATGCAGCAAAGTCTTTAAATAATGCAATAAAGTCCTTAAATAATGCAGCAGAGTCCTTAAATAATGCAACATAGTCCTTAAATAATGCAGCAAAGTCCTTAAATAATGCAGCAGAGTCCTTAAATAATGCAACAAAGTCCTTAAATAATGCAGCAGAGTCCTTAAATAATGCAGCAAAGTCCTTAAATAATGCAGCAGAGTCCTTAAATAATGCAACAAAGTCCTTAAATAATGCAGCAGAGTGCTTAAATAATGCAGCAAAGTCCTTAAATAATGCAGAAGAGTCCTTAAATAATGCAATAAAGTCCTTAAATAATGCAGCAAAGTCCTTAAATAATCCAGCCAAGTCCTTAAATAATGCAGCAGAGTCCTTAAATAATGCAGCAAAGTCCTTAAATGATGCAGCAGAGTCCTTAAATAATGCAGCAAAGTCCTTAAATAATGCAGCAGAGTCCTTAAATAATGCAACAAAGTAATTAAATAATGCAGCAGAGTCCTTAAGTAATCCAGCCAAGTATTTAAATAATGCAGCAGAGTCCTTAAATAATGCAGCAAAGTCCTTAAATAATGCAGCAGAGTCCTTAAATAATGCAGCAAAGTCCTTAAATAATGCAACAAAGTCCTTAAATAATGCAGCAGAGTCCTTAAATAATGCAACAAAGTCCTTAAATAATGCAGCAGAGTCCTTAAATAATGCAGCACAGTCCTTAAATAATCCAGCCAAGTCCTTAAATAATGCAGCAAGTTCCTTAAATAATGCAGCAAAGTCTTTAAATAATGCAATAAAGTCCTTAAATAATGCAGCAGAGTCCTTAAATAATGCAGCAGAGTCCTTAAATAATGCAGCAAAGTCCTTAAATAATGCAGAAGAGTCCTTAAATAATGCAACAAAGTCCTTAAATAATGCAGCAGAGTGCTTAAATAATGCAGCAAAGTCCTTAAATAATGCAGAAGAGTCCTTAAATAATGCAATAAAGTCCTTAAATAATGCAGCAAAGTCCTTAAATAATCCAGCCAAGTCCTTAAATAATGCAGCAGAGTCCTTAAATAATGCAACAAAGTCCTTAAATAATGCAGTAGATTACTGAAATACCGCAGCAGGGTCCTTAAATAATGCAGCAGAGTCCTTAAATAATGCAACATAGTCCTTAAATAATGCAGCAGTGTCCTTAAATAATGCAACAAAGTCCTTAAATAATGCAGCAGAGTCCTTAAATAATGCAACAAAGTCCTTAAATAATGCAGAAGAGTCCTTAAATAATCCAGACAAGTCCTTAAATAATGCAGCAGAGTCCTTAAATAATGCAGCAGAGTCCTTAAATAATGCAGCAGATTACTGAAATACCGCAGCAGGGTCCTTAAATAATGCAGCAAAGTCCTTAAATAATGCAGAAGAGTCCTTAAATAATGCAACAAAGTCCTTAAATAATGCAGCAGAGTCCTTACATAATGCAACATAGTCCTTAAATAATGCAGCAAAGTCCTTAAATAATGCAGCAGAGTCCTTAAATAATGCAGCAGAGTCCTTAAATAATGCAGTAAAGTCCTTAAATAATGCAGAAGAGTCCTTAAATAATGCAATAAAGTCCTTAAATAATGCAGCAAAGTCCTTAAATAATCCAGCCAAGTCCTTAAATAATGCAGCAGAGTACTTAAATAATGCAGCAAAGTCCTTAAATGATGCAGCAGAGTCCTTAAATAATGCAGCAAAGTCCTTAAATAATGCAGCAGAGTCCTTAAATAATGCAACAAAGTCCTTAAATAATGCAGCAGAGTGCTTAAATAATGCAGCAAAGTCCTTAAATAATGCAGAAGAGTCCTTAAATAATGCAATAAAGTCCTTAAATAATGCAGCAAAGTCCTTAAATAATCCAGCCAAGTCCTTAAATAATGCAGCAGAGTCCTTAAATAATGCAGCAAAGTCCTTAAATGATGCAGCAGAGTCCTTAAATAATGCAGCAAAGTCCTTAAATAATGCAGCAGAGTCCTTAAATAATGCAACAAAGTAATTAAATAATGCAGCAGAGTCCTTAAGTAATCCAGCCAAGTATTTAAATAATGCAGCAGAGTCCTTAAATAATGCAGCAAAGTCCTTAAATAATGCAGCAGAGTCCTTAAATAATGCAGCAAAGTCCTTAAATAATGCAACAAAGTCCTTAAATAATGCAGCAGAGTCCTTAAATAATGCAACAAAGTCCTTAAATAATGCAGCAGAGTCCTTAAATAATGCAGCACAGTCCTTAAATAATCCAGCCAAGTCCTTAAATAATGCAGCAAGTTCCTTAAATAATGCAGCAAAGTCTTTAAATAATGCAATAAAGTCCTTAAATAATGCAGCAGAGTCCTTAAATAATGCAGCAGAGTCCTTAAATAATGCAGCAAAGTCCTTAAATAATGCAGAAGAGTCCTTAAATAATGCAACAAAGTCCTTAAATAATGCAGCAGAGTGCTTAAATAATGCAGCAAAGTCCTTAAATAATGCAGAAGAGTCCTTAAATAATGCAATAAAGTCCTTAAATAATGCAGCAAAGTCCTTAAATAATCCAGCCAAGTCCTTAAATAATGCAGCAGAGTCCTTAAATAATGCAACAAAGTCCTTAAATAATGCAGTAGATTACTGAAATACCGCAGCAGGGTCCTTAAATAATGCAGCAGAGTCCTTAAATAATGCAACATAGTCCTTAAATAATGCAGCAGTGTCCTTAAATAATGCAACAAAGTCCTTAAATAATGCAGCAGAGTCCTTAAATAATGCAACAAAGTCCTTAAATAATGCAGAAGAGTCCTTAAATAATCCAGACAAGTCCTTAAATAATGCAGCAGAGTCCTTAAATAATGCAGCAGAGTCCTTAAATAATGCAGCAGATTACTGAAATACCGCAGCAGGGTCCTTAAATAATGCAGCAAAGTCCTTAAATAATGCAGAAGAGTCCTTAAATAATGCAACAAAGTCCTTAAATAATGCAGCAGAGTCCTTACATAATGCAACATAGTCCTTAAATAATGCAGCAAAGTCCTTAAATAATGCAGCAGAGTCCTTAAATAATGCAGCAGAGTCCTTAAATAATGCAGTAAAGTCCTTAAATAATGCAGAAGAGTCCTTAAATAATGCAATAAAGTCCTTAAATAATGCAGCAAAGTCCTTAAATAATCCAGCCAAGTCCTTAAATAATGCAGCAGAGTACTTAAATAATGCAGCAAAGTCCTTAAATGATGCAGCAGAGTCCTTAAATAATGCAGCAAAGTCCTTAAATAATGCAGCAAAGTCCTTAAATAATGCAGAAGAGTCCTTAAATAATGCAACAAAGTCCTTAAATAATGCAGCAGAGTGCTTAAATAATGCAGCAAAGTCCTTAAATAATGCAGAAGAGTCCTTAAATAATGCAATAAAGTGCTTAAATAATGCAGCAAAGTCCTTAAATAATCCAGCCAAGTCCTTAAATAATGCAGCAGAGTCCTTAAATAATGCAACAAAGTAATTAAATAATGCAGAAGAGTCCTTAAATAATGCAACAAAGTCCTTAAATAATGCAGAAGAGTCCTTAAATGATGCAGACAAGTCCTTAAATAATGCAGCAGAGTACTTAAATAATGCAGCAAAGTCCTTAAATAATGCATCAAATTCCTTAAATAATGCAGCAAAGTCTTTAAATAATGCAATAACGTCCATAAATAATGCAGCAAAGTCCTTAAATAATGCAGCAGAGTCCTTAAATAATGCAACAAAGTCCTTAAATGATGCAGAAGAGTCCTTAAATAATGCAGCAAAGTCCTTAAATAATGCAGCAGAGTCCTTAAATAATGCAACAAAGTAATTAAATAATGCAGCAGAGTCCTTAAATAATGCAACAAAGTCCATACATAATGCAGAAGAGTCCTTAAATAATGCAGACAAGTCCTTAAATAATGCATCAAATTCCTTAAATAATGCAGCAAAGTCTTTAAATAATGCTATAACGTCCATAAATAATGCAGCAAAGTCCTTATATAATGCAGCAGAGTCCTTAAATAATGCAACAAAGTCCTTAAATAATGCAGCAGAGTCCTTAAATAATGCAGCAAAGTCCATAAATAATGCAGCACAGTCCTTAAATAATCCAGCCAAGTCCTTAAATAATGCAGCAAATTCCTTAAATAATGCAGCAAAGTCTTTAAATAATGCAATAAAGTCCTTAAATAATGCAGCAGAGTCCTTAAATAATGCAACATAGTCCTTAAATAATGCAGCAAAGTCCTTAAATAATGCAGCAGAGTCCTTAAATAATGCAACAAAGTCCTTAAATAATGCAGCAGAGTCCTTAAATAATGCAGCAAAGTCCTTAAATAATGCAGAAGAGTCCTTAAATAATGCAACAAAGTCCTTAAATAATGCAGCAGAGTGCTTAAATAATGCAGCAAAGTCCTTAAATAATGCAGAAGAGTCCTTAAATAATGCAATAAAGTCCTTAAATAATGCAGCAAAGTCCTTAAATAATCCAGCCAAGTCCTTAAATAATGCAGCAGAGTCCTTAAATAATGCAGCAAAGTCCTTAAATGATGCAGCAGAGTCCTTAAATAATGCAGCAAAGTCCTTAAATAATGCAGCAGAGTCCTTAAATAATGCAACAAAGTAATTAAATAATGCAGCAGAGTCCTTAAATAATGCAACAAAGTCCATACATAATGCAGAAGAGTCCTTAAATAATGCAGACAAGTCCTTAAATAATGCATCAAATTCCTTAAATAATGCAGCAAAGTCTTTAAATAATGCTATAACGTCCATAAATAATGCAGCAAAGTCCTTATATAATGCAGCAGAGTCCTTAAATAATGCAACAAAGTCCTTAAATAATGCAGCAGAGTCCTTAAATAATGCAGCAAAGTCCATAAATAATGCAGCACAGTCCTTAAATAATCCAGCCAAGTCCTTAAATAATGCAGCAAATTCCTTAAATAATGCAGCAAAGTCTTTAAATAATGCAATAAAGTCCTTAAATAATGCAGCAGAGTCCTTAAATAATGCAACATAGTCCTTAAATAATGCAGCAAAGTCCTTAAATAATGCAGCAGAGTCCTTAAATAATGCAACAAAGTCCTTAAATAATGCAGCAGAGTCCTTAAATAATGCAGCAAAGTCCTTAAATAATGCAGCAGAGTCCTTAAATAATGCAACAAAGTCCTTAAATAATGCAGCAGAGTGCTTAAATAATGCAACAAAGTCCTTAAATGATGCAGAAGAGTCCTTAAATAATGCAGCAAAGTCCTTAAATAATGCAGCAGAGTCCTTAAATAATGCAACAAAGTAATTAAATAATGCAGCAGAGTCCTTAAATAATGCAACAAAGTCCATACATAATGCAGAAGAGTCCTTAAATAATGCAGACAAGTCCTTAAATAATGCATCAAATTCCTTAAATAATGCAGCAAAGTCTTTAAATAATGCTATAACGTCCATAAATAATGCAGCAAAGTCCTTATATAATGCAGCAGAGTCCTTAAATAATGCAACAAAGTCCTTAAATAATGCAGCAGAGTCCTTAAATAATGCAGCAAAGTCCATAAATAATGCAGCACAGTCCTTAAATAATCCAGCCAAGTCCTTAAATAATGCAGCAAATTCCTTAAATAATGCAGCAAAGTCTTTAAATAATGCAATAAAGTCCTTAAATAATGCAGCAGAGTCCTTAAATAATGCAACATAGTCCTTAAATAATGCAGCAAAGTCCTTAAATAATGCAGCAGAGTCCTTAAATAATGCAACAAAGTCCTTAAATAATGCAGCAGAGTCCTTAAATAATGCAGCAAAGTCCTTAAATAATGCAGAAGAGTCCTTAAATAATGCAACAAAGTCCTTAAATAATGCAGCAGAGTGCTTAAATAATGCAGCAAAGTCCTTAAATAATGCAGAAGAGTCCTTAAATAATGCAATAAAGTCCTTAAATAATGCAGCAAAGTCCTTAAATAATCCAGCCAAGTCCTTAAATAATGCAGCAGAGTCCTTAAATAATGCAGCAAAGTCCTTAAATGATGCAGCAGAGTCCTTAAATAATGCAGCAAAGTCCTTAAATAATGCAGCAGAGTCCTTAAATAATGCAACAAAGTAATTAAATAATGCAGCAGAGTCCTTAAATAATGCAACAAAGTCCATACATAATGCAGAAGAGTCCTTAAATAATGCAGACAAGTCCTTAAATAATGCATCAAATTCCTTAAATAATGCAGCAAAGTCTTTAAATAATGCTATAACGTCCATAAATAATGCAGCAAAGTCCTTATATAATGCAGCAGAGTCCTTAAATAATGCAACAAAGTCCTTAAATAATGCAGCAGAGTCCTTAAATAATGCAGCAAAGTCCATAAATAATGCAGCACAGTCCTTAAATAATCCAGCCAAGTCCTTAAATAATGCAGCAAATTCCTTAAATAATGCAGCAAAGTCTTTAAATAATGCAATAAAGTCCTTAAATAATGCAGCAGAGTCCTTAAATAATGCAACATAGTCCTTAAATAATGCAGCAAAGTCCTTAAATAATGCAGCAGAGTCCTTAAATAATGCAACAAAGTCCTTAAATAATGCAGCAGAGTCCTTAAATAATGCAGCAAAGTCCTTAAATAATGCAGCAGAGTCCTTAAATAATGCAACAAAGTCCTTAAATAATGCAGCAGAGTGCTTAAATAATGCAGCAAAGTCCTTAAATAATGCAGAAGAGTCCTTAAATAATGCAATAAAGTCCTTAAATAATGCAGCAAAGTCCTTAAATAATCCAGCCAAGTCCTTAAATAATGCAGCAGAGTCCTTAAATAATGCAGCAAAGTCCTTAAATGATGCAGCAGAGTCCTTAAATAATGCAGCAAAGTCCTTAAATAATGCAGCAGAGTCCTTAAATAATGCAACAAAGTAATTAAATAATGCAGCAGAGTCCTTAAGTAATCCAGCCAAGTATTTAAATAATGCAGCAGAGTCCTTAAATAATGCAGCAAAGTCCTTAAATAATGCAGCAGAGTCCTTAAATAATGCAGCAAAGTCCTTAAATAATGCAACAAAGTCCTTAAATAATGCAGCAGAGTCCTTAAATAATGCAACAAAGTCCTTAAATAATGCAGCAGAGTCCTTAAATAATGCAGCACAGTCCTTAAATAATCCAGCCAAGTCCTTAAATAATGCAGCAAGTTCCTTAAATAATGCAGCAAAGTCTTTAAATAATGCAATAAAGTCCTTAAATAATGCAGCAGAGTCCTTAAATAATGCAGCAGAGTCCTTAAATAATGCAGCAAAGTCCTTAAATAATGCAGAAGAGTCCTTAAATAATGCAACAAAGTCCTTAAATAATGCAGCAGAGTGCTTAAATAATGCAGCAAAGTCCTTAAATAATGCAGAAGAGTCCTTAAATAATGCAATAAAGTCCTTAAATAATGCAGCAAAGTCCTTAAATAATCCAGCCAAGTCCTTAAATAATGCAGCAGAGTCCTTAAATAATGCAACAAAGTCCTTAAATAATGCAGTAGATTACTGAAATACCGCAGCAGGGTCCTTAAATAATGCAGCAGAGTCCTTAAATAATGCAACATAGTCCTTAAATAATGCAGCAGTGTCCTTAAATAATGCAACAAAGTCCTTAAATAATGCAGCAGAGTCCTTAAATAATGCAACAAAGTCCTTAAATAATGCAGAAGAGTCCTTAAATAATCCAGACAAGTCCTTAAATAATGCAGCAGAGTCCTTAAATAATGCAGCAGAGTCCTTAAATAATGCAGCAGATTACTGAAATACCGCAGCAGGGTCCTTAAATAATGCAGCAAAGTCCTTAAATAATGCAGAAGAGTCCTTAAATAATGCAACAAAGTCCTTAAATAATGCAGCAGAGTCCTTACATAATGCAACATAGTCCTTAAATAATGCAGCAAAGTCCTTAAATAATGCAGCAGAGTCCTTAAATAATGCAGCAGAGTCCTTAAATAATGCAGTAAAGTCCTTAAATAATGCAGAAGAGTCCTTAAATAATGCAATAAAGTCCTTAAATAATGCAGCAAAGTCCTTAAATAATCCAGCCAAGTCCTTAAATAATGCAGCAGAGTACTTAAATAATGCAGCAAAGTCCTTAAATGATGCAGCAGAGTCCTTAAATAATGCAGCAAAGTCCTTAAATAATGCAGCAAAGTCCTTAAATAATGCAGAAGAGTCCTTAAATAATGCAACAAAGTCCTTAAATAATGCAGCAGAGTGCTTAAATAATGCAGCAAAGTCCTTAAATAATGCAGAAGAGTCCTTAAATAATGCAATAAAGTGCTTAAATAATGCAGCAAAGTCCTTAAATAATCCAGCCAAGTCCTTAAATAATGCAGCAGAGTCCTTAAATAATGCAACAAAGTAATTAAATAATGCAGAAGAGTCCTTAAATAATGCAACAAAGTCCTTAAATAATGCAGAAGAGTCCTTAAATGATGCAGACAAGTCCTTAAATAATGCAGCAGAGTACTTAAATAATGCAGCAAAGTCCTTAAATAATGCATCAAATTCCTTAAATAATGCAGCAAAGTCTTTAAATAATGCAATAACGTCCATAAATAATGCAGCAAAGTCCTTAAATAATGCAGCAGAGTCCTTAAATAATGCAACAAAGTCCTTAAATGATGCAGAAGAGTCCTTAAATAATGCAGCAAAGTCCTTAAATAATGCAGCAGAGTCCTTAAATAATGCAACAAAGTAATTAAATAATGCAGCAGAGTCCTTAAATAATGCAACAAAGTCCATACATAATGCAGAAGAGTCCTTAAATAATGCAGACAAGTCCTTAAATAATGCATCAAATTCCTTAAATAATGCAGCAAAGTCTTTAAATAATGCTATAACGTCCATAAATAATGCAGCAAAGTCCTTATATAATGCAGCAGAGTCCTTAAATAATGCAACAAAGTCCTTAAATAATGCAGCAGAGTCCTTAAATAATGCAGCAAAGTCCATAAATAATGCAGCACAGTCCTTAAATAATCCAGCCAAGTCCTTAAATAATGCAGCAAATTCCTTAAATAATGCAGCAAAGTCTTTAAATAATGCAATAAAGTCCTTAAATAATGCAGCAGAGTCCTTAAATAATGCAACATAGTCCTTAAATAATGCAGCAAAGTCCTTAAATAATGCAGCAGAGTCCTTAAATAATGCAACAAAGTCCTTAAATAATGCAGCAGAGTCCTTAAATAATGCAGCAAAGTCCTTAAATAATGCAGAAGAGTCCTTAAATAATGCAACAAAGTCCTTAAATAATGCAGCAGAGTGCTTAAATAATGCAGCAAAGTCCTTAAATAATGCAGAAGAGTCCTTAAATAATGCAATAAAGTCCTTAAATAATGCAGCAAAGTCCTTAAATAATCCAGCCAAGTCCTTAAATAATGCAGCAGAGTCCTTAAATAATGCAGCAAAGTCCTTAAATGATGCAGCAGAGTCCTTAAATAATGCAGCAAAGTCCTTAAATAATGCAGCAGAGTCCTTAAATAATGCAACAAAGTAATTAAATAATGCAGCAGAGTCCTTAAATAATGCAACAAAGTCCATACATAATGCAGAAGAGTCCTTAAATAATGCAGACAAGTCCTTAAATAATGCATCAAATTCCTTAAATAATGCAGCAAAGTCTTTAAATAATGCTATAACGTCCATAAATAATGCAGCAAAGTCCTTATATAATGCAGCAGAGTCCTTAAATAATGCAACAAAGTCCTTAAATAATGCAGCAGAGTCCTTAAATAATGCAGCAAAGTCCATAAATAATGCAGCACAGTCCTTAAATAATCCAGCCAAGTCCTTAAATAATGCAGCAAATTCCTTAAATAATGCAGCAAAGTCTTTAAATAATGCAATAAAGTCCTTAAATAATGCAGCAGAGTCCTTAAATAATGCAACATAGTCCTTAAATAATGCAGCAAAGTCCTTAAATAATGCAGCAGAGTCCTTAAATAATGCAACAAAGTCCTTAAATAATGCAGCAGAGTCCTTAAATAATGCAGCAAAGTCCTTAAATAATGCAGCAGAGTCCTTAAATAATGCAACAAAGTCCTTAAATAATGCAGCAGAGTGCTTAAATAATGCAGCAAAGTCCTTAAATAATGCAGAAGAGTCCTTAAATAATGCAATAAAGTCCTTAAATAATGCAGCAAAGTCCTTAAATAATCCAGCCAAGTCCTTAAATAATGCAGCAGAGTCCTTAAATAATGCAGCAAAGTCCTTAAATGATGCAGCAGAGTCCTTAAATAATGCAGCAAAGTCCTTAAATAATGCAGCAGAGTCCTTAAATAATGCAACAAAGTAATTAAATAATGCAGCAGAGTCCTTAAGTAATCCAGCCAAGTATTTAAATAATGCAGCAGAGTCCTTAAATAATGCAGCAAAGTCCTTAAATAATGCAGCAGAGTCCTTAAATAATGCAGCAAAGTCCTTAAATAATGCAACAAAGTCCTTAAATAATGCAGCAGAGTCCTTAAATAATGCAACAAAGTCCTTAAATAATGCAGCAGAGTCCTTAAATAATGCAGCACAGTCCTTAAATAATCCAGCCAAGTCCTTAAATAATGCAGCAAGTTCCTTAAATAATGCAGCAAAGTCTTTAAATAATGCAATAAAGTCCTTAAATAATGCAGCAGAGTCCTTAAATAATGCAGCAGAGTCCTTAAATAATGCAGCAAAGTCCTTAAATAATGCAGAAGAGTCCTTAAATAATGCAACAAAGTCCTTAAATAATGCAGCAGAGTGCTTAAATAATGCAGCAAAGTCCTTAAATAATGCAGAAGAGTCCTTAAATAATGCAATAAAGTCCTTAAATAATGCAGCAAAGTCCTTAAATAATCCAGCCAAGTCCTTAAATAATGCAGCAGAGTCCTTAAATAATGCAACAAAGTCCTTAAATAATGCAGTAGATTACTGAAATACCGCAGCAGGGTCCTTAAATAATGCAGCAGAGTCCTTAAATAATGCAACATAGTCCTTAAATAATGCAGCAGTGTCCTTAAATAATGCAACAAAGTCCTTAAATAATGCAGCAGAGTCCTTAAATAATGCAACAAAGTCCTTAAATAATGCAGAAGAGTCCTTAAATAATCCAGACAAGTCCTTAAATAATGCAGCAGAGTCCTTAAATAATGCAGCAGAGTCCTTAAATAATGCAGCAGATTACTGAAATACCGCAGCAGGGTCCTTAAATAATGCAGCAAAGTCCTTAAATAATGCAGAAGAGTCCTTAAATAATGCAACAAAGTCCTTAAATAATGCAGCAGAGTCCTTACATAATGCAACATAGTCCTTAAATAATGCAGCAAAGTCCTTAAATAATGCAGCAGAGTCCTTAAATAATGCAGCAGAGTCCTTAAATAATGCAGCAAAGTCCTTAAATAATGCAGAAGAGTCCTTAAATAATGCAACAAAGTCCTTAAATAATGCAGCAGAGTGCTTAAATAATGCAGCAAAGTCCTTAAATAATGCAGAAGAGTCCTTAAATAATGCAATAAAGTCCTTAAATAATGCAGCAAAGTCCTTAAATAATCCAGCCAAGTCCTTAAATAATGCAGCAGAGTCCTTAAATAATGCAACAAAGTCCTTAAATAATGCAGTAGATTACTGAAATACCGCAGCAGGGTCCTTAAATAATGCAGCAGAGTCCTTAAATAATGCAACATAGTCCTTAAATAATGCAGCAGTGTCCTTAAATAATGCAACAAAGTCCTTAAATAATGCAGCAGAGTCCTTAAATAATGCAACAAAGTCCTTAAATAATGCAGAAGAGTCCTTAAATAATCCAGACAAGTCCTTAAATAATGCAGCAGAGTCCTTAAATAATGCAGCAGAGTCCTTAAATAATGCAGCAGATTACTGAAATACCGCAGCAGGGTCCTTAAATAATGCAGCAAAGTCCTTAAATAATGCAGAAGAGTCCTTAAATAATGCAACAAAGTCCTTAAATAATGCAGCAGAGTCCTTACATAATGCAACATAGTCCTTAAATAATGCAGCAAAGTCCTTAAATAATGCAGCAGAGTCCTTAAATAATGCAGCAGAGTCCTTAAATAATGCAGTAAAGTCCTTAAATAATGCAGAAGAGTCCTTAAATAATGCAATAAAGTCCTTAAATAATGCAGCAAAGTCCTTAAATAATCCAGCCAAGTCCTTAAATAATGCAGCAGAGTACTTAAATAATGCAGCAAAGTCCTTAAATGATGCAGCAGAGTCCTTAAATAATGCAGCAAAGTCCTTAAATAATGCAGCAAAGTCCTTAAATAATGCAGAAGAGTCCTTAAATAATGCAACAAAGTCCTTAAATAATGCAGCAGAGTGCTTAAATAATGCAGCAAAGTCCTTAAATAATGCAGAAGAGTCCTTAAATAATGCAATAAAGTGCTTAAATAATGCAGCAAAGTCCTTAAATAATCCAGCCAAGTCCTTAAATAATGCAGCAGAGTCCTTAAATAATGCAACAAAGTAATTAAATAATGCAGAAGAGTCCTTAAATAATGCAACAAAGTCCTTAAATAATGCAGAAGAGTCCTTAAATGATGCAGACAAGTCCTTAAATAATGCAGCAGAGTACTTAAATAATGCAGCAAAGTCCTTAAATAATGCATCAAATTCCTTAAATAATGCAGCAAAGTCTTTAAATAATGCAATAAAGTCCTTAAATAATGCAGCAGAGTCCTTAAATAATGCAGCAGAGTCCTTAAATAATGCAGCAAAGTCCTTAAATAATGCAGAAGAGTCCTTAAATAATGCAACAAAGTCCTTAAATAATGCAGCAGAGTGCTTAAATAATGCAGCAAAGTCCTTAAATAATGCAGAAGAGTCCTTAAATAATGCAATAAAGTCCTTAAATAATGCAGCAAAGTCCTTAAATAATCCAGCCAAGTCCTTAAATAATGCAGCAGAGTCCTTAAATAATGCAACAAAGTCCTTAAATAATGCAGTAGATTACTGAAATACCGCAGCAGGGTCCTTAAATAATGCAGCAGAGTCCTTAAATAATGCAACATAGTCCTTAAATAATGCAGCAGTGTCCTTAAATAATGCAACAAAGTCCTTAAATAATGCAGCAGAGTCCTTAAATAATGCAACAAAGTCCTTAAATAATGCAGAAGAGTCCTTAAATAATCCAGACAAGTCCTTAAATAATGCAGCAGAGTCCTTAAATAATGCAGCAGAGTCCTTAAATAATGCAGCAGATTACTGAAATACCGCAGCAGGGTCCTTAAATAATGCAGCAAAGTCCTTAAATAATGCAGAAGAGTCCTTAAATAATGCAACAAAGTCCTTAAATAATGCAGCAGAGTCCTTACATAATGCAACATAGTCCTTAAATAATGCAGCAAAGTCCTTAAATAATGCAGCAGAGTCCTTAAATAATGCAGCAGAGTCCTTAAATAATGCAGTAAAGTCCTTAAATAATGCAGAAGAGTCCTTAAATAATGCAATAAAGTCCTTAAATAATGCAGCAAAGTCCTTAAATAATCCAGCCAAGTCCTTAAATAATGCAGCAGAGTACTTAAATAATGCAGCAAAGTCCTTAAATGATGCAGCAGAGTCCTTAAATAATGCAGCAAAGTCCTTAAATAATGCAGCAAAGTCCTTAAATAATGCAGAAGAGTCCTTAAATAATGCAACAAAGTCCTTAAATAATGCAGCAGAGTGCTTAAATAATGCAGCAAAGTCCTTAAATAATGCAGAAGAGTCCTTAAATAATGCAATAAAGTGCTTAAATAATGCAGCAAAGTCCTTAAATAATCCAGCCAAGTCCTTAAATAATGCAGCAGAGTCCTTAAATAATGCAACAAAGTAATTAAATAATGCAGAAGAGTCCTTAAATAATGCAACAAAGTCCTTAAATAATGCAGAAGAGTCCTTAAATGATGCAGACAAGTCCTTAAATAATGCAGCAGAGTACTTAAATAATGCAGCAAAGTCCTTAAATAATGCATCAAATTCCTTAAATAATGCAGCAAAGTCTTTAAATAATGCAATAACGTCCATAAATAATGCAGCAAAGTCCTTAAATAATGCAGCAGAGTCCTTAAATAATGCAACAAAGTCCTTAAATGATGCAGAAGAGTCCTTAAATAATGCAGCAAAGTCCTTAAATAATGCAGCAGAGTCCTTAAATAATGCAACAAAGTAATTAAATAATGCAGCAGAGTCCTTAAATAATGCAACAAAGTCCATACATAATGCAGAAGAGTCCTTAAATAATGCAGACAAGTCCTTAAATAATGCATCAAATTCCTTAAATAATGCAGCAAAGTCTTTAAATAATGCTATAACGTCCATAAATAATGCAGCAAAGTCCTTATATAATGCAGCAGAGTCCTTAAATAATGCAACAAAGTCCTTAAATAATGCAGCAGAGTCCTTAAATAATGCAGCAAAGTCCATAAATAATGCAGCACAGTCCTTAAATAATCCAGCCAAGTCCTTAAATAATGCAGCAAATTCCTTAAATAATGCAGCAAAGTCTTTAAATAATGCAATAAAGTCCTTAAATAATGCAGCAGAGTCCTTAAATAATGCAACATAGTCCTTAAATAATGCAGCAAAGTCCTTAAATAATGCAGCAGAGTCCTTAAATAATGCAACAAAGTCCTTAAATAATGCAGCAGAGTCCTTAAATAATGCAGCAAAGTCCTTAAATAATGCAGAAGAGTCCTTAAATAATGCAACAAAGTCCTTAAATAATGCAGCAGAGTGCTTAAATAATGCAGCAAAGTCCTTAAATAATGCAGAAGAGTCCTTAAATAATGCAATAAAGTCCTTAAATAATGCAGCAAAGTCCTTAAATAATCCAGCCAAGTCCTTAAATAATGCAGCAGAGTCCTTAAATAATGCAGCAAAGTCCTTAAATGATGCAGCAGAGTCCTTAAATAATGCAGCAAAGTCCTTAAATAATGCAGCAGAGTCCTTAAATAATGCAACAAAGTAATTAAATAATGCAGCAGAGTCCTTAAATAATGCAACAAAGTCCTTAAATAATGCAGCAAAGTCCTTAAATAATGCAGCAGAGTCCTTAAATAATGCAGCAAATTCCTTAAATAATGCAGCAGAGTCCTTAAGTAATCCAGCCAAGTATTTAAATAATGCAGCAGAGTCCTTAAATAATGCAACAAAGTCCTTAAATAATGCAGCAGAGTCCTTAAATAATGCAACAAAGTCCTTAAATAATGCAGAAGAGTCCTTAAATAATCCAGACAAGTCCTTAAATAATGCAGCAGAGTCCTTAAATAATGCAGCAGAGTCCTTAAATAATGCAGCAGATTACTGAAATACCGCAGCAGGGTCCTTAAATAATGCAGCAGAGTCCTTAAAAAATGCAACAAAGTCCTTAAATAATGCAGCAGAGTCCTTAAATAATGCAGCAAAGTCCTTAAATAATGCAGAAGAGTCCTTAAATAATGCAACAAAGTCCTTAAATAATGCAGCAGAGTGCTTAAATAATGCAGCAAAGTCCTTAAATAATGCAGAAGAGTCCTTAAATAATGCAATAAAGTCCTTAAATAATGCAGCAAAGTCCTTAAATAATCCAGCCAAGTCCTTAAATAATGCAGCAGAGTCCTTAAATAATGCAACAAAGTCCTTAAATAATGCAGTAGATTACTGAAATACCGCAGCAGGGTCCTTAAATAATGCAGCAGAGTCCTTAAATAATGCAACATAGTCCTTAAATAATGCAGCAGTGTCCTTAAATAATGCAACAAAGTCCTTAAATATTGCAGCAGAGTCCTTAAATAATGCAACAAAGTCCTTAAATAATGCAGAAGAGTCCTTAAATAATCCAGACAAGTCCTTAAATAATGCAGCAGAGTCCTTAAATAATGCAGCAGAGTCCTTAAATAATGCAGCAGATTACTGAAATACCGCAGCAGGGTCCTTAAATAATGCAGCAGAGTCCTTAAAAAATGCAACAAAGTCCTTAAATAATGCAGCAGAGTCCTTAAATAATGCAACAAAGTCCTTAAATAATGCAGCAGAGTCCTTAAATAATGCAGCAAAGTCCTTAAATAATGCAGAAGAGTCCTTAAATAATGCAACAAAGTCCTTAAATAATGCAGCAGAGTCCTTACATAATGCAACATAGTCCTTAAATAATGCAGCAAAGTCCTTAAATAATGCAACAAAATCCTTAAATAATGCAGAAGAGTCCTTAAATAATCCAGCCAAGTCCTTAAATAATGCAGCAGAGTCCTTAAATAATGCAACAAAGTCCTTAAATAATGCAGTAGATTACTGAAATACCGCAGCAGGGTCCTTAAATAATGCAGCAGAGTCCTTAAATAATGCAACATAGTCCTTAAATAATGCAGCAGTGTCCTTAAATAATGCAACAAAGTCCTTAAATATTGCAGCAGAGTCCTTAAATAATGCAACAAAGTCCTTAAATAATGCAGAAGAGTCCTTAAATAATCCAGACAAGTCCTTAAATAATGCAGCAGAGTCCTTAAATAATGCAGCAGAGTCCTTAAATAATGCAGCAGATTACTGAAATACCGCAGCAGGGTCCTTAAATAATGCAGCAGAGTCCTTAAAAAATGCAACAAAGTCCTTAAATAATGCAGCAGAGTCCTTAAATAATGCAACAAAGTCCTTAAATAATGCAGCAGAGTCCTTAAATAATGCAGCAAAGTCCTTAAATAATGCAGAAGAGTCCTTAAATAATGCAACAAAGTCCTTAAATAATGCAGCAGAGTCCTTACATAATGCAACATAGTCCTTAAATAATGCAGCAAAGTCCTTAAATAATGCAACAAAATCCTTAAATAATGCAGAAGAGTCCTTAAATAATCGAGCCAAGTCCTTAAATCATGCAGCAGGGTCCTTAAATAATCCAGCCAAGTCCTTAAATAATGCAGCAGAGTCCTTAAATAATGCAGCAAAGTCCTTAAATAATGCAGCAGAGTCCTTAAATACTTCAGCATAGTCCTTAAATAATGCAGCAAAGTCCTTGAATAATGCAGCAGAGTCCTTAAATAATGCAACAAAGTCCTTAAATAATGCAGAAGAGTCCTTAAATAATGCAACAAAGTCCTTAAATAATGCAGCAGAGTCCTTAAATAATGCAACAAAGTACTTAAATAATGCAGCAGAGTCCTTAAATAATGCAGCAAAGTCATTAAATAATGCTGCAGAGTCCTTAAATAATGCAGCAAATTCATTAAATAATGCAGCAAAGTCTTTAAATAATGCAATAAAGTCCATAAATAATGCAGCAAAGTCCTTAAATAATGCAGCAGAGTACTGAAATACCGCAGCAGGGTCCTTAAATAATGCAGCAAAGTCGTTAAATAATGAAGTAGAGTCCTTAAATAATGCAACAACGTCCTTAAATGATGCAGCAGAGTCCTTAAATAATGCAACAAAGTCCTTAAATAATGCAGCAGAGTCCTTAAATAATGCAGCAGAGTACTGAAATACCGCAGCAGGGTCCTTAAATAATGCAGCAAAGTCGTAATATATAACAAAGTAGAGTCCTTAAATAATGCAAAAAAGTCCTTAAATGATGCAGCAGAGTCCTTAAATAATGCAACAAAGTCCTTAAATAATGCAGCAGAGTCCTTAAATAATGCAACAAAGTCCTTAAACAATGCAGCAGAGTCCTTAAATAATGCAGAAGAGTCCTTAAATAATGCAACCAAGACCTTAAATAATGCAGCAGAGTCCTTAAATAATGCAGCAGAGTCCTTAAGTAACGTAGCAGAGTACTTAAATAATGCAGCAAAGTCATTACATAATGCAGCAGAGTCCTTTAATAATCCAACAAATTCCTTAAATAATGCAGCAGAGTCCTTAAATAATGCAATAAAGTCCATAAATAATGCAGCAAAGTCCTTAAATAATTCAGCAGAGTGCTGAAATACCGCAGCAGGGTCCTTAAATAATGCACCAGAGTCCTTAAATAATGCAGCAAAGTCCTTAAATAATGCAGCAGGGTCCTTAAATAATGCAACAAAGTCCTTAAATAATGCAGAAGAGTCCTTAAATAATGCAGCAAATTCCTTATATAATGCAGCAAAGTCTTTAAATAATGCAATAAAGTCCATAAATAATGCAGCAAAGTCCTTAAATGATGCAGCAGAGTACTGAAATACCGCAGCAGGGTCCTTAAATAATGCAGCAAAGTCGTTAAATAATGAAGTAGAGTCCTTAAATAATGCAACAACGTCCTTAAATGATGCAGCAGAGTCCTTAAATAATGCAACAAAGTCCTTAAATAATGCAGCAGAGTCCTTAAATAATGCAGCAGAGTACTGAAATACCGCAGCAGGGTCCTTAAATAATGCAGCAAAGTCGTAATATATAACAAAGTAGAGTCCTTAAATAATGCAAAAAAGTCCTTAAATGATGCAGCAGAGTCCTTAAATAATGCAACAAAGTCCTTAAATAATGCAGCAGAGTCCTTAAATAATGCAACAAAGTCCTTAAACAATGCAGCAGAGTCCTTAAATAATGCAGAAGAGTCCTTAAATAATGCAACCAAGACCTTAAATAATGCAGCAGAGTCCTTAAATAATGCAGCAGAGTCCTTAAGTAACGTAGCAGAGTACTTAAATAATGCAGCAAAGTCATTACATAATGCAGCAGAGTCCTTTAATAATCCAACAAATTCCTTAAATAATGCAGCAGAGTCCTTAAATAATGCAATAAAGTCCATAAATAATGCAGCAAAGTCCTTAAATAATTCAGCAGAGTGCTGAAATACCGCAGCAGGGTCCTTAAATAATGCACCAGAGTCCTTAAATAATGCAGCAAAGTCCTTAAATAATGCAGCAGGGTCCTTAAATAATGCAACAAAGTCCTTAAATAATGCAGAAGAGTCCTTAAATAATGCAGCAAATTCCTTATATAATGCAGCAAAGTCTTTAAATAATGCAATAAAGTCCATAAATAATGCAGCAAAGTCCTTAAATGATGCAGCAGAGTACTGAAATACCGCAGCAGGGTCCTTAAATAATGCAGCAAAGTCGTTAAATAATGAAGTAGAGTCCTTAAATAATGCAACAACGTCCTTAAATGATGCAGCAGAGTCCTTAAATAATGCAACAAAGTCCTTAAATAATGCAGCAGAGTCCTTAAATAATGCAACAAAGTCCTTAAACAATGCAGCAGAGTCCTTAAATAATGCAGCAGAGTCCTTAAATAATGCAACAAAGTCCTTAAATAATGCAGCAGAGTCCTTAAATAATGCAGCAAAGTCCTTAAATAATGCAGAAGAGTCCTTAAATAATGCAACAAAGTCCTTAAATAATGCAGCAGAGTGCTTAAATAATGCAGCAAAGTCCTTAAATAATGCAGAAGAGTCCTTAAATAATGCAATAAAGTCCTTAAATAATGCAGCAAAGTCCTTAAATAATCCAGCCAAGTCCTTAAATAATGCAGCAGAGTCCTTAAATAATGCAGCAAAGTCCTTAAATGATGCAGCAGAGTCCTTAAATAATGCAGCAAAGTCCTTAAATAATGCAGCAGAGTCCTTAAATAATGCAACAAAGTAATTAAATAATGCAGCAGAGTCCTTAAATAATGCAACAAAGTCCTTAAATAATGCAGCAAAGTCCTTAAATAATGCAGCAGAGTCCTTAAATAATGCAGCAAATTCCTTAAATAATGCAGCAGAGTCCTTAAGTAATCCAGCCAAGTATTTAAATAATGCAGCAGAGTCCTTAAATAATGCAACAAAGTCCTTAAATAATGCAGCAGAGTCCTTAAATAATGCAACAAAGTCCTTAAATAATGCAGAAGAGTCCTTAAATAATCCAGACAAGTCCTTAAATAATGCAGCAGAGTCCTTAAATAATGCAGCAGAGTCCTTAAATAATGCAGCAGATTACTGAAATACCGCAGCAGGGTCCTTAAATAATGCAGCAGAGTCCTTAAAAAATGCAACAAAGTCCTTAAATAATGCAGCAGAGTCCTTAAATAATGCAGCAAAGTCCTTAAATAATGCAGAAGAGTCCTTAAATAATGCAACAAAGTCCTTAAATAATGCAGCAGAGTGCTTAAATAATGCAGCAAAGTCCTTAAATAATGCAGAAGAGTCCTTAAATAATGCAATAAAGTCCTTAAATAATGCAGCAAAGTCCTTAAATAATCCAGCCAAGTCCTTAAATAATGCAGCAGAGTCCTTAAATAATGCAACAAAGTCCTTAAATAATGCAGTAGATTACTGAAATACCGCAGCAGGGTCCTTAAATAATGCAGCAGAGTCCTTAAATAATGCAACATAGTCCTTAAATAATGCAGCAGTGTCCTTAAATAATGCAACAAAGTCCTTAAATATTGCAGCAGAGTCCTTAAATAATGCAACAAAGTCCTTAAATAATGCAGAAGAGTCCTTAAATAATCCAGACAAGTCCTTAAATAATGCAGCAGAGTCCTTAAATAATGCAGCAGAGTCCTTAAATAATGCAGCAGATTACTGAAATACCGCAGCAGGGTCCTTAAATAATGCAGCAGAGTCCTTAAAAAATGCAACAAAGTCCTTAAATAATGCAGCAGAGTCCTTAAATAATGCAACAAAGTCCTTAAATAATGCAGCAGAGTCCTTAAATAATGCAGCAAAGTCCTTAAATAATGCAGAAGAGTCCTTAAATAATGCAACAAAGTCCTTAAATAATGCAGCAGAGTCCTTACATAATGCAACATAGTCCTTAAATAATGCAGCAAAGTCCTTAAATAATGCAGCAGAGTCCTTAAATAATGCAGCAGAGTCCTTAAATAATGCAGTAAAGTCCTTAAATAATGCAGAAGAGTCCTTAAATAATGCAATAAAGTCCTTAAATAATGCAGCAAAGTCCTTAAATAATCCAGCCAAGTCCTTAAATAATGCAGCAGAGTACTTAAAAAATGCAGCAAAGTCCTTAAATGATGCAGCAGAGTCCTTAAATAATGCAGCAAAGTCCTTAAATAATGCAGCAAAGTCCTTAAATAATGCAGAAGAGTCCTTAAATAATGCAACAAAGTCCTTAAATAATGCAGCAGAGTGCTTAAATAATGCAGCAAAGTCCTTAAATAATGCAGAAGAGTCCTTAAATAATGCAATAAAGTCCTTAAATAATGCAGCAAAGTCCTTAAATAATCCAGCCAAGTCCTTAAATAATGCAGCAGAGTCCTTAAATAATGCAACAAAGTAATTAAATAATGCAGCAGAGTCCTTAAATAATGCAACAAAGTCCTTAAATAATGCAGAAGAGTAATTAAATGATCCAGACAAGTCCTTAAATAATGCAGCAGAGTACTTAAATAATGCAGCAAAGTCCTTAAATAATGCATCAAATTCCTTAAATAATGCAGCAAAGTCTTTAAATAATGCTATAACGTCCATAAATAATGCAGCAAAGTCCTTATATAATGCAGCAGAGTCCTTAAATAATGCAACAAAGTCCTTAAATAATGCAGCAGAGTCCTTAAATAATTCAGCAAAGTCCATAAATAATGCAGCACAGTCCTTAAATAATCCAGCCAAGTCCTTAAATAATGCAGCAAATTCCTTAAATAATGCAGCAAAGTCTTTAAATAATGCAATAAAGTCCTTAAATAATGCAGCAGAGTCCTTAAATAATGCAACATAGTCCTTAAATAATGCAGCAAAGTCCTTAAATAATGCAGCAGAGTCCTTAAATAATGCAACAAAGTCCTTAAATAATGCAGCAGAGTCCTTAAATAATGCAGCAAAGTCCTTAAATAATGCAGAAGAGTCCTTAAATAATGCAACAAAGTCCTTAAATAATGCAGCAGAGTGCTTAAATAATGCAGCAAAGTCCTTAAATAATGCAGAAGAGTCCTTAAATAATGCAATAAAGTCCTTAAATAATGCAGCAAAGTCCTTAAATAATCCAGCCAAGTCCTTAAATAATGCAGCAGAGTCCTTAAATAATGCAGCAAAGTCCTTAAATGATGCAGCAGAGTCCTTAAATAATGCAGCAAAGTCCTTAAATAATGCAGCAGAGTCCTTAAATAATGCAACAAAGTAATTAAATAATGCAGCAGAGTCCTTAAATAATGCAACAAAGTCCTTAAATAATGCAGCAAAGTCCTTAAATAATGCAGCAGAGTCCTTAAATAATGCAGCAAATTCCTTAAATAATGCAGCAGAGTCCTTAAGTAATCCAGCCAAGTATTTAAATAATGCAGCAGAGTCCTTAAATAATGCAACAAAGTCCTTAAATAATGCAGCAGAGTCCTTAAATAATGCAACAAAGTCCTTAAATAATGCAGAAGAGTCCTTAAATAATCCAGACAAGTCCTTAAATAATGCAGCAGAGTCCTTAAATAATGCAGCAGATTACTGAAATACCGCAGCAGGGTCCTTAAATAATGCAGCAGAGTCCTTAAAAAATGCAACAAAGTCCTTAAATAATGCAGCAGAGTCCTTAAATAATGCAGCAAAGTCCTTAAATAATGCAGAAGAGTCCTTAAATAATGCAACAAAGTCCTTAAATAATGCAGCAGAGTCCTTACATAATGCAACATAGTCCTTAAATAATGCAGCAAAGTCCTTAAATAATGCAGCAGAGTCCTTAAATAATGCAGCAGAGTCCTTAAATAATGCAGTAAAGTCCTTAAATAATGCAGAAGAGTCCTTAAATAATGCAATAAAGTCCTTAAATAATGCAGCAAAGTCCTTAAATAATCCAGCCAAGTCCTTAAATAATGCAGCAGAGTACTTAAAAAATGCAGCAAAGTCCTTAAATGATGCAGCAGAGTCCTTAAATAATGCAGCAAAGTCCTTAAATAATGCAGCAAAGTCCTTAAATAATGCAGAAGAGTCCTTAAATAATGCAACAAAGTCCTTAAATAATGCAGCAGAGTGCTTAAATAATGCAGCAAAGTCCTTAAATAATGCAGAAGAGTCCTTAAATAATGCAATAAAGTCCTTAAATAATGCAGCAAAGTCCTTAAATAATCCAGCCAAGTCCTTAAATAATGCAGCAGAGTCCTTAAATAATGCAACAAAGTAATTAAATAATGCAGCAGAGTCCTTAAATAATGCAACAAAGTCCTTAAATAATGCAGAAGAGTCCTTAAATGATCCAGACAAGTCCTTAAATAATGCAGCAGAGTACTTAAATAATGCAGCAAAGTCCTTAAATAATGCATCAAATTCCTTAAATAATGCAGCAAAGTCTTTAAATAATGCAATAACGTCCATAAATAATGCAGCAGAGTCCTTAAATAATGCAACAAAGTCCTTAAATGATGCAGAAGAGTCCTTAAATAATGCAGCAAAGTCCTTAAATAATGCAGCAGAGTCCTTAAATAATGCAACAAAGTAATTAAATAATGCAGCAGAGTCCTTAAATAATGCAACAAAGTCCATACATAATGCAGAAGAGTCCTTAAATAATGCAGACAAGTCCTTAAATAATGCATCAAATTCCTTAAATAATGCAGCAAAGTCTTTAAATAATGCTATAACGTCCATAAATAATGCAGCAAAGTCCTTATATAATGCAGCAGAGTCCTTAAATAATGCAACAAAGTCCTTAAATAATGCAGCAGAGTCCTTAAATAATGCAGCAAAGTCCATAAATAATGCAGCACAGTCCTTAAATAATCCAGCCAAGTCCTTAAATAATGCAGCAAATTCCTTAAATAATGCAGCAAAGTCTTTAAATAATGCAATAAAGTCCTTAAATAATGCAGCAGAGTCCTTAAATAATGCAACATAGTCCTTAAATAATGCAGCAAAGTCCTTAAATAATGCAGCAGAGTCCTTAAATAATGCAGCAGAGTCCTTAAATAATGCAGTAAAGTCCTTAAATAATGCAGAAGAGTCCTTAAATAATGCAATAAAGTCCTTAAATAATGCAGCAAAGTCCTTAAATAATCCAGCCAAGTCCTTAAATAATGCAGCAGAGTACTTAAATAATGCAGCAAAGTCCTTAAATGATGCAGCAGAGTCCTTAAATAATGCAGCAAAGTCCTTAAATAATGCAGCAAAGTCCTTAAATAATGCAGAAGAGTCCTTAAATAATGCAACAAAGTCCTTAAATAATGCAGCAGAGTGCTTAAATAATGCAGCAAAGTCCTTAAATAATGCAGAAGAGTCCTTAAATAATGCAATAAAGTGCTTAAATAATGCAGCAAAGTCCTTAAATAATCCAGCCAAGTCCTTAAATAATGCAGCAGAGTCCTTAAATAATGCAACAAAGTAATTAAATAATGCAGAAGAGTCCTTAAATAATGCAACAAAGTCCTTAAATAATGCAGAAGAGTCCTTAAATGATGCAGACAAGTCCTTAAATAATGCAGCAGAGTACTTAAATAATGCAGCAGAGTCCTTAAATAATGCATCAAATTCCTTAAATAATGCAGCAAAGTCTTTAAATAATGCAATAACGTCCATAAATAATGCAGCAAAGTCCTTAAATAATGCAGCAGAGTCCTTAAATAATGCAACAAAGTCCTTAAATGATGCAGAAGAGTCCTTAAATAATGCAGCAAAGTCCTTAAATAATGCAGCAGAGTCCTTAAATAATGCAACAAAGTAATTAAATAATGCAGCAGAGTCCTTAAATAATGCAGAAGAGTCCTTAAATAATGCAACAAAGTCCTTAAATAATGCAGCAGAGTCCTTAAATAATGCAACAAAGTCCTTAAATGATGCAGAAGAGTCCTTAAATAATGCAGCAAAGTCCTTAAATGATGCAGCAGAGTCCTTAAATAATGCAGCAAAGTCCTTAAATAATGCAGCAAAGTCCTTAAATAATGCAGAAGAGTCCTTAAATAATGCAACAAAGTCCTTAAATAATGCAGCAGAGTGCTTAAATAATGCAGCAAAGTCCTTAAATAATGCAGAAGAGTCCTTAAATAATGCAATAAAGTCCTTAAATAATGCAGCAAAGTCCTTAAATAATCCAGCCAAGTCCTTAAATAATGCAGCAGAGTCCTTAAATAATGCAACAAAGTAATTAAATAATGCAGCAGAGTCCTTAAATAATGCAACAAAGTCCTTAAATAATGCAGAAGAGTCCTTAAATGATCCAGACAAGTCCTTAAATAATGCAGCAGAGTACTTAAATAATGCAGCAAAGTCCTTAAATAATGCATCAAATTCCTTAAATAATGCAGCAAAGTCTTTAAATAATGCAATAACGTCCATAAATAATGCAGCAAAGTCCTTAAATAATGCAGCAGAGTCCTTAAATAATGCAACAAAGTCCTTAAATGATGCAGAAGAGTCCTTAAATAATGCAGCAAAGTCCTTAAATAATGCAGCAGAGTCCTTAAATAATGCAACAAAGTAATTAAATAATGCAGCAGAGTCCTTAAATAATGCAACAAAGTCCATACATAATGCAGAAGAGTCCTTAAATAATGCAGACAAGTCCTTAAATAATGCATCAAATTCCTTAAATAATGCAGCAAAGTCTTTAAATAATGCTATAACGTCCATAAATAATGCAGCAAAGTCCTTATATAATGCAGCAGAGTCCTTAAATAATGCAACAAAGTCCTTAAATAATGCAGCAGAGTCCTTAAATAATGCAGCAAAGTCCATAAATAATGCAGCACAGTCCTTAAATAATCCAGCCAAGTCCTTAAATAATGCAGCAAATTCCTTAAATAATGCAGCAAAGTCTTTAAATAAAGCAATAAAGTCCTTAAATAATGCAGCAGAGTCCTTAAATAATGCAACAAAGTCCTTAAATAATGCAGCAGAGTCCTTAAATAATGCAACAAAGTCCTTAAATAATGCAGCAGAGTCCTTAAATAATGCAGCAAAGTCCTTAAATAATGCAGAAGAGTCCTTAAATAATGCAACAAAGTCCTTAAATAATGCAGCAGAGTCCTTACATAATGCAACATAGTCCTTAAATAATGCAGCAAAGTCCTTAAATAATGCAGCAGAGTCCTTAAATAATGCAGCAGAGTCCTTAAATAATGCAGTAAAGTCCTTAAATAATGCAGAAGAGTCCTTAAATAATGCAATAAAGTCCTTAAATAATGCAGCAAAGTCCTTAAATAATCCAGCCAAGTCCTTAAATAATGCAGCAGAGTACTTAAAAAATGCAGCAAAGTCCTTAAATGATGCAGCAGAGTCCTTAAATAATGCAGCAAAGTCCTTAAATAATGCAGCAAAGTCCTTAAATAATGCAGAAGAGTCCTTAAATAATGCAACAAAGTCCTTAAATAATGCAGCAGAGTGCTTAAATAATGCAGCAAAGTCCTTAAATAATGCAGAAGAGTCCTTAAATAATGCAATAAAGTCCTTAAATAATGCAGCAAAGTCCTTAAATAATCCAGCCAAGTCCTTAAATAATGCAGCAGAGTCCTTAAATAATGCAACAAAGTAATTAAATAATGCAGCAGAGTCCTTAAATAATGCAACAAAGTCCTTAAATAATGCAGAAGAGTCCTTAAATGATCCAGACAAGTCCTTAAATAATGCAGCAGAGTACTTAAATAATGCAGCAAAGTCCTTAAATAATGCATCAAATTCCTTAAATAATGCAGCAAAGTCTTTAAATAATGCTATAACGTCCATAAATAATGCAGCAAAGTCCTTATATAATGCAGCAGAGTCCTTAAATAATGCAACAAAGTCCTTAAATAATGCAGCAGAGTCCTTAAATAATTCAGCAAAGTCCATAAATAATGCAGCACAGTCCTTAAATAATCCAGCCAAGTCCTTAAATAATGCAGCAAATTCCTTAAATAATGCAGCAAAGTCTTTAAATAATGCAATAAAGTCCTTAAATAATGCAGCAGAGTCCTTAAATAATGCAACATAGTCCTTAAATAATGCAGCAAAGTCCTTAAATAATGCAGCAGAGTCCTTAAATAATGCAACAAAGTCCTTAAATAATGCAGCAGAGTCCTTAAATAATGCAGCAAAGTCCTTAAATAATGCAGAAGAGTCCTTAAATAATGCAACAAAGTCCTTAAATAATGCAGCAGAGTGCTTAAATAATGCAGCAAAGTCCTTAAATAATGCAGAAGAGTCCTTAAATAATGCAATAAAGTCCTTAAATAATGCAGCAAAGTCCTTAAATAATCCAGCCAAGTCCTTAAATAATGCAGCAGAGTCCTTAAATAATGCAGCAAAGTCCTTAAATGATGCAGCAGAGTCCTTAAATAATGCAGCAAAGTCCTTAAATAATGCAGCAGAGTCCTTAAATAATGCAACAAAGTAATTAAATAATGCAGCAGAGTCCTTAAATAATGCAACAAAGTCCTTAAATAATGCAGCAAAGTCCTTAAATAATGCAGCAGAGTCCTTAAATAATGCAGCAAATTCCTTAAATAATGCAGCAGAGTCCTTAAGTAATCCAGCCAAGTATTTAAATAATGCAGCAGAGTCCTTAAATAATGCAACAAAGTCCTTAAATAATGCAGCAGAGTCCTTAAATAATGCAACAAAGTCCTTAAATAATGCAGAAGAGTCCTTAAATAATCCAGACAAGTCCTTAAATAATGCAGCAGAGTCCTTAAATAATGCAGCAGATTACTGAAATACCGCAGCAGGGTCCTTAAATAATGCAGCAGAGTCCTTAAAAAATGCAACAAAGTCCTTAAATAATGCAGCAGAGTCCTTAAATAATGCAGCAAAGTCCTTAAATAATGCAGAAGAGTCCTTAAATAATGCAACAAAGTCCTTAAATAATGCAGCAGAGTCCTTACATAATGCAACATAGTCCTTAAATAATGCAGCAAAGTCCTTAAATAATGCAGCAGAGTCCTTAAATAATGCAGCAGAGTCCTTAAATAATGCAGTAAAGTCCTTAAATAATGCAGAAGAGTCCTTAAATAATGCAATAAAGTCCTTAAATAATGCAGCAAAGTCCTTAAATAATCCAGCCAAGTCCTTAAATAATGCAGCAGAGTACTTAAAAAATGCAGCAAAGTCCTTAAATGATGCAGCAGAGTCCTTAAATAATGCAGCAAAGTCCTTAAATAATGCAGCAAAGTCCTTAAATAATGCAGAAGAGTCCTTAAATAATGCAACAAAGTCCTTAAATAATGCAGCAGAGTGCTTAAATAATGCAGCAAAGTCCTTAAATAATGCAGAAGAGTCCTTAAATAATGCAATAAAGTCCTTAAATAATGCAGCAAAGTCCTTAAATAATCCAGCCAAGTCCTTAAATAATGCAGCAGAGTCCTTAAATAATGCAACAAAGTAATTAAATAATGCAGCAGAGTCCTTAAATAATGCAACAAAGTCCTTAAATAATGCAGAAGAGTCCTTAAATGATCCAGACAAGTCCTTAAATAATGCAGCAGAGTACTTAAATAATGCAGCAAAGTCCTTAAATAATGCATCAAATTCCTTAAATAATGCAGCAAAGTCTTTAAATAATGCAATAACGTCCATAAATAATGCAGCAGAGTCCTTAAATAATGCAACAAAGTCCTTAAATGATGCAGAAGAGTCCTTAAATAATGCAGCAAAGTCCTTAAATAATGCAGCAGAGTCCTTAAATAATGCAACAAAGTAATTAAATAATGCAGCAGAGTCCTTAAATAATGCAACAAAGTCCATACATAATGCAGAAGAGTCCTTAAATAATGCAGACAAGTCCTTAAATAATGCATCAAATTCCTTAAATAATGCAGCAAAGTCTTTAAATAATGCTATAACGTCCATAAATAATGCAGCAAAGTCCTTATATAATGCAGCAGAGTCCTTAAATAATGCAACAAAGTCCTTAAATAATGCAGCAGAGTCCTTAAATAATGCAGCAAAGTCCATAAATAATGCAGCACAGTCCTTAAATAATCCAGCCAAGTCCTTAAATAATGCAGCAAATTCCTTAAATAATGCAGCAAAGTCTTTAAATAATGCAATAAAGTCCTTAAATAATGCAGCAGAGTCCTTAAATAATGCAACATAGTCCTTAAATAATGCAGCAAAGTCCTTAAATAATGCAGCAGAGTCCTTAAATAATGCAGCAGAGTCCTTAAATAATGCAGTAAAGTCCTTAAATAATGCAGAAGAGTCCTTAAATAATGCAATAAAGTCCTTAAATAATGCAGCAAAGTCCTTAAATAATCCAGCCAAGTCCTTAAATAATGCAGCAGAGTACTTAAATAATGCAGCAAAGTCCTTAAATGATGCAGCAGAGTCCTTAAATAATGCAGCAAAGTCCTTAAATAATGCAGCAAAGTCCTTAAATAATGCAGAAGAGTCCTTAAATAATGCAACAAAGTCCTTAAATAATGCAGCAGAGTGCTTAAATAATGCAGCAAAGTCCTTAAATAATGCAGAAGAGTCCTTAAATAATGCAATAAAGTGCTTAAATAATGCAGCAAAGTCCTTAAATAATCCAGCCAAATCCTTAAATAATGCAGCAGAGTCCCTAAATAATGCAACAAAGTAATTAAATAATGCAGAAGAGTCCTTAAATAATGCAACAAAGTCCTTAAATAATGCAGAAGAGTCCTTAAATGATGCAGACAAGTCCTTAAATAATGCAGCAGAGTACTTAAATAATGCAGCAGAGTCCTTAAATAATGCATCAAATTCCTTAAATAATGCAGCAAAGTCTTTAAATAATGCAATAACGTCCATAAATAATGCAGCAAAGTCCTTAAATAATGCAGCAGAGTCCTTAAATAATGCAACAAAGTCCTTAAATGATGCAGAAGAGTCCTTAAATAATGCAGCAAAGTCCTTAAATAATGCAGCAGAGTCCTTAAATAATGCAACAAAGTAATTAAATAATGCAGCAGAGTCCTTAAATAATGCAGAAGAGTCCTTAAATAATGCAACAAAGTCCTTAAATAATGCAGCAGAGTCCTTAAATAATGCAACAAAGTCCTTAAATGATGCAGAAGAGTCCTTAAATAATGCAGCAAAGTCCTTAAATGATGCAGCAGAGTCCTTAAATAATGCAGCAAAGTCCTTAAATAATGCAGCAAAGTCCTTAAATAATGCAGAAGAGTCCTTAAATAATGCAACAAAGTCCTTAAATAATGCAGCAGAGTGCTTAAATAATGCAGCAAAGTCCTTAAATAATGCAGAAGAGTCCTTAAATAATGCAATAAAGTCCTTAAATAATGCAGCAAAGTCCTTAAATAATCCAGCCAAGTCCTTAAATAATGCAGCAGAGTCCTTAAATAATGCAACAAAGTAATTAAATAATGCAGCAGAGTCCTTAAATAATGCAACAAAGTCCTTAAATAATGCAGAAGAGTCCTTAAATGATCCAGACAAGTCCTTAAATAATGCAGCAGAGTACTTAAATAATGCAGCAAAGTCCTTAAATAATGCATCAAATTCCTTAAATAATGCAGCAAAGTCTTTAAATAATGCAATAACGTCCATAAATAATGCAGCAAAGTCCTTAAATAATGCAGCAGAGTCCTTAAATAATGCAACAAAGTCCTTAAATGATGCAGAAGAGTCCTTAAATAATGCAGCAAAGTCCTTAAATAATGCAGCAGAGTCCTTAAATAATGCAACAAAGTAATTAAATAATGCAGCAGAGTCCTTAAATAATGCAACAAAGTCCATACATAATGCAGAAGAGTCCTTAAATAATGCAGACAAGTCCTTAAATAATGCATCAAATTCCTTAAATAATGCAGCAAAGTCTTTAAATAATGCTATAACGTCCATAAATAATGCAGCAAAGTCCTTATATAATGCAGCAGAGTCCTTAAATAATGCAACAAAGTCCTTAAATAATGCAGCAGAGTCCTTAAATAATGCAGCAAAGTCCATAAATAATGCAGCACAGTCCTTAAATAATCCAGCCAAGTCCTTAAATAATGCAGCAAATTCCTTAAATAATGCAGCAAAGTCTTTAAATAATGCAATAAAGTCCTTAAATAATGCAGCAGAGTCCTTAAATAATGCAACATAGTCCTTAAATAATGCAGCAAAGTCCTTAAATAATGCAGCAGAGTCCTTAAATAATGCAACAAAGTCCTTAAATAATGCAGCAGAGTCCTTAAATAATGCAGCAAAGTCCATAAATAATGCAGCAGAGTCCTTAAATAATGCAACAAAGTCCTTAAATAATGCAGCAGAGTGCTTAAATAATGCAGCAAAGTCCTTAAATAATGCAGCAGAGTCCTTAAATAATGCAGCAAAGTCCTTAAATGATGCAGCAGAGTCCTTAAATAATGCAGCAAAGTCCTTAAATAATGCAGCAGAGTCCTTAAATAATGCAACAAAGTAATTAAATAATGCAGCAGAGTCCTTAAATAATGCAGAAGAGTCCTTAAATAATGCAATAAAGTCCTTAAATAATGCAGCAAAGTCCTTAAATAATCCAGCCAAGTCCTTAAATAATGCAGCAGAGTCCTTAAATAATGCAACAAAGTAATTAAATAATGCAGCAGAGTCCTTAAATAATGCAACAAAGTCCTTAAATAATGCAGAAGAGTCCTTAAATGATC